>NC_089890.1:11555000-12755000 GCF_040182565.1 Anser cygnoides | reverse complement strand
GAAATACATAGTGGGAATTGAAATGTGACTAGCTGCAATGTCAGAAGGACAGTATTACTCAATTTTTATTTGCTCTGATGCATTCTGGGGTTTCTCACACTCCACTGCAGCTGCTGGAGTTTGCAGATTTGCAGGGAGAAGCTCTGATATCACGGTACTTACAGAACAAATTATCATCCAAGTCTTGTTGCTTTTGCTATGCTAGCTGTATTCTGAAGATTACAGCCTCAGTAAGCTGAGCAGGAGCCTTCTACTGTTGCAGTGCAAAATCATTGGTTAGAGGGATTTTGTTCTAGAGGTCAACAGATATTAAAAGATGTACTGATTTATTTATTTTTTAAATGCTGAAGAGCTGGAAATTTGTGCTGTTGCAGGCTGGTACCATTAAAAAAAAAAAAAAAAGACTTTCCAACACATGAACAAATACTTGAATTTGAGGTGCTCGTGTTCCACTCTGAGCTCTGCTGCATGCTTTAGAAAAGCTGCTTAAGCCTTACACCCTTGCTGCGCTCCTCTAAGTCACCATAATAAAAGGGCCTTCCCTCCTGTGTGTACGTGTGGCAGTCGGTGTTTGCTGCCAGAGCCAGGGCCCCCGCTGAACGTGGCGGGCGAACACCTGCATTTGCCTTGGGTGTTCTGGGCAGTGCAGCAGCAGCATCGGGGCTCAAAGACACCTCTAGCTCCTCCAGACGTGCTGCGGGTCCTACCTGCCTGCTTGACAATCTCTTCTCAGACATATTCAGGTTTCTGTATCTCCTTAGCAGCCTCTGAGCGTGACCTTTTATCTGTTCTTACTGGGGTTTGACTAAATTCAGACAACAACATACCAATTAGCTTTGCAAGTGCGTATCTGTGAATTTTTGAAACTCGATGGAGATTTTGAGACAGGAAAGCAACGGCTGTGTACGCTGATGTTGCAGGGAGAAATGGGTGTGAGTGAATACTTGCACATGTACATGCAGCATGGCAATGCCAGGATAGGAGTGGTGCCTGGGGAGACGCATTGCTTCTGCTGGTAGCAATGCATTATTTTATTGTCAGGGCTCTAAGCAGAGTTCAGAGCATAGAAGTGCTGATTAAAAAGGCATCTTTTACTGGCAAAGCCCCTGGTCTTGTTTATCTACTCCTCTCGGTCTCTCTTCTGATGAGAACTGTATCTACTTGTGTTTGGTACTGAGGACGGTAATCCCCTTATCTTGGGTGTTGAGCAATGTGATATAATTAATAAAAGTAATGACAGTTTCTTCACTGAATACCAACTGATGCTCAGCCTTCTAAGGGAACAAAGATTGGGAATGGAAAGCAGATGGGATGATACCACGTAAAGAAATGATTTCTTTGATGTAAAAGGCATTAAGAAAGTGTTTCATCCATGGCAGGATGAAAAATGAAGCAAGTTTCATAGAAACCATAAAAATGTTTAAATCTGTCAGTGGTTCATTCTTAAACTGAGCTCCCTCATGTCTCCATTAAACACAAACACCCCAGTGCCCATGGCCTTAAATGTCATTGCTTCATTCATGAGTTAACTGGGTTCTGGGGACAGTCACTGTAGCAGGATTTTTTTCCATCTGAAAAGATGCACTGGTGACAAAGGAGAAAGCACAAACTGTCTCAAACTTACAATGAAATGGAAAAAGCAGCCCCAAATGATGTTGTTACTCTGTTTTAATCAGCCCACCCTGCTGCTCCTGCCCACGCAGAACATCAATTGCTAAACCCATCTGTGAAACGCGGCTTTTGAGTTGCATTGGCTGAGAATGAGCAGTATATCTAATGGTTGCTTAATCTGTTGTGGTGGTGAGGTTGTTTTTTTTAATGGTGTGCTGAAGTTCCACAGTAAAATCTGAAATGCTCCATTTATTAGCTCAGTATTAGGAAAAATAAGGATGCAATTAGGATTTGGAAAAATTAGGTTAAATACTCATTTCCTCATACAAAGATGTTAAGGCTCCTCCTGTTTCACATTAAGCTCCGAACTGGAAGGCAGACTGGACGACAGCCCTGTAATTGGTGCAAATGGCATAGGGCATGCTTGGAAGCACCTTAAGAATCTGACTTCAGCTAATCTGATTCATAAAGATCTGCAGGAGAGTTGCATATTCTCATGCTCTTACTGCAGGCTGAATCGCCTTTGTCTTCGCTTCTCCTAGTTCAGCCTTGCTTCTCCTCGCAGTTTAAATCCTACCGACTTTTTGATAAAGGAGGTGATCTGCCAGTCCTGCCCTTAGGGTTTTCTGTTTCTTTTCCATCCCCCTTTCTCAGACTCTCACTTATGCCTCAAAACTGTTCCTGTTCGTTCTCTGATACCTTGGCATGTAAAAAGAACTGGACATCTTGATGGAAGATGGCATACTGCTGAGAAATATCGGTTGTCTAACGCGCACCCTTCTCCCTACGCAGGGCTGGTTAAACTGAGTTGTTTCTGCATGTTTGCGTTCACTTTCCTGAAGACCCTGATTTTTGGAGATGCCATAACCTCTCTGGGCAGCAAATTGCATCGCTTGGCTCTCAGTCTTTGAACCTGCTTGGAAATGCATGTGCCTGGGATTAACAGAAACGTACAGGGCATAATTTCTTAAGCTGGTGCCACTAATGGTAGCCTGGTCGCTTCCAAGTGCTAAGATGAAATGGAACAATCCCCCAGTTCACCCGTACCTGTATTCCTCCCCACCTGTAGAATAGGGAAGTGGCTTTTAGGGTGGAGTCAGGTGCTACTGGTTTGCAACAGGTAGCAGCCTTTGTTAATCTATCTATACAGTTTGCTTTGAAATACTGATGGATTGACACGGCAAAGTCTCACTGATTAAATTCATTTAAATGGCCCCCAGATAAATGGCTTTTGCACAAGGTGAAGCTTTTGTGCTATTGTCCTAGATAGCACTCTTACAAAAACATTTTTTCTTGAAAAAATGAATTAAAAATATACTTACACCATGTGTGTCCCTGCCAAATGGAGCATGATGTTGTTTAAACGGTCTTTGAAAAGCTTTCTTGAGATAAAAACCATTAGTATATAAAAACGGTTTCTAAACAGAGGCAGCATTTGTTGGAAAAGATCTTCATTGGTGGTAGATTGGGAGTAATTAGGTGCAATGTAATTTAATGACTCAAAACAACAAACAAGCTTTGGCATAGCTGTTCAGGAACACACAGTTCTCCTGGGGAAACCTAATTTGAAATGAGTGGCAAAACGTGCATCGTTTTCAGGGGAGCTGCCACTCTGCCATGACAGAGACAGGAGGAGCGCTTCTGAACTGCAGAGTCGCTTCAGCTCGCAGGCAGGATCGGTTCTCTCCCCGACGTGTAAACCCTTCAGCGCCGCGCTCACAGACGGCCCGATGGCTTCACGTGCCCTCTGCGTCCCTGCTTTGCTCCTGTCCGTGTGGTTCCCAGTTGTCGCTCCCAGTCTGTAAGGTCAGTGGGACAGCGGCCTTCAGTTTGTTCTGGTTTTATGTATAGTTTTTGGTCTTAGTTGTTAGCCTGAGTTCTTGGTGTCATTAAAATTATATTTTCTCTGTGCACCTCCTGATCCTTTATATACTGCTCAATATGAACGGTGGAGTTTCTACACCGACGTGGAAAAACAGCGTGCAAATGAGACACAGGTTTTGCAATTATTTATACAGAAACTGAATCTCTACTGCACATTTCCTACTTCAACTGAGTCCTGGAGGTCAGTCAGTCCTGTGGTGATTTTTAGTATCTCTTAGAGACACATGAAGATCAGAAGTTAATTTTCATGCATCTTCTATAGCTGCTCTATAATTAATTTCTCTGAACCAGTTTGTTTTTCTGCTGCCAAGCACTTCAGTGCTTATATGTAAATTATCAACATCTAAAGTCTTCTTTCTTTAGAAAAGAATACAGGGCAATCATCAGATAAAAGTCATTACATATTCAGAGCTATTCTGCTCCGCTGATAATAAAACATTCTTAGGGGAAGGTGACCTTTTTACAATAGACTTATTAATGTCAGAACTTCAGAATTGTCTTTTTTCATTACAAGTCTTACCAAAAACATTAAAAAGAATGAAGTTTATGATCTTAAAGATGTGTCAAAGCACAACCATTAGAGAAATTTTCACAGAATGTTACTTATATAACCTATTTCTTGCATTTTATGTGGCAAGTATTCCGAGTCAGTCTTTGTTTGAAGAGAGCTCTACGTTCATGACTACTTCCCATTTCTGACCTTATTCTTGACGATTTCTGACAGGGTTTGTGACACCCATGTTCATAGCCTTGGAAGTCTCCCATGGCTGTGTGTGCAGTGTAAGGGAGCTGACCTCCAGATGAGGTGAGCTCCTCCAGACAGCTGCGCTCCTGTGAGGAGTAAGCATCAGGGGACAGGTCTCAGATGCGGATGCGCAGAACTCTTCTGCCAAGAGAAAAATTGTGTATTCCATTGTGTCATTTAAAACTAGATAAACAAAAAGTTGCTACTGCCAACTGTGAACGTGGGAGACGTGGGTAATTTCTGCTTGTTTAGTGCCCATCAACAGCTTCTGTCCATGGGCGCAGATACAGGGAGGCGGAGATGCATCATTCCAGCAAAGACTTAACTAAAAACCTTTCCTGCACGGCTGGCAGCGTAAGCCCGTTGGCCTAGGCTGAAGTTTTGCAAAACAGCAAAATCATATTTTCCTTGTGCTGGGAGCTTGTGTCTCCTCAGTTAGTCTCAGTGAAACCAAGAGGGCTCCAAGAGAAACGCGTTTAGTGACAATGAAATGCTGATGCAAAAAGTGTTTGACTTCTTTCTTTTCTTTCTTTCTTAAACGAACTAGTTCAGGAAAGGGTTGTGAAAGTGGAGAAGAAAATTTGAAACATTTTAACTGAAATGTGACAGGCTTTAGCAAAGGAGGAAAAAGAGGTAAAAAAAGAAAATCGGGCCTTAATTTCCTAAATGCTTTCAACATTCAGAAAGTTGAAAGGTGAGCTGATTTATCCAGTGGGTTACAGCAATAAGTGCAAGTGACAACTTGATAGGGCTCTGTCATCAAATACTCCTGTGCACAGGAGGAGAGCATCAACTCATTCAAATGTAATAACGTTTTTGTGCCATTCTGAATTTGTGCACTCAGCTGAGGGTGGGTGTACTGAAACACTAGCCTAGAATTTCCCTCTGCTCTTTCTGATCTCCATTGTGCCCTGGCATATCCAGTGATGCTCTCCTGAGCTGCTCTGACAGCAGGAATTGAGCCCCATATGCCTACGCTTTGGTATCTTTCCAAAATCAATATTTTAAAGAAAGTGAAATTATTCCTTCTACTAGAATCATGATTCACACAATGATAGCATCAATATTAATACAACAATCAAAGTTTAATTTCAGTGGCTAAGTAACCTGTCCTCCTGAGAGAGCAAACTGGACTTGAACCAAAACACCTGAAAAGGGGGGGGGGGGGGACTCATGAAGAAGGAAAGGGGGGAGATCTTCCATCCAGTACCGTTTTTTGCAGAACCATCATCCTCTTGGCTGTTCTGAAGGCTGAGTTCTTCCTTCTGAAGTTTTTCTTGTCTTTTAGCCATGTCTCTCTACAGAAGCATGAGCCACATTCTCTCCTTGCTGCGTGCCAGCCATGGTCAGTGCTGGCGTGGAGGACTTGCAGCCAAGGTTTACAGCAAAGCTTCGTTCTTGGCTTTGTGGCTATTTAGATGTCCTACCACTTGGCATTGTAAAGGTAATCATTGTTAAGAAAAATAAATACAACCCATGAAGTTCATTCTTCTGCATCTGTATGTCTGTAAGGTTTTTCTGCTTGAGATGTGAGCCATTAAGAATCTGAATCTGGAAAGGTCAAACGTTTCTCAGTCCAGGCAGCTTTCCCTTCAGAGGCGTTTAACTCCCAGCTCCCTTCTGCTGTGCTGCAGGCTCTGCTCCGAGCCCCGGGGGGAGCGGGCAGGGGCGCTGCCTGTGCTGTGGCGTCGTGCCCTGGGGGCTGCGGAGGTGAGCGCTCCCCAGGGGATGTCTCCTCCTGGAGGGCCAAGGTGAAAGAAGTGGGTCACTGTCCAGAAAAAGCTGAATTCAACTCTGTCAAAATTCAGTTGGCATAGAGAATCAAGAAAAAACAGTTAAAAGTCTGGTGTGGTTTTTTTTTTTGTGTGTGTGTTTTTTTTTTTGTTTTTCCCTGTATGTTTTTCAGAAGATTGATTCAGTGTTTTTATTCTGGTAAAAAATTTTTCATCAGAGAAATCCCACAGAGCCGCACTTCCCCCGTTTGAAGGTTATCTAATGGAATTCAGTGTGGCCAGTTTAGAAGGATGTGCAGAGAGATGGGATTAACAGAAGAGAGGAAAATGGTTTATTTCAATAGCTTTTGAAACAAAGGACTAAGTGCATTTAAAAGAGGAAAGGCCATGCAAAATATTTCCTTTATACTTTTTTTCTAATTAAGCATTATCTCGAGAAACCCAAAGAAGTCTGTTTATCTAGGAAATAAGATTCTGTTTTAGCAGAGGATGCAGGCAGAGGTTGGGAAAGGGTATTGGAGCCAGCTGGTGCAGAAGGGAAAAAGAAAAGAGGTCATTCATTATAATTTTTCTCATGGTTGCCAGCAAAGCAGAGGAAGGAACATGTCCTCTGGGATTTCCCAGCTGGCAAGAACATCTTTGCAGGCTGACTTCCAAACACACCAGCAAATGGAAAAGAAAATATAAATTCACTAGAGAACTGCAACTTTGTGGATTGTATCAGTGTATTTGCTAGAGTTCTGTTTGTGTTTTTTTAATCTGAAGAGTTGCATGATGATGTGAAGGAGAAGAAATAAGATCACCATCTCTTGGAAGCTAGGAACATACTCAAGTTGCTTTAGTTTTTTGTTTTTGTTTTTTTTTGTTTTTTTTGGGGGGGGGGGCTTGTCAGTGTTTCTGTGCCTCTTCTGTTTCTGTCTTGCTGTGCTTTCCTCTTTCTAAAATTCAGTTCTACCTTCTGGCCTCATGTGATCCCTGTGCAGAGCAGGAGAAGCCTGGTGAGTCTGTCGTGGTCAACAGGATGTTTCTCCATTTCCAGACATCAGCTACCTCATTTTCCACTGACTGTAATTTCCTTCTTGTCTCTCTAATAAGCTCACCTAATGCGTTGGCCGCAAACAGCGACCCGGTCTGCTCTTTCTTCTCTTTACGTATTGATACATTATCTGCTCTGACTACTAATTTATGCAGACCCGACTGTCCTGCTCCCTTGTCTTTATATATACTCACTTGCTCGTTTATCCACCTGGGGTTTGGTGCTGCGAAGTGGGAAGCCTTCTGACAACAGGGCAATCTTCGTGTGCTCGCTGTTAAATGCACATGTTCAGCTGGACCCAGAACAAGTACATCTCTGGATGAGAAGCTGCTGAAGGGCATGAATCATCTCTGTGGCCTGCATTTGGGCAGTTCAGGCAATTCTCCACCATTCCTCTGAGTCCTCTGATGCTCCTGCAGAATTACTTTTAAATGATCATCATTTAGTCATTTCTTGGGAACCCTGACCCAACTTGAATGCAGAGATCAGCAGGTTCTCTGCAATTTTCACTCAGATTTATTGCTGCTAAAACAAATAAAATCATGTTGAACTCTTCTCTCTCGCATACCATCATGTTGTTGATTAACTTTATGGGCGGCTGTCAATTTCAGGACTGTTTTGTGCTGATCATCAACAGATCTCA
Organism: Anser cygnoides; assembly: GCF_040182565.1. Lineage (NCBI taxonomy): Eukaryota > Metazoa > Chordata > Aves > Anseriformes > Anatidae > Anser > Anser cygnoides. Next base: position 12,747,348 of record NC_089890.1, on the reverse strand, counting down.
CATGACTTTTTTTTTTTCCCTAGTGCTTTTAAGCCTGTTCATACCATACAGGCACAGCATGGGCATTAGCTGGGGTGCTCAGTGTTGTCTCCTAGGTCAGAAACAAGGTCCCACAGCATGTGGAAATCAGCTATCAAGTGTGAATTCAGGGGGCTTGCCTCATTTAATATCCATTCCCAGGTTGTTGAGGATGTTCTCCCTTTGAGCAACCACTGACAGGCTTTGCTTCATTACCTCACTGGCTCCCAAGCTGTTGCCCTGTTCTGATCTGATTTGATGTCTCCAGGTTGAGATGTGAGCTCAACAACAGGAGCTCATATTTTCTAGATCTAATTTATATTCTTTCCTTAAAGATACAATGTATATTTTAGCACAGCAGAGGTGAGGTTATGAGTAGATGCTCCAAGCCCCCTCCCACCCTAAGGTGGTTAGTTGGGGTGGCACCTGATCTCAGTGGAGTGCCAGTACTTAACTGCAAATCCTAATCCTGTTTGTAACATCTGGTCCACAGAAGTGAGGACAGTTTGCAGAAATATATATTTTTTTAAATTTCTTTTTAACATCTTAAAATTCTGGAATTGAAATTGCAGCAGGAGGCAGGGGGTCTAAATCCACTTACTCTGGGCAGTGTCCTTTTATTTCTTTGTTTCACTTCATTTGGATGGTTTCTTTTCAAGGCATAGTCTGGGAGCACTGAAGTCAATGAATATTTCGCTGTTGACTTCAGCTGCAGAGAAATGATACCCTCGAGGCAAACTTTAGTTACTCAGGGCTGGAATGCAGAGCAGGGCTACTGTAGCACGCGCATCCTACTAGATAGCTGAGGAAGGGATTATCTCATGGCACTTGGGGGGGGTTTAAAGGGACTGTCTATTAAACGTGGTTGTTTAGGCAGGGGGACAGATCATTCTTCCTGTCAGAAGAGGAGCATCTCAGCTAAAATAGGTGGTGATGAAACGGGTGGCGGGGTGCTGAGACCGCTGCCGAAGCAGTGCCGAAGCAGCCACCACCCCGCCTCAGCAGCAGCACTGAACGTATCGCGTCCTCGGTCGCAGAAGAGCCTGTTGTTATCTGAACCGGAAAGCTCACCGTCCTGCTGGGTGAGAGTTTAACTCGCTGAGCTTAATGTCACTGTTGTTAATCCTCTGATCGCTGTGTTTGTCCCGCAGTGATAAATGATGATGAAGTGAGCTGGGGAGCTCGCCCTGCGGTACCGGAGCCGCCTCAAGCTGCAGCGCAGGAAGCTCGCAGCCTGCAGAGGCCCCGGCAGCGGGCACGCGGGAGGTGCGGGGCTCTGCGGGTGCGCAGGCCCGCTCCTCTGGTGGAGCGATGCGCTGCAGTCTGCTGGCAGATCGCGCTCGTAGAAAGACTCATCTGAGGATCGTGTTAAACCCCGGGAGCCGCGAGAAAGGCCAGGGTGTCTGGCCGTCCTGTGCCTCCCAGCTTTCTGTGCCCCACGGCTCCTCAGGGAGGGGTGGTCACTGCAGGGCACTCTGGGTGCACCCATTCTCCACGCCGAGCCTCCGCACTGGGGGCTGCTGCTGGCAGCAGAGGCTCGGGGCCGTTCTGCAGCTTTTCTGGCAAGTGCAAGGGGACAGTTGAAGCTAGAAATGCGCTGGTGTTTCGAAATCCTCAACTACATCTGCTACCATGGATGAAACCAGCCGTCCACGCCTCCCAGAATCCCAAGAAGCGCGGGAAGTCGTAGCTTCAGCAGCAGAGCCTCTCCTTGCAGAGGGGGAACTCCTCGCTAACTGCCTGCAGCTAGATGTCAGTTTATGTCCCAAAGCTTGGGGCTGTATGAATTGTGTGAAGTCAGGTTCTCCAGTGCTTTGACTGCACCTTAATACAAGCACTTTTTTTTTTTTAATAAAAGGACCTTGATTAAAGCCATCGCAACAGAGAGTAAGCCAGGGCTTTGCAGTTGTAGGGAGATGACTTTGTCTTCTGAATATGCAAAGACTGAAGTTGAGGGCAAATTATCCATGGTAAATTGCTTTGATCGCTGCCTCCATTATTTAGTCTTAATCCTAACTCGATACCTTGAGGTAGACAATAAAACTGTCCCACTGCAAATAAATTCTGCTTCCCAACCTCCCTCCTCCTGATTTGGAGAGAGTTTTAGTTCTCACTGATGTGATTTCTTGGAGGTAAATTTCTCTCTCTGCTTTTCTGAAGTATGTATTTTTCATGCTTCCAATTTTTCTGCAGCTATTTTTTTTTTCCCTTTGAAGGAAGGTAGAAATCAGACCTGTAACTAATCTGCTTGATTTTTATCTGAGGCAGCTGTGCTGGGACAGAACCCATCATTCAGATCTGTTACCTTTTAACCAAAAGAGATAAATTAATTACAGGGCTTTCCCCTGATGTCCAGGCTCTTGCCTGCAAATGTTCACATAAAAGACGAATGACAATGAGATTCTCATTACAGCCTGATGAATTAGCCTTTTCACTGCACTTACAGCAAAGCCTACTTCATGGTTAGCCATCTCGCTTAGGTTCTACCACTTTTTTTTCCTCTTTGAATTCAAATCAAACCTTTCCTGTCAAACTACTTATCTTGGTGCAATCTATTGTTTTGCACTGCCCATTAGAATTACTCATTTTTCTGAGAAAATTGGCACACCGGGTGGCCAGAAAAAAATGTTATTCAGCAACAGCTTCTTCTTCCTTCTCTTTCGTGCAGCGTGTTGCGAACTTAAGACTGCTTTCAGAAGTGGAGACAGAAGTCATGTTTTTTAAAAAGCAAAGACTGACCTGACCAGAAGGCGTGCCTCTGTGGCCCCTCTGAGCTGAGCCGCGCCACCCCCAACTTCGTTCAGTGTCTCGGCAGAGAAAGCTGTCGAGGTGAGGTGGTGGCGGTGGCACTGGTGTCCCCAGCGTCACAGCGCTCCGGCGGCGCTCCCCAGACTGGCAGCGCAGATGCTGTGGGGCTGACAGCCCCGTTCCGTGTCCTGTAGCTCCACCTCTGCTGCTGGGCAGCCCGGGGGTAGGACTGAGCGGTGGGGCTGAGATGTGCTGAGATGACGAAAGGGTTCTGGAATCCTGCTCCCTTTTAGTACAGTCTCTCTCTCACCTCACAGGTTGCATTCGGGAAACACCCTTCACAGGCTTCAGGTGCCAAAGCCTGTTCTGCTTCATACCCTTGTTTCTGCACGTGGATGTTTTTATTCTGCTGAGTTTTATTTACTTATTTATTTGAAGTAGCAAAAGCTGAAAATAACAAACATTTGATTTGGCTAGAGAGGGTGTTGTAATACAAAAGCTAGAAGGGAAGAAGAACTACCCTTTGCTAAAGCAAAGTGCGGTAACAGCTGTGCTGTAGTAACCACCCTTCGGGTCCTCCCGATGGAGCAGAGGGCATGAGTCTTCAGCATGGTCCTGATCCCAGCGCGGCTGTAAGCGGTAAGAGCAATTTCTGCCTGTCTCTTCAAGGCTCTTGGGGCTGCGGTTTAATCAGGTGGATGTAGAATAAAGCACTGGGATTTGAGGGTAGGAAGGCCTTACGTGCTCACTGCGTACAAGCATTGGGAAGGAGTGAGTATAGATGCCTGGGGTCCCAAGGAACGCACGTGCTGGCATAAGGAAAAAGTGCATGAAGGAAATAGTTATTTTACATACCCTCTTTGCAGTATTCCGAGATAATAATCAGGAAGCGGACCTGGAAATGCTCGGTTCTTTCATACAAACCACGCATTTACACAAAATATGTTGAAGCATAATACAGTTCAGTTAAAATTGGAATATAAATGGGTTGGTCAACAATAGGAACAGTCTCTTCTGCTCTGATATCAAGGAGCTTTTACCTACCGCCTATCCGTGCCTTGGAAACATGCTAGTAAATGACACTCTTGTAACAGGAAACTTAAACATTTTGTTTTAGGAAAATATTTAAACACGTGAACTCCAGATATAATGACAAGTACCATTTTAAGTCACATCACATAGGTACTTAATCTGTGTTTAAGCTGAACTGTATTCCAGGCTACATTTAAGCACATTTCCTGAAATCAGGGTATTATCTGATATGGTCAATTTAAATCAATGATGTTCTTTTCATCGGCATTACTAGTCCCTGGATTGCCCACAATTGCAGAGTTGAATTAACTGTTATTACATCCGGATATCAGTCAGGCTGTGAAGTAGGATAATAACCATTATATCACATTGCTTTAAGTCCTAAGAGAAGCTAAGGGAAAAACACATTACTAAATATTCATTAAATTTGGGAAACCTCAAGTGAAAAAGCCTATTGCAATATTAAGAATGAACATTCAGATTGAAGAAAGAACCTTATCTTTGTTGATTCCATCATTGCAGTTGACTGGAGAGAAAGACCTAGTGTCTGAAAGGTTATTTTCAGTGCATGGTTGCTCTGAGACTGTTACAAAAAACGGCCGTTAATAATAACTTCTCGTACAGATGGTTGTGTCCCCCCTTACCTGTCCAACTGGATGTGCAGAAAGTCAGAAGCCTGGACAATTCCAGAAGGACAGAGACAACAGTGGAAAGGGACTTGCAGCGTGACAGAAAGGCACACCAGAGTGCTGCTGCTGCTTTTGCAACACCAGAAACTAGTGATCACGCCCAGGAAATAGTGACCACTGCATCGCACCTGCCAGGGGAAGTTTCCTGGAGCTGTGCTAAGCGCTTCCAAGTGGTTCTGGCATCTCATGCACAGCAAACTGACACGTGGCTGACAGGAGCGATTGAATGTTGCTTTGCATGAAATGAAACGTCAATACTATTATTTTTTTGGAGCAGCAGCCAAAATGCTTGTGATTTTCGAGGGCTTTTATCAAAGTTAATGTCTTTCTATCGATGGTAGTGGTGCGGAAAGGAATTTCAGTTGCTTACTTTTCAGTCTTAATTACATAAAATAATAATAATTTTATTTACAGTAAGTGCTTTCAAAAGCAGCTTTTGACATCTATCAAAATTGGAAGTTTTTACTGAAATAGAAATTACATCAGAAAAATTGCTTCCTTCAAAAAGCATATAAAATATTTAAAATGTGTCAAAATTATAATTTACATCTGTTTTTAAATTATTCCTGAATATGTCAAAATCAAATGTAGAGTAGTATCATAAATGGATGGAAAGGATTATTACCTGTGGGGGTATCTGCTCCCCCCTCCTGCTTTTTTAGACTGGTGGTGTTCTGCTATATAGTCATCTTCAGTCTGAATTTGGAAATGCTTCGGTGTTGAGAAGCTGAGAGCCAGGGCTAGTACAAAGAAGAAGGGAAACAGAATCCCTTGAAGTTCAGCTGTTCAGCCCCGGAATGTATTTCCCCTTCCCACCCAAAGACAAAAGTGAAATTGGTGAAAATTTGTGTAGTATAGCACATTTGTCTTGTCTGTGTTTGGAGCTCTATTGTTCTTGTTTATTTGAAAGCCTTGGAGAATTGAGATTTAGTGGCACCAATGTTAATTAGAAGTCAGTTTTGGTAATCGCTCAAGAAGTGCTTGTATTCCCATCCAGACATGGAATGAAAGCAGTGCCATGTCACTTCGACAGCCAGTCTCAACAAGGTAATAACTGTTCTTATGCGGAATATTCAGAACAATTCCCAAGAGTACAATGTAAGAAAAAAAAAGTTGTAATTTGCTCTTGGGTTTTACACAAATTGGAAAATGAGCTGAATTTCAGAAACACCTTATTTTATGTGAATTCTTTACTGAGTAACAAGAACAAAACATTTATTTCAGCTTTAGATGTATCAGAGAAGTAAAAACCTCTGTCTTCGATGATAGTTTTGCCTACATAATGAGTGATAAACATAATTAAGTGTAACTAGGAAAGGGCCATCTTGCCCACAGCCTGTGTGCTGAGCAGGCAGTTAGCGCCTCTCCCCTGGACGAGGAGTTCTCCAAGCACGTCACTGGCTGAAAGACGTTTTTCCTCTGGGTCCTTAAACTGGAATATTTTCTGAAACCTATTACGTGGTTAATGTCTGCAAAGCTTCTGATTTCATTGTTTGATATAATTTTATTCAATAAAGCTGCCTCATTGCATAAAGGTCTTGGTATTTAATATTTAATAGCATAAATCCCACGTGAGTCCTAGGCAGAGGATGAAAATTACATTTTAAATTAATGTGCGCTCAAAGCCTTCTCTTGTTTCTTTCTGCATTTAAAGGCCAACAGCCATTTTCAAGCGTAACATCAGCTTCCAGAGATGATATCCATATTAGCCTCTTCCAAAATGGCTAGTTATCCTCAGAAGATCTGTGCTAGTAACTATTCACGTGCTGAAACAGAGAGCAAGTGGAAGGACAGCTTCTGGTGCCATTTGTGACATGCAGCCAGACGGACAGGCAGACAGACGGCTGCTCTGCGGGCCCAGGGCCCCGCCGCCCTGTCTCGCCCAGCGCGAGGCCCACTCCTTCGGCACCCGTGCCCCCTCGGCGCCGCGGGGGTGCTGCCCGCGTGAAGCTGCCCTTTAGCTGCTGACACCGGTAGCTTGTTGGTAGGACACCAGTGGGACTGCGTCCTTGGTGTGAGCGGGTCCAGCAAAGGCACTGTTATACAACGCCTTTGTATATACACGTTTGTATGCACACACGTACCTGACAGAATAAATACATGCACATACAGCCGAACTGCACGTACATGTAACACGTGACATTTTTAGTGTGAAAACTGTTCAGACAAGTTAGGATCCAGGCCGGACACAGCCCTTACAGGTCTCAGCCCATTTCGGTGACAGTTGTGGTGCCATGTGCTCTGGGGTGCTATCCACGGGCCTGCTGGCCCTGGAGACCCCGCAGGCGCTCCGAGAGCCTGTTGTGCAAGCTCGTCGCTGCTTCACCGTGCTGGCGAGAGGATGCGCCTGGTGCATGCCTGGCTGCTCCCAAGGCAGCGTGCAGGCACCTCCAGCTCCCCACAGACAAGGCTGGCAGGCTGCGGGTGGCACGTGTTCCCCGCCAGCGCGGTGGTGCCTGATGTGCTGCCCTGCGGGGCGCGGGGAGCCGCCGGCACCCCGGCACGCTCATGTCTCCTTGTGAACAAACAGGTCGTGTCGTGGGGTGACCAATAATCCACGACAGGCTTGTTGCTGCCTAGGGCCATGGGGCTTCTGGGTCTGTGGCTTTTGAGTGATGTGATCCAGCTATTGGGCAAATCTTCAGCTGCTGCTATGCGTTATAACATACGTGGCTTTGGCGAACATGCTCAGCTCGCTCTGTTTTGGGTAACAGGTCAAACATCAGCACTGAAGTATGACATTTTTTCTGAAAGCATAGGTCAACATTGTTTTTTTCACGTATGAATTAAGACAGTTGCTTCCAGCTGGATGCCCCGAGTACCAAGCTGGCTTCAGCACGAACCTAAGATCCACGGTCCTATTGTTCTTCCTGGCAGTATATGACAAGAGACGCCAGCAGCAGCATCCAGGTTCTGCTTCTGGCCACCATGGATGCGGCGAACACGCAACAGCAGGTTCCAAACAGTGCCCATCTCTCATCTCGGGCAGTACCTAACAGCTTACCCAGAACTGCAGCTACAGGTCTTCAGGCTAGGTTTTCAGAGCATCATCAACATCCATCAGGTTTGGCCACATTTTCCAAGGCATTCTGCATGCAGTGGATACCTGGTATTTTGTACTCTTTTACAGATTTGGCTGTATGCATTGCTGCTTTCAAGAGAGCTCAACTCTGCAGTGATGCCTTACATCTGACCCCAGACATTTACTCATTGAAGTGTGCTATACACTTACAAATGAAGCAAATGCTGTTTTATAGCCCAATCTGCCAAACACTCGGTGCATCACTAGGATTGTCCTAAAGGCTTTCAAAATAGTTTCCTGAGTAAGCTTCCTTTATCTGTTCTAAATAGCTGCTTGTGTCCAGGTCCTATAGAATTTCTTCTCTTCATCTCAGCGGCAGGGATAAAAGGTAAGGAAGGCAAGTGCTTGCTTTCTTGAAAGCCTGACGTGCTCCAAAAGGAAGGTCAAACAAAGCTTTTCTTCATGTTAATTCCTCGGAGTGGCATTTAGACCTAACCGACTGTGTTAAAGACTTTTATTAGAATAGCAGAGGCCACACTGGAAAGTTTGTGTCTCGCATGGTTTGTAGCTCTCGCACTACGCAGACCGTTTAAGAGCCGTGGAGCCGCCTAAGACAGTTACTGGATGTTCTCTGGGGCCTCCTCCTGCCACGTGCCGTCGTCTCCTCTGGCGGTGGGGACGTGGCCGCGGTGTGGGTACTGCGTCCCGGGGAGGCTGGGCGGCGGGCAGCCCCACGGCCGCCTGCACGGCTGCAGGCCTGGCTGCGGCACCTGGAGCCGTGCCACGGGACTGGCTGCGGCGGTGCTGCCCGGCCCCTTCCCCGCACCTCTCTAGGGCAGGGCTGGCACCAGCCAGAGGTGCGGGTACTGGGAAAACCGCCGCGAAGCATTACAAGTGGGCCTGCAGCTGCTCTTGTAAAACTTCGTGAAACGCAGCGATAATGTCTTTGCTTTCCTTCTGATGAGCTTTAGCACAAATTATTTCCCTTTAGTTTCCACTGAGATAAGGTTCGAGAGCGAAATCTGCACCTAAGTTTTTTTGAGAGAGAGCATCCGGAAATACATTTAACTTGGTGCACAGTTCATAGACTCACACCATAACTAGCAGTAGGCATTGTCCCTGCAATCTGATTTCCTATATCCTTGCTGAAGTTGATATATAAATATACGTATGCATATATAACATTTAAGATTATGTAATTCCACCATCTGCTACTTTATATAAACAGTGCTCGTATTCCACCTCTGATGCTTCATGTAATGGTCTCCCCCATACAAATGACTATGTTCAGTGCGACACAGGGCAGCTGGTGAAGGGGTAGCTGGCCTTAACGTCCCCCTGTAACTAAACACTCCCAGTAAGGTCAAGGTAGAGAACTTGCAAGGCAAGAACACCCTGTGTTGTAATACTGCCCATTTGTTTCCCACTTAGCTGTCTTTGTTCTTACATATACAAACCAGGCAGATTGTGGTTACTTTGATGAGCAACTTTACAGAAGGCTCAAGTAGAAAAAGAAGGTTGACAGGAAAGGAGCAAATCTTCCTTAAACAAAAATGTCTGCAATAATTAGCAAACGTGGCAAGACAGAGTTGCTAAACAAGTGAGAGGTGAGAAGTGAAAGGTACGCTTCAGGGCAGTTCATTAATATGATAAGTGAAGAGCAAACCAAAATTTCTGTAAGCATTTGGCAGATGGAGGGTATTCTGGGAGCACATCATTTGTTCAAGCAGTGAGTAAAAAGCTAGAAATACATGGATTGGGACCATTTTTTAAAGGAATCTCAGGTTTATTTTTCGGGAACAAGCCACGAGGAAGGAAAGGCTGCATTTACATTTTCTTTGCCAGCATTTGTATTTCCTGCTGCTTAGGAAGCCTAAAAAATGGAAGTCTGCTTTTCACAAATGGTGACTCCAATCCCAGCTTTGCTTTTCAATCACAGATGCCAATGAAGTGATTTAATTAACCTGCAGCACAACACACGTGCAGCTGTTGTGGCCTGGGAGCTAACATGTCTCCTGGTGCACAGGGGTCCGTAACAGCCTTTACGGGAGCTCTTTCCACCTAACGTCAGCCCCCCAAAGGCAGATGCTGGTGACGTTGCTCCTTGTGTAACGGTGAAATCGCGAGGCACCTCTCAGGGGCAAGTCTGAGCTCAGGTGGGCTCCGTTGCCCTCTGACGTGCCAGGGTCAGCAGGGTACTTGGGGTGAGGAGATGTGGGGGCGTGATGGATTTAGTGGGTGGGTAAATCGAAGGTGAGCGTGAAGGAGGTAGAAATGAAGGCAGGAGGTAAAATGAAGGAGCTGTCCTTGCCCCAGCACCTCCTGGGTTCCTGTAGCTGACTTCCCAGAGCTCAGTAGCTACAAGTGAGAGCTGGCTTCTGGCTGTTGACCTGGTTCTGCTTGGCAGTGGTGGGGGCTGTCTCATACCCTTTGGAGATCCTCTGAAGACTACTAAAAGGTTCGGCCTTGGGCTGCCTCCCGAGCATTCTTGCTCTTAATCTTAGAAGAAGAATTCCTTCTTTTAAAACTTCTTTGCATTGACATGTACTTGATGCCTTCAGGAGGGGCTGCTTTATAATAATTATTGTTAGTTTTCTCAGGCTGGGGGTTGGAGGGCTCCATAGAGACAGCATTGCCTTCCATATGTTTGATTCTTGGTGGTTTTATTTTTGATTAGGAGCAAGGGACTGATATATGTTATGAGGAAGTGATGAATTACCTGGCATATCTGGAGCACTGGGGATTTTCTCACATCAGAATGATAGTGATTGATTTTTTTTTCTTTTTTTTTTTTTTTTTAGATCTGCAGCAGAAGAATTTTTGGATGCCTGATTGCAGCTGACAGGTAAGCTGTGAAACTGGCTCACTGCTGACTGGGACAGGCCTTCCCAACTCATATCCCACACTAAATTTTAGACTTCAGTGGCTTGCTGAAGGCATGCTGTCAGGATGATGGAGGTGGTAAGATTATTAAATGTGGACTTCTACTTGCTAAATTGCTTTGAACTCAGAGGAGACTATATTAGCTCATTTTGCCGGTTCGTTTGTAGGTGTTAGAGGGGAAAAAAACAAAGAAAGATAGAGCAGGGATGGAGACTGGGGCAGGGGGGAGTGTGATTTCCTGAAAAGCTGCATCGCAGTCCAGGAAGCAAGGTGGGAATCACAGCCTTGCTTTTGCTGCACTGTTGTCACAATGCTGGTCAGAGAGGAGTTAGAAGATACATTTAATTTATCCCAGCATATGCTGGCTTCAAAGGACTATTATTAGCTATGGTGTGTGTGAAGCACAGCACATCCAGCATCTTGTTCCTTGCTGGACATGGAAGTGGTGAAGAAGTTACTCTGTGTTTTTTACCTGTACTCTGCAATGTGGGTTTGTATCCTGCACAGAGGGTGAAGGCAGCTACGGCACGGGGGCTGGAATCTGGATTCAGAACTCGAGTATCTGTTTCTTTGGAAACTAGATTGCAGTTGTAATTTATATAAAATTGCTCTTTTCAAAAAGAAATGATGGAACTGGTTTGGACTAATTACAGAGTCACTCAGATATCTTGTTTGTGACAGCATGACTTGGAATCACGTGCACTCCATTCGTTATCAGCTGGGGAGACAGAGGGCAGGAGGTGGAAAATATCAAAGGGAGCCAAACTAGGCTAAAGCAGGAAAGGAGAGAGCAAAGAAATGAAGTGAAACGGAAGGGGAAAGATCTATGTTACAGGGGATGGTAGGGGGCGAACCTTCCACTGTGCTGGGGCTGGTGTGCAAGCAGCAGCAGATGTACTTACCTGTCTCTGCCAGACCCGTACCTCAGATGGGTCTGCCCTCATTCGGGGGCGGGGGGCGAAACGGGGGAACAGGCCCTCTGGTAGGGGCCATGGGGGCAGTTCTGGTCTTCCCAAAGCGTGTCCAGGCCGCTGCAGCTGAAGAACTTGCCCACCAGAGCTGTTTTGGTGTTCAGCCACATAAGTATGAACACACGAGCATCCAGCTGGCTGTTGGGTGTGTTGCTCTGGGTTGAGGTAATCTCCCTGGTTATGCACAGCATTCAGTCGCGGTAAGCTGACTCATTTGTTTGCTGCTATCTGGCAATACTTTGACAGCTCGTGAATTGTGTAGGATCAGCTCTATCATTAATGCAGTTTGCTGTCGTCCAGCTGCATGGGGCTGTGCTCATCTGCCTCGCCTGAATTGTGGCTCAGGTAGCCACTAACATTCTGGTCCAGAGTGTATTTGCCAAGCCCAGGGAACTGACTGAGAGTTTCCTTAAAGCTTACAGATCCATTAAATTCTCTAAATCTGAGATTTCTGGCAAGACGGAGTGGTTACTACAGAAGTTTTCTTCCCTAACCACCTACCTCCCTTAGCTGTATGTCACTCAAAGCCGAGATAATTTTGTGTCACTGCAAGCAGATGTAGGAGGTAGACTGGCTTTTTAGCACTTAAAGCAGGTGTTTGCTTTATGCTGCTGTAGTTTTCCTTTCTGTGTAACATCTGGATGCAGTGGGCATGGTTATCATCATGGGGGGTTGTAGCCAGATCACTGAAGAGTGTTCTTTTGTCTTTCTTTACGTGGGTTTTAGGCCACATTTAATGTTCAGTAAATATTCTCACAAGAAAAAAAGGTAAATATTCTCAAAAAAAAAAAACAAAACAACAAACAAGACCCTGCACAACACTGAACAACATTCTATAACTAGTCTGGAGTTAATCAAGCTGACTTTATTTAAGAAGATCTTAGCAACCAAATGAGCTGATTACCAGTAGGAAGAAACTTTGTTTATCATCTGATTTTTAAAAGCTTAAATAATTTTAGCCATTGACTATATTGTCAGCTGAAAGAACTATTCCAATTATTATCTTTAATAACTTTAGAGGACATCTTTAAAGTTCTTTAGCTTGACTCCTACTTCAAATGCTACTGCAGAGATGAAAGGAACAAGCTTAACCCAATGAATAACTGATAAAGCAGAAATATCACTGCCTTGCCTCGAAACATTACAGATCAGAGCTTGTCCCTTGAATATAATCATTGTGTATGCTATCTCTGGCCTTTATTGGAAGCGAAGCTCTTTTATGATATTCTGTCATTTATGACAGTTCCTCCAGAGAGTTCATTAGGATGAACATTAATGTGGCTGAATCTAGGAAACTGCTTTTCCTGACATAATGCCAACATATATTACAATACTGTGCCAGTGCAGCAGGGGAGCTTTATGGTTGTTTTGTGTGTGTGTGAGTGTGTTGCAAATTGCATCACTTTTTAACTCTCTTTGTAAAGCTGTATCTTTTTTTCCTAAATTGCCACCACTATAAATATGTGTAATAGGGTGCCTGAACAGCTGTTTTGTTCAGCAGTTATCTATGATGATTATGTATTCAGGGGTTAGTTTTCAACACTGGAGAGCTGCAATTAATCTATACTGTGCTTCAAACCACCAGAGCAAGCAGTTGGGTTTTCCCTTCACTTTACTGGTGTTCCTTAGAGATCCTTATACATAAAAATCTATATTAGAAACCAAGGTAAAGGACAGAAGTAACGGCGAAGAAATAGCTGATGACTTCCCCTTCTGTCTGTTTCCACACCCCTACGTTATGCTGTATTAGCTAACTTAAGGTCCAAAGTTGTGTCGCTCCTTTCCCTACCCCACTGTTGTTCCCACCCCAAATCTGATATGGCGTGATGGATAAATACAGAAGAAGGCTGGTTTCTTAAGTGGAGTAACATGGTAATTGTCCGTGGAATCATGAATGTATTTCTAGGACCCACTGAATGATACAAAGTTCAGCTACAGCGCGCTGTGACATTGCTTGGCTATTCTGAGGAGGTATCTGGGCTTAGACCACCTGAAATCACTGGGTCTGTCTGTGCTCACTTCAGCTTCTCCAACCGCAGAGGCAGGGAAGGGTGTTAAAGATGAGTGTCAAGAGCTCTTAGAAATCTAAATCTAATCTGAAAAATCTAACGCTTGTATAGGAGAGAACACTATAAAATGCTGTTACTAAGAGGTTAAAAGGTTAGTTTTGTTTTGACTTATATAAGAAACGTACAAACAACACAAATAATTAGAGTTTCGTGTTGATTATCGCAGATTTGTCATCAAGTGCCTTCAGACACGGGTTTGTTAGCTTCTCAGTGTGACTAACAATCGCTGCACGCAAGTCTCCGTTTGATGTAATCCGGTGCCCGTAAGCTGTCAGCTGGTGGGGAGGGGCGAAGGCGAGCAACTACGTCTTCTGTATTGCTTTGTGCAGATGAGTGTGTTTGTTACTTGGTTTGGGATAAATGTCACCCAGATATAAATATTAGAAATGTTATCTAGATGTAAATATTAGCGCTGGGCATTCATAAAAGCACTAGACTGAATTCCCATATATGACAAGGACTTTTTACGTCATTCTGGCCCACTGAAAAGAGGGGTAAAGGATTCCTAAAATGACTGTATATCATATTGACAGCCAAGCAGCTAAGTGCCTGTCTTGTAAGTAAGATCTGTGCTTTCTCTGTCTAGTTTATCCTGCAGGGATGTACTAGAGGGAAAGGAAGGTTGTCAGTGCAGACAGCAACTTGCCCAACACAGTGGTGCAGTTTAAGCTCTCTCTCCAGAGCCGCGGGGGCTGAGGTCAGGCCTCTGGAAAAGTAACTTCCAGTGGTGGGAGCAAGTAACAAACCAGAGGAGTGGAGCACTGGCTCTGGTACCTGGGGGTTGTGCTGCTGGTGTTGGCAGCTTCCTGGGGCTTGGCGCTTGGAGGGGTGGGATCAGTCTGAGGCTGAGCGTCTGTTCCCCACGTTTCATTCAGCTGGAGAACACTGAAGCTGTAAGCTGCCTTGTGCTTTTTGCTGTCTCCTTACTCTAATCTCCTTTCTGGGTCAATTCCCAGGTACAAGAGCCGTTCCGTTATGTTTTTAATTGTTTTTAGTTCAGTCTTCCGAACCGCCAGCAAGGGGCTGGCAGCGCTGACAGGACACACTGCGTCGCATCCTGCACAAGCACCTTATCTCGCTGGCGCTGCCGTGGGCAGCGTGCCTGGGAGACTTCCACAAGTAGGGGCACTTATCGTGGCTGTAATGAGCTCCTCTGCCCCCGGGAGGATGGCTGCTACAGGGCCAAATGGGCTTTGTCTCTGGCAGCAGCCCCCAGCCCCTTGGACTGAGCCGGGGGGGCCTGGGGAGCCTGGTCAGTGGGTGGGGATGCGGCTCTGGGGAAGGACTCCGAGGGCTGCAGGTAGGGTGCTGGGCTCGGGGGGACCCTGAGCCTGAAGTCCCGGCAGCTGTGTTCTGGGGGGGGGGGGAAGTATGGGGACATCCCATGCTTCGTGGAGCTGGTGTTACAGACTGCCGATCAGAAACTCCTCGTGTCCGCTGCAGCGGGAGGCAGGTGAACACAGTGAGTCCTGTAGGGTCGCCCAAGAAATGGGACTGGGAGGGAAAAGCTGCAAATCCCAGTGCAAGGCCATCAACCTGGGATGGCAGGATTATCCCCGCTCCTCAGCATCCTGGGTAAGATCACACATCTGCTGGAGGCAGCCCCTGTGTGGATGTGACTGCAGCTTGGACAGAGGCAGAGCAGCTGTGAATCTAGCATGGCAATAGACGGGGGAGTGAAAAACGGGGCAACATAGTTTTTCTGCCTGTATTTGGCAGAGCTGGGGCCTGAGACTTGGTTTCTGGTGTCACGAGATTCCTTGACTCTGGCAGCCCCTTGTTAACCCTGTTGCACACAAATCATGGCAGCAGAGCACTGCATGTGAACTGCTCTTCACAGGTGTGCCAAGTTAACGACCTGCGGTCGTGTTCCCTCCGCCTGCATCCGCTGGTGGCTCTTCTGGGAGGTCTGCAAGGTGTTCTGAGCTGACAGGACAGACGTCTTGCATGCTCAGGGCTAACTGATGTCAGAAGGAGGCAGACAGGTTATGACTCTATTCTTAATAATTGGGAAGATTGGAAACCTCTCCACAGTCCTGTACCAAATGGTTTTTAACAGCTAGTTATTTCCTTGAATAGCCTGCATTAGTATCCCATATAGCTGAGGAATATGCTGGAGTGATGGGATTGATTGATGGTAATTTCAGGACGTGACTGGGAGTTCAATTGACCTTTAGAAAATGTTTAAACAAACAACCTAAAGAGAGTTGGTTTTGTGGAGGCTTAGCAGGCATGAAATTTTGTTCCGAACTAGAACAAAAGAAACGAAATATCAGATTTACAGAGCTATTAATGTTTTTAAATGATTTTGCTTTGCTGCAGTCAAGTCATTCTGTTCAATAAAATCAGTGCTTCATTGTATTTTGCTGTATTTTACATGAATATTGATATCTGACCAGAACACAGTACAGTTCAGTACCATCTTGTGTTCTCTAATGATACGAATGATAAATAACAGCATAATCAACTTCAAAATAATAAACTGCTTCAAGGCCAGTCCAAGCCCCCTCAGTTCTCCACTTCAATAAAGCCAAAGCAGAACAATTAGATTCAAGGATTTTATTTCCACTCTTTTTCAAAATACCATTTTTTATCAGCGTTAGTAATGTCAATGGATTTTTGTTTCCAGTAAGATGACATTTTCCAGCAGAAAATTTTTCATCGTTCTGATCAGTTGTAGTTGCCATCTTTCATTGCTGGCATCAGCTGCAGCTTAACGCTTGGCTCTGCAGGTGGCCTTGAGCCAGGCATAGCCCTACGTGGCCATCGTGTTTTGGGGTCCGTGGGGCAGCAGTGCCTGGTGAATCCTGTGCCCTGGAGCTGCTGACCTCCCGCCCCAGCCTTTCCCAGTGCGGTGCAAGAGGAACTCCACGTTTCTTAAATGATAAGCAGCAGTTGCTGACTGTGGCCTCAGGGTCTGAGAGGCACCTTGCTTGGTCTCCTCTGTGTGCCCTGCTTTTGGCAGCACTGGGGGTGTGCACATTTAGGTGTAACTCGTGTGCCGTCAGTGCTCACGGCTGTGCTGCAGGGGCGTGGGTGAGGAGGAGAGGTTCAGCCTTGCATTGCCCAGTGCGAAGTCCTTCCTATCCACGTGCTGAGCCCGCAGTTAACTGGAAGGCTGCTTAAAAGGGGAAGGGTGTGGGGGGGGAAATAAAGGAACTTTATTGGGTAATTGGTGAAAGCCTCTTTTTAGTTCGCTGTATTCATTTTGACAGGAGCCTCCCCCCCTTCTTCCCCTGAGTGCTCTGGCAAGTGAAACTCTTGCAAATAAAGCAGAGGATCTGCTGAATGCACAGCCATGCATAATTTAGTAATACTGGAGCCTTCTGCACGTCTCATCACAAACTTGCATTCAGCGAGTGCTAACACAACCCCTTTGTGGATAGGGATTTCTCTGTGTTTCTTCTTTTTGGTTAGATTTGGACATCAGACCTGCCAGGAATTAAAAATTGACCATCAGGAAGCTTGCTAGCAGGGATAGCACTTAATAGACGTGTCCATTCATATGTACATACATTTAAAATGAAGAAATGTTTGTGAATTCTTAAGTGGGTTGACTTTGAAGGATAGTGTGAATAAATAATGGAAGACTAGGTTTTCCTTGAATTCACGCTATTCACCCGTAAGTCATAAAAACAAACTTGATACTAAAGAAATAGCTCAGTGGAGAAAAAAAACAAAACACTTTAATTCTGAGCAAAAACGTTTTATGTCTCTGGACTAGGTGTTCTAGAGGAAAAAGCTATAACTTAGGTGTGTCTATCCCCGTGAGGTGGATGTTTCATGCAGGGGGGAAGACAAAAAAATTATTACAGCTAGTGTTAATATTTACTTGGATTAATAGAATGTTGGGCAACATCACCTGAATTAAAATCAAGATTGTAATTAGTAGGTGGCTCATCCTGTTCTAACAATGCAGAATATTTTTTTCACCTCGCAAATAGTAATTAAAGAGAAATATTACATAGCTGCACCTGTTTTTCATTATATGGTTGCCACAGTGAGTAAACCAAATATTTTATTGATGAGAACAGCCATAAGTTTGAAAACTGAGTGAAGAGCATGAAAAGCCCTCTGAGGCTCCCTGGAGACATGAGAAATCTGAAATTGTTAAAACATATGGTGGCACACACTGATTACCAATGGCTCCTACTGTGGTTGTGAGCCCTAATTTCTCTCTGACTTTCAGCTTTTCTAAGTATTCTCAACTTGGTTATTCCCTCATTTCCATGCTTCAGTAAATCTCTTGTGGCAGGGAATCAACACAACATTGCATAAATACCATTGCATGTTGCTTCACATCCACCTTTTGTCAATATTTTCACTCAATAAGGTATCTTTCATATTTTAATAGTCTAAAAAGTGATGCACCCAAAAAGAAATGTGAGCAATGTGCTGATGGCTTTTTTTTTTTCTTGTGTCTGTACTTATTTGTCCTGATCTGGTGTAAATGTTACTCTGAAAGCAGATATATTTGATCAGCTGAGATTTTTTTGTGGCCGTCTGGGATGGATGCAGAACCAAGGGAAATAGCTCTAGGTAAGGAGTGGGTGATGGGAGATGACATGAGAAGTGAGGAACAGGTTTAGGTTACTGCCTTCTCCAGGATAGACAGACGCTTTGCAGGAGCCAGTAACGGAAAGGTATTCAATGACAGAGAAATGATAGAGGAAAGGTATTGTTTATTATGGTGAAAATAATCTTAAATTTAGAAAGCTGGTGGAAGCTTGAAGGTGCGAAAGGCAAATGTCCTACCAAGGGTATCACCAAAGGGTGGAGGGCGCTGGTGCCCTGTAGTAAACCTAAAGTACTGCCATGGCCATTCATTTGAAAGCAAGGAAAACAGAAAGTAACCCTTGGATATAGTTTTAATTAATAGTCAGAATAAGTTAAAGTGCATGTGTTTAGTTGGATGCCCACTTCCATGCTTTGGAAGAACACGTACGACAGTGTTCCAGCAGGTGCCTGCACCGGTCTGCATGTGTTGGTCTGCAGGCACTTGTCGCAGCCCGCGCGAGCCATCCCGGTCGCTCGGTTCCGTCGGGACTGTGGGAGCTGCCAGGATCTCCGGGGAGCCGCCACGCGCAGGGCGGCACAGCCTTGCTGTCCTGTGCCCCTCGTGTGCCACGGTGCTCGGGGTTGAGCCTCTCTTCTCCTGTCTGCGTGGGGCCGGGTGTTCTGGGTGCTGGAAACGCCGTGCTGCCCGCCCAGAGCAAGCCTGAAACTGCTCGGATGCAATTTTGGCAACGGCCACCGAGGGCTTGGGGACAGGCAGCCGGTGCGGTGCCAGGGCGGCCGTGGGCAGCAGCGTGGGGGCTGGGTGGTGGGGAGCGGGAGCTGCTGCTGGGTGCCTGCACTCGATGGACTGGGCGGCTCGGAGCAACTGGTGGTGCTTGCCCGGAGCAGGCAGTTACGGGGATCAAAGATTCCTTGAACCTAGGGCAGGACTTTGGAAGCACTTTCTTCACGCTGGTAAAGAGCTTGAAAATTGCATTGTTGACAACTCAGTGTAAAAGGGCTGAACTTGTTTAGCTGATTGATTTGGTATAGGTGGACAAAACTGTAATCTGCTTTTCTTTGTTCCCTGTGGCATTTTATCTGGATGCCGCACTGTGCAAGTTTCACAGAACCCTTCGGTAATTACCAGAAAAACACTTGGCCTCCCTCCCCAGCGCGTAGAAGCAAGGGTCGTGCCGCGGCGGCCCAGGGGCCGTGGCCGGGTTCAGGAGGGGCTGCTCCCAACCCACGTCACCCGTACCAGGGTGCAGAGAGGTTGTGCTAACCCTCCCTGAACTCGCCGCCGTCCGTGGTAATTGGGCAGTGATGACTAGAGCTGCTCTGCCTGAGGAGCAGCTCCTCGGGGAGTACTGATGCTCCTCGTATAATTTTGATTTGCAGCAAACAAAGACCGCGAGGTTATACACAAGTAAATATTTTTCTGTAGGAGGGTGAGACCTGGGCTGCACCAGCAGGGAAAAGCAGGTGAGGAGCTGCACCGCAGACCCCTCACGAACGGTGGCTGAGATCTGACCCCACAGCCCTGACCCAGCGGTGCCCCACAGCCCTGCCTGCAGGCGAGCACAGCCGGACCTACGGGCAGTCCCACTGCGGAGGAGCCCCTGCGTTGGTCCAGCGGCGTTCCCCGCACCCTGCCCCTGTTAGCTGTCAGAGGAAGTGGAAAATCCTGCTGCCTGAACAAACCTCGCAGTCACTAGGTTTTATTTCACTGTGGTTCCGAAAAACCATCGTCACGTAACTGATTCTAGCACTGAGTGTTTACACTTGGTGTTATATCTGGGCCCGAGAGAGAGAGTATATTTGTATACGTCTGGCTGACATATTTATAGTGTTTGCCAAGTTCCCCAAGTGCAAGGTCATACTCTGTCACTTGTTGGCCATTATCTATTGCCATTCTCTTTTTATGTGTGCATGAATATTTATTGAAATTGATTAATATTTATTTCTCATAAATAATACATCATTTTGATTCTCTACGATCCATTGAAAACAATGCAGAAATACACCCAGCGTGCAATAAATACGGTAGAAAAACCTGCTCAGAATAATGCAGTGACCCAGGGGGTTTGCCCAGGGACCCCAGGAGCTCGGCTCAAAGGGGGCACGGCTACTGGTGCACTCGGCAAAGGTCTCAGCCAAGTGCAGCCCCAGTGGGTCGGGGCTCCAGCCCGGGGGGACCCGGCCCCCCCATCCCCAGGGGCGAGGGGCTTCCCGCGGCGGGGGCTGCCAGGAGGAGGCTGCGGCAGCGGCGAGGCTGGGCACCGCAGCTGGGAGCACCCACGCGCAGCTGCTGCTTCCCCGCACGGCTCCGGTTCTTCACGTTGGTTGGTTTTGCCTCAGTAAAATCTGGAGAGTCTCGTCAGGTCCCACAGGCTCCTTGCACTAATCACAGCGCAGGTAAACAACATCAAAACGAAGCCGTGAGAGAGCCCGTTGTCCTAGGTTTAGTTAACTTGGGCGAGAGGGAAGGAAGAAAATAACATTAGAGGCAAGAACAATTGCAGCTCCTCCACGGGCAAAAGTAGGTCATTTTGAAACACCAAACAGCCGAAACAAAGGAAAGAATAAACAGAGAGAAAAGAAAAGGGGGGTGGGAGTAGGTTAAAAATTCTGCTTTATGAAATTCCAGCTGAGCACCGTTCCCGGTTCTGGGAGCCCCATGGCAGATGATGGGCAGCATAGCCAGCGCTGCAGCGGGGAGGGGGCCCCTGCCTTCCCAGGGAGTGATTGTTTGTGTTGAGCTAGGAAATTCTGGAGAAAACAGGCTACAAATGGCCTTTTGGAGAGTTCACCTCCTCTAATGCTTCTAGCTAAGCCCTGTGCATCCCTGGAAAACGCTTAGATGATTTATTAGCTACCAACAAAACGCAGTCAGACAAACGCAACCCATCCCTCCACCCCAGTGTTTGTTACTGCAATGCAAACCTTGTCATTTATTGGAAGAGACTGATGCCGGAATGGTTGGCTCTCAAAAAAAATCCATCCCTGTTAATGGGACTTGCCCCCTTTTGGTGCAAAGGCAGGGCACAGAGGGTGGCACCCCCTGAGCCTTTCAGATCCCAGCAGCAAGGGAGGCTGACCTTTCTGCAAAGAGCAGGCTTGATTGCAGGCTCTTCTTTTCTGCCTTTTCCTTTGGTGAGCACACAAAGGGGTGGGGAACTGTATGTGAGAGCCGGGATGCTGAGCGTTGGGGAGTTCTGATTTCGGCCATGCAAAAATACTATTGATCTTTTTTTAAATATGCGCTTTGATGTTCGAAAGGCAATTCTGTTATTCAACAGCACTTTGCTACCCTAGATCTCCAAGTGCATTTTAAAGAGGACAGTAACATGCACTGTGTCTTACAGCAGAGCCTTGGGGAGCTGAATTAATGCTAAAAGTCACAATGCAGACCTCAGGCAAAATGGGGTACTGAGCATGTACACGCAACAAACACGCTAAAATACCTTCTGGACTGGGGAGGAATAGGGTATTACAACAAAGGTTTTTTTCCTGGCGCAACCCAGGTACTGCACAATCCAGGTATTGTTAACATATAGTTACATGCAATAAACAGAGAGGGCCATACGTCCCTGCTTTTGGAAACATCTGTAATCCCCATTCTTGGAAACACCTATGGGGTCAACATACACTGACTGTCACTATCCTGTATTTATCGCATCTGATTATCTGCCACACCAACATGGGCTGGGAGGTTTGCCAGTATTTCCATTGCTTTTTGCAGTGATCTGCAGCATTCAGTCAAATTTTGTGGACCTAGATCAGTTTATACCAGCTGAGTACCTGGCCCACTGGCTGCTTGTCTGGGCACGTAAGTGCCCAGTAAAGTAAAACTTGGTGTTCCACTGAAGCCAAGTAAGGCGGTTGTATACCTTGCTCATCTAAAATAAAATGAAGGTTATAAAGGTGTAATGATGATTTTCTTCAGAGTCTGATTTTCAAAAAGAACGACGTGCCCAAGCTAAGCTAGGGAAATACATCATTTTCCCACTCCTGTTTGGAGGCAGCCCCCAGAGGACACCCACGGCCAGGCTGACGCTTCCTTGCCTTGGCTCCTCGCCCCAGCAGCCATGCACGTGGCTCCACGATGGTCTCGGGCAAGTTTCTTAGTAGCATGGGGAGAAGTTCAGCATACCCAGATAATCTCAAGTATCTATAGTATAATCCCATACGACCCTATCTCTAATGCCTCTTTTTGAGATAGAGCTGTTGTCCCCTTTTTATGGGTATGAATTCAGCCACCCAGGCTCTCTCTTTGTAATGGTCAGACGGAAAGATTGTGGTGAGCCTTGATTTCTTCTGTTGCTTTTATTTCCCCTGATGCCTCAGCGTTTGGGATTTTGTCCATGTGTACTCGTATTACGCTTTATAGCTAAGTAATCTGACCTAGTTTCCACTTTTTGTATATTTACTTCCTATGGCAAGGCTCTGAGTCCATAAGTCATCAAAGATGGTGCATATTCTCTTCCAAATTTATCTTGAAATGATTGTCTGGAGGCAAGTCATAATTTCCACAAAGACTACGAATGATTGAGAAAAATCCCTGTTTCAGATGGCAGCAACCTCCACGCTGAAATAATTGCTTTGTCTGGCTGCTCTTTACATGAGCTCCTAATGGTTTCTGCTTCTATAGTTTTTCTGAACCACTTGCTCGTAGTCACGGCGTGTCTGATCACATTATTATTTTGCAAGGGAAAAATGGGGTACACTTCTGCTTGTGTACAATGGATGTATGGTCGCGGTGGCGTGCCGGGGCAGGTACGTGATGTTTGCGTTCTGTCTCTGTCCCGTGGCCCCAGAGGGCAGATCCTGCCTTAGCAGAGGTGGGTGCAGAGCCCTCAGTGCTCCCTTGCCCAGCATTGAAAGCATTTTAATGGCTGGGTCAAGAGGGGTAACATTGAGTCGAATGAGTAAGAGGAAATTTTATTCCAGTGGGAGTCTCTTTACATATATGACATTATTTAGAAATGTATCCAGAGAAAGTTTCTTTGTCTTTAAATAGAGTGAAATATTTTATCTCTCAAGAGAGAAAATCTGGTGTGTAAGAATATGTACTTAACTTTGACGTGTTGGGTACTGCTGAGGCTGGCAAAAAAGATATTAAAAAAAAACAGAGATTTAAGTCTCTGGTTGTTTAATATCCTCTTTTGAGAGTCTCTTCCTCCTTATGAAATAAAACATATTTTGTAACATACTTAAAACTATCGCAGTTAAATCTAGGTTCAATACCTCTGGTGTCATGCTCCTGTATGTAATTTGGATGCTCTACATTTTCGTACTCATTACTTAGGAATGACAGTCTACAAAATCAAGACAAAAATCAATTTGAAAGTTGATTTTTTGCAACTTCTACAGCTTTATCTTTTCTTGTTAGCTCAAGTATTTTCCTGCAGGAAAAGTGCATTGACGGAATTGCTGTACTTCTTAGTTATTTCTTGTTTTGCAAATTCATAGCTGTTCCATGTTATAAGAGTAGAAATTTCATTAGGGAAATTTTGAGGGTTTTTCTTTTAATTAAAGGAGGTGTCATACGTATTTCGTCAAACTGCAGCTGCCGATTCCCAGATGTCATTGTGGCATTTGTTTAATTAAGAGCAAAATTATCTGCATGACTGCAGAACCATGAGATTGGCTCTTCCAGCATTTGCAGGGTAAGAGCTGTAGCTGGGTAAATCAGCAGAGTTCCTCTGCTGTCCACTGAAAACTAGCACTGTCTACTATCTGAAGACAGATTAGTGCAGAAGAGGATAGAAGCTATTGTGCATCTTCTTTAGCTCTGAGCTGCCACAGTTAAACATCGCTAATGATGCTGATAAGGACATTTTCCAACAGATCTCTCCCTTTCCAGGCTGCACTGTTCACCCTGCTCCCATTGTTCAAGACAAAAAGCAGCTGCCTGTCTTTTTTTGCAGATATACTTTGCCATACTTCACACTTTTGCTGTCCGGTATACTCAACCTTTTTTTTTTTTTTTCTTTTCTTTTTACAAAATCAGTTTTTAGGGGTTTACCTTACTTGCCTATCTTCTGGGGAACTAAATCTATGTGACTTACTAGCCTAGTATATGTGTTTGATGGACTTCTAGACATTAAAGTTCCCATCAAAAATGTATGCATTAAGACCAACTGTAATTCAGTTAATCAGAAAGATAGACTTCATTGTATTAGCTTTTTAAATCAGTATTATGGAGGGGAAAAATTCCCTGATGGAGATAAAACAGATCTCAGGCACTAGTGATCTTCTTGCTGACCTTCAAATGAGTTTGGAGCCCTAACCTATTATCATCCCAACGTGAATGAAATATCAAAGACATCTTTTAGCATCAGGCAGAATTAATGATTATTCGGCAAGGGAGCAATGGAAGGAATTTCTTTCTTCACAGAATGTAAGGATGGCTAATTTGTACAACAAAGATTAGAAGTAGAGAATTTATTATAGTTTGTTATAATAGTTTCATGATTTCCTTTTTAATTGGTTGAAGCAGCAAATGCTTGCGGGAGCACAGCAGAGACCCGGGGAACTCGCCCCTCGCGCTCCCTCCCGGGCGGGCGGGCGGCCGTGTGTTGGTCGCTGCTCTCGCCTTGCAGGTGGTCGGTGCTGGAGCGCTCTCGCTGCTTCCACCTCCTTTCACCGTGCTGTTTCTTCACGTGGCTTTGGCTCTGGTCCCTGCTGTGTGTCTGCTGCCCGCCCTGGCAGCAGCACTCGCTGCTCCAGCATCGGAGGGAACCAGAAAATGGGTGCACACGCACGCAGTCCTCTTGCTCTCGGGGTTGTGTACAGGGTGGCTGGCAGGTTTGGCTGCGCTGGTCAGGGTGCCGGGACAGTTGGGGATGTTAAACTAAGCCCTGTTAAATGGAAATTCATGAATGACCCTAGGTTACAATTTCCTGTAACCTTTCTTTTACTAGGTGGATGAAATTGATGCATCTAAACCACATTTTCAAGCCTGCATCTGGGCAGAATGCTAAATTCACCTCGCAATACAGCTCACGTGTCGAGTTTGCCCAGACCTTCGTTCTTTAGTGCCTGAGTACAGTTTGACTTGAAATCCTCTCCAATAAATTCAAGTCTGTAAAACTATAACAGGACCCCAGGGCAACCTCCAGTTTCTTGACCTAAAACACACATTTTCAACGATTTCCAGAAGATATTGATCTTTGGTATGTTTAATGATCATTATTAAAATCAGCATTGTGTAGGGAAAAAACAGGAAGTAAAAGGGAGGAGAGAGAAGGAGGCAGAAATTGTGCTGCTAGAGGGGAGAACTGGGTGCAAGCAAGGGGCAGCCCCTGCCCCGATCCAGCCTCAGGTCAAGTGGCAGTGGTGGCCGAGGGCCCCCCGGGGCTGGACCCGCTACGGAGGTAGCGGTGCTGCACACAGTGGGGACAACGGCTGGGAAGGCCAAGGGAGCCGCGCGGAGTCCCCTTTGCCTCTCCCTTTCCTCTCTAAGGCTTTGCTTCCCACCCAGCAGCCTGGGAACTGAAGCACGGGCCTGTCCTGTAAGCGCCAGCACGACGGCAGCAGCACAGCATCAAGGGTCAGGGTCCCTGGGAGGCTGTCTCCTCCTCCCTTAAAGAAATTTAAAAGCCTGGAAAGGTATAAATCCATTAAAAGTCTCGTAACAAGAGGTGGAAAATGGGGAGAAAATTTGACCTGTTAATAAAGGATTTAGTCAAACATTTATGTAAATATTTACACTGCACTATAGCGTTAGCTTTTCCAGTTAATCTGCTTTCTCTGTTAATGTCTCTGAGCAAAATATGTTCCTAGAGTGGTTTACAGTAAAAATTAGTGCCATATCTGGCCTATTACTCATCTCCCATAAATGATTAAAAAGGGGTAGATGCAAAAATCTATTTCTGAGAGGGCTTTTTTTTTTTTTTCCCTCTGACCACTGATCATTCTATTTTCTTATAGAAAATAAAGGAATTAAAAGATGACAGAAATTGCCATTTTCTGGGAAGTCTGCTTTGCTTGTTTGTCATTTTGGAAGGCAACTTTTATTTGCAACTGGAAAAATGTTAAAAATTTAAAATGTCACTTAGAGCATCTGCAGTTGCCCTGTGGAAGAGTTTGTTCACCCGTCAACCTTTATAAGCATACACGCATGGATTTCTTTTACTCCTGGGAAATCTTGTCCAGTTCCTACACTTTTCAACACGGTTGGTGTAGTGGTAGCCTGGAGTTAAACACAAAAATATATTATTGCATTTGACAATTTTCACAAATGTGCTTAGTGTATTTTGAATATTGAACACAAACGATTGGCCCTCTAGCACCCTGGATAAGCCTGATCCATGGCAGAAGTCCAGTTACTACCAGGAGAGCAACGTCTGGGTGAACATCTGCTGAGGACCAGCTCTAGGCTCCTGCATTTGAATAATACGATTTCACTTTGCGTGCCAAGAAGGCCTGCAAGACTGGAATTTTGACTTTTCTTCAGGTGCATGCTCAGCTGTCTTATCAAGCCAATATTAGCAGCCCTTCTGGTTTGTAAGCAGCTGCCCCGTACAGTAACACTGACGATGAAACCTACTGAGGGCCAACATAAAACCCTTTCCTTTTCAAGATTCTGCTCTGTCAGCCTCGATTACTGGTTTAATGGGGGTAAATATTTTTAGAAATGCCAAGACGTAAGGAACACCCTGTATCACCAAGCAGCTTTAAATGGAGCGTGCCAGATCCCTGAAAGCCAAGGATGTTCACCAGGAGGAGACTGTGGCCCCAGGAGAGCAGGGGTGCCCTTGGGTGGCAGGGTGCACCCATGAGCACCCAAGAGCGAAGCAGGGGACCCCAAAACAAGAGGCAAGGACCTTTCTCCCCTTCCTGGCCAGCTGGAGGGACAGCCAGTGTAAGTGCAGGATGGACCTGGCCAGAAGAAAAGGTGCCTCTTGGTCTTCTCCTGCAGCTGAAGCATCTGGGGAGGGAGACAAGCAGGGAAGGATAAAGGCAGGGAGTCTAGGGACCTTCAGATTTTGTTCTGAATTGAAATGCAGAACTTTGAAATCTCTGAATATTCTCAGCAGCAATGCTGCCCTTCCCTTAGCTCTGCCTGCAGATGCAGTCAGGATCAGCTGTGCCCCTGTGTCTGAGCCTGGATTTTCTCTAAAAACACCCACTGCAGACAGAAAGTGGCTTTCAATTAGACCTGTTGTTCCTGCAAAGGCTCAATCAGCAGATCTTAATGGCGAGAACACGCAGTAAAAACAAATGCTCAGCTTGAGTAGTCACTGAAAGTGAATATAAAAAGTCTGTATCTGACTGCAGAAAATACCCTTGCATGCTGTGCTGAAGGCATCCAGTTAGGAACCAGATAAACATGTAACTTAGCAACAAAGACCAAATTGTAAGTGTTTGCAGTGCAATGTCACTGTGATCTTTAGACCAGCTCATACTTGCACGAGCAAATACCCTGCCTTGCCAGCACCGAGCCCTCCTGCACGTGTGGCAGGGTTGGCCGTCTTCTGCACCCCTTTAGCGGCCAGTTCCTGTAGCTGCTGGTTTCCTGGGCCCGTCCAATCCATTCTGCTCTTCTGTGGGTCTTGTCAAAACCTGTTATGTCCATTTCCTGCCAAAGGGACCCCCTCATAGACAAACTAATCTGTGCTTTTATCCACCTCTTTCTCAAAGTGATAAACAGTTCGATGAGTCTGCAACATTACACCATATGTCTGCATGAATTCTTGTAACAGATGTGCTGAAGCTTGGAAAAACTTATTTTAGATAAGCCAAATAATCTTTTCAATTATCTTTTGCTGAAAATATTGTATTTTTGTAAGCATTCAAGAGCATTATGGCATAAAACGCTAGCCTAATTATCATTATCTTCTCTATTATGTTTGCTGAAATATTTTTTGGAGTTGTCAAATACACGTCTATTTTGTTATTTGGGAAGGGTTCTTTTAGACAGCTGTATACTTTGTTTCTCAATCATGCAATTTGATCTACTTGATTGCGAGAAGACATTCTCTGGAAGGATAGCTGCGGTGGCTCGCAGTGGTGCAGGACTGCTGCGGTTGCAAGAGCAGGTACCTCGGGTCCTCCAGCGGTGTCCGTGGAGCAGCACTCCCGGCACAGCCCCGGGGCGTGCAGGCGTCCCCACGCAGAGCGCCGGCCGCCAGGGGACGGGTGGAGGGCAGGCTCGAGCATCCCACGGGGCTCTGCTGAGAGCTGAGCCCGTGATGGGTGGGAGAAGCTGCTGCCTTGCATCAAAGCGTGTGTTCGCATCTTTTACACGTTTGGGCTAATGCTCAGCTCCTGGCACGGATGAGCTGATAATGCTGAAATGCATTTATTTTTTTTCCCACAAGTTTGGTGATTAGGCCCAAGGTTGATGGAAAATCCCTCCAGCTGCTAATGTTGCAAAACACTATTTGTCTGAAATTAGGAGAAATTTTATTGCACCAGGGAGCCAGCAGAGGGGATACATTTACAGTTCATCTCAGTTCCCTCCAGAAAATGCTGTTTGGATCCAGCAAGCTGCAGACGTGACAGTTCTCCTTGGCTGCTGAATAAACATGAGACAGGTGCTGGGAGTGCATGTGGTTACAGTCGAGCGGGGGGGGGGAGCATTGTGCTTCAAGCATCGGTATATCCATTTACTTAAATTATCGCTAAAGCTAATGTCACCCCGTCTACTCCACCACATGTTATTTAGTGCTCCAGCTGAGTAATCTCATTAGAATTTGTCTCGTTTTCACCTCCGGCAGCAGCCCTGTACACAGCTTCTGAAAAGGTTATTCACACAATATTGCATGACCTTGATGAAAGGCTAATTTGATAAGAATTCAATTTAAAATTCCATTTGTACTGACAAACCAGGATTTTATTGATGTCACAAATTTTCAGCAGTGGAAACGACATTAGGAGTGAGACTGCATTGTTTGTAGGCCTGGAGGTGGAAAAGGCAGGGGATTTATAGGAGCTGCTTTGTCAAAGGGTCAACATACCTCCCAGCAGTTTAGTTTAAATGCTTCGGTAAACCGTTCTTAAGCTTTCTCTGCTTTATTGTCTTATTTTTCTTTTTAGTTTACTTAAAGAGATCGTTACAGAGGCAGGGATGAAGCAGTGGGTGTTGAGCAGGGTTGTTTCCCAGTGCGTTGCCAAGTGCATTTTCTAGTCACCCTTTCATCCTGAGGTCTCTGTGAGGTTGAAACAAGACTGAACAGACAAACAGTGTGATTTGCCCTCTCGGACCTCAGTCTGTGCCGTGGGCAAGCGTCTGCTCCCTGCTGGCAGGAGCGCTGAGGCAGCTGCAGCGCTGCCCTTCGGTCCTGGCCCAGGTGCGGGGGCGTTTGCCGATGTTTGTGCCGGGGTGGCCCCTGCCCAGGGTGGCAGAGTGGTGGCTTTAATTATGTATGCAGGAGGAATTGCTTTTGTAATGGACTGACATCAACAAATGGGGAGTAAAGAAAAAATCCATGCTTGTTCAGCCACTTAAGTTGTTCACCAGTACGGCCTGAAGCTTGAAACCATTTTTAATGCCTCTGTGCCTGACCGGATGGGCGCGCAGACCACATCGTACCCGTGCGTCACACGCAGGAGCGGTCGCTTGCTAACCCCTCATAGCCAGAGTCTGCACGTACCGCATGGCAGCGCGAGGACACCGCTGCCGCACTCTGCAGGGGAAGGGCTGCGGCAGGGCGGTGAGAGCCCCGCAGGTGGCCAGAGGCAGTGGGAGTCAGCGTGCACAGAGGAAAATGGGGCTGAAGAGAGAGAAGCAGCATCCCATCGCTGATTCTTCCAAATGAAAAGCTTAACAGCAACACAATCTGTTGTTTGTACAAAAACGTGTTAGAGTAAGGCAAGGAGCACCTGCCTAAAAAAGGCACTTGAAAAATAACCGTGCTCCATGGTGGAGAAACATCTGCAGGGACAGGGCGCTGAGGCCTCGCACGAGCAGCCCTCCGGCTCTGCACGCAGCGCGGTGGCCGGGCGGGGCCCCTCCTGGGCCCCTCCTCTGAGATTTTCTATCTTCTTGGTTTTTTAGCCAAGTACAAGGAAGACAGGAATAGGTTGCTCCAAAAGACAGACTCCCAGTGGCTCGGGCCGCCTTGTTTTGACGGAAACGGGCCTCTCCCCCCGACCTCCTGAAGCTCACCCAGTCCTGCTGGTCACAAGGCCTGTGAGGCATCTGCCCGCGCCGCACGTGGTGTAGGCCTCCCGGTGCCGAGCAGCCAGAGCCTGCCTGTCTCTGTCAAGAGAGACATCTCTGAAAGCCGCTTTCCTGCTTGTTGTTGCTGACCTCTGTTAGAAGACCGAGACGTCATCCTGGAGATCCAGAGTATCAGTTACTTTGCTATTCTTCCAAATCTGATGTTCGCATGGATACTGTGTTTCATCTTTTCCCCAACCAAGAGATCCTTCAGGTTCTCAGAAAACCCTCAGAGAAGTGTGTAATTACCGCTTCCCTGTGCATCTCCTCACGCTGTCGGTGATGGAGAAGGTGCTGCTGTGGTGTAGCCTGTCATTTTCCCCAGACAAAGCAGTAATCAAGAGGAGCTCAGGTTGAACAGGGGGTAGAGCAGTGTCATCTCTGTCCACATTTATAACTATTAATTTAACTCATCTTCTCCTATTGATTTCAGTCTGATCCTGCCGGCAAGGAACTTGGCTCTACAGCTCTCAATACACCTTCACTTTTTGCTTTTATCCATTCTAATCACGTACACTATTGCAGGTATTTGATTTTAAATTGCAAACTGATTACCATGGATCAGTTTGCTGACTGGATTTAGAAGCAGCTTGCTAAAATACCACAGGTTTCTGCCTGTTTTCTTAGATGGCTGCAGGATCCTGGGAGAACTCGGGAGCGATACAGAAGCTCTTCCGTGCGATGCTGAGGGTTGTTACTTAGGTACAGCAGGTGCTGGCTAAACGCTGTCGCTGCTGGAAGCTGCGCTTCAGAAGGCGGTGGGACGCAGGAGCGAGCGCGTCCAGCAGCCAAATCCCTGCACTGGCCCGGGACCCGCAGCCCCCTCCGGAGAGCCGCCTGCCCCAGCCCGCTGCGCGTGGGCGCTGGGCCGCGCTGTGCCGGTGAGGAGCCCCGCGCCCCCGGGGCTGGGTGCGGCGCACCCCGTGCCGAGCTGGGGTAGCATTGCTCGCGGCACGCAGCTGGGGCCTCGTGGGCTGTGCAGCTCAGCGAAGGTTGTCACCTGGAAAGCAGAGGGCTGGTTGTGGCCAGCATGAATAAAAAGGCAGTGGAGAAAGGGATGTGACAAATTGCTCTCTGAGTGTCAGGGATGACTGAACTGCTGTGGAGGTGCAAAGCAGAGCCAGGCCTCGCTCCAAGGCCCGAGCCCTTCTCGTAGACTTTACGAGAGTAGGAAGCGGTGCTGGTGGAGATATAAAATGGATTATACCCGGGAGTGGTGTCTGCTGGTACAGTTTCACCGACTTTGGTCTTGAGGGATTGTTTTGGGGGTGGTATCAACCCTTTCGTCCAAAGACAATCATCCATAGCAAGCTCAACAGATCTTGGAGGGAAGTGCTAAAACAGCGGGGCTGTTTGAGGAGCTGAGCCAAGCATCGTGCAAGGCATTTCAGTACCTGCGCTAAACCCCTCTGTGCTCCAGCCCCCTGCCTCCGACCGCCTCATGCGCTGGGCATCGCTCTGCCTCCAGCCTGGGCTTGGCAGGCACCAGCCTGGCAGGGGGCAGCGGGGGACCCTCCTTCCCAGAGCCTCTGGCCCCAGGTCCCCCTGGTTTTGGGGTCAGAGATGACACGGCTCACAGCTGAGAACGACGATTATTGGCAATTATTACCATGAGCTGCTAATTAGCATGTGCCGCAGTTATTGCACCTGGAGTGTCACAGTGCTAAACCAGATCCAATAGTATAATTACTCTGAGCTAGTACCTTGGAAAAAATCAAATGTGCACTGAAAGTAATGATATCCTCTGCAAAATAAAACTGCAAAATAAAAAGCCAGCCTTATCTGACTTAATATCCTTTTGCTTTGATAGATTTTGCAATAAATTACTTACTTAATGGATAGCATGAAACATCACACAGTGATATTTCAAACATTCAGCTGCCTTGATCATTTAATACTATTTTCCCTTTTTTATTATGCCATAGGAAGAATTTTAATTATAATATTTATGCAAATTATGTTTGTATAATCGTATTTGAAAGACTGTGTGGATCAAATTTTCCGGCCAATTTATCTAAATACAAGCTTTAAACTTTCCTTTTATCACTGTCACAAATGCTCTTTCCATTAATTTATCATTTCAGGCACTTCCTATTACAGTATCATGTAAGGCTTGGTATCATTTGTGGCCTCCAAAAAAAGTAAGGTCTCTGGACCCAAGCACACATTTATGTATGCGGCGTGGAAAATCTCAGTGCTGTATTTAAGAGTATTTGTTTTTGAATGGCTGTGCTTTCTTTTTTCCCCCCGCCATGCAAGCGCGGCGCCGCTCCGTGTCCCTGCCGGCTGTGCTCCGTGCACCCAGCGGGGCCGTCCTGCAGCCGGGGCGGGCGCGGGGCAGCACAGCACGGGCACCACGAGTGACACGGCGCTGGGTTGGGCGCCGCGGAGCCGGGCAGCACTGCCCCTGACCGGTGCAGGTGGGTTTCATGTCTGCAGCTCGTTGTACCATGCTCAGAGAGGGATGGAGGCAGAGCCTACGGTCACACCGAACTCTGTTCAGCGCTGAGCTTTGCATGGGGGCAGGAGGGCTTCCTTTAATTTTGCCCTGAACTCCCTCTGATGGGGCACCAAAATGCTCGCCCTAAATCATGCGTACTTATGGGTGTGATTGCTGTCCTTTGTATCCGTGGAACCTTGTGCGTTGTTTTTTCTGCTCTTCTGTGTCCGAACGTACTTGCCCCTTGTGCAGCTCTATAAACTGTGTGTGTACTGTGCAGGAGGAGCGAGTGCCCTTCTCCGAGTCAGCAAGCTCTGCGGCCTCTATCAGCACTTGCTGTTGTTGCATCTCTCCAGTTTATGTCACCCTCCTTGCACGTGAGTTTGAATGAGACCTTGTCTTGGAGCCTCTGGGATTTTCATTGACAAATAAGGCAGCCATCTCCTGAATTTAGCCTACAAGCTAGAGACATGAGCTTGGGCAGAATGAGTGCTCTGCTTGGAGTCTGGAAGCGTTTCAGTTTCCAGCAGAAGTTGTGTTTTTTGGGAAATCTTTTATACTGTGTATATCATACCAAATATTAGTAAAGGTTGACATGTGTTGCAATGATCTCCAAGGGACCTGCTGGCATGAAGGGAAGATGTGGAATATTCACAAATTCTTGAGGATTGGCAGAGTTTTAGATGTATTATGACAATATGAGAACAGAAGCCCAGAGTCAGAAAGAGATTAAATATTCTCAGCTTTCATCTTCCCTCAGAAAGCCTGATTTAGAGGGAGCAGAGCTTTCCCTTGTCCCTCTTGACCCCTGCCCTGGTGGGTGTGCGGCTGGAGGATAACTCACTGCTCTCCCAGGAGCGGGGGCTGCTTACGAGATGAAAGCCCCAGGCTGCAGCTGGCAGGAAACACTTGCAGCGAGGTTCTCTTGATTAAGGTGGATTTTTTTTTATCTGGACTTGCCTTCTTTTAAAAAACAGCCGGGTGATAAGACGCATGCCGGTGCATGTTGTGTCTCCTCCTGGGCAGTCTTGCTGCTTGTGGTGGAGGCGGTGTGGCACCGAGCTGCCTTCCTGGTGGGCTCACTGGCGTTACTCACTCTCCCTGTGCGCTTCCAAGGGATGT
The DNA here is from genome assembly GCF_040182565.1 of Anser cygnoides. Taxonomy (NCBI): domain Eukaryota; kingdom Metazoa; phylum Chordata; class Aves; order Anseriformes; family Anatidae; genus Anser; species Anser cygnoides. The sequence goes on along the minus strand of NC_089890.1, from coordinate 12,713,682 downwards.
TAGGTCCGTGTCTCAGCAGTCACCTATTTCTCTGTCCCCGTGAGGCTTTGATTAAAGCTTATCTCCTTGCAGGGGTTTCAGCAAGGAGAAGGTCACCGGTGCTCAGTGCTGCTACCAGGATGAGGGGTGGGTGCAGGAACGTACAGAAACCTTCCTGGTCTTCGCTGAGCCGCTCTCAAGCACTTCAGCCTGTCGCGGGAGAGATCTCCCTGCTCGAGCCACTCCTGCTCCCAGCCCCACGTCCTGGAGGCGCTGGACCTGGTGCGGGGCCCCGCAGGGCTGGGTGGCCGGGCGGCTGCAGGCCTTGGTGCCCCGCGGCTCTAAGCTGCTGAAGCCCTGGGAAGCAGCAGCTCTGCTCCCTGCGAGGGCAGGTCAGAGCCCGACAAATACACACGCTTCCTCCTGCCGTCGGCTGAGCGGGGGGAAGCAGACCCCACTTGAGCAGCACTGGTGGCTGGCAGCTATCGCCAGGACATCTGGTGCTCCAGCTCTGCGTGCCACCAGCACGCAGCCCTGCTGTGGGAGAACGGCTTGCTGAGATAAATAGCTGTAAAGCCCCAGCTGAAAGCATTTGTCTCCGAACAAGGAGGCTGCAGACAAGCAGGAGATGGAGGGTGCGTGCCCTGGGTGAGCGGCTCAGCGCCCAGACGAGGTCTGGGGATGTTGCTGGGTGTCTGAACCTTGCTTTGAGAGGAGGCTGGGCACGGGTGTCGGGGGGAGGTGGCATCGCTGTTTGCAGGGAAGGGTCGGGGCGACCCGTGCCTAAGCCATCCCATCGCATAGGAATGCCGGTTCTTGGCCCGTGTGTTCCCAGCCCATCCCACCCCCACGGACGGCCCCAGGTGTGTGCGCAGCCCTGAGCCAAAAGGAGAGCTTCTTCCCACACCTAAACAGTCGCAAGGATCCAGCGGCCTGGCCACAGCCCGCATCTGCAGAACCTCAGGCCTGCGGCTGAGCTTGTAAGTGGACTGCTGCCACCGCTGGGCTTGAGAAGCTGCCTCGGTACAGCGGTGCTCTTGCTTTGGAGGCAACAGCAGCTTCTGCGTGGTGCGATTGGCACGGGGTTGGTGGGAAGTGGAGTCGGCCTTTAATTTCCAGGCCGCTATGCAGTAATTGTATGCTAATGGCTCAGGAAGGCTCCAGCACCTGTGATGACAAGCGCGGTGTCTTTCCCCTTCTCCTTCTAAATCTGCTTGGAGTGCCACATGTAAATCCTCCATGCCATATTAGTGTGACGATGTTCATTAGCAAATGACTCCAGCATTGTCTAAATGAGAAAAGCAATTAGGCAGATTTGTGGAAGACAAAATATGTATTGATTAATGTAATGATGACACATGCAGAATAATTTTGGACTCAAAGTAAAAATCAAAAGAAAAAAGGCAGGTGTCTTCCAATTAAGGCATAAATCAACAATTATGAGCTTTCTCTGACTGCCTTTGGAAACTGATGGTATTAATCACTAATGCTCAGTGCTTAACGCTCCAAAGAAAGGAAGCAACCAATATTTTCATATAATTAAAGGAAATTATATATCCAATACCTTTTAATGTGATTAACAACTATAGGGGGAAACTGTTTAAGAGCAGCAGTTAAGAGGAATATTAGAGTATCATTTAGACTGAGTTAAATAACCAAGGTTATATCTGCCCAACTGTGAATTTGGAGTGTCTGCCTTGTGGGTAAGATAAAACTGTTCACTCAGATAATGAAGCAAACACTACCTGGAAAAGATTATAATTGTGGCTGTGAAGCAGAGCCACAATGGTATTTATTTATTTGGCTTTCCCTGTGATGAATAGTGAATTTGCACAGAATCTCAGTACATCAAAAAGATGCCAGTATATAAAACAGGAATATTATTCCGCAATAAAAAATAGATACACTCCTAAATGCATTATGCAAAAGAGAAAAATTAATGTAGGGCTGAGCTTTTTACTTGGTCACAGCTCAGTGGTCTGCACTGATTTTTGAAAGCGGATGGAATGGAAGTGATTAAAACCAGCATGGAAGTGGTTTTCCAGCAAGGCCATCGCTCTGGGCAGTGTAGCTGCTAGCCCAGAAGCCCCGGGGACGAGGTGAGGAGCCAGGGATGGTGGGCAGGAAGGCACACGGGCGTACGGATGGACAGACGTCTGAGCTCCCGGGAGCATGGAGCTGCTTGCAGTGCTTGGGCACATCCCTGCGCCCCTTCCTGCCACCCGTGCCCCTGGTACAGGGCAGCCTGGGCATACTCGGGCACCCCGTGGCACGTCCCACTCGCAGCCTCTCCTGCTGCCACGCGCGGTGCAGCCCTGCACAGCCGCAGGTGCTTTGGCCCCCGCTGCAGAAAGCTGCAGAGAAGCTGGGAGCGGGGTTGGGCAGTGCCGCAGGTGCTTGCACCACGTGCTGCCAGCGGCTGCGGGGCTGGCAGGGCCCTGCTCAGCGCTGGGAGGCGTGCGCAGCTGACCGCTGGCAAATCTGGCTGCTCCCGTTGCCCTGAGCAGGCAGGAGAGGAAGCATTTCCCTAGATAAAAGCAGACTTCTCGAGGCTACATTTGTATTTACGTCTTAGCTGTCTACTTGAAATGACACATTACTTAGAGGAAATAGAGTACCAATATGCATAAGAATCTCTGTTAACGTAAAGCCCAACACAGCATATATAAAGAGAGATGCTTTCATTACGCAGTGGGTATATTAAATGAAACAGTTATGTCCTGGCACCAGCTCAGTTTTCTCAAGGGATAATTTGTTTTGTGAACACAGGAACCTGTTAAATTAACTAAGACCCAGCAGATGAAGTATAAATTAAGACCTCTTCTACACCCTCCTGTTTTCTGTCTGCAGAAGGTACCAATGATCTGAAACAGGAAAGTGCTTTCAGAGCTCGTTACGCTTCAAAGTCAGGCAAGAGGACAAAAGTGCTGGGTAAATACCTGTTGGAGGCTAATCTCATTCCTGCCTCTAATGCTCAGCCATGTTATCAAAATCTTGGGTAACCAGCTATTCCCTGAGTGACCGGTGTGGAGCGTGCGAAAGGCTGGTCCTTAGCGCCGTAAAGGCAAGGAGGAGGTCTCTGTTGACTTATGGCAGCAACGGGATAAAGCCATGAACCTCCACGCTGGGAGGGCCGTGAGTTCAGGTCATCCCTGCCCTCCCGCTTGTGAACAAACCCATTGCTCCCTGAGCGTGGCTCTGCGTTGAGACACGGTCCTGCTGTGTGGGGGCTGCTGCCCAAGCAGCGGCGAGGCGCTGAGTCCTGCTGCTGCGAGCGGTCTGAAAGCATGAGCAGCACTTGTGGTGTGCGCAGCGAGCAAGTCCTGCAGGAAAGAGAGGTGCAAAAAGCTAGCTCATGCAGAATTGCTTGTTAATGCTGCATCCTACTGACAGCAGCTTAAATATCGGTGTCTTTAGTTATTTCCTAGTTTAATTTAGCAGAACCAGACAGCTGATGCTTTTTATTTTTCTTCAAGCAGAAAGCCTGCCCCCATCCCTGAATTAACTGCTAGCACAGCAGGCTGTCCTCACAGATGCTGGAGTGCCTGTTTGTTTATCAGGACACAAAGCCTCCATATACTATCTATGGGTAATTAGCGACTGCAAATCTTCACTCTAAGAAGAGATCTGCTGTGCAATTTCCTGTTGTCCCCAAGAGTGCCTCTGACTCAGAGAGCCGTGGGGAGCTAGTGCCGGGCGCCAGCACCCCACGTCAGTAAACCTGCCTCGTGCCCCTGCCCGCTTACCCGTGGCACTCGTTCAGATGGATAACTGAGATGAGCAGCTGTGAGCATGGGATGTACAAACAATTTCCCTTCTGTTGATGAGAGAGGCATAAAGAAGGCTAATGCCTCAGTAAAAATCAAATGCGAATGACCTTGTATTCTCCATCTCTGGAATAGATGCAGACTTGCCCCTAAAATGTTATTAAGATTATGCATTGTAGTCTTACAGCAGTCACAAAGCACCTTGGCAGTTACCGACCCTGCCCAGGGACACCCTCTCCCCATAACACCTGTGCATGTGTATTTTCTATAAAGCTCTGTCTACAATGGCTAGATAGAAGAAAAGTGTCCGGTGTGAGGATGCTGTGCCAATTTTAAATGTTGTCAGTATAGTAGGGGGCCCCGAATGAGACATAAAGACAAAAAAAAAAAATTCAGAGTGCTGAGGAGGGAAAGCAGTAAGAAGGAGGCCAGACCAGACTTCAGCTGCAGGCAAACAAGTGCTCTAGGCTTGTGCTTAAAATGTGAAAAGCACAGTTTGGGGAAGAAATGCTGGTAATGGCACAAGTTGCACACACAAGAGAACATGAAGCGGGGGTACGTGAAACAGGGCTCTGAAGGCGTCCTGCAGGCAGAAAGCCAGACTTGCACAGAGGGGAGCAGTGCGCGGCGCGTCTGGCTGCTCGCCCGGCTGGCAGAGCAGCGGGGAGCAGCGGGTGCAGGGGCTGACAGGGCAGGAACCTGCCGCCCCGCGCTCAGGGGTGCCTCAGCACGGCGCCCGGGCTGGGGAGGACGCTGTGGGTAACCTGCGGTCCCAAGTCGTGTGCGTCCTGCTGCAGCGCCAGGGAAAACGCCCGGAGCGCGGTGAGGAGAAATACCGGTTTTGTGATGGAGGTGGGGGTTGGAGGTGGAAGCGGTGTCCTTCGCTGTCACGGAGCATCCTTCCAGCCCCCCGACTCCACGTGCTGTGGGGTCCCTGTGCCCACAGTTCCCCGCAGCCAGAAGGGGCTGTCCCGGCTGCTGCCAGGGGACAACATGGGATTTTGAGGTTGCTGGGTCAAACCTGGTCCCAGCTCAGGGACTGTGGAGCTGCTGCCAGAGGGTGCAGGCTGTGTGTTGTGCACAGCCCGGGTCCCCATGGAAAACGCTAGTCTTGTCGGAACAGTTTCAGTCTGAGGGGAAGCTTCTGACTCCTGCAGGAGCAGGGCGTTGGTTGTCCCCAGTACCACCAGGCAGGGCCGCAGTGTGCAAGCACAGAGGGAGCCCGGGAACCCCACTTGGGGCAGAGTCCAGAAAACCTTGCCAGTGCACGTCGTGGATGAAAACCCATTACCCTGATTGAAAAAGGGTTCAATTGAAATGTTCCTGGCAGCCCTTGCCTTTGCGCACCGCCGCTGCCAGTGCTTGTGCACAGTGTGCCCAGCACGTCACCTCCATAGCTGGGGTGCTTCTGGCTGCCTGGCTGCAGGCTCTTTGGAACCGGGTGAGAAATTTCCGTGTTGGAAACAGTAAGGGAAGAATGGAGACAAATGGCCCAAGGCTCTACAAGATAAGCTTGGCACAAACATTGAAGCAAAAGGCTCGTTGCCTTCGGTTGTGCCTCAGCAGCTGCTGTAAGTCCCTGTGTCCCCTGGGCACTCGCAGGCAGCCGTGGCAGCTCACGGTGGGGCTCTGTGGCAGGGTTTGTGAGAGCAGCGGGGTCTGGGGGGGGGGGCAGAGGTGCTGGCAGTCCCAGAGAGAATCAGAGGGTGCCAACGCACAGAAACCTGGGCTGCTTCGCCTCCTTGTTCCCCAGATGCCCCAGGGACCCAGCCCCATGCAGGAACCGGTGCACCCAGAGGTGCCCACCTCTTGCCAACGTCTTGCACATCGCGGCCGCTGGCGCCCCACATCGCTGGGCTGGCTTTTAGGAGGGGTCCTGGGCTCTGCTGTCTCCATTGATTGGCTCCCGCAGCAGTGGTCCCGCTGCTTTGTGCTCAGGCAATGGCTTTGGCTTTGGTTTTATTCTTCCCTTCACCGTCTGAAACAATGCAGTTGTGCTTGCTTGCAGCAACTCAGCAACTGAAAAGAAAAAAAAGGGGGGGGGGGAGGAATACAGCTGCCATAAGCCTTCAAACACCTCTGGCTTTTCTAATGTGTTTTAAAGTACTGTGTCAGCTTAATGAACATTTTGATACATCCCACTAAATTACCTTAGCAAATCCTCCACTAAAACATAGCCTAAAAAGATGGAAATCAATGCCTCGATGGTGGAATTTGCCTGCTCCTCTTATTTCAAGCAGTTAAATGACTGAGTAATAGATCCATAAATGAACATCTTATTAGCCTAATCCTGAATGGAAGAATACACAAATCAGCCATTTGTTCAGTGGATATCATTTAAGCTTGCCATCCATCTTAGTCAAAGGAGATGCCTAGTTTAATTTATCAATGCCTAGACAAGAACTCCCGGAGAGGAAAGGGGGGGAGGGAGAAACAGCCTACAAGTAGCCTCTCCTGTTTCTGGTTAGCAAAGCTGCTGGCTAATTGCAGCACACCTCAGTGCAGCAGTGCCTGCAGCTGTGGGCTGTCCCATGTAGGCAAGGGAAGAGCCGGGGTCAGCGGGCACGCGTAGCCTCGCGGGGAAGCCAGCGCCAGGGCCTCTTCCACGCCTGCCCCGGGCCGGGAGCTGCAGCGGTGCCATGCTGCCCCGGGCCGGCTCCAGGCTTCCACTCCCATCGCAGACAGGTCCCCAGCACAGAAACATGTGGAGCCGCGTTCGTAAATGGTAGCAGGTGATGATATGCTGAGATAAGGCTAGGGAGGCAGCATGGAGTAAAAGGTCAGTCCCTCCTCCCCGAGACGGCTGGAGCCGGGGCACATCAGTACAGCCGGCAGACTGCCCAGGGCTTCCCTCCATGCACCGTGTTTGCCCCGCGGCTGCAGTGCCCAGCCCGGCTCCGTGCGCTCCCTGAGTTACTTGCCATGAGCGCCGGCTGAGCATTCGGCCTTCTCCATGAAGAACGTGGAAGGGGACCAGCGGTCTTAGAGGCGGACAGTCTGCTGGTGGTGTGCTGGGTGTTCATTTAGCATTTCAGCCGATCTCCTCTCTGTGCCTTCGTTCCCTGACTTGGACAGCGAAGGTGAGACTTCACCCACAGGTAATGCCTTTACACTCCTTGCTAGCAAAACTGTATGAAACACAGCTGCCTGTTGTGCAGGAAACGTAACCAGTTTCAGCGTCAGCGGTGCCTAACGCTATAGAGTTTTGCTAACACTGTGGTTACAGAGCATTTGCCTTCATCACAGGGCTGTAGCATGCATAAGTTCTAATCAGCTCAAAGTCAAACAGGACTGTTTTGTATTAATCTTACTGAAAACTTCACTCATTTATCCCTCCAGATCCGCTCAGTATGCAATCGTACAATCCCCAAGAAAACTTTGAGCACGGAAAGTCCTAGAACAAATTGCAGTGTTAATGCAATGCGAGTGCCGTAGGTCAGACACGTACGTCCCCAGTGAGACGCGGTGCTGCTGTGAGGAAGCGCTGATCTTCATCGCTTTCTCCCTGTGACAAGTCAGCCGCAGTGTCCCAGATTAACTGAGCCATGTGCCATAACATTGTGTTTAAGATTACTGTGACCTTTCAAAAATAAGTCAGTATCAACAGATTGATTCTGCTGTGGTTGGTGTTGGTGCACGGGATGCTGGGCGCTCTGGAGCTGTGCTTCCCAGCACTTCCCGGCAGATGCTGCTAGTTTCTTGCCACGTGCAATCTGCTGAGGTTGGGTGTAGAGGGGAGCAGGGCTTACACAGTGCTTGTACAGCAAGGCTGCACGCCCCTGGTGCCTCCTGTGCGTTCCAGAAAGGCCTTGCTGCCGTGGGCGCCTCTGGGCATGGCAGCAGCCCGCAGGACAGCAGCAGCACCTGGCGCAGGGGCTGAGCGGGCAGCGGGAGCTGCGGTGCCCGGCGGTGCCCGGCGGTGCCCGGCGGTGCCCAGCGGTGCGGGGTCGTGCTGCCTGCCTGCCCCAGCCCTCGGGCTCGGCTGCTGGGCAGCGCTGTGGGGCCAGGCAGGAGACCAGCAAGCCCTGGCTTGAGCATGGTGGGTGCTGCCGCGCAAGGAGGCAAGATGCTGAGCTGTAGCTCCGGGAGGTGCTGCGGGACTGGCACCTTCCCCGCTCCCTTCTGAGACTCCAGGGAGGTGGGAGCTGCAGAGGGGTGGTTGCCTGAACCTTTACCTTGTCCTACAAGGAGCCTGAAGCTGGATAAGAGAGTTGTGCTCTTCTAAAAAGTGACTGATTAAGACATAATTTAGATGCAAAACTTGTCATCAGTATTCATGTCCTTTGTTCTCAGATGGCTTTTATTGAGCCAGATTTGAAATGATCGGAAATGGGAAATGGCAGATTTCTAGAAGAGACTTCTGAGGTCAGGCTGGGATTTTGCAGAGATCAACTGAAGATAACCTAAATAGTCACTCCAGACATATGGGAGGTTCCATGGTTTTCTGATTTCTGGGTCCCTATTAAGCTGTGTTGTCCTGCTTTCAGTTAGGACAGAGTTAATTTTCCTCCTAGTAGCTGGTAGGGTGCTATGTTTTGGATTAGGATGAGAAGAGCGCTGATAACATGCTGACGTTTTAATTGTTGCAGAGCAGTGCTTACACCAGGCCAAGGACTTTTCGGCTTCTTGCTCTGTCCTGCCAGCGAGCAGGCTGGGGGTGCAGCAGGAGCTGGGGGGGACAGACCCAGGACAGCTGACCCAAACTGGCCAAAGGGGTATTCCATACCATCTGATGTCATGCTAAACAATATATAGGGGTGGCTGGCCGGGGTGGGGGGGCCGGCTGCTCGGGGATAGGCTGGGCATCGGTCAGCGGGTGGTGAGCAATCGCATTGTGCATCACTTGTTTGTGCACATTATTAGTAGTAGTACTATTATCATCATTATTGTTATTATTATCATGTCTTAATCAGCTGTCTGTATCTCAACTCACAGGCTTCACTTTCCCGTTCTTCACTTCTCTCCCAGAGAGGGAGGGGGGAGGCTGAGCGAACGGCTGTGTGGTGTTCAGCTGCCGATCGGGTTAAACCGCAGCACGTGTACTATAAGGAAACGTGGTACAAGATAGGAGGGAAAATCACCTTCAGTCAATGTTAGTTGCTCTGAGTAAATCAGCATGCAGTTGTTCTCCAGAATTAATATTTCACTATGCATGATTTAAATGCTGCTGATTGATTTAACCCTAGAGCCGTTGCACTTAAAGACTGTTATCCTGTGAACAGGAGAGGCATCATTTTACAGCAATAAACGTGACTGTGGGGCACTCCATGGCAAGAGCAGGCAATCAGCGGCTCCATAAAATCACGCACTCCTTTTATGAGGAGTTATTTCCGGAGCGTGCCCCCCTGCGAAGCGCAGCCGCAGCCCACCGGGCTGGGAGCAGCTCCGCGGAGGGCAGCTCAGCAGCGCCTGGCCGCGCCGCGGGCGGACGGAGCCTGCCGCGGGGCCGGGGCCGGGGCCGGGCAGAGCCGGGGCCGGGAGAGCTGCGGGAGGCGGCGCAGCGGGGCCGCGCTGCGGGTCGGCACCAGCCCCGTGCCCGGCGGTGGCGGCTGCTGCTCGGCTGCCTCGCGCCGCTTCCTCTGCTGCCCCCTCCCAGCCCGCGTGTTTCTCAGCACAGTCTTGAAGCATTTAAGGTTCGTGACGCAAAGTTGTGTTTCCCGATTCGTAGCGCTGGACAAAGCTACTGCTTGAAACGCGTGCTAGCCGTGGTTTTTACAAAGCTTTTGAAGTCGCGTGGTGCTAGTTAAGTTTGCATGCCCATTTAAAACCCAAATGAGAACAGCCTAACAAAACGCACTTCTGCAAAGGAACTGTGAGCTCTCTCCACGTACCGCCACGCAGTCTCACACGCAGTCTCACACGCAGACTGCCGTTCTGAAGCAGTGTAAATTGCTTCGGCTGTTAAAAACTGAGAGTCAAATTGAGCCTTCAGAGGTGTGTGCCGGTGGTCAGAGCCCATGCCCGTGCCTGGTTCCAGTAACTGCCTCCCAGCAGTAACGCCTGCGCTTCCTTGCTTGTTGTCACGCGGGGTTTCGTTCTGGTGTAGCTCAAATCATAGTACAGCTCCTTAATGTCGCTAACTGCGTGATTTAGGCTTTTGATCAGTAGAATATAGTGATCCAGGACACTTTTAATGAACTATGTATTTATCTAGGGAGTCATACCACTTTCATCCTAGACATAGCTAATAACCATAGCTCAAAAGAGGCCGCTGGCTCTGCATCTCATTTTCAACTCGTGCCTTTTTAAAGGAGATAATCATGGAAAGAAAAATGCAGTAGCTGGGGGAAATGGGTTTGCTCTGTGCCACCACTTGTAAAAGAGGGGTGCGAGAGGCAGTGAGAGTGGACTGGGAAGAGCCTTTGAAGATCGGGCACATCTGTGTGCATCCTTGGCATGGGGGGAGCGCAGAGAGAGCAGATGATGGTGTTTGATACCCAGGCTCTTCATTGCATGAACCTTCACAGCTGTCAGCAACAAAGTAATAGAGAACCAAGGGCAATTTATTTCCAAGTCCAAATACTGTGAAGAAGCTACTCAAGCAGGAGTGGAAAGGTCATTTCCTGAAGAAACAAACAAAAAAGCCCTGCCAGGGGAAACCTATCAGTGTAATGAATTGCTTTTTTGCATTAGCTTATCATATTTGTGGTGGATCTTATAGGCCTCTTCAAACATGAGGCAGCTCATTCTTTAAACATAAATTAGCTCTTGATTTTAACGCTTGTTTCCAGAAATCGATTAATTTCAGAAAATGAAGATATTAGATATCCATTTCTTATTTGGAAATACAGAGCAGCCCTGGCTTGTTGTTTTAGGTGCCCACTGTATGTTGTTACCACTGGAGACTTGGCAAATCGTCTCTTACAAAGAAGCATTAGACACAGTTATTCATTTGTGGCTTTATTAGCTATTTATAAGCATTCTCTAATACTGTAGGTGACAAGAATCGCCCTAGTTGTGCATAAATGCACAGGCTTGGCTTGCTTCGTGAGTGTGCATGTACAAGTGCGCTAGGGCTGCGCTGTCTGTAGGCGGGTTCAAATGGACTTCTGAGTGTGTCAGCTGAGCACAGCCCAGGCATGGCCAGGATGGGCACTGGCGCTTTGTGCCTGGGTAAGGCAAGGCAAAGGAAAAGGCAGGAAGGCAAAATAGGTTCCTTTGTCAAAACTGATGCCCGATAAACAGAATCACAGAATGGCTGAGGTCGGAAGGGACCTCTGGAGATCACCTGTTCCACCCCCTGCCAAGCAGGGTCACCTAGAGCAAACAGTGCAAACTTTGCTGTGTTTTAGGCGTTGGACATCTCGGCTGAACGAGCAAAACTGAAGCACCTGGCTTGAAGCATACATACTCCAAGTTAAAACGAGGGAAGAAAAGTCTGCTTATGCACACGGAGTAGAAGCCTGTAAGTATTATTTCAGTACATTTACGTAGAAGAGAAGGGCCAGAGTATGAGTGCTACTGACTCATAGTAAGTGCAGCCACTGCCACAGCGATTGACCAGGAGCCAAAGTTTTGAGCTGTGTTTTCCCAGGGTTGCGGTGTCTGTGTGGGGCTTCAGCCCTTTACCATGCTGGGAGGTTCCCTCGTATTCCTCCGCCACTCCTGTGTAAGTGCTGGGGCAGACAGCTCCGGTGCCAGGCCGCTGCCGCTGGATTGCAGTGGAGATCGGTTCAGCCCATTTTTGTTTGGGTTTTAGTTTTTAATCTCGTCTTTATTTTCCTCTTTGCTGCTTATCAGTGCCATGTTCTTATGCTGTAAGAATAGGAATTCACAGAGCCACCGCAAGGCTTTTGGTTCATCAGTTTTTAATTAAATTTGAATTGAAGATTCTCTTTCCTCTAGGCTAATTTTCAAGTGACAAACAAAATCCCCTTAAGTGTCTTTTCTTTTCTACCATAAACTAGCAAAGCTGCTGTCAAATTCCCTCAGAAACCAAACTTCTCCAACCCCGTAAGTTTGGGTTATTGCTCCATCAGAAACAGAACGGTTCTGAGGAGCGCAGATGAAGCAGCAGCACTTCTCCCTTTGCCAAGCCTGGCTGCTGCAGCGTGTCCTGGGCGGGTGCCAGGCAGGGCACGTCCCCGGCGCAGGCAGCGCGGCGGGGACAGGGTTGCGCCGATGGCGTTGGACTGGCAGAGGCTGGGCTGCAGAAGGCAGTGCGTGGAAGGAGTCTCAGCGCTGTCCTTACCACGCCTTCCGCTTTCCGTGTCCGTAAGATCTCAAGTCCTTTGGCAGCAACTGCGAATGTGCCAGCGGTGCGGCGGGTTCCGGTTCTGCCTTTTTTCCCACTGGGAGCCGCAGCAGGGTACGGTGACCCGTCAGCCTGGCCAGAAGCAGCACGTTCCTTCTCTAGGAGCAAGAGCATCCCCGGGAAAACAAGCCGCGGTGCGGAGAGCGCGCGCTTGCTGCGGGGCAGAGCTGCAGGCAGGGGCCGGGGAGTGCCCCGCGGGGTGCAGGCGTGGGGGGGGGCAGGCTTCCCACCCAGGAGGTCGGTGGCTGCTGCTGATCCAGGAAGCAGGCGTGGTGCTGTCAGGCCGAGAAGCCGAATTAGCAGAGCTGCCTTTAATGACACCGCGGGGCCGGGACGGCTCGGCGCTGCGGCCTGCAGGGACCTGGGGCTGCATTCAGGGCCTCCACGTGCTCCTTCTGCAGCGCCGCGGTCACGGGACCGACCCGGTGTTAATTGGCCACTCTGGCACGGCATCGTTCACTGGGTCCGTCTTCCTCTGACCAGTTTCCTATGATTAACTTCAATTAGAGAGAACAGGTTTGATTAGCCTGTGAGATTGACTTCTTGAGAGCTGCTCTCTATTCTTAATGGGGCAAGGGAAAAATACAGAGTTTAGTGAAGAAATCGGCTATGCAAAATTAACTTACCGTCTTTTCAAATGAATTTTCAGGCCCTTTAAAGTCCAGACTTGAAGTCTGCACTTCATCTGCACCACTTAACCTTTCTGAATGGATTCTGCAGCTCAGCTCTTGATTTTGGGTGAAGCATCCAATCAAACAAACAAACAAAACAAAAAAAGCAAAATGAAACAAAAAAAACATTTCACAGACTAGCCTTGCAGAGGGCACACTTAGGGGAGCCAAAGGTAATGACCAGACCCAACTTTCAGCCTTTTTTTTTTAAGCTCTACCCTCTGTTGTTAAAAATTGCAGCCAATCTGGAAGCAAATTCATGTGCCACATTGCTCTCTTCCTTTTCTGTTCGTAATGCCACAAGGCTGATACCACGCAGCATCCTGGGCGGTGCATGATGTGCAGGTATCTCTGCGGGCCCTGGCGCATTATTTGTCAGCACATCTCCCTTGGAATTCATTCACAGAGTCTGAGGCTTTTGGAGGCAACTGCTCATCCTAGTAGGGTTGTCTTCCCATGTGCTCTTTTTGCCACTGCTGGCAAAGACAAGAGATGCTCAAAAGCCCTTCAGAAGTCTCCCTAGAAGAGGTACAGTTCAGCAGTGCCTATCAGCAGTGGTGCATTTCCTGCACTGTATGAAATAGTCTGCAGTTCTTTACATCAAACCATGAGGGGATGAATTGTTTTCTGATTAGTGTTATAAATTAATCCAGGATACTGTATAAAAAAGGAGGGGACAGAGGGAAGGTATTACTTGATTTTCATAGGGGTTTGCTAATAATAATGCTTCTGTAGCCTGTCCATGAAAAGTACAAAAATGAATTTTAGCCAATTCATGCTACTTGCTTTTATTCATATGCCAGTCTTGTGGGCTTACAGTTAACTTTAAAGACTTTTTTTTTCCTTTCCCTGTGGTACCCGCATGGGAGGGAGCACAAACTGTCCTGCTTAAAAGCAGAGGCAATTTTTGCTTTCTTTTCCCTCAAACATGTTTTGTTTGTTTGTTTTTGTTCTTCAGTTCTAAAAATAAGCAGCAGCTTTAGTCCGGGCATGGGCATGAGAAAGCGGTACTGCGTAGAGATGGCAGAAGTCAAACCACGTCAGAGTCAGGCTAGTTTAGGAGGTTGGATGCATCCATCTATGGTTTGTAAATCCTCCTGTCAGTTTACTCTGTGCAAAAGCTGTTAACAAATTTAGTCCCAGTCATGCAGCTGGTGGCGCAACAGGCGGGGAACCAAGCCCAGAGACAAAGGACCAGGACAGTCACCAGGCCGGGGGACTTCTCAGTGCCCCCAGCAGGTTCTGCCTTTCTCTCTCCCTCGCTGCAGAGATGCAGGTGCACCACCCCTCCATCCCTAGGTGTTGTTTCAGTACCATATGCCTGGAGCTGCGCCAGGGGCACAGGCACAGCGTGGCAGAGCTCCGCTGGAGCCTTGCCCGGCTCCCTTCCTCCCGCAGCTCCGCGCGTTGGGCAGGAGCGCCGCGGCGGAGCTCCCGGTCTGCTGCCGCGGTGGGCTCGGGGCTCGGTGCTGTGCCAGGCCGAGCGATGCACTTCACTGCGGCTCCAGTGGGAATTAGCGTAAGGATGAGTTCTGCATCCTTAAAGAGGAGTTCAGACCATGGTCACACCCTGCCTGGGAGGCTTGATTCTTCCGTATCGACCCCGATTTCCCTGTGCAAAGCAAGATAAAATGTCTTCATGGACTTGTGATCACCTTGCAAAAAGAGGCAGAGGAGGAGCCATCTACTCTCATTAATCCAACAAAAAAATTTCAGGGAGAGGTATCATGTCGCTGTAAGTCCATTCTAGCTGTTTGTCCCTTGGATACCTTTTTTCCTATAATTTATTAAATGACCTAGAAAATTAATCTGCAGCCAGGAGATGGAGATCATTTGTCTCAGGATGTCACACACCCTAGCGATCCATCAAGCAGACAGTGTTTCAGTACATCATGTTCTGGTGCCATTCTGTCTTACAGTCCATCTCAATGTCAAAAAAAAGGATTTACAAAATATTTTGGGATGTGTTTCATGTGCTGACACAGACTTGATGTCCCCTTTTTGATCAGTCTGTACAAGTAGGGAGTTCCAGCCAAGGAGACTTGGGTTTTTGCTGGATAACTCTCCTCTGTGCTTTCTAAAATTCCTCCTGCTCCAGACTCGTCTCTTTCATCCCAGACAGCATTTTATTTGGATCCCTCAATGTGGAAGGTTTATTCCTTAAAGAGAGCTGGTGGAAGGGTACCTGGAAAGGTCTGCGGCAGATGGGAAGAACACAGATTTTTACATTTAGCACAAAAGTGCTTTTTTGTTTATTTTTTTAAATCAACTACTCTGACCGCCTTTTGTCTGTATTGAAGAGTTGCTAGCACCCATGTACTTCACTTTTTCTTCAAAATGTTGTCCTCTGAGCAGCTCTACATGGATCCTCTGAATGAAAAAATGAGTATACTTTTGTCTGAAAAACATGTTTAGTACTACATGTATCTCTTGCCCTCTTGAATGCAACGTTACAGCATTGCTGCATCTGGTATAGCAATGTTAAAATTACTCATAATTAAATTAATTTCATTGTGTTTTAGCCCCTGATAATAATGAGCAACTGTTTCATGTCATTTCCTTTCTTCTCTGTGCAAGACAATCTGTTAGATCCATATTTCCAGGGATACAAGTGAAAGATGATAAGTATAATTTACGATTCCCCTCTGGACTGGGGTTCATTATTAATAGCCATGTTCACTTAGACTGTCATCTAATCTTTCCTGTAAAGGGCTTATCGTTCTGCTTGTACGCAGAACATAAACTGTTTGCTGTATTCTTTGCTGATCATTGGAATGTCAGTGGGTGAAATGTATCATGTGCAAAAATAGAAAACAGACTTTTAAGCTCCCATTTTGTTGTTCAAATTTGCAGTTTTGCTACAGACAAACAAAGCCAGACTTTCAAAACTCATTCTGTCAACATGGCCAATGACCCTTGCAGTTTCCGTGCCGGAGTCCACGCTTGTTTTTATGCTGCTCATACAGCCGATTCCACCACGGTGGCTGAGCACCTCCCAGGTTTCAGTTTGCGTTTCCTGAAGGGTGCCGCAAGGCTGGACAGCGCCGTCCTCCTCCGCTGCTGCGGGCAGCAGGCCGAGCACGGCGCTGCCCAGGGCTGAGGGTCGGAGCTGCAGCACGCCTGCGGCTGTGCAAGTGCCGCACCGCAGCGATGCAGCCGCCCCCGACATAAGGATCGCATTGCAAGTGCTGATCCTGTTCTGCACATCTCGCTCCTCACGGGTGTCTCCTATGGACACCGGTAGCTGCAGAAGCCTTGTTCAAGGGGAAGTCAGGGCCCGGCATCGTGCTGCGAGCCAGCCCCGTGTGCAGCAGCGTGGGCTGGGGCTGGGGGCTGGGGGCAGCGCGGGGCTGGCACACGTGGGGCAGAGGAGGCTGCAGCTGTGGGAGGCAGCGCCTCGCAGCACTGAAAAACAGGGAAGAAGCATGGGGAAGGCAGCTGGCCTTGAAATATTACTTGGTCAATACTTGAAAAAGAGCCCTCTTCCCCAGCAGCATCTATTCTTGATGTCTCTTTCAAATTGAACTGGTTAAGATTTTCTTTTTTAATCTGAGTTATTAAAGGAAAATTCTGTTTATCGGGGAAGAAATAAAACCAGAAGCATTTTTCCATGGAGAATATTGATATTTTTGTCACAGCTTTTCAGTGATCTGTCAGAAAAATGAATTCCCAAACCCTTTGCTGAGGCCGGCTTTGTAGCAAAGCCGTGCTTTGGTTTGCTGGAGCCGTGTGAGTGTTTAGGGCAGCGCTGGTGCACCGCCGGGTGGGCTCCTCCACTCAGCGCCTGCCCTCGGCTCTTCTGCCCCTCTGATCGCAGTGGCTCCAGGCTGTCACCCACAGAGCAATGTTGAAATGTGTGAATAGCTGAGGCCCGGTTGCGTTTGCAGACATTTCCCAACACCTGCCGTAATAAATCTCCTTCCCTCCCTCCCCTTGCCCCTGCGAGAGGTTGTTCTTTTTATTTGCAAAGTAGAAAAGTGATTTTTAAAAGGTGAAAGAGTATTTCAAACTTTGATAGTGTGATTAGCTTGGCTCAGAATATTGTTATAGCTTATCTTGCTCCTCCGTGATAACTCAGAAAAACAATAAATGTCTTCTTACAGCAGACTGACATTCAGTATTGAAATTGGTCTCCTAATCTTTATGTGATTGCTTTCTCTGTGATAGAAATATTGCCTCTTGTAGAGTATTTATTGTCTAGTTCTTTCCAAAGTATTGACTTTATGTAACAGTTTGATATACATCAAATCCTTTATAGATTTAATAAACTCTTCTGGTCAGTCTTCTGTTGTAAACACATTGAGATTTATGGTCATCTTAGCGTAAAGCCCTTTTTCGCTGAAACTCTCTACTTCCAGATATCAAAAGATAAGAATGGGAGCATATATCACCGTGGAAATCTTACCCCTTGTCTGCCAAGCGTTAGTCAGAGGCTGTTGATGGTTAGGGAGCTGAAATACGAGCAATGGGCGACGGCAGGGCTGCCGAGCGTGGGGTGACGACGCAGAGCCCCCCCTTGCCTCCCCCCCGAGCCGTGCTCCCCCGCAGTGAGTCACGGCAGGGCCAGGCCATCTGTCCACGCGGCAGCACAGCTCCCACAAAGAATCTATCACAGAGGAAAAATAAAAACGTACCATTATTCAGTTAGGCAAAAAAATAACGTATCGGAGCTACACAGGAGCGCTCGGAGTTGAAGCGCCCGCTAAGGCAGAAGGACGGAGCGCCGGCCCCGCGCTGCTGCGGCGTCCCTGCCCACGCCAGGGCTTCGGAGCCGGGTGGGCTTTGAGGTCCCTGCCAACCCGGGCTGCTCGGTGGTTCTGTGCACCCCTTCCTTTGGCACCTTCTTTCAGGGATGTGTTGGTCCTCACGCAGCGGTGCCCCGGCAGCCCTGCACAGCGGCGGCTGCGGCCGTGCCGCCGACCCTCGGCTCCGCGCGTCCTGCGCCCCCGTGCCCCCTGCAGCAGCGCTGAACCTCCTCAGGCCGGGAGCATGGCCATGGGCGTGCTGTGGAAGAGTCGGGTGCTTTGGGGGCCGGAGGAGGGAGCAGCGATCAGGAGACCGGGCTCCCTATAGGCAGCCCAACAGGGCTGCGTTACGCACGCTCATTTTTGAGAGGTAACTTCTCTCTGTACAGGAGTCAACTTTCTAGAAGCAGCCTTCAAGAAATCCAGCAGAGCTTTTACAAATCACTCATTAAATGCAAATACACTCTTTTTCATAATACGTTAACCTTCCTTTAGCAGCATGAAAGCATCTTTTCACTTCACTGCTAAGTTATTAAAAGACTGTACGGTGAGAGATTTTTTGAGTGACATAAATCAATACAAATCATGGAACACAGCAGATTCTTGTTTTCTTTGTGTTGGGGAGGGATTCATGTTTTTAAAAAGAATGCTTCATTTTTTTGAAACAGAAGCAATCAGTTCAGGCTGTGTGAAGTGCATGTGAATGCTGTGCTCTCGCTGTCTGCTCAAACCTGCTCCTGGGGACTTTTTCTAGAAAAAAAAAAAAGTTCTGGATTAACGTTTTCCTCTTTTTCTGGGAGAGTGAGACAGGAGAGATGAATTTCCATTTCCCTTCTGATGATGTAAATGGAGGAAAAATGAGTTTTGTGCACCTTTGAATGGACTTTGCATTTTTATTGTTGTTCTTTTTATTACTGCCCTTCAGATCTTAGACCAGGTGAGGATATTTGACAGTAGTCAAAGGTAAAGTGTTATTTTCTGCACACCCATTAAAGCATGTGCCTGTAGTGCTTCTCTAACTGCTTCATAGCTTGTGGGCAAGTCATTAGTTGGGTGGTGAAACTACAAATAAACTAGCGTGCCTCCCTCACCTCACTTCCAGTGGGAACACTTAATGGGAAACTTAATGGGAATGATAAAGTGCAATATTTAGGAACAATGGAAGGAAAATGTGGGTCACATTTTGAGACAGGACGACAATGGACAGTCTGCTGGCATGTCCCTATTTCCCTACTCTGCAAACCTGTTCCTTAGAAATAAAGCACGGTGTGAGTGAATGGAATTGAGAATGGGCTTACGTCTTGTGTGCTGAGGGAAGGTCTTCCTGCCTACATATATTATTCATTATAGCTTATGTTCTATTTAAGATTACATTTTAAGTGCGGTGTTTTTTACAGTCATCTCAGAGGTACTTGAGCAAAGGCCGGGCTGGGATCTGCGCAGGGTTTGCAGCAGGTTTCACGGTGCCCCTGCCCCTTCAGCCTGGGTCAGACCCCTGCCCTTGCTGTGGCAGGGCATCGCTCTTGCCTCCTGTCTGTGCGCAGGGGGTGCCGAGGTCCAGGGGGTACCACAAAATGCAGCCCACCGCAGCGCTGCTCTGCCGGGAGGTCCCACATCCACAGCCCCGGGGAGGTTATGCCGCTTGCCTCCTCTTCCCGTAGGACTGGTCTCTCCAAGCGCAGGCATGTGAGCGATGAAGATGGCTACCCAGTGCCAACAGAGGAAAGATAATTGCTTGCAGATTGCTCTCTCTATTACTGCAGGCAGTGTTGCACCAGGCTGGAATCCCCCTCGAAACACATTTCAGTAACAGCTTCCAGGCTAATTAGTGCTCGCAGCCACCACATTTGCTCCTTTTGTGGCACCAGGTTTGTTCCTAGCAGAGCATCAAGCAGAGCTTCCACATATAGCTGAAATCTTGCAGCATTATTTCATCTGTTATTTCCCCCTCCTGATCTATCAAGAAATAACCACTTAGTAAGACAGGGACATATTATGCTCATGGAAATGGCTTAGCTGGGACACAACTAGTCATTTTTCCTTGCTGATACTTTATTAATATCTGTTATTAACCTTGATTCTCCTTCCCCATCGTGCTTTATCATCTGAACTAATTAATTCTTCCTGCAAGATGTGCAGGGAAGGGCGGGCACGTCAGCGTTCGTACCCCAGCCCCGCTGCAGGTGGTGCTGCCTGGTGCCGGCCCACGGGTTGAGCCCGTCGTGGCAGGCAGGGCGCAGCTACCCACGGGGCAGCTGGATTCTCCTGCCCCTCGTAGGCCTGAGGCGCTGCCCTAAGAAATAATCGAGCTATTTTTCTCTTTTCTTCACGAGCGTGAAACGTCCGGGAAACCCCTGTTCGGTGCCTGGCCTCCTGCCGCGCTTGCTGCAGGTTCCCGGTGGCAGGAAGGGCAGGATGTGCCCGCGGCTGTGCCAAGCCCCCGTGCTCGTGCCCAGGCTCCGGCTGCTGCAGGCGGCGCTGCGGCTGCTCGTGCCCCAGCCCCTGGGCTCCACCATCCGCCCTGGGATTTTCCACAGCTGCCACTAACACTCCTCTCCCTTTTTTTATTTTTCTTTTCTTTTTCCCCTCTCTTGTTTTCTTTCTTTTATTTTTTTTTTCTTCCCCACACCTTCGTGCTACAGGGCTGACATTTGCTAATAGCAGCAAGGTTGTGATAGAAGCAGTGAAAGTCTGGAACAAAATTCTGTGATTGGTACAGCCTGGCAGGGGAAAATGTAATCCTATTAGCAAGATGAAAACGCCATATGCCAGGGAGAGATGGAAGAAGATAAGAAGGGATGATTGTGCTTGGGGCGGGGGGGGGGGGGGGGGAATATAGGAAAAACAAGTTCATTCAAAACTGAATGAAAATTGGCTGTATTTGTAAACAATGTCCAGAAAATTGCTCATCTGACTCATCTCTCCCAGATATCTCATTGCATTTGGTGACCTCTGCTTTACCACTGTGTTTTTGTTGCTGTTTATCTACATAGAGGATCGGTGCTGATTTGAAATGGCATTTCATAAAATGATGCATTCGCTTCTGAGTTGGGGCAGGGCTGTGAATGAGTCGTGTGGTCCCGTGGTCCTGCTGCCCAAGACCTGCTTGTTGGTTCCAGCACTGCTGGTAAACTCCAAATCTTGTGATTAACGAGATGTTTCTGAGGGGCAGACGTCATATACACAATTCATTAGATCCCATTAAAAGATGAACATTGCGCATTTAGAAGACTACACACATTTTCCCTGTAGTAATGTGGAATTATGTAACCTTCAGCCATTACAGAGAACTTTAAATGCAGTGGTTTTGATCAGGTAGCATGCAGAAGTAGTAGAGTGCCTTGCAAAATTAAGGATTTCCACTGCCTTAGGGAATATTAGTATTGGGCACTAAGAAATACGATTCAGACAACCCTGTTGGGTGGGAAGGTTATGTTCCCTCTTACAGAGAGAAAAACAGTAAGACTAAACAGTTTATTAACAAAACGAAGACCCGTAGTTGTCAGAATTACAAAGATTTTAAGATGCTTGATTTTTCAAAAAGGAATACATTTCTATACTCAGCATAAAATGCTCTAATCATTTGTATGGATCATTCTGAAAACCAAGCAAGGATATCATTTTGCTAAAATTCCTGGAAAGCGAGCATTGAATTCATCGTTTTGCCAGTTTCCTGACCTACCTTTCTGCAGTCAGAGGTAACGAGGCGCCCTGTGAGCTGTGTGCTCGGGGCGGATCGGAGGTGAGTACCTGTCACAAGTTGCTCCCTGAGAAGTGGTAATTGCAGCTTAGTGGGAGCTAAGCTGAGGGTGGAGGTGGACAGAAGCTGCAGCATATAACTTTAATTTCAAATGATTGCTGTACCAAGCTGGACTGCAGCATGTGGGACAGCAGAACATACAGCAATTAGGACACAGTTCTGAAACAAAAACCTTAATTGTATGAGCTGAAAGGGTTAATTCTAGCAGAGACGTTTGTCCTCTGTGTGACCAGCAGCTAGAAATGGAAAGCAGCAGTTTTATTCTCAGCCGTTATTGCTGTCCATATCCTACAGCAAGCAGTAAAAGAAATACATATATCTTTATTTATTTATTATGACTAAAAAGTCTGGTGCAGTAAAATAAACAAACAAAAAAAACCTCATTCAACAACCCAGAGTTTATGATGATGTCAGTCATTAGTCCTGTCCTGGGATTTTAGGGATATGGGTCTGCTATATTGTTTTCACACACTAAGAATGAAGTATCATTAACTGATTTTAACAAATGTTCACAAATTGCAAGACTTGTTTGTTGTATGTTGAGCCAGAGAATTTAAAAGGTGCTTAGATTCAATGGTGTGTGTCATTAAATTCAGGTTTATTATATCCACTTGGATACTTTTTACTGTGTGTTTTATGTGTGTTCATAATACAGGAGAACTCTAAGTAATAATGTCGACCAAAAAAAGTGTTTTTTTGCATAGCTCTTGCAGGTGCTCTGCGTGCTGCATTCCCCGGGGCTGGGGCTGGCAGGGTCCCTCCCAGGTGCACGAGGTGGAGGTGTCCAGGGCCATCGCAGGGACCGGGTGCTTTGGGGACGACAGTAGGCTGGAAGCCCTCCTCGAGAAGAGCGCCCAGTCCAACTACAAAAGGTCTCTGCCTCCTGGGTACCAACAAGAAGCATCCAGTTTTGCAGCGTACGCTGAGCATGCTGCCCGAAACTCACCTTCCCTCCCAGCGGGCGCTCCCCCCTCTGACGCAGAGCATCTCACAGCAATATGAAGAGGCAATTCAAAACCACAGTAAAGTGAGTTATGTGTTCACATAAAGGAAAATGGATCTGGAGAACAAGAGGATCACAGCTGATGTGCAGCTCCGCCTGTGAATAACGGAACGGCACAGCCCTTGGGTGTGCAGCGTTGGTGCTGAGGCTGCTCCCGTGAAGGAAGCTCTGCTGGCGCGTTGCAGCACTGGCTGTGCCCCGACATTTTTGCCACCCAAGGGCTGCAGAGAGCCCTGCAGTTGCTGCAGGTTGCAGTCAGCACCGGCGGCTGTAACTTCTGCTCTCTGCTCCTTCAGAACCTGCGCAACACCGAAAGCCGCTTTGATGTGAGGTGCAAACGCAACTAGCATTCGCAAAGGAGAAGGCCGCCCTTGAAACTCCGGGCCCTGATGTCTTGGCTGCTGTCTTTTTCTGTCCCTCTGTTAATTTCTTTGTAGCTTAGAAATCAGTTAACTTCTTAGCTATTTCTTCAAAAGTGACGTTGCTCGCTGGGCAGGTTTTCCTGAGTTCCCTGCCTCTGTGTGAAATAGGGATGTGTTCCTTGTGAGTGAGCTGCCGGGTAGCCGCAGGGCCCCGTAGCCGATGCCGTGGCCACTGGGCTGCCTGCGAGCGGGCTCGGCGAGCCGTCACGTCCCCAGGCTCCGCACCACGCGCCCCAGCTGCATCGGCCTTGGGCTCCCCCACGGCCACCCCCCGCTGCTTCGCTGGTGGTCCCAGTGCACCACAGAGAAACCCTGGCACGGCGAGGCGCCGGAAGGGGAACGCCACGCTTGGGTCCTCTTCTTTTCCTTTCTTCTTTCTGGCGAGAGGGAGTGAAGCGCGGCGTGGGGCGAGCGGTTCCCGACGCGCATCGAACTGGGCAGCACGCACATCGCTCCTGTTTGGTGCAGGTGCCGTGTTCTGAGGGTTTTAGCTCCCAGGTGTGAGGTCGTAGTGCTGTAAAGGAATGCACGCCTACTGTGGAAAGCAAATAGATAAGAAGCGTACTTTCAGCCACGCAGAAGCACGGAGGGAGGGAAGGCCTGCACACCTGTGGTGCAGTGCTCGTTTGCAGTACTAATTACACTGATGAAGGGTGAGGAATGATGAGCCAGAAGCAGAGAAGAGTGCAAATCAGCATGGCATCCTCAAAGGGTAGGAGTCCAGTCTATGTTAGCCAAGTACCAAAAATTTCAAACTCCATTTAAGCTAATTAAGCAGTCAGCAGACCGCCAATGTATAGCTGATCCGAGTAGGAAGAACACAGTGCAAAACGCAGAGCACCTGGTGCAGATACCCCCAGCTGAAAGCAGAGGAGAAGGTGGGGCTTCGGATCCTGCCCCTCTGCTCTCCGGTGGGCTGCCAGCAACTGGGGGAGGCTCTGTCCAGGTTTCAGAAAGCAGGAATCTTGGAAGACGCACTGACTTTACGTTGATTTTACTTCTGAGGTAAGTTGATATGTTTGTGATATTAGATCATCTTTAATGACTTTAAAATAGCGCTGGGTTTTTGTGAACTTTTGAGTTAGCAAGGAGACTGGTGCAGGGAGAGGGTGATGCTTTGCAGCTGCTTACAGGTTTCTGCCCGCCTCTGCTGGTAGGCGGGTGCCTTCTGCGAGCACAGCGATGCTTTCTGTTGGACTCTCCTGTCAGTCGGGATCCTCAGATATTATTTTGCTTCTGCTTAGATTGAAGATCCTAGTAAATGGCCTGCAGGTGGGAGCACTGTGTTCCAAGTGTGTTGTTGATTTCTTCCTGGCCTTCAGCATTTGAAGAAAACTCATCAAATTAGCATAAAGAGATTTTTTCCCCCCCTTCCCTTTTTTTCTGAGTAATGTCTCCAGTTTTTTGTTACTTCTAGAGTTGTGTTCTCAAACCTAAAGCAGTGTAAATCCAGTTCTTGCTGGTTCTCTTTGGTTTTGGAGTTACAAGTCAGTATAATCTTGTGCCAGGAAGCTGATGACTGTGTTCCCTTCTCCTAAGGGCTTAAATCCCAGGTCTGCTCAGAGTCACTGTTAAAACGAGCGTTTTGGGAACAAAAGCACAGCAGTGCCGTTTTCTTTCTGACTTTTTGGCACCTGTGCAGTTTCCAAGAGAACAAATATTAACAAGGTTAGTGCTCTGTATTTTCTTACCATAAGCTTGTGGCCTATTCATAAATTTATTGATAGGGCATGTGGGGGTTGAATGTCTTGGGGACTCTGAATTCCCAAGGTTCAATCTCGCGCCAGTTCCCTGGTGCTGGCCATATACTGTCCACAAAACCAGGCTCTTCTCCCAGCTCTGAGCCCAGTACTGCTGCAGGGGTTGGCTGGCGGGGCCGGGCTCTGGCAGCCTGAGCGTTTCATGCAGGGCTTGCGGTCGGTCCACGCGGAGCTCGGTGTTTGGTGGCTGGTGCTGGGGCAAGCAGCTGCGCTGTGGCTTCCTCTTGTGCCTGGCTGACTCCAGGGCTGGAGCAAGGACTGAAGTGGTCGAGAGCTGTCTCGGCCCTGGGTCCTGTGAGTGTCATCGAGCTTGGGAGGGGGCTACTGAGCAGGGTGAGTGCCTGGGCGTGGGGTTCAGCCCGTGCACGAAGATGAAATCCTTGCAGTAGTCACCTCCAGTGCTTCTGGTGATGGTGCCCAAAGCATCGATGTTTCTGTGGTGGAGTTAACCTGCGTTCCTGGTCCTAGCGATGTTATCGGGAGCTTTTTCACCCTAATAGCCTGGGTGTTCCAGCCTTTGCTGTTCCGGGGTTGTATCCCTACTTTTATTCCAGGCGTTTCTGCCACCTGTGTGATTCAAATCAAACTAAAATAGATCAGGATTTCTATTAGCACAGTCATCTGCGCCAGAGGTACTCAGGGCATCTTACAGCACTGTATATAATCTACTTGATATGCGGTAGTTAAACCTTCACTTAGACCAAGAAATGCGATAAGCTGTTCTAGGGGATGACTGGGGTGATGGGGCTGAGCGTGGCTGGCCGGTCCCAGCTCTGCCCCCGGCTGGGGACAGTGGCTGTCCCTCTCCCCGGTGCCTGGGGGCATCTGCGTGCAGCCAGCGAGCCAGTACAGCTGGAACGGGGGGAGTAGGAGAGTATTTCTCTTTATGCCAGGAAAGAGCTGAAAATCCAAATGTTGTTTCAGGAGATGGTTGCTGATAGCAGCCTGCAGTGTTTTACAGACATCTGAGCGCTCTTCCCTTTGAACTAAGCTGCAATTCATCTTTGTACATGTCTCTAATACATTAATACAAATGGTGTAGTAGTAGGAAATGCATTATAATACTGCATGATGTTGCTCTTAGTAATTCTCCTCCTTCAGCAAGTGAACACTTCCTTGCTCGTTTGTATTCATTGTTTTGATGCTTAACTTGAAAAATGTGTATTATACAACAGGCTGAAATCCATGACAAATAAAAGAACCCAAGGGGATAATAAGCATCTCTGTGCTGCTGTGATGTCTCCTGCTGCTAACATCAAAGAAGCCAGAGACATCCCTGCTGCCCCCGCGGGGACAGGGCGCGGGGCGCGCTGAGGCCGAGGAGCGCGTTAGGCACCACGCCTCGCCCTTCACACGTGGCACCCGTCTGGGGACTTGTGTGGCACTTGTGCTCCGGAGGGCAGCTCGAGTTGTAAGCTTCTTCAGGGAAGAATCGGACCTGTCAAACAGTGATGGAAATTCTCTGCTGTTTGTTTGCAAACAGAAGGGGTTTTTTTTGTGAAAATAGTGAGCATTCCTCCATCCTTATGTGTAGATGTGGATACCACCTGGACGTGGGATCCAGCATCTTGATGGAAGTGGAAATCAAGTTGTTTTTGATTAGCAAGTGCAGGCTTTGACCCTTTGCGTTCCCAGCATGTCGTACCTCACTGCGGCTGTTCGACAAGCCGTGGCACCAGTGAAACCTGTTTTCCTACGAAATCATCTTAGCGCTGTGCTGATGTGTCTTTAGTCTTTAAAAAGTGTCAAGCCTGTTCCTCAGGCTTCCTCTTAATAAAGGATTTCTGAACTCTCCAGCCACTTAGGGCCAGAAAACTTGCAGGAACTTCACCTCTTTGCCATCCCAGCCCTGGATTTCAGCCGGGGGAAGCAAAGTAGCGCAGATACGCGCAGGAGATGCACACGTACGTGGAGAGATCTCATGGGCTTTGTTTATGTACCAAATGAGACTAAAAATAAACACTGAACTGGGTCAGGCCACAGCAGAAAGCAGTCTTTGGCGGGTTCCTCTGTATCATGTTTGGGTGTTTGTGCTAGCTGCTGTCTCAGCCTTTGCACCTCCGGGATAAACCTCTTCCCCTCTGAGAGTGCTGCATGAACGCTGCCTGCCAGCTGGGTCCCTGGAGCCTTCCTGCATACCTCCCGATTCTTTTTACTGCCCACCTCTACCACCACTTCCTACACCTGCCTCTAGATAGCAGAGACTGGGAGCCTCAGGGGGCGGTCGTGTTGGGAGCAAAGGTACCCGGTGCCCTGCTCCTGGGGGGAGCAGCGGTGCCGGGGCTCCCACCGGGTCCCCTCGGCTGCGCCTCCCCGGCCCTGCCCTGGCGCCTGGTGGAGCTCTCGGGCTCCTCCCGAGCCCTGAAGGAGGAGGCCGGGCCGGGAGCTGGGCGTTGCTACCGAGCTCAGGCAGGAGCGTGCGTTGGCGAGGAAGGGTGAGGTGGTACCGGAGGGCCATGGAGTGCAGGAATATTGTGGCACTCGCTAAAAATATCCTGAAGTTCATAACCGCGCTCCTGACGTCCTTCAGTCTCCTGTCGTTTGAGTTCATCTTTCTGACGCATCTCTTGACATATGCAATGAAGAGTTCCAGTCCAAACTGGGAAAAGCTCTCCGATCACTGTATGTATATACTGTAATGTATATTATTACATACACAGTTGTCTAGAATAACCTTACCCAAATTATGCCTTGTGATCAAAACTCGGGAATCCTCTAGTTCTGAGTTATCACCCTCATGGATTCTTACCGTGGAGGCATACCTGTAAAAACCATTAATATTCAAATAACTTTGCTAAATAAGCAACTATGCCAGAGTGGTTGTTTATTACTATTTGTGATGACAGATTTATCTTAGTGATTTTTCCAACACATTTCTCTAGAGGAAATTAGATAAGTACTTAGTTTAAGCTGTGCCAGGGAGAAAATGTTTCTATAAATGCTTAACAACTCATTTGGAGAGATGATAAATGCTGGTATGTCCTTCACAATGTCACGTTGGTCATTGAATCTGGTTTGAAATGCAGTTGTTTATTTTCTCCATGAGGAAGGTGAGCTGGTGGTTTAAAGCGGGGAAGAAAGTACAGGCAAAAATATCAGTCTTGAATTTGGAAACCTTGAATCTAAGGGGGGATTTTATGTTTTTTTTTGTCCTTTTGGTAGAACGACTGGGGAACAAATTACCAGACCGGTTTTCAGACTTTAGAAATCTCTGTATTTGCATACGTGGGACTAGAGGACAAAGTGATCGTGCAGCCAAGGCGTACGTACTGCCAGTGTACAGTGAGACCACGCGTGCCCCGTGAGAGGCCAGCTGACCCCCCGCTGCATGCCTATAATGGTCAGGGCAGACTCTGTGTGGGAAGCTACAGCATCCTCCCGTTCTGAGGTCGGCACGTCACCTGTGCAGAAGAGGTGAGAAACACCCAGGCAGAAAAAGAGCGGTGACCGCAATGTTCAGTTCTGCACTCCCTGGCTCTGCCTTGGCTGCGTGTCGGGAGATGTTGGTGTTGTGTTCCCGGGCTTTTGATCTAGGCAACTGAGTTGGATGTATAAAATTAGACAGTAAATACCCTTCTGTATCTCCTAGGTTTTTAACAGGTCTGTTGGAATGAAATTAATTGCAGAATGTAAAATCCAGTATGCACGCTTCTTGGATTTCACCAGAATCTTCTTCCAAAATATTGTGGTGGCTTTTATCTGGCGACTTGGTTTTATTTGGGCCCTCCGTAGAGATGCAATTTCATCTTTCATACACACAGTTCCATTTTTTTTCTCCTTGTTCTTTAAAGGCAACTCCTGAAAATGTCACTGCAAGTTGCACATCTGCATGGACTTGCCCGCAGCTCTCCCTGGAGCCTCATCCATCACTTCCTATCATGATGGGATGGCTTTCCCTTGGTTCCTATCCATGCTGGACAGGATTACCACAGGCAGATGTCAGTATATTGAACTCAGAGTGCAATCTTGGCTTTGCCATGCGGTAGGAGATTGCCGTCGTAGCCCAGGTGTGCCCAACCTGGTCACTGCTGCCCCTCCCCTGGAGCAGCCGGGGTGATCCTCCCGCAGCTCGGTCTGCGTCGGCTCCCTGGCTGCTGCCGAGGGCTTCGGGGACAGGAAACCAGACGGAGCACAAGCAGCGGCATTTCCCTTGGTAGTGCAGCCCCTTTCTGGGAGGAACTAAATGACAAATGACTGGGGGAAAACTTAAATTATGTGGAAGCCTTGCTTGAGAAACGAGATGAGGCACTTCATTAAAATACATTAGAATAGGCAAACAATCTGTTTAAATTTCACATTTTGCCAGCTATAAAACCTACTCTAGTTTACAGCAGGCCTGAGAAACTGAAACAGCTGGCAAAATAATGAAAAACATTCCTATTGCCTTCTGCTTAAATTGCAGGAGGGTTGTAGGGAAATTACATCCTGATTTACCTGAAATAATGCAAGAAAAACTGTAACGGGTGAGTTGTGTAGGAAGTAAAGCTTCCCCCCCCAGCACAGGGAGCTGTTCATTTCTGATGCTAGTTCTTGTTTAAGCTGACCCTTCAGGTTCCTTGCTGGTATTACTTGAGGCACCAAAGTGACCCAGAATCACCCAGGGCTCTCGTTTGCACATCGCTGATTGCTCAGAAGCGGGCTTGGATACCGCCAGGTACTGGGTGGCTCAGTGTGGGCTGCCTGTGCTCCCGGAGTGAGCTGCAGGGCCCTTCTGGTGACATCTGGACTTGAAAAAATGATCCTTTCTGTTCACGGCTTAAGGTCCCTGGTTGGGGCAGCGAGCCGCCCCGCCTGCCCCGTGCAGCCGGCAGCGCCGTGTCTGCGCACACTCGCTCTGTCCGCCTGCTCCAGCGGGAAGGTGCAGAGGAGCGAGGCCATTGCTCGTGCAGATGACTTTGATTACATGTTCATTTGAGTATCTTTCCTATCGATTTGTAAAGACAAGAATGTGAATGTTGCTTTGCTGCTGCAGACTCTGAAGTAATGTGGATTTTTTTGGCAGTTTACTTGAAGTTTGAGGTTGCATAGCAAGTTCTATACCTACCAACCCTTCCTTGGGTTACTAACTCCGTTACCACCTCTATCTGGTTTCAGAATAAACTCTAAAATTATGGCTAAACAAATAAATTACATCTAACCACTGAAGTCATCTGAGCTAATCCCTCCTTGTGCTTGGAAAAGTGTTTTCGCTGTAGCTCTCCTGACATGTCAGGTTATTTTTAGCCATAATTAAATCCTAACATACAATGTCATAGAGTCCACTCTATTAACTGATGTGCCAGCACTTTTTTTATTAAATAGACTATAAAAAGTTTTTAATTTTTAGTATTTGGAGTCTTCAAGGAGAAAGCACCCCTAACACTGATGCCTGATGACAGTTAGTCAATGAATTAAGAAAAAAACCCAGTGGTGGTTTTGTCTGTCTCCAAGCTCTTGCTAGCACTAAATTACAGAATTAATAGGCTTTTAGAAGAGACTGACACATAGTTACTGTGGAAAAGACAATTAAATGTGGAAAGCCACTTTTCTCACCGCATTTAATTTTAACTGGAGGCTTTGAGACTCAATAAATCTTTTTTCTTATTTCATCCTCACTTCTTCCGCAGGTATTCAGGTCTTCAAGGAAAGCACTAAGAAAGTACCTGTTATAAGTGACTTAAATTCTCCTTCCCCTGTATCTGTTTGGTTTTCTCAAACATTTTCCCCCCATACTCAACAAAGAGCAAGATGCTTTCCGACTGCCAACATTTTGTGATTTTCAAGATCGCTGGTGCCGAAACAGGGGCTCGGGCATTGCGTGAAAGGGGTGGGCCAAGAGTCCAATCCCTCCTGGGTTTTCTTGCAGCCCAAAACAGGGCCAAGAGCAAATGGAGCCATTTCCCCGTAGGAGCTCGTGGGGCAGCAGGAGTGGGGACTCTGGGTGTCTCCTCCATCAAGGGACATGGTGAGGGAGAAGTATGATTACTTGAAGATAGCGTGTGAACTGAAAAAGCGAACCTTTGGAGCTGTTTCTTGCAGCTCTCCGGCCTCGTTTTCCTCACCCTCTCTGCCTCCCACCCGTCTTCCTCACTGCACCACGCCTCCAGCCCTGGGCGCCTGCGGCGGGCAGGGAAGAGGCGGTGTGGTGTCAGTCCCAGCATTTCTTCCTTCTCTTTCCTTACTTAAGATCCTGCTTATCCCAGTTCCTCACAGAGGGCTCTGGTCTGCTCACCTGCGCAGCTGTCAGTCACTATCCTTTGTCTAAATGACAGCAAGGAGTACATGATGTAGAATATTTTTTAATTAAAAAACGTGAATTCCATTTTTTTTTGATTCCTGATCCTTATTTGAAATGACAGCAAACTGTTTCATGTTTAGCTCAAAACCAAGCACACCTGAGCTGGAGACTGTGCTTATATTTGGATTATTGGGTTACCTTTCTCCAGATGTTGCTGGCTGTTGCCCAAGTGGTGTGGTGTGTGCTGCCCCCCCGCTCAGCCACGTTATCGTCAGGTGCGTTGTGATGTCCTCAGCGAGGGTGAAATGAACTCTCAGCAGCTTAAAGCAAGATAGGTTAATTAAAAAAACCTTGATCAAAGCATCATAAACCACATAAAAGGTTCCATCTTTTAGTTATTTTCAAATAGCCTTCCAGGCAATAAGGCCAAAAAAGAAGTCCCTGCTCGCCGGCCCCGTGAGCGGTGGCAGCCGTTGTTGCCCTTCAGGAGCCCCGTGGGTGTGCGCCCCGTGCTGTGGCTTTGCCGCAGCCCCGCGGCAGGGCGGCTGTCCCACGCGGCGCGTCCCCGTGCCGCTCCATCCCCCAGCTCGCTCTGCAGCTTCTGCCTACAACCGTACAACAAAAGCAGGCCCCCCTTGATTTTGAGGACCACGTCAACCAGCAGCACCCACAGCTCTATACAGAATGCCAGGGCAGGCAGCTCTGGAGCTGTCTACTGAGTCATCTTATTTCTGCCCTGTCGTATCTGTTGTGTCTGTCTGGAGAACGCGACGATAAGGGACGATTGAAAGAATGTCAGCCTGCAGAGGGGCGGGCTGAGGCCAAGGAGTCTGAAAGTACAGAAATTGCTCTTACAGGGAGGAAGAGAACAATGTGCTCCATGCTGATGTATTGTCTGGAACAAGAAATAAAGATCTCCGACTGGTGAGAAAGATTCAGGTTAGGCATTAACAAAAGCTGCCTTGCAGGGAAGCTGGTGAATGGCTGGCAGAGGTGACCTGCAGAGGAGATGAAGCCTGAGGGCCTTTGAGGACCGCCTAGACAAACGTCTGCCAGCAGCGATGGGAACAGTTGGCCCTTCTTGGGATGGGGAAGGGGCTACGTGGCTTCCCAAAGTCCCTTCTTGCTCTTTCCGCAATGATGAGGTTACAGCTCCTGCTCTCTGTCCAGGGCTGCGAACGCTGCTGCAGTGTAGGCTGACCTCGGTTTGCCTGCTGTAAGCTGGCTGCCCGAGTGGCTGCGCTCCTGAGAGAGCAGCCCAGGGAGCTGCACAAAAAACGCCCAAGCAGAAGAGCAGGAGCTGTGCCGCTCGGGCTGCCTTCCAGCTGAGCCGGGCTTCGCGGGCTTTGTTTCAAGCTGTGAATCTCACCTTTTAGGAATAAGGTTTCAGCACCTGCTGGATCTTTTACTTCTTGCAGACGTCTTCTGCTGTTGGATTAAAATCAAGCTGGTCAACCCTTGCTCTTTTCCAACCTTAAGGGCCCTCCCTGTTAATTAATTGACTTGATGAGAAATCATGTTAGTTGCTAAGCACGTGTGCTGCAAAAGCCAAATTGCAGAGCAGCTTGTGGGTTTATCTGTGATGCTGGGCCCAACCATGCAGCCAATACAACCAGCGCTGGGCTCCTTCTCCCCCATGCTCCAGCACACACACGCTCACACCCTTTTCCTTGTTTTCCTTACCCCTAAAGTCGTGCTTGTTTGGCTGCACCAGCACTCAGAACAGCTATCTCCGCTCCAGCTGTGAATCTGTGCAGCCCACTCACCTACCAGTTTTAGTATAATCTTTTATTACAGAGACGTCAAACATAGTATCCTCTGGAAAAAGGAGGGGAGAAAGGGTGGGAAGAAAATGTTTCAAATGTGCTGGCACGCAAGTTGTGGTTAGCCGCTTCCCGGAAAAATAATCTACCCAAACATGCGCTTAGCACTTAAATACAGTAGCGCACAGCAGGAACAGCTGAGGCTCTGTGCACAACATAATCTTATCATGGACTGTTTGGATTAGAAGCACAGCTTCATGCATTTCCCCTTCTACAGAAGAGATTTTTTTATAAAAGTCGGCTCGCTGCTTCAAAGCACATACATGCGCATAGGAAAACAGTTGGCTTCGTAACCCTGGGAAAAAAAATGGTAAATGAAGAATTCTCATGAGATACGTATGAGAACCCAGGAAGCATTAAAACATATGTCGGAACATATTGATCCCTGAAAGCTTCCTGCAGCAGATATGAATCTTCTTCGTTTCCAGCCACTCCGATACTTTAATGAGCACGCCGTGTGCCTCACCTGTGTAAATCACTTACGCAGGTTTTTGCAGAGCCCTGCCACGGAGCTGCGGCGCAGCCTGCCCGAGGAGCGCGGCGTCACGCTTCGGAGCCGAGGAGCGGGGCTGCGGCCAGCGGGCTGGCAGCGAGCTCCGGGGCACGGCGCTGCTGCCCTCGGGGGGGCCCGGGGCCGGTGAGGGCCCCGAGCTGCATCTCACGTCCCTCTTCCCGGCGCTTGTCCCCGTGTGATTTTGAGTGCTGCTTTCTCATGTGAGTAGCAAAGCACTAACCGTGTAAAATGGGCTGTGGTGGCAAATCCCAAGTGTGTTTCTGGGAGTGGCGCGTTCTGCGCGATGTTTCCCCGCGGTACAGGGGGAATTTGCCTCAGAAAATGCTAGAATTTAAAACCAGAGCAACTGTCTTCGACTGTGTTTGCATCCCTGTTATTTTCAATTCATCTGCCATCTAGCTAAGCGTTTTTGTACATGAGTCATTGAGGATATGATTAAGTTTTAAGTGGTAGCAGAAGAAGTATATTTAGAAATAGCAGAACCAGCCGTTCTAGGGAGAAAGATGCCTCAAAGACATCTGTGCACGGTGAGGAGCTGGGGCAGCTGGGCCTTCAGTCGGGCCCGCCGGCGGCTCCTGCCAGCCCTTCCCAGCCCAGAGGTGGGCCACGAAGCGTCGCGCGGCCGCGTGCGGGTGGCTCCTGCGGGCACGGAGCCGCGGCCTCCCCAGGGCCCTGGCGCGGCCGGTCCGGCCCCGCTCCCCCCGCTCTGCGCCCGCCGGCCCCCTCGTCCCACCTCATCGGCAGCAGGAGCGGAATGCCTCCGCTTGGCCCTTTTGTTCCTGTTTTGAATATATAAATCCATGTTCTTCCTCCTACCCCTGAAGGTTATTTGCAATAAACAGAGCACAGGCATAGGAAGATGAAAATATGAATCACAGCTATGAAAATATTTGGCTGCTTTAAATAAGGCTCATAGCAGGTACGGTGGCAGCCGTCTACCATTGACACACTTCAGAGGTATTAAAAGACTTTTTTTTTTCCACTGAGTTATCATTAATTATTCTTAAAATAAAGTGCTACCATGCAACATTAATTCAGGAGAACAAACTGTAACTTCCATCCTATTCTCCGAGGCCGGTTTTCACAATGAATTAATGGGAGTTAATTTAGCACCGCACAACAAACAGTACTGCTGAAAGAATACAAACTAGTTGCTTCCTAACTTCTTCCTCCTCTCCTTAGTGCCCTCTTTTGTGTTTTAATTCTGCATGATACAAAAGGTCTTAGTCTGGCAAATAGTAAATTTGCTGAAAAGGCGTGCGTCAGGAAGAAATAGTGTGTGATTTCCTCCTCTCATGAGTGCCAAGTTTCGTATGGATGCATAGCTCTCCCCATGGAAAAAGGGTGGTGAGGAACAGCCTGTGATTCCTCGTGCTTGGTTAGCATGAGCATTTGCAAACAGTTCGTGTCGCTCTGGCTGCGTCCTGCCCTTCGTCCAGGGCCGACGCGGGTGGCACGCAGCGAGCCCCAGGCAGCCTGTGGTGGTGGCCTGGCTGCGCTGCCAGGGTCCCCGCGAGCCGGGACGCGTCCCCCCGCCGGCCGTGAGCTCTGACCCGAGGGCCCGCTCCACGAAGCCGTGCTCCTGGGCTGTGCCTTGGCTGCTCTGCCTCGGGGCCGTTTCAGGCAGCAAATTTCCACGTGAGCGCTGCTCTGGTGGGGGTGACAGGCAGATGTGAGCAAGACAGCCGATGGGGAAAGGTAATATTTTTTCACGAGATTTCACACAGTTTGGATTTAGACATTAGCTTCTACAAGTTTGGGGAATACTCGTTCCAAAGTGGTTATTTTCCGTGTGTAACAAATTAGAAATAACGGAGCTACCTGCAGATGCTCTGGCCTGTGCATGTAACAAAGCGGTCTTTTTCTTCGGAGCTTTACCTGTACGTGAATACCCAAGTTTGTGAAGGACGGTTTGCTATTTCTGCAACCATTTCCACACTCCAGTACAGCAGGCTACTGAGGTATTTTGGATACAAAGCAGTTTTCTGAATTGTGTGGATCCCTACATAAACGGAAGAAACAATACTGCTATAAAACATCTCTATTTTGTTCAGAAATGAGCATTTCATTCTGGTTGGGGGGTTCCTGTGCAGCTCCGCGGGCTGGGAGCCCCGTGGTTGTGCTTCAGGGCCAGGTGTCGCCGTGGCAGCACGGGGCTCGGTGCTTCTCCATCACCTGCATTTGCTTGCCTGGCCCAGAGGCCCTCAAATGTCCTTGTACTCGGTGGCCCGGGGCCCCTTGCAGGCTCGGTGGCTACGCGCAGCTCCTCAGCCCGGCTGGGGACCAGCCCGCGGCAGGGGTGGCACCGGCCGTGCCGCCCGCCGCACAGAGCCCGCCGCCGCTGTCACCACCCGCTGCCTGGCGCGCAGCCAGGGCTTCGGCTGTGCGAGCACAGTGCTTTCAGGGAAAATGGCTTTTAAATCGTAAGGGGGAACACAGCTTTCAGGGCTGCTGCTGTGCATCACGCGGTCATTGAATTTGCATAATTTTCACAGTAATGTTATCAATGCTCTTTACAAACGCGACTTCTCCCTTGGAAAGTCACCACAATGTCTAAAAATGCAAGAGATTATGGCCCTCACTGAGACGGAAAACTAAAAGAGCCAATTTGGAAAACATCCTGAGTCGTGGAGGAGCTTTATGTAATCCACTGAAATTCGGTTTGAGAAAGAAAAATGGTTTTACCTCAAATGTATTCAAAAATATGTAGTGCTAACACCCAGATTGCGTAGGAAAACAATCAGATCCCCCGAAGCTGGAGGTCCGCTGTGCTAAGGAAGGGCTCGCTTAGTGCTGCGGCTTCTGTGGGTGCTCGTGGGAGCCGTGTGCCGCTGCTGTGTGACTGCAGGGCTCTGAAGTCGTAGTTTCTGCAAAGCCTGGCCGCAATCTCCTGGGCTAGGCCAGAAGCTGGAGGGATTTGTATACGAGGGCGGCTTGAGAGCATTTTTCTTTATTCTGCACAAGGCAGGACACTTGTCATTTTTGTGTTGTTTCACTTTTTTATTATTATTTTTTTCTATGGGAGAAAAGACCCTCTGCCAGGAGTATCAGGTGGGGAGATGCTCCCGTCCCTCGGAAGGATCGCAGATGGAGAAAGCTTTGGGTTTATTCGTATTGTGAAGAAAGCAAATCACTCCTGAAAATTACACCTAGTTAGTTCTAAAGATCTATACCAGCATTTAGTGGAGACTGGGGGTGGGGAAGAGCAGGGACGAGAAATGACACACAGAAAATTTCGTTCAAGCAATTAAAGAATCACTGCACTTCTGTGATTAACTTCGTGTTCACAGATTGAATGCAAAAGCTGTTATAGGGCATTGCTATTCCATACCTGACATGAACAATGGGAATATTTGTTCTGCCCGGGAGGATTACACCTTCCATTAATCTAAGTTTTATTGAAAGTTTAAATAACAGACAGACAAAATTTGATCAATTAGCAGTGTAATTCCAAGGAGATGTCACAGTGAAATTAAATCTCAGGCATTTTTAATGCAAAGAAGCCTAGCAGCTCCCTCCAGTTTTCTTTCTCAGTAATAATGTTTATATTTTAGTTGAAAGTTTATTCTGCTTTGTGCATCTTCTACTAAATTTTAATTTAACACTGTAATGAGAGCAGCTTTGTATTACAGTGTTCAGAGAGCTTCTCGGATAAGTCAAAAGGTGGCTCATAAGTGAAGGAAACAAATGGATTTGGGAGGATTCACAGACCTCGCCGTGGAAATCTGAAGAAAAGAGGTTTTGGTCGGACTTGAGGAAAAATTAGCAGGAACTGGTATTTGATAGAGAAAGAAGCCAAGGGGGCCGGCAGGCGGGCAGCTGCGTGAGCGTTCAGCCCGGCTGCACCGCGGCTGCCGCGTGGCCAGCAAGAGGAGCCCCGGGCAGGCTCGGGGCGAGGGCCCTGCCCCGGCAGCGCTGGCGCTCGTTCTCTGGAGCGCCGCGCGGTGCGTGTGATTTCAGAAATACTGGTGTTTCTTGGGTGTCCTCAGCTCTGCTGATGAGAACAGCGTTGGCTGAGCTTCCTCCTGGGCTTCTAGCGGTTGGCACCTCAATTTCTACCCTGCTCCAGAGGACGTGCCTCGTGTTCTGGGCAGAGATAAAGGGGTTTTGTTGTGCGCGAGATGCAAGAGGGGAGGGAGCGTGGATTTCTGCTGCGTGTTGCTGAGGTTTGTCATTTGGTGTAAAAGCCAGGAGATCTCAGAGCTGCCGGATAAAGGCAAGGCAGAAAGCTACCCCGCGCCGTGAGGGCTGCCTGCGGGGCAGGGGCAGGGGCACGGTGCCTGCCCGCTCCGTGGGGCTCGCTGCGTGACAGGCCCGGGTCCCAGCGGCACGGCTGCATCAGCGGCGCCGCTCTCGGCGCCCACGCGCCCCTTCCCTGCCCCGCGGCCTTGCTCTGTGCCCGAGGGCGTGGGGCAGGGACGTAGGCCGAGCCCCGCTCCCGTGCCACAGCAGGGCGCTCCTCCGCTCCTCCGCTCCTGCTCGAAGCGCCTGGCAGCGCTTCTGGTCCCTGGCGAAGCGTTACTGCTATCGCTTGCTGTTCGGCAGTTCTGCCGTTTTTATTGCCAGAAATGTCATCCCTGTATGGTAAATACCAGCAGTGCCACAACCTTGCTGTGAATCTATTTCAGCTTTATCTCTGGAGAAATCCCTCCTCTGAAAAGGAGTCCTAAATATATATATATATATATGTGTGTGTGTGTGCATGTCAGAGAGAGAGCTGCTTCCGTGGCTGAGGTGGCTTGGACCTACTGACACACACAATTCAGGCTTCGTTTACACAAGAGTTTCTGGGCAATGCTAGGCCTTGACACCCTTACAAAAAGTTCTCCAAAAAGGACAGTCACTCCAAATCTAACAGAAAATATTAATGGGAGTAGGATTGCTGGGGCTGTGGTCTCACAGGACAAAGCAGCAGGTACCTGAGTACCTGGTATGGAACACGTGGGCTTTGATGGTAAATCAGTTCAGAATATTCCCCTCCAAATTGCTATCAGAGAAGCAAATAGGAGGAGGAAGTGCTGCTTACTAAAACCACTAGATGTGGCTATGTGCGCCTCAGCATCTAATTATTTTTTAGCTGCATCTACAAGCGGACTGTTTGCCAAGTCCGCTTCATCAAGGTAATCGGGTCTGTTTTCCAGGGCATGCCAATTTCTTCTGCAGCATAAACCTGCTATTTGAGAGGGGTGAGGATTTCGATTTTTAGCTAGACTGCTTTTTAAGAAGCAATTTTGCTCAGTAAAAGCAGCAATACAATTAACCTCACTGCAGTCACGTTCAACAGTATTTAAAAAAAAAAAAAAAGAAGAAGAAAAAAGGCAGCTTTCAGCTGCCTGTAGCTTGGCTCCAGAAGCCTCTCCTCCATATGGTGCGTTAAATGCCAGCGCATGAAATTAACTCTCATAAATAAGTAATAAGGGATGATTTGCCATGATCTGGATGGGCTGGCTTCCCGCTTACATAGCGTTTAACTCTCTCTGTACCGCGGCAGGAGGGATGTGGTGCATCTCAGAGCATGTGCTGCTTTGCAAAGGCCACGAGAGCGTGGCCGCGCTCCTGGCAGTGGGGTCAGAGGGCTGCAGCACCACGAAGGGGCCCGCACCCCCTGGGCCAGATCCAGCCCTGCGCGTGCTCCCAGCCTGAAAGCGGCTGATGTCGCTTGTTTTAATTCAGATCGGTGCTGTTTGGCACCACAGAAAATTAATCAACACTTTTGTGTGGTTTTACTGCTGGAGAGCAGCAGCCATCCTGCGGTCCTTTTTCTGTGTGTTCAGCACTCCTGGTGCTCAGCCAGCTCGGGCTGCCCAGCTCCGGGCACGGGGTCAGCACGCGCCTCAAAGCCCGGTGGGTTCAGACACGCGAGCGCTGCAGCATGCAGGACGTGGCAGCGGCAAACCCGAGTGATTAAGGTGTTCTGCCTGACCTCCTGTCTTGCACCTGGCAGAGCTGCTGACAAAACAGAAGCGCCTGTAATTACAGGAGCCCAGAACAGTTCATTAAAACAATTAAGCATTAATGATGCTGCACCATAAAGGCTGGACTACAAAGAATACCAGTTCTAACTAAGGGTGAGAGAAAACCGTGAGAAAATGCAGGGTATGGAAGCCCTGGGCATTCCTCATACTGAATATAAAACTCTGCAAATGGAAACTGGGAAGCGACCTTCGTGCTTCTGCATCTATTTGCGTTTTTAATTAGCCCCCGTCTGATTTATAATTCTGATAGGAAATGGGAATAAAATGCCTCAGCGCCACAGGAGGCCTCGGTGTTCTGCGTTCGTCCTCCTGAAGATCAAGGTCTGTCCAACCAGGACAGCTTCCAGAAGCGCACCAAGGCATCCACTCGTCCCTCCCGCGCCGGTGGCCGCAGCAGCTCTGGGGTGCAGCGCGGCCGCCAGGCGAAGCCGCCGCAGCCCTGCGGCTTCCCCGCCAGCACTCCCCGTGGCGGGGCGCTGCGCGCAGCAGCGCTGTGATCTGCGGCAGAGACGTGGGCACGGCGCTGAGCGTTTTTGGCTAGTGCCTGTCAGAATACTCAGCCAGTGATTTTTCCAATGGAGAACAACCGTGTAGCGCTAGATGTTTGAGGAAACACACTTCAACAAAAAGTATTCTAGTAGTGCCTGGGAGAAAAAAGCACTTCAGGGAGGCTGAAGTGTTCAGGCGTGGTTACAGCTCGCTCAAGAAGCCATCCGGTTCTGTATTTCCAGAATCGGATGTTTCTGCTCTCTCAACATTTTCCAGGAACCAGGCTCAGGCCAAAAGTTGTTTTGTTCACACATAACCTTTGAAATAACCTACATTTTCCCCCTTCCAGAGGACCTCTTTTACAGTAATTCTTTTTCATTTCATGGTGGTAAGAAAATCAAAATAATGAAACTTTCTCTGAAGTACAAGAACAATTTGTTGTACAGCACTCATCTGATTTTCTCTTTCACCGACAGTACGGGAGCTTCAGACTGAAGGTCCTGTCCGTGCTGGAACAGAAATTCAGCATCCAGAAGAAGGCAAGATTTTAAGCACAGCTCCAGGATACTCACCCAGTTCTTAGGAAAATCAGCATAAAATTCCGAAAGACCCTCAGGATCAAGGACCGCAGTTTTTCAGTGCGTCTGCAGGACGGCTTCCAAAGCAGCCTGGTGTCCGTCCACAGGTGTCAGTTCAAGTGTTGGCCCAACACAAAGGGCAAGGTGCTCACGTCTGAAT
The DNA here is from genome assembly GCF_040182565.1 of Anser cygnoides. Taxonomy (NCBI): domain Eukaryota; kingdom Metazoa; phylum Chordata; class Aves; order Anseriformes; family Anatidae; genus Anser; species Anser cygnoides. The sequence goes on along the minus strand of NC_089890.1, from coordinate 12,673,565 downwards.
CCCTGCTCCCGTCTCCTGCACCAGCCAGGGCTTGTAGCAGCCTGGCCGCTCTTTGTGCCAGTCTCTGACCCGATCTCCACAGGAAAGCAGCAGAAACAATTGGATTTTTCCTGTCACCATCAGTGCAAAGAAAGTGGCGTTTGTGCAAGTCATGGTGGATTGATGAACGTTATCTGAAGTGCAGCACGCAGTAGTGCGATGCGTCATAACTGAGGTTAATGAAGGAGAATGTTAAACAGCCTGTGACTGTATGTCCGACATAATTTGCTAAATTAACTGAAAATCAACTACCATTGTACTTCTAGCTACTCACTTAACTATCATTAACCCCAGTCACAAACTGCGGTGTGGTGATAGCAGCAACCTGGAGGAAGAACCAGGCAGCTGTGGGCACGGCTCGCGCTCGGCTGCAGCACGGCCTGGCCGCGGCCAGGCCCCGAGCTTCCCCCGGGCGGCACCGTCGGGTCTGTGTGAGCAGCAGGTGAGGCCGGGGGCTCTGTGTGACACCGAGCTTCGCTTCGGGACATCTGAACGTTTTGGCTCTGTGGTGCGATGCGATACAGATGGATGCAGGTTGGTTGGCCCCAGCCCTGCGGGACTGCCCTGACCAGGGGTCAGCGATCTGTGGTGAGGGTAGGGGAGAGGTGCGACGTGGCTGGAGAGATGTCGATTTGGACCTGGATTGCAGGTTTCCTGTCCTGTAGCAGCTGGAAGCCTGCTAAAGCAGCGTCCAGACTCTGTGCTGTCGTGCACCTCTCGTTCAGCTCTTGCCTTTGGAACTGGGCTGGCACAGATGCCCAGCAGAGATCAATTCAAAAATACGAGGAGTGCATTTGCCACCTGACTGCAAAGTGACACCTGTGCTGGGGACCAAATGAAGCTGCAGCTGATAGGTGGGAAAGCCAGGCATTTAAGCTTTTAATAGCTTCAAATAACTTCCTACTAAATTCCTATTTGCAGCATAACCGCTGCAGGAAATCAAGTGATTTAAGAGCAAAAATAGATCCTAATTTCTACCAGTACCTTCTTGACTTGCTGGAAAGAAAGATGCACGTTTAGAGGCTGGGTTCTTTTCCAAAGGCCACTGTTCTTTGAAGGGATGTTCCAGCTCTTCCTGTTGGGGCCTACAATAATTCCCAGTTTTGAAAAGGTTTCTTCTTCCAGAAGTAAAATACAACATTAAAATTGCCAAGAGCAGTTTTCTTAGTTTGTGGTGACAGTGTGGTCTCTCCTGCCCTTTGGATGCTTGCCATCAATGCTTTAATCCCCAGCAAGAGTTTTATCTTAAGCAGATACCGTAAAGGATCTGAGAAGTAGGTCAGGAGACATTAAAAAGTATTTGATTCATCATGAAGCGTGGGCACAGCGCTGTTTTAAGCCTGAAATGTCATGACTCAGCTGCAGTAAGAGCTGCTCCTTTGCATTTTGTTTTAGAACAGTCAGACAAGTGGACTGATGGGTGAGAGAGGGGCGATGCGAGGGGCCCTGCGATCCATCCCCTGTCACAGTAACTGCTCCCCAGCCACAGCCCCTGCCCTGCATCGCTCAGCTCTGGAGGTCGGCGCTGCCCTGTTACAGAGCCCGTGGCACCATCTCGCCGCGTGCTGCAAGCTCTGGCTGCCCCTCAGCTGTCTCGCACCCCAGTGCAAGCTTTTTATGTATTTTCTTAAGTATAGGCAACATTTTTTTGCTCCTCCTCAAAGTGCTTTCCCTTCCTGTGTCTGTCCAGGGTATAGAGTTTTCATTTTTTTTAATGATTCTCAAGAAATTATTGAGAAATCAAAGTATCTTTCAGAGTTATCTTCAAGGCTTACTGTAGTTCAAATGGTTTCTATAAATCCACAGTGGAAATGCTATTTTTCAAAGCTTTACTGTTCCCTAAATGATTGTAATGGTGTGTTGACTGACTTTACTAGGGCCCTGGGAGTTTACCAAAGAAAAAACAGCTTAGTAAGCTGGAGCACTTAAAATATATATACAAAAGTTTTCAAAGTTCATCTAATCTATCTCTGTTTTGGGTATTTATAAACCAGACTCCATCATTAAGGCTAACAGCACTTTTCCACACCCAGGAACACTGCAGCTCTCGCCCAGCTGGAGCTCTGGCTGCCGTGCCCAAGTGAGCCCCGAGGGTTTCTTTGTGAGCTGAGCCCGAGCACAACGCCTGCTGCACGCCACGCTGTGAGGAGCAAGCGCTCTGCCGTCCCACACTAGCTGGACGTTTTCAGGTAACAAATTATCTTCCAGCTCAGGGACCTCAAATCTTGAACTTCTCTGCAGTCTTCCTACAGCATTGCATCATTTTTATGGTGTTTTGCCCTTTTCCCCTTGTGCCCGCTCTTCGCTAGAGAGTCGTTGGGATGTTTTATGGCCTGTGCGGGCTGACCATGGATGTCCTCCAGTCTCTGGGCTGAGCATCTAAAACACATCTGTCCATGGTGCAGGCTTCTGACTCGGTGGCCCTCGCTCTGTTTTGCTGCACCTGGCATCGCACACGCGGCACGTGGAGGGAAGCTGCGTCTTCTCCTGTCGCCGCGTGCGGTTTGCAGGGTGAGCAGTGGGGGCTCTGCAGAAGGAGGGGGAGCATGCCCTGACCTGGGCCCCAACGCCCCCGTAGGTTTGTGGAGATGAGAGGCGCAGCCAGTGGGGTGATGGAGTGCCAGGATTTCTTTAGGAGTTAAGCAAAGGCACCTAACTTCATGTAAGAGATTGACTCGCTGAAACTTGCCAGACTGGAAGGAAAAAAAGTGCTATCAACCTGTCTTTTGTTACAGCTATTCTTTTCATTGATAATCCAGTAAAACTGTTCTTTATGGGAGACAGTGAAATCCTAAAGGCAGCCTTGATGGCAGAGGATATTACCCATTAAGGGCAGCAGATTGTAATTTGCTATTCAGAAAGCTGATTCAGTTGAAATTCTTTTTATATTTCTACAAAGAACTGAATGCCAGAAGATAAAGACAGAACTTCTATCTTTTGATAGAAAACAGAAGACATAATTGGTGCTTTTAGCACGTCTTCATCGTACCTTATACCAGACCCTATTACAGATACACTTAAGTATCATGGAGCAAGTCTGATTCCTCCGTGTGCGAGACGGCAGCACAGCCAGCCCGGCCGTGGTGACCCAGCCGCGTGAATTTGTTTTGCAAAGGCAAACAGATGGGTTGCATTTTGAGCATTCCCCGTGTCAGGCCCCACAGCGTGTGGGGAACCACCCCGGCAGAGGCTGCCCAGAGGGTCCCGTTTCTGCGAGCCCCAGAGCAGGAGGAGGGGGCAGGACGGCGCGCAGGGGTGCCCGTGCCCGAGGGGCACTGAGCAGCGAGTGGGGGCAGCCAGCCCGCAGGGAGGAGATCCTCTGGTTCTCTAGAAGCGCTGGTGGGGACGGGGCAGAGAGCGGGTGCGGAATGGAGACCAAGTGAGTGCTCATCACGGGCGCCCTGGTCCCATGGCACCTTATCGCTGATTTCCCTTGAAGTCAATGCACCTGGCAAATAAAAAGCTGTAGGGTTTATTCCTCTTCTGGTACTCAATAACATTCAAGAGCAGATTCCCTAGAGCAGACATTCGCTATCCTGGTTCAACAAGCCTTTTTTTGATCTAGTGCCTGGTGCTACAATTTTCACAGATGACAAGCACATCAGCACCTACATTTTTAGTGTAACAAGGACAAACAGTGCTTTATTTTAACAAAATTCCTTGTGTGAGAGCACTTGCTGTTGCGTGCTGAGCAGGTATAAGCTGTAAACTTCCACTCAAGGACAAGTCTAAGGTAAAAGAGCATCCAGACCAAGGTGATCCCAGCACGCACTGAAAGCACAGTGAGGAATAGCTCTTGGAATAGCTTTTGTCCAGAGAGGACAAAACCCTGCAATTTTTAGAAGACAGCACAGCACATATCATCCAGCCTCACCGCCCTCTTTTCCCTCCCTGTGCCCCCCCCAGCCCACAGCACCATGACAGCCCCATTGCCTGCAGGCTGCGGGCTGGGGGGTGCGAACAGCCTCTGCTCATCCTGTGGTTGCAGGAGCTCCTGGGATCCTAAAATGCCTGTGTAACTGCTCCAATGCAAGATGAATATAGCTCTATACCCTAGATATGCTTAACCTAATAAATAGTTTCAGTTAATGGACAGCAAAAGGAATGATGCTCAGTAAATTTGATTTTATGAGCCTTTCACTTATTTACTGTGCCCATTAGGTCGGAAGTTAGGTAATGGTAAGTGTCCATTAGTGCATTAGCTCAGTGATGAGGGAGTTGAATTTAAAAATAAATAAATAAAAAGTGGGGAGGGAAAAAAAAAGCCAAAGCCCCATCCATTTATTAAACCTTCAGTTTGTTAGCAGTGACTCAGGTAGCAGCCACCCACCTGGGAGGAGCAGAAGAGTTTGGACTTCATGGAGCACAGCTCCATAAGCAATGGGCCTCCTGCTGCCCTGCCATCGCAGCTGCTCTGGGGACCTCCCTGCCTGGGGCTGCTGCTGCCACCGCCAGCCAGGGACGTACCCGACCCTCGCCCACTCCCATGGACCGGGCACCCTGGTCCCTCCAAGTGGAGTGCCTGGGATTTCAAATGCTTCAGTTAATATTGAGTGAAAAGGTCAGGGCTGAGTGAATTCTGCAAAATGAAAGAATAGAAGCTCTGTTAAAATCTGGAAGCAGTGTTTTCGTCTCTCCAGAAATACTCTTTTTCTAATCACAAATACATGACCAAGCTCATAACTATCAAAATAACAATTTCATTGATAACGCGTCTTCTACTAATTTCCTTTTAAATTTTAACTCTACCCAGGCAAATTAGTTTTTAAAATGTCTTTTCCTAATTTCCTGGATACCCAGGGATTATTTACACACCCCACAAAGAGCTATTTACTGTTCTGGGTAATTCAGCGAACATTCACTTGCTTTGAGTTAATATGCAGTCATTCCGAGTGCCAGCAATTTACTGATAATTGGAGCATTGGCTTACCCTGGAAAAAAATCCCGCCTTACAAGTTACTTTTCACAAGCCACATTATGCAGCAGAAGAGCCACATTTCCTCGTTTACGTGCTAGCAAGGAAACTTGTTCATTAGCAATTAGCAGGCAAATTTTCTTCCCTGCTGCTCTGACTGAACTTTCTGCATAGCTGCGATGCGGCAGGTTGGAGAGAAGCCCCCTACGCCCTCTGGCATTTCGGAGGCAGGCAGGTGACGTGCAGGTGGCTGCGGTGGCATCTGCAGCCTCTTGCACAGAGCAGTGCCAGGGAGTTCGGTGGGGGCAGCAGGCGTTGCAGCCCCCCGCCAGGTGCCTCCCCGTGCAGGAAGGTTGCTGAGCTCCAGGAGATGGCCCGGTCACCCCGTCTGGCTGCGGGTGGCGGCGGGGAGGTTGCTGCAGCCGTTGCAGGGTTACCCAGAGGTGCCTTGCAGACGCTGGAGCAGCCGTGGGTGGACGGGGGCTTTGTGCAGGTGTGCTGCGGAGCGGTGCGGAGGCAGCCTCCAGCCGGGGGTGGCTGTGCCAGCACCCCCTCCCTCTCCCGCTCGCCTGTTGTCCGGTGTTGGGCTGCTCCCTATAAGCTGTTTGCAAACCAAATAGTCGTTATAGAGCACTTTTCTTCTGGTTTGCTTACAGGATCCAGTCAAAATATCTGTAAGAGTGGTACCTGATGAATTGCATTACACTTCACTCAGCTGGCGATTGATAGTTAAATCTAATAACAGTGTCAGCCTCATCAGCAGACACATTTCAATTCCAATTTGTCAAACGCACTCTGACCACGGACAAATGGTGGGTATAATAGAGACCTGCCTCTGAAACTAATAGACACTGATATATAGAAAATGATTCCTGTTTTCTCTGCTTGCATTGTCCGTTCGCTTTCCTAATCTGGTTCCACTTAGAATGGTTACTTGAGATGCTAACATTTCACCAGGGGGTTCTCAGATAATGAAAACAGCTTTGTTAGGGACTGCAAGACAGGAAAAAGACAGTAAGTTGCATTTGTTTGAGACAGTTCTGAGTCTCCAGCTGGAGCAGTTTCAGTCCATGCAGTCCAGAGAGGGTTGCCGTGAGTTCCGGAGTCTTCTTCCTTCCTGCAGTTTTCCATCTGCGTGTGTAACCTCCTGCCCAGCCACCAAACTTACTAACTAGAAGTTAAGCAAACTGTTCTGGGGTCAGTTAAAGTACTAGGGTATCATTTGCTGCTGAATTTGGGAAGCTGGGCCACTGTTCATCCTTGGCCTTTGCGTTTTGCTATTTCTGCCTCAGCAGGAAGCTCGTGCGCAATGCCAACTGCAGCTGTAACGCGGGGGTTTCTCGGTGCGTGGTAGATGCGTGTCACTGCTGGTTGCCAGAGGTCGTGCTTTTAGGATGTCGTGCAGTAACTCGGAGAGCATGCTCCCTGCTCCGGCCTCCCCCAGCAGCCTGGGCCAGAGCCCCCGCCCAGCAGCGCGAGCCTCAGGAGGAGGCCGGAGGGCTGCGTGCCGGGGCGCTGACCGAAGGGCACCGCGCTGGGTCCCCTCCCAGCGAGCGCCCGCACGGGGCCTGCGGACAGCACGGCCGTGCCTTTGCAGCACTGGCAGAGGGCGGGGAGCGAGGGCGAGGGGAATAGCGGTCATCATTCTGCTTCTTTCAACCTCCCCCCCGCTTTTTTTTCCTGATTGAATTTACCAGATGAAAATCTTCATGGTACAAACATTTTTGGTGATTTTCATGCTATGCTTTTGACCTGTGACAATGTGTTCACAGCAAAGATTGGGTAAACAGCTGTTGTAAATAAACAACTGCGAATATGAGACCGGTAGTGCTAGAACAAAAATTAACGTACGCAAATTTAACCACTTCTGAAGAATTTGATTTCATTGGGGAATCCGGTGCTCATGGAAGCTGGCAAACCGACAGGCCTAAGAGTTGAAAGTTTCTGGTGCTGTGGGAGAGGAGTGTTCAGGGCAGTGCTGCCGGCGTTCCCCGCCTCGCTGCCGCACCGAACCGGCTGGATTTTGTGGGGCTGAGCACGGCAGAGGACGGCTCTTCCCTTTGCAGTTACACTTCTAGCCGCTCCTTTCCTGTGTGAGTGAGTGGTAATGGGAGCCTGTGAGAGACAGTCTGCTAGGACCCAGCCTGGGACAATCACTCAGCTTTATTTCATGTGGGTCTCTAGATGGAAATAGCTTCCAGTCACTAGCACCAACCTGGGGACAATATAAACCCGTGATCTGGAGGAGAAATCCTTCACAGACAATTAGCGGTCTCTTGAGCTGTCACATACCCTTCAGCCTCCTTTGCATCTCCTTCCGAGGCGCCGTGAGGACCTCGCTGTGCACAGCCGATGGCTCCGGGCCTGCAGCTCAGAGCAGCTCCCGCGCCGGGGGCTGCGAGGTGTCCCCGCGCCTCTGTGGACGCGGTGCCCGGCGGCATCGGCACCGCTGTGCCCGGGGGTGCCGCAGGCCTGGCTTCGGATGCAGGGGGACAGCGTGGGCTGACAGCCACGCCGCAGCCACTGCAGGGGTGGAGGTAGGAGCTGTGTCTTCCTTGGCCCCAACGTGGCCATGCATTCTTAAAGGGTGATTAATGTGGTGTTCAGGAGAGGACACTAAGCAAGACATCCTATTTACAAATGGCTTCCTGGTGGAGTGTTTTGAGAGAACAGGGATCCAGAGAGGGTGCAGCGTGTGTTACTGGTAATGTAAAGGGACACAGTTATTTGTATTGCATCACTGAACTCCATTAAGTCTTTTATTCACCTTGTTCTCAGGACAAACGCTATTTCATTTGGAGCCATCTACCAATCAGAACCTATCAGTAGATCGCTATTTCATTTTTTTATGCCTGAAAGGAAACGGGCTGCAGCTGAATCCTAAGGCTGTGCTGCTCAAGGAGCCCTGGGCTCAGTGGGGACGGGCGGAGGGAGCCGTGTGGGGCAGCTCCTTGAGCGGCTGCTGGCTGCCCGGCCTGCCCCACGGGGTCAGTGCCGCTGCTGCCCCTGCCCCTGCGAGCAGAGCGGGTGTCTGGGGGCACGGGGATGGGGATGGGGACGGGGACGGGCGGGCACAGCAGCGGGTGCGCCTGCAGGAACCAGGCCTCCTTGTGCTCAGGGCAGCCGACCCCGCCTGAGGATGGCTGCAGGCACGGCCCTTCCTGGAGGCCCCAGGTGCTCCTCTGCTCTCTGGCACCTCCACGTCTTGTCCCCAAACCACGGCACAGGTTGTCACCACGGAGGAGAGCGTGAGCAGAGCCAGCGCTGGGCTGCAGGGCAGGGGCTGGCTCAGCATCCCTTCTGCAGGTCCCCTACCCCTCGGTGAAACCCTGAGAGCAGCCTGCTTCCCTCTTTCCCTGCGCGAAGATTAATGTTTAAACAGCACTTGTCCTATAAATCTCTCTCAGAGGCTTTTCTCAGAACAAATAGCAGGAGAACAAGGCATCTATTCGAAAATGACAGGATTTCCAATCTATATATTAAGCAGGTAACCACTCTCTTGAAATGTCAGCGTGACTCTTCGTCGTCCACTGGATGCGGCTATGAGTACGATGTGACGGAAGGTGCCACCTCCTGTATTTATTTACAAGGAGAAAGAGTCATTGAGATTAATTGCAGAAAGGAATATGCAATATGGTAAACAGTTATTTAGAAATGATCGTTTGTGTTTAATTAAGACATACAGATGAGTTTAACAGTCATAAATTTTTCATTGGATTGTAAATGCAAATGCAGGCATTGAAATATGTCAACGAAATACATAACTTATGGGCCAGATTCTCTCTTCCTGCAATATAACACCCTTGATCCTTGCTAATACAAGTGCAAGATGCTGGTCTCTAGTTGGGAGCGGGTGCTGCAGGCGTAAGCCTGCTCTCTCCAGGCGAGCAGCGTCTGTGGGGCGCCCTGCCCTGCCCTCCCATCCGCAGCCCCTCGCCGGCGGCCGCCTCTGCTCCAGCCTGGGGCCGGTTGTGCTGCGCAGCCCCTCCGAGGTGACATCTCGCAGCTGCCCGGCTGCTGTGGCGCTCTGCAGGTGCCGTTGTGAGGGCGCGCTGGGACACCAGCTGCAGGGCAGGACTCGCTATCTCAGCAACCACCAGCCTGCGAGACAGGAGGCTGGAAGGTCTGGGCACGGCGGCTCCCCCGGGAATGTCGCCAGGGAGAGCACAGCCACTTTCTCCCTTCCTCCTGCTCCAGGTTTCTGCCTGGAGGCTTGTGGTGCTCTTTGGGTGAGCTGCGGGGCGGCGGGCCCAGAATGGGGCTCGTGCTGCAGCCTCATGGAGCCGGCGGGTGCGGGAGCTGGCACACGCGCTCCTTGTCCTCCGGGCGCTGGCACCGCGCTCCTCGTCCTCGTCCCATCCGCCGCACGTGTCCTCTCGGGGGCTGATGCGGAGTTCGCAGACCAAGCACGTGGTTGACAGCACTTCTTCCCTTTCTCAGTGCGGCATCTGAAAATCTGTTACTGAAAGTAGCTTGAGAGTTGCTCAGAGAACAGAAATTACTTGGTTTTGCTTGTTTTCTTCTTGATAAAATAGGTCTTAATGCAGAGATGTGGCTTTAATTAGCGTCAAGGGATTAACTCCCTCTTAGACAGCAAGAGAGGAGAAAGGGCTTGTGCTTAGAATTGGTCCGTAGCAGATTCCCAACAAGACAGGACAAAAGAGGATTTTTATTTTTCATGGAAGTGACTTTTCAACCAATTTAGTTGGTCTTAGTGGTATGCTAAATTATCATTTTTTTAAGTCTATAATGAAACCCAGCATGTTTCCAGCAATTGCTCCTTATCAATGATTTTTCACACTTTTTCTATCTGTATTCTCTTCTGTTTCTCCTCTTTTCCTCATCGCTTCTTTCCCAACATACGCATACAGATACATGTTGCCCTTGGCAAACGAAGAAAATGAATAATAAATGTGTAGGGGAGAAAAAAGGTTAATAGTAGGAGAAAATGAGCCAGAAAGATGAAATAAAACAGAAGGTATTAATAAAGAGGAAATTTAATCAAAATGGAAAATTTCAATGGGAAAAAGGAAAGGGGGGGGGGCGGGTGGGGGAGGCAGAACACTGTTTTCATCTAGTCTGCTCATTTGAGGAGTGAAGTTGTTTTTCCCTACTGTTAAAAACTGGTGTGGTAATGAAAGACGAGCGTTTTTCTGTCTGTGTGTTACTGAAGCAAATCTCTCATGGGACAAAACATATCACTCAGAGAATTTCATAATGTTTAATTTTGTATTAGGCAAAGAACAAACTGTTTCTGTGTTGTATAATCACATACTCAGGCTTCCTACGTGCCACTGAGTGATGACTTTTTTTTTTTTTTTTCACCATCTGCAATGCTGGAGAGAATGCTCCACTTCTGGTGAAAATTTTAAATGCGAAATATCTTTTTGACCAAGAAGATATAGGATAGATTTTCAGCAAAAAACAGAAGGATGTTCTTTTTAACATGGCCTCTTGGATGGTCTTGTGTTGGTGGATATCTTGTGTTTATGTATTGCAAAAACATACATGAAAAATGAAATGTGGCACAAGCCAATGCTGTGTTCAGTTTGCTGTGAGTACACAGCAGAGCACTTGCTGCCAGTCAGGGATGGTGCCTTTGTAAGATGATCCTAACTGTTTGCTCACATGGTTACAACAAAAAGCATCCTATTAAATTTCTGGTACTGGCTCCATTTCAGCAAAAGCACTTAGAGTTGGGTTTAATTAGAAATTGATAACGGCTGCTTGAAAGGCAGTCTGGTTTTAAAGGCTTGCAGTAATCTCGGGAAATGTTGTTCATTGTTCTGTTGTGGGTTTTTTTTTTTTCTTTTTTCCCTGTGATAATTAACTAGCCTGAGTCATATAATTATATATGTAATTATTCTTGTTTGTCACATGCACTAACAGAATTAAGCAGTGCTGGCTGTAAAGTAGCTTTCAAGTGCTGTTCCTGTCACGCTGGGGCAGTCATCTCTGGTCAGAGCGGACAGAGGTCTCTGCAGGGGGACGTTCTTGGTGCCGTGCTCCTCAGCCTTTGCTAGTCAAAGGCTCACTGACATTGAAAAGGAAATATTTAGGACTGCCTTGTCTTTTTTGTTCTTATTTTTTGTATATCCTGCATCTTGGACTACTTCTTCTTAACTGTGATTTTTCTGCAGTAGACATCCAAATGTGGAAAACCATCTTCTAACCAAAGCAGTATGTCCGTGCCGGTAAGTGGTGGTGGTGGTGAGCATTTCAGATGTTACAACTGAGGCATGTCTTGCAAGAAGTCAAGTAGCTTTATGTACATTGATTTTCCATTTACGTAAGAGGTGTGGTGTAACATGCTGTCTGACCTTGTTCTAAAATACACTTCTAATGTGGTACAAGAGCTGTCAGCTGGACTGCAGAGTTCAGGGCCCGATGCCCAGGCCAGCAGTATCCTCTGAAGGATTTCAAGACAGTGACCCTTTATGGGATGTTACACAGAAAACAAATCTGCCTGTGTTAGGCTCGGGGTCAGGGACTTACAAAGTGCTTTCGGCAGTGCAGATGAGCACCAGACTCTCCTGCAGACACGTTGGTGTGCTGTGATTTAACGTGGTGGGCAGCTAAACGCCACATAGCCATTTGCTCGTTCCCCCCATAGTGAGATAGGGAAGAAAATTGAAAAGAAAAATGCCAGAACTCGTGGGTTGAGATAAGGACAGTTTAATAAGAATGAGGGGAAAAAAAAAAAAAAAGGTAAGGTAAGAGGAAGGGGAAGGAGGGGAAAAAAAAAAAACAAAACCCACAAGAATATGCAGAGCAAGCAATGCACAACCCAGTCGCTCACCACCCACTGACCGGTGCCCATCCCATCTCCAGGCAACGGCTGCCAAGCCCCCAGTTTTCCTGTTCAGCGTGAGGCCACATGGTGTGGGACATCCCTTTGGCCAGCTGGGGTCAGCTGTCCTGACTGTGTCCCCTCCCCACCCCTTGTGTACCCCCAGCCTCCTCGCTGGCAGGGCAGCAGGAGAAGCTGAGAAGTCCTTGGCTGTGCAAGCACTGCTCAGCAACAACTGAAACATCAGTGTGTTAACAGCATTATTCTCATTCTGAATCCAAAGCACAGCACCATACCAGCGAGCATGAAGAAAATACACTCTATCCCAGCTGAAACCAGGACACGGTGGTATTACAAAGTGGCATTTCAAGGCAATGCATGAATCCAGCAGGTCTTCAGGTGGCATTTCAAGGGCGCAGTGGGGCATGGAGGCTGGCAGTGGCAGGAGCAGTCATAAAACAGGACGCGCAGAAAGGATTGACCTGAGCTGAAGGATGCATTTAAGTGCTGCTGACCTTGTCATCAAGCCTTAAGATGAGACATCTGCCGAGATGAGCTCTGTTTATGGTATTTTCAAACTTTATTAATAGTGATACCGTTGCAAGTCCTGGCTGCGATTTACAGCCTCTGTCACAAAGGGTGTCATCTGGTAATCCGGCAGAACGGGCACTCTGCGCCAGGGAGCCAGCAGGCCGTGGAGCCGTGGGCCTTTCCCTGCAACTGCTTTATTGCCACCTGGGTGCTGGTGCCTGGGCTGCGGAGCAGGAACGGGCTCATTTAACCTTCGGGAGCGTGGTCACCCGGACACACTGCGCTGTGGGGGGCGGGGGGAGCAGGGCATAAATTGCGTGGGGATGTTCATATTGCTGCATATTTGGCTCCATTTAGCTGTCATGTGCCCCACTGTTATTCTCAGAGACATATGCATTCATTCCTTTAGTCTGATTAATAAGATGTAAGGAGGAATGTATAGCCATTGTGAGGCAGTGAATCAGCTCTGAGGACAGCTAATTCGCCGGAGAGGAAATCCTGCACGGAAGAAGCAGTTTGGGGATGGGAGTGTTAAGCCAGAGGTGCTACTGCTTGAAATGTTTTCTGAGGCTCTACCTTTAGCTTACTCCTTGTTGTTTGTCGCTTCTCAGCTCTCTCCCAGTGTCCTGGTTGAAGGACACCTTTGAAATGAGGGATGAGCCATAATGAGAAAAGAGACAAAAATTAATCAAAGATGACACTAGAAATGATGTGAAATAATTTCTTTGGCACAGTATTCAGATATAAGGAAGTGTGTATATATGTGTGCGTGTATATGCACACACACATACACAAACTGTCATTGCTCATCACCGGTAATGCTCGTGAAGGACTACGCAAAGAAGAAAACTAATAAACGCTGAACAAAGGCAGAAGGTGACCTTCAGTTAAGGCTTTGGAGTCGGATTCAGAAGCCATGGATCCATGTGCTTGGTCTCTCGGGTTTCCTGGGGGATTTCAGGGCTCCCCTGGGCTGGCCCCTGGCCCCAGCTCCTCTTTTCTCCTCTCCTCAGGCAGTGGCCACCCCCAGCCCCAGTTTGCCCCAGCAGCACCGGTGCTTGCCCAGCACCAGGACCGCAGCCTGCTCCCAGAAGGGCAGAGCGAGACAAGGATGGGTCACACCGGATGGGCTGGGGAAGAGAAAAGGAGAAAGACGACTTCCATCATCGTCCTGTCTGACTGGGAACCATCGTGGAGACATCAGTGGTGCCAAGCGACAGTCGGTCCCTGAGTTTACAGCACGCAGAGGCAATGAAGTTCTACACAGTGCCCAGCATCTCCTACTAAAATTGTGTCACCCTGATGATCACAGGAGTCCGGTGCACGTCTCGCTCGTCTGCGTGTCAGAAGGCAGACTGCTCACCGGCAGAGGGTGGATGTCGGAATTTCCCTGTGAGGCCATTAAACAAGGCTGCTGATTTTTTTTATTTTTTTTTTTCCCTCAAGGAAAAGCTCGCAATGTATAGGTTTTAACTTGCTTAATGAAGTGTGAGAATTGAACGGTAATAGCTGTTCTTTGAAAGTCTGGAAAATGATGAAAATCTGTTAGGATCAATGTATTGTCTACTACGAAATAATCTGTTTCTGAAAGAAGCTGGTGATTTGTTCTTATTGTCCTGTGAAATTAGAAAATATTACTATTTATGAAGCACATTTATAAAATGTGCACTCTACTTTTAAAGAGTTGGCTTAAGGGCATTTACTAAAAGCCAGATTTATCAAATAAGGCACATGTAGCTGCATTACAAACCAACTTCACTTAAAAACAGATTTGAGAAGTAATGTAGTATGTAGGTTGTAAAGCTCTACTGGAAGGGAAACATAGCTGCTTAAAGAACAAAATGCTGCTCTTAAGCCTGGGTGGGTGGTGGTTTAGCCTGTAATTCAATTGCGTTCCCATAAAATGTTGTATTGGAATGATGCTGGTCATGGAGGTGACTGACAGCGGTGGCTTTTGCAGAGACTCCCAAATTGTTGTTGTGATATCTGTCTTACAGTGCCATTCTGTGTAAGCGAAACAAGATAGGAAATTTTGTATTTTCTCTGCAGAGGAAGACAGCAGGATATTTCCCAAGCCTGTTGTGCGGTGCAAGAACAAGAGCAGGTATGAGTGTTTGGTTTTTGGGGGTGGGTGGTTTGCAGAACTGGAGGTTTTTTTCATAGTAAAATTCTGAATCAGTTTAGCGGAGGTGTTTACCTCTGAGCCTAGGTTTGCTTTCAGTGTTCTTCCATAGATACTCCTCCTCAGCTTGTTCCAGCGTCCCATGTGAGATCCTTCAAAAATCCTGGTTCTGGAACTGTGACTTCGCAGAATTTGGTCTGCTGCAAGTGAAGAGTGATAACTGAGCAGCTAAGCAGGAGCACACATTTTTTATGAGCGTTCAAAGTAGATCTGTATCCTAATAGGAAATCAATGTTCAGGTCACAAGGTGGAACAGGACAATGGGATCTTAAATCACACGGGAAATAAAAATTAAAAGTCACAGTGGACAATGGGATATAATTTAGGATTTTGCTGCAGTCAGAGATGGTGTATCACAAAAATTGCTCACCATAGTCCTATGTCGTAGTGTCAAAATCCACGCCAAGCTCTTACATATCCAGTTGACTTCTATCAGGAGAAGAGTAAAATGGAAACGTTGTAATGGATTGGAGAAAGCCGAATAAGCTCATGCCTCTCAGTGTGAGCCTGTGACACGTCAGAGCTAGCAGAATATTTCACTGTGCAGGTTATTAAAAATGAGAAAATTGTATACAGTGTAAAGTTTGATCTTGATTGATTGTGTATGCTTAGAGCTAAGTCAGGTCGATCCGAGCCACTGCATTGAAAAAGCAGTGACTTGACAAGAATTGCGTGGATTGCCAACATGCTCAAAACTGTTTTCACTAGTTTACTAAAATAAATACCTCAGCCCTGCCAAAACGCATTAAAGGTGAAGTGAGTCAGCACTAAGGCAAATGCAATGAAAGCTGCCTCGCGGGCAGCGTGCGGCGGCCCTGGTGCAGCCGGGCGGTCGGCAGGCTTTGCCGTCCCCACGAAGGGGAAGCTCCGGCCAAGTGGCCGCAGCCCCGCAGCCGCCTGCCCCGCTCGGCCACTGCGCTGCCACCGCCGGGGCAGCCCGCAGAGCTGCCGGGGGTCTCTGCTGCTTCCCCGCACGCTGCCCTGAGCCGAGGTGGCAAAAGCACCACACTTTCTCCTTCTCAGGTCGATTTGCTGTTTGCTTTTTTTTTTTCTTTTACTGAGTCAAGGCATCTGTGTCAAAATGATCCCGTTTGAAGTTTGTCGAATTTGCATCAGCTGCAGCTCCTGTGGGAAAATCACAGCTGCTTATATATGCGTATGCACACAGAGATATAAAAAATAATAGAAGTGCTGAGACACGGCAATGGGATTTTAATTCACTTGGATGGGGACCAAGATCTGTCCATGTCCATCTCCCCCTGATATATCTATGTGTATTTAACGGGAAAGTGTGTCAGGGAGTCCTTTCATGGTTCAGCTGGGATTCTGCTTTGTACAAACACCTCTCATCACACAGAATACCGAACAATTTCTTAGAGAAACTCCTTCTTTGGAGAGGCAGGAAATAGCCAGTGTTGTATTTTAAATAACCTCCACTGAGGCTCTTTCTCACCTACGTGCTACAGATCTCTGAAGTGGAACAGATGGTGTCCAGTCCTGCAGTGTCATCTGCCTGCATGTACTCATCTTAAGTGGATTTGGGCTAGGCTTCTGTTTTCTTTTTTCCTTTCTTTGCATGCTGAGCAAGAAATGGGGAAGGGAGAAAAATGAAACATAAAAGGCAGATGCTGGTAACAGAGCAGAAGTGAGAGTTATAAAAATGTCACAGACATCTGCAGAACTGCACTTAGTGGAAAACTTCACCATTGCAGCAAAATTGCCCGCAAATGACCTGCGCAACAAGATGAAGTGCAAGGGGCTGCTCCCTGGAAGAGCAGCCCCATTACAGCCCCAGGACGCGGCGCTGTGTGTGTGGCAGGTCGGGATGCTGTCAAAGGGACCTCATGATGCAGGCGCTGAACTCCTACCAGGTCCAGGAGTATCAAATGGAGCAGGAACAACCCTGCCCGTTCCTTGGTGCCGTTACGATTAAATCTGGTCAGGGCCTTTCTAGCTACTAGAGGGCAGGATTTCCATCAGGATTTGGTGGCATCGATAAAGCCATTTTTATGGTTGTATTTTGCTGCAGTTCTGACTCTGCAGCAGGGAAAAGAAAAAAATTCCTTGCTTCTAGAAAAGCTGATGAGCAGGAGTTAACTTGGGGTATCTACCTCCAATGAGACTAAATCCAAGGTAACTGTAAATACCTACAGGTCCTCAGGAAAAGAGAGGGATGTGAGGCTGCCCAAACGTCTCTAAAAAGTGAAGGGATCTGAAAAGGTCTATTTTTTTCTTTCAAGTTCTTTCCCCATATCAAATCAAGGAGAATAGAGAATGAATCTCTAAACCTCTAATCTCTGCTTTGTGAATACATTATTTTCATGTCTGAAAAGTTCAGTTATTTCCATTTCCAAGCTGGTCACAAACATAACTAAAATCTGTAGATTAAAGATTGAAATATAAAGTTAAATCCCACACGAGGAACAAGCTTTTCATTAGTAATTTTCCAGATGAAAGGCCCGTACACTGCATTCCTACCTGCACGAGCTGCCTTCTCCTCACAGCCCCTCCTGCGGCACAGCAACGATCCCGAGCTCACGCCCCCACCTTCCCACCCAGGGCTGTTGCAGACCCGAGGGAGGTTCGTGGGGGAGGCAGCAAAAACCTGTCACTGTAGTGTGCGGGCACTGTGCTGGCCCTTGCTCAGGCTCCCCAGGAGACCTCGGACAAGCCCGGTGATGCCTCTCGGTGGCAGCTGCCTGGCTGTGACCGTGGAACAAGAGCAGCTGCTCTGCACCGCGCTGCAGTGGCTGTGCCCAGCGCCAAGCCCCCGTGCCTCGGCCCCGCAGAGCGAGGGCTGCCAGGCACGTGGGTGATGCCAGTGCCTGCAGCACTGCCCTTGTCCCCAGCCCTTGTCCCCAGCCGTTGTCCCCAGCCCTTGTCCCCAGCCCTTCCTCTTGAGTTGCTCTTGTTTTTTGCCCTAATGCTGGAAACCCAGAACACCAGGGCACAAAACCACACAAAAAGCATTGATTTATTAGCTGCATTCCAAAGGGATGCGGCTGCGGCAGTAGCACAATAGCCACGCGTCTGGTGTGCAAAGTTGAGACCATTGTAACAGGCAGCTACAGCTGCTTTTGGCACGAACAATAGTTCACAGAGCTTATTAAAGCCAGCAGGATATAATCAATGTGTTGGTTCATTTAAATGAGGAAGCAGAGTTGTACAGAATAGGTGGTAGATACAGCCAGCACATTGTGTATCGAGTTGCACAAAATAGTCTTTCTTTATCCCTGGTAAGAATCCCAGTACAAATTATATAGGGGACTAAACAGCATGTAAGCTTTTAAGTCTTGCTTGTTAAAGCTCGAACCACATTGCAGCCATCGCAGGATCCCAGCACGGGGCGTGATGAGCTGAGCATGCTGGAGCGCACGGTGCTGGTCACGAGCCTGCTGGGCCGGCCAGAGCCTGCGAGTGTGTGCGGCGGGGCAAGCAGCGCGAGGGCTGCGGCTGCTCTGCCAGCCCCCGGGGCCCTGCTGCCGCGGGGTCTTGCACGAGGTGCGCTGCCACTGCCCGCCGCAACGCTCTCACGGGTGCAGAGCAGAAACTTCAGTTACCTCGTTCATTGAGCCAAGGTGTCAGCCCGATCTGAGTCTGGGCGCTGTGGGCACTGCACCCCCCGCACGGTGGTGTGCACCGGGAGCACCTGCAGGACCCTTGGGCTGGGTACATGCAGAGCACCAAGAGCTACTGAGTCTTAGAAAAATGGTGTTACATCTTGAGCCAGCTAATCTTTGTCTGAAAGGACATCCGATAATGATTTTAAATGAATTTTAACCAACTCAAAGCAAGTTTTAAAGCATTGGAAAGAATATGTGCAATCACAGCACTTGGGCAGCCAGATGCCACAATCTAATAATTTAATATAATCTTAATTAGGTTTTGGTGATTTTTTTTTCTTATTTAAAAAAAAAAAAAAGCAGTCTGTCCTTCACTGTTCAGAAGGCTGCTTCCTACAAACTGGGTCACGGTTTTGATGAGCCAAACCTGCGGCTGCCCGTCAGCTCCTCGCTCCTCAGCCAAGTTCTCGGTGCAGCACCCAGCGCACCGTGGTCAGGGGTGGCCCTCGGTGCCCTCCAGGGCCAGGCAGGTTTTTCATCTACTCCGAAGCCCATTTCTGGAAAACACATTTGAGCTTCAAAACCAGCTTTTTGGAGCATGAGTCTGTGCACTACCAATGCCAGTGTCTGTCCTGGGTCCATAACAGTGCAAATTCTTCTGATGATTTGTAATCCCAATTATCTGAAACTAATTCCGTCTGAGAGCCAAGAATACATCTGGAGGAGTTTAGCTCAGGTTCTTAGCCAGACAAACTAATCTCTCCTGAAATCCTGCTGGTTGCCCTGCTCTCTGCAGTGCTGGTACAAACACAGGTGAGTACTGTTTGACCCACAAAGGAGATTTAGGTAGGCTGGACAGAATAGGAGCTTTCTTTTCAGGCTTTGAAACATTTTGGTAGCTTCTAGAGGTGCTCAGGAATGAAAAAGCCGCAAGCTGAAGCTCGTAAGAAAAATGGTCAGCTATCTGTAATTGTCAGTGTCAGCTAAAAAAAATAGAATTGGCTCTTTTTATAGAGCTGTGCAGGTCCAGCAGTAATAAATCACTGCTGCAGACTGGTCCTCGGGATGGTGGTGACCTGTCACCAAGAGTAAGTGACAAAGTGACTTTGTGAAAGGATGAGAAGCGAGCAGAAAGTAAAGCTGGGGGCTGTTTGGAGGGGTAGCATCCTGCCGGGGGGGCTGACCTCAGCATCCCCCCGTGCCTGTGCAGGAGGCAGCCATCTGCACACAGGAGGAGGAGGCGGCACCTGCCCCGAGAGAGTGTCCTGCGCGCACCTTGCAGCTGCTGTGCCCAGCTGCTGGCTGCCGGGGGGCTAAGGCAAGCTCACACCCAGACTGGAAACTGGTTTTGTGAAACAGAGGGCTGAAAAGCTTCGTTTGTTGCCACATCTGCTAAGATTTCAGTGCTTGCATCACTGACAGAGGCAGGAGCTGTTGGTGGGTCTTGGTGCAAGGATGGCAGTCCTAGTTTTGGATTAGACAAATAAAGGTTTGGATTGGGACTGAATTTTATAAAAGAGAAGCTGAAGTATCCAAGCACTTTGTGCTTTTCAAAGTAGCTGAAACCGTCCTGTCCACTCCAGTGCTTGTCCAGAAGTGGTGGGAACATGTGTCATCTAGGGGAGAGAGCAGGGGACCAGGAAGGGTGGAGAGCAGCGGTTCTGAAATGACTGTGCCTTAGGTTTTAAAATCACACACGCAGTAGTCGTTTCCCACTCATTTCCAACTGGCTTTAAGCATCAGCTCATCAGGGCAATTCAATTTGATGTAACAAGTAATAAACATGATGTATTCCCTCTTTTATCTGTGGCATAGTCTTTTATGGATGTCCCATGCCTTCATTAAAATGTGTGCTGTGCTCGAGTTGTCCAGCACAACTACAATGGAAATCGTTTTGAAAAGAAAAAAAAGGAAGAGCCCATTAGAAAGAGCCACGGCACCAGAGGCAGGGCGCCGGCAGTGGCGCAGGCAGCAGCGTGCCGGCCCCGTGCTGCTGTGGGGCAGTGGCGCCTCGCACGTCCCAGGCACCTCCTGCCCAGAGGGCTCCGGGCGCACGGCAGCCGTTATTTAAGCGATGGCACCAACACGTCCCTGCCGGGTGGCAGAACAATGACGCTTCGTGCTTCTGGAGCACGTTTTCATCCTACGAGTGTTTTGCAAACAATTGCACCTCACAGATGAGTAAGTGGCAAAATTCCCTCGGACAGGATGATTTTTCCTTTATTTAAGGAAGACCTGGAGCCCCGGCAGCTGCCAGCCTGGCTCCGTGCCCTGCTGTGGCTCCGCTCAGTGCCCGCGTGCCCCCCCCGTGACGGGACGAGCCCGCGGCCACCAGCACCGGCCCAGGGCTGACTGCACGTGGGAGGCAGCTGGGGCTTCGGTGGGGCCGGCATGTCTTGCTGAAACGGCTTCGGTGTTTCCTTCCGAGGGACAATTTTCAGCAGAGGGTGGAAATCCCTGCTTGCCAGAGCCAGCTTTTTATCTCCCTAGTTGATGAAGAAACTACATTTGTTCATATTTTAAAACCGGTCAAAGAATTATGTGTGTATTTTCCACCCAATGGCTTAAAAGCCCTTATCTACATTTTTTTCTGTGCTCATTCTAAAATGTGTTGGCCTTGGCAGTTGATTACTTTAATTTCCCCAGGCAGGCATTCATTATACTGCAGCACTCACATCTTTATGAAATAAGATGTTTTATGCAGCAAAATGACTCTGGTACAATTAGCAAGATATTGTTTCTAAAGAAGCCCTACACTTCTACTTAGGTAAAAGGGCATCCAGGGTAATCATTTAAAATAAAAGCAGATAAATCACTGAGGATTCAGTGCCTT
Source organism: Anser cygnoides (assembly GCF_040182565.1). Lineage (NCBI taxonomy): Eukaryota > Metazoa > Chordata > Aves > Anseriformes > Anatidae > Anser > Anser cygnoides. Next base: position 12,652,712 of record NC_089890.1, on the reverse strand, counting down.
GTCCCATAATATTTGCTTCTTGGCACTGATGATCCCAAGTGTTAAAAAACATGAGTCAGGCTTTAAAGACTAGCCTGAGCCTTCCTTCCCAGCAGTGAGCGTGGACAGCCGCCGGCGGCAGGGCCGTGAGCCCCAGCTGGGCTCGGTGCCCTCACCTCGCTGCGCTCAGCCAGGGCCGTGGGTTCTGCACCCCCATCGGGCTCCCGGGGAGCCAGCCCTTTGGTTGTCCGCTTGCTAGCGAGGAACAGAAGAGGAAGAAAAACCTTTTATTTTTCCTCTTTTTTTTTTCTGCAAAAGCAAGAGACATTAATCATAGGAATGCTAAATACAGAGGTTGGTCTGTCTCATGCAAGGATTATTATGTAGCGACTGATTAAGGCAAGTCATTTTCTCTTATACAGCCTGTAATGGATAAGGGCCAGCACAGGGCTGCTGCAGCCCCGTTGTTTAGTGTGTGCAGCCTGTAAGGAAAGCCACCCACAGGGCTGTCTGCAGGCGGGGACCGGGCATCGCAGCCTCCTGGAGGCGGTGCTTTGCCTGCAGGTGCCCACGCATTTCCCCAGCCGCATTTCTCAGGTGTGACTTGCAGCACCCTCACCCACAGGTGAGGTAGAAAAGCCCAGTTGTTTGCTCTTCCCTGCTCGAAGCCCGCCTGTTGGTGAAAGCTCCCTGTTCGCTCTGGCTCAGGGGGACGGTGCCCTTTCCCCCCCCAGGAGGGAAGTGAGCCCTGACCGCGGTCACCGACAGCCGCAAGCAGCAGCCGCCACCGTGGTGCTCTGTGAGCTGGGGACAGCCCGCTGCTGAGCCTCTTCTAACAACAGCAACAAAAAGAGGTTTGCAATTCAAAATAAAACTTCAGAAGCGGGTTTGACAGCTTGTGTCAGCAGTGACTGTGGTGCAGGCGAACCAGCAGAAAGTCGCCAGCACCCTGCCTGTGCCGCCACGCCAGCACCGTCCCCGCTCCCCCCAGCAGCCAGGGACAAACCCACAGCCCCGCAGGCTGCTGGCAGAGCCCCGCCGCTCCCACCGAGGAGCTGTCTGTGTGCTCTGGGTTGTATATTTCGGACTTTTTCTGCTGTACTGCCGTAACTAAATGTTTGCCAAACGGAAGCTTTTTTTTCCCCAATAAAAATTTATTTTCTTACTAGCCGATAAGTGTGCCGTAGCCTTTGTTCTGGTAGTCCCAGTGCTCAAAACCAGTGCCTGCTGCTGGGGCATGGGGACAAGGAGTGGTGGCTGTGGGGTGAGGGGACAGCTGCCCCAGCTCAGCCACGGGTTTCCCATCTGCTGGGTTTCATGGCAGGGCTCAGCAGCAGTGGGGGCTTGATCGTGCCAGGCAGTATGTATAGCCTGTGTGCGTATTTATATAGTGTCTGTGTATACATACACTGTGTGTAAGATGTTTGGTGTATATCCAGATACATGTTTTTGTGTATGTGTATATACTGTGTGCATATATGGTGTGAGCGTGCTGTGTGTATGTATATATAGTACGTGTATACTTACGCTGTGAGACTGTGTGTATATGCATGTACATCTGTGCGTACCTGTCTCTGTATATATTGCATATTGTTCGTGTATGTATATACGCTATATATAATTTAGACTATATTATATATAACTATATCCATAAAACTATATATTTTTTAAATATATGTACATTTCTATAGCATATGTAAGCATGTCCATCTGTCTGTGTGTACAGAAGTGTAGCTGTGCCTGTCTCTGCAGTTGGTGCACGTGCCCGCTCACTCGCCCCGTGCTCGCAGGGCCATGCGGGACACCCGCCGCATGGGCAGCCCCACGGCTCGGCACGGCTGGCGCCCGGCCAGCAGCACGCTTCTCGCTGCTGGCTGTCCCCTTGTCCCCACGCACGGTGACAGTGACAGGACGTCACCTCACCACCGCCACGGTGCTGGTGGGGTCGGCAGGCTGGCAAAAACACATATCACTCCTGCAAGACTGTGCTCTCTGGCCTTGTTACGCTATCCTGCTTAAGAAATTTCACATGCTTAGTCATTCTTTTTTGTGTAAATATCATGGTAAAAAGGCATGACATTTTCTGGGCCGTTCTTCAGTATTAATAAGATTCCAAGTAGAGGGTGACCTTTTCACAAAGGATTTGTAAATGCCAAAAACTGCATAAAAATCTCTCTTTCTGAGGCAGAGTGAGGCTTCATAATTTTGCATTTATTTCTTAAATGGTTTTCTTGCCTTTCCCCTTTGGTTTTTATCATCCCTTTCCACCGAATGGCCGTGATGAAACCTGTACCTCCAATAACAGCCACAAAAGAATGAGAAAATCCAGCAGTAAACCAACAGCTCACCAAGGGAATCATTTTGCTGCGGAGCAGAACGAATTAAAGCAAAGAAACAGGAAAAGGACGGGGCGCAGTGGGGAGGGTCCCACGGGGCTGCGCGCCCCTGGGGGAGGGACTGAGCACCACGCGGTGCAGCAGGGACCTGCGCCACCACAACGCCTGTCGTGCATTCAGGACTGCATCAGCCGTGCCTGCGGGAGGGAAGATTTGGCTATGGCTTGGAGGTTGGATGCAGCATGCAGCATGTGTACAAAGAGGGCATATACTGCTTTTTAATCACTGAACCATTTACACACAGAGAGCACAGAAAACAAGCACAAAGCAAAGACTTGAGGGTTTTGTATTTCACTAAGGATACTTTATTTTTTCCTGCCTTTACAGAATGCTTTGTTAATCTCTGTACACATATTTCCAACAGGCCACAGCAGAGCTAAACACATCTAATTAAAAAAAAAGGGTTGGTTTGTATTTCACCAGCAGCCAAGGCCTCACACCAGCACCATGCAGCATCTGTGAGCTGCGCCCAACACAGCGCGGCCCCAGGACCACAGGGCTGTAGCTGGAGGCTTGGGGTGTTCCTCATTCCAGCGGCCCCGGGAAGACATTTGCAGAGTGCCTCCTTACAGGTTTCATGCCCACATCATCTTTTTTTTTTTTTTTTTTCTGGTACTTGCAGCAAAATACAGACCTTTTTGTAAACCTCAGTTCCTTTGAAGATAGACTCCAGGGGACGGTCCTCCACAGCCTCTTGGGACAACTTGAGTCAGCCTGGAAATTGGGTGAAGCTGGAGGACATGGGAAGGATCTGTATTGCTGTTTTGTAAGTTCAAGACCTTCATATTAGAGCTAGTCTGTGCAGCAAACTGAGGGATTAATTTTTCCTTCACATCCACTTTTTTTCTCGAAAAAAAGAGAATGGTATCTCAAAATCGTTACGTCCCCCCAGCTGGTGTGGCAGCAGGACCACCTAAGCCAAAGCTGCACTGTTGAGAATTTAGCTCTTCTGAAAGGCTGACTCTGTCAGAGAAACATTTGTAGGTGTCAGCGGGAGCCTATCAAAATGAATTCATTATCAAAGAGGCTGTAGCCGTCCCACTGCTTCCTCCTTGCTCAGTGACCCACTGCAGCATGGATAGCTACAACTACATCGCCTTAATTAACGTGTCATGTAAGTAGGCTTGCCTGCCGTTTTGTTTCAGCTACACTGCCACCTTCCCTGTCCTTTGACTTGTTTCAGCATTTTTCATTTCATCAAAATGTCACTGAGAAGCCCAACACCAGCACCATCAAATTTGTTCTCTTCTCCCTCTTGCAATATCCCAAAGACTTCACTCGTTACTGGCGTAGAATCAGGCTTTTCATAAGCTACAGCTTAAAAAGGGAAAATTAAGTCTGGATCTGACTCAAATGCAAGTTCCATATTTTAATGTTTTATCACCTCAAAATATCATCCTCCTTTTAATTTCCTGAGTAATTCTTGTGCCCAGCTCACCAAATGCTAATGCACTCCATAGGATTCCTACCAAGATCTTCCAAAGGCTTCCACATTTTCACTTCCATTTCAGTGAGATGTCAGGTTTCTGATCAGAAGCAGCAGGAGCAACAGGCTGTAGCTCGGTGTCTAACGTGTCACTTGCATGTAATGAGGATGTATACAAGAACAAGAAAAATTTCCATAGTTGAATAGGAATCACCAGGTATACATGAACCCAGCAAAAAATTACCTCTAATGTACTGGTAAATTATCTGGAGTCTGGCCAGATGCTTACATTTTCCAGTTGTCTGAACTTTCCCAGGTTCTTCAGTCAAGGCCTCTGAAATCTGAATAGTTGCTTGCTTGGTAGGCTTATCATGTAATGATGCTTGGCAGGTTTAATTTTCTTCTTAAAAGCTCCATATTATGGCAAAAGAAACACTATACAGTTGTGACACGAGTTAATTGCTCGGTTATCGGACAATAAAAATGTTCTGCTGGTTGGTTTTCAAAGGTGCTAAGGGCATTTTCAGCCCTGCGATGGTCCAGTAGCAGCCAGTCTCTGTATTGCTTAAGGCTCGCGTTAGCACTGCTTCACTGGGATCCACAGCACGACTTCAGAGGCAGAGCTGGCAGCTCTCCCTCACAGGCAGGGTGCCTGGGCCCCAGCGGATCCTCTGCTGGCGATGGGAGTCGCCTTTCCACCTGATGCAGCTGCGGGCCTCTGGCAGACTCTGTCCTTTCTCCACTGCAGAGCTCACAGCTGCAGAGCAGGACCCACGAAGCGGCCCCTGCTCCCCGAAACTGCCTGCCCCTGCGGACTGCAGGTAACGAAGGCAAACAACAAAACTTGAAGCTTTTCTGCACCAGCACTAGGAAAAGAAGGAAAGGGAGCATTTAGCATTCGGAACCACACTTCCAAAATATTCGGCATCAACCTGCAGATGCAAGGCCGCTGTCTCACGTTGGTTTCTGTGCAAGTGGGGCATCCAACATGCACGGCCACCGGAGAGCTCTCCAGGGACTGGGCCACCTCCAGAAAACCTCCTGGTGCAGCCTCAGGGAGGCAGGACCGATAACTCCCCTTGGCAGCTCGTTCCTTGGTGTTATCCTTACAACTTTTCTGTCATAATGTACACTTAGCTTCTGCAGGGTAAGCCATTACTTCTCGTTCAGTTCTCACTGACTAATGAAAGTAATTGGTCCCTGTCTTCTTTATTATGTCCCTCTAAGTATTTGTAAAGAGCTATCATGGCTCCCTTTAGTCCTCTTTTCTCTTCACTTGGAGAGTCCCAATTCACTTTAATCTGTCCTCCCTGACCCTCACTCCCACTCCCACCTTATACATCAAGTAACAAAGCCTAATTACTTTGCAGATGTGTCACGTCAGGATGATAAAATTAAGGGGGGAACAGCAAAATGCACTGTAAAAACAATCGTTTGTATTCCCTGCAGACCAAGAGCTTTCCCGGAGGGGTACCCACAGCTCGGGCAGGGGCAGGGAAGCTCTGCAGCTGCGTTCCACGTCCGCCAGACCCCCCCGGGACTGCAGCTTGCGCCAGGCATCGCCCCGCTGCGCCGGGCAGAGACGGGACGTGCCGGGCGGGGGGCGAGGCAGAGGTGCGAGCAGAGGCTCCGCGTTCCCTCTCATGCGCTATAGCATTAAGTCAGGGGTTAATTTGGATTTACAAAGTGAAAATGTCAAGCTTCATTTGTATTCTGGCACCCAGCATTAATTACCTTTCCTTTTTTTAGCATCCATTCTTGTATTCTGTTTCTTCACTTAAAGCTGATAATAAGCTGTCCGTCTATATAACCATTCTGCTGACACAAATCATGATGGATATGAAAAGCAATAAAAAGCAAGTCTAATGAGACATTGCTCAGAATGAGAGAAAAAAATTGAACCACGTTCTTTAATCATCAATGTGCAAAGCCAACTGGAATAAATTTGTTTCAAGGAGGCTTCATTTCTATTTAAATGTAAAATACACTGAAGTGTTTTAAGAACCACAGAAAACTATGGATTTCTGATAAAGCATTATCCTTGTAATCCCAGCCAAATCAAAAAGAAAAGACAAACCAAAACAACCCGCCGGGCATTACAAAGAGGCCAGTGGCTTCTCCTGCTTAGAGTTTCCAGAGTGAAGCATAGAAAACTGCAGGTACAATGAGGTCGCTGAAAACTTGAGTCACTCGTTTCCTCTGGAAGACGAAGGAAGCACTTCCTTACCGTGCAGGCGATGGGAGCCCTGGCACAGGTGGTGGCGTCTCCCTCTTTGGAGAGCTCCAGAAGCCACCTGGGCACCCTGCTCCGGTGTCCGGCTGGAGCAGGGCCTGGGCCAGATGGACCCAGAGATCCCTGCCAGCCTCAGCCCTTCTGTGATTCGGTGACTCGTAAAACTGCCGGCATCATCACAAACCTTGGCAGAAAAACCCTAGCGCTGAGCTGACATTATAAATAAGACTATCACCACATAAAATCACGGAAAGATCACAAGCAGGTCAAAAGGTTCAGTCCTTTGCCCTCCCTCTGCAAAAGCAAACAAAAGACGAGATTTCAAACCACAAGCAAAGCCGGGGGGGCATGAGGAAAGCCCCTCATCAGCCTCCCCCAGGCCCCCTGTGGTCCCGAGCCCCCCCAGCAGCACAAGGCTCAGCCCCGCACCCCGCCAGAGACCCCGCCGGAGTGAGCCCCCTGCAGCCGCCCGCAGTGGGGGCAGTGACCCCCTGGAGCGAGCCCCCTGCAGCCCCAGCACAGTGACCCCGGGGCAGCTGCAGCCCTCCTCAGAGCCGGGGAGCGGCGGGGGTCAGAGGGAGAGGACGAGCAGCCCTCCGGCAAAATGTTGGGGCACGGGGAGGGGGGGACTGGTCCTTCTGGCTCGAGGTTCTCTGCCTGCGGTCGTGCTCGTCTGTTTACCTTTGCAAAGACGTTAAGCAGAACTCACGGCACCAGCCTATCCGCACGGCCTTGGAGCAGGCCACCGCGACAGATCAAACCCCTGTGCAAAGCCACTGCGAACAGTTCTGCACCTTCCCGCAGTGGGTACGTCTGAAATGGGTGTATGCCACAGAGCTAGCATGCCCTGAAGATTTCTGCTGGGCCTGCTGGAGGCAGTGAGCAAATTCCTCGTGATTTTGGCAATCCAATAAAAACTGATAATGGGCAGCAGTCCAATGTAATGAAGAGGGAGGCTACAGGGACACAGACGAATGTGAGGAGTCTGCTACAGCAGCCAAACCAAAGGATGTGGTAACTCAGTCTCCCTCGAAGCCCCCGTCAGCAGTGAGCTCCTCATGAAGAGCACCTTTGCCTTCCCAGAGGCCGCAGCCTGGATTTGGAGCCTGCTTTTTCCTTCCTGGAGCTGTGGCAAAGCCAAGTCATCCCCGTGACTGCAACCAGCTGACAGGGATGGGCTCAGAGCAGCCCAAGCTGCAATCTGTCTGCAAACCCCCTTCACCTTCAGCAGCCGCCCAGCCTGCCCCCGCTCCCCGCAGCGCGGTGCCAGCAGCTCCCCGCACCCTGCCCTGGTGCCTCCGGACCTGGGCACGGCTCCTGCTGAGCTCCAGACCAAGGCCCCAGCTGGAGGCCAAAGCAAAACCCCGCAGTGCCATTGCTGCCAGGCATTGCCCTCCCGAGGCTGCTGCCCGCATGAATCCTCAGTCCTGCTTGCCGAGTCCTGAAGGGGCTCTGAGCAGCAGCTCCCACTGCTGTCTTGCAGCAAGCACTGTCCTAAAAGTGCCCCAGACAGACAGAACGCCCCATCTGGTGCACTCCAGATTTCATACTGATAAATTAGCCATCAGTCTTTTTCTTCTTAGACAAGCAGGCTCAGCTTCTAGTCAGTACTTTTTCTCTCCTCCCTCTTACCCTCCCAGTACTCATATTTTCCCACATCCAACGCTGAAGCTGTATCTCTAATTGCACTCATTGCAGAGTAAAACATAATGGCTAGCTATAACACCCAGCTCCGCTGCAATGATCCAAATGTTTCAGTGCAATATTCCCAATGCTGTGATCTTGAAATGAGCTCTATATTAGGAAGAATTATGAAATTTAGAGTAATAATGCCAATCTTAGAGAAGAAAAAGTCAATTATACAGCTCAAGGCTTTTCCAATGATACCTTAAAATAAATCAAGATGCCAAAGTTTGTTCTATTTGCTCCTCCCCACACACCCACTCAGCACAGCATAGATCAAACCACTTTTACGTATCTGGCACCCACTCGTGTGGGCTGGGCAGAACTGGAATCTGCCCCTCAGGAGTTTCTCATTGCCATCGCCACAGCGGTCAAAGCACTGTTTGCAAACTGCTGTCGCTGCAAGCTGTGCCTTGTGCCAATGCCACCCCTCTAATCTGCGTACTGTTGCAGCTCGGGGTGTGCAGCTCCTAAGGTCAGTCCCGCCTAGGAGCAAACAGGTGGGCACTCCCCTCCTGAGCGCCCGCTACCCCAACTTTGTTAGGAACTGTTACACACTTCACCAACGTAGAGGAGCTGTAATATACATAATAGTTCATAATCCCCCCCTTCATACAGAGGTCTCCCGTAACAAGTGACATCCCAAGCGTTTTAAACATGAAGCAGTCGGAGCAGTCACCAGCCCTACGGTGTGCTCTGCGCTGGAGCTTAGCAGAGCCCCCACCCTGCTCTACCTCCACTCTGGTTTACGTGCCGCTAAACATGCAGTGCTTCAGTGAACAACTCCCTCCCCGCTGCCAAACTGTGTGAGATTAGTGTAAGAGTTGTAGGACTTGAGAACAGAAATTCACCTGAGAGTCTTGGTTTACCTTCTAGATAGATCTTTTGGAACACGTTCTGAGCTCATTCTCCCCTGCTTTATGCACTAATAAAACCATTAAGAAAAAGAAACGAGATTCCTGACCAACATCTTCAGAAATCAAGGCATTAATAAGCATCGGATGGTGCAGAAACCTGCAGTGAGATTTTTTGGATAAATGGTGTGAAGAAGGTGAGACTATGAATGGCCGTTTCTTATGCGCAGTACAATAGGAACAGGGCACCCAGTTAAATCATCAGGCACTGTGTAATTAAACTGTAAGAGGCATGACAGCCAGAAGGATAAATGGGTTCAAAAAGGGATTCAATTAATTCAGAGAGGAGAAACCTATCTGTGGCTATTAAGCCCTTCAGTCCCAGTGCAACTTCTGGCTCAGGAAGTCACTAATCTGCTCATTACTAGAAACTGGGAGGCTTGTTTGCAGGCAGGGGGTCACTTGGTATTTGCCCAGTTCCTGCTGGAGACAGGGTACTGGCTAGATGATTTTGGATGCCCCAACATGCTTTGTCTCATGTGGGTCTTCCAACATCTTCTCACAAGACGTGCTGTGGTGCCCCCAGCCTCCAGCACGCGGGGAGCCGGGGGCCACCAGCTCGGTGCCAGGGATGCCCCCACGGCCGGGCCCTGCGGCTCCAGCTGCGCTCCCTCGGGGCAGCGGCCGGGCGTGCTGCAGGGCGCGGGCACGGGGTGCTCCGGCAGCCGGGCCCCCGCCGCGGGGCCATCGCTCACAGCCGCCGGCCCTGCAGCGGGCGCGGAGCACGGCCAGCACAGCACCCGCAGCGCTGCTCCCCGCAGCACCGCAGAGCACGGGCAGAGCAGGCGTTTCTGTAGGTCTGCAAGCCCTGTCTCAGGGGGCAGCCTGTGCCTCAGGAGCAGCAGCAGTCAGCACGTCAGAGCCACGATGGGACCGGCCAAGGGCAAGCCCTGGCACTGGCTTCTGTGTCTGATGCCACCAGAGCAGGATGAGGATAACCCCCTCCTGGAAGTGATGGCCTGAAACTCCCTCAGTGCCTGCACCACACGGGGTGCTCCATGTGCCCCAGTTCAGTTCTGAGTGGTTATGAATACAAAGCATCCCATGATCTGGGCCTCTGACACCGCAGAGACCCCCTGCTCCACTGCAGCCACAGCCACGACCCCACAACCTCCTGTAAAAAGCAGGCATTCGTGCTGTGGATACTTGAAACGCCACCCCTGAGCACTGTGCGCTTGCAGAACCCCCCAGGAGCCTCCCCAGGACGTCCCCTGCTGCCCACGTCCCCGTGGTGCCACCCCCGCGCCCAGCGTCTGCCCTGCAGACACCCGGAGTGTGCCAGCAGCATCCAGCACAGCTGCCCCTTCAGTGCTGTGGGCTCTTTTTCCCTTTGCATTCCTTAAATTTAGGTAATATTTTACTGTTCTAATAAAGTAACTGCATTGGCACAAGAATAACATTAACATTTGCAGTGGGGGGGTTGAGAAAAAAACACCATCTTTAAACCTCCACACAGAAAATGATCCTGATCAACAAACGGTGGTGTCACAGCCACAGTTCCCTCTGCAGCACATATCATCGCTTCTCCTTCAGGTCTTCTGAACTTGAATGCCTCCGCTGCAAACAATAACAAACAACAAAATCAAACATTTTTTCCCCAACAAACACCCAGTCTTTGTGATTTCAGATGTTTTTGTTTCCTTGTTTTATCTGCATGAACAGTTTGAATGGTTTTATAATTTGCCTGCACTTCCATTTTATTATATCTGTCTTCCATCTGTTATTTTTATGGCTTATGTTACCATTCTCCTCTCTCTAATGCCAGCGGCTCTACTGTAAAATCGATGTTGCATCCTACAAACTTATCACCTCACTCCAAAAATATATCTTGTGCAAGAACTGCCTGGAGAAGAATGAATGGATCTTTTATTAATGATTTTCTTGTAGGAAGAGTTTACGCAATAGTTGTACTTGGTGCAAATACATCGTCTCACTGCACTTTGCAAAATTCCCACTGAATGATACAGAGCTCATTCACCAAATGTGAAGAAAAATTCGGCTACATGGGAGTGTCTAGGCTTTAGATGACAATGCTTTCCACATTTTTAGTGTAAGCTCTTCACACGGAGGGAAAACCCTCTCCAAACAACACACCCTGGAAGCCCCAGCATTCCTGACACTGCTGTCACAGCAGGACATGCACACCAATGCCAAGTTAGCATCAGATGGGAGAATCAATATACTTATAAATATAGATACCCTTAATATTGCCTCCAGTACTAAAAGTTCTCAACTTCAACGAGATAATACAAGTACCTGATGTGTCATAGTATATGACCAGTTCAAATTCTCACTTATTTGTGGGCAACACACTGTTTTTCCCTTGTTTCATAATTTTCCAAGCACAGGTATAATTGACTCTGGCTTGCTACCAAGAGGTTTATTAAAATGGCAAGGGATTAAACTAATGATTGTTAGGAAGATCTAATTTCAACTATATCAAGTTGTTCATTACACATTTATGGCTACTAACCAGCAGAGCTCAAATAAAGGCCTGTGGGTTTGTTTACCTTGCCAAGGCACTAAGATGCATCCAGTCACGAGAATTCAAAGGTTGAGAGCTACTACACACCTTGCTATGGAGCTGGAAGAGACTAAATTGCTGATGAACCTGCAAGTCCAATAAATACACGCGTAATTTAAAATGTATTAAAAAACAAAAACTACTAAAACATTAATATTTAAATTCCATCCCCTGCATTGTCACCACAGATCTTGCTGGCAGAGCAAATATTTCTGAAGATGAGTGTGATGAAGTCACAAGAACTGCCTGAAACACTTCTTTGGCCAAATTCCTGACATGGATTGGAATAAAACTGTCACAGGCATAAATCTGGCCCCAGGTGTTCTCTCTCTCGCACTGTTAAGGAATACAGCAGTATGAGTTTCTAGCCCCCATGCAGGTGAAGTGGAACTCAGAGGACTGCAGGGAATTAATTTCAGTTGGAGACCTCAGCAAGGCGTTCATGCTGCTGCAAGCACCAGGAATGGCCTCGGAGCTGCAGCCAGTGGACACAAGAGGTTGGGTACCGCTTTGTGCTGCTGGATTATGGTCAGATAGGAATATCCTGCAGCAGGTCTTCCAAGCACCCAGCTGTGGGCTGTGGGGCAGAAGACTCAGGTTTTAACAGTCAGTGGAGGGAGGCTGATTTGCCCTCTGGCACTTACCTTTTCCAGTGGGACTCCTACTCAGAGCCTGAAGGTGAGGAGGTGAGGGATGCTCAGACCACTTCAAACGCACGTGTCACATCTAAACAGACTCAGGACTAGGTCACCTGAGCGACTCCGAAAGCTCCTGATCCTGCTGATGGTCATATGTCAGTTCAAACACTGCTGGAGGGAACTGAAGGCTGCTTGAGAGAATGGGCTTTCAGTGGTCATTCCTAAATCATTTGCTTTTCAGCCGTCACTTCATGCAAAAAGTGCTTCAAAACATCAGGATTACTGACAATGCAAAAAAAAATCCTGTGCATGGTCGCACCAGGAAACAGATGCTATGGCTGAGGAGTGTGTAGGGACAGCGTGAGCCTGAGTGCACGCAGAACTCCCACCTGTGATTTAGGGGGAGGGAGGCAGGTTTGCCTCTTACAAGGCTGGTACACACAGAACAGAGCTCCATGGACAGCAAGGGACTGAGGCTAGTGTTTTACTGACCGAGGTCTTGGTTGAGGCATTCTCCGTTTTAGATGCTAGAACGCCGATCCTGCATCGCTCCCTAGTCACCTCTTCCAAAGCAGCCTTCCCTTCCAAAGGGGCACAGAGACCTCTTCCTAATGCTGCCAGGAACCACAGGAGGGTCAGCGAGCAGAAGTGCAAGCAGCAGAGCTGTATGCAAATGTTTTAACCCCCCCGCCCCCCAAACACACCAAATAGCAGAGCTCGTGGAGAACCGGATGCAGCACTAAGCTTGCCAAGAGCTGGCTCTGCAAAAGTGAAGATCTCAGTTTCCCCATCTACTGATGATCCTGGGCTAAAGCACTTAGACACCCAGCACTTGTGCTGCCTCTGGCTAATTTGCACTTTAACTAGCTTACTGTTAGAGCGATCCTTGCATTAGTTAATCCAGAGGCCATCTGCTGAGGATAATGCATTTATTACCAAGAATCTACCTATCTCTGTTGTACTAAGCACGCACATGGTGAACCTCAATCATTTTAACTTAGACACTCTATTATACATACCATGAAATTTAACAAGGTATGTCCTATATGGGGCTGTAACATTGCAGCTGTGTGGACTAATTAGATAACACTCATTATTGTTCATTCAATTTGCGTTTGCAGATGCAGGGAGCTGAGTGCTGACTGCTCTCGAGTCTGATTGATTGCTCCCACTTTGCATTCATTAGGAAGGTGGCCTCAGCACAGTAGTTTTACAACATGTGTTTGCTACCACTTAACTGGTTGTGCCAGTCAAAAGCCTTGAACTGTGTCTCTTGATTAACAATATTTTGCAAATATGGTGCGGTCTATTTTAGCAGCTTGACAGGCAGACAGCGGAGCCAGCGTGCCTGGCGCACGCTACTCCCTGCAAAGCCGTCCCCTTCCCGCACGCCGAGTGGGAAGAAATACAGCTGTGACAGTAAAGGCTCGTGACAGCTAGCCAATACATCAGGTTCATAGGTGGCAGTGTCCATTGCTCATCTCCTCCAGTAGGACGTGAATTAAAGAAATAAATGGGCTTGTCAGAAGGTTTGACTTTGTCAGACAAGTACCAAACCCATAAAACTAGGACAAACATGGTTCACATTGACTGCTGCACTTTTTCCCTGATGTCTCTTCACAGCCATCGGCTAGGCTTTTTGCTCTGCTTCTCAGCTCCTCCTGGCCACTGCCAGGCGCTGCTCAGGTGGACCGGCTCTCGCATGGCTCTGGCTCTGGCCAGCCCCACAGCACCCTGTGGTCCCCAGCCCAGGGAGCCTGAACCCGGCCCCAGGGGCTGACAGCCCCCAGCCCTCCCCTGCTCAGCCCTTTGCCTGGCTGGGAGCAGTGCTGTGTCCCTGCTGGGAGCAAGGAGCTCCCAGTCCAGGCCTTCCTTCAGATCATATTTTATATCAGCCGGGCAACCAAAGCTCTTTATGGAATCCTAAGTGTTCCACAGGGCTGAGATTCAGATTATGCCTATCTGTAAATTGTCAAGATTAGACTACATTTTGTCCAAGCCCATGATAAAGAAACAGTGCAAAAAGCAAATGACATTTGCTGAAAGTAAGTATCATCAGACTGCCCCCACATCCAGGTGAAGCAGCAGACCAAGCAGTCAGACTGGAGCACCCCTGGGCGCCCACCCAGCCAGAAGAGCCCACCTCGGCAGCAGGCCGGTAGCGCTGCCGGAGGCTGCACCAGCCCGCACGGCACCATCAGTGCTGATACCGCGTGCACCCTCCCCTGCCCTTCTGGGAGGCCATGGTGGAGATGCTCCAGACGCAGGCCATCGCTGGCTCCGTGCACTGATTCCTTGCAGGAAGCTTTCACAGCTGTGCCTGCCAACCAGCCCTGCAGAGCACGGGGTGAATTCCAGAACAGCCTCAGCATGCAGTGCACAGGAGCAATCGATCTGCTGTTATCCCTCTACTTCTTTTGAAAACATTTATTCCAACTTTGCAGACATTAGTTTAGAGGGTAGAAGAAACTGGTTCAGAAGCATTTCATGCAGCCCAGGGGCTTGGTTTCCTGGGTATCTCCAGAGCAATTCATCAGCTCCATACACCAGCCCCACTCCAGTGACTTCCAGCTGCGGGCATGAGGATCACTGCAGCGTTCTCCCATACATCAGGTGAGGGACTTAGGCATATGGTGGAGCATTGTGAAGTGGTGAATTTAGTGTGCTGCTGAAGAGGTAGGACTGGGTCAGCCCCGTTTGCAACTGGGTCAGCATTGGAGTACACATCCCCGAGGACCCAGCTCCCCACCGACCTGCTGCACTGCTAGCTCTAAAGCCTAAACCTGCCTTCAGCCCAAGTGTTAAGCCTTGCTGAACATGCAGGCAGTTCTCAGCCCCCAGGGGCCTCATGCTTTCTTTTTCAAAACAATGTAAACCCAAACCCAGGAAATAATTTTTTCTTGCAATTAAAGCTCCCCTGGCCCAGGGAGCTGCACAGCCCGCTGGTGCCCGGCCTTGGGGAACACCGCGAGTGCCCTCACCAGAGCTGTTTGTCTAGCTGATGCAAGCAAAGCTGGCAAGGTGTCTGTGAGCTGATGTCTCACAGGCACTAGGAGTGGTAAAAGCACAGGGAGAAGAGAGGAACCCCACGGGGGATGGCTAAGAAACTTTAGCAGCCCTTTGTTAGGAGCTGGGATGCCCACACAGACGGGCACTGGCATCCTCCTGCGCCTGCTGTGCCTCCCCCCGCCAGCACACAGCTGGGCACCGCCGTCCCCTATCTGCACACTCCTGCGCCTGCTCCCAGGAGCTGCTCGGAGCGAGAGGCTTTGGTCCAACCTCACCACGCTTCTGCCTCGACCAAGAGACTTGTTCAATGTCACATCAAAACCAGGCACGGGCTCTGAGTGGCAAGTGCAGTGTCACATTTATTAGCTGCAAAACCTGGATGTGACAGCACCTTTACACTGACGAGGATTGACTTTACTACCCTTTTCTCTCAATTTACCAAATTAGTAACTAAATTAACTCTTTACCTGTCTTTACCTTGAAGTTTTCTGTCTCTTTTAGATACTGAAGAATGGCACCTGTCTGACAGCTTGTATTTCTCTTCCATGCATTGTATCAATCTGTCTTAATTTAAAAAAGAAAAAAAGCTTTGCACACCGTACACCATCTTCCCTGAAAGCTTGTTTCAACTTCTGAGTGGAGTAAAGCCTCCTTGGTGCAAAGAAAAACATTTAAAGATGTTCCTGCAAGAAGTCACATATTACTACGAACAAACACAAGTGATGTCGGGAGACACTGGCATTTCCTCGACCAAATTAAGGTTGCGACTATGTGTTTTACAATCCAGAACGTGCTGCATGTCTCCTTCTATTTACAGCTTTGAAGGAGAGGCGCCTTGTATTTAAGATTTTGGATCAGCGTGTAATGGTCTTGAGTCAATGCCCTCTGAAATAAATTGGGAACTTGTCAACAGAGGTGGGTGGGTGGGCTTGGGATCAGAGCCACGTACCCCAAGCTAACTTCAAGGCTTTCACCGTGGGACCATCTAGGGGAGCAAGGCAGACCAAGAACAAGTAGTCCTGCCCAAGGACCACCCCTGCTGCCAGCCCACAGCAGGGCTCTGCCCCCGATCCGCGGCGGAGCAGCACGGGGTGCGGACGGAGGCTGGGGCACTGCGGGGCAGGGATGCTGCACCCCACGCAGGGGAGGGACGGATGCCTGCCAACAAAAGGAGGCTGCTCCATTCAGAGGGGAATCTCTCTATTGACACATCCCACATGACGTTTCACAGCTGGCTTCCCAGCCCAGGCAAGTGCACTTTAACAGCAAGATGCTGCCATTCAGAGCTGAACTGATTCCAGAGGATTTTTTTCATCAAACTCAGTGTTGCTAGGCTGCTAACACAAGGCAGCTCCGCTGCCATCATGTTAGCCAGATGATCTGTCGCTTCAGCTCATTTCAGTGTGAAACACTGTCACTTTTTTCCTCTTTGCATATGCAATACTCACTGGATAGTTCAGGTCTACACATAACATATTTATTCAACAGTAATCGTTTCATTTCTGCAAAGGAAATATGTTCCACTATTCCTGCAGCTGATGGGCTCTGGCATAAGTAGGGAGCCAAGGCTCCAAAAGGAGGGAGAATATGTTTATAGGATGAACCACAGCTGTTTGCAGTATTCTTCTGCCCTAGCAGTTATTTTAATAGGAAGAATTCCTGGAGGGTTATTTGGCTTCTGCACAGTGCATGCTGTGTTCACAGTCTCTAGTTAGGGTATTAGACAAGTGAACCTCTGAAGGCACTCCTGTTCTTGTAAAGCATTTTTAAAAGAGAACAGGGTTCAATTCTGCAGCCTGCTCACACACCAGAAAATACTTGCTCCCATGGTAGCACAAGAAATGGTAGGAAAAATGGTACATTTACATAATCTGCATGATCACAATGCTCTTCATTAGCATTGCTGAACTGCCCCAACTCCCCCAAGGTACAAGAAGAAATTACCACCCAGCTTAAAGATGCAGAGCAAGGTGAGTAAGACACTTTCCTACAGACAGGGTGAATTGTCTGCCTTCATAGGTATTTACCTGAGGATGAAAAGCTGGAACACCTTGATCCTCTTGATCTCCATGTTGCACTGGGACTTTTGTGTGTGCATGCTCACACTGAGCCACAGAGCAGTTTCTGGAGGCAGCGACTCTGGCCAGGCTTTCTGCTGTGGTGCAACAGGGACTGTTTGCTCCATTGCCATACTTCAATAATAAACTGAAGTCTATTAAAAATTCAGCAGCTCCCTGTGAATCTGTTGCTGCTTTGCCTCAGAAATAGTCACTGTCAGGACAGTCCTCAGACAACACTGCTCACTAAATGCAAACCAAAACCAAAAAAAAAAAAAAGGACAAAAAAAAATCCTTGCTGATGGGGAAAACCCCCTGGGGACTAGAATTATTTTAGCCTGCTTGTCACCCAAGGGTTTCAGAATGCTTATGAAGCACGTCTCATGACATGCCTATAGAGCAGAGGCTGTGTTTACAGAGCAGCAGGTAGCACCAGCACCTGCAGGCCCGTGGGGCTGCTGATGCTTTGGATCAGGTCTCTGTGAGTGCCAGCACAAGAGAGAAGGAAGCCCCCAGACCCCAAGGCTCCTGCAGCAGCCCTGGCTCGAGGCGATGCTGGCAACATGACAGAGCAGTGACAGCTTCGTCCCCCAGCAGAGGAGCAGCAGGTCCAGCCCACGCTGGCCTTGGCCACATCCTTGTCACCCAGCCAGGGCCAGGAGCCTCAGCCCGTGCTGCTTTGGTTGGAGCTGGCAAATGTTTGTGTCCGTCCCTGCAAGCCTCTTGCACAGCCATTGCGATTTGCTCTAGGTAGTTTAATGAGAAAATGAGTAAATCCCTCCCTGCATTTTTACTTTCAATTCAGCTGTCCAAAACACTGAATATTTGAATTTCTTGTAACTTAAAATGTTATGCTCTCATTTTTATTTTAAGAGGCACATGTGCTTCTACAGCATAGCAAATCTGTAGCAGTGCTTCCACCAAGAGGGCTTTATTCACAAACTTATGAATATGTATCACTGACTATTCATTTGGGGAGACTCATTTAATAGCCCTAGTTAGAAATGAAATCAAAGAGCAACAGAAGGACAGTGGCACGATGCAGCATTCGGCATGGCTCAGGCCCCTGCGGAAGGAGTGGCCCGGCTGAAGCCCCAGCTGAGCAGCCTACCTTGAGCCTGCTCGTCCCGCCTGAAGGATCGGCCTCCAGACCAGCTCCCGCTCAGGGCTGCCGATGGCAAACCATCAGTCTCACCTCACCCAGCCACTGCTGCCTGCCCTATGAAGTTTGTTACTCTTGACCTTTCAGTTAATAATTGGCTATTTTGTAGAGATACTCCCTGTCATTTGTAACAGTTAATATGCTTGGGAAATCCACTACCATGCACAGACATCAAATGGCTCCTCTTATCCCAAAATTGCCCTGCACCCTCCTGTAAGACAGCCGAGGTAGACAGATGTGGCTTTTTTTTCCACAGACACGGTCGGGCAGTTCCCAACTTTAAGCACCAGCTATGGCGTGTTCCTCTTCAGCCAGAACCGTCAGCTTTGCCACTTTTGCAGAGAATTTGTTTTGCAAAGGTCTAGTTCATTTGCACGACGCAGAAAATCACCTGTTCTCACCCTCTCAAAGACTGCAAACCATTTCATAACCGTGGCAACAATGACACCATGCTCTCAGGATGCTTCTTATCTTCCTGGGAAGAAAGTGCACATTGCTAACGGGGAAATCACAATGAGAAGAACTCCCCAGACTTTACCCCCAAATGAGACTTTTAGATTGCCTCGCAATGGAAGAAAACAGGTGCAAACACAACCAGGCCTGTGATTATAAACTCTAGATAACTATCTGGATGTTCCTAAATATCATGATTTGTGCGTGTCATGTTTAAGAAAGCTTAGAGCATCTGACAAGAGTTAAGTGATTTACATGCCTTGAAAATCTAAGCTTTTATGATCACACAACATAAAAATCAAGTCTCACCTCACATCCAACCCCATTTCTGGAAAAAGGTTGGATCCAACTTTTGACCGTGCTTCATCTCTCCAAAAGTGTCTGCTTGGGTAGATTTGCAAATCACATTCCTGATCAGAGGTTTCAGGTTTGGCACTCTTGAGCCAGAAACTGCTGAAAAGCATCGCTGCCTGTCAGAGCTGAAATGTGCTGCAAACACGCTGTGCAGTAACCACAGTGCTGCAAGGATCAGCACAGAGACTCAGATCCTCCTAGGTATCCAGACGTGTTATTTCTAGCTGAAAGTAATGGAAAATCAGTGGCCTAAATGAAAGTTAAATGCCTTAATACTTCTGTGGAAAAAGATGTAAGAGACCAAAGCTTCGCTAAATAACATCTGCCAAATCGTGTTTCAGAAAGCTGGCCAGAAAAAAAAGAAAAACCTAACAAATATCCTGTTACCCACACAGAAAAACAGATAACAGTTTGCTATCACCAAATAATGTTTCTCACACACAGAAATGCCATCTTTTATCTAGATATTTAGATGAGAACAGAACTTCAGTGTTTCTTGTCAGTGCCATTAGTTTCTCTGGAGAGAATATTAGAGCGCTGCTACTGACAGAACATCAATAACATGGAGATAAATTCTTCTGAAGCGTTAATTTTCTCAGCGTTGTGAAATCTAACTTATGCATCATCACTATACATCAGTGAGGGGATAATATGAGAAGGCACTGTAAGCACCCTGCTACAAATAAAACAATATAATTCAAGTGGAATTTGTTTTTGAAAGAGGTTTATGTTTGGTGCCAGACCCTGGGTTTCAACAGCTTCCAATTATAATGCTGCAGCCACACTCATTGCTGCCTCTATGTGCCCATTTCACAAAAACCTCTGCAATAAACACAAGTTAAAACAAGGGCCAGATCTGCTAGCTCTAAATCAGCACAGCCCTATGAATCCAGCAGTCCTGTAAGTGCCAGAAAGATAAAGAAAGGAGCAAGCGGGGAAACTAAATGTAATTTCATTATTATGGACAGTTACATGAAAATTCACCTTTAGTTTTGTTGAGTGCAATACCACGTGACAGATCATTTTCCCTGCATTTCTCATGCAGGCTTGATCTTTTTCTCATCTGGGTGCCCCAATCATTTGGACTCTGTGAATATTTAATTCTCACGTAGCTGATTCAGTGGCCAGCAGTTCTTCTCTTACTGTTTTCTGCACCCTGCAATGAGGTTTAAGAGAGAAAAGGACCTCTTGGACCATCAGTCGGCGTTCCCGTGAGCAAAGGACACAGGCTCCGTCAGGATAACACAGCTGGGTTTTGGCTCTCTGACAAGAACCGTGTATGAGATTGTGCCACTCTTTCCTTTTATCTGCTTTCCCTTGTGTTTACTTTATCTAGGCCATTACTAGCACCAGACAAATACTGCAAACATTTATGCATAAGCGTTCCTTAGACTTTTTTTAATTAGTCTCAACCATTTTCTCACTCCTTTTCTATGCTGTTCCTGTGACTTTATTCTAACAGATCTGTTTACTATCAGAGTATTCACCGAAGCAGCAAATTGCACATGATTATTGGAGATTGTTCACTGAGAGTGAAGTGATAAATTCATTATTAATTCTCATTATTACCTTCGCTGTCCTGCTGCCTAGGGGCCTCACTGAAACCAGGACCCCATGCTTTTGGTGCTGTAGGAGCATATTTTAGGAGGCCTGGGTTTTAATGTCACTATCTGCAAATGTCAAAAAAAAAAAAAAAAACATTTTTCCACTCCCTAGGGGTCAACTCTAGGAATAAAATAACATATCCATACAACACGTGAGTGTGTTCAGAAAAGTGCTGCCACTTAAGCTCCTGACATCCTTTGCTAATGGCCAACTGTTTTTTTTTGTTGTTGTTGTTGTTTGTTTTCCCTTCTAATACTAATCTTGAAATAAAAATGAAACCTGCTGTCTGCTCCTTTGCTACAACCCTTTAATGGTTTGCTTCTGCACTACAGACAGGCCTGGACTGAAGATGTTGCATCTTTGTACACGTACCTTAAATAGATGCTAGCGTATGTTCAGGCTAGGGGAGCATTTCAAAGCCTAGAAGATTCTGCAATGAAAAGGTGGCCACAAGTTTCCTCATTTATTGTGTTAGCTGAGTTGGAAGAATACTTCCTGGACACCTGGAGAACACACCATCCCTTCTTCAGTGCTCCTGAAATTACAACACCCAAATGACCACTCCCGATATTTCTGTCAGTAATGAACACCTCTTACAGCTCTATAGATTTAGGAGTGGTCATTTTATTTCTTTGGTATGTTCTGATCATTAGCTTAGAGGTTTTTTTGAGGCTCGTCTCCAACTTCCAGATCTGGAACCTGGAGAGCAGATGCTGAAACTGCTGAGGAAAGGGTAGGAAAGGAAAAAAGTACTGCAGAGGAACAGCTTCTAACACATCCACAGACTGCAGTTTGTAAAAATGGGATCAATACAATGTAAAAGTGACAAAAAAACTCCATGCACACAAAAACAAAACAAAAAGGTGCTGTAAAATATGTTGGGTCAGGAAAATGAATGATCTCTGTCAGCTATTTAAAAGCAATCCAGTAATGTGAACAATCAGAAGTGAAGAAAAATCAATACATTTCTCATGGTGCAGAAATGGAAAACAAGCTGGATCTTGCAAGAGCAAAATCCATGCAAACAAAAGAAAAACAATAGATTAATTTTTCTTATCAGTAGTGTGGTCATTTCTTCAGAGACAGAACCATGTTTAGAGCAGCACTGTTTAGATGCAATAACGCGTTTATCGATGTCAGTCAAAATCCCCACTGGGGTCAGTGGTACACAACCAAGTCTTTATACAGTAATTATGAATTATGAATAATTGTTTTATTCCCATCACATTTAACCGAAAGTCCACTAGGAAGACCTCAAGCAAAGATAGGAGAGAGCATGCCAAATTCAACCCCCTCTCCACTCCTCTGCCTAATTTTCAGAAAGAGCAGGAGAGCAAAGAAGAAAAGTAATACTACTCCAATTAGAGAAACCAGACAATTAGGGGAATGATTGGAGTGTCCCAAAGCGGCCATTTCTGTATTCCAAACCGTAGCCAACTTCTAGCTTCAAGTAACAGAGGGAAAATTGCATCAGGAGGTGCAAGGAAGAAATTTCTGTAGGAATTGAGGTGATTGGCGGGGGAGCAGGGCAAGAAGGAGCTTGACTGAAACTGCAGAAGGGACTTGTTAATACAAGGGGAAAAACTCCAAGGGGAAACGGATTGGTGGACAGAGCAGAATGTAGCAGTCCAATTTTTCATGCTGTCCAGCACTCTACAGAGCTACACAATTTATCTCACAGGTCTCAGCACCATGTGTGCACAGAAAGACAGATCTATTAATTTTCCTTTCCAAACTTTCTTCTCCTATTGGACATATAGCTAGAAACATCATGGAAATTAAAGACTACAGAACCATCTCTTAGACAATGGGAACTGCCAGACTTTAAGTCAGTTCTTGAACTTCAGCCAAACTTCTGTTTGTCGTTATTGGAGGTACACGATTATTCAAAGCTCTTCTCTCTGTATCTTTTGGTTGCAAATGCAGTGGCCAGCACTGCTTTTAATTCCTCTAGGCTTCTGAATGTGATCACAGGCAGCCACCCTTGCCAGCAGAATTCAGGAAATCTGTACTTTCAGCAATCCGGGTTATATTTGGCCAGGACACCTAGCCCAGGCAGTGCAGGTGTCAAGTCCTCTAAAACGAGGAGGCAGCCTCTGTACATGACCCATACACCGTTTCCATTTGGTAACCCAACACAAGTTTACAAGCACAAAGACTGGGGATTTCTTGTCCCCTGCAGTTATCCCTGCACAGCACGTTTACTTGAACGCTGGTTTCCTGCAGGCAGGTTACAGTTGAGTGACCTCGTCTATCCCGGTGTGTTCCAGTTATTGCAACGGACGCTCCCACTTACTAACCTAAGTGATAGTAACTTCCAGAACAGCCCAGAACAGCTCCGTGCAACACAGGCCTTCGCAACACCCTCCACACTTCTGTGGTAGTGCTGCAACAGAAACTTTCCTTCCTTTCCTAACAGCTTACGTACAAACGCCTGTCTGGAAGGCGACAGAGCCGCAGCCCCGTGGTGGGCAGGGCTGGCAGGGCCCCAGCTGACCCCGCACGACCGTGGACTCCCAGAACCCAAGCTCTTCCCTGAGCAGATTGTTTAAAAGAGTGACACAGAGGAATGGGTCTCACTGACATTAAAATGCAACACAGGACGTGAACGAGGGCCAGAGGGTATGCAAGCACTACAGGAACCAACCAAGGAACAAAATCACTACTGCCAAAGGGAATAAACTGGTCACTGCTCCCGTTCCTGACCATGAAGGCACCACGTGTGCTGCTGGCTAATGCTCCCTCACTGCCCTGATTCTTCTGTACCTCGGGTGGGCCAGGGCATCCCTAGGAGAGCTGCAGGAAAGTTATCTGCCATACCAGCACTCAGCACAGCCCTTGGCCAGCACCACAGGATGACCCTGTTGTCCAGAATCTCAGCTCTCACTAATTCATTGGTTGCTGAAGTGGCAGAATAAAACTCCCCAAAAGGCCCATTTTGTCTTCATCACATGGTGCACAGGCACACAGGGCACCTGGATGCAAGCACAGAGCTCTTACTAGGAGAAAAGCATGGCTCTTGCCACAGTGTTACACAGAAAACTATGAAGCCATAAGGATCTCGACCACAATAAATACCTATCTTTTGCAGGAAATATGTTCCCAAGGTCCACTCTTCTGACCTCACCCCCATCACCTTTCCATTTTGCTGAGCTGCTTATGGGATCAGCCTCTAGATCAAACTCTTCAGGGGAAAAAAAAAAATAAAATCTAAGTTCACACAAATCTGTCATCAATCTTATTCCAAACTGTGCGGGGGTGAAAAGCTTCATGAAACTACAAAGAGTTCTGCTCAGTTAATTGGCAGACAATGAAAAGAAATGCAAGGGGAGAAGGCTCTGGAAAGCTGTTTCAAAAAAAAAAAAAGTGAGATCAGAGCTTTAATCTTCACAGCACCACAGATGTTACACTCAAGAGTCAAGGCAGCTTTGCCGTTTTTTTTCTACAGTGGTTTAGGACTGTGTTGGTTCCAGTGGCCAAAGCAACCCCTTCGCCAGCAGACAGCTTCTCCAGGGCTCAGGGTGGCCCCCTGCAACCCCCTGACTTCAGCAAAGGCTCCAGGTCTTACCCAGCTAAGGGTGGGTGCAGGCACAGTCCCGCTCTCGGCCCTGCTGCCCTGTCCCACCACCAGGACAGAGATGCCACCGCGCTCCACACCGCCACCCCAACACAAATAGTTTCTTGCTCCCTTCAGCCTAACACAAACTGAGGCTGCCATCATAGGAAAACGTCAAGGATGGGCTTCCAGAAGCTCCCCGGTGCATAGAGGGGATGCA
Organism: Anser cygnoides; assembly: GCF_040182565.1. NCBI lineage: Eukaryota > Metazoa > Chordata > Aves > Anseriformes > Anatidae > Anser > Anser cygnoides. Next base: position 12,628,503 of record NC_089890.1, on the reverse strand, counting down.
GGAACACCCCCCACACGCAAGCAGTTGTGGCTAGCTGTCCAGACACCTTTGAAAACCTGCCTTCCCTCTTCCAAAAGAGTCCCGGGGATGTCAGAACTTGCTTGACTCTAGCTGATTCCCAGCCCCAATTCACTCCTGAGGATTTAAGGCACTTCTGATAATACAGATCAAGTCATGAAAGTGCTTTTGCAAACACTGTGCCTTGTCCCCTTCTGTGGCAGGAGAGCAGAATTACTCCTTCACTTCTCTTCTGCAGGAGCACAGGGAAGGAATATGCATCACGAGCATGGTCACCATGGTGACAGCAGGGAAACAGTAGGAGCTTTCCTAGAAAACATTGGTTTGGGTCAGAATAAATGCAGGAAATGAAGCAGCTGCAGAAAAACCTTTTAAATTATTCAGCTGGAAGAAATTGTCAAAAGTGGTGTTTCTAAACCACCAGGCAGCAATCGGATCTTCCCTGGAAATCTCAGATAAGTCACTGTCTCCTGAGGGCTGGCAGTGCCATAAGCAGTAGGGACCTGATTCTCTTTTAACGTAAAGACAACTTGTCCTTATGCTAATGACACAAACTGAAAGTACTAAGACTTCCACAAGTGTGCCATTTCCAAACCCACTGCGCTTTCTGATGTCACACCTCTCCACATATCCGCATCTTAATGTCATTCTGGAGCAGCAGAGACAGCAAAAATGGCAAGCACCATTTCTAGGAATAGAGCCAAACTCATTAAACTAAAAAAGTAGTGTAAATGGCATAACTACTGCTTTTTCTGCATATAACACCGAACTCCATAGCAACTCATCAATAACTATAAAACTGTCCTGCTTAGGACCTGTAAAGATGCAGTGTTATGGCACTGGAAACCTCACTTCAATTAAAGATAAAAAATTCTTTATCCAAGTATAGTTGCTAGCAGTACAACAGAATGAAAGCCATTATTTATCTCTTTCCTCACATTGCTGAAATCATTCATTGCATTATCAATTTTAATTTTATAGGAACTTCCTGCAGAAGGAACCCTCCATCATGCCACAAAAACATAATGCATATGGAAAGCACAGGGAAGACAACTGATGCACGGCAGGAGAGACATCAAATTGCCACTTAAATGTTGCCCATGCAGACACATCGGGAGGTACTGTTGAACCACAGTCACTTCTGAATGTCTTTTCTCCTGAACTTTCAGAGCTATAACAATTTACATTATATCTAAATTAATCTCTAGAGCTCAGACGTGTTTTTAAGATGCTGCGGTAATTTCCATTATTTTGTATTCGTTCTAAAGCTGTGTGCACATAGACTGGAGAAAAACAACCTTCCTTTTCACAACACAAGTCAGCTGTGCTGCTGCCTGAACGATCTGTGCAGATCATGCCAAATGAAAGTACTTAAGCCTACAGCGAGTTGGGTGAGCCCGTCCCCAGCGACCTATTTCCAGGTCGGGACCCAAAGCACATCCCCTCCATTTTAAGTCTCTCTGAAGTCAGTACCAGTCAAATCATAGATTGCGCCTTTGCAAGAGGCTGAAGTGGACGCTTAACAGCCGCGCAGGGGACAATGCTCTCTTTCTGAAGGTGAGAATCGCTCTCCAACTCGTTATGCAAATGCGAGACTTGCAAAAGAAACCAGAGGATTGTGCTTTCATGCCCGTGCTTCCAGTGCCACCTGCTGTACGGAAGAGGCAGATTCAGAAGCTCCAAGGAAAGCCAGAAAATTCTTCCCCGCCCACCTGGGAGCACAGTAACTACCGAAATTAAACACTGAGACATTTACATTTTCAGTAGTTCAACAGCATACCGAGTTGTGTGTTAAAGACACCCACATGTGCCAAACACTTCTAATTTTACAAAGAAAGTACATCAGCTTCGCTTTGAGTTTTCCATAAATTCATACAGCTTCTGGGATGACATTTAATGGATGAGAAAAACATCCATTGTTACAAAAAAAAAAACCAGAATGGAAGTATAAAATAGGCTATAAATTTCAAAACATCTCATTAGATGAATTCACTGGGCAATAATTAAAGTATTTGACCAGGCAAGTTATTCGTTTGTGTCATCCCAAACTCTTACCTAGGAAAGGTTTGATGGGATTTCCAGTTCCATTGGCCACCCTGCACTACAGTGCCACACGTCATGGCCACACCGCATGTGCCTGGGGGATGCACACCTTGCTCCCAAATAACTCTACCTTATCCAATAACACGTACAAATAACTGCTACAGACTCTTGCCAGGACTGTTTTTCTCATATTGTTTCAAGAGTTCACCGATATAAAATTCATAAAATGGATTTTCTTGTCCATAGGTCCAAACTCAAATGTTAAGACCAAATCTGCTTTTAATTAGCAGTCACCTTGATGGCTGCCAAAGTTACACAAAGCCATTGATCAGAGCTGAATTGGAACTGTTGACCTAGAAGAGATGCCTGGATTTCATTCTTCATTCTGTTTTCCAGCTATGGCTAGAAAGTTACTTGATAAATTTCAGTTAGGGGGTTTCCAAGCGCTGCAAATCAGCATGATTATCTGGTACACACAGACTTTCATTAGGCAGACAGACAAGGCCTTATCAGCGTCCCTAATAGATGTACAGCGCTGTTCTGCCAGATCTGATAAGCACTGCGGTGACAGAGAGGGGCCTCAAGTTTCAAGCAGCTTCCCCCTGCCGATGCCCGCACTGCTGGCCCCGACCTGTGCACGTGGAGAGCAGCTGCACCGAGCCAGGCCGGGCGGCCCTGCTCACCTTGCAGGCGGCTCTGGAAGGAGCCTTTGTCTAGCTTGACGGAAAATCGTGTTCCCAGGAAGGAGACGGTGCTCTGGTTTATCCCAGTCACATCCAGCAGCTGATCTCTGCTCCCTTCCCCGCTGTACCAGAGGCCAGCTGGAGCAGCAGAGCTGTTCTTCTGTTGGCTCTGCCACTTCCCCTCATTGCACGTCCAGGTTTTGCTTAATTGTTTAGGTCAGAGGTTCCAAGCCAGGAGAAGCAGAATGTCAGCGTGGTGAGTTATGCTTGGTTATGGGCTCACCACAGTCAGCTGGCAGCCTGGAGGGCTGGTGGCTGACGTTTACTTCTGCATTTGTGGTCAACCTGATTCAAAGTTTTAGGTATGATCTTGTGCTGCGGGTGTAGCATCAAAGCCAGCTTCCCATCTGCAGCTGCTTCTGTAACTGGTCTCATTATTCTCTTCTGTGATCAGAACTAGAAGTCCATGACATAGTGAGCATACCTACAAGAAGCAGTGAAGGTGCTTGGACAGAAAAAATCCTTGATCGTCTTTCCATCATTCCAGTCCTGCAACCAGATGAGCAGCCCCGCAAAAGCCACAGTGTTCTCAGCTGTCTTTGTGCATCTGTACAGCCCAAAGGCAAGTCAAGTAACATGTCTTTGCTCTGCAGTCTGAGTTTCAAGGAACTTGTTAAAACTGAATTTTTCAACAAAATTTTCCTATTTGATGGAGGTTGCTGATAAGAATTTTTGGACAGATATTCACCAAGAGAAGTTAAGCTAATCAGGCTAGCTTTCTGTTTTTCTTCAAATGAAACTATCTTTGAAACTAGGGAGATTAACAGGGAAGCTACCAAGGAATGAGATAAGTTACTCGTTGCATTCCTGATGTTTAATTTCAGTCTTCCTGGCTGATTTTCTCATATCAAACCCAAATCACTCAAGTCCATACAGGAACCCTTATGATGCTCTGTAGACTTTGTGGATAGTCACTCAAAGACAAAAATCTCACACATGGTTACATGAAATTTGTCTGCCTAGTGGCTGTGCATGAGATATTCCTATGTTTGGAGTAGTATAAGGAGATTTCTTGACTGTTGCTGTTGATGTGCTGTGTTATAACAGCAAGGGAGAGCCGGAACCAAATGAATTAAACACCCAACCAAACCATTAATGCCTTCTGAAGAAGAGAAAAGGAAAGATCACTTCCAGGTGAGAAAATTAGTCAAGCCTATAAGCAGTTACATATGTAAAGAAAACAGCTTAATTTAGCAAAAAATCTAGTAATAAACTTCTAGGAGATAAAATGCTCTAATTACTATTTTTATTTTCCTCTTGTGCCTGGATTCATGTTTGATTAGATTTTCTGTAGTTCATAAGAAAAGGAAGAGCAACACAGTTTCCAAGTGCCATTCATCCTGTGCATCTCTGTCTATAGAGCCTAGAAAATTAGGATCCTGATTTGAGCAACTCAAGTTCAAAATTATATGGAGTAAGACTGAGCTGTAAATTTGTGTACACAGCTTATCATAATTGCAGCTACTTCTGGAATAAATTATGGCGAGTGTCTTAAACATGCTATGGCTGAACTGAAGAAGGTTCTTCAGCTAAAACTGGAAGAGCTTCCTGTCCAGAAAACACAACCCAAACTCGAGATCAGACTCAATGGCCTCTTGGGGAAAGGATTTGCAGTATTTGGTTTTACATTTCACCTCACAAGCAAGGCTTCCAGCGGTTGAACACTATGAAGCACATCATTTAAAGATTTGGTCAGTCTCAGCTGTAAAAGTGAACAATTGAGCTCAATTGCTGCCCTCCAACTCCTGGACTTGTGGACCTGTGCATAGATGGTGGGCTGCTTTTGCTGCACACTTAGTTTGGTCAGGACCATAACAAATCCATGCAAGTGTTTTCATACAGAGTCCTCAGTGGATATTCTGCAGCACACAAATAGGGTATCAACAAGTTCTACTGTGGAATCAGCCCTTACTTTACAGCAAACACTCAGATCGTCCACCCTGGGAGAGAAATCAGAGCCCATACCTTGGTGTCCTGGTTCACTTGCACCATAAAACACACAGCTGAGAAACACACAGCTACTGCCTTCCTTGTACAAGCCCGTGAAGAGAGCAAGACAAAAATCCACGACAGCTTTCTCAGGGCATCTCAGAGCAGTCGCATTTTAGGTAACAGAAAAAGAAACATTCTGCTAGGGAATCTCCTACGTCCCAAACGAAGCACAGAGGGGACAAGCAACAGTCAGGGTGCAGCTGCTGTCCAAAAAGGTAATTGGTGAGCAACTATCACTGTGATGTTCCAGTTGTATCCCAAACCACATCCCAAGCTTCAAGTCTGAGACATTAAAAAAAAAAAAACAAAAAACACATCTCCAGCTGTGCTAGAGTGCTATGCGTTCACAATTTGGTTTTGTGTTGCACCAGTTGTTGCTTCATGTCACTTCCCAAATACTCATGAATTTGCAGATAGCTTAAACTAACTTTTTATCATACTGTAAGGCAAAATGCTTTTATTGAAAAGCATACATTCTCCCTTGTGTTGAAGACTATGCATACATTGCAGAAAGTAGTAACTTTAAGCTTCCCAAAAGCATAATTGTTTTCTGTTTACCTAGTTCTGTGTTATCATCACTAAAAGCCCTAACAGCAAATACTTAAATCACCCAGGCTTTAATATAGCCACACACATTAAGACTTATCTCAGCTTTTCAGCAGGCGGAGCACTTGCACAGTATTTGCACTGAAGGGAAGCACCACAGCGTATGCTGCCTTTTTAAGGTCAGGGAGCAGTTTCAGGTGAAGAAACTGAAAGCAGCTGGTTAGCTGGCATCTGCAAGAATGCTACAAGCCAGCACCAGGTCAGGAAAATAAGTCTCCAGTTCCTGTCTGCAGGCCACAAACTTCTGTTACTGAACCCACAGCCCCGCCAGAACCTTGCCTTAGCTAATGAGAAATACGCAGCTGCAGTGCTTAAAAATAGCAGGACCAGGGCTCCACGGTCACACAGATGGGGCTGTGACTGCAGGGTACTGCAGGAAGGAGCAGGTACCCACGCGGGGCTGGTGACACCAGAGCAGGCAGCACCACACGTGTTAGAGGGAGCTGAGAGCACATCACAGGCACCCACCTTCCCAACATACACACCATGCTTACCAGGTTCTCCCACTGTCCCTGGCCTATATCAGCCTTCCCCCATCCCTCATGAAAAAACAAAACAAAACAGTTTTATGTTTATTGCTCACACCATCAGAAGGACTTCTCTGACACTGCTTCATCCAAGCAAATAAAATGCGTGAGAAACTCAGTTGGGAAACCATGCCATCATTTGAGGAACAGCCCAACATAGCCCTCTCTTTCAGTCCAGCCTTCCTTCTGGCACCCGTCTGCCTCTTCTAGCCTCCCCAGCAGGTTAATCAGGCCATTCAGCTGACTTTGATTTGCCACCCAAAGCATGCGGATACTCCTTAGCTCTTCCCAGCTGGTGGCTGCCCTGTAGCCTATGTTGAGGTCACGCAGTCCTGTGTACACGTTCCCTCTGCAGCTTTGAGGTTTGCAATGATTTCCAAAGCAACAGTCAGTGTGGTGGGAGAAGAAGCTGCTCCATTAAATCTCCTGTTACAGTGAGAGTGACGGAGGGATTATGACTTCTGCTCTGTCACATAAGGCGAGGCGAGAACAGAGCTTACTACGACAATGGCTCAGAAGAAACGGAAGTTACAAAAAGGCTCTGTTAGGCAGTAACAGAGTGCGGCCTTCCCGACCCAGCGGGCCGCAGGGTGACAGCCCGGGGCCCTGCGGCTGCGCTGCGGGAAGGGCGAGGGGCTGCCGGGGGGGGACACGGCTCAGCGCCCCCGGCCACGTCCCGGCGGTGGCAGCAGGGCCGTGAGGCCGGAACCCACTCATGGCGGGTGGCACAGGCTGGGGGCACTGGGTGGCAGCCGGCACCCACTTGTGTCCCCCCCCCGTTGGCAGGGGGAATGGTGGGGAGTGCTCAGCCTCCTAGCACACGGAACTGTGTTTAGTTATATTTGATGCTGGAGACAGAACTTACGCGTTGAGGAACTTAGCAGTGTAATAAATCTTCCCTCACCAGAAAAACAGCCAGCGGTGTGTCACCGTCAGTCCCCATCCCTAGTGGAAGGAGAGCAGCAGAAGCTGCTCTGTGGTGCCTGAAACTGCTGCCCCCGGACATCCAGGCTTAGTGGCTTCAGGGGCCGGAGGGCTGAAAGGGCCCTGTGTCATAACGCTGCCTGGGGCAGCCGCCAGCCGAGCAGCCGCGGCTCGTTCGGCTCCTCCAGACGCTTCCTGCTCGCCGTGTTCCCGAAGGACGCTGGCCACAAGCACACAGCTGGGTGAGCTACCAGAGCCCACAGTCCTCCGGCAGGAGAGGTGTGACCGTGGCACAGAGGCACACCGCTCGCCCCGCGGGGTAGTGCTGTCCCCTGAGGACCTAACCCCGAGGGAGAGCTGGTGGGAGGATTTCCCACTGATCCTTTTTCCTTTCTGTTTTCCCTTACACTGCTCCAATCAAAAATCAATCAATCAAACAAACAAAAATTAAATACAACTCAATATTAATTTTTATCAGAATTTTTAACGTCTTGATGAAAAATAACAAAATAGATTCCTTGGCCCAAAATTGAATAAATGAGGCCACATTTTTTTGACCAGAATATTGATCTACCAGGGAAGAAATTTCTTGGCCAGTCCTAGCCCGTAACTAACAGTCTCTTTCCATACCCAAAAGCAGTGTCCCTTTTGAAGCATCTGCCAGATGCCCTTAGCAAAACACGGAGAACTCCCTCAAGAAAACAAATTTGAAATGTGGTACTTTTTTTGTCCTGGGCAACAGAGGAGATAGTCTTTACAGGGGAGGTGGAATGAGGACATCATTTCCGACCAGGTGTCGATGGAAGCCTCGTGCTGGGGTGTTTGGGGTAAATCCAGCTTTGTCCTGTAACAGCTGTTGGCGAGCTCCAGGCGTGGTGGCTGCAGGATGGCTGCACACCCTTTTATTCAGTCTTTTTGTTTGTTTTTGTTTTATCATTATCATTTATTTATTTTGCTTTTATTTTTTCCTCCTTTTTTGCCTGTCCTAGTGAGGAGCTCTACTAAGGCAGCTGTGCTTTATGCTTCCCATTTTTCGAGCATGGCTATTAGGAGCTTTCCGTCACACTCCACACTAACTCGCTGCCCTGTGCCTCCAGCCCAGACCTCGCTGGGGACAGAACCAGCTGCTGAAGCCAGGCGAGGAGCAGCACTGCCAGTCCCAGGGGGGCTCCGGGGGCAGCTGCAGGCTGCCAGGAGCCAGGTCAAGCCAGTGCAGCATATCCTGCAGTGCCAGCACTGCTGGTCTCTTCTGGCACACTAAAGCTTTCCTGACTCTGAGCAAGTCTCCACGTCCCCCGTGGAACCCAAGGGGAAGAGTGTGTGCCTGCACCTCCAGCTGCAGTGAGCTTCCACACAAAGCAGCTCCCAAGGTGCTTTCTGCTTCAGGCTATTTCCAGCTACTGTTAATAGAACAGCAGGGAAATAGTTGCTTCTCCCATTATGCTTTAATTTTCTGCTAGTCAGGTGATCATTTCACCTGCATTTTATGGACTAGATGCATATATGGTCTCTGTGCATGTACTAATGTAGGTAACATGTAAGAGGGGCTGTGTGGCCAAACCTCTGTTCACAGGAACCTCAATAAATGTTTCGTGCTCATTCATAACAACCCCCCTGCTCTTTTCTGTTAAATAAATGCACTTGAGTTTAGTTCTCATTTGAGTTCCCTGCTGTGAAAGCCCTCTGATTTCAAAAGCAGGTTGAGGAAATGTTTGGGGAGAGGCCAGCTTCTTGCCCACATTCCTCATGCTGAGCCGTTCAGGATGATGCTCGTGAGCCCCGAGGTGGCCAGGGACTGTGGGCAGACCGAGGCACCACTGGTGGCTGCTCCAGTTTGTGCTGGGCATGGCATGTTGTCCTTGGCCAAAAATAGGCTAAGTGGGAGGAATGAAATAGTATCTGTGTCTGACACGTGGAGAATGTCAACGGTTGTTCCCTGAGTTCAAAGCCGGGGCAGATCTGTCCCCTCTCCCAGTTTGGGCGGACAGTGGGGGCAGTGCTCAGAGGTCTCCCTGGCACCGACCCCCAAAGCCTCTTGCTCTCCCCAGTGACTTTGCAAAGTCACGCAAATTGCTCAGTTGTCATCTATTTAAATTCTGGCAGGAGGGAACCAAACCAAACCAACCAGGTTGAGCTTGTCTTGAAAAACATACATTTCCATCACATTTTTTTTTATAACAAACATAGATTTTTAGAAGGAAGGAAGAAGGGAGTGACTTCACCTTGGACTGCACTTTGTTTCAACCAGAGATGGGCTTTGGTGACACAGTTACTGACTCAGGGCTGGCTCACCGCTTGCTGGATGAGAACAGAATTTCGGTCTGGTAGCTGCTGTGCACACTTCACAGCTGGCAGCAACCACCGTGGGGGGGGGAGGGGGGGGCGCACATGTTTAACCAGAGAGCTGGCTGTTCTTGCATATTTTGCACAGATTTATTTCTTTTCAGTGGTGATGTGAAATAATAATCAGAGCTAACAACACTGCATGTACACAGGTCCAGTTAAAGCCACATAACGCATGTAGATAAAATCAGGAGAGAATCTGCCCTGTGACCGCAGAGTGCCTTACTGCCCCGAAAGTCATGTAATCACCTTTACCAGCAAACACCACTGTTCCCAGTGTCACCAGGGAGCCTCCTGGTGCTTGCTTCCCTGTGGCTCAGCTATGCTGCACCCAGAGCAGCTCAGTGCCCTGTGTCAGTGCTGCAGCCCTGGGGGCTGCCAGGCGCTCACCCAGCCCCAGCAGCCGTGGGCAGCCTCGGGCAGCCCCCCCGGGGAGCACCGCTGTGCGTGCGTTGCTCCGGCTGTCCCTGCATCCTCCCCCCCACCAGCTTTACCTCACCTTGTGATACCGTTCCTTAGGACACTTGGCACGCGGGCAGGAGCCACTCGTGTTCTGTGGTGCTTTGCCGTACGGTGCCGGCTTTTAGTGCTGGTAGGAGGTTGTTCACAATGCATTGCTGTGAGGTTTTGGTGCTGTTGGGGATGGGGGCACTGGGGAGGAAGGAAGGAAGAAGCTGGGAGGAATTAGTTTAGTAGTTATGCTTTTCAATAGCCTGTGGAGTACAACCACTGTCCTTGCAGCTATCCCAGATGTAAATGCCACGAGACCCCACAGCCGTGGTCAGAACGTGGCAGTTGTTTGGCCTCACATAGCAAGTCCAGTTGGCGTCCCACCTCCTGCAGCACAGATTCTCAGATCCCCCCTTAATGCAGGCTCACCTGAATGGTTTTGGATCTGGAAACTTTGCCTCGCTCCAAAGCAGCAAGTGGCTGTGGCTGAGGCTGGCTGCGGGGCTTTGGCTGGAGCTCGGGGCGCTGCACGAGATGTGGCCGGTGGCTGTGCACCCAGCAGCGCCACAGCTGTAACACAACCAAAGCAGGACAAAAGCAGGCTGCCAGGGTCCAGGCACCTTGCTGGTCGTGCACAGAAAGTCCTGGTGGGCAAGGGGACGCTCGAAGGTCCGAGGTTAGGGGGTGGGCAGAGAGAAGGGGCTTGAGCTGTGTCCACCTTGGTTCTCTGGAAATAGGCTCAGGGCAGGGGGCTATCATTTCATGCCAAAGTAAATGAAACTTGCCTTCCAGACTTCTTACTCTTGTTACTGACAAAGTGGGGAGCTGTGAGAATAATTTTTACAACAGTAAAGATGCATTAAGAGAACCTGAACTTTGTATGCTTTGTTTTGTTGCTCCTCTGCCACTCCTGGTGGAAGCAGGGGAGTCTGAGGAACAGCGCCTACGCTGCTCACCCATCGCTCCGGGGACCCCCGCGCCCCTCTGCCGGGCTTGTTCCCTCCCCAGGACAAGCATTTTGTTCTCACGCGTGCCTGTTGATGGGTTTTCTCCCCTCATCACAAAATGTTAGGAAAATAACACTGGCGAATAGCTTTGTTTGTCATTCAGCCTGAGCTGTGCGGAAAAACGCAGCAGACAGGCTTCCTCTGAACAATAATGGCTTTTTCTTAGTGTCCTGGGAGGAAGAGAGCTGGGAAATTAGAGGGATTTGAAATGGTGCCTGAGGAACTTGAGAGAGAAAATCCAATTTCATAGTTCACTCAGAGAGGATGTCCGTAAGGCAGCCAAGATGCCGGAGACTGAAGCTCTGTGGTAAACTAAGCTGTTTTAGAGAAACCAAATTGCTGCTTGTTCATTTTCATTTTATGAAATTGTTTATTTTCCACACCACACGTGGTCTGCGACTGACAGGAACAGGTTTTAGTTCTAACTCTGTCACTGCATGGCTTATATTAGGCATACACTGACTCCAACTCGGACAGCACAGGTCACTTGATGGAAACTCCGATGCATGGGGAACAGATGCTGGATCCTTGCCTGTTGACCTGGTCCTAGCGTCACTAAGACCAGCAGAGATGTCCTGATCTGCACCTTCTTACACTCTCGTACTCTTCTGCTTTGGATCGTAACTTTATTTGATTTTACCCTACTCAGTAACAGCTCAGCCCCGGCCTATGCCATTGCGTGGTTTTCACAGGGATATAAAGACCCCAGACTGTCCCCAAGGAGCTCAGCTAAAGCTGTCCCTTCATGGACATACACAACATAGTACACATACAGACACAAAATATGTTATTTATTGTGAATTTTGCAAAGACACATTTAAGCAACAAAATATACATTTGTGAACCTTTAGTTTTATACATAACAAATACAATCTGCTACCATAGCAATAAATTAAATGTACATTATTTACAACAGACATAGGCCACCAGGAACTACAAAGCACCGCCTCTCTACATAAAAAATAAACTTTTGTCAGATACATTTCTTCAAGATTTTTTTTTCACTCTATAAACTCTCTTCACATTCTAATGATATAAATTCAGCATTTTCCTTTGCAGGGTATACGCAGTGCTACATTCATTAAAACATAATGAAAGCATGCTCTAAGATTCAGAAATGAGAGCTTCTTGACCAGCTCTAGTGGACAGAGTTGGAACATAAGCAAAGCAGCATGAGTGCAAGGTGTGATCTGCAGAGGTGCTGAGCTCTGACACCAGCCACTGCCTTTAAGAGCAGTTATCAGTGCTAACCACCTCTTGCAGTCAAGACAAAGACAGCCGAGAAACCTCTGAGCCAGATCCTCAGTCGGGGTTAACAAGCCCCGTTATGTCAAGGAAGTAACCTGGCCCCTTCAGCTGCCATTCCTGAAGACCCCCAAAACCCTGGAAAGAAGCTGAATCTGTGCTTAGCACCCTCACTCTTTACCCAGAAAAAAAAAGCACTTTCACGTTGTGCTTGAGCGTAACCCTGTGCTTGGCTTGGGGGAGCCCTCAAGGAGGCTGGTGGTGCTGGCGCCTCCCGCGCACCCTCGCCCTTAGGACGGGCCCTGCAGTGCCCCGTGGGGCTGCGGGGTGGGCAGGGATGCACACGAGGGACTGCGACACATCCCCGCAGGCTTGTGGCGTGCATGGCACAGCCCCGAGCCCCGACACTGGTCCTGGGAGGCAGGCCTGGGCCTGGGCCTGCGCCTGCCCCTCAGCAGGGTAGCCAGCAAGTCTGTGCCAAGCAGGAGGCAGGGTGCAGCAGGAGTAACCAGGGCACCGAAACCCAGGGAAAAAGGGGAGCAAACACCCGGACAGCAGAGACCTGTCCTACAGAGCCGGGAACTCCCTCTGAGCCTCCCAGAGCTGCGGTCCTACCTCCGGCATTCGCTGTGCAGCATCATTTCTGAGTTTGGTATGAGCTGCGTGCATGTAAACAGTGCAGACGGGACAGGCAAACCGCTGCCCCGAGGCTCGGACACCGGGCATCCCCGCTGCAGCCCCGAGCCCCGGGCTGCAACTGCTGAGCCTGCGGAGCAGCGGCCCCGAGGCCTCCTGGGCAGCCCCCGGCAGCCCCATGCTGGGCTCCTCCGCGCCGCAGAGCACCAGCACCAGCAGCAGGCAGGAGCTGCCGAGCTCTGACGTGCACTGCCCCACCAGTTAGTGTCAGCGAGAGATCCTTTCTGTTATATATATATATATATGTATATGTATGGGTGTGTGTCACATATAAGCACAAAACATTTTGCAATATATATGCAGGAACATCTTCACCCCCTGCTGGAGTGCAAATGCCTCCGAGGTTGAACACAACTGCTCAGCAGTCCCCAGCGCTGCTGCAGGGTGACCTAGGACAATCCCAGAACTGAAAGGGATGCTCAGGGCTGCAGGGCAGGGCAGATAGGCAGAAGCCGCACTAGAGCTTGGCTAGGACAGGAGCTTTAAAAGCCCATTGTTATTTAGGATCTTGCAGCTGGTTTTACAGCCAGTTCTGAGCAGCACTTTTGAAACTGTCCCAGGAAGAATAGGAGTAGCTGGCAGACCTTGTCTGCCCGGCCCTGCTGCCATCCCAGCCGGTTGGAATGGCTCAGGACACATCTAACACATTGCATCTCTCTCCCTGGAGCTTCAAACTGTCCTGCGTGCCTTTTAACCACCTTCTAATAATTCTACAAATTGACCTAGGTCAAAAAGGAAAGTCACAGTTTCAAGTGAGAAAAAAGAAAAAAAATCTCAAAAATGAAAAACCCAGACAAGAGTAGCCACTGCATCTTCTGCTGAAAGATCTCACAGAGATCAACACCCATGCGAATGATGACATCTATAGAATCAAGCAACTTCATAGGAGAAAAACAAACGAACAAACAAAAACAGACCCTCAAAACAAGGTTTTGCACCAGTCAGTATTTCACTGCAGGGCATAAGAAAACCAGACCAAAAGTTTCTAAGAGGAAGAACTGGGGATGGGCTTAAAAGTGCTACTGAAGCATCATCAGACAGCAGAACTGAACAGCAAAGTATCTGGAACCTGAGACATCCAGAGCTAGCTGCAGACCGGGCTAAATGCGTTGTGCTTTTCCTCTTTCAAAGAAAATCTCAAGATTTAAATGTTATTTAAAAGCAACTCACTGAAAGCAGGAGGGAGGGTCGCCATTGCTGGTTATTTGTATTTACTGATCCTCCACAGCACGCTCAATGCCCGTGAAAGCATTCTCTGCTTTTTCCACAATGTGGTTCCTTCTTTAACCTGATTCCTCTCCCATGAGGGCTACAGCCTTTTCTATTCAAATGTGCAAATCACACGCACAAGTGGGAGCACCCATTTGGAGGACACATTCCAGTTGTTTCCCAGTACCACGCAGAGCCTCATTCAGCACAGCCGGTTCGAATCAGCTCTGGCCCAGGTGGGAGGAGGTGGGGCAGGGGCGGTGGGTTTCTGCCACAAGCCCTTGCCCTGCGCACCACCGCAGCCACCAGCCCAGCTGCTCAGACACACTTGTGCCCCTCTGAGCTCCTGCTGTGTAAGATTAACTTTGGCACTCAAAGTTTTGTTTTCATTGGGAATCGTGAACTGACAAAACAGTTTTCACTTGAAATCAAGAACCTTATTTCATGGGGTGTTTTTTGCAAAGATTATGGATTATGGCAAGATGCAGTGCTGCACTTCTACAGCACTGCAGTGTATTATTTAAAAAAATCCATAAGGGAAATCTATGAGCATCCTGAAATTAGCGGACAGACTTCAGTAAACTTTAGACAAAGCTCCATAAGAGCAAAGGGAATTCTGTGGCATGATTAGAGAGGTATTTTTTGGAAAAGGGCGTTATAGGGAAGTCACCTTCCAGAACTCATAATCCTCTTCTTTTAAAGTAAACAAAAGCATGTTCAAAAGCAGAGGGACAAATTCTGCAAGGGGTAAAGCCCAATGCCATCAAAAATCACTGGCGCTTTATACATGTTTGCCTGGCAAGCTAACACACAGGATAAGGCAGAGCCCACAGGATAAATCCAATCCAAGTGCCAGTTTTAGTATTTAGTTATACTACAGCTTTAGCTTTGGTTAATCTTTTCCAGGCCCATGCTTGGAGTTTTGGTCAGGGAAAAAACACAGAGGCCACCTAAGCCATCTCCTGAGCTGCCAAGAGAGGACAAGTCAACCCCGGCTGCCTCCTGTGCCAGTACCTGAGGAGGCACGGGACACGAGGCTGCATTTGCCTTGAAAATTTGCAACCCAAGGAGCAGAGCTGGTCAGGAGGAGAAGAGAGGGCAGCTCATGAGGTCCCGTGCTGCTGCCCTGCCAGCCCTGTGCCAGGCAGCATTGCCCTGCTGCCTCCTGACCCTTGGCAGAGGAAAGCAACAATGGGGGGAAAGCCACCGCGACCGGCCGCCACTGAAACCCCTAACTGTGCCCTGACCGCCTGCCCTTCCAAAAGGAAAAATACAAAAAGAAAGTGTTTCCGCACTGATACTACACATACAGGGAGGAGACCCCCAAACCTCGTGGGGGGTCCGCCTGGCCTCCCTCCCGCACCCTGGGATGGGCAGGCCAGCCTCAGGGGGGAGGCTAGTGCTGGTGCCCCAGCCACAGGGTGCGGGTCTCCCACTGGGGCAGAGGCATGGCACTCACCTGGCCCCAGTGCTGCAGCGCGCCCGGCACTGCAGGGGGGACGTGGGGTAGGTGGGCAGGAGTCTCCTGGGGCAGTGGGCAGGGTGCCCGCGAGCTAGCAACGCCATCGGCTGGGGCAGGGTGGCTGGGTCTCTGCCAGAGGACAGGAGCGGCTGCGTGGTGATGGTGACGGTGACAGCTTCCTCCTGGCGCAGGGTTCAGCTGCAGCGGCGAGGGGACCTCGCTGTTAGTGCAGGGCGTGCGTGTTCCCACTGGGTGGTGAATAGTTTTCCCTTTACTGGAACAAAAATTCTCTGAAAACAAAGAAAAAGGATAAAAGCGTCAGAGGTTTTGAATATTCTCACTCTTAAAGATATCCCTGAAGTAGTGGCTATGATGTGCCAGCCCCAGGGAAGGAGCTAAAGCCATACAGTGGGGTGCCGGTGTGGCAGTGGCGTGGCAGTGCCCATCCTCTCAGAGGCACTAAGTGGCCCCAGGCAGGGAGAGGGGGAGACTCGGGTGATGGGTGAAAATTGGGGCTTTTTGAAACCAGTGCTTTTGGAAATGGAATTTCCTCTCCTTTTAAGTTTTGTGGGCACTTCTGCTCAGCTATGAACTTCCTAACAAATACCATGAATTGCATGACAAGACAGACTGCAGGAACCCAAGCCTGTGGGAGAACCAGGAAACAAACTTGTAAATGCCTCCAGGCACGAAAACTCGCACGGGCACTGGTGGAGCTGCAGGGTGGAAGCAAGGGGCTGGCTGCCCCTGTCCCTGGCAGGACTCAGGGCAGCCGCTGCGGCCATGCAGCAACGTCCCTGAAAGCAGGTGGCAGAACTGCCGTGGGGAACCAGAAGCACCCCAGAAAGAAATACATACTGCTACGAGGTGGCACTGAGGGGCACCAACCATTCCCATCATTAAACACTGCTGTTTTTCTCAGTCAGTACTGCGTTCATCTTACAAAAGCATTTAGGATGCTTTAAGACATATTATTGATCACTTATTTAATAGAAAACACTGCAATTGGTCAATGTGGGCTATCACTAAAGGATACACATTTGACCACAGATGAGATGAATCACTGGGCACAACAGTGTTAGAAACACTTACCGCTGAAAAGTTCTTGACTTCTTTCTCCTGCTAGTGGCTCTAAATGAAAAACCAGAATACGGCTGAGTTGCAAAAAAAGGCACCAGAAGTCACCAAGCCCTCCTCCCCGCATCTCCTGTATTTATTCTCAGCAGGACGCACAGCAGCACCAGCGCCGCAGCAGGGGCAGGGGAGGTGGGACGCAGCACCCCAGGGGCTGCCACCGGCCGTGCCCTGCGCTGCACCCTGCCGGCACGGAGAGGCTGCCCCGTGCTGCACAGCCGTGCCCCACCGGCCTGGAGGAGCGGGGCTCTTCCTCCAGGGATGTCCCGTCTCTGTCACCCTCAGTGATCCCATGCAGACCTGCACGAGCCCGGCCCTGCCCCAGGCGGGCTCTGCCCCCGCCCCACGGCCGGGCAGGGCAGGATGCGGCCCTGCACACCCCCATGAGAGCCGCGGCACCTACCGTGCTGGAGCTGCCGTGGCTGAGCTTGTCGAAGCGGAACTTCAGATTTGACCTTGGAGAGTTTCTGTTCTTTATATCTGCTGAAGGGTGGGGAAAAGCAAAAATAGTACTAATCCACGAGCAAGCCCGTTTGTTGAAGCTGTAGTGCTGACTGCTGTGCTACCAGTGCAGCAGCCAGGCACTTTAATAGATTGTCACCAATGTTACAAATATTTAGTCTATCTTGGCTGAATGTTTGGCAAAATCTGTACATTAAGTGTTTTTGATGGAATAAATTGAGGCTTAATTACATTTCACAGTGTTTCTACTGGAAATGCCACTGAAAAGGCTACAACAAATGACTGATCCATATAAGTATGGGTGGATTTCAATGCTCTTGGCAGGAAAAATGCAAAATAAACACTTTAAGCATTAAAAGAGGCTATTTTACTCATTCAGAAATTCTCTAATAAAATAAGGAGGAGGACTTGTGGGGTGCTGGGATACAAAAAGCAAGCAAGCCAGACTGCATTTTCCAGCTTTTTCTCCTGAGCTGTTCCCAGTTACAGAGCTGTTAACAGTGGATTTGCAGCTCTGTCTATTTCGCAAAGAGCTCCTAAATTTATGATGTGCTTTTTCATTTGAATCGTGGTTCCTTCCGGCAGGACCACAGTGCAGGGGGAAATTAAAGGGTTGTGATGCGCAGGCGAGGAGCAGACGAGACGCTGCAGACACCCCAGGGCTCCCGGAGCAGAGCGGTGTCATCACCGCCGCGCTGCACTAACAAAGGGCCTGATTTTGCTCATGTCGACTTGTGCCTCACTTTGCTAATTGTCTGACTAAAATGGATGGAATTAGTGCAGAGTTAAGTTAGCAGCAGGGGCAATAGAGCCAGGCCCAAGGAATGCTGCTCGTTTATTAAATAATTTGTGAGTCACGGCTCATTCCTTGGAGACAGCGAGTTTCCAAGACTACTGCAAATGTCTGTCAGGAGGGAGCGGAGTAAACAGAGCCACCGCAGAAGCCACCTCTGACTTAGCAGGGAAGCGAACTCCCCATGGAAGCACAGCACCCGCACCACAGCCATGTCCCCCCGCACGCCGGGCCGGGCTGCAGCTGGGGGTGCTCAGCCACCCCTCGGTGTCCCGCAGCCGCTCCTGCTGCCCCTGCCCGGCAGCTGCTGCGATTCCGGAGCTGCCTCCCCACCCGGGGGGACGGCCCCCACACCCACCTGTGGGGCTCCTGCTCATGATGACCGGGGTGGCCGCGGCCCCCATGCTCGGGCTCTCGCTGCCGGGCGATGCGCTGTAGACAAACACGTCCTGCTTGAAGGGCGATGCCGTGGACGGCTGGCTTCCCTGCATGGGAGAGAGCGAGGCACAGCTCCATCTCCTGCAGCAAGCTTTTGTCCCAGGGCTCTGCTCACGTCTCGTTACAGCCGTGCTCATCAGAGAGCCCCCAGGAAGGCTTGTGCTCCGGAGCAGACCTCCTGCACGCCAGCCTCCTGCCCTGCCAGGCAGCACCCAGGGACCCAGGGCTGCCGAGGAACCCGCAGAGCTCCGGCTGTGCGAGCCCAGGAGCAGGAGGCGCAGGGGCTGGTGCCTACCACGCTGTCGTACTCCTCCAGCGTCTCGCTCTCCCCCGCCGTGCTGCTGAAGCTGCTGGTGCTCGAGGAGGAGCGTGAGATGTTTGACCTCCCGTTCTCCTTCAGCTTGATGAATGGCCTAGGAGACAAAGTGATGCGGAAGGAAATGACACGGCTGCTGCAGGCAGAGCTGAGCGCCTCGTGGGCACCGCAGGGACCAGCTGCTCGGGGTGCTGCCAGGAGCAAACCCCCCGGACGGTGGGACAAAGCAGCTGGCCAGTGTCACCCACAGAAACACGAGGGCCTGGCTAACTCCACACCATGTGCCTGCTCCCGTGCCTGGTTTTGGACAACTCCTGTCAAATACCGTTCCTTGCTGCTGTTCTTTTTTAAAGATGGCTATTTTCAGACCATAAAGGAGCTGTGCGCATGAATCACCAGAATCTTTTTTTTATCCCTTAATATCAAACTTATTTATACTAAGACCTGAAGATTTTGTTCAACAGTCCCTGATGGCTGTTAGCTACACAGGGGCTTGCAGGAATTTGAGCTCAGAGGAGGACTGAGCTCTGTTCTGCTCACCTATCTTTGTTGGGGCATATTTCAGGGGAGCTGGGGTTGGATGAGGTTTCAGATTTCATCTCTTGTGATGAATGTCCCATATCTGGTGTCTTCTGGGCTCCGGAAACACTGTCACTGAGGGCACAAAAAAACAGGCTGCGTGAGTTACACAAGAGACTTAAAATGGATGGTCAAATTATATTCCTAGCACCAAATGCTAAACCGTAAGAGTAACAGATGCTCTTTGGATACCACTGCTTTGATATAAAACAGAGAGAAGGCATCCATGACACCATAGCTTTGAACATGGCAGAAGAAGCCCTTGTGGCTGGCTGGTGTGGAAAAGGGGGGTTACAACACCCCAGACACACTGCAAGGCCTCCAGCACCAGCCAACAGCTCCTGCAATGTTTGACACGTACTGGGCATTTCCGACCTCAGCAACCAGGACAATGTCGAACTTACCACCTTGTCCTGCTCTCCGACTGGCTCTCAGACCCCGTGTGCAGGCGGGGGAACAGCCCCGACCGGCGCTTGATGGGACTCCTCGACTGGTTCTTGGCTGTGGCTGCTGGAACGGGGGGCTGAAAGAAGGAAACAGCCCACGTTCAGGGAGCAGAGCTCCGTCCTGGGAACTCCAGAGACCAAACATCCTGCTAGGAATTATGCTGCTCACAATTCTCAGCCTGCACATCTAGAAAATGTGTAATACCAGAATTTCTTTTACATCTTCTATGTACTTTGGGGCTAAAAAATAACAGGAAGCCAATCTTCTGGTTCTTCCACAAAACAAACCCGATTTGAACAACACACACAAACGCATGCTGTGCCCACATCCTCTCGCCCTTTTGTTCTCTGTCCGCTCAGGCGACTGCCACGCGACACCAGCAGGGTGCAGCGCCCTGCTGGGACCGGGACGGAGGGATGGACAGACAGAGGGACAGCAGGACGTAGGGCCACGCGGCCGTGCTCACCGAGAAGGTGGTCTTGGTCACCTCGCCGCTGTTGTGCGCGATGCCCCCACTCAGGCTGCCCGGGATGCCACCGCCGTGGTGCTTCTTTTGGCTGCCCACCATCGTCTCCATGGAGTGGCTGCGCACCCGGATGGCTCTCTGTGGCCGCGAGGGACAGGGGACAGCGGGTCACCACCACCTGGGGGCCTGCTGCAGCCCAAAGCCCCCCCAGCCCCAGGCCCTGCCCCAGCAGAAGCACACCGGCGTGCAGCCTGCCTTCTGCTTCACCCCGCAGCGCCAGCACTGCCCGCAGCGCTGCCAC
Organism: Anser cygnoides; assembly: GCF_040182565.1. Classification (NCBI taxonomy): domain Eukaryota; kingdom Metazoa; phylum Chordata; class Aves; order Anseriformes; family Anatidae; genus Anser; species Anser cygnoides. Next base: position 12,608,302 of record NC_089890.1, on the reverse strand, counting down.
GTGCCAGCAGCGGCAGCTCCGGCACCGGCAGGAGCTGCGCGGGCACCGCGGTGGGGTTCATCCCGCAGTCACGGGCTGCCAGGGCTGAGTGCGGCGGCAGGGCCAGGACAAGCCCCGGAGCCCTGGCTCCTGCCCCACGCATGCACAACCTTCCAAAACTCCCCGAGGAACGGCAGCTGCAGCCCAGCTGTACAACTCATTCGGGTGCACACCCCAGCACCGCACCCTGGATTCGGAGCAGAAGGGTCTGCAAGGAGCCCCCAGCCCTCCCTGCTGCCTGCACTGCTGGCAGGTCCGTCTACCAGCCCCTAAACATCACAGTGGTGGAGGCTTCACATCCTCATCAGCACAAGTGTTTCTGGTCTTCAGCATGCTTATGCTTGATAAACACATCCCGCCCAAAGTGCTTCTGCTGCTCATTTGGCCCGCTCGTCTCTGCAGTGGTCATGGAGGAGAGCTGAGCCGTGTCCCTGTGGCAGCTGCCAGCAGCTGCAGCCTGTGGCTGCTCCTCAGCCTTCATCCCTCCAGACCCAGCAGTGCCCTTTCTGCGCTCCTTGCTCCCTGCAGCTCCAGACATGCTTTCTCCAGATATGTTTTTTAACCCGCTCTCGAGGCTGGGAGGCTGGCTGCACGATGATTCCCATGCAGCCTTCGGCACCATGCTGTTAGCAAACCACAGCCTTCCCCCAGCGCGCCTGAGACACCTGTGCCGATTTTGGTGTAGGCTGGTTATCAGGAAGAAGTTCCCAGGACAAGGTCTGGTGCCCTTGCTCTCTCCAGACCAGGTGCTGGCTCCAATCCGCTGACAGAGACCAGAGTGGTGCTGTGCTTGGTGTGAACACAAAGGGATGTGAAGAGTGTTCCAAGTCCGCCAGAAAAAGGACCAAAGGCACGGCTCTGTGAGCATGAACTGCACAAGCAGGGAATGAGGACAACTTTAATGTGTTTTGACTCAAAACTGTGGTAACCAGAGCTGCGCATACTGGAGGCAGAGACCTTTTGTAAATCTGAACACTCATTTTGGATGCTTAAACAGGACCTGAGCTATTTTTAAAGCCTTCTCTCAGTTGTTGTCCCAAGCACTTACAAATAAGACCACGAGATCTTTTGAAAGTCTGGCACACACTATGAAAAGCAACAGTGAAATGCACAAGTTAAAAAAAATCTATACACTTATTTTAATTACTGTAGTCACCATAGTAACTGGAGACCAAACTGGACTATGGTACCAGTGTGCCAATTACAGTGAAGTTTTCCTTTGCAGCTATTACCTTCTGAATTTCTGCTGTGCTATCTACCATGCCATGGCTACGTTCTTCTCCAACCCATTCAATGACAGCTCAAGGTAAAGAGACGTCAGAGGGAACTAGCCAGCACGGGGCATATTTCTGAAGGCATCCAGCACTGCATCCCATGGTGCACAGGCACCGCTTTGCCGCCAGCTTCAGCCAGTTGTAAAACCCCACAGGTACCAAACTCCGCTGCACCCTGCAGAGCCCAGCTTGCACAGGGACCGCGGTGTCCCCAGCAGCCCCGCGCTCAGCCCCTCCTGCCCCTCGAGTAACGAACTGCAAGCAAGCGTCCATCAGACCGGATTTATTAGGATCAGCAACTCATACAAAATTTGTCAGTGTCTGCAGGTGAAAGCAGCAGGTCGTTCTGCTGCCAGCCGCCCTGGCTGCCCACGACATGCAGGCAGGAAGGTCCCTTCCTGGCACTGCCGATGCCACGGAGCCCTGTGGTGCTCCCAGCACCCACCTGCCGCCCGGCGCAGCCCCTCGCCCCGGCACCGCTTCGTGTACTGCATGTCCCCCAGGGCCAGCACTCCGAGAGCCACGGTGCCCACGGAGAGGCCAGGAGGGAGCAGGCCAAGGGCTGGCTCACCGATGTGATGCAACGGGCAAACAGAAATGGAGCAGATCACGTCTTGCCCTGCTCCCAGCCCTCCGTGCTTGCCACTTCCCTGCCCCACGTTCACTCCAGGAACACCCTGTGCAGGAGGTAAGCTAGCAAGCAGCCCAGCAGTGCGGTCCTGACGTGGCGGGGCAAGCACAAGCCAGCTCCAGCAGCTGGATGCACCACACGCCCCAGGACACCCTGAAATGCCAAGAAAGCAAAGTGCACCTTCTCATACACAAAGGCGTGTGAGAAAACAATCATTTAACATCGATGTCTCAGACCGGGAAGTATGCTGTGACAGACGACTGCATGGTACCTCTGGTTCTGCAGCCCATCTCGTACCTACGCGGGACACAGCTGAGCCTCCACCCCCCTCCTCGGTGAGGGACCAGACAAAACCCCTCAGCACTGCTCATCCCACCTCCACAGCTGCCTGCGGTACGGTGAGGTTCGCCTCCTACAAGTGCCTCTTTCTCTATGATAAAGAGAAAGCTGTGCCTATAGCACAGCTCCAGGAGTTGTGTCCAGCACTGCACCTGTGCAGCCCTCCCTGCCCGCTGCAGCAAGGGACACCACGGCACCAGCGGCCATCCCTGCCGCAGCTGTGGCCAAAGCCACCTGGAGCAGGACAGGGAGAGGCGCGGAGGAGATGTGTGCCCAGAGCCAGGGCATGGGCATCACCCACCATGGGGACGGGGAGCCCCAGCCGGGCTCTCCATGCACCACCCCCTGTACACAGCCAGTTCAGGGGGCAAGTCCTTCCCAGCGACTCCCCATCACTGTCTTACAGAAGCCCTTGCAAGAGGCTTCTGGCCATGGCTCCTGCCCAGGGACATTGTTCAAAAGCCTTCCCTCCTTTACCAGGGCTGTTCCCTGCTAACCCACAGATCGGTGTCCGTACCTGGCACGGTCACCCAGAATTTCCTCCAGGTTGTTCATTTCTTTCTTCTCCTTTTTCCCAGTCCACTCTTCTGCTGTCCCCACTTACACCCATCCTACACCTTCACCCTGGCATGGCAGCACTTTCCCTCCCTCGGCACCCAGCACCTCTCACTGCGGCTCCTGTTGGGCTTGACACCAGCTGCCTCCCACCAGCTGCCCACCCGCAGCGCAGCACGCCCGGTGCTCAGCCCCGAAGATGCTTTGCCCATCCCCGGCACGTTTTAACCTTGCTTTTGGCTAGGGACTGGGGCTTACCTTGAACGATTCCAGAAAGCCTCCATGCCCTCCGTTCTCCAGTTTGTCCTCCTCGGGCCCCAGCCCCAGCATGGTCTGGGTGTGCCCGTGGAGCTCGTCGTGCAGGTTGTCCAGCAAGGCGGCACGCGTTCGGTCCTGGGGAGTGACAGCCGGCTCAGCCGGGGACCGGCCTCGGGCGCGAGGACGCCCGCCTGCTTGCGCTGCTGGCGAGTGCTGGCCTGGCTCAGTGCCAGGAAGAGCAGTTTGGGAGGAGAAATGGAGAGCCCTCTGCACCCTGCCGCACACCTCCCAGCCTTCGCACAGGGCACCGCAGGGTGGTAGGGGGTGGTTCGGGGTGGTACGGGGTGTTGCAGGGTGCTATAGGGCAGTTTGGGGTGGCACGAGGCAGAAGGCAGTGAGCGTTACCTCCAGCTTTGCAAACTTGTCTGACTTGCAGCAGGCGTTCTCAGCATTGATGAGCTTGGTCAGCAGGAACTCCCTGAACTCGGGGCTCTGGGGGAGCAAGAGAGGCAAGGCTGAATACCAGCCATCGTACTGCTCCTGGCAATTCTGGTAGCATAACCCTACGGACCCAACAACGAGCAGTGACCCGGGGAGCCGCAGCTGCCACCCTGCAGGGGTGATGCTGCACGATGATGCACCGTGCACGGCCTCCTGCCTTGCCACAGACCCACGGTCCTCCTACCAATAATGTGTAAAACTCACAAATCATGTTTCCCCCAACAGGGCATGCTTTGAAGCATCCTGGACACACATATACATTCCTCCTGACTTGGCACACGCTTTCAGACCTGTGTCTCACCTTCTGAAACACCGGCGGGCTCGGCAGCGGCGGGCCAAAGGAGGGGACGTCCTCGCGGGCCGTGACGGAGACCTGCAGGGCCAGGAGGAGCCGGTGGGGCAGGGGCACGAGGGCAGCACCCAGTGCGGCCCCTGCGCCCCGGGCGATGCTCCCAGCCTGGCAGAGGTGCCCCCGCTCGCCGACAGTGGCACCTAGAGCTGATGGGGCAGGACTGACTGCAGTGCTCTTTACATTTACTTCCTATAACTTTGTTTTCATTCGTGGCCCTAAGTGGTGTGCTTTCAGCTTGAAATATGATGTTCTACTGACCTGCTGATGGAAAGCGGAGGGAGAGCAGGGTTTTTGCTACCCGCACTTGAGTGCTGTGTTTAGGAGGGCATGAGCTGTCCTGAGGTTTATTCAAGTATTTAGTCAAAAATCCTTTGTAAAAAGTCCAAAATTCTTAATAAATGAGCATGCTACTACATGTGCATATATTTTGTACATGCACTTGAGTATGTATACACACACTATGTAATAGTACATACATAAATATTTGTGTGTATACATATGTACATTCAATATATACATACTCCAGTTATGTATATATCACTGAGCACACATAAGTGAATGTGAAATTTGGAATTTAAATCTGTCCTACTACACAGTTACACACAAACAACACACATACAAGTGAGCTGGGCGAGAAGTGCTTGCAGATGAAGCAAAGACATCCGTGACAGTGAGCAGAGCTCCACGGGCAGCATCTCATGCCTAGGGCCAAAGCGAACATCGACATGTGCAAGTTGAGATTCCCCCTACCTTGTAGGATGTGTTATCTGCCTCGGGGTTTTCCACCTGTACAACAATGTAGGCGTGCAAGAAATTGGAGGCAATCATGTCTGGGACGAACGGCGTGTTCTCTTCTTGAAAGATAATTGCCACAATGTCATTGCCAATGTGTCTCTTCCTCTGCAGCTGAGCGGAAAGGGAAAATGTGGTTGGTAAAAGCAGGAAGCTCTGCCACATCAGTGCTGTGTGTGCAGGCTCCTGCAAATCGGGAGCACAGGCAGCCGCAGCCTTCACCAGGGGTCAGGGTGCTCTGGAGCACGGACTTCTGCGGTTGTGGCACTGGGTAGATCACAGCTCCCACACGGCTGTAGCACCTGCACATGACTGCTGGAAGGCGTCTGTACATCTCTTACCTGCTGCGTATCTCCTTCAGTAAAAGGCAGCTTTGTAGAGACGTGAAACATGATCTCCCTGTCCCTGAACACAGTGTACACAGACTCGGCTCCCGTCTGCCCGTGGCTGACATCCAGGCCTCCTCGAAAACTAGAAACGAAGACAAAGTCAGGGAGAAATGAAGAAATATTAATTGAAAGCTTACCAAAGCCTACAGGCGGTTTTCAGGGACAAGGTGATAGAACAAACCAGCTCATTTATCTTTATCTAGCAGCTAGCAAATGGGAAAGAACAAATCATGCGTCATATATTGTAACCGAGCATCCCAGTACCAGTCTGGAGCTCAGGGCAGGCAACGCGGTAACAGCGACGGGCTCAGAGCTGGCAGCAGCCGTGGGCATCCGCAGCGGCCATGAGGCCGGGCACCGTACGGCTGCTCCCAGCCCGAATCTGCTGACCCCGACCCCGCGGCACAGCGCTCAGCACGGCGTGTGCTTCCATGGAAGTCTCTCATTTACAGCTGAGTATCACCAGATATCGCCTCCAAACTGCAGGAAAGGAAGATCTCTCATGGCAGTCCCAATTTTTCTGAAAAACTCCCCCAATTTTGAAAAACAAGCCAAGGCTATATTTGCTTCTTCTCTGTGCTGCTCATGAATAAGATGACTTCTGTTCTCGCATGAGAGGTACTTTACATACTATATGGTGTCTTGTTAAATTTATTTATAAAATCATTCTTTTTACTTACCCTTTAAAGTCCTGCAGCGTTATGGTGTCCCCCAACAAATTCAAGAAGTTCTTGAAGGCAGCGCTCTCCTCATTATTGCCAAACAACTCTTCCTCCTGGGTCTACAGGACACACGAGCCCATCTCAGGAGGGCAGCCAGCGCAAAAGGGCTGCGCTGCTCCCGGCAGCCCGCACCTCCCAGCGAGGCAGGACAGGGCCGGGCTGCGGCCACACCGAGGGGGCTCCGGGGGCCGGGGACACTCCCACGCCGCCAGCACCCGCTCTGCACCACCGAACGTGCCATGTACCACCACTACGTGCTCAGCACCCGCTCTGCACCACCGAACGTGCCATGTACCACCACTACGTGCTCAGCACCCGCTCTGCACCACCGAACGTGCCATGTACCACCACTACGTGCTCAGCATCCGCTCTGCACCACCGAACGTGCCATGTACCACCACTACGTGCTCAGCACCCGCTCTGCACCACCGAACGTGCCATGTACCACCACTACGTGCTCAGCACCCGCTCTGCACCACCGAACGTGCCATGTACCACCACTACGTGCTCAGCACCCGCTCTGCACCACCGAACGTGCCATGTACCACCACTACGTGCTCAGCACCCGCTCTGCACCACCGAACGTGCCTCCCAGCTGCCAGCGCAGCATAAGCCACAGCGTGGGCAGGTTCAGAGCCCTTTCAGCCACCAAGAAATTCCAGCAGTAAAGCTGCTGAGAACAACTTCTGACCAAAAGAAAGAGACGTGAGGATAAAGCAGGGGTAATACTGGAACACAGATTAATATTTCATTGGAAAAATCTAAGTCTTAATCATCCTTTGTGTGGTATATTTCAAAACAACAAGACCGTAATTATGGTCTTCCATGAGTTACTCAATCCGAAATAAAATGCAATATGTAAGGATAATTAGGGTGCCTGTCAGAATAATCTTTGGTAAATTATAAGACTCAGCTGTCTCCGTGCTTCGCATCCAGTGTTCCTAGGCTAATGAAAGCATTTTCAGCAAACGCATGTCTGCATAGCCTACAGCCTTCCAAGACAAATGTAACGGTCTCACTGTCTAAACATACATCTGATTAAAACACCACGGCTGCTAAAATGCATTTTCACATCCATTTTTCCCTACAGCCGCTCGCAGGCTGATTTTAATTGATTTTTCTTCAGCCACATCATATTTTGAGTCAGGGAAACATCCAAGTAGTAAGAAATGCATTATTCGTAAGGACACCAGTGACACGGTGTGTCATACGTGCCAAAATTAACTACAGGGCCAAATTTCAGGCTCAGGGGTCCCCCACGTCTCCTGACAAAGAAGCCCTGGTGCCGCAGGACACGCTCCGTGAGCACGATGCGGGGATTACTCACCTGCCTGAACTTCTGGTAGATCACACCAAACTTGAATGTGTTGTTGACTTCGTGTTCATCGTAAGACACTATCATCTGGGACGCCTGGAGTGAAACAAACCACAATTTCATTCAGTGGTCCAAACCAGCGACCACCACAGGGGCCCTGCCGCCATGAGCGCCGGCCCTGCCGAGGCCGCAGCAGGCAGCGACCCCGCTCTGCCGAACCGGCGCTTGCCGTGTGGGCACGCCTCTGAGGCGTCCGTCAGCCTCCCGCGGGCAGCGGCTGCTCTCAGACTTCCAGGTGATGGTTTGGTAGCAACACGAGTAATGAAAACGGATGAATGAATTGCCTTCATCTCGGCTACATCAAAGGGCGGTGAAACTGCCTCGTAACACACTGCTGGGCCTGCCACATAAAAAGTCTGCCACATAAAAGGTAGTTGAAAATGATGGATTTGCTGTATAACTTCCCCGTAATGGGTTTCTGTGGCAGCACAAGAGCACGCTCTAGGCCAAGCGATCCCGGAGTGGGGGGACGAGCTAGTCCCGGCCCCGTCACCAGCGAGGACAACCTGCTGTGCCCTGCAGGGACTGCTGATAAAACACCGTGCTGGTAAAACACCGCGTCCTGCCACGGAGCCAACCGTCCATCGCGGCTTCCCTTCCCACACAGCTTCTCAAGCACAAGCTCAACACTTTTCACTGGCTTTCAAGTCAACCTTAAGGCATCAAACCAAGGCTGTTTCACACCTCACAGCCTTTCCCTCCTTCTCCATGGCCTGGGGCAGGCGCTGTGATGCCTGGGAGGACAGCTCCCAAACAAGACCATGGTGGGTGCACGCAGGTCCTACCCCAGATCCTATAATGCTGAGCCCAGATAAAAACAGTATCTTACACCCTGCATCTGTACAAAGCACTGAGGGGAACTTTCTCAAAGGGACAGAGCTAGGAAGATGCAGTACAAGTGCCTATGCTCTGTATCAGAGCTTCTGGGTCATGGGAGAAAGGGAGAATTAACCCTACCTGTCCTTGGCTGAATGTGCAACCAACTTGGGTAAGATCCTCACCTTGGGATACAGAACTGGGTTAAACTTCAGTCCGGAGGCATCATCGCAGAAGGCCTGGGAGCAAGGGAAAAGTGTCATCAGCCCCTGCAGGAGCGCTGGGACCCTGCCTGGAGCCTTGCCAGCAGGCAGCCACGGGCAGCCCGGCCTGGGAAATCCAAAGGAATGGCTGCAAGTGTCTCATCAGGGAGCCAAACCCTGCACCGGACTGTGGGAGCTCCCCCTCTGCATCCCCCCTGCTTTGGGATGCCCTGTGGCCCTTCGGCTGCCGAACTGCAGGAGTAGCAAGACAGCTCGCAGGTCTCCCCACGGGTGCCGCTTCTTCCTCCCCTTCCCCCTGAAATCACCCAGCCACCTGCCCGGGATCAGGCAGGAGCCAGGGGCAGGGCCGGCGGCACACCTCGGCAGCAGAGCCCAGGCCCCACAGGCCCAGCACCAGTGGCGCAGGCTTCGCCGAACGCTCCATGTCCGCACAGCAGGCACCCCGTGCCGGTTACCTTTGCAATCTGTGGGATGCTAGGCAGCTTGCTAAATCCTGCCAGAGGGATCCTTTCATGCAATGTCTTCACTTTGGACCTGGCAAAGAAAAAGAAATGAACGGATGCTAGGGAGGATCCTGCGATACCAGATGCACCGGAGCTTCCCCGCATGCCAGCCATGGCTGGCTCTGTGGCGTGCTCGCCGCAGGAGGCTCTGCCAGGCCCTGGGAGATGTTCTGCTGGACTTGCTGGGCCGGGTTAGCAAGCAAAGGGTCGTTTTTTCTTTTAATCTCTGCAGATCTTAAAATATTCATAGTTTGGAGGAGAAATGAGACAACAGTTCAGCCACCCTGGGCCTTGTCAGATTACAGGAAGGACAGTGACAGATATGACAGATATTACCCAGTGTCATGGAGAGTTCCACACTCAGTTTCAGCAGCATATCAAAGCCTTGTGTTCATTATCAGAAGTCAGGCAGTCACAACACAGGATGATGCCTCTGGCTTCCCACCCAACCCGAGCCCTTCCATGCAGGTGACACGTGTGTGCTGCCAGCACACCTACAGCATTTAGAGCGGAAACAAAGCAAGAGCCTTCCAAAGAGAAAACACTTTGCTAAGCACTGTGCTTCTTTTCTCCATACCTGAGTATAATCCTTAAGTATTCAGTGCCATCTGCCTCCTCACACTTAATAGAAAGAATCAGATTTCCCAGGCTGCTGGCCGTACAGTAAAAATTTAAATGGTCCTACAAATAGAGAAAGCAGGTTACGGTGGCTCAGCTTGCACACAGCAGGAGACTGCCCTGCACCCCCCCGGGCTCCCACAGGTGTCTGGGCACGGTGGCCGCTGCTGCACACCAGCCATCCCTTCTCCTTGCAAGAAGGCAAATTGTAAAATTTGCCTATTTTGCTCACAATTGTAGGATTACTTTTTTTCTCCTGGGCAGGGTGGGAGCATTTTTCAGCTGCCTCCTTGCTGCCTCTGGCACCTACCTTCCCCAGAAAATGCTTCCTGTAGGCTCTGGCCTCTCCTTTGCACTCCAGCTTGTACCCGTAGGTGCTGGGGCTGAGGTTTTCCTCCTCCTCCTCGCAGATGCTGCTGTCGGACGAGGTGGGCGTGCCAAGGTTTTCCGGGTCTTCGATCCAATATCCCCCAAACTGGGGCAGGATGATCAGTGGGTAGGGGCTGCCCTTCTCGAGGATCTGGGGAGGAATGGGGAAGCTGGGCAGCGCCGGGGTGCAGCCGTGCGGCCTCGTTGCCCCCACCCTGGCTGCCCCTCCCGCAGCAGCCCCTAGCCCCACACCGCAGGGCAGGTCCTGCCCCTCTCCAGTGCCTCTTCCCTCCCCTTGAAGAGGGCTCGTGTGCTGCCCGGGAAAAGCTCAGCCACACAGATGGAGCAAGGGGAGAGGAAATGGGGTTTGCACAGCTCCTGCTGGGAACAGGCTCTCTGCACGCTCCCCTTCTGTCGGCACTTCTGGAAAGGCATTGCCCCAGCGTGTTTCACAGCACCCACCTCATCGATGCTGGGGTACGGGATGTAGTCTTCCTGGAAAAAGGAATCACAACACCGCCTATGAGAGTTTGCTCCCTGCTAGCCGTCCCTTAAAACCACAGCCTTTCCCAGCACAATCAGGGAGCGCTGCCCAGCGAGCTGGTCCTGCCGATCCGCGCCCCAAACCTGACCCAGGCGCTGAGCGGCGAGGTCGGGAGAGGCGGCTGAGCCCCCGGCACGGCCCGGATCTGGCCTGTGAGCCCCCAGCATCCTGTCCTGCTGCACCCCGCTCCCCTGACCAGTTAATGGTACAAGCTTCTCCATGCCTCATACAAAACCCAACAATTTTAAATCACTCTCCACTGAAGTACACAGGTTTGGACACAAAGCTGGATTAGAGATTTACATGCACCACTCTCTTATCTTTGCAATTCAATCAGCGCCTTGCTTTTAGATAACACTTAAATCCTTTTTAGTCCTTACAGTGACTGTCTTTGGCTACAAACATTAAAGCCCAGATTTGTAGAGATAAGGGGGGGGGGTGCTTGAAAAGATCCATGCAAGAAAAAAAAATTCAACAAACCTTATGCTTTTGGCTTCCAGTTCTCTGTTCTTCAAGTTTTGGTGCCTGTTTGGAACAAAACCAACAGACAGAATAACAAAGATGTTTTCAGCAGCACCGGGGGTGCCGGCAGGGCAGGGCAGGACGTTTCACGACAGTCACCCTGAGGCAGCGGCAGGAGCGGAGCCGACTGCGGGGTGCCGGCACACCGCGAAACAGGGACGGACATGGGGAGGGCAAGCCTGGGAAACAGGCCTCGCTGACACACCGCTGCTCACCTGCATTTTCTCCAGCATTTCGAAGAATTCTGCAGACTGAAAAAGAAAAGAGAGACATCTCCTGTCCGACTGAAGCGGGCACGAGGTCAGGCAGCCCCAGCCCAGGCCGCGGCCGGCAGCCCCGGCGGTGCCCGGCGCCTCGGCGTGCCTCAGAGCCTGCCCTGCTCTCGTGCAATTCAACCTGCAAATAACACTCACCCCGGACAAATTCCCAGCCTGCCTTGTGTAAAGTTTGATAAAGGCTCTTTAGTTATTTCTTTTTCTAATCACATCAGTGCTGGCACCACAGTTTGGACAACCTCTTTGGGTCCCTTTTGTTCCCAGTTTTTTCTCAGGCCGTTCAGTCCCACGTTTCCAGCTCCCTGCAGTGCCGACACGGGCTGGAGACGTGGTCCGGAGTGGCTCGGCTGTCCTGACCCCACGGCCAGGCAGCATATCCCGCCCTCGCAGCCTGTCACCAGCCCTGCCGCTGCCAGGGGCTTCCACGTCCCGCCAGCATCCCGCCCCCCCGGCACCTCTGGATGGGCTGAGAGCTTGGGGCAGGCTCGCGGGTGCACGACCACAGACAAGAGGGGGGATTTGAGGAAATGCTGCTCCTGTCTCGCCCTACGTGCACTTCCCAGAGCCCCTCACTCCTGTGCTGGTGCTGCCAGGGCAGCTGGGGCACAGCAGGCAAGGGCAGGACCGGGGCAAGGGCATGGGAAAACCCGCTCTCTGCGGCCAGCGCCGGCTCCTCAACACACCGGCACCTGCGGGGCTGTCCCCTTGGCAGTACAGCCGCTGGGGACATCAGCTGCATGGTCCCCCACCCTCACACGGCCTGTCCTGCTCCTGGGTACGTGCAAATAGATTATCTAGGCAGACTCCAGCTGTCAATACTGGGGCACTCCCAGTAAACCAATATGTGGCTTTGCTGGAGATATGGTGAAGCAGCTTCTTTCCTCCTCTCCCCAACCTCCTTTAATCCGCATTTGCTCTGGCTATCCATCGCTGCGTCTGCAGGAGGCTGGATGATGGTTCACACTGCTGAGAAGAGGCTGGGGTACGGCCTCCCTTCGGTCTGGGCAGGGAGAGCAGGAAGCAGGACCGGTAGCACCGGCACTGTTGGTTCTCAGAAGCTCTGTGCAGAAGAGGACTGCAGGACATAGGGCAGGACGTAGGGCAGGGGCGTCACGGCACTGCGCCAAAGAGCACAGCGCTGGGGTAAGTAACAGTGAACTCCAGACTAAACTGAATTTTTCAAAAGACAGAAAAGAGAGAAAAAAGAGAGGAGGAGGTGACGAAATGAAAAACACTGATTTTCTTTCCAATAAACATAGCAAGCCAAAGTGAGGCTTGCTGCATGAGCAGCCCAGTGGCTGCTCCAGTTCACAGCAGCTGTGGTGGAAGGAAGACACAGCAGCACAGCCAGGGACTAGCACACCCCAGCAGCAGCCTTGGCCATATTTCTACCCTTAGACTATGCCCCTTTTTTATCTCCTGCACCTGCAGCAGGAAAAAAATGAAACCAGGGTTCAAAAGAGCTCTGTGCCCAAACTAGTAGCACTTTAAAAAGGCTTTTCCTTATTTCAAGCTCCTTTTAAGGTCCACTTTATCTTCAGGTCTCTACAATGGACACATGCTCTTTGAGACAATTAAAATAGTTTTCAGGTCCCACTGCCAGCAGCTAGAACCAGGCAGGCAAAACCACAGGGCTAAACCTGATCCAACTTCTAAAGTGAGTTCCGGTAGAAAATGTGTACACACATTTAATAAACCAAACAGCAGTCTGTACCCATTAGGAATTTATGCATACTTGAAGCTAAGCTTTACTGGGCCACAAATATTTTGGTAATTACAGTTAAGACAATTATACCTTTGTGTTGCTCAGTCGGAAGTTATGTCACCTGCAGTGGATTTAGCCAACACAGAGTTTATCCTTACTCCAGTTGAGTCACCGAGCCTATCTGCTCCGAATTGCCATGACTGCATCTGCTTTGTAAATGCAAGCAAAGGCAACACGAGTGTGGAAAATCATTACCCCTGCCACCTTAGGCAGGGCAAACCTGTCCAGTAGCTTGTACTAATGACCTCAGGAACGCAAAATACTCAAGCCAAAAATGGTACAGTTGTTATTCCCTTCCTGCTCACATGTCCATGCTCCCTCACAGCTAAATGTGTTACCCTGACAGCACAGAGAAGGGATGCACAGCATCACATCCCAGCATTCCAGTACAGAAAAGTACATTTATTCCTCTCCTTCAGCACGGAGTCTGGCCCAAAGGCAGGTTAGCTGGGGCAGTGTCTGCAGAACCCCGCAGCACCCTGGAGGCACGTTTCAGCAAGCAGGTGCCTGTGGACTAGGAGCGACTCAGAGCAGAAGCAGCAGCACAGCCAGTAAATGCCCACGTTGTAGGTTTCCAAAGAAAATGACACCCAGAAAGAAAACTGAAAGAGATAAGTTAGAAGTTAGACTGCGCCAGGAGAGCGCGGCTGAGGAGCAAGCACACGGAGGTGCTCGCAGCCAGGCGCCTGCCCTGCACCTCCTCCCTGCGCTCCCCGGGGGCGGCACGGCACTCACCAGCAGGCCCCGTAGGAAATCCATCATCTTCCCCACATCGCCCCTGCCGCATCAGCCAGGACAGCCGTCTTCACGCCCCGGGAGCTGCTGCTGCTATCACACGTCCTGACGGGAGCCCAGTGCAGAGCGGCAGAGGCTGAGTGCCAGCCTGGACACCATCCCCAGCCCCGACACCTCCCCTCGTTAATGTTTCTCCAAGCCAGAGGCACTGCAGGACTGCTGCTTTGTTATTTAAAAGGGTGGCTCCGCGGGGAAGTGCCTGAAACAGGTTGGGCAGGAAGCATGCAGAGGTTTGAACACTGGTGTGGCTCCAGGAGGGCCGGCGGGCATGCAGGAGATGCAGCAGGGGAGCCAAGGGGAGGGCAGGAGGTGATGGGAAGAGGAACGCTGGGTTTGCTCTCTCCAAGCCCACGTCCCCATCTCCCCAGTCCTGCTGCACAGCTACACCTGGCCCGTCTGGGCAACAGAGCAAGAAGAGCCCGGCACAGCCGGAGTTACCAGGCGGCAGGTACCCTGTCCCAACCACTGCCGTGGGGTCTGCCCCTCGCAGGGACCCCCCTCGCCCTGTAACAGCCACACTGTGATGCAGGGTCCTGGCGAGACCCCTCCGTGAGGCCACCGGGGCCGTGCCCCCTGGCTGCAGGATCAGTGCCAACGCTGCACGCACATCTAGCCACCACGGCCAAGAGCCATAAATAGCTTGGAGCAGCCTGAGCTGCAAGTGCAGATGAGTGGAGGACATTTTGCTTTTTCTTCCTCACCATTATTTATTTTCAAGCTGGCAAAGTTGCCACAGGCTGTCCCTTTGGAAGCGGGGTGCCCAAGCCATGCTCCTACAGGCTCACAGCTCAGGACCCTCACCCCTTCCTGCAAAGCACTGGGTCTTTATCATTTAAATAAGCCAGGAGAGCGTGTGACCACTGGAGAAGGGCAGAGGGCTGCACAGATACAGCAGAACAGGCTGAAACACGTAACTGCATGCTAAGGATTCAGGAAAACCAACTCCAGTGACACTGCAGCCTCTGTAGGCAGCAAGGATGGCATCTCCACACCGCCCTGCATGATGCAGCACGTGCCCTGGTGACCGGGGCATCAGGAGCCAGCGGAGCCATCAGGCTCTGGCACACCTTGGTGCCTCCTGGGGGCAGCTGGCTCCACCTGCATGCAGCTGCGTTTGAGGAGGCTCAGCAGGTATTCACATCAGTCCGGGACCAGTTGGGTCTGGCATGTGGAGGAGAACCACACGGTATTTAACAGTCTCTGCAATTAGCTCGTATGTCCATAATTAGCGCAGGCAGCCGTGGTGTCGCGGGGCCCCTCTGGTACTCCGCAGCTCCTCGATCGGCAGCCCCGGCAGTTTGCTGACAGCGAACGGCGCTGCCTGCGAGGCACGGCGCGAAGCAGGAGGCTGCTGCCCCCCTGACCCAGTGCCGCGGGGGCAACGCGTGTGGCAAGTCCTTGTGGCGCAAGGTCAAAGAGGGAAACAGGGACACCAGTGAAGGGGCTGGCAGGGGAAAAGGCCAAGGGAACACCAGAAAAAAAGTAATCCACCAGTTTTACACCGTCCACCAGGAAAACTGGTTTTGCAGGAGGAGCGAGCTATTGCTCACCGCCTCTGGGTGGCCAGCACCCAGCTGGACGGGCTCTGCCTGTGCCCAAATGGGTTTCAAATGCAATCCAAATACTTCCAAAACCCAAGCCCTCCTTTTAACGCTTACTCGAAGGAAGGTGACCCACAAAGCCTCAGGACACCCAGGACAAGTCAGGCCCATCGGTGCCTCGTCACTCACGTGCCTTTTCCCCTGTCCCCGATGGGAAGCAGCAAATGCCTGATGCAGAACACCCAGCCTCCCCAGCTTGGCATCTGCAAGCACAAAAAAGCCACAGCTCTTCCGAGGGAGACAAACGAATCCCAACCATAAAACCTCACAGAATCAGCTCTGGGCAACCCAGACTGCTGACCCAGAAGCTGCAGACTGGGCACTAGCACCAGCACCAGCAGGGCTTTCCTGCCCCAGAACCGCCCGGGGAGGAGGCAGCACACCACTGCTTTGGCCCAAACGCCCTTGTGGCTCCGCCAAAGAATGGACGTCTCAGCCACCAGGGAGTCGCTCCTGTCCCTGCTCCCACCCCCTGCCTTTTATCCCTCGCTGTGACAAGGGACACCAGGTCTCACACAGCTCTCTGGGAAGCACCTTAAAATCTCCGAGGAACGGTGCCAGACCAGGATGAGCACCGAGGACACTGACTCGACTTACTCCTGCTTCCTAGCTTCTCAGCAGCAGCACGGCCAGATCAGCCCTGAGCGGCTGCCCAGCACCCCCTGTGCTGACCGTGGCGGTCACGGCGCCAAGCAAACATCTCTGGAAGGGCTGGGTGTCTGGCTCCCAGCCATGGAGTTACCCCACATTTCCCTTCCATAAGCTGAGGGCTCCCCAAATCTCCGGCATCTCCTCTCTCAAGCATCTCCCGTTCCATCTCTTAATTTTAAGCAGACACGGGTTCCAGCTCATGCCTTTCAGGCGCAAATGGCAGCTGAGACCAAAGCAGCAGCAGGGCCAGAGGCAAGTTCCAAACAGACACGTGCAGCCAGAACTCGGAGGCCCATGCACAGGCCTGAGGACAATATGGTTTTTATTCGTGTTTGGCAACTCAGGGGCTCCCCTGAACTTGGCAAAGTGTCATCCATAGAAGAGCCCCAGCCCCACCACACCTTTCCAGAAGGACAATTTGTGCCACCTGTAAAAGATTTTGCAGCCCTTTAATCCTGCCATAGAGCAGAACAAGTCAGTAATCACCTTTTAATTGCTTTAATTACGTGATTATAAAGACGAAGAACAAGCAGTGAAGCAGGTGCTGCCAGCCTTGCCTGTGGAGCCTGGTCCCACAGACCATCCTTCTCCAGCACCAGCCTCGTCCCCAAGGCCAGCATGAGCCAGGGCGGCGAGGTCCTGCGTGACGGAAGAAGGAACCCCCCACTGCCGAGATGCTGCTCCCATAGCCCCCAGCCCAGCTCTGCTGGGAGGAGCAGACCCCTGCCAGCAGGCACCCCGCATCACCACAAGGCAGCATTTCCATGTGGAACACCGTGAGGACAGAGCCAAAGGCAGAAGCTCTTCAGGACACAGGTGGTCCTGCACAGCGTGCGGATGCTCATGGCCCATCTGCCCCGTGGCTCCAAAATTAGGAAGCTGTGAGGGAGCTGCAGCAGAACAAGCACGAGGAGGCAGCAGGGGCTGCACGCTCACTGTCAGAGCATCCAACCTGAACTCCAGCAGCTGCTACCAGGCAGCTTAACCCCTTTCTGCAAAACAACACAAACTGCACCAGCTCACTTCCCTGGCAGGGCAGAGGCCCGGCAGGACCGCGATGGAGCGGCAGCGCTGCCCGAGCATGGCACATGCAGGAAGCAGCCGCACGCTGCTGCCCATGGCACGGCTGGGCCCCTGGCTGCAGCAGGGCCAGGCTGTGGCTTGTCAGCTATGCAGCAGGTTTCAGTTTTGAGATAAGGTTCAATATGTTGAGGTCCTTCCACACATGGCAAGGCTGCAGTGGGGTCACCGTCTGTACCTGGCTGGTTTGTCAGGGCAGAGAAAGCTGCTCCCTCCTGCTGCCTGACCTCTGAGGATCCCCTGCGAGGAACCAGCAGGGCTCGAGCCGGGGGCTCGTTTCACAGTAAATGTCAAATATCTGAGAGCAGATAGGGAAATGGAGCAAACAGGTTTGGTCCCTTAGAGAGTCCACTCTCGTCTCACAAAAAGGAGAGAGAAAAGGAAAAGCACTGCCACTAAAAAGCTACCAAATTTAAAAAATAAACACTGGTAGATTTACAAAGAGAGTTAATTCCAGAAAGTTTAGGCAAAACTTCAGTACATCACCTGCAGTTTCCATGGTCAAATATCCATGCTGACCCTTCAAGCCTGCCTTCAGAGCCCCTATGTAAGAAAGCTCCCAGCCTTTCCTTTCCTTCTCCAGAAGGAAAGCAGCCCTGATCCCTCAGAAGCCACGATATTTTTTCTCCCTGAATTGCTCCAACATTCACTGGCCTCAGTTAAAACCTGGGATCAACACCTTACCCCTGTGGGACCAGCTGCTGCTGAGCCCAGGGTGAGCTCCTGCACAGCCACGCGGCAGGGCCAGGCACACGGGGCACGGGGCTGCCCTCAGCCGGGACCCACGGGGCACCACTGCTGCTGGAAACCCCCGAAACGGGACCGCTGCACTGCTCAGCGTCGAGCCACCCGGGGAAACGTGGTGTCCTCCGCGGATGGTAAACAACGCGGGGGCTTTGGCTTCCCCTTGCCGGGCGCCAGCCGAAGTCCAGCCAGGAAATCTGCTGGCTGTTCCTCTGCCTCGCTGGCACGAGGATGGGATGCACGCTCTGCTGCTGGCACGCGGCTCGGAGCGCAGGCGTTGAGCCGGCTGCACCCTGGGGGACGGCTGCCCCGTGCTGTGCCCCCGCCTGTCCCAACATGCTGGAAATGCCCGGCACGGCCACGGGGAGCAGGGCAGTGACCTGGCCACACGGGAGAGCCGGGGAGAGCCGTGCAGAGGGGACGCGGAGTTGGCTGCGGGGCCGCATCCCTGCCCGCCCCAGCTGGAGGGAACAAATACAGCACCGCAAACACCGAGCCCAGCAGCTGGAGCTGCATGCGCTGCCCCTCTCCTCTCCCCTCGAGACTCCAGGACCGACATCGGTGGAACGGGGAGAGCAGCAGGAGAGTCCCGGGAACAGATGGATTGCTTACCCCACAGCCGCTCAGTGCTGTGCCCTGCTGGCTCGGTCTGCGCGCAGTTTTGCTGCACAGCTATGCTGATTATGAGTGCAAGACAAATTCCTCCCTCCGAGGACTGATGGGAGGCAATCCTGACCATAGAATTACACCAGCAAAGGAGGTTTTTGCCATTGTAGCCTGCCTCATTCAGGGAATTTAAGCTACAACAGGAAAACACATTTTTGTTGGCAGAGCTTCCATGCTCTTAAGAGGAGTTTGCTCACACAGCTGCATTAGCAACGCATTGTACTGCAGGAAGACAGCATCTCCAGCAAGCTGTCTGCAGCCTGTGCCCGAAATTAAGCAGAAAGTACAAAGTGCACGTAAGGATGAACCTTCTCGCACTGTACAGCTCAGCTGTGAAACTCGCAGCCGGGGGATGCTGCAGAGGCCTGAGGTGTCTCTGCCCTCGGGGAGGAGTGAGGCGAGCTGCCCCAGCTCTGCTCCCACCCGGCTCCAGGCAGGACCCAGCTGCCAGGTCTCCGCCGTGCTGACGCTGGGCGAGCCGGTGCGAGGAGCAGCGGCACAAGGCACGTGCATTGTGCGCTGCCTCCCTGTGCCTCTGCTGCGCCGTGGGCAGGGTCATGCCTCTGCCCCATGCCCTGAGACCAATGTGCCCCACTGCCGCACCCCCATGTCCCGCTCCCCCCTGTCTCCCAGCACTGAGTCTTCTCCTCCTCTGCAACACCACCGAGGTGCCACACCTCGTGTCACCAGTGAACTTTGTCAGCTCGCTCCAACTTTGTGCACCCAGGTCATCAACGAAAGTACAAATGAACCAAAACTTGAGAAACTCTGCTAATAATCTCCTCCAGCTCAATATTCTATTTCCAAGCCCCCTTGCTCTTGACAACCATTTAACCAGGTTCTTAGCCATCACATAATCCTCTCATCGATCTCATCTTCTCCAGCTTAATGAGTAATTTCCCGGGTGGCAGCATATTGAATACTTTGCAGCAACCCAGGGAGAAGAGCTACCATTTCCTTTGTCTGGAAACTCTTATTGCACAGATTACTCAGGTTACTCCGACAGCAGCAGAAGAGTTGAGTCCCTTAACCCACCGGCTCCACTGCGGCCAAAGATCAGGGGCCAGCAGCCACGCTGGCTGGGTCCTGCAGGCACGGAGCTGGTGGTGGGCACGAAGCCAGTGGTGGGCACACCACCAGCCCTGCCGTAGGGCCACGTGGTCCGCCTGGGCAAGCGGCCGCTCGAGCAGCACAGGGGAGCTTGGGGGGCTGATCAGAGGGGTAACAGCATTCAGGCTTTGCCCCCTGCCTGGCATCACTGCTCGGGATTGCATAACGTAACAGGCAGCGCAGGATCAGGCCCATTGGCACGCACGCCCCTCTGTAGCTGATGGTGTCTGAACATGCTGCAGGCTGATCTCCAGAAACCACCTACTTCTGCTCCGCTCGGAACAGCCCAGACTGGTACAGTTGCTGCGTTGGAAGTGCTGCTCTTCACTGGCTTCAGTTTCCAAAACCAGCACCCCGCCTGGACGGCGCACCCACGCGCCGGGGCCGCCAGCAGGAGGGTGCAGCGGCCCCCACGCGGCGCCCGCGCACTCACCTTCATGGTGGGGGGGGCGGTGAGCGGGGGGGACAGCGGCCGGTCCGGGAGGGTCACATCCGAGCTGTTCAGCAGCTCCTGTTTCCTGCAAAACAGAACAAGTGCCGGTCAGCTCTCCCTGCACCCGAAGTTTTGGGAGGCAAGTGAGCAGCAGAGGCAGGAGATAAGGAAACGCAGGGGACATTTTTGTTAAACCAAGAGGCCATAATGCTCTCTTTGAAAAATAATCTCACATCTGAGAAAAAAAAGGCGACTGCACAAAAAGGTGACACAAAAGTTCTCTGAAGAGCCCCATGCCCTGCAGGGGCTGGGCTCCTCACACACAGCCCCACACCTCGGCACCACAGACCCCACGGACGGGGGAGCGGGCGCGCAGCTCCGCGGCGCTGGCATAAACCCGCCAGGCTCCACGAGACTGGGGCTTGGCGAGGGCCCACTGAAGGGATTGCCACAACAGAGCGGCACCAGGGCACTTTTGGGGGGTCTCACAAGGACTTGAGACACTGGGAAAGGCAGGGGAGAAGTACCTGTACCAAGATCCTGCCCAGAAATGCAACCCAAAACCCTCTTCGGCCTTGGTAAGGTGGACCCAAAGCCCTCCGCTGATTATTTGATAAAAATACACTGTGCCTTTTAAAAAAAAATCACTTCCCAGGCAGACAATCAAATCGTCACACGCAGTGGTAGTGCCAGATGCTACTCTGGGAGTCAGAAAATCTGAGATTTAATTTAGTTTCCTCTCATCCCTGCCAGGTTAGTCCTGCAGAAACTGGGCCAAAATGTCCAACTGTTTATCTCACAGTAACGAGGTTTGTTCCCATGGCAGCCCGCCCCGGGATGGCAGAGCGCGGCGCGTGGGGCGATGCTGCGTGGCGCCAGGCACCGGTGCACACCAGGCCCCTCCAAAACGCGACGGGGTGCCTGCACCCAGCACCGGTACATCAGCAGAGCCTCTTGCAAAAAAAAATGCTCAGAGAGCGCTCTGCAGTAGCCGTGCTTCACTCCCGGTGAAGAGCTGAAGGGCAGGCCCTGCCCTGCGCTCCTGGCACAGCCGTGCCAGCCGCGGCATGGACAGGGCACCCCCGCACCCACAGAAGGTCCTGCTGGGGGTGAGGGGCCTGGAACAGCAGCTGCATTGGAGAAATCGCGCTTTTACCAAATCGGAACATGCTCACAGGTCGTTTGCAGGGTGCTACCAAATTGCTCCCAGAGCAGACCTGGTTTTCTACCAGACCCCTGAGGCAACAGCGAGTGCAAAGCCCTGCTGCCGCTGCGCGAGCACGCAGTGGCTGTCCAGATGTGTCCCTGCTAGTGAAAGAGACTGAGCCAGAGCTTGGCGAGGGCTGCTTTTTGCTCTTTCTGCCTGTATGTACAATTGCTTTTGCTAATAGACTTCTCCCAGTCTCGATGGACTTTAACTCCATCTGTTAAGACACATACATGTACACACGCACACACAAACGTGCACACGGAGAAGCGTTTAGCACCCAGCCTGTGCGTGCAGGGGTGGCAGGAATTACCACCTGCCTCCCCCCGGCCCAGCCCCGTGCCTCGGCATTGCCAGCACCCGCAGCGGGCTTTGCCCCGGCCCTGCCAGCACCCGGCCCTGCCAGCTGCCCCGCGCCTCCCTGCACCTGGGTCACGGCCCACACCTTTTTGCCCCCGTCACAACATAAATTAAAAGCCCCCACTCCAAATCTCCCATGCAAAAGACAAAGAGAAGCAGAGGATGCAAGGCAGTGGGTGAAGGCCTGTCCCTTGCGAGGCGAGCCGGAGCCCTCCGCCTGCCCTCATCCGGGTGGAGAAAGGGGAGCCAAGGAGCTGGAGTTACAGTGGCTGTGAACAGAGAGAGGGAGGGCACTAACAGGACGCAGATCAATAGTTCCCATTAGTTAACAACCAAGGAACAAGAAATAATGGACTTAAATTATAGCCAGGGACACGGCGGCTGGATATCAGGGGAAATTCAGGGCTCAGGTTCAAGCCCACAGCCCCGTCCCTGGAGGGGGTGGCACGGCCATGGACCATCACCGCGCGAGGCAGGGCGATGCTCGGCCATGCCAGGGCAGTACTGCAGCCCAGCCCGGCCACCAGCACACGGGGACAGGGCCAGCTGAGCCCTGGGGGCCGGGGGACCAACCTCTGACACGTCTAATTAATTGCTGGTTGCAGGGCTCGGAGCTCTTCCAAGAGCACCAGGTACCAGTGGCTGTGCCCAGGCTCGCCCCGCAGCCCCAGGTGGGACGCGCAGAGGCAGAGCCCCCCAGCAGGCTGCAGCAGAGCAGGGGCCCTCCTGCCCCGGGTGGCCGCTGCGAGATCAAGGCACAGCCCATCCCCATCTCTGCTGTGCTGCACAGCCATGTCTCTAGGCTGTTGGAGATCGTTTTAAAAATAAAATAACATTTTCCAGATTTGCAGGGCAAGAAACGAATTGAAATGCTGTAGGACTACATAGGGGCACCAGCAGAATTTATTCTCTGTCCGCCCATATTGTCCATTGAGCTCCTTCCTAGTCTCCTCTCCAAAAACCCACCGTGACACCACTGCTGAAAAAACACCCAGGATGACAGATTTTTACTATTTCCTCTTTGACTTTCTAGGGCACTACAGCACAGGCTGATCTGGAGGCAACCACTCATCTTTGCTCTCCTTCCTTTGAACCCTGTTCTCTGGCTGATTGCACCAATCTGTACAGTGACCTCAAAGGCATAAAACGTATCAGACCTCACAGAGATTAAAGTTACGGGGATGCATACAAATAATTTGACTTGATCTGGGATTTGTAACAGGTTGCCATAGCATCACATTTTAAGTATTATAAAATCACTCACACAACTTAACAACGTGTTCTTCTATCACATGTTGATTTCTTCTCTGGGGCCAAACTGCTGGAACCGCTATTGCACTTCCAGGGAGAGCAAAACAAACCCATTCACCAGCAGGCGCTTGTAATTAGCCTTGATGCTCTGGAAATACGTTATGTTAAATTGCAACCATTGGCCCACGATTCACTCTTCTGTCAGCTACAGGGTCAAGGGCCATCAGCCTAATTCCCGGGGAGATTACCCTCCGGGGATGACAAATGAACCATGAGGAAGATCAGCATGTCTTCATCTGTGCAGGGCGCACCTGCATGTCGAAGCGGCCCCCAGGAGCTCGCATGAAGACTGCACCAGAGCGAGCGGGTGCTCGCCGCGGCCCCGCCACAGCTGGCTGGGGGCTGGCAAAGGGCTCAGGTCCCTGCGGAGCCCCAGCTGCAGCACGGCTGGACCCGGACGAGGGATGCCGGGCAGCACACCAGCGCCCCACAGCCACCCAGGATGCTCATCCCCCAGGGATCCCTGCAGAGCTGGAGACCACAGGGTGGCCGGGGGATGCTGGCAGCCCCCCTGTCCCTGGGTGCTGCCTCACAGCTGGGCCCCATGTGCCCCCAAGCCCGGAGGGGCCAGGAGCCCCCCGCAGCACAGCACAGCCCGCTGCCACCCGGTTCTGCTCCAGGCCAGCACAAGAAAACGTCTCCTGCCTGAAGCGCCTGCAGTCTGCAGCTGCAATTAGCAAACCGTGCAAGGATGGGGTGGGGAAGGACACAGTAATATGATTATGAGCTGAAGCCTGGGCTTGGCACGTCATGGCTGGAACAAATGGCCTCTGCAATCACTGCTGACCTGTCCCTCCTTCGCACAACGGGCACGCACACCCCGAGGGTCGAAGGTCGGTCACGCAACACAAGGTCTTGGAGGCAGCACCCGACGGGGGGGGGGGGGAGGGCAGTGTGCGCCTCGCCCCGGCCTGGCACCCCTTGGCACTGGCATCATCGCAGGGTGGACGAAAGCATCCTCCGGAGCAGCACCTCCTGGACACGGGCTCCTCTGGCCCAGGCGGGCACAAGCTGAAGGACAGCCTGGGCGCCCCGCGGAGGGACAGCCTGCTGCAGGACGTGTCCCACCAGGGTGGCCCCGCGCCACTTGCTGCAGGGCGCACAGCGGGCAGGGCCTCGGCCGCGCCGCTCGCTGGCACCCTGCAGGGGCCGGGGCAAGCACCAGGCACAGCAGAGGCTTCCCGGAAAGCAATGCAGGCATGAGTTTAGTAATTCTATTTCTTCATTTTCCTCATTAGGCAAATTAAGAGAGAAGGCAAAAAGAAAAAAAAATAGAATCGTACGTACTTAGTAAATCTAATTAAGGAAATACCTTAATGCAGTTACACAGGCGCAACGGCAGGGATTCCTGACGAAGACGGGGATGAGCCCTGCCGCGCAGCTCTGGCCCCCTCCAGCTGGGGGTGCCAAGGGGGAGCAGGTGGGGACTTTTCCCCTCGTTCTGAGCGTTTGTGTATCGGCGAGTTCCCGGAGCAGTGATGACAGGTGAAGTCTCTCTGATCTTCAGAGCACTCCTTGTCACAGCCCTAAAGCACCTACAAATTCAGGTCATGAACTTTGTAAACCCTGCTGATGTTCTGAAATTCTGATAAAGATGTCCCGTTCAGTGCCTCGATGTGTTGTGCTACCAATAACACCACCGCCCAGCAGTAGCCAAGCAGCCTGCGGTGCTGTGCCGTGAAGAGCGCTCTGGGAATCAAGCAGTCGGGAGGCCAGGCACAGAGCTTCACACGGCTCCTCTGCTGAGGAGAGCCCACAGCGTCTGTAAGGGGGAGAGCCCAGGAGCTCTACACCCTACATCTGTTTCATCAGCTCCCAGTTAAAGACGTCTCCACCCCACAGGGCAGCCAGGCACCCCTGCGGCGATGCTCTCCACCTCTCTGCGCCCTCCTGCAGCACCCCAAAGCACCTCGGAGCACAGGCTGACCGCTGGGCCGGAGCCCCTGGCTTGGGGCCGGGGGACGCGAGCACCCTGCAGAGGAGCAGCGGCCGAGCCAGGGCTGTGCGCACCCCGGCCCCACGCTGTGCTGGCCTCAGCGTGCACGTTTCCTCTCCTCTTCTCACTCTGAAGTGTAATGAAAGCTTGTAAATGCATCCCGCCTTTTTGTTTTGTTCGTCTGATTTACCAGACAGGTCCTAAACTGACACAGTGCATTCGTACGAATTACGCGTGGGAAGGGGAGATGTCAACATATTATCTGACACCGCGGCGTTCCGCGCTAAGTGGTGAGCTCTACCTTTTGTTATGCTGGGTAAACTAAACACTCGGAGCATCGCAGGTTACGTTTGTGCCTACGCTTAATTTTGCAGAAGAAACCTGGCCCAAGGAGACACAAATCTCTCGCAGCACACCCACTTGCAACAAGTTCAGCTGTCTAGATGCTTTATCCTTGAGAAGGACAGCAAAGATGTCCTGTAAATTAACAGCCTCTATATTTGGAACCGTCGTTTTTTTGTCCTTGACGGGCATCACCTTGCCAGCTGCTCCCTGTTTCTTTTATTTAATATTCAGTGCCCAGCGTCTGAAGTTTTCACAGGGGCCGGGCTCCCCTCTTGCCTCTCATGCCCGCCCCAGCCCGACGCTCCCGGCAGCGCAGGTGCAGGCAGGCTCCTGCAGCCTGGGGGTGCCGGGCAGCTCCGGCCCCTGCCCCCTGTGCCGCACAGGAGCTGAGCCACCCGCACGGGCTGGGAACCCAGCACAGCGAACACATGAGGTGGAGCTGCAGCCCTGGAAGTGAAAACTCCCCAGCATTTCAGCAGTAACTAAGGTCTGGGTTCCCACCTTAAGTTTGAGCCTCCCCTTTGGCGGGTCACAGAGGAGACACGGGGGAGCTCAGCACCCCCCAGCACAGGGCATGACCCTGCCCAGGTCCAGCTCCCAAGATGCTGGGGAGCTCCTGGCCTTGCCCGGACCTGCAGCCCTCAGTCGCCTGCTCACAAGTCACCAAAAATAAAAAAATAAAAAAAATAAAAAAGCTTTTTTTTGCAACAGCAGCAAGGACAATTCACTAAGATGTCACACCTGGAAATCGTCAGCAAGAGCTTAAGTGAGGCCCTGTAGCCTGACCGCACCACGCTCCATCCGTAGCCAGTGACCTGGCAGGGGTCCCCGCTGTGTCACTGCTCCCTGGGAGGGGACGGCCGCGGGCACGGCCGCTGTGGGGCTGCCTGGGCCCAGCTGCCACCCCAGGCACTCCCGCCACGTGCACACAGCTCTGCAAAGCTGCGGGTGCTCCGGGGCTTAGACCAGGTGCAGGCAGAGCCCCCGCAGTGCAACGCTTTCCCCAATAACCTGATTTACCTTGGCTGTGTATTGGGCTAAGACTGGCCCTGACCTGAAACATTACTTTCTTTCACTGAAGTCTGAGAGTCAGCAAAGAAAAAGAATAGCATTTTCTGGTCTAGATTTCTTGCAATTAATTATGTATTTGTAAGTTACCAGCCCGCATCTGCGTGCACACAGAGGCTTCCCGACTGCACAGCTCACACAAGCAGGAACCAAAGCCCTGCTAAGAGCAAGGTGACATTTAACTGCAAATGAGTTTAACTTTAATTACTCCTCTGCACCAAGAATAAATATTGTTGAGAGTGTTTCAGGGCGTCCCGCACTGGTGCGGGCGCTGCCGTTGTGCTTGTTTCAGTAGGTCACGGCACGCTCCGTGCACCCGCCCGTCCTGCTCTGTGCTAAGGGAGAAGAGCAGCCTCCTGCCTGCAGCTGGATGGAATCTGGATCCTTTCCAACCCGCCAAGGACTTCCCAATTTGTCTCGTTAGGAAAGTAACACTTGATATGCAAATAATGGTGGAAAGAGATTTTTATCGCTTACAAATTTTGTTCTCTGATCTCACTTCCAGGAGCAGAGAGGAAGCAGTGATTTCCAGCAGCAGTTGGATAAATGAGCCAAGGGACTCGTGGACTTTTTAAGACCAGAAGGATTGTCTGATCTGATTCCTGAAAACACACAAGCCAAGGAACCTTGGGCAGCCATTTCTGAGCTGATTCAATAATTTGTAAATTAAACAGAACAGCTCCCAGAAACCAGAGCCTCCAACCGCATGCAGAACCAGCTCCCAACAGCGGAGGGACACTGCTTCCGCCCGGGGCATCTGTGCCATGGGCGCACAGGGGACAGGAGCGCTTCTGAAGGTGGGGAGAGGCCAAAAACACGCGAGCTGCTGTCTTTGTGAACCCAAGCCCTGCTACCACCCAAAAAAATACGGGAATTTTAAAATTGACTTCACCAGTGCGAAGATTTCACTCCAAATGACTTCAGAGGAGGGAGTACCTAGGAGTATCCCTTGCTGAACTACCCAGTGAGCTGACAGCTGTGACAGCAAGCCTTTGCCTAATTTCTGGCTGCCTCTAACACCATCAAAGGAGCGGCAGGGTGCACCCCGGCCTGAGGCTCCCAGCCCACCGGCTTTGCCCAGCGGGAGGGAACCACCATGGCATCACCTCACTGGCAGGGGAGCAGCTACGGGACCTGATCGGGTACGGGTGCCCTGAGCCGAGCCCGAGACTCCTGGAGCGGGGCTGGCGTCAGGAGCAGCCCCGTGCCCAGCGGGAGCTGCAGCCCCGCGCGCACCAGCTGTTGGTGCACACTGCTGCTCGTTCGCTTCAGCTCGAGCGAGCAGGGCAGGCATGGGGAGATTGATTGCCTGGGAAGGCTTGCGGAGGGAACAAGGTAAGCATCACCCCGCTCCTGCAAGGGGAGCTCGCTGAAGTCAATTTGTTGTGCTGCACTTTGCTGGGTTGCTAATAAGAAAGGGACATGGGCCACCAGGGACTCTGCAGCTGCCACTGATCCTGCCAGACTTGCATATGGCTCATGTAAAGCAAAATTCAATTGCAAACACAGAACAAAGACTGAATGTAGGAGGAAAAAAAGAAAATAAGAGCAGGTGGAGGAACAGAGTCCCTTTTGACTATACCGCTAACAGTCCCTTCCTTTTCCTTCAGATTATGTCACTTTGATGGCCCTGGCAGCTTGCATAAGATGAAGCAGTCACCGTAAAGCACTGCCTGAATTCTCACAATCGCTCCCATGAAGGCTCCTCAGTCCACGGCAGACAGGAAAAAAAACTCCTCAGGGTCTCGTTCTCCCCTTAAGATGTCTATATGACTCTCACTGTCCTGAATAAACCCCACAGCAAGAACTACACTGGGAGGGTTTCTGCTCAACGTGATGGTGGGGAAAGAAAAAAAAAATCAGGCTCCCACATTACAGGCCAAATTCTGTTAGAGTTCAGAGCCAGATTTTTTTCTCAGCCTTCAAGTGTCATGCTGAGCTCATTCACAGAAATCTGGTACCTGGTGGAAAGGAGTCTCTTTGGGAAAAGCCTTCTCTGTATGACTGGTAAAGCACTATCTCCTTTTCCTGCCATATTTTGAGGTGAATGCAGGAATCACCAATGAGTTCCAGCAGAGACAGCCTTCAGAGGAGCAGTTCAGGACCCGGGTCCCTCCAGACCCCCGCTCGGGGACATGCCTGCTACAGGACACTCAGGGGCTGGCATTGCCTCTTCCTGCAGATAGCACAGCAAACAGCCCTCAGTCCCTCACCTCTGTGGAGGCGATGGGTTTGCTCCTCTTGCAAATGGCCCCGCTCCAGCCGGCAGAGCCCTCCTGCCTGCCGGGGGCCAGACGGCCGGGCCGTGCTGGGGTGGGCACTGCTTGCCTCGCAGGGCGCCCGTGCCCCGCACACCCGGTGCATGGCACAGCCTGCTGGAGGGCTCGGACCTCTCCTGCACAGGCATGGAAAAGCAGGAGAAAGGGCTCCAGAGCGTGGCAGCCCTGCAGCCCTGCTCCATGGCCAGGGCCTTCCACTGGTGACAGGCCAGTGCTGGGGAGGGCATGGGGACCCCGAGCGCACCAGCCCCTCCAAGACAGACAGCGAAGGCCTTTGGCCAACTGAGCCCAAACCCAAGAGGTGACCGTGGGAATGGGAAGCCAGCACCCGAAGGGGGCGGTTGGGCTGCTCACAGGGTTCAAATCCCACGATCCTGGCCCAAACTGACTCCGACACCCCTGACACAGACAGCGCAGATGCCCACAGGACTCAGCTGAGCTCAGCAGAGCCCCTGTAAGCACGCTTTTCAAACCGCCCCACTACAGCACGCGGCTTCACCGCCATCTCGCAGGGCAGCGAGGGGCCCCCACCAGGGGCAGGGACAGAGGGACGGGACGGGGAGGACGGGGACTACACCTGCTCCACGGCTCAGTTCTGGCGAGCACCCTCCTGAGCTGTTCATTCACCACCAAAAACAGCGGGTTGTTTATTTCCATCCATTCAGCTTTGATGGTCTACCTAAGGCCCCAGCAATGGAGAAGAAAACTTCCTTGAACAGCAGCAACCACACAAGCTACGCAGAAAGCCCACCCGCAAAAGCATCATTGAAATCCTGCTCTCAATGCACCTGTTGTCCGAGGCAAAGCAACTACGGCAGCAGCACCAGAAAATGGGCCCCTGTGACCCAAAACTTATGGGTGAGATGGGGAACAACCAGGGCTTCTTGTTACGGGCTGTAGTTTACAACGAAGACTCCAAATAATCAATGCTTCATTCATATGATTTTGTTACAAAATCACAACTTGAAAAAAATAAACAAAGAGAAGGAAGCCATCAACCTGCAGCAGTGCCCATGTTGTCTCCATCCCAAATCAGAAGTATGTATGCCTCTGAGATTTGGATGCATATTTCTTACTATTTTTAACAACAAAGTTGCCAGAGCAGCACAGTCCTGGAGGAGAGAGAAGTCCCTGACTGAGAACGCACAGAATAAATCAGAGCACGGTAAACCTTTGAAGCAAAGAGCCACTCACACTAATAAGCGCGGGGAGAAAGCAGGAGCCATGCAGAGCAGATGCCAGCTAACACAATATTGCAAACAGGCTATTTCCTCCAAACACAAAGTTGAACATAAAGTACAATCCGCGGCTTAGTCAATGAAAGATGAAACCATTTGTCAGCTGTTCCTCAGCAAAGAGACAAAGCTGTTAAGCTGAGTTAAAGCAGTTCTGCGAACACCACGATCCCCGAAAGAAAACAGTCTTCCTCGGTCTGGCGCAGCCACAGGAACGGGCGGTCAGGGTCCACCGGCGCGGCGGCAGCAGCACAAGCCGTGCGCCCGTCGGTGCGCCCGGCAGCGGCTCGAGAAGCGCCGCGGGCAGGCTGCGGTCACCCTGCGCCCGCCGTCCGGCTTCGGGGGAACCCTGCGGGCGCACCCCCCGGCTCTGTCCCAGGAACGGCGACGAGCAGGGCGCAGCCGACGCCCGCCCCGGCTCGCCCGGAGCCCTCTCCCCGGCGCCGGCACCTCGCCGGCGAGCGGCGAGGGCAGAGCGCGCCCCTCAGCCCGTCCGCGGGGAGCGGGAGGCACCGCGCTCGGGCTCTACCTTTTCTCCTTGTTCTGCCTCCTGGACTTGTGCAGCAGCCCGATGAGCACCACGGCCGCCCGGATCCCGGCCCGCCTGGAGTGCATCCTGCCGGCCGCCCGGGACATCGCCGCCCGCCGCCCGGCTCCCGGCCCCGCCGCGGCACCTGCGGGACGGCGGCGCGCCCGCGCCCGTGCCCGCGCCTCCCCGTGCCCGTGCCCGCGCCTCCCCGTGCCCGCGCCTCCCCGTGCCCGTGCCCGCGCTCCCCGTGCCCGCGCCTCCCCGCGCGCTCCCCGCCGCGCGCGCCCCCAGCGTCGGGCACGGCTGCGGGCGGCGGGTGCCGGCGGCCGCTGCCCGCTTTTCTCCTTTTTCCCCCTTTTCCCCCTTTTCCCCCCCCCCGGCCCGCCCGAGGCCACAGGCGCGGGACGAGCGCCCGAGGCAGCGGGGCGGGGACGCGCGGGGGGCGCCCCGGAGATGCCCCGAGGGACGGCGCCCGCTCGGCAGAACGGGCTCGGGGACCGCCGCCAGCGGGGCTCCGGCAGCGGGGCTCGGGGACACGCGGCGAGCGGGGGCTGTTTTCCTGGGGCCGAGCTCTAATGTCACAACTAGGCTGGATTATGCTGCTGCTGAGGTTTTGCTGAAAACAGCCCGTGTGGGCACCCGTACCGCGGGTTCCTCAGCATTTAGGGGGACGGAGTTACGTCACAGCCCCTTCAAAATCTGAATTGTGCGAAGGATTTTTTTCCTGCCTTACAAACTTTTCCTTCTGCCTTTTGCAGACATTATGTAGCCTTTCCCATATGGGACAGCTCCAGGCTGGTCCAAGCCAGGCTCCAGCCGTGCTCGTGCCAGGGATGAAGGTCCCTCTGCTGCAGAGCTGCTCAGAGCCAGGGCTGGGAGCAGTGCGACAGAGCACGAGCCCTCCAGCCTGTCTCTTATGTGGGGGAGCCGGCACACCACTTCTTCCAGGCAACACACATATATTTTTTTATTAAGTAAACTGTCGGTGATCTACTTCACAAGCCCAGCACCTTTCCCTGGAAGTCTCTGTCACCATGGTGATGAAGCAGCCGGGTCTCTCTGCCCTCCTCCCCTTCACCTCCCGCCTCACCTTCCTCCTCGCTAGTGGGATTTTCATGGGAATTAGATGCAGGACCAGCTACAGCACTCTGAACGTGTTCCTTCTTAGAGGGATGAAAATGCAGTCCATGCTTTAGGCATATAGGGTACGAGAACACAGACACAAAACTCTAGTCCTCCACAGGACTGAAATATCAGCATCTGCCCAAAACCCACCGGTGCTCTGCATCTCTGCAGCCAGCCTCAGAGAAGTCATAATAATCCTACTGCACGTGTGGCCAAGCCCATGAAATCGTTCCTCTGGGTCTGTTCCTCAGCCTGGCCTTAAAGCAGGGAGAGCACAAATCTCCTGGTACCAGGGAGACCCGGACCCCCGGAGAGGAGTTCAGCAAATTGTCCCCAGCACAGGTCAGCACTTCTGCAGGGACCCTGCCACGGGCAGGCACGGCGTCCGATGGCCACCTCGACCAGGACACGGAGCACGAGCTGCCTGCAAACCCTCTCGGATGGGCAGTCAATTATTAACAGCACGTGGGGCTCTCCTGGAAGAGCCCCTGACAAATGTGTTTGCTCAGGAGCAAACAGCTCGCAAAGGCCATGGAGCACATCTGCCACTCTCGCTGCCTCCTCCTGCCTGCCACCTCCCTACCGCCGTGCTCGAGGTGATCAATACCACCTTAGCTCTGGCCTTTTCTATCTAAATATTTCTGCACAATCTCTAATCAGATGTGTTCTTTAAATTCAACAAAAATCCCCAACATCTTCATAGCTATTTCTTTATGCATTCCACTCTAAGGCAGATAAAAAGTACGTGGAACAATATTTCTGTCAGTATGCCACATCAATTCAACCCCGGAACAACCTGACTGCAGTACAGTCATGGCCACCCCATCTGTATTCACCTACACAGCACACAGCTCTGCAAAGCACTGAGATCTAAACTTATAGCTAAGATTAATACTTGAATATTTTAACAGATCTTGGGTGGGTCCCTGGGAAGGCTGGGGCAGCAGAACGGCCTCTCCTGCAGCAGCTGGAGATGCAGTGATTTCAACAGGTGTAGAGTTGTCCACTTTCCCAAAACGAAAAACCAACCGGTTCTCAAAGCACCCTGGAACGTGCGCCTCCTTGGGACAGCATCAGATGATGCCAAACCACGTGCAGTGGGTGAGAGGACGTGCATGGATAGGAGGAAAAAGGTACATTAAACCAGGATGCCACCTTCATTCTCACTGAAAGAGCACTTAACTCGCACTGTGAAGCCTTTTAATAAAGTTTTTGTTGGACCAACAAATCCCTTTGTTCTTGCAGAAAATATCTGTCTGCTTCCTTTCAAGCAGAATCATCAGTCTGACAAATTTCTGAGACATAGTAAAAAAAAAAAAAAGAAAGAAAAGAAAATAGAACCCATTTCCCGTGCCAAATTATATCAATTCTGCCGCACCTCATTAGCTTTCATTTAATGGAGGGGGAGGGGTTTTAATTTTAAACCTTTTACCTCTCGCATTAAACAAGCAGCTTCAAATTTCATTGAGTCTCTCTCTGTCTCTGGAGACATCTTCCACTGTCTCTCTTCCCCATTTCCAGACAAGTTAAGTATTAATCTTCTCTTGTTTTATGCTGAAGTGGCTTTGTATTGATTTTTAAAGATGTTCAATTCTCTCATATTTGGAAATAGAGAATCACTTTAAGTAGACACACTTAGCCATATTTTCTTCTCCACCCAAATACTGCAAATGAGTCTTTGTTGTAATCAATTTCTTCTGGACTTTGTTTGCATCTGATCTGTAATTTATAGGAAAAGGGCAGGATAATTAATGGCAAGGGGCTAGACGGGGCTGCCTGGGGCAAAGGCTGGGGCAGGGAGGCAGCAGCTCACATCAAGCAGCTCACACCACAGCTTTGGCCGTGCCGGGGACTTGCGCTCCCTTGCGCAGCAGCAGCTGGGGTGGAGACCCTGGAGCCCCCCCTGCTGCCCTGCTACCCCAGGCAAAACAAGCTGCCAGTTAAAAGGTTAAAAAAGGTTAAACATTTTATTTCTAACTGGCTCTACCCTAAGAGCAGCAAAGGACCGGATCAGGAAGCAGCAGGTGCCACAAAGCCCCTTCCCCTGTGCCGGCAGCACAGAGCACAGCTCCGGCCGGGGCAGCCCCCACACCAGGAGGCGAAGGCACCCCCCAGCCAGCAGATTTATTTCCCAGAACAGCTTCTTTTACAAGGCTGAGTGAGCAAATGCCACAGTAAGCATCTTTAGGATGTGTCCTTGTGACCACAGCCAGGGGCAAAACATTAGCAAGAAAAAAGCGGCAGCACAGGCTCCCGACAGGAGCCAGGCAGCAAGGGAGCTGGACGCAGCCCCTGGGCTCCAATTCACCTCCAGCTCCATTCCCCAAGAGGACTTCCAGTCATCCCTCCGGGCAGCGCACAGCACTTCACCTGCACAGCGCCTGGGATGCGCGTCCTTGGTAGCGATGGCCAGGGAAGCGAGACTGATGCACTCAGTGCTGCTCAGCCACGTGGATGATGCAGGTAAATGGGGACCGGGGAACGTCTCCCAAGAACAGCGCTTGTCCCTGTGGTGGCTGCGAAGCCGCCCTGTATGTCTTACATTCTGCTGTCTGATAAAAGGCTTCAGGACAGATTAGGGCAGGATAACAGGAAAGCCTTCCTTCCCCAGTGCCTGCTGTTCTCACCCATCACCCCTGGCAGGTTGTCCTTGCAAAGAAATGGCACATCATGCACCCAGAGAACGGTTTCTGCTTGGCAAATGGGGGAGCAGCGGCAGGACCGGCATGGTGAGCCATGAGCACGGTGAGCTGCATGGCACGGGAGCCCCGGGGCACCCTGACCTGGGAGCAGAGCCAAGTCTCCTGCTGCCTCCAAAGCCGGAGCGTAGGCTCCTGCAGCGTACGGATGTGCTGTGTGTCCTCAGTTCATCCTTTACTCTTTTTAAGAGAGGATCCTGTCAAACTGCCCTGATGGTGCTTCAGCCAGAGCTGCAGCAAGAGGCAAGTGCTCTGCCTGCATCCCGGTGAGATGCAGAAGCACTGCCTGCAGCTGGGGGCTCTATGGGGCCGGAGTGACTCCGGACACCTCTGTTTTATGTGCTGATGCAAAGACAGCATCACCCCCCCCCCTGAGGGTTTGGGACACCCAGTCAGGGCCAGCACCCAGAGAATACCCTCCGGCTGGTGTCTACACTACAACGAACAGACATCTTATAAAACGGGACGCTGCAGCTTGAGAGGCTTAGACTGGAAATTAGGAAAAGCGAGGAGGTTGCTTCAGCCCTGGAGCAGTCCTCAAGGAGGCTGCCAGCTCCCACCCACGGAGCTCCCCGGCCTTGGGTGGATGGAGCCGTGGCCGAGCTGACCTGGTGCTGGAGCTTGGAGCAGGGAGCTCGGGGATGCCTCCCAGCCCCAGCCGGCCGTTCTGGGCTCCCCCGAGCCTTTGTCCTTCCTGTAAGCATTCAATGTTACCTCGACAGCGACTAAATAACCTTTGAGTTAAGCAGCTGCCACTGTTTTATGAAGAAATAAATCTCTCTCTAAAATTGCCCTGACGTTTTTGCTTCAGAGAAAACAGTTTTGCAGCTAACTACAAAACTGAATCCCAAGGGGCTGGAGAGAACTCATTTCAGGTTGGAACAATTATACGCCATGATTAATAAATCACCTGGGTGGCCAGATCATTTATGCAACGCTTGGCATTTTATTCTGGACGCTTTGCTAAGAAAGAAGGATCTGAAAATACCAGACTGTGACAAGACCAAGCCTTCATTCCCAATATTACAGAACCTCCCCCTGAATAAGTTATATGATTAATATTATTGAAAAGCTGTACATTTACGGAATAGCTTTGGCTTTTGTGTTAATTCTTCAGTGAGATTGAATTGCCCAGGCTGCCCAGAGCCGCCTATCGACCTCCCGCAGCTGCTGATGAGCGCATTTGCAGCGGGGAACGCCGGCCAGGGCCCCGGCACCCGCGGCCTGAGCAGCCCAGCCCCGGTGACTCAGGGCTTCTGCAGGCAGGCCCGCGGCCAGGCGCTGCCCCGCCAGGCGACGCAGGATGCGGCCCGCGAGCCCTCTGCACCTCCCCGGCGAGGGATTTACGGCCGCCTCGCTCGCGAGGGGCAGCGCCATAAATACACGAGATGTGCCAAGCAGTGGTGGTGCCGCAGGAGGGCCGGGGGTCCCGGGCCCGGGCCTCCCCAGCACTCGCTGAGCCCCCAGCTGGGTGCTCGCCCCTGCCCATCGCGGGGAGCTGAGCGGGGGGTTGGAGAGCCAGGGAGGGGAGCGGTGCAGCAGCGGATGCCTGAGATCCTCACTGCCACACAGCTGCTACCCCTCAGCAAACAAGACGGCTTCATTTTACATCACGGTGTCAGAGCCTTCCCTTCCCCAAACGCGAAGCACAGCCTCTGCAAGCAAAGCCCCCTCAGCATCCCGGCCAGACCCTGCAAACACCCCCCTGCCCAGAGCCCCCCGGCCAGCCCTGCCCCAGGGCACGGCCACACAGCCGGGGCGCAGGACAGGGACCATGCACTGCCCCTGCCCTGCCCGCACCTCCAGCGCCACGGAGCAGAGGGACAAAAGGAGAGCACCAGCAGCGCAGACCGAAGGACAGGAATAGTAATCAATCTTCTGCAAAAGGGGCAGTCACATTCCTATTTTCCTGGCATAAGAAGAAAAGATTTTGGAGCTTGCAAACTAGGGGGAAGGCGATTATAGCATTTCAAAATGTGCTGCAGAAAGAGGATAAGACTGCATCCAGGTTTAAGAGAAGTATCATGAGAAACAGAGCTTTAGATTATGTTACATCCAGCCCTAAGTAATCTGATTAGAGATTTATTTTATGGCTTCAGTTAGAAAGACATACGGAAAATACCAAGAAAACAGGAGGCAGATATATGTATTTTTCCCTTCAGATGAAGCATCCCTATGCATCCGGAGCTGACAAATCCCCAGAGCAACCATTCAGGCACTGACATATGCATCGAGAGCAGTAAAAGGTGACTTTGGGAAAGCTTAATTACTTTTCAAATTACAGCTGGATACAGAAAACCCACCAATTAGACAAGAAAACTTCCAACCTGTTTTTGTTCTGGGTATAGTCCCTGCCATTCTGATGCTCAATACCCTCTTCAAAAACCAGACGCGCATTGTTACACGAGGATCAAGGTCATCGAAGATCAAGACTTTTGCTGCAGCAGTCTTAGGCTGGCTGGAGCGTTTCACGTAGATCCCACGGCTGTAAAAGCACAGCCCCAGGATCTGCGAAGCAGCCCACGGGACTGGGGCAGCCGGACGGCATTGCATGGGGCACCGCGCGGCTCTTACCGCCATTTTCCACCACTGGGGAAAAGATCTGCCCCAGTCCCTGGAGCAGGCGCAGGTGAGGCGCGGCCCAGATGAAGGCAAGGAGCTCCCCTTTGGCTCGTGCCAGCTGATGGAGCCCAAGGCCATGGTGCAGCCTGCACGCGAGTGTGACCAGCACCCACCCAGCCCCCCAGGGGGTCCCGGGCACCCGCCGCTCACAGCAGCCTGCACCGGAGACCGAGGCAACGCCATCCGGGAGTCACTGCTGAGCTCCGGGCCTGCGGGCGGCTCGGGCCGAGGCCTGCACCACCACCACACACCAGCCAGGCCGGTGTGCACCAGGCGCATCAAAACGCTGCCAAGTCTGCACAGCCCCTCGGCCCCCGGGGGAGGCCGCTGCGCCCAACACCCAGCTGAGCCCTCTCCGAATGGACAGATTTAATAAAAGCAGAAAACACAATTCAGTTGTTTTCTTGACACAAGGTCACCTGGTCAAAAGCAAGCAAAGAAAGCTGTGAGGGAGGGACCGCAGCCTCCGCGCCCTCCACTGCCTGCTGGTGAAAGGCAGCCCAGGCAGCGGGTGAAGACAAGGCGGCCTCGGCGTTTCAGCACGTGCGGTGCAAGCGAGCGTTTGCCCAGCTCAGAGCACGGCACAGCCCGTGGCACCGGCAGCAGCCTGGGCCCGAGGGGCTGAGATGCCACCCGGCCCCCCTGTTCCACGGCTCCTGCACCGGGGCACCGCAGTGACGGGGAAACCAAACGCATCCGGCTGGCTGCAGCGGGAGCCGCGGGCAGCCCAGCACCCCCCCGTTACACGCGCACACGCGTTGACCTTTTGCCTGACTTCAGCTGAGCGGGACCCACGGTGTTTCATCTCCGCAGCGCAATTATCAGCCTTCCCAGGAAATAAACAGGGAAAGCAATCAAAGCTGCAATGAAAGAACAAAAATTCATTACAAACGAACGACCTCTCATCTCGCAGGGAAGCCAAAGCCCGGTCAGATATCGGTACCCATTAAAAATAGAACAGGACTCGCATGAGCGCAGCGGCGGTGTTTGAAGATCAACAGAACTTCAGATAAGCTGTGCGTAAGTGCTAGGAAGCAGACAGGAGGCTAGATGGGCAGATAGCGACACTGGTGCACACGGGCACCCGTTTGGTGGTTGCAGAGGCTTGGAGAGAAGAGACCTCAGTGGGAAAAGCAATCGCAAAAGACCTAAAACCAACGCGGGGATTAGAAGGACCCAGAGCTGGCATCGCTTTGCCCACACACCTCTGCACGCAAGCCACAGTTTCTCTAGATGTGGTGTACTTCCTTCACTGCACCTCATGAGACCCCTCTCTGTATTTGCAGGGCAAACAGGTGAGATGAGTGGTCAGTAGCACTGAAAGCACCTTTCTAACACCTCAGATCAGGCATCAGTTAAATAAATATAACAACAACAATAATAATAAAGAGCCATAGCAATGGCCAGCCCCCAGAGGTCTGCAACACCTGCATTTCCCTGCCCTGACCATCCGTGCAGGCTGGCTGGGCCCCAGCAGTGTCTGCCTGTCCCACAGCTGTGCAGCAGCCGGCCCGCGGAGGTGAGCTGAGCACCACGGAGGTGAGCTGAGCACCACGGTGAGGTGAGCTGAGCACCGGTGAGGTGGGCGCTGCTCCCGGCCGGGCACAGTGTGTTCCCATGCTGGCAGACACCCGAACTCACGCACAGACCCTTTGTGCCCTGCGGAGCAGAGTCAAGAAGCAATTTCAGCTTCAGCAAAGGACAAGAAATGGCACTTGATTAACCACAGGGGTGCAAATTGGTTCTTTCTGGGAACCCAGACATTCAGCCCTCCTGGAAGTGCTGCTTTGTCTTTGTTTCTGCTCCACACAGAGCCAGGCAAGTCACTCGTTGGTGCTTTACTCAAGGCAATTAGCTGTTTTCTGCTGCTTGCAAAGAGATCCCAGCTCTTGCAAATCATGTAGCCATTTCCATGTGACCAGAGCAGGCACAGAGGAGCGGCAGCTGACAGCAGTGTCAGCAGCATCTCTGCCCTGTCCCATCCCTGCTCACGCCTGTACAGCCCCCAGCGCATCACGAGGAAGCGGATAATCGCTGCAGTGCGCAGAAGATTAGCAGCACCGTGCCACTGCTGCTACACTGCGCTATTAATCTGACTTTAAAATGCACCTGAAATGGGCTGTCATCTGCTGGAGCACTCAAACTGAGATAATCAGAACTGCTGGAACATGGGCCTGTATGCCAGGATGGGGTCCGACTGCCAGCACCAGGCAGGCTGGAAGGGGGATCAGCAGTTACGAAACCCAGCTGGATGCTTTCCCACAGGGGCGATCCCATGAGCCCTGTATGGTGGCTGCATATCACAAAGGCATGCAAAATACAAACTAAGATATATCTGTGTTAGCACAGCGATAAAAAATGAATTTGTCTTATCGCCTTGGAATAAACTTTGAGCACAAAGGACGGGAAGTGGATTTCACAGCGTGTGGCTATCCGTGCCCAAGTAACACAACCCGTACCAGAGCCAGCAGGAGGTCGACTCGGTGGCTATTTGCCCAAGCACCGAGGTCGGTTCTGCGCCCGCTGCTCCAGTGCCAGCCACGACGTGCCACCTCCTGCTGTGCCACCCGCCGGCACCACGCCACCAGGACACGTGCCAGGCCACGAGCAAATGCACCTCACTCGGTGCCGTGCTCTGGTCGCCCCGCTCGGACGCAGCCGCTGGCCACAGCTGCCGGTGGGGCCAGGGAGGCACCCGAGAAGCGAAAGCCGAGCGAGAAGGGCGATGGCTGCCAGCCCCCCCGGGCAGCCACGGCCCGTGCAACTAGTCCTGCGCAGGACGGAGCGTCACCCCAGGCACACGTTTCGCCTTTCTGGGGACTCATTAGTCACACGCAGCTGTTGTCTCTGCCCCAGGAGCCTCAGTGGCCTGTGGCGTGACAGGTTTGTGCAGCCCAGGAAGATTACCCAAATTACAATCACGACTTGCAAAGACAACCTTGCAGACTGAGCAAGGCCAAGCCAACGAGGGCAGAACTCTTCACCCATAGCTGCTGCAGCGACACTCTCCAGATCCGAACACCTCAGGGCTAGATGGGAGCATTCAGTTCTCCGGTCTGCCTTCAGTATAAAACCGTCCCTCAGAGTCCAGGGGCTGACAGCGGCATCCGCTTTTATGTGAGAAGATCTATAGATAACTTTATATATCTGCAGATACCTGTATATTTTTATATATCTGCAGGTTCTCGTGACACTACTTTTGTAACCATTCCCTCTTCAGCAGCCTCCAGAAAGCCATGGCTTTGCTAAGAAGCTTTCAGAAGGCACCTTTCCACCACACATCCCAGGACCCGTGTTCTGGTACCGAGGCCGCCTTCCAGCCTCTGCGAGCAGAGCCGAGCGCTGGCGCTGACTCCTCGGCACGTTGCAGTGCCAACCAGCACATCATAAATCAAAGCCACTCAGTGGACAGGGAAACGGCAGCACAGGGTGACAAAGCGAATTGCCGAGGGCCAGGCAGAGGATCAGCAGCAGAGAGGAGAAGGACCAGGTGCACAACGCGGGCTGGAGCCGAGACCCCGGGGCAGCGCCAGCCCCTGCCCGCTGCAGCGCCCATGTGAGCGTGCCGTG
Organism: Anser cygnoides; assembly: GCF_040182565.1. NCBI lineage: Eukaryota > Metazoa > Chordata > Aves > Anseriformes > Anatidae > Anser > Anser cygnoides. The sequence continues at coordinate 12,568,073 of NC_089890.1, read as the reverse complement.
TTAGCTCGGTGAAACGCAGCACAGCGCTGTCATCCCCACAACAGCAGCGCAATTAAATGGAAATCATATTCTTGATAATTTGGGGTATTTTTTGCTATGAATGAAGGCTTTCTGAATAAACAAGTTTCAAGATTTCAGCGTTAAATTAAATTAGATCAGATTAGCAGAGGAAATAAGTCTTTACAGTACGAGCAGTTCCTTTGAATTTCACTACCAAATCAGTGAACTAAATGCCATCATTTATCATTAACATCATTAATAAAGCCAGATTCAGGATGCACAGCAAACAAACACCAGCAACATGCCCAATGCTTCCAGAGCCACCAGCACCCCTAGCCCTCGCGTCAGCCCTAGCCCCCTGGGCAGGACACGCACCCACCCTGGAGTCATTTTTCAGTCCCATCTCCGCAGCCCACGGGGCACCCTGGGAGACATGCGGGTGCTTGGTGATGGGGGGATTGCACCATGGGGAACGCAGCCAGCCCGAGCAGCGCTCCCCACTCCTCTGCGCCCCCCAAGGATCCCAGTAACTCAGTTACTGTCTCCATCTGACAATTTGTTTGATGTGAGCAAGTGAAAAGACGTAATTTGTGGAGGTAAAACACAGGTATTATCTCAATGACACATCCCCACAACAGGGAGTGCGCTCCAGTCAATCATGTTCAGAAACTGGTTTCTGTTGCTCTATGGCTTTTTCCTTGTCTCTTGACCTGAATCAAAAAAAAAAAAAAAAAAGAATATGATGTAGGTAGTAGCTAGAAAACTGCCATTTTCCTTGTTAAATGCCCTCACACTGCTCGACCTCATCAAACGGGAACAAGAGCCCTGGAGGAGGCATGCCTGGAGCACCGGGGGCAGCCCCAGGCACAGCCATACGTGGCAGGAGCTGCCCTTTCCCAAAGGAAGGAGCACGACTGCTGTACACCATTTCCCAGCCCGAGCACTGCCAGGGAGAGGAAAACGGACACAGACCCCCGGTTTGATCCTGGACTTGTTATCACCGCACCCCATTTCTCTTGCCTGGCAGTAAACCTCCCTCTTGCTTAACACGCAGGTGAGGAGCAAACCATTCAGCTGATACAGCTGCACTCGATTTTTGGAGCGCTGCTGAAGATCCGATGGACATTCTTCCCACTCCTGAGCTCTCAGTCAAGCCGAGACTGCTGGTCATTATTAACACGTCACCAAGAAGTACAACCCACGTCATCTCAGTGAAAAGAACATCGAGCTCAGCTTTCCAAATTGGAGAGGATTAACACCAAGTTGCTTCTATGAGGAAGGAGCTGTCGTAGTCCTTGGTGTGTGACACTGGTAACATTTGAGAGGAATAAGAGAGGACTGTGTTTGAAAGGAGTGACCTTTGAGTCTTCACAGAGGTTTCATAATACAACCCTAACCTATTCAAGTACCTGCCAAGCCTCTACATCTCTTCTAGGTAGGAGCCTGAGATGCCCCAGCCTTTTACAAGAGGCTTTAAAGATGTGAGGATCTCAAATATCATATGGGCTCAGCTGGCTGTTGCCTGTTTGCTAACTGAGGATAACACTGCACATTATGAGCCCCGCTGGAAATAACGCTCCGGAGATGGAGAGGGACATTTCCCGGCGTGGTGGCCACGGGGCCAGGCCCCGCGGGCTGCCAGAGGCTGGGATCCCACTCAGCAGAGGGAAGAGCAACGACCAGTGGGAGCAGTGCAGCAACTAACAAAATAATTGTCAGGAATAAGCCACACCTGCGTTCCCACACCCAGCGCTGCCCTAATCCTGCTCAGGACGCTGGGCACAGGAGGGCACCAGGCTTCCCGAAGTGCACCCACCCCAGCAGCCAGGCAGGCATGGGGGCACGGCCGCGGGGGCACGGCCGCGGGGACGTGGGGACACCGGTGGTGGTGCGAGGAAGCGGCGCCCCTGAGCCACGGGTGCAGAGCAGCAGGGCGAGGGTCCCCGCAGCGCGCTGGGCAGGATGCTCAGCTCCTGCAGAACACCCTGTCCTTGTGCAAACCAGGACGCCTGGGAGCACACATCCGTAGCCAGATGGTGCCTTTATCGCTCCAGCCATTAAACATCCCTCCCCCCGTTACAACAATATTTGCTTTTAAAAGGCTGATACTCTTTCAATCCTTCTGATTGTCTGCAAACAGCTCCTATTTTGACAAGTTATAAATATAGCAGGAGGAAGGAGATATATAAACCAGCATGGTTTATTACTTCTGAAGCAGAGCTAAAAATAGACCCACGTGGGGTTGCTAAGTCCTCTGGGCAGATGTAATTGTGGATAATCTAGCTTTAAATATGTGAAGGTTGTTTTGATAGCAACAACAACATTTTAACATATGGGACTCGGCAGCACGCAGCAGCAGAGCACGCCGCTGCGCCACGTCCAATGTCTCCTGCAAGCCGCGTTCACATCGCAGAATCCCAGCTGACTGCCTCCGCGTTATAGCTTGGGTTTTTGCATTAATAAACCCAAAAATAAACCCAAATATCTATGGCAAGCCACCAACAGGAAAACCTCTAACCAAACACCAAGCCACGTCTCAGGAGCATCAGTGGAGCTGCGCTGGTTTCCCCACAGAAGACCTGCCCCTAACATTTTATACAAATTCAGCTTACCAGATTGAACAGCTGAAAAACCCCAAGTCCTTACAGCTGACAGCACCTCTCTCTTCCTGGGAAAGGCTCCTCCATCCCGAGCACGCTCTGAAACGTGCTCAGAGGATTGCCGCGCGGGCGCAGGGCTGGGTGTCTCCGGGGGAGGCCGGCAGCGATAACCGCCCTTCCCCGAAGGGGCGCACGGAGCCGTGTGCGCACCGCAGATAGGGAGCGGCGCTGGGGCCGGCTGGATTTGGTAAATCCGCTGCCAGCTCTGGGACCAGCCTGGCTGGCTTCTGCCCTGCTGCCGCCCTGCCCGGGACGGCCCTGGGGCGAGCGCCCCGTGGCTCAGCTGCACCCGCTCGCTGCCCACCCACCCCCCTGCCTCGGCAGTGCCACCCGCACAAGGCGCGTTGTGCAACACGACGCACAGCCCACGGCCCTGCGATGCTGCTCGAGGCAGGGGACCCCGAGCCAAGCATCCAGCCCACGGAGAGATGACGAGCAGCGACCGACCCCTCCAGCCCGTCCTGCCCTGCAGCACCCACGCACCAGCTGCTGGTCTCTGGCTGGCACAGGTTGGGACCGCTCCAGCTACCAAGCAATGGTGGCAGCCCTGGGGCCAAGGGTGCAGCTCCCCACCTGCAAACACTTTGCTCTTGCACACGAAGTTGGTGCCCCCAGCCCAGGGGCAGCCCCCGCAGCCTTGCCCCGTCCTCACTGCAGGGGCGAGGAGAACAAGGGGAGCACCGACCTCCGCCGAGCTGTGCCTCACCAACGCCCCTCAGACCCGTCTCGACTTTTCTTAAATTATATGGTACCTCAGCAAGAGAGCAGCTCTTGTGCCCATTAGGAGTCATTTCTGTCCATAAAGAAAATAGGATATCATTAAGGCTCCCATCTCCCAGGTTGTTTTTCCCTTTAGAAAATGGATGTGATTTTTGACGGCGGCTCTGCTCTCAAACACGGTGTCAGCCAACGTGCCCACGCCCTCCCCGTGCTCCGTGGCACCGCGTGCTGGGCTCCGGCCGGGGGGGACACACTGCCACGTTGAGCTGCCCCTGTCTGTCCCAGAGCCAGAGGTGAGGGCAGACACTGCCTGCTCCAGCACAGGCCCTGCTCTGCCTTATCTTTAGGCACAAAAGAGAGAGAGCAAAGAAACAAACACACACACAATCCAAATCTATTTCTGGCTAAGGACATCCCGAGCACTGCTGGTGCTCGGACTCAGTGCAGCCCACCTGGGGCACCTGCTCGCCATCCCACCCGGCGCCGTGTGTGGAGTGTGCTCGGCAGCAGCGCCCAGCACAGCCCCAGCACGGCCGCGGGGAGCTGCAGCTCCCTGCTGGGGGACGGGGCCGTCCCTATCTCAGCCCCGCAGCCAGCGCTGCCGCGAGGGCAAAGCCCAGATTTCAGAGAAGCGACGGGCGGCTGGGACGGGCCATTTCCAACTACTGGCCCGCACAGCACGGGACCTGCGCCCACCCAGGCACGGCGCTGCCCTTTCCCTTTCCACAGCTCAGGGCACCCAAACTGGCAAGGAAAATGCAGCCGACACTAATTTCTTTGCATGAAAAGCAAATAAAGCAGCAGAAGTGAGAGTTGACTGATGATTCATTCGAGCCACCAGACGCTCTGTCCTACTTTCACCCCATTTTCACTGCTTTCTGCATTCCTCCCTTTAGATTACCAGCTCCCATCTCTGCTTCCTGGTGCTACACGAGCACTCCTCACCCTCGGAGGCAGGGCAGTGTGCACGCAGATACAGCCTGGCAGCACAGGGGCAGCGCTGGCCAGAAGGACGCGCAGGACCCCCAGCAGGAGCCGGAGCAAAGTCCCCACCTGGCTTCTCTTCTCCTAGAGGCCAAGGTGCTCATCCCCACCCGCCCTCTGCTAACATCCCCGAGCAGCCAGGACAGCGAGTGCTGGTGCACACAGCAGCGCAGGACGCGCAGCTGCCGGCTCCCGATGGGCAGAGATCCCCTGCGTGAGGAGGGACCCGGGTGGCCAAGCAGCAGCACCACCCACTGCCCGAGCTTGCTTTGCTTTTATCTGCTCGCAGTCAGAATAAACAGCAGAGAAAAGCCAAATGTTCATGTGTCTGCCGCTGGCCACACACGAGAGGAGGCACCGGGCACGGGCAGAGAGCCACGGCCTGGCCAAGCCTCACGGGCCGGCTCCTGTGGCTGGGCTCAGCCAACACCGCAGCAACCGCTGCATCTGGCTCTGCGTGCACCACGCACTGGGCGAGTACAGAAGGACATGCAAACATTTTCACACATGCCTATCTCCTCTCAGAATAAGAGGATTGAATCGTATTGCTTGGTTTTGGATACAAGCCCAAACCTGTTCAGAGTGGAGCTTTTTATTTTTTTTCTCTTCAAAATTTTGGTGGGTTTTTTGAAAGCACTCTGATTCAGCAAAGGACCCTGACCCTAACGCAGCCTCCCAGGAGCAAAGGCAGAGCAGCTTCTCCAGGGAAGTGTTAAACCAGGCACTGACAGCCAGGATGCTCGGAGCACGTTGCACCCGCTCCCCCACAGACAGCTATGGGCTGGAGACTCCGGGCCAGCACTTCACGTGCTGCGTCCTGAGGAAACGTGCAGGAGGGGAAGAGGGGAAGCAGAAAGCTTGACAGAAAGCATCCGCCCCAGAAACCAGCTCCATCCTTTTTCCACAATCCTCATTAGAAAAAGATTCACTCAGATGCCGCGATCCCGAACACTTGGTTCCCAGCGACCAGACCCCATCCCCGAAGGTCCCAGGTCTCACTTGTCAGCCGCTGTTAGCCCCGCAGCGGCCAGACCTGCTCGCAGCGGAGGACAGCAACACACAAGGGCTCCGACCCTGGGACTTGGGCCGCAGGCAGGGGCTGGCTCTGCCACCGACCCCAAGCAGCCCCAGCCCAGGGGTGGGCGAGGGGACGGGCAGGTGTCTCGCCCACCCCGCAAGGGCAGGATGCGGCCCCTCCGCCGAGTTCCTCAGATTCAGCAGCAGCAATGGAAAGCAGCGATGCTGCATTCCCCCAAGGTTTACGCTGACATTTTTAAGGGATTGCTCCATTTCGGAGTGAAATCTGCTTCCTCACCCCTCGCTGCCATATGAGAGCGCACGAAACGCTGCAAGAACCAAACCAAACAATTGCAAGGGAAAACACAGATGAGTTATGGCTCTGCCGCAGACGGTTTAAGTTTCCAGTGAGACTTTACACAAAACCAGGGGCAAGATTACAGTGAGGTGACCAAAAGAGACGGCCCAGGAGAAGAGCTCGGAAGAGCTGGCCGTGCTGAGACGAGCCACGCGCACGCCAGCAGCGATTACAATAACCGCAGCGGGGCCGGCGGCAGCGGGACGGTGCCGCTCGGGGCCGAGACGAGCGCCCCGGCGGGACGGGGCGGTGCCCCCCGACCCGACCCGCCCCCGCCTGGCCGCGTGCCCCGTGCCCCGCCCCCCCCGCGCCCAGCGGGGAAGTTTGAGCCCCCCCCGCCCCGGCACGGACGGGAAGCCCGGGCACTGCCGCTGCCCCCGGGCCAGCAGGGGGGGGGGGCGGAGCCGGGGAGCGCCTGCACCGGGCGGCGGGGGGGGGCCCGGCCCGGCCCGGCGGAGCCCAGCCCGGCGGAGCGGGGCCCGGCGCCACCTGGCGGCCGCTGCGGGCAGCGCCGCGGGACGGCCGCGGCTGAGCGCCCCCGGCCGGGCCCGGCCTCCCCCCGCCGCCCCTCTCGGAGCGCCCAGCGGCGCCGCCCGGCTCGGGGCCCGTCCGCCAGCCGCAGGCGGGGCCGGGGAGAGGCCGAAGGGCGAGCCCCGCGAGATTCCCGTGGAAACCCCAGCGATCTGGCGCTGAGGAGGGCGGATTTTGAAAACCACCGATCCAGCTGCGGCCGCCCCGCGGCGCACGGGCACCTGCCCCGGGTGGCCCGGGCTGCGCCGCCCCCGCACCGCCCAGCACCCCTCTCCTCAGCCGGCCACAGCAGAGCCAGAAGCCGCAGCAGACGCTGGGCAGCACGCCCGTGTGCGGAGCCCCCCGGCCGCCGGGAGCAGGGCGCCCGGCCCGCGGCGTGCCACGAGCCAACGGGTGCTGCGCACACACGGCGGCGCGGGGACGCGTCCCCTTCTGCCTCGAGGCAGAGAAGAAGAAGATGTAAAAGGCCGACGGGCAAGTTGCAGAGGAGAGGAGGGCGGCAAAGCCGAGCCCTCGCGTGGCTCCTCGCCAGCCCCGGCGGCTGCTGCTGGCCCCGGCTGCCTGCCCGGCTCGGGGCAGGGTCCCCCCGCGGGGCCGTCGCCTCCTGCCGGGAGCCCGGCGGCTGGCTGCTGTGTGCGAGACCTCGGTCCTGCGCGCAGGGACCGCACCGTGTGCGGAGGGGGACGGGGAGGAGCGGCAAAACGCAGAACAGAAATCGCCGGCGCCCTTTAAAGTCTGCCGCAAGCCCCGAGGCGCTGCCAGCCCCAGCGCCCCCAGCAATACCGGCCTCCCCCAGCTGGGCCCCGGCCCCGGCTTCCGAAGGCGTGGGACCTCCGGCAGAGCCCAGAGCAGCAGCACGGAGCTCGTCCAGCGCCTTCCGCAAGCGCTCACCCCGGGCGCTGCAGTTCGCGCACGCAGTTCGCACGCCAGCCCCACGTGATGGGTTTTTCTCTTTCATTTCCGCACCGCAGCTTTAATAATTTCCCCAGCAGCCAGGCTGCTGAGGGGATCACCTCTGGAAGCTTCACTCGGCAGATTCCGCAGCCCAGAAGACAAGCAGTTACAAAACAAAATGAAAAACAAAGCCTGCCTCTGTCTGCTGGAGACAGCTGCTTTTCAGGCACTGCTGGTAGTGGTTTTTTGCAGCGGAGTTGAGGCCCAGCTGTAACGCATGTACTACTACAGCCAGGGTGTAATTGCAAAGCATACATTTGCATGCAATTACCCGTCTTAAAGGTGGTAGTAAAATCAAAGGAATTTACTTGGACACAACCTGCTCTCCAGACCTTGTCCTCACAGGACCTAAGCACATACCTACAAGATTATTGCAATCATCAGTGCAGCTCCTGCCAAGAAACTAAATCACTGCCACATCTCCCCATTAACACAGCTCTGGCCCATCAAATATTAAAGAGCCTCAAGCTTGGACACAGCTCATTTTACGAAGGTCAGGGCAATCTCATCTCTTTGCACCTTCATATTCTGCCACCATTCCCACTATCAGATGAGCATCACATGCTCTTCCATGTGAGGTTTAGCTGCGCACGTGCTAACTCGCAGTGGTTGGTGTACAAGGCTCCTCTGTTCCACACAGACGTGATTGCATTGTGATTTTTGCTTTATAAGGATAAAGCAAGAAGTGATTCTTTGCCTGAAGGTGTAACTTAATTTATAGATTTTTTTTTAAAAATACTTGCTGGTTTCTCTTTACATCCTACTGATGATACCAAAGAAAAACTAATCAGAACCCAGAGGGCTGAGGAGAAACCAGCAGACGAAGGGTCTCTGAGCGAAGGACAGCCCCTGAGCAGCTCGTTGCTGCAGCCTTGGGAAGAACTGATGCTCATCCTCATCCCACCGCAGCTCCCCACCCTGTGCTGGCCCCAGGATGTCCTGGTCCAGGGCAGCACCCAGACAAGGAGCTCGGGAGCCCTGGGGCTGGGGGGCATCTGCAGGAACCTGCCTGGCCCCCGGGAACCCTGCATTTAACCTGCACCTCAGGTGAGAGTGCAAATCAGCTGAGTAAGATCACCAGGCCCAGGGCTGCTTTTGGATATGCAAAGTTCCTTTGATATGATTATTTTTTTGCCTGGGGTTACATTCAGGCTTCAGAAGTGGATTTATCTGCAGTCTGGCTCCGCTCTCCCCTTCCTGGGAAGCATGACCTGCGCTGTGGAGCCTGAGCGTGTCCTACAAGCTCTGCTGGCAGCCGTACCCCGAGGGGCACCGACAGCACCGCGGGTCTGGGAGCTGCTGCCTGCCCTCTGCAGGTACTGCAGGTGGCACGAGAAGAAACGGCAGCAGCGAGCCAACACACGGAGGGCTGCTTCTGGGCTCGACGCCCTTTTTGAGCTTTCACATGGAGTAGGTAAAGAGTAAAGAAAAAAAAATACAGAAAAAAAAGAGTGTGGTGGAATTGGCCTGTGCCAGAATCCCACGCCTGCACATGTCAAATCCTGCTCCCAGTCTCCATTTCGCAGCTCCTTGGTGCTGGTGCCGCTGCTGGCAGCCCCAGGCCCCGTTTCAGGCTCCCAGCAGCGCTCCCCTCCCCACGCTCCCCAGGGACAGGCACCCCAACCCACACCCCAACACCTCCACAGCCCGCTCCTGCCCACCGCCAGGGCCGCCTTGCTCCCGCGCAGACTTCGCGGCACTTCGCAGACTTCCCGAGAGCAGCCCCTGGCCATGCACGGTGGGAATCTGAGCATCTGAGCTCCCTCCAGAGCAGCCCCCTGCTCGCCACAGAGCCACAAACCCCACGCTCCCCTTCCCCACCACGCCGAGCAGCCTTCGCAGAGCCGGGGCCCCGCTGCCAGGTGCGCTTTGCAGCGGGACCGCGGCACGAGGCGGGGGCACGGCGCGAGCTGAGCTGCCGGCCAGGAGGGCACAGCCAGCCGGGCACGGCGAGACCCGGACTCACCAGAGCTTCCTGGGCATTGCGGAGGCCGAGCAGCAAAGGCGGCAGCTCAGAGCCCCCCCGCTGCACAGAGATGCTCGGTCTTCTGCGGCGCGTTTGCTCGCCAGTTGTACCTGCAGGTACGTCCCGGCGCTTCCTTCACCAGAATTAGGACGAGCGAATCCCTGGCCGAGATGCCAGGGCTCTCTGTCTCCCTCCTCCTCCGATGCTCCCCCTCTGCAATGTCTACTCATGCTCTCCAGTTTCAAGTCCCTCAGACATATTCATGGTTGCCATAGGAACTAATGAAAACCAAATTAAAAAAAATAAAAGGGAGAGAGATAGAGGGAAGAACTGCTTTGAAGCTGCGGTGCCACCTGTGCGTTTGAGTTCATTATCACGACCAGCAGACGCAGCAGGCAGGCAGCAGCCCCGCAGCCCTGCTCCTTGCTAGCGCCCTCCTGCTACCGCGCTCGGTTTCACCAGACGCCGGCGCCGCGGGGACGCAGGGACACGCAGCCGCCCTGGTGCTCCCCATGGGGGGCTCGCTGCCCCAGGAAGGCTGCCCGGGAGCCAGCAGTGAGGGGACCACGGTGGGGACCCTGCAGCGCCCCGCTGCACCGGGGTCCCCTCTGCAGCCAAAGGCTCCGGGCCACAACCAGCAGCCACTCGCTGTTCCGCCTCCGCCAGCTTTCCACAAGTCAATATTGATGTTTGCAGCACGCACGAGGCTTCTTGAAGTGCTCCTTGGCTTGTAGGAAGCAGCTTGTCTTTTTGTTAACAAGTTACAGAGCAGGGAAAATTGCCTACGCCTGGTATCCTAGCCAGAAGGCTGCAGTAATAAAAAGAGGGCGTTAGAAACCAAAACTACTTTTTTTATTTTAAGGGCTTTTACAAATATCTAATGTGGCTCTGGCTGGGCCCCAATTACAGAAACATTTAATGATGCAATCTGTCCACAAAGCAGAAGCGTTGAGAGGTTGTGGAAAGCATCAGCTGCAAATGCCGGGGATGGAACAACTCCAGGGGACGCTCAGCTGAGCAAACGCGCGGCTCGGGCTGGCAGGCGAGGCCGGGCAGCTGGCGGCCCTGCTCGCGACAGGGACCGGAGATGGGGGAAAGGAGCTCCTGCTCCACGGAAAAGCTTATCGCTTGGAGGGGTCACTGGTTTTGTGTAAGTGACAGCACTGGGACCAGAAGGGAAGACACAGCAGCCCAGGGCACGGCTCCCGGCTGCAAACTCACCCTCGCAGCAGGAGGCCAGGCCGAGCCAGGCTGTGCTGGGCCGTGCTGTGGGTCCCTCTGCAGCCACAGGCACCCCCCGCTCCCCAGGGGCTGCAGCTCAGCACGGCTCTGGCAGCATTTCATGAGCGTTTAAAATCATCTCTCAGCCATGCCTTTGAAGTAAGCGTTTTCATTCCTCTATCGTGCTCCGAGAGGCTTTGCAGGCACACAAAAATCCATTTCCCCATGAGAAATTCATCTCCCCGCACTCCTGGGGGAGGAGAGAAGCACAGCTCCCAGGTCCTCTCCCTGCCGACAGCAGGAGCTGATGCGACCCCGGCCATAACTGAAGGCACCGGGAGAGGGGACTCCGGGCAGATGTCGCATTGCCGAGCGTGGAAAACAAAGCGAGTGCTGGAGCCTGCACAGCCTTGTGTTATGTCATATCCGTGTTTGGGGGCAGGTGACACATTTCAGCAGCAAAGATCGTTCGCTATCACCAAAAGCGCATTATGTAGGGAAAAAACTCAACATCAGCAGCTGCCCCAGATACCTGCTGGCCTCAGGCAGGAGCGATGCTGGTGGGGAGCAGCCGGGGCTGAGCATCACTGAGCTCACCGCGAGCTGCCCAGGCACAGCTCGCAACGCAGCCCCAGCCCTGCAGCCCCCCAGAGCCACGGGTGCCCCCCAGCTCCCCACACCTCGCCACCTCTCCCAGGGTTGGACCCCAGCACCCGCTGCGGGCAGGAGCTGCGGTGCACCACAGTCTGAGCAGGCAGCCGTGCATGGGCATTAATTGCCCCACACGGTTGGCAAAGAAGTTTAAACACATTTCTGCAGCAGAACTGCTGCACAGGCCCTGAAAAATAAGTAATAAATAAATAAAACAGGGCAGCAGCGTTCATGGCACAGCTAAATCCTTCCCAGCACCATGGGAAAAAGAAAACTCACCAAGATGCCCCCCCCCATGCTCCTGAAAGCTGTAAACGTCGATTTAAACTTCTCATTAGTTCGGTGAAAGCCTGAGCAATGAGCTTAGTAACAGCATTTCTGTTGTGCTATTTACAAAGGGCATTTTACAGGCTTATTCAAGCAGCAGGTTCCCCGAAGGCTTTCTGTATACTTTTCCATTAATGAATAATTTGCACAAGTAATGATTATAAAGGGAAACTGCATGAGCAGTTACCCACACGTATTACCTTGAACTCAAGGGAGGCTTGGCCAGAATATTTCTATATTAGCACACAGTAGCGTTAACAGTGCTGGGAGCCGCAGGAGTGCTTGCAATGGAAAATCCCTGGCTCGGGAAGCGGGAGGGAGGCACAGCATGGGCAGGGCCCGGCGTGAGAGGCATCCCTGGTGCCACAGGAGGAGGTTGTTTCCTTTAATGCTGAAACCTCCTGGAAAGCCACGGCTGCGCTGATAGAAGACAATTCCCCGGCAAAGCATCAAGTCACTGGGATGCTCAGGGGCTGTCTGGGTGGAGCTGGCTCAGACCCCCTGCTCTGAACAAATTCCATCTTCAAGCGTATTTTCTGGAACAAGCACAGCTTTCGCAGCCACACTGCCCACTGCCCTCACACCTGCCGAGGGGCCGGGCAGCAGCCCCCTGCCGGGCGGGGGGTCCCGCACGCCTCAGCCCACCTCCCTGCAGGCGCGGGATCTGCCCCGCGGCCGCTGTCCTGGGCAGCGCCACCCTCGTGCCGTCAGATCTCAGCAGGTCTGCGGCAAGCCCGAGGCAGCCCCGCAGAGCGGCACCACCACCCCGGGGACCCCACGGACAGGGACAGCCGGCGCTCCGCCAGCAGCCCACGGGGAACAGCAGGGTAAGGGGCACCGCACACCCTATATCCCACCGGGAGCTGCCCCCTCCCAAAACTGTGAGATCCAAATCCCAACCAGAGCGAACCCAGACCTTGCTGATGTTACAGCCAGCAGCCTGCCCTGCCAGCTCCCATTCCCATCCCTCCAAGTCCAACATCCTGTGAATTCCACCATGCGTGCCTGAAACCCGCTAAAAATACAGCATGCATATCATCCTGTTCACCATAACCACTCGCTGCATGCATCACCTCAGACTGTAAGGAGCAGGGGCTGTGTGACGCGCACAGAAACAGCCCCTCGAGCAGGCAGACAGGGAGGGGACAGACACACCGCCCTGCCCGGCTCCGCTCTGCCCAGGCCGGTGCCGCGGGGACGGGCACAGGCACAGCGCGGGGCTGGCACCGAGAGCCCCCGGCTGTGGTACAGCCACCCTGACCTGCCCCGTGTATGGGGGTGGGTTCAGTTGGCTGCTTGGTTTTTAAGGGCAGGGCATCCTCCCTCTGCTCTAGGCCATCACTGGCCACCGTGCATGTCACAGGAGAGTGGCTTTATAAGAGAAAATTGTGGTACTCACTTCATCTTCAGGCTGGCGAGCATTGTCTTGTCGATCCTGGGGAGAGAGCAGAGCAGTGCGTTACTGGTGATGGTACAGCGACACGGGTTGTCCGGCCTCGGGACCCATCCTCCTCAGGTGTCCACGTTCACCTGAGGACCCGAGGAACGAAGCCCGTCCCTTGCCTCCCCGGCCAGCTTGTTCCTGTGTTTCCCCCTTAGCTCTACTCAAGGTCTGGCTCTCCCATCACACTCCCAAATTCATTTATCCACATCCAAGCCCTTCCATGTAGCCCTGATCCCAAGCCTCCCAGAAAGCACGGATTTAATGAGGACAGACCCGAGACAACGCAGGTGCACCAGAACATCGCCCCTGACCCCGCAGCCCAGCCCTGCAGCCTTACAAGAAGCACGGTCCCACGGGTGAGGACTCCAGGCGCAGCAAGGCACACGACCTTTAGAGCTGACCGGGCTGCCCCACTGCGTGAGCACGGGTCCGTGCCTGGCCCCGCAGCGCTGCCCCGGCCCCGCACCTCGCCCAGCCCAGGTGCCCGCACTCGCTGCGAGCACCCGCAGCCGCCCCGAGCCCTGGAGCTGGAGCAGCGCAGGGCAGCCCGGCCGGCTGCTGCGGGGCTGGGATCCCAAGCCGCATCGCTTCTGTATTTAGCACTGGTAATAAGCGCCTGTCTCCACAGAATTATTATGGTTAAAAGCCATATTAATATTAATTAATGCAAATCATAGTAATGTCTCAAAGTGCAAAATTATGTCTTTTGACAGTAACTGCAAATTCTGTGTTGTCTGCTACATGGTGCACCAAAAAAAAAAAAAAAAAAAAAACCAAACCAAACCAAACCAACAGAACACTACTGGTTTCTGCATTGCGATCACAGAAAACACTGCAAGGCCGCAGAAATGCGTTTTCCCCTGCACCAGCAGCCGTACCTCCCCCTGCTCCCGGGCTGGGCGGGTGGCGCAGTGGGGCCAGGTCCCGCGCGCCCTGCCACAGGCTGGGCTGTGCCGGCACCGGGGGTCCTGCCTGGCACGTTCATGCTGCCCGTGGGCAAAGCCACCGCGCTCCCCGCGCCTCCTGGCCCCTGCCCTGCTCTGTCTGCTGCAGGGGCAGAGCCCCAAACCTGCGGGAGCTCCTCTGTGGCTGAGGAGCACCGGGTGAGCCCGGAGGCACCCAGGTCAGCGGGGGGCTCCCCGCCCGCAGCACAGACTGAAGCTGTCGCCCCTTCCATCCTTGCGGGCCCCCCACCAGCATCTGCCCGTGCTCACGGCTTCCAGAGACCTGGCACACTGCCGCTCGTACACAGACCCGGGTCAGCTGCTACTAGTGCTTAATATTTAACCAGCCTGCCTACAGATCTTGTTGAACATTAAGTCGGGCTGAACGCTGAAGCATGCTGCTGAGATATCTGCTGCTGAGCTCTGTAATGGGGCCAGCGAGCTGGGGGACGGGGGCACTGGGGACGGCTCCTGCAGGCCCGCGCCGGCAGCGGGGCTGTGCCCAGCGGTTTGGGTTCCGTCAGGAAGGAAGCATGAGAAGAAAAATCAGTTGCTGTTATTTTGCCTCACGGAGAGAGAAGGAAAAAAAAAAAAGAAAAAAAAAAGAAGAAGAAAGAATACAAGAAAGAAAACCCTCAGCTGGGGAAACCGCAGTTGCGAGATGACTAAACTGAGCGAGCAGCGTGGTCAGGCCCTCGCAGCGCTCCCCTCCCGAGGTGGGGCGATGTGAAACAGCGCACGCCCCCGGCTCTCCTCCCCACAGCACAGACCTCGGGGCGTCTCTGCCCCCTGGACCCAGGAGCAGCGCCCAGGAGGACGGAGCTGCCGACGCAGCTGGGCCTCCCCGCAGAGGGGCTGAGGCCGTGCCGTGGCTGGGCACAGGGCCCGGCGGCAGCCCCCCGCAGGCTCTGCGCTCCCCAGCCAGCGGCCCGGCACCTACCGGGGTGACACCGACCGCGGCACCACACCCCTGGCTGCCCGTCGCCACGTCCGCGCTGCGTTCAGCCCCGGCCACCCCGGGACAGGCACGCTGCTCCTGCGGCCCCGTGGGAACAGATGCAGCCGGCAGAGAGAAAAATAACAACAACTCACACGCAGCTCGGGGCTGGAAATAGCAACTACAGCCCATAGAAAGAGGTGCCTGGGTGTGCCCGGCCACCCCTCGTGCTTATTCACCAGGTTTCCACAGGAAGGGCGTGTCGGCCGCAAACCCGAAATGACTGTGAGAAGATGAAGAGGTGCAGGTACACGGCCGCGGCAGGCTGCTGCCTTGCCAGTAAAACTCCAGAAGGGCTGCGGGATGGCGCGGAGCTGGGGGACGCTGCAAGGAGAGGCTGGCACAGGCACACAGCATGCCCCTGCCGCGGCTGCAGGCCCTGCGCGCACTGAGGACGGCGGCGCTGCACGCACTGCGAGCCGGCCGGCTCCAGGCACCGCACGGGCACTCTGCAGGGAACACACGGCTGCGAGGGGCATCTTCCTGACGGGACCCCTGGGAATTTGTTTGCCAGCCTCACCTGGGACCTTCCCAGCAGCACATGGGGAATAGGGCTTCTCCCATACCCATAACCTTTATTTATCACTACACAGAACCCGATCCTGACATTTTTTTTAAAAAAAGTCAGCACCCTGCTTCCCCCATCAGCCAGCCCTCAGTACTCCAGCGGCAGCACAGCCGTGTAACAGCCAGCAGATGACACTTTTCCTGTGTTACTCTCTGGTTAGCTGTTATCTCTTCCCTGCAACTGCCACAGCAGAGAAGAACAAATAAGCGAAGCCTGGATTACCCCAAACTCCCTGCAAAGGTGAAGGTAAGGGCTCCAGTCTGCACTTGTGCCACTCGATTGCAGCTGAGGAAGTGGTCAGCAAACAGCAGCTCAAGGGGTGAGCCCAGCGTGGTCAGGGCCCCAGAGCCGGCGCTCCGAAAGGCAGTGGCAAGGGGCCAGGCATCCCCGAAGCTGACGTTTCTTTGCACCACAAAACAAGCCCAAGTTTTACAAACCTGATTTACAAACAAGTTAATTAGCGTGCTTTCTTCCAATCTTTATACCAAGGAAAAAAATCCAGCAAAATGCTCGACTTAGGGCACACACATTGCCAGAAGACTTTGCTGACACTTGACAAGCTTGCTGCCGTCCCACATCACATCTCAGTTACTCAGCATTTCCCCCAGAACGTTTCGAGCAGCTCGGCTCAAAAGCCACCGGCACCAGCGCTCCTCCCAAAACCGCCGGTGCCTATCGGGCTGCCCAGCCCCGGAGCCAGCAGCAGCGGGCAGCCGCCAAACACAGCCTGCAGAGCCGCCGGGCACGGCGAGGTAGAACGTCCTCCTGCCCGACTGCAAACATCCAAATAACCTCCACGTTGTCAGTGCATCCTTCAGTTCCCAGGCCTGATCATACAGCGGAAAAGCGAAGGAAGGGCAGAGGAAGAAAAGTGCCATTTTCTTAAAATCTTTCCCTATAGATCAACACATCTCTGAGAAAAAGGGACACAAACACCAAACAGCCCTGCCGAGCTCAGGGTGCAGGTGGCCACCGCGGTGCTCTGTGCAAGGACGGGAGGTGCGGGGATGACCCAGGGAGGCACCGACAGCCCCGGCACCTGCCTTATGCCGGGTGAGAGCACTCCATGGGCTGCAAGGTGCCGGAGGTGGCTGCAAGCACCGCTGCCTGGGCAGGGCAGGGTGGGCAGCGCGTCCCACGCAGCAAGGCAGGAGGAGAGGGAAGATCCCCAGGGTGCCCGTGGGGGTGCCGTGCCCACTGGTGCTCACCCACCACGAGCCCCACAGGTGCTTCCCCGGGCACCGCAGCACCCTCCCCTTGGCGCCGCGCTGGGCTCCCCAGGGGCACCAGGAGAAGCGCGTCCTGCCCGGCGTTCACGCGGTGTGCTCGGCCCCGCGCAGCGAGCAGGGCTGTGCCGGCAGGGCCCCGCAGTGCTTCCTCACCCAAATGGCCCCGGAGAAGCCAAAGAGGGAAGAAAAGCCGCGAGCGAGCAGGGTGCTGAAGCGAAAGCCACCCACCAGCCATAGCCGCCGAAGGAGACGCTGCGCTTTCTGTGGAACATGGTGGCTGCTCGGCGCCGCCGGGTGCCGCGGGCAGGGGGACGCAGCAGGGCGGGCAGCACGCCCGCACGGCACAGCCACCGCGGCGCTTCCCGGCAGCGCCTGCTGCGCCGGGGCGGGGGACCCCGACACCTCCAGGTCAGCCGCCTCTTGCCGAGGCGCATGCACACACACACCAAAAAAAGTCATTTCCTTTTTTTTTTTTTTTTTTTTGGCCTCAGGCTTTTCACAACCTTACACTGCAAATATCGTATTTCTCCTAACGGCAGGAGCCGCACGGCACCATGCGGCGGGCCCCGGTGCAGGGCATCCCGCTCACAGGCACCAACCAACGTCTCCCGACCACAGGCGGCTTTCGCACCTGCTGCTCCTGGAGCTGCAGGGCTGTCTCACTGGGGGATCCTGACCCACCTGTGCAGTTCATGGGAAATCCCACCAAAAACACTGAATCCGAAGAATTAAAAACCCCACTGCCTCTTCTCTTGCAGAAAAGAACTCCCCAGCAAATTCTGCTGCAGCTCCCACCCGGCAGCACCACCCATGGGGGCTGTCCCAGCCCGTTCCACCTGGCCACCAGGCAGCTGCCACCTGGGTTTTCTCTCCTTGGGCTGCTCACCAGCTCCGGTACAACCGCAGCGTGCGTCTGCAGCCTGACCACTACCAAAAAAACACAGTCCTTGAACAACCAGGCTTCGGAAAAGCCATTTAAATGCAAATACTGACCTCTAGCTGGGTCGCAGCTTCCATAAATTACAAAGTCCCAAGAAAACAAGCGGCTGTCCTGACAGCACTCGGGCACGGCGGGCGCAGCACAGCCCGTGCTGGAGGCAAGACGGGCGGCTGTGCCACGGCCCCTGGGCACCCACAGCCCGCACGGTTGACGTGAGCACCCGCCCTGTACTGCAGTGAGGCAGCACAGCCCGATGCTCACAGAGAGCATCCCCTCGGCCTGGGGCGGCCGGGCAGTGGGGGCTGGCGTAGCTCCCAGGGACTGCCAGCAGTCAGGCTCTCCTCCGAGCACCCAAGAGCGTTACATCAAGAGGCATTTGGATTCTGTCTGATGTGTGAAAAAAGGGGGGGAACTAGAGGGCTGGAGAGAGAAATAACATCCAGGGAAAAAGCTATGATTGAAATCCAGCCATTCCAACTCCCACTTTCCTGCCCACAGCAATCTCTCCTGAAGGGGATGAAATATGATGGAAATCCTTTGCATTTTAGAGCTCTTAAGGACATTTACAAAAAAAAAATAATCCAAAATATGCTGCTTGCTTGAATGCTGCAATTTAGGTACCATGAAGCATTTGGAGAACACATTTGTGAGGAGCACATTCGCTTCCAACCTCATACTCCACATTAAACCTTTGCAACAGCAGCAGCAGCACGTTATCTGTTCCCTTCAGCTTCCCCTAGATCACGTCTCTTACACACACACCAGTGGATTTCTGCCCAGCTCTCCTCAGCTGCTCACAATTTCCACGCCTGAACATAACAGCAGGGAGCTTCCCCGCATGGCTGAGCTCTGCACTGCATCACAACAACACAGCTGCAGCAGCTCCAGCACACCCTGCAAATACCGGTGCAGCGGCAGGTAGTGACAGCAGCAGTAGGAAGCATCAACCTATAGCCGCGTCACACCAGAAGCAGCTTGGAAAGCAAGGGAAAGCAGGCAGCTCTTCATTTAAAAGCATGCTCTTGCAGTGCCGTAAGCACCAATTAGTGCATCTCGCCCTGCCACTTCAGTCCCCGTGTGAACTCGCTGGCTCAGAGCCGTAGGAGGCATCGCGTAAACAGCGAGGGCTGCAGGGAAGCGGTGCAGCGAGTGCCGGGCAGCCCAGGGGGGCCCGCAGCAGCCACATGTCATTTTTTTTTGAATATTAGTTTAGAGGCCTCTACATTCAGCAGTCAAACCAACGCCGGCAGGTCTTCGCCACACCTCCTCTGTGGGACAGCGCTCCCCCCACACCCCCGGCACCGTGTCAGCCCCGGCCAGTGAGGACAGGGACAAGGAGAGCTCTGTGCAGGGCCCACCCCACCCCGCCTGCAGGGAGCCCCGGATCCCATGCTCCCACCCCAGGAGTCCTGTGAAAAATACAGATCCACGGAAATGGGCATTTCGGCCAAGCAGAGCTCAGAGTCATCCCAGCAAGGCAATCCAAGCTGGCAGGGCTGCGCCAGCCGCCCTGTTCCAGCCACATCGCATCAGACCCGCGAGCATCCTGCGCCCCCATGGCACGCTACCCGCGCACGGAGCGGGGCCGCAGCAGCGCCTGCCCCAGGCAGGAGGCCACGAGGCACCTGCCAGCACCGTGTCGCCTGCTGGAGCACGGCCAGAGCAGTTCGTCTGCAGTGACATTCATTCTCTTGCTTTGCCTCTTCCCTCCGAGGTATTTCACACAGTTGGGCTCAAACACCAGAGGAAAAGAAGGAAAACTCCTCCTTTCAGAGCAGATGCAGCCAAATCATAATTGATCAGCCAAACCTAGGAAACAAAAGCCTGGGGGAAGATGCCTCCTTGGTACCATCTGCATGAGACAAAATTAAAATTTCCCAAGGGGTCTCTGACAAAACCAGGAGAGCACATCGCGCCTGACTCACCACCGAGGCCCAGATCTGCTCCACTCCAGACTTGAGGCCGTGAGCGCTGCGTCCCTGCCCCCTGCCTTTGGAGAGGACGAGGGAGGTGCTGTGCAGCTGGCAGCAGTGAATCAAGTTGTTAACAAGCACACGAATAAAGCCAAGCTCTCCTGGCGCACCAGGCATCGCAGCTACCTGGCACGCACCCCGTCCTGCCCCCCCGAGCTGCTGCCATCTGCTCGGTGCCGCGGGGGCCTCGCAGGCAGGAGGTGCCCGAGGTCTGGGTGGCTCCATCGTGCACACCAAGCATGCACAACAAAGGAGCAAGACAGGGGAGGGAGCAAGAGGCTGCGGTAATAACAGCATGCTGACAAGTGCGTGGCATTAAAGCTTTATGAGCACAAACTGCGGGGTTGCGGTGCTGTTTACAAGAGGCAGTACGCTGCCAGCGCGCGCTGGAGCCGATGGCCGCAGCAGGCAGCCCTCCCCGGGGCCATGGAGCCGTGCCTCCCGTGCCCAGCTGCGGGCGGTGACGTGGAGGGGCTGCGCCGTTGAGGCTGAGACCTGTGGAGGGGGCAGCTCAGAGTGGCACCAGCCCCAAAACCTTCATGGATGGAGAGCCTGGGTCTGAGGGGCCTGGGGACAGCAGTACGGGGGCGCAGCAGCCAGGCCGCCTGGTTCCAGCGCGGCTGCAGCCTGCAGGGCGCTTTGCAGCGTGGGGCACAAACCCCACCAGCCGCTCCAGGCCCACAGAGAGGTGATCCGGCAGCTGCTGCAGGCTAGAGGCAGACCAGATTTTAGATACAAAAAATAGAAAAATAGGAACTGCGACTGCTGGTGAGATGCTCAGGAGGCAGCACAGGGTGCTCGTACGGCTCCTCAGCACGGACGGTGCTACCCGGGCGAGGGACAAGCACCCGGCGCGGGCAGGGCAGGGCTGGCACCGCGTCCCTGCAGGCATCGTCTCGGCAGCAAACAGCCCACGCAGCCAGAGACGAGTTCTGCCCAGGAAGGGCAGCATAATCCTTTCCTTTGTTGTTTGGGCTAAGAGAGACTGATTGCATCATTAGTGTTTTAATATTGTATGCGGTGCACTGAGGGTATTCATCTTTCCATTATGATTCTAAGGAAGGTTGTGGGCACCCAGAAATATTAGATTTTGCCCTGGCAGGAAGAACACGCTGTGCATATCATCAGCCTCGACATACACAGCAAAGGAAAACAGAGTCCGAATTAATTCTGACTCAGTACACGGAGTATTTTTAACAGTGTTTTCTCTCCTTTGTGATAAAGTAAAATGAAGAGAGGAACTCAAAGCCTAGAACAGCAGCTTCCCACAAGCCAGGGTTTTAAACCTTGCTTTCCAAGGTAGCTGTTTCCTGCTCGATAGCCCACAGGTCTGCACCATTAACCAGCTGCCACGGCGCTCTCGCTGCTGCTGAAACCAATGGCAAGCAGGGGGGGAGCGCTGCTCGTCCCCCCGAGGCGACCTCTGGTACCCGGCAGCCAGACACGGAGACCCCCAGGGGAGCACCGGCACCTGCGGCAGCCACGGGGCCGCTCGCTGCGGCCGTCAGGCGGAGCTGCCCTGTGCTCGTCAGGAGCAGAAGGCAGCGACCGGGGAGGGACGGAGCCGCGCAGCCTGTTTATCTAAAACCCGTTTGTTAAACTCATTAGAGAAGGCTCATTACGTCTGGGGTTTAACTGGGAGGACCAGCCTGCAAAACAGAGCAACAACTGCGCACACACGCACACAGGAATGGAGAGCCGATTCCCAGCAAAATGCTCAACTGGCCGTAAAACAAAGAGGAAGTTCAGCATGTAAATTATTGGCTGCCTTTCTTACACGCTTAAAAGGCTGCTCTGTTTCGAGTACCCCCGGCCTAAGGAATAGACGACAGGGAGAAAACACCCGCTGGAAGTGCCCGGAGGGGGAGATGGAGGCCGTGCCGGCACCCCCCGGCCGTGCAGCCGGGGCTGCGTGGGCGTGCGAGCGGCCTGGCACAGGGCACCAGCCCCGGCACGGACGGAGGTGCCCAGGGCCGGGTTCGCGGAGCTCATTTTCCACCTGCACCATTCCCGTGTGGACAGCAGATGGAGTGCGGGGCGAGGCCCACGGGTCTCGCCCCTGCAGGCGCTGAGGCCCCACACAACTCGGCACAGCCCACGCTCCAGCACAGCTGCCACGTTTCTGAGGCCATTCTCTGCAGCTGACAGCTCAGAGGCTCGGCCCGGCACCCCGAGCGATGCGACTGCCTGTTGTCCGTTCTATCAAAGTGGCTTTGAAGTGCTCTTCGAAGCAGCCACCACCCAACGCATCGCCCTGCAGGCAGCTGCAGCAGCAGTGAGCTTGGCCTAGCCCAGAGCTTGCCCCAGGCACGTTCCCAGTGGCCCGGGCGGCTCCCCGGGCACTTGGCCGGTGCACCTCAGCAGCTGGTGTGTCCCAGCATCACCCGGCCCCACTCTTCACTGCAGACGGGCGCTGCTCACAGCACCGTGATCAGACGAGACACACGCCATCGCACAGACCCCCGGTCTCTCAGTAATTAGTCCTGGTCCGCTATGAATTCGAACCTCTTGGCGCATGGAGTAGCTGGTTTTCTCAGGCTCATGCATTTCAGATCTCCATCTTGCTAGCGAGGAGATGAAATTCCCCACAGAAAGTCTCCCTTTAGGAAGGACCAGCTCAAACACACGGACGTGCTGCGTGTCCGTCCCTACCCCCCAGCTGCAGCACCCCCCGCCCATCTCAGCCCCCAGGAGGATGCCTCAGACAAGCAGCAGCCCCCTGCGCCCACGGGCAGCGCCTCCCCGGGGCATCCAGCACAAAGCTTTCTGCACCCGCACACGCAAGCATCGTGCGAGGGAAGCCCACGTGCAGGCTGCTGGCGGCGCCCGCCGGTCCCCGTGTAGGGCAGGGCAGGGCAGGGCAGGCACCGCTGCCACCACGTCCCCGCCGTGCAGCCACACAGTGGCCCCAGTGCCACAAGGAGCAGAGCTCCTCCATTTGCCCAGCGGTTCGTGACCTTGCTGAGGGAGGACATGTTAGGGCAAAACCTGACAGACCCCAACTCCTGCTGTTCTCCCCCAAATTGTCCTGGTGCCCATAGCGCGGGGAGGGGCCGCGCAGCAGCACGAGAGCCGGCCGAGGGAAACCGTGAGCGTCCGGCCCAGTTCAGACAGCCGGCCAGGAGCGGTGCGCCACCAGCCTGTGAAGAAACTGTGGCAAGACAGAAAACTGCTTACACTGAAAACCAGGACTGGCAAAATGCGGGGTGGGAGGGAAGCACAGGCTTAGATAGACCCGCGCGTGTTTTGGCTAGGAACGAGGAGGTTTATGAGCTTTAACACAAAGAACCTCTGGAACAGCTCCCTGCTAACAGAACTAAGGCAACGGCCCGCAGCGGCGCTCAGCACCCTCACGAAGCCGTCCCACGGGGCGCTGCCACAGCAGCGGGGAGTCCGCGGGTGCCCTCGCTCCGCACCGCCGGCCCTCGCAGCAGCCCCGCGCCTGCCGCGCTCCCCGAACCCCCCGAGCAGATGGCTAAGGAGCGACTGCCTGGAGCCAAGATGCGCTGGCACCGGGTCGGGTGTAGGCAGCAATCAGCACTCAGATTCAAGGCCAAACTTGTGCAGGGCTCCATCTAAACATTGCAAACAAGACACACCAGATTTGGACACAAGCTTGTCAAAACCTTGCTAGATCTTGCCAACATCACCTGTATTTTTCCACCATTTTGGGTGGGTTTTGCGATATCTGGGCTAGATTCAAATCAGAACCAAGAAACAGCTCTTTCTGGCTTGGCATCCAACTTGGAGGCAGATGTTAAGTCTGAGCAGGGATTCATCTACTCCCGTGAAACTGCAGAGAGGTCTGGGGAGAAGGAGCTGTTTTTAGCTCCTGGAAAAAATTCCTCTTGGTAGTGTTGCTGTTGAAGTCCTGTTCCTGTTTCCACAGCAGCCACTAATGACAAACAGAGCAGCCCGACGCCAGGTAGAGGAGAGGCAGCAGAAGCAGATGGGCTCTGAGCAGCCCCCAGGACCCTGCTACCACACAGATAGGCTTAGCGGTGAAGGAGGAAGGAAGGAAGGAAGGATGATAAAACAGATATCAGCAAAGGGGAGCAGCTTTGCTGCTACGGGCATCATGAACTGCCCTTTGGGAAGAATCAGCAGCAAAGGGAGAAAGAAATATTTGTTAAAGCTGGTGCACGCCAAGAGTGAGCCTGCCGTCTGGAATCACACTTCTTGTTGAATCTGAATTTAGACTCACTGGCTCGTTTCCAACCCTCAATACATCACTCCGTGTGGACAGATATCATGTCCCTTGTGCTGCTAAAGCAACAAGCAATCTTTAATAAAACAGCAGAGGCTGGAGCCTGCAAAAGATGAGGAAATAAGACAGTAGCCAGCAGGATTCATCTCATGTCCTGCATACACCAGGGATGCAAACGACAGGCTCGCGCAGCCCTTATCAGCCCCGCTGTCAGCTCCCACACCGGGCTGCCACTCGCGCTCTGCCTGCAGAGATGAGCAGGATAAAGAGAAACGCGGTGCTCTGCCCCTGCCTGCTGAGCAGACATGGTGCTTTCTTGTCTGGCAGAGATAAGCAAGAGATCTTGCTCAAAAGCAGAGGGGAGGAGGGTTACCCCAGCAAAGCCCTGGGCTAACGAAGGGACGCGGTCAGAACAATCTCTTCCCATGTCCTATTTCTGTCAAATGTACAGAACATCGCGGGCTCCTTGGCAAATGAGGTGCCCTGCTGAAGGCAGGAGTGCAACCTTCCCCCCCAGCCCCACCAGCAGTGGGGCAAACACCAGCCATCACAATCCCCCGAAGACAGGTACAAGCAGAGCACTGGAAAGCTCTCTGGAGTTGCCTCCTTTGAATTTTCAGTATTTAACAAAAGCCCTGGCAGTCACCCCGCCGAGACACCGCCACACGCGGGCACACAGCTCGCACGTTCCTGACGAGCAGGATATTCCCCTGTCCCCATGCCTGACACAGAAAGCCTACGTGCCTGGAGTAGTCCTTACATATTTAAATGCGAACAGAAACCAAGAATTGTAAGGCATTTTAACAATAGATCTCCCAGCTGTGCCTCACATTTACATCCAGGCAAGCCCATCCAGGGTAAAAACAAGGACAAATACAGATTTAAATATTTTCTGTTACAGGCTCACCACGCTTGCCTATATTCCAGTCCCCACACGCTATTTAAACATTGCTGTACGTTGTGACAGCAGTTCAGATTTAGAGAGATTCAGAAGCATCTTACCTTGATTTTCTGGCTGGTCTCTCTGTGCAAGATTAACACGGCGAGCATCAGCGCCGGATAAACGCAGGGAAAGGGAATTTCTCCACCCCACGGCAGCCCCGAAGCGCAGCTGCAGCTATCGCAGCGCTGCTGCTGAGGACTGCGCCCAGCTCCGCTCACCTCGCGGCGAGGCACGGCCGCGGCCACGACCAGGAGGGGCTGGCGGCCGCGCTGCGCAGAGCGGGGTGCGGGGCACAGCTGCGCGCCCGCAGCCCCCCGGTGCCGCACGCCTCGCCCCCCCGGCACCGAGCTCGGGGCTGGGGCCCGGGGCCAAGTCCCTGCCCCACGGGGAGGACGAGGTGCGGAGGCAGCGGGCTTTCGGCAGGGTTCGCAGCTGGCGCTCACCGGGGGCTTCTGCAGCGCCGCTGGGGTGACAGCCACCGGCGAAAGCTGGGGGTCGTACCCAGCCAGCCTCCCTGGGGCTTTCAGGGCAAAAGGGCTGGTGGGGGGGAGGTAGGGAGGTTACTGGAGGGGGAAGGAAAAAAAAAAAAAAAAAAGAGAAAAAAACCTTTGGATTCAACTGCAAAACAGACTTCAGCCTTTATGTGTGAGCCCTTTCATCTGCTATGGCTGAATTGAAGACAGACACAGGCTGGGACCAGGCAAGAGTTTCCAGGGCTAAAATCTGGATCCACTGAACTGGAAGGCAGAATTCCTATTCCAGGCAATGGGGACGGGTTTAGGGCCACCCTTCCTGCTTCGCAGGGCACTTGCCACAGCACCACATTCCTGTTACCCAGCAGAACCCATAGGATGCCCCTGGACCTTCATCACACGCTGCGTCACTCTGGTTCCACTGGGTTCTAAAGAGATTTAGTGAAGCCAATGGAAGTCCCATTTCTGGCACCACTGACATCTGTTTAACAGCAATAAATCCCAGGGAAGTGATTTCAGCTATGAGGCCGCCCAGCGCGGGGCTCGCAGCTCCCTGTGCCACGTCCTGCCCCTGCCCCCCGCCCCCCGCCGTGCCGGTTCCCACCGGGGCGCAGCAGCGACGTGTGGGGGGAGGCCCCTGCTGGCATCAGGTCAGCGAGAACCACGCCGCGGGTGGAAACCACAGCGGCCTCTGCCCCCCAGCTCTGCCCTCTGCTGCAAGCCCCATACCCAGCGTGGTGCCCCCCAGCAGCGGGCACAGGAACACTTCCAGCATCCCGGCCCAAATGAGCGCAAAAGATACAAGAGCGTGACATCAAAGCACAGCGTGGGCGTCCCGCAGCGTGCTGTTGGAGCAAAATGTCCCACAGGACCTGCCTGCAGGGCGCTGTGCTGCTACTGCCCCGCACGGCGGTGTGTTTGTGGTACCAGGACAAGAAAAAAGCCCCCAGGGAACGGGCTGCATGCTCTCATCCCTCCTTAAGTGCTGCTCGAGTGAGACCGAGGAGCACACTAATTTGTACAAATAATAAAAATAATGAAACACCTGTTACATGAAGGCTTCCAATGGATCACCCATCCTCTCGTTCAGCTGTCCCACCACCATCATGCACAGAAAA
The DNA here is from genome assembly GCF_040182565.1 of Anser cygnoides. NCBI lineage: Eukaryota > Metazoa > Chordata > Aves > Anseriformes > Anatidae > Anser > Anser cygnoides. The sequence goes on along the minus strand of NC_089890.1, from coordinate 12,541,848 downwards.
AGAAGCAAATGCGACATAAAGACCCATATCCCATTGACGTGACGATAACTAATGTGACAGCCTGCAGTGCGGCTGAGCACCCCGGCACCACTGTGCCACCCGGGGCACTGAGACACTCCCTGAGCGACGCCTCCACAGCAGTGCGTGGTGCACTGAGGCGAGCATCTCGCTCCTGCCCACCAGAGAGGATGGCGGTGCCACCAGGCTTCAGCCGTGTCACAACCTCCCTCCCCTTCAGGGCGCTTTGCATGGCACTGCTGACTGCGTAACCTCAAACAAAACTTCTATTTCATCCTGCCAGAGACATCTCTAATCAGTAGCAGGCCCAATATCCCCAATAGGCAGCTGACTCCTCGCTCTTGTCCCAGAGCAGGCTCGCTGGGGCCGCACTGTAAGCCCTGCCCCGACGCAGGCTCGGGGTGGCCGCGGAGCAGCGCGGGACGCAGCGCAGTGAGCGGGCGGGTGGGCGGCAGAGTCCGGCACAAACGCTTTGGTACGTTGCCTCAGCCACCGTGGGAGCTCAGGCCAACGGGACGGGTATTTTGATTGTCAGTGTAATTGTTCGTTAACTGCTTATCGCTGCTGGGAACCTGCCTAAACCACTGCTCTAAGGGAGGAGCGCTGGACACGCCGTGCGTGGTTACCCTGCTCACCGTGGGCAGCCACCACCTCCTGCATTTCTCTGCCTCCCAACAGACGTGACAGAGGAGAAGGTGACAGCAAGCCCGAGCCCCACGGGCAGGTCACACTGGTGCCAGGGCAGCTCTGGCACCTGCTGCCCACGGCCCCCGCCCTGTACCCCCCACTCACCTCGCTGCCAGGGTGACGCTTTCCCTTGACAGGGACGCAGCCGCCACTTAGAGCTGGCCACTGGCGTCACAGCCACGGAATACCCTGAGCTGGAAGGGAGCCACGAGGTTCATCGAGTCCAACTCCTGGCTCCACGCAGCACCACCCGAAAATCAGACCCTGTGTCTGAGAGCGCTGTCCTAACACCTCCTGAACTCTGGCAGCTCGGGGCTGTGCCCACCACCCTGGGGAGCCTGTCCCAGAGCCGACCACCTCTGGGGGCAGAACCTCTCCCCAGCACCAGCCTGACCCTCCCCTGTCCCAGCTCCGTGCCGTTCCCTCGGGTCCTGTCCCCAGAGAGCAGAGCTCAGCGCCTGCCCCCCCTGCACCTCCCGAGCTCTCCAGGTGACTTCCCAGCCCACTGGGAAAATGAAACGGATCCGGTGGAATCAACTCCAGCAGCACTTAACACTAATTATAAATCACATTACACGCATTTAAGTTCCGCGTGATATACACACCTCAATGGTGAGATTAATGCGAACTTTGACAGCAATCTGCAAAAACCAGTTAAAAATCGATAGCCAGCACGGTAATTTGGATTTTTTTCACCAAGCAAAGAATCACCACCTCAGGAGCCAGCTGGCAGCAGCAGCTCGCGCTGAGAGCCAGGCACCTCCTGCACCCCGTGCCCTGCTCCGCAAGGGCCCAGCCCTGCGAGGGGCCGAGGGAGCGGAGCCCGGGGGGCACCCACGGCCCCCCCGCTCCCCTCCGGCTGCTCTGGGCAGGTAAGTGCTTCGAGGCTCTTAAGGGCTCTGGTAGCAGAACTGCTGCTCAATACAGAGGGAAAAGCTTTCAGCCACGTAGCCACCCGGGGAGGTGGGTTGGATTTTTGGTTTTTTTTGTGTGTGTTTTCCAGTGCTCTTAACGAGCAGCAAAATAGGCGCTGCACTATAGGTTTCTGAAGGCCCACGAGGCTTTTATGTTAATGACGTTTTATCACCAAACACTCGGATCTAAAAAGACGACAGCAACGCATATGCATCAGAGGCAGAAAAAGCCTTAGCACATACCCACAATGTGGCTCCGAGCCATATTTTCAACGAGTTTTGGAGGAAAGAGTTTAAGCACTGAATGAAATCGTGGTATCAGAACCGATATTTTTCAGAGGGGTCACTTACAGTCCAGAGCCCCTGGCTCCCAGTTGGTTTGTACAGTAACACCCAAGAGTGCTACATGCATAAAGCAGTCCTCAGAAGGTGATGTGCCCGACCAAAGGCACGGGATTTGCAGAAGGGAGCCTGGGGAGGCAGTCAGCAGTTTGTCCTTTCCGCTGCTCTGAACCAGAGGTGTGCTCACACCAGGTTCCTAGCTCCTGTCTGCAACCTCCGCTCCCAGAGCCTTGTTTTGAAGCAGGCCCCAGCACATTCAGACACTTGCAGGGCCCCAGAACAGAGGCTGAGACCCAGGAGACCTCTGGCCGCGCTGCAGGAGCTTGCGGTGAGGGGCGGCCGGGGCCGTGCCCGTGCTTCCCGCGCCCCCGTTACCTGCTGGGCGAGCCCAGGTCCGCCCGGCTGACGATGCGGTGCTGCTGCGGCGAGTACAGCCACTGGAAAGCCGTCAGCGTCCTCTCCTCGATCCGAAACCGGCCCTCTCTCACGTACCTAAAAATAACAACAAGACAGACTGAAATATTCATTAGCGCAGGATGGTTGGAGAGGGAGATGCAGGACACGGGGAGCAACTGGCTCAGAAATGCTGTTTAAGGATGCAAGTGAGACAATAATAGTAGTAATTGTGTGTTCCTTAATGAAAGCAGCAAAATTACTGCCCGTTTGACCACCTCCCTGTGGTGTCCCCCCCCAGCCCCGCAGCCGCTGTTCCCACGGGCACGCTGCCACGGCTCGGGCAGGGCTCTCCTCCCGGGCACCTTCAGGGACAGGGACCCCCCTGTCCTGGCCCTGCTGCCACCAGGAGCACGGGCCCCAAAGGAAGCGGGGGCAGATGCAGCACGGGGCCTCGCAGGGGTTCCTGTGCCCCAAGCCAGGTGCCCGTGGAGCTGCTGCCAGCTGCAGCCCCCCCCAGCGCCCCCCAGCCAGACCCCAGGCACGCCTAACAGCCACGCACAGAAAAACAAAGAGCAAACAGCTCCAGAGCGGTGCGGGACATTTCACCAGGAAACCCTGGGAGGCCGAGGTGGTCTCAGCTCTCTCCGTGCTGCTCAGAGCCACCCGGTGCGGGGGCACGGCCGGCAGCCCCGGTACCACGCGTCCCCCCTGCCCTGCCCGCGGGCACGCCGAGCCCCCAGCGCCGTTACCAGCTCCCAGAGCAGACTAATGCCTTTCTAACATTGTTTTGAATGTCAGGCCAGATGCTGAAGCTTATTAAATAGTATTCAAGCGATGAATCAATGGTTATTATTTTGATTAAAGAAGTATGGGTTCTCCATTACGTGAGCAAGATGTCTGTAACTGCAGTTGTTCCCATCTTTCAGTGGGAAACTCTGCTGCCTGCATCCCCACAGCCAGCTGCACCTCACACGCCTGCCTCTGAATATGAAATTTCATCAGCAAGTGATTAATTATTTAGAACCTCTGTAGCACTGGTTGGAGACACACGCACACACACACACTTGGAATTTCACTTCCTGTGCCCATTAATTGGGACAAACAGAAGCCGAGAGGAAAGGGCAATCAGGAGGGCGCAGCCCCAGCAGAAATAAGCCAGGGAGGCTCGCGGCGAGTCTCCAGAACAAGCTGACCTGCCAGGTTTCTTGGTATAAGGAACCAAGGGCAGTGCTGTCCCAGTGCTCCCTGACAGCTCTTGCATGTAACAGTGCTGCAAAAAGCACTGACAGGAAAGCCAGAGGGATTTGGGGGAAGGAAGGAGAAGAAAAAGAGGGATGGCAGAACAGCCAAGCAAAGCAGCCATTACAATACTTTGTGTCTAAGTGTGCAAGAAGAGGTGTTCTGGACTGCCAAGGGGAGGAGAAAAAGAAAAAAGAAAAAAAAAAAAACGCTTTAGAATAACCCTGCAATGACTCCCACTCTGGCTGTTGCCCAGGCTCGCGGGGCTCCCAGCTGCAGCTGGGACGTGGGGACAAGCCCTGGGCCCGCTCCCAGCTCCTGCGTCACCAGCAGGGCATTGTCACCCGAAGCCACTCCATTCACAGCCTGGCATGGCTACAGCGCCCTGCTCAAAAGTCACACGCTTTGGACGTCACAAACTACACAACTGAAAACAAAAAGACACAGAGAAAGCTTGTTTCCAATGTCAGCCTGTCCCAGCTGCTCCGAGCGCCCCGTCCCCAGCGGGAAGGAGCGGGGACCCACGCACCACGGCTGCCTCAGCACCCCTTCGGCCCCGCACAGCAGCCGCGATGCTTCCCAAACGCCCGCGTGTCCCGAGACACCCCGGTGGCAGCCGCAACAGCCCGGTGTGCGTGGGACCAGGACGCTGCCGGTGTCCGCCACCTGCCCCGCGCCGGGCTGGGACGTTTCCGCAGGCAGCACACCTCGCCGGGGTGCGGCAGGTCCCCGACCCTCTTCCACCTCCGCCGCGCCCCAAACGCCGAGCGCCCCCCGCTGCAGCCCGGGGCTGCCCCTGCCCCGCCGGGGACGCGTCCCCGCCGCGAGCGCCCGGTGCCCCCCGCTCCTGGGGCTGCTCCGCGACCCCCGGCGTGCCGGGAGCGGCTGGGAGCCCCCCCCAGCGGAGCGCCGGCCTGCCCCGCCCGTCCCAGCACCAGGAGCTGCCCCGCACACCCAAGCTGGGACCACCGCGCAAAGTGCCCCCCCCCGCCGGCCGCGGGGACCCCCGGCCCGACCCGGCCCTGCGGGGACCCCGGGCACCTCCCGCGGCCCGCGGCCCCCCCCGGCCCGCACTCACCAGCGCACCAGCTCCCACCGCCGCTCCCCCGCCGCCTTGCCCGAGGCCATGCCGCCGCCGGGCCGCCCCGCGGGGCTCGGGGCTCGGCGCCGCACGGCGAGGCGGGGCGGGGAGCGGAGCCCCGGGGCGGTCCCGGTGCGGGTCCCGGGGCGGTGCGGGTCCCGGTCGGTCCCGGTGCGGGTCCCGGCTGCGGGCAGCGCGGAGCCAGCGCCGGGCTGGGCTGGGCTGGGCTGGGCTGGGCGGAGCGGAGCGGAGCGGAGCGGTGCGGTGCGGAGCGGAGCGGCCGGGCCCTGCGCGCTCCCCCTGGCGCCGCTCCCGGCACCCCGCGCCCGGCCCGGTGCCCCGGCGGGCGGCCCCGTTACGTAAAGCAGCCGCAGGGCCGCTCCCCGCCGGCCGCCCCGGGGCCGTGCGGGCACCTCGCGGTACCGGCAGCGGGCAGCGGGGGCGCGCACACGGCCCCCGGGGAACGGGCTGCGTCCCGGCCCCGGCGCTCAGCGAGTCCCCAGCGAGCGCTGCAAAGCCCCGGGGGTCCCGGCTGTGCCCCCCCTCCCGAGCCCTCCGAGGAAGGGCTCCGTTCCTGTCCTAGTTCATCCTCGGAAACAAACGTGTGACCGACACAATTTGCATGTGTGAAGCCTGGGAACGCCAAAAGAAAATTACCCTCCCGTGGAATCAAGGCTAAAACCTGCCCTGTGTCTGGTCCTGACGTGCTGCCTGAAGTCCCCGCGAGCTGCTGGGTTATGGATGGCCCCTGGTGCTTAGGAAACGAATTGGAACTATTTTTAGATATTATTTCAAGAAGATTGAAATCACACTAAAAGTGGTTTCACAAAAGGAGTGTTCTGGCCCTAAGTCCTAACTTTTCTGATTTGTAAGAACAAAATTTTGCAAGTTATCATTTGCCAGGTGTTGTACATGATCCAGCAGCTTCATTTAAATTAAGTAACATTAGTAGCCCAAGTAAGTACCTTTTATTGGCAATTTCAGAGTCCCACTCCTGCAGGAGCTGAGCCCACCTGGAACACATTAACACCTTTGTCTCAGCTGACCCTCGCTAAAGCAGTGCGGTGCGGTGCTCTGGTGGCTGCACAGGCTGTGGCTCTCCCAGGGTCACACACGGGGATTCAGCCGGGGTCTTGTGCACATGGGCAGTGACCCTCCCTCGGGGGGAGCCCAGAAGCAGCGCCCCCCGAGCAGGCTGCGTCCACCAGCCTGCAGTGAGAGGACAGCATTCAGCGGCTGGCAGCCTGCTGGGCTGCAGGGAGCAGCATCTGTGGCAGGGCCAAGAACTTTGTCCTGAGCTGGACGCTTTGGCTGAAATGATGACGAGGCAATAGTTTATACTGAAACCATCAGATTTTAATGAGCCCAGCAAGCGAGCCCACTCCCACTCCCTCTGGCCTACGCAGCCCCCAGCAGGGCAGGGCCGCAGCCTTCTCCGATCCCTTGGTGCTCCCTCAGCTTCTCTCCAATGCTCACTCCCTGGCAGGGGCCCGGCGGGGAAGCAGCGACGGGGCCATGTGGGAACAGAACGGGTGCAGGAGAGGCCAAGGCTCTCCCTGCTGCCCTGGAGCCAGGGAACCTGCCTGTCCTGGTTCAGCACACCTGCTTCAGCAGGCCTGGGAGATCTAAAGAGTTAAAACAAATTTTATTTTAGGAAAAAAAAATTCATTCTAAAATAATGAGGTTTAAAAATAAATAAATGGCACAATCTCACAGGAACCCCACACTAACGTACCAGGCATCTTCCATTTGCCCCCTTGTGCTGCCAGCACCATGCTGACCACAGGCGGGTCTCCCTTTGGGGCCAGCACACCCACGCGAGGCTGTTGGATTTGGCCCCGTTATTTCCCGGCCCGAGGCCGCCCCAGGGAGCCCTGCTCAGCCCCGTGGCCGTCCTCAGCGAGCGGTGCAGAGCAGGAGCTCCTTGAGGGACAGCACATCGCGTTACATAGCTCGAGCAAATACCCCTGCAGGTGAGATACTTCCAAGCCCCCGTGGAAATGTTAGGCTAACGTTAAATGCACGCAAACCCTCTGGCTTTCAGCCCTCCGCCCCTTTGAGGAGCTCCTCGCTGGGTTGCTCAGAGCAGCAGGAGGCCCGCGGGTGCAGGCAGGCGGCACTGCGATGGGGCCGCAGGTAACGAGCACTGGGGGCAAGGGCAGCGCCGCCTTGGGGGGGAGCCGAAGCTCTCCCAGCGGGCCGGGCCGAGCCGCTGCCGCCCGCCGGGGAGCTCCCGGTGCCGGTGCCGGTGCCGCTAGGGGTCAGTGCAGGCCCGGCGCTGCCGCCGGCCGCCGCCCGCGGGGTCCGTCCCTGCCGCGGCGCCGGGGCTCGGCGCCCTCCTCGCCCCCGAGCGAGCGGAGGGGCCGGGGGCGTCCCGGGGGGGCGTCGTCCCGGGGGGGCGTCCCGGGGGGGCGTCCCGGGGGGGCGTCCCGGGGGGGCGTCCCGGGGGGGCGTCCCGGGGGGGCGTCCCGCGCTCCCTCCGCCCGGGGCCGGGGGCTCGGTGCGGGCACCAGCGGGGGCTGCGCAGCCCGGGAGGTGAAACCCCCGCGGCGTGGCCGGGAGGCGCTGGGGCAGCCCGGGGAGGCGCTGGGCAGCCCCGCTCCCCGCTCCCCGTCAGCCCCGCTCCCCCCCGCTCCCCGTCCCCGCCGCGCCCCCAGCACCGAGCTCGGCCAAGCAGGAGCTGGCTGCCCCCGAGCGCCCGACCTTGGTCGTTTGCAGGCTTGCGTTTTATCCGGCGGAAAATCGATGAAAGCTGTACAAATCTGGCGCAACACGACGCACGCAGAATCTGCCTCCCCGTCTGTAACTCGGTACTACCAAAGCAAGCACATGAGCCAGGGGAAGTCGCAGTGAAATACACAAAGCAGCCCTGCCACACAGAGCAAACCACGCTGAGGTGCACCAAGGACATCGGGGCAAGTACTGACCTGCGGTTACGAATGGGGGCGAGATGACCCCAGCGAGACAGCACTTCCCTGAGCAAGCAAGTCTGCCCTCCTCAGCCAGACAAATATCCATCACCCCACAACAACCTGTCATTGCAGAATAACTCAGTTTTTTACGAGAAAAAAACCTAGGAGGCCAACAGCAGTCAGTGTGAAAGAGGAGTGCTAGGAAGCACCAAAGCTCTCAGCTGCACCCGCCGGGAGGCCTTAAGCAGAGATGTCTGAGTAGTTCATGGAAACCAGAAGCTTCTATGCACATTCACGTCTGCACGTGCAGACCTTCGGACCTCCCCGGTCAGCTTTTCTCCTGATTTGATGATTTTGCTCATGGTGTGAATTAAGCTCACTCTCCATAGAGGAGTCCTAATTCCAAGCCCAGCTCCCCCTGCTAGCAGCTAGCACCAAGCCAGGCTGTGCCACAGCACTTTGCACCAGGTAAGGATCTGGTCTTCTGTCTGCTACAGCATGGGGACGTTACAACCCCGCCGTGTGGTACCCGGACGAGCATGTTTTCTGCCCGTGGGCAGCACGCAGGACTATTTTCCGTGGCAGGAAGCAGGACCGTTTCCTGTGGCACACCCCTGACCGCAGCGCATGGCACAGACGTTCGCTCAGAGGTCTGAAACATCCACGGAGGAGAAAGGATGCGGGATGACCGAGCGACACGGGGCCGCGTGCTGCGGGCTGCCTCACAACACGCTCGGTGCCGGCTGCGCGCTGCTGGCACGCTGAGGGCTCAGCGGCGGGCAGCAGCAGCTCAGGGGCAGCCCGGCCCAGCCGAGGGGCACCGCGCTCCCCGTCGCGGATTTCGGAGCGCGGGCCCTGCGACCAGCAGGCCGCCAGCTGACCGGGAGGGCGCTGCCGTGTCCCTGCTCCTTCCCCGCCGTGCGACACGGACAGGCCGCGCTCCGGCTGCGCTGCTGGAAGCACAACGAGCCCAGCCGTCCCCGCTGGGAGCCCCGAGCACACAACGAGCGGCGTGAGGGGTCAGCGACCGCACGAGCGGCCGGGGAGCCCTCCTGCGCCTTCCTGCCCCCGGGCTCCCCGCCGGGCCGCCCCACCTTTGGCGTTCCCACCCCGGGCAGCCCGGGGGAGGCACGAAGGCTGCCGGCGTTCGGGCAGAGCCCCGAGGGCCCCCGGCTGCGCGGCTCCGGGCGCTCGGGGCCGGGGCCGGGCGGGCGCCGTCAGCACCGCGGACAGCGGCGGCGGGAGCGGGGCCGGGGGGGGGGGCCGGGCGGGGCCCCGGAGCCCGGTCCCGGCCGCGAGGGGCGGCCCCGGCGCTGGGTCCGCTCCCCGGGGGCCCCGCGCGGCGCGGCCGGGCCCGGCGAGCCCCAGTTCCGGTCACGTTGCCGCCTGTTTACGGCGCGGCTGCGGGCGGGCGGCGGGGCCGGGCCGGGCCGGGCGAGGCGGGGCCGCCGCAGGCAGCGCGGGCGGCGCGGGGAGCCCGGCGCGGCCCCGGCCCGGCCCGGCCCGGCCCGGCCCGGCCGCCCCATGACGCCCAGCGGGCGCCCCGCGGGGCCGCGGCGCTCCCCAGAGGTAAGGCGGCGGCGGGGGGGGGGTTCCCGGGACGCCTCCCGGGGGGGGGGGGGGGCGGCAGCGCGGAGCCGAGTGCCCGGGGGGGGCCCCGCGGAAACGCCGAGCGCGGCCCGCAGCGCGGGGACCGCCCGCCCCGCAGCGCCGGCCGCGGGCCCGACCCCGCCGGCAGCGCCCGGGGCCAAGCACGGCCTGGCTTCCCGCAGCCCGGCGGGAGCCGCCGCTCGCAGCGGTTGCGTCTCGGCGGAGATGCCGTTAGGTAAGGAGCAGCAGAGCACTCGGTGTGCTTCTGCCTCCGCGGAGGTCAAGGAGAGCTCCCAGTGACTTTCCCAAGGCCAGGATTTCACCTCCGGTTTCTGTTCCCGGCATCGTCACTCCTCTGTGACCTTCTGCAAGTTTCTTTGCTTCCCTTCGCCGCGTAGCCCTCACCTTCACAGCCATGCTTGCTTCACGGCAGTATGGCAAAGTTTTACATGCTTGCACTGAGACCATAGATTATCACCAGCATAGATTGCTGATATGTAGCAGTGAGCTTTCCTACGTACGTTGTACGTGATGGAGAGGGGGTTGCTGGCAGCCACAGCAGGATAAATTATCGACCTGCTCCTGCAAACCTTGTTTGTGCCCTCAGCCTCCCTAGGTAATTTGCCCTTTATGAGGAAAAATGATGTGAGTAGAGACTGGATCTTTCTATGATCGTGTTTGTGCTGGGGTATGCATACATGCAAAACCACATCTGCCTTTGGAAGGCATCCTCAGGAGCTGAGGTTGCTTTCTTAGGTCACAGTTCTGGGATTCTGACTGACGTGCACAGACTTCAGCACAGTTTTGCCTTGGAAGCAAATCCTCAGACAAGCTGTCCGTGCGATGGAGATCAGTTCTGAGCAGACTGGCAACTGAGTCGGCCATTGTAGTTATTTCGAGAGGTTAACTCATTTTGTTTTGCAAGAAATAAGAATTCTGATAAATTGGGATGAAATTGCAAACCTCACCAAGGTTTTCCAGCAGTACGTTGAAACACCCCGCTGAGATCAACATTCCCAATGCACTTTGTCCCAAAGACGGCAGCGTAATGTTGAAGGGAAGGTAAAACACGCTCCATTTTGGAGGTGGAGGGCAGGACCACGAGAAGGCTCAGCTCTCAAGACCATACCCAGCTTGAGAAACTGATGGGGACTGAGCCCAGAGCCGCCGCACTCCCCGTCACCACCTTGCCCGGGCTTGGAGAGCAAGTTACTTGGAGAGCTTTCTGAAAAGGCACGGGTTTGAGGTCGGCAGGAAAGTTGCGGCAGGGTGGATGCACTCCAGTGGCACATTTTTCAGTGCAGTCCTGGGCGCACACGGAGCTGACTCCCCAACAAACCAGGGAGAGCTGCGCAGGCACAGCTCTGTGGGGAGAGGGACGGCTCGGGGGCGGCTGCCACTCCAGTGGGCTCAGCGGGTTGACGCCTCCTTTCCAGCTGTGCACTTGTGTACAGCTATCAGAAACAAGGCACCGAGCATCCTTCAAACTAAAGGGGAGCATCGCCTACCCTTGGGCTTTTACAGCAAATGACTTCTGCTGGCATTGCAACCTCTTACGTGACTCCTCCAAGCCCCGCAGTGCACGGCCCCGCGAGGCCTCCCACCACCAGGTGCTTTGGCAGCTTAGACCCAGCCTGGAAACACAAAGTCACGCTGAAGCCACGAGGGAGGGATCAGAGCGGCTCGCTCCCGGTCCCTCGCGTTGCTCGGAGCAGTGCAGCCGTCCCGCGGGGAGCTGTGCTCGCGAGGCCGGGCGAGGAGCTGGTGCTCAGCACCGCCGGTGACCGCGCTGGTCGCCGCGCTCTGCCTCTCGTGTCAGGCGTGGGCTGAAGGCTCCTGCCGTGCTTCACCACAGAGCCATGGTCCTCAGCACCTCCTGGGGGCTTCGAAGCCGTCAGCGCAGGGAGCCGCAGGACCATCAGCTGGCAGACAGGATGGCTCTGTGGCACGTTATTAAGTCAGCCAGCAGCAGCAGCAAATAACCCTTATTAACTCCCAACACCTCCCAAGTGATTTTGGTGTGTGAAACGACCAAAGGCACTGCAAGCTAAACACTCAAAATGCAGTTGCAATCTCCACGTAACTACAAAAGCAATGGAGGGAAAACAAGTTGCTGAGAGTTAGGTTTAGGAGTTCTTTTGGGAACTGAGTGGGGACCTCCCAGCAAGGCAAGGGTTCGTTCACAGCTGATGGCATTGGAAATACTTGAACAGCTTACAGATGCTACTGAAACTCCACAACTAAATTGCAGCTTCATTAATGGCTCTTGCATCATTACCTGTACCCTGCAGACACTGGGAGCTGCAGGGCGGCACCGTTGCTGCTCTCCATGGGGAGGCAGGGGCCGGAGGAGAGGCACCTCCTGCCCAGGGCACCAGCTCGCGCCTCGCGTCTGTGCTGCCTGCTGACGGCAGCTGGGAGGGCCGCACGCACGTACCCCATGGCAGCCCCGCAGCTCCCCCAAGTCATGAAAGGAGAAGCATTTAGGTGGACACTGAAGAAATTCCTGCCAAGGTGTGGGCTCTGTAAAGCTCTGTAACTGGGGAAAACAGTCCACGGGAATTAGGATTTTCGAAGTTCAGGGCTCAAGATCCATGTGGAATATTAAGTTAATAAAAGGATAATTTTCCACCTAAAGGAAGGGAGGAAAAGTTCAATGGAAAGATTCCAGCCATTTCTACCAAACACATCTCAACCAGACAGAACAAAGTGCTTGGAAATAGCACTACATATCCTCCAGGGCTTTGTCCAACCTACTTTCTGACACTCCCAGAGACAAGGGTCCACCACTTCCTTAAGGGAACTGCTCCAAAGCGGGGGCACACCTTCCCCAGCCCCTCCCCGCCACCAGGGCTGCAGAAGGGCACGCTGCGATGGCGTGAGCTGTCCCCAGGTAACTCTCACTGGCACAAGTAAGCTCTCCCTCCACCATCAGCTCTTGTCACTGCCCTCTCTCATCATAAAGATGAAATGCCAGCTCTCTTGGAAGTCATCAGGATACAGACCTTTTAACCTTGTCTATTAAGATGTCATCAGGAAAAGTCAGACGACCTACAAGTCTCCAAAATCATCACCTTGCCATTCAGAGGAATGGGAATGATTAGGATGTTAAGTCTAGAGCAATATTTTTTTCCCCAAAATCCACTTTGAAATGACAAATACTGAGGGACTACAAATCCCTTGAGGTCCCAGGAAATGCCCTGGTTGCTTTGAACAGAGTGCATGAACCTTACATCCAGACAGGCAGGAACAGGAGGGCCAGTTCAGGGCAATTTCCTCCTACATGACATTGTTCCACAAGGAAGCTGTAAGCTGGTATAAATCATACCTCTCACAATAAGTGCTTAAATGAGGAGCAGGACCTCTGTATCCATTGCTTTTATGTATCACATCAGCCTTTATGTGCTTTTCTATAGCATTCACGTGTTGAGTGTTTGGAGCATTTCATTCCCTGAAGAGCAGATCCATCCTAAAACCAGGCATGTCATTGTTGTGCCACTAGAAACAGATCCCTGAGGCATAAAAATAGCCAATAACAATCCACCACATACACCAAAGCCAGTTCACATTACACAGTTTTCTTATGTCAGGCTTTAGCCAGATTCCTGCAGCCTCACAGACCACAGTGCGAGCCCCAAGCCCCTCACACAGCTCCGGTTTGACACCCTTACCCCAAAGCAGGACAGCCACAGGAGAACCCAGCTTGTGCCACCTGCAGCTGGGTGTCGGAGCTGGCTCCAAGCACCCCGCCCGTACACCACCAGGACCCCGGCCCCGCAGCAGGCAGAGCAGCACCACCAGCAAGCCCAGGGCCAGCTGGATCCAGGCTGAGAAGCAGCTGGACGCATGCAGGAGGTGCAGCACCCTGTGCAAGCAGAGCTTCCCCACCACAGCACCCCCAGGAACAAAGCAGCACTACTGTGCTGTGGGGTTTTTATACCAGGGCTGGGAGAAGGGGGCAGCTGCAGGACATCAGCACTGTTTCAGGCCCTGCAGCTGTTTCCTATAAATAAGGAATTTATAGGCCTGAATAAATTCAGCTGTAAATAAGCTAAAAATTCCCTGTGCATCTCTGGGTGGCTGTAGCTCTGTGCGGTGGGCTGGCAGTACGTCACCTTCCGTGGGGGCAGGAGGAACAGGTCCAATGCCCCAGCAGCAGGGGGCAGTGGGGAAGGCGCTCCCAGCGCGCTGGTATTGGAGCCTCACTGCGGCCCCTTCCCTTCTCATGAAATACTGAGTGTGTGGAGACCTGATCCTAAGGTTTCCACAAACCTTTGGAGGCCTTGGCAAGAATAAAGCTTTGAGCTAGGACCACTGCTAAGATTGCTTACTTTAGAATCAAGCTTAAATGGGGTTTGATTTGGTTTAGGTTGTGGGAATTAGCTTAAAATGTGCTACATTAAAGGACTGGGTGTGCGTATAAACGTGAGCTAAAGCGCTTGCTTAGTTCTCAAGTTTGTATTGAGAGAAACATGAAATCAGATGCGAGTGAATGAGGAAGTGGAAGTAGCTTCCCAGTGGCAGGATGGTGCGTGCTGTCCTTAGGCTTCCTGGCAAAAAAATCCCAACCTTTCCAGCAGCTTGCTGCAGGTTCCCCTTCCCCTAGGCTCAGTGCATGGGCTAAGGACAGATTCCACATCCGCACAAAATGGCATTTCCCAGAATTAAGGATTCTTCCAGAGGTTTATTTTTATCTCCCCGGTGCAGTAGCACAGGTAGGCAGCTCATGCAGCTGCTTCACCGGAGCAATCACCGCGCGATGAACTCCTGCACCCTGGGGCCGAGCCTCCGGGCGCAGAGCTGGCAGCGGCACGTCTGTCGGGTGAATTACCAGTGAAGGTGTTCCTTCTGCTGTAAGGCGACGCAAAGCTTCTTGCCACGTAACGCTGATCGGATTAGACTGAGCATATTGTATTTTTCATGTGCTAGGTCTCCTGCCGCAGTTGCTGCTTTGTAATATGTGCCTTGCCAAGTGACAGCCGAAGTCAGCGCTGGTGTGGCTCCCACCTGGGGACTGCAGGGGGAGCAGGAAGCAATCCTGTCCCAGATGTAATCCTGCTCAGCGATAAAACAGATTTCCCGGGGCCAAATTTAAAATAGAAACGAGCCGTTTCAACACGCGTCTGTACAGCAGCGCTTTCTGTTTATGCAGTATCAGAGCTCTCCAGCCCCAGCCCGCAGCGGGAGCTGGCAGCAGGGATGGGGCAGTGCGGGGACTCGGGGGCTGCTCCCGCGGGACCCCCGGTGGGGTCACGTCCCCTGCACGGAGCCGCCTTGCCTGCAGCCACGTCCCCGGGGAGGGACGGGGGAGAGCAGGCGCCCGCGGTGCCTGGTGGCTCTGCCTTGTGCTGGGGCTCCGGGACCGGCTCCGCTCCCGGGGTGCCGCGGTGCTGCTGCTGTCTGACAGCAGGCCGTCTCCTCTCCCCGCAGGCGTGGAGCGCGAGCTCGGTTGCGATGGAGACCGTGTCCCTGGAGCACCAGATCCAGAGCGTGCAGCGGCACATCGCTTTCCTGAAGAAGGAGCAAATGGAGTTGCTCCACGGCCTGCACCTGGAGATCCTCCGCTTGCAGAAGCACTGCTCAGGTGAGCGCCTGGTGCCCACGGGCAGGCAGCGAGCCCGGCACAGCCTCCCCTCCTGCCAGGCACCGTCTGCCCCCGTGTCAGGAAAGCCCTGACAGCATCCCCCTGCCAACGGGCACCGGCAGCTTCCTGTAGCTGCAGCGCTCTGAAGGACCGGAGCAATTCTTATTCTGGGCATCAGCTGGACGAGCGGGCAATAGGAGAGGAGTCCGTGTTCATAATCCATAATTAAGACCCTCTTCCTTAGTTTTAACTCAGTGCTTGGGGCAGGCTTCTGAAAGGGGATCAGCCCCACCAGCTCAGTGCTCTCCCCAGGCTGTGCGCCCACACCCTGCAGTAGTTTGACTGCAGTGATCACTACCCTGGAGGGATTCACTGGTCTAAGGAAAGGAAAAAAAGCCCAAGCGTCAGCCAGCAAGGTGGTCCTGCCTTTTCATTCCATGATTTGTGCCCTCAAAGATACTTTGGTTCTTAAAATGTAAAAGTAGTTCATCCTTTCTCCCAGATGCTGGTAGATGAAGGGAAGGAAAAGGGCTGAACACCGATGATGGGGGTGCACGGGACTGTGCCAAAGTCACTTTCAGAACCGGGGGAATGTGATTTTCTTGTTTATATTCTGTTACTGTGCATTAGTGTCTGTTATTTGGAGCTGCGAAATCCACTCTTCCCTGCCAGCCCGGCCCGGAGCAGCTCAGCACTGGTGCTGTCGGCAGTGCCCGTGTCTGCTGCCCAGTGCTGTGTGAGCGCTAAAGCCACGGCACCAGCGCGTCCGCTGCCTGCCAGGAGCAGCTGCCGCCCTCCTGGCCCCCAGGGAGCCTGGGCTGGGGGCAGGTCCCCGCAGTGTGGGGGCTCTCCCATCACACCGCCTCGCCCAGCAGTGGCCCCGCTCTGCCTGCCACTGAAATCCATCCCGGCGCTCTCATCAATAATTCAGCTGCAGCGAATTACTCACTGTCTTCCAGCGTCTCATCCTCACTGATTCCTGGGAAAGAGACATGACGGCATTTCTAAAATTGTCGGTTTATTCCCCGTCCTTCCCCAGCTTTTTCTGTTGTGTTTCGTTTCTTTTAATATCTGAGAGGCTGTAGATGAGGCAATGTGGGACAGCAGGGTTCTCAGGCTTGAATCACGCTGCGAGGTTCAGAGCCACCCGTGGCAGAGGTGGCCCCGTCCGTGCTTGTTGTTTGCGATCAGCTCTTCCCAGCCGGGCCGACTGGCAGCACTGCGGGGCCAGACGGGTGTTGTGCCATTGGCACGGTGTGTAGTTCTGCGGTGCCTTTCTGCTAGGAGCGATGGGGGCAAACCTCCTGTCCAGCTCTGGGATGACTTTGGTCATGTTTTCCGTGCCATCACCTGAGATGCTGTTTGCATGAGAGGTGACTTGGTCACTCAGCACTTCCCCGTCTGCTCCAGGTGCGTAGCTCGTTGCTGCACCTGGATCTGCTGCTTTAGACCTTGGATTTTTGCATCGTGACCTCGGTGTCCGAGCAGCATCGCTGCCAGCCCATCCCCCTGTGGATTTCTGCATTGCTGCTGCCCTCTGACAAAGCCCTGGCAGCGTCAGGGTGCTGGGGCCCTGGGGGTGCCTCCCTGGGGAGGGAGCCGAGCGGTGCCACACGAGGTGGGGGTGCGCAGGGCACACAGCACCAGACCGGGCTGGATCTGGCAGCAGAATGGCTGTCCTCATAAGGGACCTTCTCCGGGTAGATAAACCCACAGCTTTTCTGCCCCAGGACCCAGGCTGGCACAGGCTGTGCTGTGTCCTCGGCAGCCTCCGCCACCCAGCACCGCTGCAGGGCAGCGGGACGAAGGCAAGCTGGGGAGGGGGCCCCGGCACCCGCTGAGCTCCGCACCGCTCCGCCAGCAGCACGGGCGGGAGGAAGGGGCCGGCAGGACCGCGAACACTGCAGCCTGTGCAGGGGGGCAGCTGGGAAGCTGGCCCTAGCGAAGCCCTGCAGTCCAACATCTACAGTTGTAGCGCTTACAGGAAGATAAATGCAGTGAAGAACAGCGTGGTATGATTCATTTATTGGAATAAACTTCACGTTACAGAGCAGAGTTGGCTTTCCTCCCACTCCCATTTTATTTGCGAAGCATAAACACAGCAGAAATAGCAATAGATTCTTTCAGACTCTTATGTTTCTCTTTTACTGGAAGATGAGCTCAACTCTTGTGGCAATAATTAGCATGTTCCCCAGTGTTAGCAGAACAACAGGAGGGGAAGCTCGTGCAGGAAGCAGAGCCGGGTTTCCAGGAGGGAATCCGTGGAGGCAGCGTGATGGATCAGCAAAGTGCAGCAGAGAAGGTGCTGGCAGCCCCTCCGCTCTCCCCCGCGTCTGTCCGAGCGCAGGAGCAACCTGGTGTCCAGAGGGCAGCGGAGGCCCTGCGGGCCCCGGCTGCTCCCGAGGGCGTGGATGGTGTCCCACGGCTGGGACCGCGTGGCCCCGGGGGCGGCGAGGGCGTCCTGGCCGCTGCAGAGCGCAACCGCAGCGCCCGGTGGGGTGCCAGGGCCCGGCCAGCCCAGGCGGCGGGGGGAGCCCCATGGAGATGTGCAAGGGGAGAGGAACACGGAGCTGGAGCGGGCTGCGGCCCCTCCGAGGCACGGCCACGTCCCGCTGTGGCAAGGCCAGGGCAGAGCAGCCGGGGCAGGGCTGCCGCCGCACACATCCAGCCCGCAGCCCGGGGCGGTTTGCAGCACCCCCGCGGCTGGCACAGCAGCAAGGAGCCCGCTCTGTGCGTTATTCAGCAGAGCATCGCTGTCTTTCCAAACGGGAGACTGCTTTAGATTTCATTTGGAATATCTCTGAGACTCCAAACCCATTATTTTAGCTTCAGAAAAATAACGCAGCTACCATTGATTTCCAATGGGGCAGTCAGGAGTGCTGAAAGCTTTCCAGAAATTGCATTACGTTCTCAGTTACTTCTGCATTCTCACTACAGATTTGTTTTCTAAGACAGACGGGCAGAGGAGCCTGAGCCAAGCGTTTCGCTTCAGAAGGATGGCAGTGATGAGGATTAGAGTCAACACGAAAGCAGATTAAAAGAAAAATGTAGGGCAAAGATTAACCATTTGAATTCATATTCAGAAAGAAAAGAGCTCCAAAATGACTGACTACTGCTGTTAGCTCTTTCCTTCTCCTCTCTTAGCTGCTGGTAGTCTAGTAGTCTGTGGTATTAATTCAAAAGAAATTGTAAATGTTCGCAGGTTAAAGGCAAGCTCCAGCAGGTCCCTGAGCTCGCCCTGTCGCTGTCCCTGGCGGGCTCGGCAGGGTGCTGTGGGCGCACGGGGGCCGTGGCCACGCAGTGTGCGCATCCCGTGGGGTGCTTCGGTGCCCGTTTGTCCGCGGGAACGCTCCGGCGGTTTGTTCCCGAGGTAGGGGGTGAAGTGCTTTCTGCACTGCAGCCACCCCGCTGTGGTGCCCCGGGGGCTGTGGGGGGCCCTCCCTGCTGTACGAGCCCTGAAGGGCTGGGTGCTGGGGAGCTGGGGGCCCTGGGGGAGCCTCGGCCCTTTGGCAGGAGAGCCGTGGGCCACCGGGCTGCGCACAGTGACAGGTTTGAAGAGGCTTTTGGAGCGTACGTAGTGCTGCAACAGTGCAGCAGCGTCCTGCTCCAGGCACAGCGCAGGGACAAGGACGTCCCACTTGCGTAATGTGCAGAGGCAGGGAGCGCAGGCTGGAAGCAGTACATTATGAAATACTTCAGGCTGCAGTTTACACTTTGGTCTATTTTCAGTCCCTTGCTTTGCTCTTTGTCCTGATTTAAAGCACCGAAAATGGTTCCAAAAAAAGAAGTCCCCATGGGTGTGAGGGAGCCTCTCCTGCCTGCGGTGGGGCAGGACCTGCGACTGCACCAGTCACATCCCAGGGGCAGGGGCTGCTGCAGGTCCCGAGGCTGCCTAATAACTCACGGATTGCCAGGCACCGGGCTCTGGACCAGCCGCGGCTGGGAGCGCTGGGGCGGGCGCCGTGGCCGGGCAGAGGAGCCAGGGCTCAGCCCCGGCAGGTGCCGGGCGAGCGGCAGCCTGGGCAGCAGGAAAGGGGAAGCAGCGAAGGCGCCGGGCAGGGGCAGGGGCTTGGGCTCATCCCTGTTTGATTTCTCTCCTAGAGCTGACCCACGACCTTGAAATGAAAGAGCTGGAAGCCCGCCAGCAAGGTAGGATCTCGCGGTTTGCATGCGCTAAGTGGGGTGTGTGGGGTGCGGGCTGCCCGCACGGGGCCTGGGGGCACGGGGTCCCCTTGCCCTCAGGGGTGGTGGGGCTGGGAAGCCCACGTGCACAGTTCACAGCCTCTTAGCACCGAGGTTAAAGGGCCTCAAATGCCTGTGCAAAAAAAAAAAGGGTTTTGCATGTGAAAGCAAGGATCCATAGGGTTTGCTTTGCTAATCCCCTTACACAGAGCCTTAGGGGTAGTCCACGGACCCCCAGGGAGCATCTCAAAGCCTGCAAAGCCTTGAGCCACAGGAAAAAGCAAACAAGGGGGTTATCGGTTACCCCCTGAGCTCCTCTCACCCCTGCAGACCATCCTGAAGGCACCACCAGTTCCTCACTATGACCCGCAAAATAATCTTCCACGTTCCATAATAAGGGGAGAGGATTGCTGGTGCACCCAGAATGTCTGCAAGCTGCTGGCATGAGCCTTGTGGGCCGGGATCAGCGCTGCAGAGCTGGCCAAGGCGCATTTCTCAATGTGCTAACCCCCAGGTCCCGGTGTGGATCGGTGGCGAGGGAGGTGCCCATGCTGCCCCTGCCCAGGCCCTGCAGAAATGCATCCCTCAGAACCACCCCGGGCTCCCCTGCCCGGCGTTACTGCCCCATCCTCATGGCCACCGCCTCTCCCGGGGCCTGGCCGCTGACCCGAGCCCAGCCCCGCGTCCCTGCCCGTGCTGCAGGGACCGTCTGCAGTGAGCACTGCCCGCAGGCCTCTGCCCATCGTTCAGCCTTTTAACAGCTTAGGAGTACGAGCACATTTGCTACATTTATGGGGCAACAACCTAAATTAAGATGCCATCAAATGATCGCTCTTCAAATGCCACTCATGTAATAATTACCGTGTGCAGCTGCCTCCCTTAAGATCTCATTAGAAAGCATTTTTCCTCTGCAGAAGACACTTAAGAGCTGAAGCTATAAAGTGGTTGCAAAGCGTATCATAAAAAGCAGAGCTTTTTCACAGCCACGGGAGTGCGCCTGGGCATGCCGTGTGCGCTGCGCTGGTCCCCAGTGACGGGCGCTGCCCTCCTCGGCCCCACGGGAGGGCTGCGTGGGGGGCTCGCGGCCCGGCCTGCCGGGGGCACCTTGCCTGGTGCAGAGGTGGGTCCCCACGGGGACACACGTGGCCGTGGGGCAGGACTTGTCCTCATACTGGGCACCCTCGGTGGGCCGGTGCGTTTCCACAGCAGGCTGAAGGCTGCCTGGAGGAGCCCCGAGAGATGGGCCGCTGTGGCTGCCGTGCTCCCCAAAGCCCTGTCCCCAGCCCCTCCGCCCTTTCAGGATCATTGGGCAGAAGGGAGTAGGGAAATGCAAAGTTTTGTTACCCAAATTGCTCTACAGATGGACAATTAAAAAATGCAGTCTCTCGATGCTACTACGGCGGGGTAGAAGGCAGGATGGGTGCGTGGCTCGGTGGCCGGTGCCGTGCCCCCGCAGGCAGGTGAGGGAGCCGTGGCTGGAGCTGCCACAGGGCCCACACAGGCTGGCTGGAGCGGTGCAGGGTGCTCGGGAGCAGCGTGCAGGGCTGGTGTGAAATCACGCTTTTTTGGGTGCCACCGGCGTGACTCAGCAGGGCCGGGGCAGGGAGGGCACCCGTCACTTGCGGGGTGTAGGGAGAGGTGGCGGGTGGGAGCCGCGGGGAACCTGCCACTCGGAGCAGCGCCTCTGCTTGAACAAGTCCTGTCAGCGCCCTGTCGCTGGCAGCCAGCTGCTGCCGGGAGCAGAAAGAAGACGAACAGGTCAGGCGTCAGCAACCAGGGGTGACGGCGTGGTGAGTACATCGCAGCCGCGAGAGGTGCTGGCCGCCTGCCGCTGCGCTGGGCGGTGCTGCCGCAGCCCCGGCTCAGGAGCCCCGCTGCTGGGGGGCTGCCAGGGGGCGCCCCCGACCTCCGGGGCAGCGGTGAGCCCGCGGCCCCTGCGGGGGGTGGGCAGCCAGAGGCGGCGCAGCAGTTCCCTCTGAGCACACGCCGCCCTTCTTGGGAGCTCTTCTTGGGAAAGGTTTTCCTTCCTGAGAAAGGCTGCGACACGGGGAGGAACTGGGCATAGCACAGCAGCGGCAGGGTCCCTCTCCTCCTGTCCTCTGCCTCACGCCCAGCCTGGGGCTGCACCCCAGCTCCCGACCCCACGGCTGCCTGTAGGCAGCTGCGGCCGCATCCTTGTGCTGCTGGTGCCGCCAGCGCCGGGGTGCTGCGTGCCAGAGGGATCGCTGCTGCTCACCGGCGCTCTCACTCGCACCTGGAACCGGGCCGCCCCTGCAGGGCCCTGGCGTCACCAGGCGGAGGCCAAGGCGCGCGGCTCAGGCGAGGGTGGGACAGCGAGGCGAGGCGCTGGGGACGCTGGGGCAGTGCCTGTGCGGGGAGCACCCGGGGCAGCCTGGTCCCACCCGCACCTGCACCGTGGTGCAATGAGAGCGGCTTCAGCTGCAGCGCCTGGCTTCTCTTGGGTGTCCGTAAATAAATGAACACATTTACGTGCCCCTAAATAAATAGCCACATGCATGTACGTCCGTTTCTCCCTAGGCCCTCAGCTGAGCATGGCTCGACTGCCTGGTAATCCTGGATTAGTATTCTCTATCCTCTCTAATCTGGCTCTGCAGTCTCTTGGCACGAGGGCAACAGCACTCGATAAATTGGGTTGATTGCTTTGCTGTTGGGTTTTTCTCCTCTGTCCCAGCCTGTACACTAGCCCCATCAAGAAGGGGTCCCGTGCCTTGCCCCAGAACACAGGGAAGGGTTGCATGTGCTGGTGGGCAGCCCATGGGGAGTTTTTGGGCCACGGTTTCCAAAAGCACCTGAGCAGCCCGGTGGCACAGCATGGACG
This sequence comes from Anser cygnoides, assembly GCF_040182565.1. NCBI lineage: Eukaryota > Metazoa > Chordata > Aves > Anseriformes > Anatidae > Anser > Anser cygnoides. The sequence goes on along the minus strand of NC_089890.1, from coordinate 12,520,064 downwards.
TGCCAGCATCCCGCTGAACCATGCCCCTGAGTCTGGTGCCCTCATGGTCACCTCCACGTGGGCAACTGCTCTGTCTGCTGGGCAGAGCCACTCCTGCCTCTTCCTAACCCCCCGTGCCTTGCCCTGCAGACGTGCTGGACCGGGAGCTGGAGGAGAGGTGCCGGGCGATGGAGGCCCAGCTGCAGGAGAAGGAGAAGGACAACCTGGAGCTGCGCAAGGAGCTGCGCCACAAGGAGACTCTGGTGGCCGCGCTGCGCTCCAGCCTCCGCAACAAGGAGCGCAGGTTCCTGGAGGAGCTGAAGCGGCGGAGCCACCGCGTCACCATCCTCGACACTGAGCTGCAGAAGCAGACGGAGGCAGCCGCCTACCTCTCCCTGCAGCTGCACGCCACTGCCCAGCGGCTGCCGGGACCCCGGGCCAGCGGGCGGCCACCCCCTGAGCAGCCCCCGTCCGAGGGCAGGCCCCGGCGCCGTGGCCACCGGGCGCACCCACGGCGCCCACCCGGGGACGGTGCCCGCCCCAGGGACCCCACACGTGAGGAGCACGACGCCATGCCCGACCCGGCCCTCTTCCTCTACACGACACGGCCGCCCGCCCCGCAGCGCCCACCGGAGCCCCCCGCCGAGGCCCGGGGCACGCCCAGCACTGCTGCGGCCCCCCGGGCGCAGAAGTCCCCCCGGCCGCCCCCACAGGAGCCCGCAGCCAGGGCCCGGCCACCCAAGGGCGAGCCCAGCAAGCGGCCAGGGTCTGGGCCCCACGGAGCCCGGGCCCGGGAGTAAAGTGGCCAGGGGTGGGCACGGCCCGAGCGGCCGGGAAGGCGCTGAGCCCGGCGGCACTGAGGTGGGCGCCGGCCGAGGTTGCTGCCCCTGTCCCCCGGGAGGGGAAGGAGGCAGCGGAAGGTGGGTGCCCTGCCCGCACCCCCTCCCCGCTGAGCAGCCCGCGGTGCTGGGGCACGGAGAGCGCGGTGTGGTGATGCTGCATGAGGCTTGCCAAGGGGGAACGGCTGAGCAGCTGTCCAGAGCTTCCAGAGGAAGAAAGGCAGAAAAATAGTGTTTCCAAGACGAGCAGATCCTCCTGTTCCTGCTGCTGCTGTTCCTTGGAGAAGACGCCGGTCATGTTCCCCAGGCCTGGGGTACCAGGTGCACAGCAGAAAGACTCGTGGCTTGGCACAGGGCTCAGCACAGCCCTGCCTCGGGCACCCCCGGCTGGGCTGGGCTGGGCTGGAGGGGCCCAGACACCACCAGCACAGTCCTCGGTGCCCAGGGGTTGCCAGCGGCCGAGTGGCAGTCGGCCCCGTCGGCACCGGAGGGGTTTTCCCCCTCCACAGGGCGGTGCAGCTGTGCCAGCCGTGTCCCAAGTCACCACTCCCCTCTGCGGGATTTGTCTGGGTGTCACACGGATTTCCCCCACGTTATATGCACGTGGCAGGCTGGGACAAGGCCGATGGAGATGACCCACAAGCTGGAAGGCGCCCGCTCGCAGCACCCGGCGCTGCTCCTCACATGCTGCTGGAGCAGGTTCCTGACTCGCGTCACCCGTGATGGGCAGGCTCTGTCCGTGCACCAGCGTTGTATTTGTTGCTTGCACCCATGGCCAGGTGTTGGTGTTTCACCACAGACAATAACCACGTCAGCAAGGCAGTGGTGAAGGTGGGATCTCATGCACCGCCACCCTGCTGGGGCAGGACCAGCCGCAGGGGCGGCCCCACGAGGAGAGGAGGCTGCACAATCCGCTTCGCCCGTCTCCCTGGGGGTGCCGCAGCTCCCCGAGCTGGGCTCTGGGGAGCAGCTGGAAGAGGCACCGTGGGGCTGCCGACTGTCCTCCCACACTGCGCGTCCCTCCCTCCCAGCACCACGGCGTGTGCCAGCGCCCGGCGTTGGCCCCTTCCACCCTGCCTGACTTCAGACCAAACCAATGGCTTCAGCTGCTCTGAAGCAAAGATGTACCCTAAATGTCGTGGAAGAGCAGAAACTGGGACAGGAAGAAGCGGGGCAGGGGGCAGGTCTGGCCTGGGGGCTCCAGGGGAACTAAGGAGCCCCACAGGTAACCGGGAGCCAGGCGGTTTGGGTGCCAGCCCTCCCTTCCCCCAGTCCTCGTGCTGTCGGGACACCAGGGCTGTGTCTGGGAGCAAAGCACCCCGAGGCTGTGCAGCCCCGCCGGGCCCAGGGCCCAGCACGACCCCACGGCCCGCAGGGCGATGCCTGGTGCAGGCAGGAGGAAGCCGTGTGCCGCCATCGGACCCCATCCCCTCTGAGTTCAGTTTGAAACCCCCAGGAAAGCACCACCATCCTGCAGCAGCCGGGCTGAACCTGCCTCGAGCTCGCCCGCAGAGCACTCACGCAGTCAGAGGTCTCTATTTTTGTAGTTCAGTGTTTATATATTAAAATGCTTTTACGAGATTCTCAGTAGCAGTCCCCAGGCCAGCTCTTTGGATGGTTAAAACAACCCCCCAAACATACCATCTGCACCGGCAGGACAGGGATGAGCAGCTTTTGTACCTTTTCTTTGCCTGTGACGTGAACCCGCTCGGTGAAGCACCAGGCTTCGGAGGCGAGGCACCCCCCGGCACTGCCCCCCGGCCGTTACTGACCGCGGCCTCTAAGCACACCCCCGAATTTGCGAGGAGCCCCCTGACACCTCAGCTGCACGGCCCCAACGCGGGGACAGCTCAGGGCCGAGCCGTGCCCGCGGGGTCTGTGCCCGGCCGGGTGGGACGGGGCGGCCGCTCGCCGGCGCCGGCAGCGGGGTGCCGCAGTGCGGCCTGCCCCGGGAGGCCGAGCGGGCAGCGCGGGGGTCACGGTGCGGCGCCTCGTGGCCTTCCGACGTGGGAGCGTGCCGCAGGCTCAGGGAGGTTCTGCTGAGAGTACAGCTCGATTTTATTTTAATGTGAGAGAGGGTAAAGAAATCTCCGTGCCGTTCGGCCGAGCGTTACTTTGGCTGTGGTTTGCACAGCGGCTTTCCCCCTCGTTTCTAGACAATCCTGATACACAGAGTGTGTTGCGTTTTTATTATAAAATCATTGATAAAATCATGGTGGTCATGACTGACCTGAGCATTAAAAAGGGGAGGGAGTGTAAATACCTTCCTATTCTCTGTAAATACCTTCCTAGCAATCAGCATTTTTAGTGCCTAGCAATGTAAATGAAGCAACCCTGTGGGAGCTGCAGGATCCTTCCCCCTTCACCGGTAATTAGCAGCTCGCTGGAGGAGTTTATCTCATCTCATCCCAGTGCCCCCATGACTTCTGCCCTTCCCAGCACCCCAGCAGCGTGGATGAAGGGGAGAGAGGCAGCGGGGCCCTGAGCGGGGCGCTGCAGGTCCCTGCCAGCAGCCCTCGGGTGCGCAGAGCCTCCCGGTCCCCCCACAGGCCTAAATGCGCCTGGAAGCGAGGTGATGGAGGTGTCTGGGGCTAGCCCTGCGCTTCCCAGGGGATCCTCCCCTCCGAGCCTGGGGGGCCAGCTCTGTGTGCTGCACCTACTTCAGTCACTGCTGCTGCTGCTGCTGGGGGGGAAGCTCTAGAGTCCTATATATACACAAATATATATACATATATACATACGTGCACTTGCTTTGAGGGGAAAACACTGTATGATTGTAATAGAAATTATGTTGAAATAAATTATTTTAATCTTTGTATTTATATAAAATGATCAAAGAGATCAAAAAAATGATCAAAAAAAGAAAAAAAAACAAGCAAGGAGGCAGTGTTCCTATTTTTAGTAAGTCGGCCGCTGTTAGATGCAGCGAGCCCCGGGGAGCAGCAGGGACGCGGGCAGCCTCTTGCCAACCCCCGGGTCCCTGGCTGGGGGACAAAGCAGCGACCTGCGGGCTGCATTTGTCCCATGCTGTCAGACTCCCTGGGAGTCAAAATGGTTAACGTAGCTTAAACCTGCGCTGTATAGCTCTGTGCATAGACACGTATAGACCGAGGAGTGTAACTGCTGACACCTACATGCTTTGTATGGAACAAGCAATGTGTAATGTTGACTCGTAAAGCTTAATGATTAGACTGGAAATGGATGCATAGCAATAACGCTCAGTTGTTAAACAATATCTTATATATATATAAAACACAATGTGCTGACAAGTCTCTGTGTGCAGACTAACAGCCGGGCACTGCTCCTGTACCCGCTGGTTTTGTTCTGCAGCTGTGTAAACCCTAATGGTTTTGATGTGTTGGATTTGTTAATCTCCTTTTCTTTGCATTATTACTCTTCCGAAATCTCTCTGAGGAAGGGATGCCTCGCGTTGCACAACCCCGCAGCACAGGCGGAGGAGCTGTGCTGAGCCCTGGCAGGCAGAGCCAGTCCTGGTGACTCGCACGCTCCCCTCGCCTGGCTCTAGCCCCGGGCAGGCTGGTCGGGAAGCTCTCCCTCTTGACCCTGTTAATTAAAAAGCCATATTTTCTGAATGTGCTTGCTAGGGCTAATCTAAGCGCTCCTGGCTATATCCTTCCCCTCTCCGCTTTGAAGGTGTGGTTTTGAGGGCCCAAATAGCGCAGAGGCTCCCCGGCCCCAGAGGCTGTGCTAGGCCAGGAGGAACCAGCACCTCGAGGGGGCCGGGACTGCCACCGGACTTGGGTGGGGGGCCCCAGTGCGGCCAAGAAAAATAATTAGGGGCAAAGCGGCTAGGGCAAGATGTGCATCAGCAGGGCTGTGCGGGTGGGCCGGCCGGCGCTGAGGCCGCGCTGGGGACATGCCACCCACCAGTGGTGCCAGTGCCGTCCTGCGCAGCAAAGCCCAGCACACCTCCGCTGCCGGTGCCCTGCTTGCTCCCCGGTGAGGCAGTGAGCCTGCACGGGCTCGGCTCCTAACCTGCCGTGCTGCAAACCGCCTGGTAAAGCACTCCCTGATGACATCTGCCCCACTGGCATGGGGACCTGCCCCTCTCCTGCACTGCACTGTGCAGAGCTGTGGTGGCTGGGCCTAATCCTATTGCCCTGGGGAATTTTCAGCCTGAGGCAGAGCTTGAGGCCTTCCACAAACTGCCTTACTGCACAGGAAATCACACGCAGGGCACAGCTGATACATGGGGACCTGCAGTGTGGGAGCATGGGGGTGACTTCTCCTGGTTGCCCTGAAAAGCTGAAGGCGCAGCAAGAAATGTGATCTCTGAAGAGAGAGCGATGGTCAGGGATTTCTCTCCTCTGCACAACGCGTCTCAATGCACGAGTTACCCAAAACGAGCTGCCGGGAGGCAGAAGCGTGAAACTGTGGTGGTGCTGCCCTGGCTGACGCTCCCCACTGGGAAGCTTAATGGGCAGCACACCAACAAACTTCCATTTTGGGGCATAGGTGAACATCTCAGGGTCCCTGCTCTGCTCGGTGCCCGGAGGCCACCCACCAGACGCGATGAGCCAATTTGGCAGTAATGACGCTGCCGCCTCCTCTCTGCACGCCTGCTCTTGTCGCTCCCCTGCGCTGCCGGTTGCTGAGCGCCGCTGGGGAGGTGAACAAGGGGAGAGAAAACCTCCTCCTGTCCGCAGGCTGCCTCGCTCCCGCTGGGTGCCATCAGCCACGCCGGGCTGCGGGGCCTCCCCGCCGGGCCGAGCAGGAGCAGCCCCGAGCTGATCGGCGCGGAGCGCTCACGTGCAGGCTCTCCTCCGCCCCATGCGCTCCGTAAAAGCACAGAGATGAAAGTGCCGCGTCTCCTCACCAGTTAAAACCTGCCCTTTGCTCCCAAACGCCAAGTTTCTCTGTTTGTTCCCTCTCCAATGGTGCTGCGCAGGGCTGGCGCTGCAGCGATGCCCTTCACATGCCAGCCGAGAGCCCCCGGCCCGGCGAAGCTGCCCGGAGCCCCCAGCAGTGCCCCGAGGGGCCGGTGCCCGTGGGCAGGGGACACAGAGCACGGCACTTTGTGTCTGCACCGTAACGAGTCCCCGCATCTCACCCCCTTCGTTCACCTTTGGGTCAGAACGGGGCAGCAGAGCTGCAGGCGTGAGCATGGCGGTGCAACCAGCACAAAAACAAACGTCATTTAAAATCCTAAGGGTGCAGTGAGGCCTCCTGCCTCTTTCCTAGGAATTTCAGCTTCCAAAACACGATCTGCTTCCCTGTCCTTGCAATTAGAGCAGTAACGTGACCACAAAGCCCTGGGAACCCCCTGGATCTCTCTGTGTCTGCGTGCCCCGACACTTGCTCCCCCGGGGCAGGTGCTGAGCTGCAGCCTCGGCCCTGCGGGGCCGAGCCCCGGCCCTGCTCCCGGTGCGTTTCGAGGCCGTGCAGGGGCTGCCGGCGTCCCGGCCCCCGCTGGGGCTGCACCAGGCTGCGGGGCGGTGGGCCAAGGGCCCCCGGGCCCGGCACCCCCGGGCCCGGCACCCCCGGGCCCGGCACCCCCGGGCCCGGCACCCCCGGGCCCAGCACCCCCGGGCCCAGCACCCCGGCGCAGCTGCGGTCTGGCCGGAGCAGAGCCGTTCTCCGTGTGCGGCTCGGCGGCGAACAGCAGCGGGCTGTGCTCGCGCTGGGTTGAGCCGCTGTGCGGGACGGACGCCAGCGGTCTGACAAGCGCCGCTTTATTTGGGCGCGCGGTTTACTACACGACCCCATTACTCCCCAGGCCGACGTCCGCGGCTTTATTTTTTAACCCGGCGCCTCCCAGAACGCCTGCTCGGGGCGCCCGGAGGCCGCAGCGCGGGGCCGCACCGCACAGCTCGCGGCAGGAACCTGCCCCTTCCCTCGCGCACAGCCCCAAACCCGGCCGCAGCCGCGCTTCCCTCCGGCTGCAGCGCCGCGCCACGGGGCCTGACCGTGCTGCCGGGGCACGGGCCGGGGGGGTGCTCAGGGGCCCTGCCCGCCGCCCGCCGCCCGCTCCCGGCCGGGCCCGGGCCGGGGCCTGCGCGGGGGCCGGGGCCGGGCCCGTCGCGTTTCGCGGCGCGGCCCCTTTAAGGCGCGGCGGCGCGGGGCCGGGCCGCACGGCGCGGCGGGGCCGCGGCACCACGTGGGCCGGGCGGCGCTGTCCTTCGCGGCGGGCGCGGCGGGCACGGCGCGGGGCGCCCATGGTGATCAAGGCGGACGAGATGCCGCCGGCCGCCGTGCCGGCCGCGCAGGGCGCCGAGCAGCAGGAGCCGGGGCCCCGCGGCAGGAGGCCGGCCGAGGCCGAGCAGCGCCCCGGTAAGGGGGCGCCGGGCCGGGCCTGGCGGGGGCGCGGGGCCGCGGGGCCGGGCCTGGCGGCGCCGGGACGGGACGGGACGGGACGGGGGCGCCGCTCCCCCCGCGGCCGGGGCGGGCGCGGGGAAGGGGCCCGGGGCTGTGGCGGCCCGGCCCGGCCGGCCCCGCTCGGTGCGGGCGGGGGGCGCAGTGCCCGCCCCGCCGTGCCCCGGCCGCCGGCTCCGCTCCCCGCGGCGGGGCCGGGTCCCGGGGCCGCCCCGGCGGCGGCTGCGAGCGAGCGGCCCCGGGGGCGGCGGGGGGCGAGGCCCGGGCCGCTGCGGGGCCGCCGCGCCGCGGGGGGGGGCGCTCGGGGCCGGGGGCCGCGGCGGGGCCGCGCGGCGGGGCTCGGCGCTGCCGGGCTCGGGCCCGGGCGGGCCGCGGGGGCCGGGCGGCGGCGGGGGCGGCCGGGCCCTGCCCGCGGCGGCGCGGGGAGCCCCGGCCCCGTGAAGGTCACCTTCAGCGGGACGCGGCGCGGCGCGGCCGCGGGGGGGCCGGGGGCGGCCGCTGAGGGCCCCGCGCTCCGGCCGGGGGCGGCCGCGGGGCCGGGCGGGCCCTGCTCGGGCGCTCCCCGGGGCCCCGCCGCGGAGGAGCCCGGGCCGGGGCCGGCCCCGCTCGGGGGAGGCCGCCGGGGCCCGTCCGGCAGCGCCCGGCCCCGGCCTGCCCGCGGCCCTGCTGCCGGCCGGGGCCCGGGGCCTGGCTCGGCCGCACCGGGCTGCTGCAGCCTCGCCTCCCGCCTGGGCCGCGGCACCGGCGGCCTCCGTCTGCCGGAGGGAGCTTCTCCGGGCGGCTCTCTGCGGGCCGCCAGCCGCGGGCACGGTGCGCGCACCTCCGGCCTGCTCGCTGGTGCCCGCGTTCCCAGGCACCGGCAGCCGCTTCGGCGATGGGCGAGGGGCAGGGGAGGCCTTGTGGAAACTGAAATGCAGGAATCGCCAGCGCAGCAGGGAACGCTCAAGCACGAGCGCTTGTTTTTTCCTGGGAAGGGCAGACGGCGCACGGGAGACTTTGCCTGAAAGCAACGTGTTTTAACTCCTGGCAGGCTGCTGTAGCTTGACATCAGGGGGGCCGGGTGGCCGCGTGTGGGATGAGGTGCGGCCCTCCTGGCCCTGTCCTGTGTCCTGCTCCTGTCCCAGGTCCTGTGCCCTGTCCCCGCGGGGGCTGCGGGCCCGGCTGTGTCGGGCTCTGGGGGGTCTGGGATTTCCTGAGCGTGGTGCCGTTTGTCTCCAAGGAGTTACTGTCCTGAGCACTGCTCTCGGGCTCAGCCTGTTTCTCTGATCTTGTATCTTACAAGAGAAGGGTAAAAACCCGGTGCTCCGGGGCTGCCCTTCGTCGTGGCTGAGAGAGCCCCTCACACTGACCGAGCGAGTGACCTGCCGAGTGACCTGCCGCTTCGTCCCTCCCCTGTTTTTATGGTGGCGAGGTGAATTTTTGAAGTTTGTCACCTAAAGCAAAGTTCATTGGCGTTTGAGCAGGCTGGCAGTAATTCAAGTGTGTGGGGAATGCAGCGCTGAGAGCCTCCCCCCCCCCCCGCACTGTTTTTTTTTTGTTTTTTAATGGGTGCCAAGTGTGCAGCTCCAGCAACTGGGTTAAAAAGTTACGCCGCGTAATCCCTGCTGTTCAAAGTGTGAGCTGATTGCTGGGGGAGGGAGGGAGGGAGGCGGAAAAATCCTTCCCGTGTTAGCGCGATGAAGCTGGCAGGCGCCCGGGGTTCTGTGGGGAGGGGGGGCCCGCAGCCGGTCGCCCCCTCCCCGGTGCAGGGGGCTGTGGGCATCGGCAGTGCCGGCTCGTGCTTCCCAGGCCTCTCCGCAGGGGCAGGCCAGCGCCCGGTTCTGCGCGCCCACCGCTGCCTGCCCGCGGCTCCGCTCCGGGCATGCTGCGCTGCCCGAAGGAGGCACTCGCTGCGGCCTTGCTGTGGGCAGGCTCCGAGCGGGCTCCTCGCTGAGGAAACGCGTTTGTGATGGTAGGCATCGAGACCCGAGGAGTGCCCTCGCCTCTTAAAAGGCGAGAGGGCTGCCGGCTGCTTCTCTCCACCTCCAAGCTAGACACCAGTGCCGGGGCTGCTCTCTCCTTCTGAGAGCAGAAACACAGAAGCGTGAACGCTTTAGGTACCTGTAGGGACTGCTGTCAGGGGCAGTTACGGGTTAAGTTACCTTTCTTGTTAACTAGCACAAGATCAAAAGGCAGCAGTTGTGTGCAGCGTTTTTGGATTATTTCTGTTTCTGCAGTTGTCATTGCCTTAGAACAAGCTCGTCTTGTGCAGGTTCAGTGGTGTGTCTGCTTGGTGTAAAATCCTTTCCATCATTGCCTCGCCTGAAGATCTGCTTTTTCTAACTAGGTCCCTCTGTCTCTGTTCTTCCCCGTCCCCCCATGTATTTGTCCACCTTTTCTGTTGCAGGGGTGGAGAACGAAGGTATTGATGGGAAAGCTGCTGTGGAGGCGAGCGTAGTTGTCCGTTGGTGACAAGGTCAGAGCGCTGATTGTTAATCTGGGGATCTGCTGTGGCTGTCAGGTCGCTTGACCTTGGAGGTTTGCTGGTGTTTTGGGAAGGACTGAACTGCTGGCGGCTGGGTTTTCTAACGTGCGGTTGTAACAGACTTCAGAGGGAGAGCTGGAGGAAGAAATCCGCAAGAAAATCTCCTGCAAGAGAAATCTGCTCAGCGCTGCAGGGTTAAGGAAAGGCCCGTGACAAACACGGCACCCTCGGCAGGCTGGGGAGGGACCCCCGAGGGGATGATGCCCGGAGCCGCTCTGCCCGTGGGGTGGCCGTCGAGGTGCCCCTTGCAGACCTGGAAGCTCGCTGCCCTGCCCAAGCAGCCTTGCTCCTGGGTTTCCTAGCTGAAGAGTGGAAGTAGGTCAGGAACATGCACGCAGAGAAATGCAGCCGCGTACCTGCCTTATGCCCAGTGACAACAGCTTTGCGTTGCGGAGAGCTGTTTGTCTTAGCCGTCTGTAAATGACTAAACTTGGCAGCGCTCCGTTTGCCTCCTCACGTTGCGCTGTCGGTTGTACTAGAAAGCTGTTGTTTCTAGAAGCTTTGAAAGGTCTGAAGTTCATGCGTTTTTCTATTTGCATTTGAGAAGTAAAACCAGTCCACGGGAGCAGGACTCGCACGGAGCGCGGCTGTTCCCAGGGCGGCGGTGCCGATGCCTCCTGGAAGCGGGCGGCTCTCCTGCTGCTGCTGCCTGCTGCTGGGGCAGCCCCGAGGGGAAGGGCCGGTGGGGCAGTGCAGCGACTGGTTCCGTACGTCCCAGTAACGTTGGAGTTAATGGGGCCTTTCTGAAACAAAGCGTTGCTGCCCAGCTCGGTGCTTCTGTCTCGGAGCCCGATGATCTGTTGGTCGGCTGCATGCAGAGTTTATTGGGGTAGTTACCTGTCCTGGGCTCCTGGTGTTTCAGTAGTTTCCTGAAACTAAGGTACACACCAGAATAAAATACACGTGCTTGGGGAAATACTGACTTACTCCTGGCATGTCTGAAATGGGGTTGCTTTGACCAGCTCTTCTCTCTGGGAATCCAGCAGGCGGTCTCACAGCGCTACGGACGGTTTGGTTGGTGTCGATCTTTGCCCTTTGTCCAGTCTTTGCTCCCGGTTCCTGTGGTGCTTGAGGAGCACGTTGCTGCAGCAGTCACCTCACCAGCTAGTTTCGGAACTAAGTTTCCAAAGCTTTGGCTGGACAGAAGGCATACGAATGGGCTTAAGCCTAGTTCCCAGGCGCGGAGAGCGAGCGCGGGTACTGCAGCTGCCAGATGCAGGGCACGAGGTCCCGCTGGCTTGGAGCGCCCGAGCCAGCCGCTGGGGGACCCCGGGAGCGCCCTGGGGCGCAGCTGCAGTGCAGATGTCCCAGCATCAGGAGAATACAAAAAGCCGCAGACTCTTGAGTAGACTGGAATGTGGCTGATGTTGTGTAGGTCTATCCAGCCAGACTTGGCTGTGGGTGCACAGGGCTGAGCAGTGTCCCCGCTTGCTCCCCGTGGGGCCGCAGAGCAGCGGGGCCGGGGCCATCGTCGAAGGCAGCCACGAAGTGCAGCCTGCTGCTGTCCCCGTGCCAGCCAAACCTGGGTGTTGAGAAGCTGCTGAAAAATAAGGGCAGTGCTTACAGCTCTTCCCACAGGTGGGTTAAAGCCAATTTGAGTTTAATGACGGCTGGAGAGCAGCTATAAACTTCACTGTGGGCTCTTATTAAAAGAAGTGCTTGTTGTGCTAAAGGAGCACCGAAAGTTTCTGGGAAGCTGTGGTTTCCTCTGCGGGGATGTGGGAGGCACATCTGTGCCGTGTCCCATCTCCCTGGCAGGCTGTCCTACCGAGACCTTTCCACTAGGGCTCTCTGCGATGCTAACGGCTATTAATTTAGTCAATTTATTTGGGTTCAGGAAGCTATTTGTTTAATTTATTGTTAGGCTAAAATTTAATTTGCATTCGCTAGACCAGCAGCGGCCTTCGCGTGCTGAAGCTAGCACGTGCTGCACTGCGCTGTGCTTCCTTCGGCTTAGGTGGAGGCAGTGCCGCTCAGCTGCGTGGCACCCGAACGCGCCTCCTGCCCTGCTCGCAGCGCTGCCCAGCAGAAGCCCCGCGCGCTGGCCTCACCACGCTCCTGCAGCTGCTGCAGCCTGCGCTCGGCGCTCCTGGCAGTGTCAGCACTCCGCAGGAGGTGGGAAGATGGGAGTGGGAGGGGTGCGTGTAATCCCGTCTGAGTATGGGTGGCTTAGCTTTTCTGCCTGGTGTGCCTCCCAAGCACAGGGCATGCTGGCAGTCTTATTTCCACATCCTAAAATCCCATTGCGCCACTAGTGCAGGCTGGTGCTGTATTGCTTTTTCTTAATTTCTTTTATCGCTGCAGATCATCGCATGTGAACCATTGCACAGCGTCAGCCACCCATCTGACCCGGCCTCCTCCTCGGAGAAACGGGTGTCTCCAGCTGATGAGCACAATAGCTGCTTCATTAGGCTGGGTTTATGTGACTATTAAAGGGAAAAGTAAACTTTGTTTAAGCATAAATAGCGCCATTAAACTTAGTGATCTAATTAATTGCAGCAAATTGTACTTCAGTTGATCTGCTTTAAAACGAAACTGAATTTGGGCTCGTCTTCACTCGAACCTCAGCTGCTGCTCCAAGGGGAGCCGAGGCTGCCGGGCACCTGGATGGTGCTGTGGTCTGCAGGTGAGGAGTGGGTTGAAGCTGTCAGAGCATTAAACTCCTTCAAAAACCGTCAGGAGAAACTTTTGGTTTAGATGCCGATGTAACCTGACACCCGATCCTCGCTCCCGAGGACAGGAGAGACCTCTTGCTACCAGGGATTTCAAGGTTACCCTTCTCCTGCGCTGTGAAATTGGCAGAGAGCAGCTCTAACGAGAAGAGAACACCAGCCCTAACTGGGACTCTGCTGTTTTCTGGGATGGTAACTCCCCGCGCTCACGTGAATTCGAGTGGGAGAGATTCTTCTTCTGTTTCCTCTTTCTGTTCTTTAAAGAGAAGAACAGAAGCTAGCCAGGGGTTTGGCTTGCACCGGAGAGCTCTCGGTCTGCTTTTCAACCCTTGGCAGGTTGGCTGCCGGAGCACGAGGCTCTGGGGCAGCTTCCAGCCTTCCCAGGGCCTCCTTCAGAGACGAGTCTCCTTGTCCGGGTGTCGGTGCTGGGCAGGTGGTTACGCGGGCTCTGTAGTCCTGATTTCATTCTGGTTTTGAGTTTTTTTTTTTTTCTTTTTCTACCCGGGCTGTGGCACTTTTCTTCCTCTCGGTGGAGATGTGGGCTCCTTCCCGCACGTGCAGCGCCGCCGTGCGCACGGCAGGCTTGTGCGTGATGGTGGCGGTGCTGGCTGGGGAAGGCGAGGGGCTGGGTGCGTGCAGGGGCCGCGGGTTTCACCAGCGCTTGTCGCTTGCACAAGTCTCGGGCTCTGTAATCCCTGCACCGGTTGTTGGATTTACTGAAATAACAGAGAGGAGTGGTTTGAGGGGAGCTGTCCGTGTGGTTTTTTGGCTTGTTTGGTACAATGGAGCAGCGTGAGAGGACAGAAAATGTGTCTGGGAACGCCTTGGTAGTTGCTGCCCAGGCCCTTTATGCCTGCCTGCTCAGTATGGGCGGCCGTGCCCGGCCGAGGCGGCCACAGAGAGTGCCCTCCTTGTAATTCAACGCGTCTCGCCTGCCTACGAGTTTGGCAGAGCTGGGGAGCTCTAACACTTGTCCCATGCTGCACTGGTTCAGCACTTGATACCGGCCGTCTATTTATAACGAGCTCGGGGACCGAAGCGATCGGGCGAGCGTCTGCTCTTAGAGAGCGCCTGCAGCGCCTGGGGGGTGCGCGCACGGCCGGAGGCTCGCGGGCTCGCTGCCGGGGCGCCGGGCAGAGCCGGGAGCGTTCAGCGGCTGCTGCGGGGCAAAGATGTGCGGCGGGTGAAGGTCACTGAGCGGGACGTCGGGAGAGCTGCTGCCAGGCCAGCAGCAGAGCCTGCGCAGGAGGCACGAGCGTGTGCTCCGGCACCCCCGGGATGCGGAGCTAAGCCCCGCACTGGTCCTGTGCCCCCTCTCACCTCGGGACCACGTAAGAAGGTTCTTCGGAGAGTCTGGCTGACTTGCAAACGTGAACGGACCCGAACCAGGGAGGGTGAGCAAGATTCGCCTTGTGGGGACTTAAATATATGTGTGCAAAAAGGCATTTGCAAACAAAACTAACTTTTCCGATCCAGTGTTGTGTGAGCCAGGCTGCTTATAATCATGGGGAACAGCATTTTTGTGAACTGCTGCAGGCATGTCACCGACCTCATCTTCCAGACACGCAGCTTTAGCTCGCCCGATGAGCGGTCGCCGCTCTTACCAAAGCCTCCCACGAGCCGCGCCGGCTCCCCCGACGTGCCGGAAGCTTCCCGGGGCGCCGTGCCGTACCCCGACGTCATCCCCAGCGCGGCGGCGGTGGGAAGCCTGCAGAAACGTGCCGAACGCATCCAGGACTCGCCCGAGGCCAAGGGCGAAGAAGCAGCAGTGACGGCCTGCGATAACAGCTGCTGGGAAGCTGGCGGTGGTGCTGCCGGCCCGCCCCGGCGGCCAGGGGCGTCGCGTGCCGCAGCCGTCCTTCCAGCCGACCTTGAGGAAGGGCCGGCGGGGCTGTTAGATCGCGCCGCGCCGCTTGAGGCCTGCCAGAGCCACGTGAAACCTGAGGACGGCGGCTCGGCCGCGGGGCCCGGCGCGGCCCGTGCTGTGCTTCCCCCCGGCCCGCGGCCTGGCCCCGGCCGCTGCGCGGAGCCAGCAGGTGGGGGGAGAAGCCCCCGCGTCCAGCAGACGGTCACACCGCCCGGGCTCTGCGGGGAGAAGGCGTCCGGGAGCAGGGACGCGAGCGCTGGCGCTGCGCAGAGTGACCGCGCCGCAGGCCCCGGCGGCGGGCTGAGCGGGGGCCCCAGCCCCGTGGAGCTCGTGCTGCCCTGCAGGCAGCCCCAGAAGAGGAGGAAGAAGAGGAAGCTCCCGCCTCTAGGTGCTCGCTGGAGTGGCGCTCTGCTGGGCTTCGTGTAGCTGGAGCCCCTCCACACCCGTGGCGGTGTCGGAGTGGCTGCGTACGGTCGTGGGATGGGGTGGGAGGAAGGAGGGAGGGGACACAGGTTCTGTTTTCACTCGCAGCAGGATGAGGGTGAGGAAGGGGGCCGGGGCCCAGCTGGGCCGGCTGTTGTCCCTTCCCCGGCTTCCTGGGCACAAGCAGCTGGGCTTGCTGCTGCTTGGGTCTCAAGGTCAAACCTGGCCTCCGTGGCACTGCGGTGTCGCTCAGTCCCTGTGTGGCGGCCGAGCTGGGCCTCAGTCTCTGGCTCTCGGCGTAGCTGGTGGCTTGCTGGGGGTGCTGCAGTGACGCTGACGTGGGGCTGCCCGGCTGCTGTTTCGGTGCCTCGTTTGCTGTTTGTGCCTCTGCCGTGCTGCCGGAGGCATTCAGGCCTCACAGCAAGGAGGCCGTGTGGGGCTCTCGGCGCCTGGAAGTGCCTGTGGGGAGGGAAGGGCAGGACCTGTGCCCGTGAATGGAACCGGAGCTCACAGGCAGAAACACATTCCCTTGGTACTGTCACTTCTCCCACCCTCTGTGCCAGGCTGCTTTGCTGCAACATCTTCTGGTACTGTCATCAGGAAGCTAGTGACTGACTTTAGTTTAGAAGATTTATGTGAACACTAATTGGTTATTAACGAAAACTCCCCACGGTCCGTCATACTGACCCCGTCCCGTTGTGTGCAGTCAGCAATATTCAGACGCAGATGCAAATCCCGGTTCGTGCCGGGGCTGTCTGCCTGGCTCACGAGGTGCCCACCACATCTGTAGGCTCCCTATAAATAGGAAGCGTGACTGAAATAGTGCCTGTCACCTTGGCACGTACTCGCCGTGCAGGTGCAAGGATGAAACGTAATCCTCCTGCTCAGCCTTTGCACCGCGCTGAATGCAGCTCAGGCGAGTGCACGTTTGTTCCTCCCCATGAAGCAGTGCCCGGGCCACCTCCTCTCTTGGGCTTAGCCCGTTCTCCTGACACTTTAATCTTGTGTGTGCTCGGGAGCGGGGATGAGAACACGGCGTTACGGCTCGGTGCTCGCTGCCCGCAGCACGGCCCTGGGGCACCGAGCGTCGCCGCGTGCTGCGGGCACGCTCACCTGGATACTGCAAGATGGGGTTGAAACAAAACATGCTGTTTTCATCAAAATGTGTCTGATCTGTAAAACCCAACTGAAAAAGCATCGCTGGTGTTAAAGCAGAGCGTTTACCTGCCAGACGACCGCTCTTCCTTTGGTTCAGGTTTAGCTTCTTGTTCCCAGACTTGGGGCAGCGCTGGCTGTCAGAGCTGGCAGGAGGGCGGCGCGGCGCGCACCGCAGCCTCGGGCGCTCCCCCGGCTCCGGGCAGCGCTGACCCCAGGAGCCTCTCGAGGCCGTTCCTGTGGCTGTGCTTGGCGGCGGCTGTGCTGAGACCTGCGCGGGTCGGAGGGGCCCTGCTCCCCGGGCCATAGCAGGCAGCCCTCCCATGGCACCAGCTGGAGCTCGCCCTGCCCGCACCTCGGCGCAGCGGCATGCTGGTCCCTGCCCAGCTCAGTGGGTCCGGGCTGTGCCAGGAGACCTGCGGCTTCCTAGACCGTATCTGCTCCCTGCTGCTCTCCACCTGGCTGACAAAGAGAGCAAACCCTCGTGGGAGTGGGCAGGGAGGTGTGGGGTGCTCCCCATCCCGGGGGTGCATCCGTCTAAACGCGTGCTGGGGATGTCGTCACCTGCCTCGACTACAAGTGCTGAGGCAGAGCCTCGCTGGCGCCCCGGGGCCGCTGTGAGGCGTTCTGGGGGCACAGGGCGGCTGGGCGCGGGGGGTGGGAGCGCCTGGTGCTGGGGAGCAGCCCGGCAGCCCCCCCCCGCCGAGCAGCGCGCCAGGAGGAGCGCTGGGAGCTGCGCGACGTGTTGGTGCAGGGGTTACAGCTGCCTGCGGGCTGCAGGGCGCCACACCCCCGCTTCTTTTAATTAAGAGGCTTCTTAAGACTAAGCCGAACGCGTTGTACACTGACCCATCCTTCCTGCTTTCCTTCCCGCCCCTCCGCACGGGGTTTGTGGAAGATGCAAACCCTGCAGGGAGCGAGAGCGCACTAATTGCGCTGAGGGGCAGGAGGGCAGGGCCCGGCACACCTACCTCTAGTAAACACCACTTGCAGGATGAAACGTTTGCGTGGCCGGAGCACGGCGGTGTCATTGGAACCGGTCTCCCCCGCGTGCTCTAAACCCCCCTCTCCCCGCAGAGCACCCGTCTGGCACGGCACTCATGAACGGGAGTGCGCCGCACGAGAGCCTCAGGGGCGAGAAGGACGCCAGGCAGAACGGCCACGAGGAGCCCGACGCGGGGGAAGATGGGAACGACCAGGAGGTCATTGTCATACAGGACACGGGATTCACCGTCAAGATCTGCGCGCCGGGGATAGAGCCCTTCTCGCTGCAGGTACCGGCCTCCCTTCGGCCGGCTGGGGGGGGCACGGGAGGCGACGGGGGCAGGGGCAGCTCGGCAAGGGGGGAGCTGCCCCTCGTCGTTCTCCACGGGGCTCGGATCCGAGCACAGGGGAAGTGGCGTTCCCACTGCTGGGCTGTTCTGAAGGAGGGAGGTGTAAACATGACTTCTGGGCCTGACTCCGGAAGGGGAAACCTCTCGCCTCTCAGAGGTTTTGGCACGATGCACCTCCTGGCTGCGCTGGGTTTGGCACAGTGACACGCGCTCGCGCTGCTCGGGGAGCTCGGGCACCTGCCTGGGGCTCACGGAGCGACAGCCTCCCCTTCCCCTCCCCTTCCCCTCCCCTTCCCCTTCCCGAGAGCTCTGCTGGATGCCGCACGGCATCACGTGGGCGGCAACACGTGCTGCCAGATGAGGACAGGCTTTGACATGCCTGGCCGATACTCTGATTTAGCTCGATACTGCACTGAAAACCACTTGGACGAAGCATTTTTCATTCCGGGGGGAGGCATTTTGAGCCTAAACCCGGGGGGAAGCTCCCCAAGACCAGCAGAGAGTGCAGTGAAGTGACGTTCCCTCTGGAACTAGCTGTGTTTCAGCCCAGCTTCTTTCTTTCTCTAAATCTCTTTGGCTGTTAGTTTTAATAGGCTAATAATAGCAGCCCATGCTGTTTACAGCAGCTTATGTAAACTGCCCTGAGTCCTCATAGCTCGAGAGCAGCGTCGGTGGTGCTGGAGCCAGAGCAGGCGGCAGGAGCGCAGCCCTGGCGCGTGAGCCGGGGCGGTTCCTGTGTGTCAGGAGCTGCGTGCCCAGGGGCAGACCGAGCGGAGGAAGCGGTCTGTCCTCCGCTTGTGTCGTTCAGAGCCTCGCCACAAACACGCGGTGGGGATGGCTGAGGGACGAGCCCCTGGGTTCCCCCCGCGTTCGGTTCCTTGGCTGCGCTCCAGCCCTGCCCTGTGCTCAGCGCAGCGCCAGGCTGCGACGCCTCTGGGTGCCCAGCCTGGGGGTTGGAGCTGGGGCGGCTCGCCCTGCCACAGGGGTCTGCGTCCTCCGGCAGGGACGGAAGCAGCCTTCCGACAGCTGGCTGACAATAACTGCCTGCGTTGTTGCCTTCTTAAGGTCTCTCCTCAAGAGATGGTGCAAGAGATCCACCAAGTCTTGATGGACCGAGAAGATACCTGCCACCGGACTTGCTTCTCTCTGCAGCTTGATGGCAACGTCCTCGATAACTTCGCTGAGCTGAAAACTATTGAGGGACTGCAGGAGGGCTCGCTGCTAAAGGTGGTGGAAGGCAAGTTCCTTCAGACTTCGGGAGGGAGCAAGCAGGGAGTGGTTTTGGCTACCTGGCAGCGCTTCCCTGTTGTTCCTTTTTGAGACTTGTCTGCTACAGTAGTAAGCAACTGTGTAATTCCAGTTTATTTCCTCCCTTTCTGTTTATCAGAGCCGTACACAGTGCGAGAAGCCAGGATACATGTGCGTCACATACGGGACCTTCTGAAGAGTCTTGACCCATCAGATGCTTTCAATGGCGTGGACTGTAACTCACTGTCATTCCTGAGCGTCTTCACTGAAGGAGACCTGGGAGGTAAGGGGCAAAAAGGCTTCCCTAGTGCGGTCAGTTTTTATTCCCCTGACTCCTTGCTTCATTAAAACACGTTGTGACGATCAGCTGTCCCGCCTCATTCGGGAGTGCAGAGAAACTCTCTGAGCACTTCTTTACTCCTGCTTGAATAATTACTGGAGGATGAAGTGTTGTCTTGCAGCACTGACTTTCTGTGTGTCTCTGCTCCAGACAGTGGAAAACGGAAGAAAAAAGGTACCGAAATGGAACAAATTGACTGCACCCCTCCTGAACATATCCTGCCAGGTAGCAAAGAGAGACCCCTGTGTGCCCTTCAGCCCCAGAACAGAGACTGGAAGGTAGAGTTCTCCTGTGTGCTCGAAATGGCTATCAACACGTACCTCGCAGCAAAGTGGTGTTCAGGAATTGGGAGCTGCACTGAAGGTGGACTTTGGGATTTGCTCTGCTTGATGCTTAATGAGTGCTGGAATAGCACTGCTTAGCCAAGAGAATAAAGTCCAGGAGCTTGTGTGCAAAGCACTGGACACGGTCTGGACATCCGCAGAGCACAAAGTGGCCAGCCGTGTTGGGGAGGGGTGGCAGGGAAGGGAGGGCTGCGTTTCTCTGTAGAGTCGTGGAGGCAGGATCTGCAGATCGCTGTGAATTACGCTTAGGTTTCCCATGCCCTTGCACTTGGATTCCAGTTTTAGAAGCTGCCATTTGAAAACCAGTACAGCAAGAAATCCATGTGTTGTGCAGCCCAAAGGCCCAGGATGTCTGTTTTTACCTGTCTTATTTGTGAAAGGCAGCAAACTCAGCAGCGTAGTAGTGGACTGCAAGTAGCCTGGGGAAGGCTATGCTCTTGAGACCAATTCTTTTGTAAGCTCTGTTTCTGGAACCAAGAGGGGCAGCAGGTAAAAGGACTTTGGCTTGTATATCAGATGTCTCTGTAACACAGGGGTATTAATTTCTACTGACAGGAAATGTTTCTGTTGTGTTCTGTAGCCTTTGCAGTGCCTAAAGGTATTGACGATGAGTGGCTGGAACCCTCCACCTGGCAACAGGAAAATGCATGGGGACCTCATGTATTTATACGTGATCACAGTGGAGGATCGACACGTCAGTATCACTGCATCCACTAGAGGATTTTACTTGAATCAGTGAGTAACTAGGATTTCTCTTGTCAGGCCCTGCAAGAGGGAGCTTGCAATACCAAACTGGAAAAGAACCTGCAAAGAAACATGCTGCTGCTTTTTTTTCTTTTTTCTTCCCTGTGGAAAATGGCCTATTTGAATTCACTGCTCACATGGGGTTTGTAGGAGTTGTTATACTGGATTGGGCTCTTTAGTTATGCCCGGTACCATTTTTCCACAGTGGATAAATGCCTGATGCTTTAGGGAAAGTTGAAACATCCCATAATGTCATCAACTAGTTAAAGTATTTTAAGTCGGGAGGGAATTCCTTCCCGACCATTGTAACTAGCTCATTTTGCCCTCAAGGAGAAGAACAGTCCGCCAGCACCTTGTAACCTCGGCACGGATTTGACTAGCAATTTTTTTTGTAGTGTCTATGAGAGACTGTTAAAGCTGACCGTACAGTGCCTGGGAGCGTAACAGTGGCTGTATTTGAAAAGAAGATGAAGATAAAGCACTTTCCTTTCATAATGGGGCAGAATGTAGGAAAGTGCTGTGTGTTGAGCTGGCTTGTAGAAGGCAGTTTCTATTCTATGGTTTTCTCCCAGATCTGTTAATAAGTAAATAAAGTGTGTCAAAAATAACAAATCAAGAGATGCACATCTAAGTATGGGTCCATGGAGAGCAAGTGGCACGAAGAACATGGAACAAGTGGCCTGCTTGGGCTTGGCAAAATGTGAGCTGGGGAGGGGAGCCTGTGCTTGTGGCCCTGGCAGGTCAGTGCTCAGCCCTCCGGCAGGGAGATTCGGTATCCTAAGAGGGTTCTGGCTGCCTGGTGTTGTTGGTGCCATTCCAGTTGGGTTCTCTGTTAAGCAGAGGCCCTTGTGATGCGTTTGGGAAGCTCTTTTGTGAAATCAGTCCTTCCTTCCTGTAAAAATATGAGCCTCTCTTAAACCTAGTGGTGGCTGAAGAAAGGTCCGAATGAAATTTGCTGCCCACTGCATTCGGGTCCAGGTACTGAATTCCTGATTGCATCTCCACTGGTGAGAGCCGGGCAGGAGGGGGGCCTGCAGTCCTTCTGCCTGCGTGCCACTTGGTCTCCGTTTTACAGACAGCAACATGTTACGCAGGCCTTTAATGCAGTGCTTATTTGGGAAGGCTCTCACTCGTATAGCAAGTTCCTGGGGGGTGGCAAGTCTCAGCTATGACAACAGCTCGTTTCTTTCCTCTTGCAGGTCTACTGCATACAACTTCAATCCCAAACCTGCAAACCCCAGCTTTCTCAGTCATTCCTTGGTGGAACTACTTAACCAGATCAGCCCTACCTTCAAAAAAAACTTCTCCGCCCTGCAGAAGAAACGGTAGCAAACGTTTTCCTCTCTATCCCCTTGGGTAGCGTGATGTTAAGCTGCTTGGTGAGGCCCCGGTACCTGGCTGGTTCTGTGGAGCTGGGTGCCGCGCTCGTACAGCAGGGATTGTGACGCCCTCTTCCTCCGTGTGTGCACGTGGTGGGTGGGTGGTCGGGGGGTGCTTGGTGGAACACGAGTCTGTGCGGCAAGGGACTGCCCAGTGCCTGACAGGGCCTCGTGGCAGCGCCCTGATCTCACTGGCTTTCCCCTGCTGGAAACGGGGAGCTGCCTGAGCTGATGGGACTTGGTCCATGCTAGTAGGCCTTCTGTGCAGAAGTTATGAAAGTGTGTGGGCCTGTAGCGCACTAACTGCTGCTGGAAAATTCCTGTATAAGTCATCTTGAGCAGTAAGAGCTGCTTGTTGTTGTGGTGTGTGTAAGTGAGCTTCGTCTGCTCACTCACAGCCTTCGTGCAAGGGCAAATCCTGGTGCGCTGACCAGCTCCTGCGGTGGGTCTGCTCACCGAGTCAGCGCGTTGGCTGCGTGCCTTGTGGGGGACTGGATGACGTCCTGGCTAGCCAGGCAGCAAGGAGCTGATGTGAAGCGGGCCATGGGCTGCAGCAGGGTATGACTGATGACCTGGTCAGTAGGTGCTTCTCCCTGAACACAAATAAAAGCTGAAGCATAAAATATCTGGAAAAGTAACGCGTGAGGGCTTTGCACAGGCTTACAGTGGAGAAGGAATAATTGTCTTAAACATGTTCATGCATGCTTGTTTTCCTCTAGTTCCTCTAACAGTAATAATAAGGAACAATAATAGATTGTTTTATTTTCCTGCCCTTGCCAGAGGGACCATTTATTCTACTCCAGGACAGTGGATCCTGTGCAAAAGCCTGTCATTCTTTAGAGTCCACTTAATGAACTGCCTTAGCTCAGCAGGATGCAAATTGACAGGCACATTGTGTGGCTTTCAAAAGTGCTGCTTCTGTTCTCATTAGGAAGATGAAAGTGACACTATACAAGGGCTGGAAATTAGCAGTGGCCTCCCAGCCACCAGTGTGACTATCTGGCCATTTAAAAATGATTATATTGTATTGCTTGTTGGGCCAGAAGTAAATACAGATGAGACTCCGGCACCTGCTGAGAGCAGACAGATTACACCAAAGGCCATTAGGTGAAGCTTGCTTTTTCACTTCGTTAGTGGATGTGTGCTACGGGCCTGTTTTACAATACAATGCTTAGGGACCGCAATGAAAGCTGAGAGCCAGTAACAGAGGTGGCTGGCTGGGAGTGGCGATTCCCTGCCTCTGCTCCTGGTTTGTGGTGAGTGGAGAACACAGTGGGGATTTCTGGAGGTGCAGCTGAGGAAACAGGAATGAGGAGAGCCCAGTGCATTCCCTGGACTGCTGCTGGGAGGCGCTGCCAATCCGGTCGGTCAGTAAGGGCTGTCAGACTTGGTGAACGAAAGCCCGCTGCGCTGCCTGTGAGACCTGGTCTTGTTCTGTGCTTTGTTAGAAGCTGGTGTTGCAGCAGAGGGAAAACTCTTTTACAAATCTTCCTTCGGAAAATATCTAATTGTTTTCACTCCCAAATCAGGGTTCAGAGACATCCGTTTGAAAGGATAGCAACTCCTTTCCAAGTGTACAGCTGGACAGCTCCACAAGCAGAACACGCCATGGACTGTGTGCGGGCAGAAGACGCTTACACCTCTAGACTGGGCTATGAAGAGCACATCCCCGGACAGGTAGCACTCTCGCTTTGGGTGGGAACCCTGGCAATAGGTTGCCACCTGTCGCGCTGGGAACCAGCTGACTTTACTGACAAGTAGACCTTTGGTATTTGTGGAGGGGTTTTGCTCATCGAGGTACGCTTGCATTAGTCCTTGTTTCCTACAGCCTCTTTAACTACAGAGGGCTGAGCTGCTGAGGCTGCAGCTTCCCTGAGTACCTAAGGGTCTGAGAGGAGCAATTTCTGCTCAAGTATTTATAACTCCTATGTCCGTACTCTGACTAGCTCTGCTGCACTGCACAGACAGCACAGTGTTCCGTCTTGCTGCCTAGGCCTGGAACATCTCAACAGACTATTCTAAGGGTTTCAGTCACAGCCTCATAACCTAAAATGTTCCAGGCCGTGCGTGGAAGGGCTGCCTGCAGAGTGACAACGTCACAGTGTGCTTGTTAACCAGATCTGCACTGAGTTACTCTGGAGCTAGCAATCTGGCATTTCAGATTAACTGCATTGTGTAAGCTGGACTAATTCAACAGCCGTTTGGGATAGATCTGTAAAGTCAGCTCGTAAGGAGTGATCCTGCTGCTAACTCACTTCCTCTGGATGTCATGACAGCCTTGAGTTCTTCCCTTCTCTCACAAAATGCCTTGTAAATCAGAAACGCTGGGTTGCCAGCCCCTGCCTACACAGTGTAGTGCTTCCCATAAGTTTTTGACTCTTTCAGACCAGAGACTGGAACGAGGAGCTGCAGACCACACGAGAACTACCACGCAAGAACCTGCCTGAGAGGCTGCTGAGAGAACGAGCCATTTTCAAGGTAACTTTGGGATCTGCAGGCAGCTACTTACACACACCCTTCTCTGCCGCCCGTGTCACATCTAGACATTTCACCTGGGCCTGCCTTTTAGAAACTGCGAGCTGAGGGTCCCTGTTTGTGAGCTAAGGGGTCTTGTCTTCTCTCGCATGTCATAGAATCATCTAGGTTGGAAAAGACCTCCAAGGTCAAGTCCAGCCATCAACCTGACCTACCAAGTCCCATCACTAAACCACGTGTCTTAGCGCCACATCCAAGCATCTCTTAAATAACTCCAGGGATGGGCCCTCCACCACTTCCCTGGGGAGCCTGTTCCAGTGCTTGACCAATGTCTGCCTTCTGCTCCCAGCCTCGCAGGGAAGAATTGTGCTCCTTGACCTTGTGTCTCCCAGTCCTCTGCTGTTCTGTTTGATCAGCCTTCTTTCAAGTGGGTGGGAGGGGTGGATGCGCTTTAACCTAAACCTCCTCTGCAGAGAGCTAATGAGTCTGAGCCATGGTGATCCCTAATGCTTTGGCTCCTGGAGCTTGTATCCAAGCCACTGGCCAGGCTCACAAAAGCAAAAGCCAGCTGACCTGCCTGCCTGCTGGAGGCCATCAGGAGGTGAGGAGTGAAGGAGAAATTTGCAGAGAGTTTTGAGAACGAGGTGCTGGGAGGGGGTGATCCCTTCCTTACCTAGTTTTCTCTCCGACTGTCTCCAGGTTCACAGCGACTTCACTGCAGCAGCAACAAGAGGTGCCATGGCTGTCATTGATGGCAATGTCATGGCCATCAACCCCAGTGAAGAGACCAAGATGCAGATGTTCATCTGGAACAACATTTTCTTCAGTCTGGGCTTTGACGTCCGTGACCACTACAAGGACTTTGGCGGGGACGTTGCTGCTTACGTGGCACCTACCAACGATCTCAATGGTGTGCGGACCTATAATGCTGTGGATGTAGAAGGGCTGTACACGCTGGGGACTGTAGTGGTGGATTACAGAGGTTACAGGGTGACAGCTCAGTCTATTATTCCTGGGATCTTGGAACGGGAGCAGGAACAGAGTGTCATCTATGGGTCAATAGACTTTGGCAAGACGGTTGTCTCGCATCCCAAGTATCTGGAGCTGCTGGAGAAGACCAGCAGGCCGCTTAAGATCCAGAAGCACAAAGTCCTGAATGACAAGAATGAGGAGGTGGAGCTGTGCTCCTCAGTGGAGTGCAAAGGCATTATTGGCAATGATGGGCGTCACTACATCCTGGACCTGCTCCGCACTTTCCCTCCAGATCTAAACTTCCTGCCTGTTGAAGGGGAGGAGATGCCAGAGGAATGTAAGAAAATGGGGTTTCCCAAGCAGCACAGACACAAGCTTTGCTGTCTCCGGCAAGAGCTTGTTGATGCCTTTGTAGAGCACAGGTGAGCTGAGCTCCCCCCTTCCTCCACTCACAACTGGTAATGGCCAAGTCAGGACCACGCTGTGTCACCTCACAGCTCCCAGGGGTGGGCAGCTGGCTTCCCCACCGTTTGGCCCTGCAGATGCAATGATAGAAGCTTATTTAATGAGAGATGAAAATAGGAATTCTAACAGGGTTACAGGGAGCCGGGGGGAGAGGTGCCTTCTGCAGTCTCCAGGTCTCTCTTTGTTGTTTCCTGTCCTTTCCCTGCAGATATCATTTTCACCTGCCATCTAGGGAATGGGAAGGATTTATGCTTATCTTTAAGGCTCTCCAGGCATCCTGAATGCTACTTTTTTCCCCCCCTCCCAGACATTGGAAAAAAAACCTTCCTGTGGGAACTGCTGTAGGCACTTCTGTGGTGGGGTGTGTTGGTGCTGGGCTGGCTCAGTGCAGGCGAGGAAGCAGGAGCTCCGGGAGCAGGCAGGCAGAGTCATGTGGGGCTGGTGGTGTTAACGCTCCCGCTTCCGTGTGAAGGGCTGCAGGGCACTCTGCTTCCACCGCTGGTCAGAGTCTGCTCTGTTTGCAGAGAGGAGCCCTCAGTCGCTGGCAGCGGGGCCCTGCCCGCTGAGCAACCAGTTCTGCAGCCAGCGCCCTGCCCAGTCCTGCTGCGTGCCTGCAGGCGCCTCGGCTGCTCCCTGGGAGAGCTTCCAGACCAGCAGTGTGCAGGACTGTGGCCGTAGGGTGCTGCTGCTGCTCCATGGCTAGCAGAGGTTGGGCCTCCCCGTGCTCAGGTCTCCTGGCAGAATTACTGCCTGGTGAACGCAACTAGAGACAAACAAAAACCAGCAGCAAGAATCTCCCTGAGCTGTCTGCTGGTGCTGCGTGTGGAAAGCTACTTGTAACCACTGCAAGGAGCTGAGTTTCCCATTGTGATGGGTAACAAAAACCCACCTTTTTCGTCCCTTCTGTTATGCTAATGACAAATATTAGAATAATGTAAACTCCTTCAATTCCAGAAAGCTCATTGGTAGAGGGGCGTACATTATGCCTTTGCACTGGAAAACTGGATACATTACCTGAGATACAAAACTGAGGTTTTTTCCTTGTAGAGGAGTGACACTCCTGGTGGATTCTCCTGCTGTGCTGAATTTCTCTCTTCCTTCACTGTAGGTATCTCTTATTCATGAAGCTGGCTGCACTGCAGCTGATGCAGCAGAAAGCCAACAAGCAGGAGAGCTCAGGTGCATTGGAAAATGGTGCCTCTCCGGAGAATGGTACAGCAGAAAGTGAGAAGTCTGAGTCAGATGATGGTAAAATAGACGACAACGTGACTGGACTTGATCAGGTTAAAGAGCTTGCTGAGACC
The DNA here is from genome assembly GCF_040182565.1 of Anser cygnoides. NCBI lineage: Eukaryota > Metazoa > Chordata > Aves > Anseriformes > Anatidae > Anser > Anser cygnoides. Next base: position 12,493,667 of record NC_089890.1, on the reverse strand, counting down.
ATTGCATCTGATGATGGAACAGGTATTTAATCCTCTGCACCAGAAGCAGCCCAGGCCTGCTGCCGTACTGGTGGGCTGTGTCTCTGGTCGGAGCGCTGCCAAACTGGGGGTGCTCAGGGTGATTATTCATTGTTAAACAGGACAAGTACTGGCGTCTGTTGTCAATGATGTTTTAGCTCTTTTGATAGAGCTGTTCGTGCACTAATACATTAATCACCCTGGCTGCCTGGGGGCAGGTTGGGTAGGTGGACTGTGTGTCTCTGAAATGGGGCAAGCCCATCAGCTCTGACGCAGGAAGAAGCCTGGCCAGCAAGCTGGTCTGCATGGTCAGCAGCCAGGGCTGAGCTCTAAGAGCCTTAGTGCAGGCAGAGAGGAACGGGCTGTGTCATAGCAGGGAAGTGTGCAATGCTCAAACACCTTCAGAAATCTCAGACTTGAATTTCTGAGTATCTGTGGTTGGGGAGAGGGTCTGTTTTCTAGGTCATCTTAGGTGCTTTTGCTCAGATTTTGCACTTCTGCAACTGTTCTTTCCACATATCTTATGTTTGTCTGTTTTTATAATGGATTCCTGCAGAATGTGCCATCATTACTGCTTTTAGTAACAAAACTTTTCTCTTTAATAGCTAGGCTTGTCATTTTCTGAAATCCACATTCACTTCTGTTCTATTTTTCTTCCTGCTCCAGTGGATCCGAAAAGCAGAGAAGTGATTCGAAATGCTTGCAAGGCTGTAGGCTCCATTAGTGACACATCATTTGACATTCGGTTTAACCCAGATATTTTCTCACCAGGTATGTGCACAGAGTTTGTTCTGGTCTTTCTTCAGAGGATTGCTATGTGCAGCCTGATACAGACAAAAGTATGTTCTAAAACCACTGGCTTTTGGCTAGTTGGCATAATGTAGGGTTCTCCATGCAGCACAAAGATACAGAGAAGAATAAAATTAAATTGATTGTAATGCTCTAACTATGAAAGGCAGGCAGTAAGCTGTCTCCCACTGCTGCACTTGGGGGAGTCTGCAGAGTGTTGCCAAGAATCTTGTGATTCTCCATCATTCCAGCTGCTAGACCACATGAAAAGAGGCTGGGGGGAGGGCAGTAAATTTGATCCTAATGTAGTAGTTGACACAAAAAAACAACAGTTGCAGTTGAATCAGTGATGTTGGATCCACAGTGAAGGGCAGGGGCTGTTTTAGCAACATGTGGTCGGCGGGTCACAGTACCCTTTGAAATGCATACATGGGTTGCAGGCATCGGATGCATTTTTCAGTGCCTGGAATCAGCGTGCTTTATTTGGAAATACAGTAAAACTGTGTGTTTATGGGGGTGAACGGAGAGGCTGTGTGCATGTAAATTGCAGGGGAATGGTCATGTAGTTGAATTCATCTTGGAATAAATGTGTCAAAAGGAGCATGTGTTTTGAAATGCACAAACATCTTTTGAGGCTGGTAAAGATCAGTGTTTTGGCACTGACCGTGCAGCTAGCACTTAAAACTTTGTTTTAATTTTGGAGCGCCAAAGCAAAAGCCTCTGAGCTTCTAGTACCCTCAGTATATGCTGGCCCATCTTCTGAGATGCGCCGCCCTGGTCTAGCCAGTTCTCTTTTTGCACTGGAATTGTACGCAGTACTTGTTGGTAGGTAGAATGGACCAGATAAAGAGCAGGATTGGGGCCTTTAAAAGCTGCATTAGAAAAGAACAATTGGGCACAGAGCAGCACAGCCAGGAGCCAGGCGGAGCAGGTAATGCTCTTCCTATCAAAACATGTTGCCAAGTAGATGAGTTCTGAAGAAGCATTTCTGCTTCCAGCGATGCAGAATGTCTGTAGCTTGTTACCTGTTCTTACCGTACGTCTTCTGTACGTGAGTTAGTTTTCCTTTGAGTTAATGTTCTGTGTTTTCCTCTTCTACCCTCCTAGGTGTTCGTTTTCCTGAGTCTAGCAAAGAGGAGGTGCAGGATCAGAAGCAGCTACTGAAGGACGCTGCTGCATTCTTGCTCTCATGCCAGATCCCAGGCTTGGTAAGGAACTGAGGGCGAGCAGTAATGTCCTCTCTGAAAGCTTACCTCAAGTCTGTCCACTGCGAGCAAGCATTGAGATGGTGGTACATCAACTTCACCTCCCGAGCAAATGCTGCACTCTCCTGCTGGCAGCCAAGTTACGGTAGTGGGGGTGAAGTACGGCGAACCGCGCCAGTATCACTAGTACAAACACAAGAGGGGTTTTCCATTTCCTGTCTTGCATCACAGCACAGTTTTCCCACTTCACTCCAACAAAGAATTTTTGGCATTAGTGATTAACATTATTGCTGAGAGTTTGTGACAGTAAAGACCACAAAAGTCATCCTCCCTAGCCCTGGGCATCGTACACAGCTTAGTGTATTATCTGACCTCGATCATGACTCAATGGGTGACGAATGATTTGGAGTGAACTGGGAAACTGTTCTTGCTCATATCTATTCTAAAAACTTCTCAAAGTCTGGAGCATTTTGAGTGCTAACCCATGTGCCTGGCTAGATAAGAAGGGAACAGCTGGTGTTTCTTAAGACACTGTCTAAAGTGACTGCTAATGTGTATATTACAGCTGGCATTGGAAGTAGGAGGGTGGAATTGCTTGTCTTCACTCCAAGAGGCCCAGGAGTTGTTGGTGTTACCTAGGAAGGGCTTTTCCTTGCTGGAAAACTTCTGAGCTGTACCTCCCTGCAAATCCACTAGTGCTGCGGTCAGCATAAGCTTTTAAGGCCAGCTATTCAGTCTTTAAATAAAAAGGGAAGGGGAGTGAATCAGAAAAGGACCTGATGAGTGTTGTTTTGTAAGGTTCTTGATACACTAGTTTGTAAATGCAGAATGCTTCACAGGCATGTATGTGAGGGCAGGCTACAGGCCAGCTGCTGTACGTAGGCAGTCCTCCTTGCTCAGTGTATCAGAAAGTAACTGGTGTTACTCCATGACGTGAATTAAATGACTCTTATCAGCACTGCAACATAACTTAGCAAGTGCCATTTCCCCTTATCAGCAAAGTGTGTACGACTCCATGTAGCCTTTTAACTGGAAATGGTTTTAGTTAGCGACTGTATGGCCCTTAAAGAAGGGATAGCCTGTTAGTTCCACAAACCTCAGTTAAACAGCCCATGCCAAAGGGAAAGAGGTCCTCATTGCCCGAGACACGAGTCCTCTGCATCCTTGCTCTGCTCCACTTGTGTGTGGCCTCGGGCACACTGCTGGAAGGTGTGCGCTGAAGGCTGCCCCTGCCTCCACTGGTCTCCTCGTGCTGCTTGAGACGCCGGGAGAATGCTGTTAGTCCTGCGGGCCCTGCCGGGCTGTCGCCTCTGCTGGGTCTGCACAGGGAGCTGGGTGGTGTCTGAGCTGTTTTATTACAGCAGGTGATCTCTCTGTGCCTCAGTTTCCCAGTGTTTATTGGGAGTGTATAGTGCTCACTCAGCACTGAGATGCGAGAGTAAAGGCGCTAAAAGCGGCAAGGAGCTTGTGCAGACTGCTTTGGGCTGCCTGCGAGCCTTCCCCTCGCTTGTGCTCTGCGGCTGTCTCTTGTTTTAAACTTAAATACCGTCTTTGGAAATTGCCTTCCCTGTTAGTGAGCACATTTTCCCCTCCCCAGTCCAATCTGTTTTTTTTTTAACGGAAGTTCTTCCCTTCATGTTTGTGTAACCAGAGCTTGCATGTACCCTGCAGGTCAAAGACTGCCTGGACCACACGGTGCTCCCGATGGACGGGGCTACCTTAGCAGAGGCCATGCACCAGAGGGGCATCAACATGCGATATCTAGGCAAAGTGATCAACTTCATCACAAAGACCCCTGGCCGTGCTCAGCTGGATCACATTTTTGTAAGCATCAGGCTTAACTTCGGGCTGGCATTTCCAACTGCCTTTGGCATAATTCGCCCTGTGTAGATGCCAACTTGGCTAATAGTTTTCTCTGTGAAAAATAAACAGCTTCAATAAGAGGAGGAGGAGGAAGTACTCATCAGTGGTGGATGGGGAGTTTTACTTCCAGTTCCTTAGTTGCTTTCATAATGTTAGGGTGTATGAGTGTCCTTTTGGGATAGAAAAATGCTTCAGGGATTCCCAAGTGTAATAGCAGGTAGCACACAGTTGGATTTTTAAGCCATGCATTTTTTTAAGCCTCTAATATCTGACAAGGCTTTGGATTAAGGTGGAATGTGGTGTTGAGATGTGGCTGCCTGGCGGCTCTGCAGCGTGGGGTGGCTGGTGGGCACCTCGCCCACGGGCAAGCAGAGGGCTCTTCTCCAGCCCCGGGAGCGTTGTCGAATACAGAGCAGGTCTGTGCCGTAGTGTCAGAACTGGCGAACGTGCCTTCTGCAAATCTTGGTAAAAGCCCACTTCAAAGCAAAAGTGTGTTTTTCATTGTTACTGTTGACTGACTCTTAGTCTCTTTCTTGTATTCCTTGGGGTAGAAAATTGGCATCAGTGAATTGATCACCCGATCGGCTAAACACATCTTCAAGACGTACCTCCAGGTATGACCTGCAGTCTAACCTCTTGCCTTGTGTGTTCTCTCTAATGATTTTTTTTTACAAAGGGAGAGCTGTTTGAGTTTCTTTCATTAGAGAGTTCATGGGTGTCTCCTAGCAACAGGAAGTACAACCTTATTAGAGCTAAAATAGGCATAGGCCTGCGTGCAAGGGAAAACAAGTTCCCACTTGAAGATAGTTTTCCCAGAGAATAATCATTCATGCTGTTCTTCCCCAGATTTTCACTCATTATGTTGAAGGCTTTTAAATGTGAAATCACAGCTTGTCTTCCTTGTAATGCCTTTTCTGTTGCTTTTGCCCTTCTAAGAAGCTTTTCTTAATTAAATGTGCAGTAATACATCTTTATACCTGTACATATATAGCATAGCAATGCACCTGGTTTTATTCCAGTGACAAATCTTTACACTCTCTAGTTTTTCTGTCCCAAGTAGCAGCCCAAAGTAGAACTGTATATTGTGCGTGTGTGTGTACCTTTATATCTACATAATTCTGTCTGTGCTAGTTCCCCTTGCAAATATTTGCCTCTTCCTTGCTTCTCTTCTCTACCTCGCCTGGAAGATTTCCCTGTTTCTGGCAGGACGGGATTTGTGCAAGGCTCAGGGTCAGAGTAGTGCCTCTGTGATGACAGGTGTATTCCATGACTGATTTCAGTGTCTCGCTGTAGGGTGTGGAGCTGTCGGGTTTATCAGCAGCCATCAGCCACTTCCTCAATTGCTTTCTAAGCTCCTTTCCAAATCCCATTGCCCATCTTCCAGCTGATGAGCTGGTCTCCAAGAAAAAGAATAAGAAAAGGAAAAATAGGAACCTTGGAAATGCTGATAACACTGCTTGGGCCAGCATGACCCCTCAGGAGCTTTGGAAGAATATTTGTTCAGAAGCAAAGAACTACTTTGATTTTAGTCTTGAATGGTAAGCAAAGCAAACTGCCCTGACTTGCGCCTGAACTCTCACCAAACGTCGGTAGCTCTTACTACTCTCTAATAAGACCCGCCTTTTTGATTTGTTTTCTGTTTGGATATAAATTTCTACTCTTGAGGAAATACTATGGCCTTAAAATGGAAATAAATCAGCCAAAGAGCAGCAAGGGGAGGCGTAGCTGAAATCTGAAGTGAGATGAAGCCTATGAGGCAAAGGCAGCTAGGAAACCAGGGGAGAAGGGGAAAGCTCTCCTTAGCGGTGCAGGGGGGGGCACAAAGCAAGAAGGTAAGAGCATAGGCAAAATATATTTGTATATATGAAAGATGATTTAAGCTGAAAGCGGCTTATATTCCTAAGAAACAAGGACAGCTTCTCCTGGACTTGAAATGGAGAAGGCCAGTAAGGCTGCTGGCAGGTGCAAACAGCAAATGTTCAGCTGAAGTTGCAAGCAAACAGGGCCCTACGAGGGAAATGATGACTAGCTGGCTAAGTCGGTGATCGCCCCTTTCGTGTCAGGGACAGCTTAGTGTTTACCGGGAGCTGAAGACGTACAGACCTGCACCCAGACCCTGCAGTGAGCTGTGGAGAGAAGACAGGGTTTCAGTCAGAAGTAGTGACGTGCAGCTCTGTAAGCTGTAATACACCACTGGCATCCAATATAATGTCACTGGTCTCAGTTAGCAGCTAGGTGCCAAGGGAGCTATGTTTGGTACACTGCCGCGTGGGGAAGGTCTTGAGGAGCAAATTCCCTGGGAGCTCAAGCCTCTGTGTGTGCTTCTTGCAGTGAGAATGCTGACCAAGCAGCTGAGGTGTATAATCTACAGAAAATCACCCTCCTTCGTGAAATCTCCCTCAAAACTGGAGTCCAAGTAAGATCCATTTATTTTCTCCCCTCCCATCGTGTTCTGTTCTGAGAAGCATGAAGCGCAGACAGCTTTGCAGGGGCAGCCCTTCAGGCAGACAGTGCAAGCCCCTAAAGGTCTTTGTGGTATTAATGCTGGAATACAGGGGCCAGTCCTGCGAAAAGAGACTTAAAATCCAGTCGCCTTTTAGGGTGAACTGGTTGTGCATCTCCCTTGGAAGATTAGCTGGTCTGAATACAATTCCTGGCGCGAACTCTAACAAACCAAACCGTCACACCTTGCTCTCCCCATCCAAAGAGCAGAGCAGAGCTTCAGGGTTGTCCTCGTTTGAGGAGCAGGGTGTTTCCCTCCCTGCAGCCGTGCCTTCTCCCTCCTCTGAGGGGTGTGTAAGGGGGTGCATGTAAGTTAGGCTGGATAGGCTTCCCCTGGTACTGGCATGACCGTGGCTTTGCAGTGTGGAACTCTTGCCACAAGTATGTGGTGGTGCACACCTACGTTACCTTTCAAAGCACTGTCCCCAGGTAGTGATACAGCAGATGTTTTGACTGAATCCATATGCAGAATTTGAGACTCGTTCTCCTGTCTTCTTGCTAAGTACCCATGAAGTGGTGACTGTGACCTCCTCCCGTCTTTTTTTTGTTCCTCCAGATACTGCTGAAAGAATACAACTTCGACAACAGGCACAAGCCCACCTTCACAGAGGAGGACATTCTCAACATCTTCCCTGTAGTGAAGCACGTAAACCCCAAAGCCTCAGATGCTTTCCACTTCTTCCAGAGCGGGCAAGCAAAGGTTCAGCAAGGTACAGACCCAGCATGCCTTTGCCTCTTGAGGCTACTGCAGATAAAAGGAGGAGTGGGGTATGTGTGGCATGGCCTGCTGCCCTCCACCAGTATGTCCCCCACCTACCCTGTTTCAGCTGAGAGTCATGGTCTCCAAGAACATCTGAAGCACTCAGCTGCTATAAGGTTACCAGCTGTGAGCAAGGATGGATGTAGGACAGCAACTTTTCTCCTAGGTCTCAGCCCTTACACAGGGCAGTGACCTATAGCTCCATAGCCCACTACTGTTGTTGCCGGCCACACGTATCTCGCTCCACGTGCGTGGCTTCTCCAGTAGTATTAGGGGTTATTTAATACATATGCATAGAGGAATATGTATTTTTTCAGGTTTCTTGAAGGAGGGCTGTGAGCTCATCAATGAAGCCTTAAACTTGTTCAACAATGTGTATGGTGCTATGCATGTAGAAATCTGTGCCTGCCTGAGGCTGCTAGCTCGTCTCAATTATATCATGGGAGATTATTCAGAGGTAAGCAAAGGTCTCAGTCAGGGTCTGTTTGTCTTCCTGTTCCTTCCCCGTGCTTGCTTGCTCAAGTGCACGACATCTGCGTGACTTGCTTTTGGATCTTCTGTTTAGGCCTTAAGTAATCAGCAGAAAGCGGTGCTAATGAGTGAGAGGGTCCTGGGTATCGAACATCCCAACACAATTCAAGAATATGTAAGTACACAGGATACTGGGGGAGAAGCAGCACCCTGGGTATGCGCTTATTCTGAGAGCCTTAATTGATGTCTGAATCTAAAAAACAGTTGCAGTTTCTTCTGTGCTGTTCTTACCAGAATCCTCCACTTTCATGATTTTGATTTTGTAAAGTGTATATGAAATTGTTTGCATTATAAGCATCCCATATGATCAGTGTTTGTCCTACTCAGTTTAGACTTCTGGGATTGTGTCTGTTGAATGCTTATATATATCTTCATTAATTCTGCTGGCTTTTACCCTGGGCCTATGTTAAGAGAAAAAAAAAAAAAAGGCAAGAACCCTCCCGAAGAGCACAATCAGAATACCACGTAAATATAGGTCAACTTTGAAATATTTTTTGAGGTGCATAAGAGATGCTGCAATTAAACGGTTCGGCTGTTTTTCAGTGCTGTATCTTATGTGGATCCCTTAGTGTAGCTGTAAGTCAACCAGTAGACTTGCAACCTTTCTGGGTAGTTGAAATCTTTTTAACTATAAAGGAAAATACTTATATTTGTGTGCAACTGAGGAAAGGAGTAGAAAGGAGAGATCAATCTGTTTTACAAAGTGATAAAAGAACGTTAATGCTGTATTATTTTTGTTGTAGATGCACCTTGCTTTGTACTGCTTTGCAAACAGCCAACTCTCTACAGCATTAAACTTACTGTACCGTGCACGCTACCTCATGCTATTGGTATTTGGGGAGGATCACCCAGAAATGGCACTCTTAGATGTAAGTAATCTTCTAGAGTCAATGTCTTTGAGTCTAATCCTTAAGAAACCTCTTGAATTTCAAAACACCCAGGCTATTTGAATTGTACATTTAGGCACTTCTTCATCCCTGGGTTACAAGCCATTAGTACTATTAGAAGAAAGGGAAAAAAAAAGAGTTTGACTGTTTAGCTGGGGAGGTGGGAGGTCAGCCTTCTGTTGCTGGAGCTCTCTCCTGGGACACTGGAGACGTAGACTTGAGCACCTGTAATGCTTGGCCTATTTTAGCCTGTTCCTTGTTTCCCTTACATAAAATGGAGAGGGTTCACGGAACCTCAGAATGGCTGAGATCAGAAGGGACTGCTGGGTCCATCTGGTCCAACCCCCCTGCTCGAGCAGGGTGCCCAGGACCATGTCCAGGCAGCTCTTGAATATTTCCAAGGACGGGAAGGCTCCTTATATTTCTTCTGTCTGACTTGTTTGGACTGAGTCCCCAAGGGAGAGTGGTCTCCAGTCATACATTATGTACTGGAGATCTCCACTGGGGACTTCTGTCTGCTCGAGCCTTTTCAAGCAGCAAATACCTGTGCGGTCCTGGTATTCCTGAAGCAGTAAATGCATGTTTTGATTGGGCCTTAATGAATGCCTACTTGACTACTTGTGCGTGGTGGATCTGTGCAGAACAACATCGGCTTGGTGCTCCACGGGGTTATGGAGTATGACCTGTCCCTCCGGTTCCTGGAGAACGCGCTGGCCATCAGCTCCAAGTATCATGGCTCCAAGTCTTTGAAAGTTGCACTAAGGTGAGGCAGGTGGAGTGCTGGGCTGGGTCACCGTGCTGTTAAAGAGCGAGTACAGTCACTGTACACTCACATGGGAGGGCTCTGGTCTGTCTCTGTCCAGCCATGTGCTGTTAAATTAGAGTCAGTCCAGTTCCAGCTGTCATACTCCTTGGGACTGGTGGGCTGCATGCAGTCAAGATAATGCTGCAACATCCAAGTCGATCTAGAAGGACAGAGATCCCTTGTTCTTGAAGTTAATTGTGGGATCTGCTTAATGCTGGTTGCCCCAAAAATATGTCAGGATGACCTTGGTACTCACAGGCTAGAGTGAGAAAAAAGCACGTGGCAATTGAAGGTTAGAGAGCAAGGCTAATGTAATTATACTGGGAGACTGGGATGCAATGTAAACACGTGTAGTTAATTGTTTCAGCCCTCAGGGAGCTACCTTTGAGGAAACATTTCATTTGCTTTTGTCCTTCACCATTAAACCCTTGCATTTGAGTAAAATACTGAGCGGCATTTTGTTTCCAAGGGAGCTATGAGTGGTTGGCACCTTTAGGATCTATTCTAAATGCCCACTGCTCTTCAGTGCTGCATGCTCTGTCCTTGAATGCAGAACTGGCTCACAAACAACCAAGCAGTGGCCCACTCCTAATTACTACCACATTGTAACCCATCTGTTCTTCGTCAGGGTGAAAATAAATCTTATTAAGCACCCACAAGAATCTGATTTGTTTTCTAGCAGTTGATGGATATTATTCTGGAGAGAGACTCTTTCCTTCCCTCGGTAGCACTGGGATGCTTGATGAGGTCCATCACTTCCCACAGAGTAAAACTGCCAAAAATAGAAGTCTTTTTTTCATTCCAGAAGCGTTAAGGAAGCGAAGTCCAAGCCAAGTCAACTCTCCAGACTGGAGAGAAACCAGGTGACTTGGATCCCAGCTTTGCCACTGTTTGCTGTGCTGGAAGACTTCTTGATTTTTTTTTTTGTCTGGACTAATCAAGTTATTAACACATTTGCTTTCCAAGAAACAAAAAGCCCTTTTTGAAAGGGAAAGGGCTTATAGCTGCTTCCTCCTTCTCCAGTTAACAAGATATTCTTGTAGATGTCTCGCCTTTATTTAATGCACTGCTGCAACCTTCAGCTTTCTTGGATGCAGCAGGAAAAAAAATCCCAAGTTCAGTCCCGTCTTCTGTAGGTCACTTCTCAGCATTTCAATAACAATCAAGCCTACATCAGTGTAGTGTGCCAAACCCCAGCTGGGGTGGGGAAAAGTAGCTACCAAGGTGCAGTATGCAGCAATGTCAAAGGCAACGAATACAGGACTGTTAAGACTTCTAGCCTACATTTTGCTTTGCTAAAGCCATCCTCTCTGTAGCACAGAAACGTTTCTTCATTACGTCGCCTCTAAACCCTTTTATTTCCCTCAGCCACCACTTGGTAGCCCGAGTGTATGAGAGCAAAGCAGAATTCCGGTCAGCGCTGCAGCACGAGAAGGAAGGCTACACGATCTACAAAAACCAGGTAACAAGTGTGCATGCTGCTAACTTCTTGCGTTGCTTTCCTGCCCCAAACAAGTACTACCACTGCAAAGGGATGCTGCAACTTAAACTCAGGGAGGCCTTTCTTGTAAACAGCTCTGAGCAGATGCCAGGGAGCTGCTGTCTTTCTAGGGATGGGACAGAATTGCTGCCCTGTGCTGTAGTTGATTGTTTTTTTATTCTGAAAGTCTTTGAATGGACTTTCCTGTTAATCTGTTCTTGCTGTGCCCCTGCCATTGGGCAGAAGCTTCTGTTAGTGCCCTAGCCCCATGTTCTGGTAGGGCATGGAAAGAGCTGGGCTGTTCTTTCTGCTGTGTGCATCACATGTCTTTCAAATGCCAGATCCAAAGTAGTTTGGTGGTTGAGCTGTTCTGTGGGTAGTACCCTCTCGCTTGGAGCCCTTGCTGATGCACAGTGAAACTTCTGCATCAGCCTGGGGTCTGTCTGAACACGTCTGCAGTTGCACACTGTGATTCTGTGCCATCTCGCTGGCTGAAAGCACAGTCTGGTGGAGGGAATGCCTCTCACCCTGCAAACATGCTTCTACTTGATAGAAAGTTGTACTTTTGACAACAAGGTTCCTGCAGGAATGATTTCTGTTTGGTTTTTAATGCCAATGTAGGTCGAATACAATTCTGATGGTTTTCTATAAGGATGTTGAGCTGGCAAAGACTAGGAGTGCACCCTGATTTATAACGCAACTTTTTTCTTCCTTTCCTGGTTAGCTTGGAGAACACCATGAAAAGACCAAAGAGAGCTCTGAGTACTTGAAATACCTGACTCAGCAAGCAGTTGCTCTTCAACGCACAATGAATGAGATCTACAAGAATGGCTCCAATGCGAACATCATGCCACTTAAGGTAACCTTATGCGATGAAAACAGTTGAGAGTACTTGCCATGAATGCAGAGATTTGTATTCAGCTGCTACTGAAGGCCATGTGAGCATAAGCATGCAGCCTTCTGCCTGTGCAGGAAGCAGTAACAGCTGTGCCAGTTGCAGACACAGACAGGAGGTCCCTGAGAAAGGCAGAGGCTCAGGTAGAAACAGGAAAGTGTTACTGCTGTGGACTGAGCACTTGCCTCCTCTGCTTCTGCATACAGCTCTTCTGGGCTTGGGCTCTTTCTCTTGAGCTTAAGCAGGCAAGCCAAGCTGGCTGCTGTGCAGGGTGCTCACACTGGGAAGCCCACATGGGGCAGCCTGTGCTATGGGAGACTGGGACACCTACGCACAAACCTGCCCCTGCTGCTGACTCACTGGCTGTAGGCACATTACTCAATACAAAAGCACCTCAGTTTCCTCATCCTTTAAAAAAAAAAAGAGGCACCTTTCACCAAGTGCTTTGTTCTCCGTCCAAGGACTTTGTGGTTTGGGAAGGCTGGACAGCAGAGCGTGGGGTGCCTGCTTTGCTCTGCCTTCCACGCAGCAGGAACCAACTGCTGTTATCTGCATGTGCACCTGGCAAGTCACACCAGCCTGTCTGTGGCATATCTAGGCAAGTGTGCAGCCACCTGTGTGCTGGGTGTTCTCCCTGCTATGCCGTGCACAAGTGGCTGCCAGAGGACTGCTAGCCGGCAGGCTGAGGAAGGGGCTTCCAGCTGCACAGGCAGCTCCCAGTAGAAAGGGCAGAGAAGGACAGCTCTCTGTGGGAGTGTTGGGGTTTTCTTCTCACTGCAAAGAACTGGATACAGAACTGAGGAGTTTGTGGCGGAGCAATCTGAGTGTAAGGACCTTGAATCGGGTAAATGGTCAAGTCTAAGTGTTGCGCTAGGAGGCTCAAACCCATTGAAGAGTAATGAAGAGTTTACCCATGTTATAACACTTGGAGGGGGTGGAGGGGAAAGCAGGCAAGTTGAGGTTTGATGTCACAGCTGATACAGCAGGACAGTCCTGGAAGCAGCAGTATTACTGAGAGTCCATCTGTCCTGGAAACTCATTTGCAGCCTCATCCAGAATACTTCACTGTAGTTGTGTCCCAGGACTATTTGTGGTAGTGCACAGGGGCCTAGGGACTCTGTGTAACCATATAAGAAAGCGCTGTGCTGGCCTCTGTCCCAAAAACAAGGTAAGGGAATTATTCCTTGCCTGTAACAAGAACAATATATGTGCAGATAAGTGAAAGGCAGTGTTATGAAACTGAGGTATCTGAGACTAGCATCAGCCTTATTGACCACCTGTCTTAACTGTGAGCATAGCATGTTCCTGTTAACGTGCCAGGAGAAATAAAATCCCTAATCCTGTTTGCTGTAATAGAGCAAGGGATTTTGAGCTTGTATAAACATTCTGTTTAACTAAACTCTGACTGTGCTCATAGTGAAAGTCTCCTACAGTGACGGAGATCTATAGATGCCTCTTTAACATGGGGCTGTAAAGATATGCAAAAATATGAGCTGTAAAGTCACTGCTGCTAGACCTAGCTTTTTCTCAACTGTTGGTAAATAGTGCCCCTTTTATAGTTGGAGGGGGAAGGAGGGATATTGCCTAATCTGGATTTGCTCAGTTGTTCAGTCTGGATTTTGACTTTTAAACTTGTGCTGTAGTTCACAGCTCCCAGTATGGCCAGCATCCTGGAGCAGCTCAACATTATCAATGGAATTCTCTTCATTCCGCTAAGGTAGAGTGATAACTATGTACATTGTACCTTTGTGTCCTAACTCATGGCTGTAGAAGTCAAGCAGTGTCTCGCGCTTTGTTCCTGAGATAGCATGAGCCCCATGTTTCCCTTTACATGGAGTCACTCTGACCCGAAATGTGGAGTTTCCAGAGGTTACGTACTTTTTATCTTCTGCCAGCACTAGGCAAATTGTCACTCCTGCAGGAAAAAAACTGCTTTAGAAGGTGCCACAGTCACCTGAAGGTACTCCTGAACCCTTGTAAAGGGATTGTTCTCTGAGATCCCTCAGCAAGCTGTAACAGTGCTAGAAAAGCTCCTGGTTGGAGGAGTATTGCATGAATTGTCAGTGTCTATTACAGGACTGTAACGATGACCTTGTAGCAGCTTTCTGCTCTCATAAAACCGCTCCATGCATCTTAAGGAAACTGGGAACCTTCCTTGAGAAGTGATGCTTATGTGGGCAAGACCACTATGGTGCAGCTTCTCCCTGGGCTGCTCTGCAAGCAGCCAGGGAGCTGGTATTTCCCATTGTCTCCTGTTCTCAGCCCGTCCCCCTGGTAGCAAAAGGTTTGTTTTTCTTTAGCTCTGTTTGGAAGAGCAGGAGGTAGCTGAAGTACAGTCAGTGGTCTCTACCTGTAAGAAATGAAGTGAGTAGTGCTGGCCTAACTGTAGAGAACAGCAGTGGCTACCTTTTGTCCCTGTGCTTCACTCCATTCTTTATATTTGCTAATATTTGCTACCCTTCCTGGTTTTCCCCTCAGCCAAAAAGACTTGGAGAACCTTAAAGCAGAGGTGCAGAGACGCCAGCAGCTCCAGGAAAGCATAAAAAGTGGTGAACAGCTGGAACCAGAGGACAAAGCTGTGGAGGAGAAAGAAGCTGAGCCAAGCATGCCTTCCACTGCGATCCCCTTAACACAGAGCTCTGCTTAATGTGTACCTCGCTTTAAAAAAAAAAAAGTTAAACCACCCTTTTCTGAATCTGAACCAGGGTCTTGGACTCCCCTGGAGCAGCTCCTCCTTTTTTTTGACAATGTTATTGCACTGGTACAATTAATACACAATGCAAAGAACTAATCTGAGAAATGTAATCTGTCTGACTGAGCTTGTATCTGCCACGTGAAGGGGGAAGGTGGCCAGGATGCAGCAGCATATGAAAGACCCATCCTAGGTGAGCACAGCCAGAGGCTGTTGTGCCTGTGTGTGTGTATGTGTGTGTGTGTGTGCACATATCATCAGTTATTTCTACTTTGTACATATGAATTCCAAATGAATTGTCTTGAGGTATATAACATTTCTCAGGTCATTTTTATGTTGACTAAGGACACTGCTTTGCTAAAACCAGTACAAAAACATCCCCTATCCACTGCTCAGCATTCTTGTAAGATGTGGATTCCAAGCCAAAAGATTTATTCCCCCCCCGCCCCCCCCCAGTCACTATCCTAATTTGTGCTAAGGAAAATTAAGCAGCCATATTTGTATTGCTCAGATAATTGAAGCCTGTAAGGTGTGTAAGTAAGTGGGGAAATGTACAGCATTTTCTACATCAGGATATAGCCATTGGATTCCTTTAACCATTTTTTCTACTTTTGGTTGGCAGTTTGGCAAGTCAGTTTTTTTGTAAGTAACATTCATGTTCTAATTTTCAAGATATAGAGAAAAATATATATAAATATATATGATACTTACAGTTCCACCTCTGCTCTGCTTGTAGCTGAGTAACTTAGGATATTGTATCCAAAGAGTGAGGGCTTGATAATTAAAGCGCACAAACTTCCATTACAGTGGAAACCCCAGTGCCTAGACGAGATTGATAATGGCATCAAACAAGGTCTGAACTGAAGTGATTTATTGGGCCGCAGTTGCCTACTTAACAGAGGGGAGGAAAAGTAAGAAACAGGGACTTGATCTGATTTGAAATAGCAGCTGTACCACAGAGCTGATCAACGTTAACCTGGTTGCCAAATTTAACTAAATGGGAATCGTGAGTTTCATACAACACGAAATTAGTAGGCTTTGGGGCAGGGAGGGGGGGTTAAGTAAAACCACTCTTCCCCCGGCACTGAAACCTCTGGCTGATGTCTTCATAACTAACGTTTTGCACACGGGGTTTGAGATTGTTCCCAGGGGAGCTTCCATTGCTGGCAATGGATGTTGCTGAAGTGGCAGATGCCACGAACTGCCTCTGTCTTTCCCCCCTCCCCCCACACACACATCCCATCGTCACTTTAAAGGACGAGCACAGGCTCCCCTGGTAGTGCAAGTCATGAAGCAGGTAAGACTTAGCCACTGCAGGCCATGGTATGCCGACAGTTGAATGTCCTTTTTTCCCAAACAGATCAAGCTGTAGAGCAACTTCTGATTGCTAGTCCAAAACCACCCTGTGCTGACAAAGGAGTCCAGTCTCTTTCTCATTTTGTCTGTCATGGCTAGTACCCTATGCTAATTTGCATTGCTGCTTTTACTGACCTTCTGGAGAAACAAGTGCTGTCACTGTGCTCTGTACCCTTGGGTTCCTGTACTACATTACAGGTATTTGTAACTTTGGTGGGGGGGGAAGGGAAGTTGGGGAGCAGCCGCCGAGTTGTTAGAGGTGGCAAAGCAGGAGGAGTCTTTACTGCAAAAGACCTTGCTCCTATTGGAAAAAAAAATATCTGAATTTCATGGAAAGCAATCAATAAATGACTACAGTGCATCTTTCCTATAAGAACTTTCTTTTGCTAGTGTCTTTTAGTCCATTAAAAGCTTTTGAAACTATTTTAGACACTACTTATCAGTTTCTTTAAAAACTGCTCTAAGGTGGTGGCTAACATTCAGCTGAGCACCATCACAGAGCCCCCGGCTTCTGTTCTGAGCAAGAGCCCCTGGGACAGACCAGGTCACGTTAGTGGGCAGCCTTAAAGCGTGCGCCTCTACTGCAGCTGCTGTGGGGGAACTGAGGCCCCTTCCAGCGCTCCTCTGCCGGCACTGAGGTGGGCGCTGGGGCTGCCACCCGCAGCGCCCTGGGCAGGGTGATGTTCAGAAGGGAGCGGAATGGGGGCGTGCTGAGGGTTGGGCTCCCAGCTGCAGGCTTGGCAGGCCCAGCAGTGGGTGCCTCCTGCGGGGCAGAAGCTCCGCCACCTTTTTAGAGGTGTGGGGGCTGCTTGAACACGTCAGTAAATTGCACTGTTCACGAATTTGTGCAGCCTGATACTCGCTCCTCTCTGTGTACCCCCTGCCTCCCCCATTATCCAAGTGCCACGAGGGGCTGTCCCAGGACTTGATTCCAAAAGATCAGTAATAACACTAATACCAGAGTCATAACCCCAGCAAGACAAAACCACAGAGAAGCAAGAGCTACTCTCATCTGTTAACAGCCACCTCAGAAGCACGTCCCCCCGGGGCGAGCAGGGGCTGAGCAGAGGCTCAGGTGCTCTCCTGGTAAACAAGGGAAATGAAGCAGAAGCACACAAAGTCTCACTAACAAAGCTAAGCAGCTTGAATGCTATAATTTGTTCAATAACTGCATTGAAGAAGAGTTCCATAATCCTCTTTACCTCTCTTTGGCTTTGGGTGTTCTCAGGTATTGAGTTCACAAGTCTGAGAAGACAAATGATCGTGGAAGCCCTGACCCAAACTGAGGACACAGCAGACCAAGAAGAGGGTAGAAGTTCAGGAACCTGCACATAGCTCTCCCAAACCTAGCCCAGCTTAGGTCTGTTAGGCCAAATTTATTATTACTTTATGCAACTACATATAGTGCACCTTCTCCTGAGGCGCTGCATCAAACACACCAGCACTCCGCGTGTCGGGGCACGTAGGCCCCTGCAGTGCCCCGGTGCCAGAGCTAGCTGTAACCGTGTGCCACTGCCTGGCAAAATAACTGCAGAGAATTAAATTGAGACATACTGAAACCATCAGCAGTTCTGAAGATGGCATATAGAAAGCAACCCACTATTTTTATCCTCCCTACTTGTTTTCCATACAATGGGATTTCAGCATTTACCATAAGCCAACTCCTACACCCTGACACAACCTCCCTGCGCGGCACCAGTCGCCTCGCGGCACTCAGCAGCCACGTTACCTGTACAGAGCCGCCCACTCGGCTGAACCCATTCTCTTACCAGTGTAATGTCTCGTCATATTCAGCCCTGGCTGCTGGGACATTTTAGTACCAGTCGTTTCTACAGGCAAGCAAACCACCCAAGGAGGTGCCTCTCCACACCACGGCTGCTGGCGGCAGCGGTTTGGGGGCTGGGAAATGCTTCAACTGCACAGATACCTCATGGCAACTCACAGTTTAGTAGGCCTTATCTCTTCCGTTTGATAAGCTTACTGTGTTTTTCATATGGCTTTCTTTGAAATCTACATCTTAATTCATCAGTTCAAAGGCCTTTTCTGGCTCACCCAGACATTCATCGCAGCCAGAAGTGGGACTTGAGCTGGACGTTCAGTTAAGTGGGTCACAAACGAACGTCTCCAACAGATCGTCAACAGAGCAGCCCCAGCTCAGCTGCTACTAGGTAACACCATGCAAGAAGCTTACAGGGACAATAGCTGGTAGGGTGGCTTTACTTCATTCTTTCCCCACATCATGGTCAAGGTTACAGCCTTGTCCTTCTACCGCTGAAGAAATGAGCATTTCCACATTAGTTACTGAGCCATTTATAAACAGCACTCAAGGCAACGAAGGCCAGAGCAGAAGGAAAAAACTACACACCAACTGCAAGACAGCAACATTAAAATAAAATTTAAGCCCTGCTTCAGTGCCTCAGCTTTGCATACACGCACCTCCAACCACACAAGGCTTTTGGTGCCTAAGAGAGCAAATTACTCCCACACCGAAATGCTTGGGAGGATTCGCCCCAGCGTGCACCTTTCAGTGTTAATAGCTCCAATGGTACTGACCAAAGAGCTAGCGAAAAGCGAAAGGTGGTTCTATTAGGCCAACAGTAAATTAAGGCTCAAGGTAAGGAAAAAAAACACAAAGGCTCACCATCAGACGCTGCGGGAGGACAGCAGGAGGCAGCCGGCTGAACACGATGCAGAAAGGCAGCAAGGGCAACTGAAGACACTCAGACTCGCCACCAACACCACCAGCTCTTACTGTTGGCCTCACTGACGCTGCGTTTTGCCAGGAATGGTGAGGCAGTGCCCGCGCCTGCGGCAGAGCGTGCAAGGGCACCGCGGCGTGCTGGAGGCTGTGCTGCGCTACGCCTCCCTGACACCTGCAGTACGAGACATGGGGGGTTCTACCCAACAACTTCAGTAAATTCTGCTCCAAATGTACTTCATCACAGAAAATCTTACTATGCCGAAAAGTCAAAGCGGCCTCCTAGCACGGTGCCCACGGCGCGCGCCTCCTCCTGTGGGCTCAGCACTGCGGCATTAGGGAGCGCGAAACCACTCGGTACAGCATTAAAAACAACAACCTTCAGATCAGAGAGGAAACTGGCTTTTTAAGTTTGCATACATTTTAATAAAATCTCACTTTACCATATTCACCAACAAAACCTCAGAATAGCCTAACTGCAACCATCTGCCTTAAAAATGCCTTACATTTCCTTACTCATGTACAATTTGAATTAAAATCAGGTTACAAGAAAAAGCAGTGTGGAGCAAAATCTGATGGGTGGAACACCGGTAACTTGTTTTCAAAATAGTTTTAATTCTTGCATCCAAGGAAACAAAAACACATCTAGTTTTATATGCATTTAATAGTTTACCAATTGGTACAATAAGATTTTTTTAATATGCAGAAAACATGAATAAATTTTGTTTTACACAGTCTGAGAGCAACAAATCTTACTGTAAAACACAGAGCAGTATTATATACATTCCTTTACTGTTTTTTTGTTTTTTGTTTTTAATTGTGTCATATCTTCAGTTAACTCCTACAGTCTGGGAACTGTTTTCTCCAATTGCAACCTCTAACATAGTTCTTACGAAAAATTCAACGTTTGCCTTCATGTCAATGTCAGGATCAACTTCTAAAACTTGAAGATTTTGCTCGCTTATCTTCAGAATGAACTTGGGGAAGCCTGAGGGATAGGTAGGACAAGAAAGCAGCTACTTACATGACACAGTGGAAAGATATAAAGGCCAGTTAAATCCAGTTGTGACTTGTAAATCCAACCCAACCTTTCCCACTCCTAATATGTTTATCCCTACCGTTTTATGCACGTATTCTTTGCTAGAAGATTCTTGGTATTGACTTTTCAAAAATACACTGGACTTTATGTACAGCTGGACAGCAAATAACTCATTCTAAGTGCGTTTTTCCTTCACTCACCTTAGTATTTTTTTCTTTATACTCAAATCATTAAAAGGATTATCAAGCCACCACTGTCTACAAAAAAAAAAAAGTATCTTTTTCTTTTAAATAGCTTTCATACGAGTCAAAAGCCATTTAAGAGTGATATTATCAGGCAGTTCACATAAAAACAGGAGGAGGCAAACAGGAGAAGCAGGGTACTGACAGTAAGACTGGGCTTGGTGAGTCTATAGCCAAAGCTTTCAAAATACTACAGTGCTCCACAGCCCTTGGACAACTTGCTAGCAACTAGGTTTTTTTTTTTTTTTTCTTTTTAATTAGTGCCCCGGGCACATCATTGGTCACACCATACACAAAAGCAGGACGGTATTTTTTTTTTTTAAATCTTCTAAAGTGCAAGATGCTATAAAACATCAACTTCCAGATTATGTCTAAACCACAATAAATGTTGCACTTTTTAGAATGCATCTAAGACTTCCTGGGCACATTATGTCAGTGTGGCACTGGAATGTCTGTCTGTTTTTAACCCCCCAAAAAAGTCTGTATTGTCTATTTGGTAACACAGTCTATATATAGTTATTTTTTTAAGAAATGCCAATTCTAGTACGGAAAGTGACAAAGCAGTGAACCTCTTAAATGCTCTAATAGATTTATTTTGTTATCCAAACCGGTAACCTCATTATTGTACTTGTTATCACAGGAAAGGCACAGGATTAGACAGCTGACAGAAAACGTTGCAAACAGTGAAAAAGTTCAACACAGTGTAATATCAAGGAGCAACACTGCAGGAAACCCTCACAAACCCAACTCCTGTGTTGTGGCTTTCACTTTTTTGTCTAAACAGGGCTTTAACTTTTGATCCATTCAGGACCATCCCTGAGATTATTCACTGCTTATTAAAGGAGAAGGTTGCAAACTGCACTACAGAAGTACTTGGCAGGGTGTTTCACACAAGCAATTAGATGCTGCTTACATGACTTTAGTTAGTTGTTTGCCCTTGTGTATAGTTGTATACTACAGGGAAAAAAATGCAGTAGACAATTTCCACTTAATAGGTACCTTTAATTTCTCAGTTATGTTTACGAGTTATGTACATGAGTGTGGTTTTTTGTTATACTTAAATAAAGTTTCTAGGTCCTATCAGGAATTAAACGGACTTATTACTTAACAATTGCAGATGCACTGAGGAATTTTAAGATGCACTACTTGTGTATCTGGAATTCTTGAATAGACAAAGAGCAGCAAATTTTTCCAGTCCAAGCAGCTAACAAAGAAAGAAATACTTTATCTGTGCATGCTTAAGTGCAGAAACACACACTGAAAATTACGTAAACCACTGGATTTAAGAAGTTAGCCTGAATCTTAAACTGGCTCAAAAAAAACCCACACATCAGAACTCCATTTCCTCCACCCCTTCCCAAAGGCAAGTCTATGCAGGGAAACAATACTGAAATCCATCTCCTCCATGCAGAAGAAAGGATCCTTCTTGGGGGCGACTGTAGGAAATTAACCACTATACCCCTCACCAATTTCTTAGTGTGTACACCCTCCAGACAACCCTATGTTGGTCAAGGATTTTTATTTTTAAAAGGGACAGTTTAAAAAGCCATGTATTAAACAAAATGAATAAAAAAGCACAATTTCATCTGTTAAAATATCAGACTGGTACTTCAGTATACTGGAAATTTTAAAGTGGATTTTTAAAAAGACCTGGTTAGTTCAGTAAGTATTGGAATTCTTAGTTATCTATAATGAAATTTGTCACAAAATGGTGATTAAAACATTAATTTATAATATTTTCATTCACTGCAGGTCAAAATTTATAACTTTAGGGATATGCAAGTTAAAAATTGTATACACCAGACAATGCAAATACTAATAACCAAGTTGGGCTAGTTTTGTTGATATGATTTATTTTTTCATTTTTAAAAGTTTACTTGATAGGATCATTCCAACAGATGGACTTGGTTTTGTTGATGGTGTTTTCTTTTTCTTTTAGAAGCCTGTATCAATTTGTATCTGCCATTATAATCTGATCCTCAAGGTATTTAGTGCTTTCTTTAAAGCATTTAAATACTGTATCCCAAGATTTCTCAGTATGCGAACCACTAAGTTTTTATTCAAGCCACATTGTCTTGTCAAGGTAAATATAACCTCATATTCAAAAGGGTTTCCAAGGAGGCACTAAAGAAAACAAGAAACCTTTGCATACCCCAAACCTCCTGCATGTGAATATAAGGGAAGTGTACTTTGATACTCTTGTGTAATAGGAATTGCACATCTCTAACAAACATTGAAAGCAAACAGCAAGTTGTACCATGGCAGTCATTTGGGAGATTAAGCTCTATTGGAAATTAGATCACTAAGTTCTAGTGGGATGGACAACTCCTCCTGGAAGTTCGTCTAGCATTAAAAAAAAACATTTAAACTTAGTTTAACAGCACAGCTTAACCATTGAATGACCAAATAAAAAATAAATACATTTATCACATCAGCTGCTACTAAGATTTGTTGTCTTATTTCAGGTTTACAGTTATATAAATATACCAACCCTTGTGTGATAGGAGGCCAAAACAAGTGTATTCTGTTGATTTGGCAAATGTTTCATGACAAATATTCCAAAGTTTAATTAATTTCCATTAATTACATATAAGGTTCAGAAGATTCTGAATTGCAGCCATATTATCTAGTATTCTTAGAGAAGATTTATTAAGCACACTTAAGTGATGTTACATAGATACACATTTCTGAAAGAGCCCTACAAAACTTTTCCCAAATGAGGTCACCAATTCAGGCACCAACAGACAGCAGAAAGAAAAACAGGTATAATTATCCGACATAGAACGACACTGTCAACTATTCAGTTAAGTGCCCTATTTTCAATTATCCAACTTCTGCCTTCTTAGGTCTGATGTGACCAATGCCAGCCCATGTTCTTAAACCTATGGTACTTCTAGACAACGTATGTAAATTTACAGTATACAATTTGGATTCACCATGCATGAATACTTTGTGTGTAACATTTAATAAGCTCAATCTACATCCAGAATAATTTACATGAAAGGACAATATTTATTTAAACAGAGCTCAATGGGTAACCATGGTATCTGAGTGCATCCAGAGGAAAAAGGGGTCAAATGTGAATTCAATCAACGGCACTCCCACACTTTTACTGTTTGATCTACACTTCCAGTAACCACATATGGTGCCGTCTTGTGGAAATCTGTGAGGAAAGAAAAGTGTATGTTAAGAATGAATGCAATTTAGTATTTCCCTCTCTCACTGAATGCCATTACTTTTCCCCCAAAAATGACACCGTTTCAAAGACTAAATTTCAAAGTTCTGCATATCCAGTTTTG
This sequence comes from Anser cygnoides, assembly GCF_040182565.1. Taxonomy (NCBI): domain Eukaryota; kingdom Metazoa; phylum Chordata; class Aves; order Anseriformes; family Anatidae; genus Anser; species Anser cygnoides. The sequence goes on along the minus strand of NC_089890.1, from coordinate 12,470,606 downwards.
AAGGCAAATTCTCTAATGTAAAGTTTTGTGAAGCAAGAAAATCTATTTTCAGTTCAGTTATAAAGGAGCTTCCATGGAAAAGAAATCTGATCAAGTTATAACAGAGACAAGTCTGAAATACCTCAAAAGTGATAAAGCCCTTGAACATTACCGGAAGACAACATCATTATTTACATATAAGTTTAGAATCAGAAGTCAAGAAACTTTTGCTTTTTGCTGTAGACAGTAGAGCTGATGTTTAAAAAAAAGTGTAGTGTTGCTCACGAGATCCCAAATTATGTCATATATGCAAGTAAGTTTTGGACTGGGTGGGTCAGCAGACAGTACTCAAGTTTATCCATGAAGAGTCAAGAGTCAAAAGGCTGGGGGAAAAATGGCTGGAAAGCTGCCAATTGGAAAGGGACCTGGGGGTATTGGTTGATAGTCGGCTGAATATGAGGCAGCAGTGTGCCCAGGTGGCCAAGAAGGCCAATGGCATCCTGGCTTGGATCCGAATCAGCACGACTAGGGAACTTATCGTTCCCCTGTACTCAGCTCTGGTGAGGCCGCACCTCAAGTACTGTGTTCAGTTCTGGGACCCTCACTACAAGAAGGACATCGAGGCCCTGGAGCATGCCCAAAGAAGGGCAATGAAGCTGGTGAAGGGTCTAGAGAACAAGTCTTGTGAGGAGTGACTGAAGGAGCTGGCGTTGTTTAACTTGGAGAGAAGACGTTTCAGGGGAGACCTTATCACACTTTACAATTACCTTACAGCAAGCTATAAGCAAGGTGGGGATTGGTCTCTTCTTCCAAGCACTAAGTGAAAGACAGAAGGAATTGGCTTTGAAATGCACCAGGGGAGGTTTAGGTTGGATATCTGGAAAAATTTTCTTCGCTGAAAGGGTTGTGAAGTATTGGAACAGACTGCCCAGGGAAGAAGTTGAGTCACCAACCCCGAAAGTCTTCAAAAAAACATGTACACGTACTACTTAGTGACATGGTTTAATGTTGGACTTGGCAGTGCTAGATTAAAGGATGGACCAGATATCTTAAGAGGTCTTTTCCAACCTAAATGATTCTATGATTCGGAACACCTAATTGTACAGAAAAGGTTCAGCAAATAAATCCATGAACTGAAACAGACAATTCCAAGGATCTAATGTTAACACTTATGTTCTTTAACCTTTCTTTAGCCCTTGTTGATCAGCTGCTTTCAATAAATTAAGAGTGAAGTTGAGTCAGAAACCCCGAATCTTGATTAGAACTACTAGTTTTATTAGAAAACCTTAGTAGCCAATTCCAGGTCCACTGCTAACCTAGCATACACAGCTTTAATGAAGAAACTAGAAACTGCCCAAGGAGTACAGAGAAAGAAACAATACAGAAGATTCCAGAGTAAAGCTAGTTTTGTTGAGTGAGGAGTGTTTTTGCTAGGGTGGGGGGGGGGGGGGAACTGACATCTATCAAGTTCTGGTAATACTAAACTGGAATGCCCAGTAATTACAATTAACATTATTTCCTGACTCTTTTACCTCGTCCCCTGCCTTTTTTGTTGTTGGCAAGCATTTGTAACACAGCGCTGCCCCAAATCCCTGCACACTCAGCAATGAAGGGTTCCAGAACACCTTGACAGTTAATGTCTTCGTCCAACGTGCAACACTGGCAGCAGAAGTGGAAAAAAACTTAACACTCTAAATTCCTATCTGTCCTTATATGACTAAGATACATATAGCACAAAACTTCACTGGAATCCCAAAATGTGAATGTCTAGCTTGGTACTCAACTTCAGCTGGTGAAGATGTAGAAAAATTTGTATCTCTGGTTCTGAATGTCTCAATAAGTACTGTGGAACAATACATACCCAAAGAGGTAACAAAGTGTTCGTGCGCATTGAGGGTTTTCATGCATCGTTTGTTCTTGAAGTCCCAGACACGTAGAGTCTTGTCATCAGCACAGCTCAAAATAAACTTCCCCCCAGAATGGAACAGAACGCCACGTACCCAGTTATCATGGCCCACCTTAAGCACAAAGAGACATTAGTGAGCAGATGCATGTTTTAAGGCTGAATACTCTACAATTTACGCTATGACAAACTGAGCAATTCTTTGCTCTGCTCCTGCAAGGAGATCATTTATTTTTCTAAAACCTATTAGAATTCGAGGTTTACCTTCAGTTTCTATTATTACATTTATTATATCAGCACTATCAACAATGTGAGTTCCTGTCCTTGAAGGCAAACAAACAGCGGTTCTCATGTGATCTCCACCAATCCTGCTCCCCACCCCCAGCACTGACATCTAGTCCAACCTGAATACAGGCAGGAAAACAACAGCCCATAGCCCACGGGAAGACCACCACATTGAAAGAATACGACATTCCACTGAAGACAAAATTCAGCTGATTATCAGCATTTCCACTGACAAATCAAGCTACTAATTATAACAACTACACCACCATGCTCCTGCATTTATACTACGTATTTTGAAATTCTTAGTATTTCTTAGCAACAAGAGCTGAAATACAGAAGCCATTGAAATTGTCTATTTCCAGTGTGCGCCTTATTACAACAACTTTGTCTTTTCTACAAAAAAAAAAGATAATTCACTACATTAAAGTTGGAGTTAAGTACACAGCTATCACCACCAGAAAAACACCAATAAACTTACAAGTGTCATAAGGCACATGCCAGTGCTAATGTCCCACATCTTAATGGTCTTATCTCTGGATCCAGACAGCAGAAAAGGCCCAGGCTTGCCACTCTTCTTAGTCTGCAGAAAATTATGTTTTAAGTTATGGCATATACAGGGGGGAAAGAAGAGGGAGAAAGCAGATCCTTTGAGTGCTATTTCTTAGTAGAAAAATTAGATTATAGGACAGCTTACAACTAATAAACACACAATGCTAAAGCTAGGATTCACAGGCATTTTGTTGCTAATACTAGGAGAAATAAACAAAAAATGAAAGGAATTAATCTGTTGAAAGAATTAATTTTATGTCCTACTCATATACCAAAAATACTTTGAATCCAAACTTGCCTACTGCAAGACATTGAATACAGTGGTAGGTGCGGTTCAAATAGAGTTACACATCTCAGGACAAACGAGTATGAAGTTCAGACATACCTTTGTGTCCACATTCTTCATAAAAAGTAATGAAGCAATTTAAGAATTTTTGGAAAGTCCCTACTCTGAGCTTATTGCCATTCGATACCAAGCAAAGTATGAATGAAACACTTAATTCTCAGAACTTGAAATGCTTCAATTGTGAATTTAATATTAACTTGCTTCTTGCTCAAAGCTAACTACTGTAATGTGACATATATAGTTGATCAGACCAGCAGAGGGCAGTGGAGACACCACTTCAGATAATTATCACTGCAAGACGAAGTGAACATTCGGAATTTAGCTTTAATTACTCTTAATTAAAAGATTGTAAGAATCTTTTAAGGATGCAAGTAAAATTTGACTGAAATAATCTGTAAGATCCATCAGTAGACAAGTTCCTGCCTTCAGCGTATCTGCTTTTCTCCTGGGGTATTCAGGTTCTTTATGGGCAGGGTAGAAATGTTTGTTGTGTTCTTTAAACTAGAAATAAAAGTTAATTTCTTCTACACTTTGTCATCCTTAAAAGGAAAATTTTTGCTGACCTTTAGTAAGCCTTTCTTAAAGATTTAATGGCCAAACGACAGAATATGTATCCATGATCACACCAATGCTTTTTTTTAAAAAGAATGTTTTCTCATTTCATTAACTCTGCACACTAGGAAACTGAGGTCAAAGCTTAATTCAAATGCAATAACATTTTCAATTACATCCAAGGTAGCTTCATTTCTAACTTGCTACTCCCCCTACACCTTTCATTTGCCTAGGATCCTTATAAACTTCATGTTATGCTAGATAAGCTACCTTCCACGTTTCTTTGTACAGGTATGTGAACACGGTTCCATTCTCTACCTCAGAAATAGCCTCTCTCTAAACTTCACTTTCGTTAGTGCATCTTACTGTTAAAGCACAAAAGCACTGAGCCTATGAAGCCAAGAGGGGGGATTAATGTATATCAAGTATAACCAGCAAAAACCCCTCATATACCTGCTGTACCTGCCAAATATTTTGAGAACAAAGCATAGTAGTTTCACATTTATTAGCATTGGAAACATTACCTCTGATCCCGTAGCTTCTGATATGGTGGAGTATGAGCTCTCAGGAGCCCAGGAAATGCATTCTACCACATGCTCATGTTCTCGGAGCTCAGCTTTGCATTCCTTTGTCGCTACCACCCAAACACGCACTGTCTGGTCATTAGAACAACTGGCAATTAAGGTGCCATCCTGGTTAGGCCGCACCATGCGCACCCATTCTCTGTGACCCGTGAAAGTCTTCACACAGTAACTATTTAAAACAGAGAAACAGAAAGTAATTAACACTGCAGTAAAACCACTATACATGCCTTTGAAATTTAAGGGCAGTTGACCTACTCCTAGAAGTTAAGCTAAGCTATTTTAGCATGCATGTCAGTTCTGGCTGATGTACAAGGCCATAAAAACAGTTTATGGTAAGAAGTTCATATGAGAAAGAAGCAACAGTTAAGAACAAGCAAATACTTATTAAGCTAAAAAACAGGAAGCTGGGGGGCTAAAAATAAAATTGACACCCCAGTTTGCATTAAATACGTATTTTAAGAACACAGATTTACAAGTCATTCAGATAGCCTTCACCCACAACCTTGAGCCAATGGATGAATTAAAGAGACTACTGAAGAATGAAATAAGCAATAAGGCTAAAAAAAATTTAAAATTCAAATTCTTCCCCTGTGGCAAGAAAGGTAACAGATTTCTCCTCCCTCCTGTCATATTCTTTAAACTTGCAGTTAACCACTGTATTTATATTCCTACCTGGTCCTGAGTTAGTGTTATACCTCCATAGCTCCCAGAAAGATAAAGCTGGTTACCTTTAATTAGCAGCTATGAAAACCCTGTACTTAAAAGATTTAAGGCAGAAGCCTTCAGTTTATAATTGAAAAGAGCATAATACCATATCTCAATTAAAAAAAAAAGTCTTGCTGACATTCAAAATGCATGTTGGCCCACTTCCTTTTAAAAAGTGCTTTTTTTGTGTGTTTTCTTTAGGTAGTTATGTTTAACTACAATTGCACTTACCCTGTTTGGACTTCCCACATTTTGATAGTTTTATCCCTTGAGGCAGAAACTATATGATCTCCATTGGGCATGATGGCTACTGAAGAAACATTATGATCATGACCTAAAAACAAAAACAAACTTTTATTAAGTGGTACCGTAATATTGTTTTTACAGAGCATATAGGACTTGCTATTCATTTATCTTGAGCAAGTAGCTATAGCAGTAGCCTTTAGCACATTTTATGGAATAATCTTTAAATGTAAATTTACCATACAGTCCAGGTATTGAGCAACCTTTAGGATTGTTTCAAAAAAAAATTTTAAGATGTTTTAAAAATAGACATTCACCACTGCAAGCAAAATTTCCTTTGTAACAGTTACAAAGCTTGGCAGTTTAGAAGAGAGCTGCTATGGTGACTATATTTGAAATTATCAATTAGGTCTGCTTACAGTATTCTGATGCACTATGCAGAAGATGTCTCAAAGGAAAAGAGGTCTTCAGCAAGAAAGCATGCCAAACCTCACTGTATGTGCATAATTCTAGAAGACTGAATGTTTCCAGCATCTGATATTAGATATTAGTAAGATACCATACTGCACTGATTCAAGAGCCAAGTAAGAACCAGTTGTACATACATGAAAGCAACTTTTACTGTTGAGACTGCTGGACTCGAACTACAAAGCAGCTACACTGGTAACCAAGTATCTGAAGTTCTAAAGTGTCAGAGAATACTAGTTTCAGTGCATGTACTGTACAATTTCCCCTTGAAAATATAATTTATTTCATTTTACTTGAAATTGACCTACATGGAACTATTTCACCCATGCTCACATTATAACATCCAGTTCATAAAATTATACCTGCTGCATGTGTGTTCATATAGAGATGCTTAAAGACTGCAAAAAAAAAAAAAGAACTGGAACACTACTTTATTTTCTCACCATCACCCAGCTGTGTACCATGTTCCACTGCAACATCTGTTCTTTATCTACAATAGTGTTCTGTGGTGTTTGAAGAACTGTACGCATAAAAAGTCAACAGCTTTCTGTTTTTCTTTGGTGTGTGTGTTTATTCTTATACAAGTCTCAAACATTCTTTATTCCTACTCACCACTTCTACAAGATGACATTAGAAGCATATGAGACAAGCAGCAGTATAAAAATGTTTTCATATTAAGACTATAAAATGAGGAGTTACTGTTAATACCTGGATCTCTGTTGTGGTTGCTTTACTTTCCCATTTTTTTGTCCATGTTTTTTGAGACTAATGCACTAGGCACATTCATATGAAATCAGACAAATATGAAGCAAAAGACTGCACAGTACATATAGAACACTTTTCACCTTACCTGTTTCCTTCCTGAATCAGCACTTTAGGGAAATAGCAGACAAAGATAACAAAAACTGTACCTTCAAATCAGTAGAGAGTTATCTGGTAAACATTTAATTTTCGTAACTAATCTGCTCCAACTGCCACTTCCATATCATTATGGGGAGTTACCCACAGCATCACGCATAGCAGATTTGAGATGCTATTTCGTTCCATAGACACTGAACATATACTTCATTTACAGAGCACTCGAAGCATTATAACATCCCCTTCTTTCTTTTGGACAATACTGTGGTTTATATCCTCTTTCCACATCAGCAGTTTTCCTGGATCAAGAAAATCTCTTCACTTTACAGACCGCTAAATGAGTTCCCTTTATACCTTACCGTGCATAGTTCTGATGCACTCAAAGCCCTGGAAATCCCATAGCTTAATGGTCATATCAGCAGAACAGGAGGCCAATAGTTTGCCAGTGTGGTCAAAGGAAATATCTTGCACAGAGTCTGTATGCCCCTTAAGGGTTCGTTCAAAGTCTCCTGTCTCATAATCCCACACCTGACAAGTGAACAGAAAATCTGTTAGCAGCAACCTATTACTCGTTGTGATCTCCAGCCTTACATTTGCACTCTGCAGGCTAGTCTGGCACCTTATTCAATAATTAAATTGAGCAAGAGACAAAGAAAGACCAGTAAAAGCCTAATAACATTAAAAAAGCATTATTTTAATATGATTTTGTTACCTATAGATCTATTCCTTTCTATATTGTTTCCTTAACTCTAGTGACACAGCCTGTTTCTAGGTGGTGCAGAAAGCACCTTCTTTAACAATTCCCCCCTCCTTTTTCTTGTCTTTACTGTGGCTCCAGAACCAAACAGCTAGCATTCTGTCTAAAAGAAGAACAACATTTAGAATGCAGAGGTTTAGTAATAATCCAAACCACTCTTAGGAGTTTGATTTATACGCATTAGCTAAATCACAGAATTTGTCAGAGATTAAACAGATGTTTGCACAGTTAGTAACTGGAGGATACCATTCTCACCTCCTAATTAAGTCAGTCTTCTATCACCTAACCTTAAACAAAGCCTTTGAAACAAAACAAGCTCCTACAGATTTTATTGTGGGGTCTCTCTCAATCACAAAATTAGACATTTAATTTTAAATTGTATTCCAATGAAACAAAAGAAAACAAAAAACACCCAACAGCAAAAGAATCCATCATCCCCAACAGATGTCAATCACTGGGAATGCAACAGTCAAAAATCATGCTATGCAGCTTGGTTTCCAGCATAAGGAAATTCATCCACTGTATCCATAAGAAGGAGTAAAGAATAACCAAAGCTAATTAGGCTCCTGTATAACATCTAACAAACGCAGAGCTGTCACTGTTTCAGTTGACCCAGTCTGCTTGAAGAACAAAAGACCAGTCTTTGATGCTCAAGCCTGCCACAGAAACAAGAACGAGTTAAAAGTTTCTCATGAACTAGATCTGATATGTGTTTTAATCTTCTCCAGTAAGTAGCCACTATTAGAAAAACTTGTATTTTTTAAGCACATTATTTAATATGCTACTGAACCTTTTTCAGAGCAGCACTTTTCCAAATAGTTCTCAAAACAGCACAGATGGCAGCCATGAGAAATATCCTTTATCTGGCAATTTGTCTTAAACCGTGACATTCAAAGAAAAACAAAATGCACAATTTTGTTCTTAGAGGATGTTAAAATAAGAAGCTACTTGCCTACTATAACAAATTTGTTTGTGTCACTGTACATTGCAATAAACGTCTATGAAAACCATTTAGAGTTACTGAAAGTCTCTCCTGAAAGTCAGGGGGAATTCATGGGACTTGCATGTCCCACTTAAAAATAAGTGGGAAGAAACATTTTTCAGTTAAGAACTCATCTGTGGAACCACTAACTTAGCTTTAAAAATAATTTCTTCAGATGACTTGAGGCAATTCTTCCTCCCCTCTCATCACATCTCTATACACTCTGTATGACACTCCTCACTGAGCAGTCAAACTGCATTCTTCCCTCACCAACCATTTATCTTTCCAGTTCCTAAATCCACATTAGCTTATTATTTCTTCACAAGCCAAAGGAAAGTCTTCTTAAGTTAAAGGAAATTAAATACTCTTGCAGATATTAACAGGACCAGCATAGAACTATAATTTGTAGATTACACATGGAATCATATTCGAAAGAACCGTCCCTACTGATGCTAAAGCAGAATCTGAAACAATCTTTCACTGGTAGAAAACATGTTCACCCTGAAATACTGACGTTACATATTATTCATCCTCAGACGTCCTTATTTTAATTTTCTGTAGCAAGCACGTACCTTTATTGTGGCATCCTCTGAAGCAGAGACCATAACACTGAAAACTGGATGGAAAATTACTCGAGTGACAGGACTCCTGTGTCCACTCAATGCATACTTCTCTGGAGGACGAGGAATCCACTCTTTAGGGTCTCGTTTTTGACCAAGAGGTCCACCTGATGTAAATTCTTCCTTAGCTTCATTCAGCTTTGATTCTAATTCCATTACCTATGTTTATGGGTTTTAAAGAGACCATTTATTTCTACTCTTACACCAAGATCTAAATCAGCTATAGTGATACCCCAAACACCAACTGGCTCCCAAATCCACAGAAAAGCAAAAATCCACACCAATTACCAACGCTCAATAGCACTGATGTTACTAAAAAAAATCAGACCTAAATCAACCACTAATTCCCCTCTCACTTTCGCAAGAGAAGTTCTACCAAATCATATTCATCCAAACACTGTACAAAGTTGCACTAGCAACTAACTCAAAGTTTTGTTTTTTCTTTACTAATTTTGACGAACGATTGCAGTAAGTTTTGTTAAGCAAAAGGGATCTGACTACTGCAGTATTTTTTTGTATCCTTGAGATGGCACGTGTTAGCCAACAGCAGAGAAACTGAAGGTGTAATAACATCCTAGGTATATTAACCTCTAGGATAGATAGGCCTTTATTATTAGTACACTGATTTTTAAGGCTTTTAATACTCTCTAAACCCACTGAAGCATTACTAAAAAGAGTTTTGTACTGTCCATTTGCAGAAGAATCACTTGCTCTAATGCACTGGAGTTAATGGTATCTCCCCTTTAATGTAACAGCCAAAAACCCCAGCAGCATAGGTTTTTACCTTCTTTCTAAACCAGTTAAGCTGTCTGGAGAAGCTATCCAATCTTTCTATTCACAAATTGCCTTCAGGCACCTTTTTCCTTTCCAGCTTCAGAAATTGTACATACAATCCATAAACTGAAGTCAAGAAATGTTTATAAATAGGCTGTGAGGATGTTTCTACTAGTACTAAGATGGACAAAACATTTTCTACGACACTGAATTAGCTATTTTCCCCTACACAAGTCATCCAAATTAATTTTTGAAGTGTTTTCTAAACTCCACGCTTGTCTGAGAAGGAAAACATGTACCACTCTGTTTAGTGATGAGTGTTTGGTTTTAGTTATAACTTTTTATACAAGTAAATCTATCAGACATCTACTTACCTTCTTTTGTAATCTTATAACTGATGTCCATTTCTTCTCCAGAAGTCCGGCGTACTTCTTATCTAACTCTTCATTCTAGGGGGGAGGAATGTTTAAATAAATAAATTCTAGGTCCAAAGCCTCCAGAGGTATTTCTTCAAAAGTAACAAACAGGTCATTTTAACAAAAATCTCTTCACCACAGAAAAAGAAATTGAAGCAAATTAAAAATACAGCAGCAGCAGAGATTAATGATGCAAGATCCTGCAAATAAAATCTAAAAACTAGGACTGATCTTCATTACTTGAAGTCTTTTTAAGTGTTATGCATTTCTGTGTAAGTTGGGTCCTGTTTTATTACAGGTTTTCCCCTTCTCCTGCCCCAACTAACCCTCATAAAAACAACAGTATATAGCACACATTGACTGCAAGGACCAAGGCATACAGGACTGGTAATTAGCTTCTAAAAGACAATCTTCTTTTCACATCCACCAACTAGAGCGTTATGAGCTAATGAACTCCTACCTACAACCGTTAAGACCGTGTTAGCTGCGTTACTTGTTAGCACAATGCATTTTATTTCTCACAGAAACACACACTGTTTGAGAGTGGCAACCAGCTGCCAGAGCAGGATTACATATATTCCATCTCACTTGAAAACCATTTATCCCAAACTAATTCTGAACTTTTTTGAAGACTTAATCATAGTTAACCTCAAATAACCACCGTAACATTGCACTGTTTTGTGCCCAAATCTCAAAGACAAGCTTGAACTTCTCCCAGCACCTTTACCTTTGTACCTGCAGCATAGAGCAGACTACTAAACCTACTCCACAGAACAACACCTCTGATACTGGAAAAATCAACAGTGATTTTGTAACTCTAATGAAATTTTAATGATGGATAATTTTCTTCCTCTAAATATTTTTCTCCTTTGGGCTCTAGGGAATAACTGGGGAGCTACAACGAACAACTGATGTTATTGCAAAAGCAAAAGGACTATTTTTTTTCCCTCTCACCTGTTAACACAAGGAAAAAAGCAACACAAAAACAAGCAGCATCATCAGAAGCACAGAATAGTGTGTGAAATGCTGCACTGCTTCATTCTATGTACAAAGTGAAAATCTCATACCAGAATAATTCTATTTTGTCATTTTATAATCCCACCTAATTCAGAATTTTCATCTAAGAAAGTCATATGCAACTTTTAGTAACTGCATTTTCTATTTCCCTCAAGACAATCTAGCCTATTTAGATCACCTTTTTAACTTTTGGGAAGAGAAAACTTAATTAGGTTGATAGATAAAGCAGATAAGGGAATGGTATTAGGATTTTCAATTATAAGTACGGTATTCCAATTTGTAATTTCTACTTGTTTATTAGATGCTAGAAGCAGACTGGAGAGATTAACTTATACTTCAACCAAGCATTTGGGAAAAAGAACAACACAATAATTATGATAGAGGGGAGGCAAGGATTTATCAAAAGTCATCTCATTGAGGCTTACTATACATTCCAGGTGTCTCCAGAGAAACAAATTAAAATGAAATGCACAGCCCTAATAAATGACAACCTAAAAATCATACCAAGGAAGAATCATCCGTTACAAAGGCAAATCAACAGAATTAAGTTGCATGAAATGACTGGTCCAAGTCAATAGCATCCGTACAGCCTGACAAAGTGAACTGTGTACCAGAGCTGACCACCTTCTATTAACTGTTTAGATCTGCCCTCCTAGTACACCGTTAACCAACTAGTATGCAGCAGTCCCAGGCAATGATTTAACTACTGACCCAACTGCCATCACAAAACGGACCTCCACCATGCGCTCTGTCTGATAAATACAAAAGACAAAAGCAATCCTGTTTTGTCTTCCTGTTCCCAAAACATGACCATGAGAAATCAGCTTCCAAAGTTGCAATCTTATACCATTTCAAGTCTGGTGACAAGAGAACAGTCTTCAGTTTTATTAGTTTGTACTGCAGGAAGTTTATGCTTTTATGCAGAATTCCAAGATAAGAATAAGCACAGTCAAGGAAATGAGTTAGTTACAGGGAGGGGAGGATGGATGTACGCAACAGCAGGAAACAAATCAAACGTGAAAACTAAATGCATTCTTCTGATCATTATGAACAAAATAGGTGATCTCAAAAGGCCCTTTCCAAGCTGAACAGACTCCAAAGCTCCCTGCTCAAAGCAACATCACCTCGAACAGATTGCTCAGGACCACATCCAACGATTATTTTTTAATTTTATGTTAAGACAATAAGCTGTATGAGTATCACCTCCAATTCTGATGGCATGAGCTAATAGGTAGATGAAGCGCATACATATTCAGAAGTGACACGTTTCAATATTATAAACTCTTTACTTAGAATATAGATGAATCATTTTGTTTGAACTCACCACATCTAACTCAGCTTCCTTTTTAAAAACTGAATATGCCTCTTCATAGCCATTAGAACGAAGGTAATCTGCTATTGCTCGATTTCTAAAAAAAACAAAACCAGTAACAGTATCTTTAGCCATAGTTCTGGATAAGAGCGCAAGGATTGTTTTTTTTTTTATCATTACAAAAGCATGATCAACATCTTATGTCTTCAGTGCAGTACATCATCTAGAATTATAAGGCTTGTTAAAAACCCAAGCAAATTTCTACAATACATTCGGTAAACATTTTGCTTCAAGATGTAAACAGCAATACACTTATATCTTAGAATGTATTTCTTATTTCAGGATTGATGAAGGTGTTGTTTCTTTTCTTTTACATTACCAAGCATTGGAGTATTGCAATGTCTGTATGTATATGTCTGTATTGCACATAAAACCTAAAGCAGGTACAAAAAAAGATGACCATGTCTACACATTAACTTTGTAGCTTCATCACTGAAAGCTATGTTGAGAAGAATAGTTTACAGTACTTAAGAGTACTCACAAAATTTCGCTTCAGTTAAACTCAAATAAAACCACTCAGCTTAAGAGAAAAAATTCTAGTTTTGTTTTTCATAATGATACAATAACATTTAGCTAGATTACAAGAAAGGATAGTGCCTGTGACCAAAACGCAGTGCTTCAAATTTTATATTTCTTCAAACTACCCTTCACTTCAACAAAAGATAATTACTAAATCTGTTTTGAACCTCTCTCTCAATATAGTTCACATTTGTTTTAGACCTGCTCGTAACACGAAAGAACAAAGTTTCAATAGTATTCCAAGACTTCAACAAGCAGACAGCATCTTTTGTTTGTTTTATGATGACAAGACTAAAGGAAACCCTGCATTTTCAAAATGTACTTCAGATGTGGAAGTATTTTCAAATTACACAGCAAAGTTTGCTTAAGAGAAGAAAGCTTAATGTTCTGAAGAGACTTAAAGGTAAAATTACTTTCAGGTACTTTATTAGCCTCCAGAAGGAAGCCTGGTTTTGCCTTCTTGGTATCCCTCACTTTCTTGAGAGGTAGGGGTGTGTGTGGGTGGGTGTTAACCAGATGACCTCCAGAGCTCCCTTACAACCTCAACTATTCTGTGCACGTGCATGCACGCATGGATGTACACAAGGAACACGTGCAGCAACTACAATATTTAAGTACGCTGACATACGGATACCTTTTAAAAACAAGACATCAGAGTATCATCTGTGCAAGGCATTTAAGAAAGATTAAAACACTGATAGCTGAAGAAAGAAACAATAATGGCAGTGCCCTTAGAGGAATAAAAAGGCTACTTTTAATTCTGGTTCAAGTATGTCTTGAGCACGTAATTAAGCCATCTGTTTCTGGGTTACAGAAAGCAATATCAAGCTAGGGTAGAAGAGTCAGGCCAAGTTCTCAGCAACTCAAATGCAACCATTCCCTCACAGTACCCCCCCAACTCCACCAGCTCAAGTCCTCCACATACTGACTTGTCAGTACACTTTGGGAACATGTTCTACACTACTATGAAGACATCGCTTTGGTCTTTGTTCTCCACATTATGCTACCTATAAGAAATGTCACACACGGAAGACAGACCTTGCTCAGCAAAGTCAGAGTGCAGGCTCTAGCGGACATCTGAAAATAGACAGCCGACATCTGAAGCATACAGAAAATACCATTTGGAAAGATAGAGCATCTGTCAAATACGCTGTATATATGGCAGTCAATGCTACTGGATATAATCTTGTTGTGGACAAGAGCCAACGCGTTAACTGACATTTGTTCTGAGAAAAATTGCTTTTCACATGAAAATTCTTCCTGTGGCTTTAAGCACATTCTTCCTTCCTACTTATTCAGTCTCTCCTCAGACAATCAACTCTACAATTCTACATTCTAGCAGGAATTCCAAATTTCTCCCCATAAACCAAGTATGAGAAAATGTATTGCCTTCTTCTCTGGAGGTAATCATGGTCTCTGGTCATTCCCCATTTCCACTCATAAAGGTCATTACTTCCATCTCCCCATTAACGTATGTACTCTTTGAAGTTTTGCCAGAAAACTTCAGAGAATTGCTAAAAAATTGTAATGTTGAATGTGTTAAAACCCCAGAGCTTATCCAAATTCAACGAACAGTCGTGAAAATCAAAAGTTGAAGACAGCTTCTAACTCTAAGAAGCTTTATTAAGAAGTACAGCTCACCTAGGACAAGAGACACAAAAGCTAAGTGACAGCTGGTCTGTACTTTTACAAAAGAAAACAAAGCCAAACCACAATCTCTAAGTAAATCTATGAAACTGCATAACATGCAAGACATTCCCATTCTGACTGCTACCCACCACCTGCTCTATCGTGATTTATTACAGAAGAGAAAGCAAACTAAAGCATGGAATTTGACAGCTTATTCCTAGCCTTAAAATCTGGAAAGAATTCCATATTTCAATTGAATTAGTTTTTTTTTTTTTTTAATTATACCATTATTTTAAACACAACATAAGCAGGCAAAGATAGATTGTAATCACAGTGCAGCACATTCTCATTAGGTCCTTGTCTTCGTTAAGGAATAAAAAAAACAAAAGCGTCATAATTTACACAAGATAAAAGTAGAATTCACAAATAAGTTTGGAGCAAATATTGTAATGCATTTATTATAACCCTTTCATAATTTTGTGGATGAAATTGAAACAAAAGAACAGATAATAAATTATAACAAAAATTAAGAATCCATTTTTGATGCCACTTCCCATCTCTATTATCAAATGCCTGAGCTTGTATAATAAGAGCACAGAGATCAAAACCATAGTACATGGTACTTGATCAGACTGTGAGCAGAGCCATTCTGTAAAATACAGATGGAAACAAAAGTTTATTTTTAAAGCTTAATGAGACACACACTTAAAAAATAACTACTGCTTACAGTTCATCTCGTTGCCTTTGTGACAGCACCATTGTGGCTGTGATGTCAGGTTAACGTGATTCAGCAGTGGCTGCCTCCTCAGGATCTAAAGTCTTAGGAACCCTGGATCCACAACTCAGTCTGCCACAGAGTGGCTCAAATCAGAAATATTTCTCCAGATGTGAAATCCAATAGGAAAACCCAGAGGCATTCAACACAGAAGATTCAATCCATCTAGAAGGAAGAGAAAGAGATACCGTTAATTTCATTTAAATAAGCATTCGGTCACTCTGGGCTGACGAGAAGATTTAGGTACCCAGATCACACACTATGGACAGAGTAAACTGACTGAATTTTTAAATGCCATTTTATTTTGCTACTCTGAATTGTGCCCTTATAGCACATTTGCAATCTGGATTGAGTAGCCTGGAGAGCCTTGCACCCTTTTATTATTCCTCTTTGTACCATTGTTCCCTCAAGAAACGGGGAGCTGAAGACATCCTCAGACACAGCCCAGTCCTAGGTTATAGGCTACCATGTAATTCTCTTGCGACGAAAAGAACTCGGCCCTACCTTAAACAACCTACTTTTTGCACTCACTACCCCCATCAAAGATCTGCCTCCCCAAATGCTCTATCCTTAGGGTAGACTTTTATCTTCTCTAGATCTATATAGCCTCACCAAATCAAACGCAGCAAGGTTTGTTTCAGTTAATTTTCAACATGCTCTTGCATCTTTCAAGCTAGGGGTACAGCTTAGGCAAAGAAGAGAATGTTCCCAAAGGGCCCCACGGATGCTGCCACAGCACGCTTCAGGCCATAACCAACATCACGGCACCCGCAGTTTGCTCCTGCGGCTCACTGCTGGCACTATATTGGGCAGCTCTCTAGGATTTACCCAGCGTCTTTAAAGACTATGGCTATAATTCAGCAGATGAACTTTACAGGTAGGTTGTTACACATTTATATTAGACAAATTATTCTTCTGTCCTGCTAACACTACATGAAAAAGTTCCCAAGAACACTGTTCTAAAAAGAGTATTTGCTCTCTTTTTAGTCATGCGTTAATAGAGCTTATCTTATACACACACAATTATTTATACAAATAAAATCTAGCCCAGGTTTGGAGCACAGCAATTTTTTAAACAGATCTTCAATCTTAACAGAGCAGCACAAATTCCATGGTACAGAGTTCAGAGTCTGTCAGAAATTGTGCCTTTCTCAAACGACTTATTTTCCCCCCATTATACGGTATCTTCTGATTCAGTAACGAATTTACTCTTAACGTGAACAATTACTAGTAACTAACTATTCTTAGTGTGCAGACTACTTCAAATTCCCTGTTTTAATCTTAGTCAAGAATGTAGCATTAAAATCATTTTAGCAGCTTTGCTTTTTGATTTCTGCATTGCAGGTACTCTTTTGTAAGAAGCACGATTATGAGAAATGCTGAAGTTGGCATTTCTTGCATGCTGGTCAAGAATCTGTACATACAATCATTTACTGAAACTGTTAAGAAAGTTTCACCGAGCAGCTTTTAGCAATGAGATAAAGTGATCACGACAGCGTAACAAAGACTTCAGGAAATATTAGTTAGGTTTCTACCAACTACTTCAGAACACACATGTTCCCACTGCCTCTCCCCTACTGTTTTTCCACTAGACATACACGAGAGCTGTTGTACACAAAAGCCTTTCTTGTATTAAAATGTTAAAGAAAATACTAAGCTAATATCATTAACATCTGCTTATCCATCACAGGAGACCAAGAGTTGGTTTCTAAACCTGTCTAGGCTCTGCTGTCTGCTTCCAAATTGCAGCTGCCACTTGCATGTATTTCCCTCGCTGGTGGGTTTTCCACATCAAATGCTGTCCACCCTAATAGTGCACTGCAAGCTGTTTAGGGTAGCAGCACTCTAAACAGGCAAGACGTCATTTAATTAGTTTGACCTCTTCCCTAACAGCTCTTTCAGAAACAATCCAGATGAAAACCAATAGCACAGGTTCCATCCTTTCAGATAACAGAAGCAAACATTTCACTTTTTCTTGTCCCCTATCTTGCTTCCTGACAGGTAAAGTGGCAACTGGTTTTCCATAGATGCATCTTTTCACTACAAGGTAGGAGTACAGCACACAAATTCATGGAAATTTAGCTAATATATAAAAAAAATAATACACAAATGATCAGAATAAGTGCCCTCTAGAGGGCAATGCTGCTATAAATTTAAGTACTGAAAAAAGAGGCTTATAATGGCTGAATCTCTGTAGTTCAGGATGAGCATAGCAACTCTTTGATAAGCACTGAGAAGGCCAGAACGAGGCACTTCTCTGTACAGAGGCACTGTCTGAAGCACTGAGCAGCAGAACGCAAACATGAACATCCAAAAATTGCTTGCAGTTCTACACACAGCAGTAAAAACAACGGGTGTTTTTTGTATTATGAACCACCTCCAACCAGCAAACGCCCTGCACACCCCGCATTGGTGCAATAACCCCAGTAAAAACGATACCCCCAAGATTTCATCGTTTTGTCATTGCATCTAGCAGATGCAACAATAATTCATGCCTAAAACCAACAGCAACTAGGTTTACAAGGTGGCCCTTGACATGCCATCGAGTTAAAGGAATTCTGCCCGAAACAGAAAGGAACCCTAAACTTCCTGCTACATTCCCAACACTGATACTTTGTTGGCTCAAAGCTGAACCGCAACAGGGTTTTACCTACTTCCACTAGCTGCCTTATGAAACGTTTGTCATTTGACTAGGATTGTGGCACCGCAGTAGTGAAAAGGAAGTCACGTGGCCGTTAATGCAAATGTATATTAATACATGCAAAATCCTTTCATGAAAAGTAAATTCCAAAGTCTGGTATTCCATGAAATACAGCAATGCATCCTAGCCACAAGTTTGCCAAAGTAACAGTCAAAGGTAAAATAAGAGATTGTTTGTATCAAAAGTTTCATTACCAGCCTGGGGCAAATGACTGAATCGACTCCACCCACCGTGTTTATCCTGCAGCTTACAAATAATGGCTACTTAATCTGCTAAAGCCTTAGAATCCAGAGGATGTCTTGAATGCAGCATTAATTCTTTTTCTTCAGACCAAATTGGTGAATCACAGCACTTCTCTGCAAATATGAGCCTAAAGAGAAGATGAATTAAAAACTGGAAGTCCTATGAATATGGTAAGTATTTAGAAAGCAATGAATCTTCGAACCTTTTTATCTAAAGCCAAGTTGCACAGCTAGCAGTCTACAGGGAAAGCAATTCTTATCTGGCTTAGCTGGTAGTCAACAGGCACTGACAGTAAACAACTGTTATTTCTTAACTACTTTTGAAATATTGCCAGTGTAAAATAGGAAAGTGAGCAGAGATTATGGGACACGTTTACTTCAATGGATGGATGTGGATGAACAAGGTTGGGACAGGGTGCAACTGAGCTGCGAGCAGCTGAAGCCTACCTTAGTCCATCCCCCCCAAAACTGGCACTCATTTAACCAATGATCATGCTTTCTTCCAGCATCTTCCAACACTACCTACAGACCCTACAGAAGCCTAGCCCCCCTCATGGAGTGCAGTGTTACAATATGCCCAACGACTGTCCTGAGAACAAACATCGAGTCCGCACTATGAGGCTGCTCTGGAGCAGTCCCACCTCGCAGACTTCATGCACAACTAGACGATGGTGCAGCCACCTGCAAGCACTAGAAGGACACTAGGACACAGATCATCCTTGTTTGTTTAGAAGTTACTGCTGCGACGTAAACACGTCTATTTTATACACAACAGAGAGCAAACGAATATTGTCCACGTGCACTGCCTTCTTCCTTAGCCAGTGAGGGCTGTGACATACAAAGTTCCGTGGAGCAAGACTAACCAGTCTTCCTCCACTGCCTATCGAGGTTTATAGTCACCCCAGCATTACACACACACCCGCAGCCTTAGTAACGAGAGGAAGCAAGCGTTCAACAGAGAGAACCCTTGGGAAAAGCACCTATGCGTTACATCTTGTCTGACATCTGTGATTTTTAGCATCAATCATTTACTGTGAATAAGGTGGTGTCGACACAGAACCAGATCTTCTTTGAAAAAGATGAGTTTTAAATTTGTTCTGTATTATTAAGTACAGTAGAAAAAAAGAAAAAATGATTGAGCCTAAATAGAGCCATTCATGGAGTAATAACTACTAATTAAATGCAAAACAGGATGCACCTCCTTTTAATAGCCCCACCTGTATTGCAAAAGTTTTAGCTTCTAACTTACTGATATTTTTATTTCATATGATTCCATACTGATAGTCTGCATACAAAGCAAACTTCTGAAGACATACGACCTTGCAAAAAACGTGAGCTACAAGTGTTTTCAGCAACATCAGTTGTCTTTACAATCATTTTAAACTTAGGAGCTAGACCCAGCTAAACCCATAACACCAGAACAGGAATGACATCAAATGTTTGCCTTTCTGTTCAGTTTTCTGGAATGCACAGGTACCTGGCAGGAAAAGAAACACAGACATTACCCACTGAAATTTAAGTAACTACTTCTTTATGAAACTTCACAACACAAACCAAGCAAAAACTGCACGCAGCATCCCGCTCAGCTCCATTAACAGTAGTGTATCCTCAGCAGACAGCTCCGTTTTGTCTCAACTACTAACATTTCAGTAAAGATCACCTTTTATACTAAGGAAAAGACTCAGGAATGTCTGAGCAATACAGATAGAAGACCTAATTCAACCCTTAAGTGCTGTAGGACTGAAGAGTGGCACACTGAAGCACCACCCTTCAAAAACCAGAAACAAGAGCCAACTGTCATCCCAGGCCAGAAATGTTTCCCTACGTGAGTTTATCAATAGTGTTTTTTTTTTTTTTTTTTTTTTTGAAAGAGCAACAAATTCGGAAGAAAAACCTGAAAAGCAGAAGAAGCCTTCCTTGTAAGAGAATATGGAATCAGCACAGCAGAGGTTCTTTGTTCTCATTAAAAACGAGCGGAAGACCCTCTGCTTCTTCATGTTGAAGCATCACCTCCCATTTCCCTTTCTCAATTAGGATCCGGAGATTCCTCAGCTTCACCACATGCAGCCTTAGCTGGAGCCCACTGCGCTCCCCCAGGACTCACCCAGGAGGCCCAAGGGACACCTTTACTCCTGCCGAAACTGCTGAGGCTGAGATTCTGCCTGACACGCACTTAGAGAGGGGCCCACCCTGAAGGTGACTACAGGCGTACCTTGTGCAACTGGGGAGCGCCAAGCACTGAGTCCCAGTCTACTTCAAGTGCGAATTTAACCCGAAGATCTGGTATCGTACAGGAACCACTCTCTTCCTAGGAGTGACTGATATATCCAATAGTCCTTGTACTAACGTATACCAGTGTGGCTCAAGCATTTCCTAGATAACTGGAAAACTGCAAGAACTTAACAAGAAAGGCCTGCTAAGCGCTCCTAAAACGCACCAATAGCAAGACGAAGCAGGTTCAGCAACACTTGTCGGCCCTTTGAGAGCGTTACGTAGCAGGGAGTCAGAGCACAGTAACCGAACAGATACAGGCAACGCAACGAAGCAGAAACAAATCGCTTTCAGGCGAGGGATACTCACAATTCCCCTCACTTCATGATACGTCCTGTCAACAAGTCACAGTTCATGGTATTTCTATGACAGTGTTTATTCTTGCTTTAGAAGACACTTGGATATTATTTTCCATAAGTATTCTCCAAATATAATTGCGAAAAAGACTGTGGAGTCAAATTAACCCTTGAGTTTTATAATCTTAACTTGCCAAAAATATATATTCATTTGCCTAAACTAGCATCAAGCAAGAGCAAAGTTATTGCAATTAAGATTCCTACAATTGCCCATTCTGCACTCCTAAAAATCAAATTTAGTCTGTAAATTACTTCCAACAAATCATTACATTTTCACTTATCAAAGTACATGGGATACTAAACAGTACTAAGATTTGTTTTGAATATATACGTCTGATAAAGACGCTGTGCCCTGGATTTGGCATATTCAGCTTTGATCTACTTCAAGCTGATCGCCCACTTTACAAAGCCACAAAAACTACACAGAACCATTGAAGCGTGCTTTAAGACAGATTTTTTTTTTTTTTTAAATCAAAACCAGCCTGTCACCTTAGTTTTATCTATTAAAATAGTGTCTCTGGTCTGAACCCCTGACTTACTGTTTGCTGCTATTAATTACTGCATAGATATCCCAGCTCAAACTAAACTGATCTCCCAAGTATCTTAGGGAAGATGAAAGTTGTCTTATTTTTCTGTTTCACCTAAACCATTTGTTTTATTATTACAACTTTGTTTAGCAACAGTAATAATTTAGTGTTACATCTTTGATCTGAAGGTTTTATCTCTACACAGTAGGGCACCATTCAACTCTTCCAACGCATATATTTATTGTACTACAACAAAATTGGAGCTGCAGAGGTCAAAGAAACCATCAGTGACTTGTTATTAACTCATGATGTAAATTATATCCTCACTAGGATGCTGCATTGGTCCCTGCAAGGTGTTAGTTTGGTCAGGGATTTAGCATCCCAGGGAGACTGAAGGCTTTTTTCCTCTCGGCTGCGTTGCCTGAAGGGTGGCACCAGAGGAGGAACTGCGCTCACCGTGCAGCAGCTGCCAGCCCGCAGCCCCCCAGCCTGGGGGCTCCTCCACAACGCTGTCACAAGCCAGGTGTTTCACATCAGGTTCCTGGGAAGTCCTTCCACATTCAAGCATTTTCACAAGTGTAGCACAAGATGTATTTGTGCGCAGATACCAAACAGTGAAATTGCAACCAACCTTATCATCTTCCTTAGTATTTCATTAGCAAGATCAGCTCAAAGTTCTCCACTGTCCTTTCTTTACTTGCACCAAGAGTGTCAAAAGTACTGCTTACGATCAAACAAACCAGTGAAATGCCTCAATTGCCTGACAACATCCATTTCTGCTCTTCAGAAAAAGTTACAGGAAAAATTACTCCAGACTGAGATATGATCCACCTACACTACAGATTAGCACTGTAAGAAAAAGTGATTGTTTAAGTTAGAAACAACATATACACCAGTAAACATTAAATATGTAAATAGCAAATAACAGCTGTCAAGCTCCCCTTCTATTCCGGAGACACGCGTGTTTTGCTAGAATCACAAGCATGCCTCGGCAGCAGGAGCAAGACCCAGCCTTCCACGCCCTACGACACGATCCCCTCTCCCCGCAGCGACTGACTGCGCTAGCAGCACAACCACCTGCATCAACGCCTCGTCAGGTGGCAGGGCCCTGACACCGCCGCAATAAGCTCTAACAAAATCCAGACAAGCACTAGGGAGTGACATACAGACAGCAGGAAAGCTATTCCAAGTTCATCACGAATCCGTATTTCTTGCATACATTTGTAGGCTCTAACCAGATCTTTTTAAAAAACAAATACCAACACCTCACTAGAGCCGCAAAGAGTAATGTAGAGAAAAACCTCTTCTGAGGCCTTTTTAACTCTCGGAAGTGTAATTTTATAGGCTTCTTTCATGGCCTGAGTTACTCTGATGAAGATTTTCTCGACAATGGAAGGTGGCTTAACCAGCCCCCACGATGAACGCCTCCAGAAACACTGCTTATCCGCAATGGAAGAAGCGATCGGCCTGCACAAGTTCGCAAACACTTCTCCTGCCTCCTGCAAGTCCCACAGGCACATTGATCCCTGCTGTATTTTATGGTTTCTCTCATCTATTTCTGAATTTTTACAAGTTAAATTGTGAAAGTCAGTTTCAGCATCATCCCTCGGTTCCTATCAGCAGCAGCACACAGCTACACGGGTCGGCTCCCCCAGCTCACCCTGCTGCTGTCTGGCAACTGAGCAACTGGCGCAGGTCTTGGCATACAGCTTCAGAGCTCCTCCAGAAACTTACAATGAATTAAAGTTCTGCAGTTTTAATGAGACTTGCATATAATTTTTTTAAGTATTGTTATGACAAAATCATGTATTTAATAATCCACAAGAATTTTTCTTTGAAGAGACAACACCAAGATGGTGTCCTCAGGAGGGCAGGCCAGCCGTGCCTCCCCGTACGTATTCCTGCGTTAGGAAGGCACACAAGCCATTACTAACTAGGGACACGGAACCAGGTTCACGTTGGGAAATCAATTAAAGGCTTTTAGATTGTTCACATTTAAATGACTGCAAATTAAGGTTTCAATTCAAAGCTAAATTTCCAACAACCTGTGTAAACCTTCAACTAGTCTTATGTCCAGCTACATGCTCTCGACTTGCA
Organism: Anser cygnoides; assembly: GCF_040182565.1. NCBI lineage: Eukaryota > Metazoa > Chordata > Aves > Anseriformes > Anatidae > Anser > Anser cygnoides. The sequence goes on along the minus strand of NC_089890.1, from coordinate 12,447,079 downwards.
AGCAGTTTCTCTAACACTGCCTACTGTCCTTAAAAGATGTGTTAGCCGGAGGAAAACTCCTTGTTTTCTTCTGAGTTTGTTAATGTATCTAAAATCCTACTTTGTCTGGCTAGCTTCCTCTCTTTGGCTATTTTTCCAATCCTGGTGAAAGGCAAGTTACTTATAAAGTGGTAGAAGAGATGAGAACTACCAAAAGACTAATTTAATTGATAGAATGAGATATAAATTCGGTAATTCTTTCTAGTTGGGACTAACTATTTATGCATTATTAAAATAGAAGCTCTCCTTGCACTGTCAACTTACTACATGGCAGGCACATCAGATACTTACAAAGCTTTTCAACAGTGTATCCCGTGTGATAACACATTAACAAAAAGGGGTTATTTGTGAGTTTTTGCTGGCAACTAGTTACAATCTCTTACCGAGATCCTTAATTGTTCTTGTATACCTCTATATTATACTGCTGGGTTATGCTAACAAGTATATAAAAACATTTCCTTTTAATCTAGACCAGCTCTAATGGGCTGGTTTTGTTCTAAAACCAGTAAGCAAAAAGCTGCTTTATCAAACTCAAGCCACGGAGTACTCCCCACAAATGAACTCTACGAACAAACTCCATCGACCCTGCTGTTTAAATACTGACCTAATTAAAAGTGAGGTAATAACCGTATTTCTTGGGCATAACAATTATGACCTGAAAAAGGTTTCTTAGAAGAAACCGCCTTCTGTCTCCACCTCTTGAGAGGAAAGAAAAACGGTAACTGTAAGCATCCAGTTCCATTTCCCCCCTTAACTCTCACCCCAGTTCCAGCAGAAAAGCACACGTACAGTATATCACAAGAGAATAGCCAGACGGTTGTTCCTACAGTGTGGCAAACACACCTTATCCTAGAAAATGTTAGAATTAATCACCCGCTAAGCCGGCCAGGATGAGCATAAGAATACAAAAAAGCTACTCCTTTATAAGCTGGGCTGATCTTTTTTCTACTTTTCACCCTACAGCTGCATAACTAGCTGAAGGATCATCTCTTCGTCGTCTTCAAGCTTCGTCTATGTCACAGCTCAAGTTTATAGTCTACACGTAGACTTAGGTAGAAGACATGGTAGAGGATTGTATAAGGATGATAGAAACCATTCTATTTCTAGCTTGCCTGCTCAGTCCTGCTTGAAAATTCAGGTAAATTTAGCTATCAATAAATGAACAACCTTGGGAGAAAAAAAAAGGGGGGGGGGAGGGGGCAGGATACAGTTGAAAAAGTAAACTTCAAAATACGTGAAAAGGTTTTGGAGCTAGAACGCTATGGTGTTATGCAGCGTATTATAATAGTGATAGCAAGGAATTATGTCACAAAATGAGTTTTAAACTTGTATTATTCCCCCCCGGGTTTTCATTGAATATCAATGGAAACCTGAAAGGCTTTTAGGTCAGAGAAAGGTTAGTGAAATTTTCAGGCTGGAGTGGGAAGAGAGGAGGAGAGCTGAAGAATTACAGTTGGCTGAAGTACTGCAAGCTGTTCCACTAAATTTAACAGAGGAACCCACAACACATAATGTGGTTTATCTGGATGACTCTAGCAAAAAAAAAAAAATCTAAATTTTTTGTTTGGTCAAGCAATACATACACACTGAAGGATAACAATTCTGCAACGCTGCATTTAAGCTACTTGGTCTTAGCCCCCGAGAGAAGAGCGTATGTACTCAGAACCATTTTTCACAGTTGGGCAGCAATCGTGCACTGGATGTGAATTGTTCTTTTCAATTCTCCCCCCCACCCATTTCTTAAAGGACTGAGTAGCAGACTTGCAACTGTCAAGCAGTTTACAGAAATATATCCAAATTCTAAAATTTCGTTATTAACCTGCCTGTTATACTAGAAATGTGATGCTAAGAAAAATGATTGTGAAGTGATTAAATTTATACATAAGCATCTGGAAGGAAAGTTGAAGGAACACTCATGTTAAAGCTTTAGAAGCAGCAGAAGGTCAAAACCACAAAAAAAAATCCAAAATAAATGCAGACCAAACATCCAATCTTCCGATCACGAGAATGCGCTCTTCCATCCGTTAGCCGTTTGCCAAGCTTATCGACCAAGAACGGCTTCACTTGACAAGTAAAGAGAAAAGAAACACAAACCTAGCTGTCATACACACCTCGTACCCCGTTACGAGGAAGAGTTTAATCTGTCGTGACACCGGTACCTAACGTAACGAAAACGAGGTTCTTCCAGAAGGCGCCTGACCGTTCCTACAGCCCATCTCCCCCCACACCTCTCCTGGGAGCGGAGCCGGCCTCCCGCGAGCCCACCCTCGGAACCCCGCGAGCGCCGCTGCACGCGCTCTCCCGCGGAGCTGCCTCACCTCAGCTACGACAGCAGAGCGCCACAAAAACACTTCTCTTACCGATGGAACCCAACCCAGGGCCAAGCCATGCACGAGGTGGCAGACCACAACGTTTGCAGCGACACGCTGTGCTACTGGCAAATGACCTACCGTTAGGACTCACCCAACTCTTCTTCGTGCAACAAGAAAAGAAACCAATCCCAAGTTTTTATTACAAACGTGGCACGCGTGACAGAACCTTAATCCCATCCTCACTGCTGAGGATGAATACCAGGGCCAGAGCTCCTCCCTTAAGCTTTCCCCAATCTAGTCTCTGCTCGTTGCCTACAAATCCAGCTGAGTGAGAACCAAAGACTTCCGCCACTACTGATTTGATAGACACCATCTGTTTCAAAACATATACACGCACTCGTGTTAATGACACCCTCCTCTTAATAGACTGTAAAGACACTAGCATTTAAATAAACCAAATTGTTTATCAGATCTTTTTTTGTCACCCCCCAAAAGCCCCACAGGTGAATTAAGCACAAGGCGAGCCGTCAACGCTTTCTTTAAGGAAGAAACACTCACGTACCTACAGCCTAGAGTTTTCTAACTGATTTTCCTCCAGACTTAAAGAGGGATAAACTTAACACCTCTGCTTTAGCATTAAGAAAAACAGCGCAACCAATGAAAGCAGAGGCAATCTGGAGAGAGGGAGAAAAGACTCATCTAATTAAGCCAAGAGAACGTAGATTTTCCAGAACAATAGGAACAATTAACGCTGCCAGGAGAGGGAAGGTATAAGTGATCTCAGTCATGAAGGCCACTGCTATCTCAGAGGTAAGGCAGGCCGGCATAAAACCTGTTACCTTTAGCCCTGCCTCAGCTGACTCACCAGCAAGCACCGAGACCGAGAGGTGCTTCAGAAAAGCCTGCCTATGAACTCACTGAGCAGGGACCTGTTTAACAACAGATCTGAGAAAATTACAGGACAGACGTTTGCTGCAGCACCACCTATAAACCTCAAGCACAATGGATTGTCCCGTAACTGGAAATATCTTTTGAGGACTGCAGCAGATAGTTACTGGTTACAAATAGCTCTTCCAGAATCAACGGAATCACAACCACTAAGATGTGCTTATTACACTTATTTAATCACAATCCTTACCCAAAAGTCCATAAGCAGCCAAATCAAACTACTGGGCTCTCTAAGAACCGTACTAGTAAGAAAGAAATGACTAAAATACTTCCAAAGCTATTAACTAACAAGTGCTTTGAATTTAAAATGTTGATTTTTCTATATATAGCTATGCATGCCTAAGCGCACTTGCTGCTGCTCAGGATGACAATGCTGTGCACGCTCTGCTTTGAAGAGGACCCTATGTTTACAGCACTGACAAAATGGATCAGTGCAGATACAAATACACTTACCTTGTAAGCAACATTTCCCTTTGAAATTGAACAGTCCACGCCAGCACAAAGCCCTACGATAGTTTACTGGCACTGAAAAGACCTAAGAGCAAGGCAGACTAAGTCATCACATCCACGTAATCCCCTAACGAGAACGCGTAAGGATGCAGCACAGAATGAGCCTTTAAATGTGCTGAATTAGACAGGCGTTGACAGTCAAGACTGAGCCCTGCCTTAATGAGTGTTAAGAAAAACCCTTCTTTAAACAAGTTAGATAAGCACATTTGCTGGGGTAGACAGTACCTAGCAAGTATTAGACTAAAACTAGATCTAAAGTTACTCATTTCACACTGAACACATGACTTGCAGGCTGAAACGCCTTGTTCAGACACACAGATGAAGTGAGATGATTTGCCTAGCAGAAGGTAAAAAAATCCTGGTTCTTTCAAACGTTTCTGGTATGTGATACTCATCAGGAAGGCTCAAAACATTGTAGGAATGAAGAAGAACATTGTTCTGAAATAACTGGAGCTGTATTATGTCAGCTGGTGCCCTCAGCTTAAGTGTCTATTTTTCGTGTATTACAGTTCAGGTCCAACCACTGGATTTTCAGCAATGGCACAAACCGTCCACGGGCACTCCTGCTAACTCAGACAGCAGTTACGGCAAGAATTCTGAAGAAATAACTTCATGTACTTGAAAACTAGTTTTAGGTGGGTCAAGATTATTTATTAGTGTAAATGTCCATTTTATAGAATGTAAACTGAGGTGTAGCCTACTCTGTCAAGCAGATCAAAAGACAAAGTAACATCAGCCATTAATAAACACCTATACTCACAACACCCAAAAGCCCCATTACGAACCTCATTCCCCTTCCGCCACATAATGAAGTAGCTCCCAAGAAAGCCATTCAACCTAGGCAATGCTTAATCAACTGATTTTTTTTTTTTTTTTTAAAGCAGACAGGTTCTTCTGTCAGTGACAACTATGGTTTACAGAAAGGAAAAGCAGGAGAATGAAGAGAACAGTAGTAACTTTATTAATAATCTGCATTTACAGACAGCACATAGCTTACCACATCTCTACAATAAACCTGGCAGAAGAAACCCAGGAGCATTTTGATTAGCACATGGCTCTGGTACTTGGGAAAGGCCTTCAACTGCTACCACAAGTTACATACTATAGGCTGGGGGGGGGTGTGTGGAAATCACACCTTATATGAAACCTGAAATTGTTATTTGTTAATAATAACTGATTTTTTATTCTCCTCTTGATTTCATATATTTAAGCATAAGCAGCTCTTATTTTCAGGCTGGGTACGATTTCACTCTACAGTTCAAAGGGGTTTCAACACACAACTCCCACAGTCTTTGCCTTCAGTTTGGAAGACTGGCCTGAAGTTCAAAAAAGTAGGGGAAAGCTGACCGAAACAGACCATTTAAAAGCTGCTCCCTTTCATACTACAGTAACTCCAGCCATTCTTGGTCATGAATACTAGAAGCAGCTACAGACGTTTGTGAATAAACTTTGTAACATGCATGCCCAGTATAGTTCAGAGCTATAGAGAAGCAGGGGTTCTCCAGCTATTGTTTGCCCAGAATATTTTACAATTAGCCCCAGAGTTCGTGAATAAAGACAAGGTTTAAGGGTCGGTAGGACAATCAACAGAAGTTAATTCAGAAGTTGCCCCATCTCTAGCAGGCTCTGTAGACAAAAAAGTTGAGAGCAGACAAACAATACAACCGAACACTCAAGGCTGGGTGGAGCACAGGAAATAGTATAGGCTGAAGAGTCAGCCATACAGGCAGGACAGATCTCTCGGAGTCACAAAGGTAAGTATTAATGTCTTTTTCTTTTGTAGAAGAGAAATTAACCAGTTACTCCCATAGAAGAAAGTAACTGCCATCATTTCAAGGACAAAAAAATCACCCAAAGTTCTAAGGAGGCAAGTGTTCTATTGCATTCTTCATTGTTCTTACCTTGGATTCATTCAGAGACGCAGGCATTTAGTGAATGCATCCATTAAACCCTGTAACACCTACTCCTCTAAGTAAATGAACTTACAAAAAGCCACTATCCCTTAATTTAATTTGGGGCAAGTTAAAGCCAAAAGCAGTTATCAGCTGTGACAACCTACCAGCAAAAACTGGACTCTAGAACTGAGACAGACCCAAGAAAAACAAAACCTCAACCTGCTTCCTAATCGTCACCTTCACTGTTGTACTCGTTCTGATCAACGCTGGATCCAGGTGGGAATGCCACCAGCCACATCTAGAACAGCAGAGCGCTTCTAAAAGCAGTCCTTTCTAGGTGCTTCATCTGATCCTTATTGTATTCCCCAAATCCTTTGTTCTAATGCCTTTCCGACACAACTTTAAGTCTAAGCATTAGTATTACCCCCATGATGCAACGCCAGCTGAGCAGCACAGCACGGGTCTTACAGAGCCGGCTTGTTCACAAGGGCTTCCAAAACCCTGAGATGTCATTTTGTATGAGCTTGGGACATGAAGAAGGGCAGTGTAATCAAGTCCGTATGCTAGCAGGGGTTGCCTGCCCTACTGTGGGCACCAGAGAGAGCAGGGATGCTTTTTTTTTTTTTTGTGTGTCCACCCGAAACCAAATCTAACCAAGAAGTTATGTGAACACCACCACTAAGCAACAATACAAGGGTTCTCTATAACCGAGGGAACGTCATGTGTAAAACACTCATGCAAAAATTACAATCCTTATCTAAAGTGTAAATAAAAAAAAAAAATCAACAAGTGAATATCTAAATTGATATATTGAAACGGATACCAGACAAAAAATCTGGCTTTGCAACAGTGACTGGTCACTTCTCACTGCCAGCCAAATCAAGATACACCCTGCAGAAAAATAAGCCTCAAAACAGAATGTGAGATTTGTTTCGTTTCAGAAGGTTCCTGCACCATTAGATTCTTCCCTAAAGAGACTTCATTGTTACGGCAATTAGTATTCCTCCACCCCAGCAAAACGCAAGCAAAGGGAAAAAAAAAAAAAGCTATGAAAGGGTAATCTAGCCATTTCGCAGCTTTGCCTCCTTACTCCACCCAGTCTCTTCTCTGCTCAATGGCTGCACACAGCATCCATAAACATGGCCAAATCAAAAGAAACACACAAAAATGGGAACCCTGAGAACAAGCTGGATATTTGCAATAAATCCTTCTGTTAGAAAATATTTTCTTTGTTTAGTTCCCTAACATAATTCTCCTATTTAATAAAATGACTCTATGGGCAAATAACATTTTGATAGCAGACCCTCCCTCTTCTGAAAACGAGCCGAATGCTGCACAATCATTTACGGAACGATCACCACCGAACAGAGGTTCTTTAACCCCCACCTCCTCACGCTATATAAACAATACCGCCACAGAAATACATATGTAAAGGGGTCTCTGCATCAATACAGAATTCAGCCAGGTCCATATGCCCAAACGTTTATTTACAGTAAAATAGCGTTTATTAACGATTTTAAATATACCTTCAGTAACCTTCCAGCACCCCCTGGTCAGGTAATTCGTTATGAATTGACTTGACCTGCAGCGACCAAGCCCTCTGCTGCAGCACTACCAGCAAGGCAATTTTACCAGGGATACTATGGCAAAGAAAGGGAAGGTATCGCCTCGTTGTTGGTATTAAAGGTCAAGTTTAATCACATCCACCTTGAACAACAAAAAAAACCCACCCACAGGACAGAGCAACCCTAAACTTTTTTCAGGGAGGCACCACTCCCACCCCCCAACTTCCACCAAAAGCCTGCCTGCGCAGAGCCTCCTGCTGAACAAAAACTCGAGCGGAGCCACGAACGGAGCGATGCGGCCAACCCGGCTGCCAGCAGAAGGTTTTCAGGGCGGCTCGATGCGACTCCAGGCAGCCGGGCAGCGATATGACCCCAAGAAGGAGATTAGACCTCCCTCCCCCGTTTTACTGCAGCTGGCTCTGAAGGTCTGAGCCACCTCCTATCGACGCGCTCCCTGCTAGATCGCTGCAGGAAAACAGGATGGATGCGAACGGCTCTTCCAATAACACCGGCTCCTTTCTGCTCCGCTATCAATTCTTGTTTTGTTTTCCCTGCCGCAGCCGGTCCGGGAGATGTGGGCCATCGTCTGACAAACGCCCGCCGTGCCCTCGGAGGGGCCGGGAGACAAGAATAGGAGGAAACCCTGGGAGAGGAATTCGGGGGAGGACGTTCAGCATCCTCCCGGCGCGCACCCGCCGGGCTCCTCGCCCCACGTTATTTTTTCCTTATTTTTCTCGCCCGGCCCATCGCCTCTCCCCGGGATCTTGCTAAGTCACCCGGGGAAGCGCGGCGGCCTGAAGGCGGGGCGGGGAAGGACAAGGGAGCCGCGGGCGGGGGCACCGGGGCCCCTCTGGCCCCCCCGCCCGGCCGCCGCCCCCCCGCGCCCCGCTTTCCTGCCAAGTCACCGGCAGCGCGGCCGCCGCGAGCCCCGGGAGCGGCCGGCGGGGCCGGGCGGGCCGCAGGGCGGGCAGCGAGGGCAGCGAGAGCAGGGAGCCGCGCCCGCCGCCCCACCCCGGTCCCCGTCCCCGTCCCCGCCGTGCCCAGGGCCCGGCCCCCGCCCGGCCGCCCCCCGCCGCCGGCCTCCCCCCGCCTCCTCCCCGCCGCCTCCTCACCGCCGGGCGCGGCCGCCATTTTGAGAGCGAGCTGAGAGAAGGAGGGCGGGCGGCAGGCAAGGAGGGAGGGAGGAAGGGAGGGGGCAGCGGCGGCGGCGGGGGGCGGGGGGAGGCGGGCGGCCCGCCGGGCCCCACCGCGCCGGGCGGCCTCGGGCCGGGACAGCGCGGCCGGGACGGGCCCGCGGGGCGGTGGCGGCGGCGGCGGCGGCGGGCGGGGGGGTGCGGGGGGGGGGGGGAGCCGCGGCGCCGGCCTTACCCGAGCCGCCGCTCCGCTCCGCTGTGCTGCGTGGGGCCGGCGCCGCCCGCCTCTCCCATGCACGGCGGCGGGCGGGGGTCGCGGGGCGCTGGGCGCTGGCTCCGCTCCGCGTCTGTCAGAGCCGCCCCGGCCGCCAGGAGGGAGGGAGGGAGCGGCGCGGCCCGCCGCGTCTCTGCGCATGTGCGGGGCGGGGGCGGGGGCAGCCGCCCGCCTCCATCTTGGGCGGTGGAGGCGCAGGGCGTCCGGACCGGCATGCCCCGCGCCGCGCCGCTCCCGGCACGCTCCGCGCCCGCCCCGCCGCGGCCTGCTCGGGGCCCCGGCCCCCGCCGCAGCCCTGCTCAGCGGTGCCGTTGTGCCCGAACTGGGGCAGCGGCCCAGGAGCGCCCCCTGAGCGGTGCTGCCCGCGGCGGCTGCGTTTGGTCGCGCCGCGCGCACACAGACACACAGACACACACGGACAGGCAGACGCGGCCGTGGCGTGCCCTGCCCTGTGCGGGGTCTGCTCCCGGGGCAGCAGTGCGCAGGGAGCCGCCCTGCCCCGCGGCGCTGCGCTTACCGCGTTTGGAGCAGGGCGCGTGTCGCTTCCGAGCCGTGTCTCTGTGGGACTGGGGAGCCGTGCCCCCTGCGCCTTGCTAGTGCACCTTTACCGGATCGTTTCCGAAGAATCGTATTCTGCGCCTGGAGTAGAGTGTTTTCATAACCTTCAACAAACCCTGGTTAGGTAAATCTCGAAATACCTTTGACTTAATTTATCACTGTCCACAATGGTATGCTGAGGCATCTTGCATAGGCCGCTGGTGATTTAACCCACATGCCTACAAGAAGTGACTGACAGAAAAAAACACAGAATCACAGATAAATCGCCTGCCACCTCCCTCAGCCGCCATCTGACAATGCATAGTTAAATAACTGTGTACATCAGAAGCCAAATTCTTCTCTCAGTTTTTCATTTTGTAGTACTTGGGGTTTTCAGAGGTTTCTGTGTCGGTAAGAACAGTCCTTGCGCAGGTGCTTTGCAAAATCTTCGGTGTTTGGCAAATGAGAGATGAGCTGGCAATAGACCCAACCGGTATAGCTGCTTAATCGCAGTAAATCCAGGTGCAAAATAAAGAGCCCTGCTGTTACAGGAAGCAGTTACATGTGTCACTATCAAAGACCAGTGACCAAAGTCACCTCTAACGTTGGCAGGCATAGCAACATAATACAAGGTTTAATGCGGGCCATAAAATTTTCTGGAGCGTTGATTTGGGGAAATCAGTATTTTCACATGTAAAATTATCCACGTAGCAAAAAACTTTAAGAAACTTCAAGTAAAAATTTCACAATCCAAGGCTGTATAGTTTTATCTGCTTCTATTGCAAGTAACAACAGATTACTAATACGAACGAATCTCCATTTGTCGGCTAGTTTGAAAGTGCTCTGTCAGCTTCGCTGCTAACCTGTGGCGTGTGCTCAGTCACTGCCTTGTTTATGCTGTTAGTTCATAGCAGTAGGGTAAAGAAGGCTTTTAAAACCCAATCCGCAATGCAGAACTACAAATGGATCCAGGACAAATTTTGAGTATGAACATGCATTTAAGTATTTTTTTTTTCACTAGATTGCAAGTTTTGGACTCATTTAGGCCTTGAAGACTTCTTAAAGTTTACACACACACGATGATATCCCAGACATTCCCAAATACACTGATTGACTGATGACATTGAAAGCAATAAAAACATATACAGTATTAAATGTACCAATCAGTAGAATTAATAAACAAATAAATCAGTAGGCCAAATTTCCAGTGAGGAGACAACACAGTGTGGATCTGATCCTTTTGTTAATGAAAAACAATTAACATGGAGCAGAATCTGTCAGTATCCCACAACAACATTTCAGGGATGTGTTCAGATAGTTTCCAAAAAGAGAGGAATGCATCTAATCACACTGGCCCTTTTTTCCACCCAGTATTTCTAAATTCCTGTGCTGACCACTGGCAAGAGCACTTGTCTTCTTGGCAGAGATAACATTCCCAGTTCCCACTTACAGCACATGACAGTGGTATTTCAGAAACATGTCAACAGGATAAGGACGGTGGATCTTCAGTTCTGTGTGATGCTTCCTTTCACTCAGTTATATGGGAAAGTAACATGTCCAACCGAAAATCATGACTCTCCACATTCTGAATCCTCGGGGGTATTAGCCATTGTTGACCAATTTTCACCTCTTAAATTGTTCTCTGGCAATTAACATACTTTTAATTTTTAAATGTGCTATGTAAATTTTCTTATCTCTTAAGAGAGGTACAGTCATTGGCTCGGGTTTTTTTTAATGTGCTGATTATAAACGGGCAGGCCTGGAAGTGACCGAGAGCCTGCCCCTCTTGTTGTATGGTAAAGGATATTAAGGCTTTTCACATTCGAGTTAATTATCTATGAACGTTTTCTCAGTTGTATGGTTGTGCATGCCGCTTACATCCTGGAGCTTTGTGGACTCCGAACTGCTGATTACACCCCTCTGAGCCCCGTGGCTCAGCCATTTTTACCCCTCTGAACTGTCTACCTGTCTAGTCCATACCTCACCAGTTTGGCTATAAGGATACACCGGCAGGCCACACAAAAGCCTTGCTAAATTCAAAGTACGTAACATCCACTGCTCTCGCCTTGTCCGTTGAGCTGCTCATCGCACTGCAGAGTATCGGGCTACTCCAGCACATTATGCACACTCTGCCCTTGGTAAATCAGTGCTGGCTGCTCCAGTCATCTCCTTGTTCCATGGTCCTGAGCATGCCCCCAGGAGGGGCTGAGGAACTGAGATCAGAGCAGCCAGCGTGCAGTTCTCCGGAAGCATCCATTAACTGCAAGCAGGATGTCTGCAAAAAGTCTGAAATTTAGGATAAGACTTTAAAATGCATGACAAAATTATATCTGCATTAGTTCAGTTTGCAAGGCAAGCTAAACTCAAAATTGTAACGTATCGAGTATTTTGGGGTGAATACGCCAAGTGATAATTAGTGTTTACCCACAGAATTCAATCAAGTTTACAGAAACTGATGAATTTTCCCAGTACTTTTATGAGATATTTTTGTCTCCTTTTACAGCTGGCCTTCCTTGCAATATTATCATTTGATACTGGGATGAAAAATAAAATCCCAGCTCCCAGGACATCTGAACTACAAGTAGCCTCAGAGCAGGATTTTTCTTGATAGCTTCCTTGATTGCTGCAGAGTACCTTGGCAACAGAAAGAACATACTCGGAGATAACCTCAGCGGGGATGTGTAGATCCAAATTGCGTAGCTCATTCTGACGCCAGCCTCAGTTTTTCCTTCAGGATATTCCTAAAGTAAACGTTTACAACGTGCACAGCTGCACTTCAGAGCAAGCCAGCCTTCTTCAAGGTACTTTTTACTGTATGGGGACCCTGGTGATTACATATTTCAAAATGCTACATCAAACCTTGGGAGGCAGTATTCTACTAAACACTGAAAACTTCATTCATTGGCAATTTACATTGTCTGTGAGTGAAAGTTGTGATTAATATTCTACCTGTGTACGTATTTGTGTAACAAAACATCTGTAGTGACTATTCTCCTGTAATGAACTAATTTACATGTTGCAAGTTCGTCTCTGTGCCTGACCTACAGAAGGTGCGATCTGTTACAGCTACAGAGCTTTGGAAGACAGAAAGTTGCACAAAAATGCCTCCACAGGTCTGAACCGAAAGATTGGCTCAGCTTTTGGTTGGGAATAAATTCTGGTGACACAAACACTGTGGTGACTAGGTGCCACAGCATACCAAAGGAAAATTAACTTTTAGCTGTGTCTTGCCATTCAATTTGATGAGTCAATGGGCACGTGTGCCTGTGTCATTACCCTGTCGTTGAAATAAATCGCAAGAAGTGAGTATTTTCTCACCTTTTTGTTCAATAGTAAATAGAGACTTCTCTGTGGCTGAAGCAAGACCTCTTCCTGAAACTTCAAATTTTTCCACTCCATTGTTTTTATGGAGGGAACTACACGCAGAAGTTTCTGCCATTGTATTTTTTGAATTTTAACATCACTTGGGAATCAATAAAAGATACTGAAAAAATTACTATTTTTGCAACCAAAACAGAGAGGAAATACCTATATGTGGATTTTTTTTTGTTCCCAGAGCAAAGCATAGCCCAAAAGCATTCAGATTCATTTCTAATATATATTCGGTTTTGAGAAATCCTACTTCCAGTACTCATGTGGCCTTACCTATATATTACCAACATAAGGAAGAGGACAATCTGTAACTGTGTCCCTCTCTACCCGACCTTCTTAATAGCATTAAAAAGAAGAGAAGATCAACAAATCCTGGCTCTCTGTGTTTCAGTGCTGAGAACCTTGGCCTTGCGCAAAGGCTGCACCCATCACAGTAGAATTTTTTACTGAAGTGAGCTGAGCTCCATTACAGATTTATTCTAACGAATGCGATGATTTTTTCAGCTAGTCTTCCATTTCTACAACTAGATGTTTACACGCCTATATTTATTCCATTTTGCTTGTTAACATAACTGGTCATCTTGTATAGGTTAGAAATTGCTCATGCTACTGTCAGTGACAGTGTTATCTTTCTATACCTTGATTCACCAGTCTGTATTTCTGCGGTTATTATTTTCACATGATTTCTTTTTTAAAGTCACATGTTAGTCCGGCAACTACTTCTCCTAGGGCCAAAGGATGAAAGTCCAGGTACAAGGAGCATTTCATCAGCTTATCGGTTTTGTTTTTCCTGGCTGTACCCTGACAGAGGACCTTGTATAAACTTTATTGTTCACCTTTGAAGTACAGCTTTATCTAACAGCTGTAGGCCTGGCTCATTTGTTAAGTCACAACTTATCTGCTGGCTCTTTTGCATTTTAGTGGGGGTATAGTCAACTTCTGCCATGCCTGACATTCAACCATGTCATTTCCAATACAGTGAGATATTAAAAGTTTCATTTTTGTGATGCTATGAAAACAAGTATTGCGTATAATTCACAGTGTTTTTAATGTTATATAATAATTGCAGGTAGTTATTGTCATACCTGAAGATGTTTTCTGTTCCCACGTTTAAGAAAAATATACAAAGTACACTTACTCAAAGGATAAATACACTTAATTTTAAAACTTGTATTTAATATTTTCAGCATATGGTTCCTTATATATTCAAAACGTTTTTCCAAGTTAAAGTGAAAACTCTACCAGTAACATGTAAATTTCAATTAAAAGTATAGTAAAGCAGTTCAGAGATAGTAAAAGATCTTCTCAATCTAATTGGGTGTGCGCTTTTGTATGCAAAAGATGCACACAGTTATCATGCTAATTTAGAGGTGTACTATAGCTGAACATGCAGATCAGGTCATCACAGACTCCTGTAGTTAACTGGAATAATTTGTGTGCATAAGCACCTGATTTGCATAGAAAACTGCTGCAAATGCATATGCAGATATCTTAAATCAGATAAATAATCAATCTTACAGAAATGTTTCTAAGCATATTGCAACTGAAATTAAAAATTGACGTACTCTAAGTGCAAGTCTTTGTTGTACTTCAGCGTCACATTTTCATTTACATCTATAACCTTTAGAATGAAATAAGTATGTGAGCTATTGGAGTGGCTGGTTTAATGATGCTTCACAAATTTGTATATCAAAGCAAAAAAAGCAACTATACCATGAAAGTTTGTCAGTATAAAGATTGTGGAAAGTAGTCCAGAGCATATTAGTATGAGGTAGTAGTATTAAAGGAGGGGAGGACAAACTACCGTCAATGTACTCTTAATCCATAGTTATCCCAGCTTTGGATTAAACTGCCTTCTGAAGTTTTTTTAAGGCCCCTTTTATATTGGAGTGTTTACCTTCGGTCACGATGTTTCCCCTTTTAATGAGTTCATATTTTAAAAAGACCAAGATAAACTCTTCTGCTGAGGATAGCAATGGTATTGCTGCTGAGTTAGAAACAGAGCTAAAACAAAGCAAATATGTTGCTTTTATAATTCTTTAAATTCCATTGCTAATTATAGTAACGTGTAATCACGTATGCTGTTACTGCTGACACTATCCAACTCCCCTTCTAAATTCCTTTCACTATATTCCTTTTCACTTAAAATAATAAAGCACTGCTGACAAAATTAAGTGACATTGCTTGCATTTTATGTAATCATCATACAGCAAAGGCTAGTTTCATTGCACTCAACCTAATTTTAAAAGATGTTCTCATGTTATTTTTCACTCCTTTGTAATCCTGTTGCTTATATATAACCCACAGAAACCTAAAATTTACTTCTAATTTAAGAGTTTCTTTCCTCTAAATCACTTTTAGCCATGCATATTAGTTTGCTATTGCAGAATCACCGAAGTCTCTTTAAAGTTCTGCTTTTACAGCAGAAATCTGTTGCTCAAGATACTGTAAAACAACAGGGAAATACGCTCTCTGTCCTGACTGTGCTTCTGTCTTCTAAACACAGCTTTGATGTTACAAGTATCTTTACTTAGGTCATCCAAGAAAATCAGAGACAGACATTATTCACAATGTATTTTTCATTATAGATATGGGAAATGAAAAGAACTGTGTGCAGCTGTAACTTGTGACTGTTATAAAGGCAACTTAGTAATAGTTACTGAGTTTGTATTCTTTGTATATCTGATTGACATAACATCTTTTTGTTCGCGTCAGGTGCAGCAGTAAGCTGAGCAGACTTGAGGACTGAGTTGCTTCTTCTCCAGAAGGATGATGAATTTTGCAGCTGAAGTTATTAGCAAGCTAACAGAGGAGATTTGTAATATATAGGCTAAGGTATGCAAGAAACCTTGTCAATAGCTACCTGAAGGACAAGTTTTAGTTGTACATGTCTTCTAAGCAAAAATATCTTCCTGAGCAGAAATATTGATCTCTTAAAAATAAAATGAATGTCCTTTTCCTGACATAGTATCTATTTAACTAATAGACTTGTTTCAGAGTAATAAATTGATAATCTATTACCATACATAAATAAGCAACATTTTACAAAAAAAAAAAAATAGAGCTATTTAGAATCTGTTGCTTTGACAAAACATGATTGTAAATGCCGTGCTGATGCCACAATTTTTTAATTTTGAAATATTTATTTCTCCTGGGAAATTCCAATTCTCTTTTAGATTAAAAAATTCCTAACTATTATTCCTCAGTAACATCATGAATGTTACTGGTCTAACTAGAAGGCTTAGGAATTAAAATAGATGCATGTTGGGACTGCTGTCAGCTTTTATTAAGAAGGTGGTCCAGCTGGACAATTTTTCTTCCTAATAGGAAGGAATATTGCAGCTTCCCAGCTACCAGGAGGTAGGTCATTCGTAATGCGTTATGATTCACATACATAAGAATGTACCATGATCAACCCATGCACAAATACTCACACGCCCTAATGAAATTATATGGTTGACACGTTCTTAAAATGAAACTTTCTGAATGCAATTATACTCATTAGTTGTGCTGTGATTCAGTATTATGCTAGCTAGTAATGAAATGCTTCAGTGGAGTTGGACTATTCTTCATACTGTATCTCATAAGGAAACAGTAACCTTAGCTTGCCTTTTTCCCACTTTTTTTTGTCTGATGAACAGCTATAATTAATACAATGTTACATAAAATGGATGGTGAAGAAGGACCACATTGGCTGTGGTAGTAGGTATTTGCTAGTAAATGCACTGAAAATTGTAAATGGAAGAAAAAAATCTGAGATTTGAAATTTTGTCAAACAGCAAATATACAGACAGAAAACAGTGGGGTAGAATACTTATTGTTACTCTTGGGATGCTACACTTCTAAGATGAGAAACAGGACTATAAGAGTTTATTATAAAAAAAAAAAAAAGGCTGCAGAGGCAAATAAAGTTGGCTGCCTGGGAGAAGCTGAGATAAAGATTAAAAAAAATGTTTAAGTGTATTAGAGAAATGTTTCTCCTAAGGCGACAAGGGGAATTATTAGCTTATGTTTATTGTAATTCCATTGTCCTCCAGAAATATTTCCCAGCATTCTTATCAAAGAACAAACTGGGGTGGGAGAACAACAAAAAAGGTTTTATGATTGCATTCATCTGAATTTGAAAATATAAATAAAGGAGAAACATTTTCCTAGTTGTGTAAAATATCTGAGATTTTATTGAAGATGGGATAATAATTTGATAGCATTGTGAAGGTTTACTGCTTTGGTACATCATTGTGTGGTCTTGTGCTTTAAAAAGAAATGTGCTTTAGATCTTTCTATAGATAACATAATTTTACTAGAGTTTTTAGATTTATTTACATAGAATGTAGAGCAATGCATACCTTACCCATGTGGAAGTTAATGCTGAAAACTCTAAATGACAGAGGCAGTAAAATGATCTATTCTGTAGTATCTGCATTTTTTAAGTTAATATCTTCTGGTTGAAACTATAATTCTGAATAGTGAGTAAAACAGTAGAAAGAGAGAACATCTGTTCATTTTTGGAAAAGTTACAAATGATTATTACTGATATGCTACGATGTTGTCCTGTGCTTTGTTTTGTCAATAACATATCTTCTTTTGGGAAAACCATTTACCCTCTTCTGAAAACTCCTTCAAACATTTAAAATGGCTGCATTATTAACTCATGTCTATGAGGTTTATTTATACTTATTCTTTAATAGAAGTCACTACAAAAATAATATGAACATGTATCGGAAAAATTCTCTGTAGAAAATCAGTAGTAAAGCTCTCAGTGACTGTGATAGAATAATCATAACTGGTCTGTAATTTTTACAGCAGAAGGTTAATGTTCATTCACACTCTACTGGCTCAAGTGCTTTCTCAGACCTTGGGTATACTCCTATTATTTGTTCCAAGTATAATTTAGTGACCTCAGTGACCATATTACATTTACGTATATCATTAGAAGAAGATAAACTTCAGGATGTGGGATCTCTTAGCCAGGTTAGAAAACATTTAATTAAAAATGCTTTGGAAGGGTTGAATTGTCGCTCACTCTCTACTGTATTTTCTGCATTCATTCTGAATAGGAAACTCTAAGCAAATGTTGCTAAATTAATGTATGTTACCTAAAAATGTATAAAGAGTGTCCTATTCTTTTAGGAGCTCTCTATGAAAAAAAAAGAAGTAGAATTCTATCTGAAAGGAAAAAATTAGCATTCAACTTTGACATAACCTTTGGTAGACAAAACTTACATTGGTTTCAGTTAGAGCTGTACTAAAATAAGATCATATGTAGTAGTATGTTTTACAGAGTAGTTTCATAGCTCAATAAATTATTACATGACTGAAAGAGACATGGGACAGGGTGATCTCAGAGGATGTCAGAACACGATTTCCGTAGTGTTTGCCTTTTATTTTACATAAGTTATTACAAGTGTTATTTTACTCACTCTGGCTTATCCAGTAAAGGTTTACAACTTTTAACTGGGAAAAAGGTGTGAGACTAATTATAAAAAATATAATTGTGAGGTTCAGTTTGTTACCATTTTAATGCACGGTTAGAAATCAACAATTCTTATTTGGAATTGAAAAGGAATTCTAATTGAGACTCATTTACTAATTCTTAAAAAAAAGGGAATGAACACTTCTTTGGTTCATTTACAGAATCCCAGTAGATTTCCATTGGGCCTGGAGAGTTTTCTCTGTCCCCGTTTTCAGGCTTCATTGTTACCTGTATTCACTTTTTTATCTTGTATGGCAGCTTTTTCATTATTAAGTAGGCTCAGTGAAGGGTACACTAAATTAGAACATTTTTGTCATTTTACAGTACAAGACAACAAAAAGTCTCCCCTAAGCTTTCTGATGTACTGATAAAGCAGAAGACTTATGTGAATCATATCTAACATCTAATCTGTAGTCTTCTGAAATGTTGTATTTACAAAGTTACCTCGGAATTTTTCAAGAACAAACAATTTGCCTCTTTTAAGAATGTGTTCAGAAGGATGTAAAACAGCCAAAGATTCTGACAAGTTAGCAGAGGCTGACTTGAATTACGTAAGTAAGAAGTTTGAATTGCAAAGTTGTTTCTTCCCATAGCAATATTTCTTAGGATTCTTATTTCTTAGGACTTAGAATTCATCAGGTTAATGGCATGTAGTACAACTGAAATAAATACCTTTTGTTTTGTACTAAGCTGGCAATGTAACTTTAATTAAAACAAAACAGAGGAGTAGGGGAATGGGCAAGTGATTGACATGTTATGCCAGAATAATTGAGTTAGATAAGGCTGATAAAATTTTAATTATTATAAGACAGGAATAACTGGTGTGGGATTTTGGACTTTCAGATTTTCAGCTGTGATAGATCAATAGTCAGTTCTGTAAAATTCACCTTTCTGTAGTCACCTACACATCTGTAGGAACAGGCATTTTCACAGCTGATAAATACCAGTCCAAGAGCTTGATTCTGAGGCAAGAATACATCCAATTGCCGCCAACCATTTGTCACACAGGCTGTTGTAGTTGCAAAGAGAAAAAAGTTAAGCACCCCAGAAACTGCTGAATTACTTCAGTGAGTTGAAAAGATAAAGTAAGTATGAGGAAAAACCTGAATCAGTTAGAAGTGATTTGATTTTTGGAGGGTCTGATATGTGTTAGTATAGCTTTCAGAAACATTATTTGAATGTAGAGAAATATCTTTAGACAATTCCAGCAACATAGCTTTATTTTCATTTTCTTGAGAGAGATAGACCAAATGCTGAAAGCAACGATCACATTTTCATATCTGGAAAATAATGTAATCTGTTTTAAAAGTCTACAAACAAATGTTCAAGAAAAAACAAAAATCTTTTCACCTTGAACCTAAGACATAATTCTTCAGAGTGTATAACCTGCCAGATTCTTTTATTTTCACTGGTAGGTACTTTGTCCAAACTACCATTTTATTTCAGGTTGTTTTTCCACGAGGGAATCTTTCCATGCTCCAAGTTAATTGTTTCTCTCAAGGTTCTTTACTACATAGAAATTGAAGCTAATGCAGTCTATTTTAGCCTTTTAAAAGCACTCAGTGCTATGATATCTATGTGCAAATCTAAAAAGATTATATAAATCAGCATACAGGGAAGTTAGAGGACAGCTAGGGATCATCTTAGTTCTCAGAGAGCATAATATCTTTTGGCTGACTTCAGTAGTTGTCCTGAAGTAGTACTACGTCGTGCTATGTAGAATGGGCACATTTTAATGAGGTGAGTTAATCCCTATATTCTAGGAAAAGACCTTGATAGCATTATCTGCCTTTACTTACAATACTGTATGTATTAGAGCGCACAGAGCTATTCCTGGACTGCCAGTCCAGTTAAAAAAAAAAAACAGCCTCTTACAGGGAACTAAAATTTAGTTGCTTACAGGCTACTAATCAGCCGCTGCAGTGAGTATCAGAAACAAGAAATGACTGGTGCATTTGCTGTGGGCACTAAGATGGAGAGCAATGGAGGCACTGGTAAGGTCCTAAGGAAGAACTTGCTGGCTGCTGCAAGTTGCAGAGGCTTAGCAGCACTTGGCTCCAATACTGAGGACGATATTATCAGTGAAAGCTAAATAACAGAAAAAGGGCTGAAGACATTACTAAGATAATGCTAAATGTTAACGTTTTCTAATAAATTCCTTGCCCTATGGTAGCTATTGTCCTTGTCTACAGCAAGTCTCCAAAGCCTGTTAGCAGACAGCAACAAGTATTTCACTGACACCTAGAATGAGGGAAATAAAAACGCCAACAGTGCTGAATATCATGCTTTAAAATGACAATTGTACTCATTCAGAAGCCCTTTTCCAGTTGAAGACTGAAAAATAATATGGGTCCTTGCTGACAGGATGCTTTGCCAACCAGAAAAATGGAAAGAACTCTCTGATCAAAAAGCGCTGAGCCAGCTGATTGTGTTGGAAGCAGCTCTGTGCCAAGAGCTGTTACTTCGTAACAGCTGGTAGTTCAATCTCTGGTACAGAGAGCACAGGAGAGCCTCTTGTAGCTTGGTATTTAGACACCTGAAGCTGAAAGTCAACTAGAATTACTGGATTATTATTTTTTTATTCCATTTAATATGAAAAGTCCAGTGTTTGTGTGAGCAGTGAGACATAAAAGGGAAAAATGTGAAATCACATGGGGCTGTAAAGCCAATTTGGAGAAATGGTATCAAAGAAGCAAGCAGGAGCCTCTCCAATGTTAACTCTGAGATGAATAGTGAGGGCTCCGCATCCTCTGCAGTATGATGAGCAACTGTTACCAAGAGCAGGTGGGATACCAAAAGCAGATACCAATACTGACGGAAAATGATGGAAATACAGAGAAGTTTGCAGGTACACTAAAAGCAAAATGTACCGCAATCCTTTTTTTCCCCAGTTTCCAAGAGAGGACTGGTGTGATTTGAGAGGCAACCGGTATGATGATTGCGAAGGGGAGTGATGCTGCTCTGCAGGAGGAGGCTTCTGAAGGACAGGCACATTCATTCAGAGGCCAGGAATGATTGTTGTTTGGTGTGTGTGTTCCTTACTCGCCTTTAAATTCTTACAAAAAATGCCACTAGTTTTATTGATGGAGATTCACTAGGTAAAGGAGAGTAAAAAGATGGTCAAAGGTGATGGTCATGCTGATAAAGGCTCTCTGAGCAAGAGTTTCCTGATACCTTCAGGAAAATCAGCTGTCCAGCTTACAGAAAGTTAGAAATAATGTGAAGACAGCAACTTGATTAGTTTAACTTTAATTCGTCTCTTTATGAATATCTAAAATACTTTCTTCCACCTTCAAGCCATAGAGAAATACTCTTCCTATAATTATAGGTCTTTTATGAAAACTGAAAGAAAAAAAAGCTATGAAAAATAAGTAGGTTCATGTCAGGAAAGTTCAGAGACGTGTAGCTGCTGTACTTTTAAAAAGGTCCTAGCAGTTTGTCTGAATGTCTGCTTCTGACTGACAGATTTCCCCAAACTCAATATTGGAACTGAATTAAAACATTAACATTTTGTCCCAGCTGTTGTTGAGTTGCTCTGGGCAACTTTTTTCTTTAAGATCTTAAAGTAATACAATTGATTTTCACAGCTGAACTTGCAGTGTTTTGCTGTAACACTGACAGTACTCTAGAATCCTTTATTGATGTATTTTTGTGCACTTCAGTCTTCATTTTCAACTGCCGTGTTCCATGTGAAGTAATTTACATATATGCAAAATGAATGTTAAAAAAATCTAAATTGTGGCCTTTCTCACTGAGGTTTTGCATGTGCTAACAGTAACGCAGGGTGCAAGGCAAGTGTAGAATCTAGCCTTCAGGCATGGATCGAATTTCACGTAATTCTTGTCCTGTTCCTCGTTTTGATATTATTCTTAATTTATATCAGCATTTCTACTGATTAAAAGTTAGACAGCAAACTACACCATTCAAAAATTATTGTGAAAGTCATTGGCAAATACAAATTTTAGTCTGTAGTGTTGAGAATGATAGTGAGAAGCAGATCAGGATGGAATGGGGGTAGGGAGCTTGGAATAATTTAAAGGAATTGGAGGAGGAGGATAGAAGCTTATTTTATTCCCATTTAGCAATTAAGGAAGGAATCTGTCTTTATCTGCCATAGCAGACAGAGGAAAGTAAAGAGAGGAGGGGGTCATGAGCTGGGTGCTCCTTTGTGAACACACAACTTGTGGTGAGAAAGATGAGTAGAGGAATCATGAGAAGTAACTGTCAGTATCCACAATAAAAAAAATGCCTTAGCAGGTTGGCAATCAGCTCGTCAGAAATTCTGTAGTCCTCGTATTAGCCAGGTGGCCAGTTCCCCACTTAGCCTGCCAAGTGAGTTGATCATCAGCTAGGAGCCAGACAGAGTGCCAGGTGGCCAGCTCCATCACTCAGCATCCAATTAACAATGACACTGGTTCGAAGCCAAGTAGAAAGGCAGCTCGGAAACAGGGAGAGGGAGCGTTGCTGTACCACCGGTCCAGTCCCTATGTCGTGTCCAGCTGCCTTGAATTTTTCTAGAAAGCTTGATTTTTTTTGAATCTTTTTTTTTTTTGCTTGCTTGTTTATAAGCAATAAAGCTGTCTAAATATTCTGGATGTCTCCACTATTCTTCTTTTACAGCACCTAAGAGCAGAACTGTGCCACACTATGAATGTTCTGTCCATACTGGAAAGAAACTGCCCAATTCATTTAACTTCTGAACCGTGTTTGAGTACTAACCCAGCTAAGGGAATACGAGCTAAGTGTGATGCTGGTGTTATGGCACAGGTGGATCTCACTTGATTATGCTTGAATTACTTGGCAAGAAATTATCCTCCACTCAGCCCTCATCAAGAATTTAAAATATAAGGGCAGTTTTTGAGCTCTGCTTTTTCTACTGTTTCAACATTTGATAAAGGTAATTGTATTTCAAAGGCTTTTTCACTTTAGTGGTTTTTGTAGGGTGCTTTGTATTAAATAAACACTACTAAAAGGGCCTACTGCCCCCTCACAACTCAAAATCAGTTAAAAATTTTCTGTAGGTTTTAATGGAAATATGGGATTTAAGTTTGTTTTTACTATGTGGATATAATCATAGATTTACTAAGAAAGCTCTGGAAAACAATCAGAATTTGTGAGATGGGATAGCCCAATGAATCCTATAGCTCAGATAGTCCTCTGGCTGTTAGATTTAGTTGTTATTCACGTTGGAGACTGTCCCGAGGTCCCTGCGTGGTCTTTTACTAGGCCTTGTTTGTCCTCCGTAGGAGTGGAGCAAAAATTGAAAACGTTTGAACTCTTTTCCACTCCCTAGCAATCAGTTTGAGACAAGCAAGTAGAGAAAATTCTTGTCAGTTTTGTACACATATTGTGAATAAATAAAGGGTTTCAATTTGTAGCATCTTGTGTGATATTTTGAAAATGAGGGAAAGGAGAGTGTTTAAAAATTCAGCTTTCTTTAAGCTCCACTCATAGTCTGAAAATCGTGTTCCATCTTTAGGCTGCCGGTTAGGGCAAGATAAACAGTTATGAATGAAGCAAGCTGACTGGCCAAAAGTGAGATAATAGTTTGTAGGAATAGATCTATATATAGCTCGAAGGATACAGCAGTCTGAACTGCAGTATCCAGTGACTCACGAACGGCTCAGGAAAGGTGTGCTCAGGGTAGAGTCTTGTCTGAAATCTCAGCACTGCTGCTGCAGTGAGTGTGAATGAAAAACTCCAGCGGAGAACAGGTTGCAGGGTTTTGTGGCTGTACCTAGGCGGCTACAATTAATAACTTAAAACTCAGTTCCACAGGGCAGGTATCAGATTTGTCACATCTGACTGCTTCCTTGTGTATTGGCACAAGAGTAGGGGTGTAAGAAGAGTTGGTTACATCACACAGAAATACCAGCTCCTATAGAGAGTAGGTGGTTATCTCACCTGGCAGATGAAAAATAAAGGCGAGTGTTCATTTCCAGCTCTCAAAGACTTGATTCAGATCATGCAATTACCACTATGTATGAGATTTCTCAGTGATAATACAGGAATAGCAGTTTTGATGTATAACTCCTTGGAATTAACAAAAACATCCCAACATTTTTGGGTGAAAGAGTTAGTAACTGGTGTATTATTGTCCGGAGTTGACTCAGAGTAGCCCCGTGACCTTGCATTAGCCTCTCTCACCAGTTTCCATAGATGCAAAACGGAGCTAACAATGCCTAATTATCCACTTCATCTACTAAAAAGGGTTAAGGCTGGGGATGCTACAACCATTTAATTACCCTTTTTAATGAGCTCTGAAAATAAGTGACTGGGAACCGGTATTGCTGGCGTAAATCATGCAGCGGCTGGACGCAGTGGGCGCAGGCGGGCTGCCGAGGCTGGGAGCTTCTAGAGGAAGAGCAGAGGCCGGCCCAGCACCCAGGCCTGCTCCCAGGCCCAGCACCCAGGCCCAGCGCCCAGGCCTGCTCCCAGGCCCAGCACCCAAGCCCAGCGCCCAGGCCTGCTCCCAGGCCCAGCGCCCAGGCCCAGCACCCAGGCCCAGCGCCCAGGCCTGCTCCCAGGCCCAGCGCCCAGGCCCAGCACCCAAGCCCAGCGCCCAGGCCTGCTCCCAGGCCCAGCACCCAGGCCCAGCACCCAGGCCCAGCGCCCAGGCCTGCTCCCAGGCCCGCGCCCAGGCCGGCCGCCTCGCCTCTTTGGAAAGCGAGCAGCCGTGCGCCTGCTGAGTGCGATGCCAAGCTCCTTGCATCATCCGCTCTCCTCCCCCTCTCCCCACCACAGCTGTGGTAGCAACAATTATGCGGGGAGGAGTGTGTCTATCTGTGGCATTTCCACCCGTTTGATCCCTCTCAGGCAATCACGTGGAGGTGGGGTTTCTGCCTTGCTTACGTGTCTGTGTTTTTAAATCAGCCTCTCGTGTTGCCGCTCCGCAGTCAGCACACCGCCAGCCCGCCTCTGTACGACACAGCGCCGTGTGATCAGCCGGTGGCTGCCATAACTACCTGCGGCTTGCGAAGTGTGGGCAGCGTTTCGCAGATGCTGCCCGCAAAGAGCAAAGACGCGGGCACCCCGCTCGCCTCCCGACACCCGCTGCCCGTCTCGCCCCCATGTCTGCCTGGCCCTGTGCAGGAAGGGAAATGTTCTTTCAGTGCGAGGGAGCTCGGCGAAAGAAAGGCTTTATCAGGTCGAGTTTCTGCTTGTCGGTGCCAGGATGCAGACTCCCAGTTCAGGGCTTGGTAGCGCTGCCTGGTGCTGCTGCCCCTGCCACCCACCTGCGGGGCGCCCGGGGGTGCACACCGCTCCTGCCCCTGCCCGCTGTGGGCTCGTGCAGCTCCCCCAGCAGAGCTAGGGACAGCCGTAATCTCTGCGTGGTGCACAGAATAAGCCGGGCAATTTTAGTCCCTGACATTTATTTATTTTGAAAAACAAAATAACAAGCTTTTTTTTGCTGGCTAGGTCTAGAAATGCCTTTGTCTTTTCTTCAAATATTTGTGAAATATACAGGGATCAGGACTCTGTGCCTTCTTCTTGTATTTTAATGTGGCTGCTTTTAGGACGCTGCCATCAGAAGGTGTTTTTCTGTAACCTTCCTAAGGGCAGTCAATGAATGCAGTGGTATGCACGGATGAAGACAGTGCCCAGAGGGGGGGGAGAGGAGGGAAGGCGAAGAAAAGAATGGTCAGCTTTACGTATTTCAAAACAAAATATCTAAGATAGGTCCTTCCCCAGAGATTTTTTTGCCGTTTTAATTGTCTTCAATCTCTGTTGATGTTTTTTGCCAGCATTGTCAGCATTGTTCAGCTAGGGAGTATTTACATTTGTTTATTTTGATTTTAGAGTGTTGATGAACAGCATGTGAAAGAAACAAACCCAAATGAGTTCAAAGATATTATCACTTTGTCATTAATGTACTTTGAGGCTTTTTTTTTATCAACAATCTCACATTCTCAGATGCCACTGGCAAAGCTGCTGAGGGAACATACAATTGGAACGCACTGCCTGTAACTGAGCCCAGCCAGGTGCCATCAGGGGTGTCATATAATCCGGTTCCTAAACGTCTGTAACACTGTAGAGGTTGGTTGGTTGGTTGGTTTGCTGTTTATGACAAGAAGATGGGAGCCTTCTCTGTGTTGTAGGGGCCTCTCCTCACCCTCTGTTCTCTGATGGTTAGAAACCCTGACAGCAGACAGGTGACTATCTCCTGGTTAGGCAAAGGGAGTGTTTTACAAGACTTTTTAAGGGTAAAACTAACAATTTACTTCAATTGCAGTGGCTTTCACTGGCAGCACAACCAAATTCATGTTAATTTCAGTGTACGTCATGTTATGTCCTGTGTATTTCTAAACAGTAGCCAGTGATTTCAGATTTCCTTCAGTCAGTCCTTCCACTGCCCCCCTCGGCAGCCACATTTCCATTTTCTGCTGGGGTAGATGTACCACTGCACATACGATCACTAATGCAGCGGGTGCAGCTTTACGTGCCTGGCAGTGTGCTCATAAAGGGCCTGATGAAATACAGAAAGCCCTTGCCAGTCACCATAAACAATGGTGCCCCAAGGAAATGAAAAATTGCCTGCCTGTTTTACACCCATGTGCTTTACAGATTAGAATGTGGCTTTAGGTATTTAGGTGCTTTAAGCCTGACTGTAAGATTTTTTTATTCCCATAATAATGATGTGGAACTAAATGATCTATTTTCCAGTATGCCACAAGGCTGATTAAATAGGAGGCTGGAAAAGGGGTTTTAGAGTCAACATTCAGCTTTGGGTATTCTTTTCTTTGTTTGTTATTTTTTAACAGTGGATTGGAGAAGATTACAAAGCCTGAAATGAATATAAATAGTTTCCTGATTTAATAAATAATAATAAAAAAAAGCAGAAGAGGATTTGATTTAAATCTTGCCCTGAGGAGCTGGCAGCTCAGTGGCAACGTTATGGACTTGTGTAGTAGAACTGCAATGAGTAATTCCTCACCAAAAGAAAATAAAAGTTGTCTAGATGGTTTTGCTTCAAGATCTTCTTCTAGCCTAGCTAGAATTCATACAAGGAATTAGGAAACTATTATTTAAAATAGTATCTTCTGCATAGCTCCTCTTGGCTTCAGAATACTTTGGTAGCATCAAATAAATGATTTTTGCAGCACTCCTGAAATGAAAAAATATTCCTCATAATCTTAGTAGTACTTAAGTGGGAAATACGAGTGACTGCTTTCCCCCAGCACACCTGGGCCTAGGCAGCCTCCCGGCATACACTTCCATATACGAGTAATGTACAGAGGTACCCAGCACTTGATACACACAAGCGCAC
Organism: Anser cygnoides; assembly: GCF_040182565.1. Classification (NCBI taxonomy): domain Eukaryota; kingdom Metazoa; phylum Chordata; class Aves; order Anseriformes; family Anatidae; genus Anser; species Anser cygnoides. The sequence continues at coordinate 12,419,753 of NC_089890.1, read as the reverse complement.
TCTCACGCTGAGGACCTTGCAGTCCAAAGCCCTTATCTTCATTCAGCTCTGCGCTGAGCTGCATGACTGGAGTCAACTGTAAGGCCTGTCCCAGCGGGTTAAGTAGAGAATTCATCAGGAGAGAGGAGAAAGGAAAAAAGAAAAAAAAAAAAGAGGGGAAGGAGAGGCAAAGATGAAAAAGACAAAGGTATGTGGGAGTACTGCTGCTAACAGGGTAAGCAGGGAATGGGGAAGATAAATAGGGGAAAAAAAAAAAAAAAGAAAAGAAAAACTGTGCAGCTCAGAATTGCTGAAGGATGAGAAGTAAATTTTTTGGAGCAAGGAAGGGCAGGAGAAATTCCCTCTGGGTAGTTCTGAATTGTGAGGAAGAGATTGAATTTGGGAAAAATATTACAAATTTGGTGTGGAAAACAGCTGTTACTCTGGGTCCTATTACTTGAATTTGAACAATTATATAATTTAAGAATTTCAACTCTGTCTTCAGCTACGTCACACATCACTGGAAGTCCCAGTCCATTTGGGGTCCTTCATTTGTTTCTAGCATTAGCATTAGATAATAACGCTGTGTAGTAGCGCTGTAAGGGTTGCACAGCGCAGGAGCTGGGATGCCCACGCCGGTAGATGGGCAGAAGAAGGCAGGAAGGGCCCAGTAAGGGTCAGGGCAAGTCAGGAGAGGGACGCCAGCCTGCTGCTTCCCAGCTCCCACGGTGTAACCTCCAGACAAGCGCTTCCCGTTCTTCCTAGTATGCAGGTTTTTTTCTGAAGAAATCTGGCAAAGCATCAGGCAAAGCAAAAGGAAAAGCTGTTGCATACTGCAAGTGACAAACCCCAAAGCATTTTGCATTTATTTTTGCTGCATTTGGAGACATGGACTGCATAATCTAATGTCTTTTATGTCTTGTATTGTTTCTAGCAAGATTGTTTAGTGAGCGTGCCACCTTTAGGCGTTATTGATGAAAAACATTTGAAAATGGAACCTCAACAGGCTGCTTCTTAAGAAATACGAAAGCACAGACAATGCTTACAGAGAATCTAGGGCTACGCTCCCAGCCAGCACAAATAGCCGTGCTTTACTACCTGCTGAGTGACACTTACTGAAAATGTAGTCCACTAAAGGCACGCTGTGCTTAAATTTTCTTAATTTAAGATTTTACATAGGAACATATGGGAGAAATACAATAAAGCAGTTTGGAAATATTGGTGAAAAATAGTATACCTTTACTTACCTCTGTTAGGTTATTTACAGATCTGTGCAACCATAAATAACATCTAGATGTGTATATTTACATCTGTATTGCATCTGATACTCATTAACTAATAGGCAAAAAATATCCCGTCGCTGCCTAGTGCATTAGGAATTGTGGAGGTTTTTGGGGATCGCTAATTAGTATAGATTCTTCATCTATTGAGAACAGGGATGAAAGTGGACTTAGCGGAAAGTGCCCTGTGGTTGGTGTTCTTACTTTTGTTCTTTGGTGAGTACCGTGCAAAGTGGATTCAGCATTTACTATGCTTTGCCATCTCTGCTATGTAGAGTAAAAAATTATGTCTGAGTATATATTAATTTAAATATATATACACTTAAATGTGGTTTTACAGCACTTTGGGGAAGATGGGGATAACTCTGACCTAATTTTTCACTGCAGTGATTAGTGGTTCTGTATGCCTCGGATTGAAATACATTAAAAAGTGCCCTCTTGTTAAAGTTTCATCTCTGGTGATCAAGTTTCTTTGAGAAGTCTGTAGTTAACCACTCAAAAATAGATGCATTAATAGTCACTAAGTAATTTCTGAGTATTTAGGTCAGTCATTCTCATTTCTAGTTTCAGCTTTTGAGACGGGACCTGGTGCAGGTAGTTATCTGATCCGAACTCACTTCTCTTTCCACTGAATTGTGAATTTTGCCATGAACTCCAGTGGACAGAAGTGTTTGTAATGGCTTTCTCTGTAGTTATTTTTTAAAAAATCTGTTTCCTCTGATCTGGGGACAGTGTCTGCAGAATGGGGAGTTCCCAGGTGTTCTGCTCTGAAACTCGCCGCTGCGTTTCCAACACACCTGCTGGTACCAGGGCTCGCGCAGCTCCGCCATGCCTGCGAGTCCCCTGCGTGACTTAAGCACCAGCGAGCGGCGATGGGGTGAAGCAAGCTCAAATTCCCACCACGTGGTAATCCGGGGCTAACCGCGGGGTTTTGATTCCAAGAAGTGCTTGTGTCCTGTAATTTCTCTTTTTCTTGACCAGTTCACGTGCACCCTTTGCTGCAGGTTTAGCTAAAGGGCAGGCATCTAATTGTCACGCGAAGCCTTTGTGTTGCCATGAGCTGCACAAGCGCCGCTGTGTGCTGGGGAAGCTCCTGCAGGGCCCTGCAGGCCAGCTGCCCTGTGCTCGGCACAGGCACCCCTCGGCGCCCCGGCTGCAGGAGGGTGGTGGTCCTGGCGCTGCAAAGCCTCCCCGTGTCCCAGTCTCCCGCTCCCCAGTCCCTGTGCAACCTGCAGGAAGGCACCGTTAAGTGGCAACGTGAACGGCGCTTGCTCAGATTCTCTTTCAAGCTTAAGTGTAGCAAAATTTCAGCACTGCTTCCATGGTAGTTTTGTGGTCTGGGCTGTGTATACCTTGCTTCTGCACAAGCCCAGTTGTTTTGGTTAGATATGAAATAGCTACGTCAGGGTAAACCCGATATGTTTTAGGCTTTCTGGTGTAACTTCCCTTCCTTTCTGTCCACCATACCTGGACTTGGGGATTTGCTCAGCTTCAACTATCCCATTATGATTAGAGCAATGCAATTTGCCTGTAGACAAGCTCTTAATGTCATTTGCAGTGATTATACGTGTGTTAAAATTACAGCGTTGGTTCAGAGCAATCTAATTATATTAAATAATTATTTCAAAAGAATTGTAAAACAAATCGGTCATCCTTTTTAAGAAAATTGTTTCAAATACCTTTTCTTCTCCTCTTTGATGATGTGTTGGTATTATGAGACCTCCTCTTGTTCTGCCTCAGTGACCATAAAGCGCAGCCAAAGTCAGCTCACTTGGGCGTCAGGGCTGTGCTGTGCACATCTGGCTAAGCAGAGCCGTAATCGATCTGCTCTGAGCTGCTGCGAGATCCGTTTGATGCTCAGTCTTTCCTGGAGCCTGAGGAGCACGGAGCTGCAATCAGGCCGTTCACAGCAGAGCAAATTGAAGGGCAGCACACCGGCTGCGGCGGGTGTAAGCCCAGTACATCAGCACAATGACGTCTGAAAGGTGACCTTGCAGTGGTCTCCTGCCCTGGCCTGGAGTCCCTTTTATGAGAGCTGCTCTCAGAGGATCTTGTTCTCTGAGATAAAGAGCTTCCGAAGAAATGGTTTCATATAAGTCACTTGGATAATTATCTGGTTTTGTATTTTAGGTTGAAGAAGTGTTGGAAACTCACGCTATTACTTTTACAGTAGGAAATAATTGCACAGAAGTACAGACTGTCAGGAAAGGGACGTGATCTTCATCTTATTTATTCTAGTTGTGTACCACTGACTTAAAAGCAGTTCCCACCATTTTTTTCCTTGTTTTTTAGTTTTAATGGCTAGTGAGAATCAGACTGGTGTTTTCAATTTCAAAGTTGTTTTCTAATGTTTATCTTCATTTCCAAAAACAATTTTAAATTTATATGTTGAAAAGCTTTGTCTAGATTTTTTTAATATGGGATTTTCTCACCAGGTGTTTTATTGCCTTTGGTGGGACATTCAAGAGAGATTTTGTTTTGTTTTGTTTTGGTCCTGAACATCCATACCTAATGTTTCAGTATTTCCTTACAGCAGATTTCCACCCTAGGCAAAATGAATTCCAGTCAGTTTTTGCCCCAAGACAGCTACCGTGTCAGTGTGCGGGAAGGGATTCAGGGCTGCCATTTCAGGTCTCTGCTTTGTACTGCCTGAAGCTGCCTCTCCCTGCAGTATAGTTAGGACCTTGTTAAAATGAAGCTTTATGAAAGTAAGATTCATATAATCTAACGGGTAGAGTTGGGTTATTAGTATTATTATTTTCTGTATTTTCCATTTTCATTTCTTTCTTATGCTCCTTGGCTCGGATTCTCCATTGCCTTGCACCTTGTTCAATGATTTAATACTTATTCTGTCTCATTCTACTTTGCCTGTGCAACTTTTCTCACCCTCTGGAGAACCAGATCATCTGGTTTTTAACCCTACAAAGAACATTAGTTTAGCTTAGTTTCCTCTAATTTGGCACTTGAAGATATTAGAAGAAGCAGAATAAAAGATTCCCTTTCTCCCTCCTAATTCACAGGTGTATCTGGATGGCTCCTGAATTTGGCACATTTTGTGTAGCTGTGACTTTGGACACATTTTCATCAGTCAGAATCAAATTTGGGGTTGAAGACTTGAAGGCATCTGTTGTCTGCACTGTCCATGGGAGGGAGACAGCGAGCTATGCCAGAGGTATGAAGAAGGTACTTTTTATCCCTAGGAAAAGCCAGCAACATAGCTGGTGCTAGTGGAGGAACATTTTGCAGGATGCTGGATTCTGATGCTGGTTCTCCACAGAAATTAGCACATGGCACAGGACACGAAGTTGCTGTCAGGAGAGCAGTGAAATTGAGAACATGTGAGTTGCTGTCAGATTTGTACAGGAATCGCCAAAAAATGAAAAAAAGAATATTAAATCAGGCATTCTTATACCATATAGTTGAAACAAACGAGAGACTTCAGCAAATGCTTTCAGCATCTTTAAATATTATCGTTATTTATTGTGCTCAGATTCACCTTGTCCTTAAAAATTTTCTAATGCCAAACAAATGCTATTTGGGTTTATATATTTAGACTAATAGTGACATCCAGTGGTTGATCAACCCAACCACAGGAATAGTAACAGTCATATCAAATGGAAGATCCAAAAATGATGATGTTATGTTGGTTTAGATCAGGTGGAATTTGTAGCAAATGTATATAATATGCTAACTATTGTAGACTTGTGACTGGCACAAACTTGCCAACTTTGCACTTGTTCTCCCAGGATGATGGCAGGGAAATCACACAGTGTCTAGAAGAAGAATTGCTTCATATTCTCCTATGGTGATGGACAGCTTTCGACACAAATTGACACCTCGTTTAAAATCTTATTTTGTTTTTCTAAATGAGTCTCACTAAGGACACTTTGGGTGCCGGTGGAGCCCTCTGTTGCTAGACAGACATTTGTAACAGAGGCTAAGTCTTAAGAGCAGAAAATGGAATCATAGAATGGCTTGGGTTGGAAGGGACCTTAAAGATCACCTAGTTCCAACCCCCCTGCCATAGGCAGGGATGCCACCTGCTAGATCAGGTTGGCCAAGGCCCCATCCAGTCTGGCCTTGAACACCTCCAGGGATGGGGCATCCACAGCTTCTCTGGGCAACCTATTCCAATGCCTCACCACCCTCTGAGTGAAGAATTTCTTCCTAATGTCTGATCTAAACCTATCCTCTTTTAGTTTAAGACCATTCCCCCTTGTCCTGTCATTATCTACCTGAGTGAAGAGTCCCCCTCCATCGTTTTTATAAGCATCCTTGAAGTATTGAAAGGCTGCAGTGAGGTGTCCCCGGATCCTTCTCTCCTCCAGGCTGAATGGAGGGAGGTTTGTGTCAAATGCTTGTTGGGTTTGATCAGCCTAGTTCTGGTGAAGTCAGCAACTGAGACTGGAAATCGTTCATCTCTTAACTTATGGCTCATTTTACTATATCTATTTATTAAGAGTCAGTTAATTTGAGCGTGGAATTAATTACACCGCAGATGCTCATTGCCTGCTCCTGTTGCAGTGGCGGCACTGGGTGTTTGGGGTGTGCAGGGAGGGTGACCCCCTCCGCGGGAGGGAAGGTCGGCGTGCGCCGTGCCAGCCGGAGGGGAGCTTGGTGCGGCGTGGGAGGCGGCGGCATGCCCCCGGGGTCCTCCACGGCCTTAAATTGGGAACTGCAAACGTGAGGTGCAGACCTGGTAGTGCCGTGTCACGGGCAGGGCCAGGGCTCCTCTGTGCTCGCAAGGCGTCTGACCGGAGCGTGTGCTCGCTGCGGAGCTGGCTGGCCAGGGCCGAGCAGGGAGCAGCTGGAGCTGCCACTGCAGGGGCTGTGCTGCTGGTGAAGAAGCTGTGGCTCGTTTGTGATGACTGTGGCACCCTTCTGCTTTCAAATTGCAATCGTGGGGTCAAAGCTTGGCACTTCCTAAACCAACCGTCCTTTTATCTTACTGCTTAGTTACCTGAGAGCTGGTCTGCCACTCTGATTCCCACGGCGATCTGCAGGTTAACAGGAGCTTTAACAATGTACCACTCACAAGGCTCTAGGATGCTGGTTATAATAGCAGAACGTTCCAGGAACTAGTCGGGGTATTGCAGAGAAACCTCGCGCAACCAGTGCAACGTCTCCCAGAAGAAGCCTTCCCATATTAAGCGTGCAAATTGTGTGGTAGAATAAATGGTTGCTTCCAGCACGAACAGAACTAATTTTAGACAGGAGTGCCTAATGTGCCTGTCAGTGCTTCAGAATGAATGATGAGAGATAAAAATAGATTTATTACATTTCCACTGGTGTCGGGCCTCAGATCTGCAGGAAATAAGGTACCTACTTGCTGAAAACACCCATGTAGGACTGTCCTAATGTATTCTGAAAATGATTTCACAGCGTCTGTTTAGCACAACTAATTGCATTGTCACGACCGTAAATGTTTGCGTTGGTTACGGTTACAAGAAGCACCTGGTAAATCTGTTTTGACTTAAATGTCTTCTGGTTAACTGAAGGGTGCCTGGTGATGTAAGTCATGCTTTTTTTTTTTTTTTCCTTTATTTGCTGTACATATGATTTCATGATGACAGTACCCATTTAGAAAAAAAAATCTAAAATAACTCTATTTCACTTGCCTCTCTGTCTTGTGCCTTAATTTCTAAAAAATATAACCAGAAATATAAATATTTTTTTCATAGTACCAGTAGCATAAAAATATTGGCAGAACAGTATTGGGAGCCTTAAACATGTATATTTGTAAATGCTATACTCTTCACAAGGCTAAAGCATGCCCTTGGCAGTTCTACTGTGAGCATCCTCAAGGCTCAGCAAAAAATATCTTGCAAAATACCTGAGGAGGAGATACCTCCATCGCACCTGCTCAAAGGGCCAAACGTTTCCATTCTATTTATAGACACATAATTTATCCAAAGAGCACTGAAGAGTTAACAGATCTTGTAGTTAAGTGCTTAATTAACAACTAAGGAGTAAAGTCAGAAAAATTCAGTTCATTATTTGTCATGGATACAGAGTACATTTCACTTTACTCTCTGTAGAGTAATACATTTAGATTAAGACTTTACACTTTCAAGGTTCACAGGTCAAGATTAATCCGTTGTGACCTTGGAACACAGCTCTTCTCTTCACGAAGTAAAAGCTGAGTAAGGGAATCTGAAACAAGAGTCCATACGTTTATATATAGCTCAATCTGACTGAATGGTTAAACGTAATTGAACAGCAAAAGTAACATTCCTTTTCAGAGGAAGAAGACCTTTGGAAAAAGGGAGGTGAAATACGAGTAATTTTTCAGTGCAAGTGGCATCATGAATTAATCTCTAGCATGACTGAGGTTGATTGTTATCGTGTTCCTTTTCTACTACAGTTCTTTCTCCAGAGCAGTTCCTTCTGCTTAAAATATTCAGTATTTTATTCGAGAAAGATACAAATAACAAAATTTAAAATTGCCAGGTGTTTTGATAACAAGTGTTATTTACTGCCAAACAGAACATAACATGTTTATTTCTTCATGGCATCTTTATTTCCAGTAACTTTATTTATCTAGCTCGTGTATTTCCTAGCAGCAAAATAGAGTATGACCTGGTAACGGGTTGTTGCAGCCACCCTTGCAACGTTAACCAATCCGCAAAGAAGCCTGAAAGCAAAGAGCAGGTTCTCTGTATCTGAGCTCCTTCGGACTTTGCAGGAGAGCAAGGTCATTTAAAAGCTGTCTCAGCTTCTTGGCCCTGAGTTTACGGATGTCTGTCTGCATTAAACCTGAAGAGGAACAGCTTTGATTTATATGCTGGCAGTGGCTTTTCAGTATTTTATTTTGTTTTTGGATGTAAATGAACTCTCTCTTCTCCCCTTCTCTTTATACCCACCAGAGCATCCTAGACCTCTACCATCAGGCCCCAGTACAGTTTCCCTTCACAAGGGGAATTCCTCACTCACTGCTTCTGGCTGGTTTAAGGTTATTTCATGCTACTTGTCAGGCCTGGCACACCAGAGGTTCTTGACCTGATAGTTTGGATGATTTTCATTTGTGAATCTGGAAACAAAAAGCTTTTTTTTAGTTCCATGCATAATACTGGCATGACAGTCTGTGGTCTGCCTGCGTGCTATTCAAATTGTTGCACTCAGCTGTCTTTACAATCATTTCAAAATGGTCCACTCTACAGTTTAGCCAATCCTCACCTATTTCCACATATATAGAAGTAATTCCAAAAAAACAGCATTTTGCTTACTTATGTAGTTTTCCCTGCCCTGCTCTATTCTACACATTATCCGTTAAAGTTTACACATGCCTGCACAGAAAATGCATGACTGTTACCATAAAGAATAATTCTTTTGAGCCACAGCCTTTTTCCCTATTCCCTTCTGTTTTTGCGAGTGTCTCTTCCAAGACTAATCAATATGTAAACCTCAGCGTGTTTGTAGCTAGCCTCATCTTTTCATATTTTAAGTTGTATTTCCTGGCTTCCAGGTCTCATGATTTCATCACAGCTTTCATGGTCTCTGCTTTTTCCTTAACTCCTGCAGGCAAGAGTTTTGTTAGTTTAAATATCCTTTTTGTTTTTGCAGTTGTTGATAAAAGCTTGCAAATATGACCCTACAGGCTCAAAGATTTGTAGGGACATTACAAAACGCGAAAGCATAACCGCTAAAAATGAGGTATTATTTCAAAGCTTAACTCAAGAGAGTCTTCATCCTGATTCATGGCTTTGGAGCTGCAGGACTGTGTCTGATCTGCTGTCCGTTCTCTCTGTTATTTTATACTGATGTTCCAACCCACGAAGGGATCAGGAGGCGATACCCTCTCCTGGTTACCGGTAGCACCAGCGCGCGGTCTGCTGCCGAGGGGCGCGGGTCACGGAGCTGCCTTGGCACGCGGCGGCTGGCAGCACCCGCCTCGGCCGGTCGAAGTGTCGCGTACAGCTGCACCAATTCCAGCTCCCATTGCTTACGCCTAGCGCCACGCGTTACCTCCTGATTTGCCGTTCCCCTGATGAGTATTGTCTGAACCCAAACTAGTACTCCTACTGTCCTTTTATAAATTCACTGAATCATTTATAGTTGTATTAAGGTTTATAATCTTGGTTTTGAAAAAGGAGTGCTGACCTTTGGCCTGTGTCGTTTGCTAGGCTCCCTCTAAGCCATGCCGTCAGGTATTACAGGGATAATGAGGTGGAACAATTTATTAATCTGTCATCTCCGAGCAAATGAGTTACATTTGTTTTGAAGCCTTAATGTAGTGGTCATAGGTTAACCATCGTGTAAAATCCCTTAGGCCTTTCTTTTCAGGTATGAATAAACTAGGATCTTGCAGACTTACCATATATCAAGGGAAATAACGGGTGAAACCTATAATTAGTGTCAGAACTTTGTGGGTTTTTCATAGGGTCAAGAATTCACTGACGGCCTCGGTGCTGCAATTCATTGCAGCTACAGAGCTCTGTGCTGACTTCAGAGGAGCTCCATCCAGCACCACAGTTTGTAGGTTCATGATCTGTATTGACAAATATCTCCACCTGGCTTTGACCATACAGCAGTCAGAATTTTCAGACATTGTACCCATACTTTAGACAATTATTGAACTGTTGATTTTTTAACTATATTTTTTATAACTTTTTGTCTCTTAACAGCAAAATTTATTGTAATCCACATTAAAGTGTCTGTGACATTGGCTTGCAGCTGCTTAGTGTTAGTCTTCAGTTTGTAAATTATCTCTCAGAAAGAATAGGGGTTGATTCGAACACAGGATCAGTCAATACAACGCAATTCATCCTAATGTACATTATAATATTTATGCTATGTACAAGAGGTTAACAATTATGTGGTGGTGGCTAGCAAACTCTGGAAAGTGTAGTTTGCCTCAATCATGTAGCATATTTGTTCAAATTATTATTTTCAGTATTTCATATTTTGTTATAAAAGAGCACTGATGACCCAGTGACTTTTTTTGTATTAATAATCATGAATAATTTCATTTGTGGTGGACATCTGTGGACAAGTCTAATTCTTACTGCCCTCTTCAGGACTAAATTTTTCTAGTAGGCATTAGATCTACTTGAATGCTGTGAATTTAGCTAATAATCCCTACAGAACCATTGGCATAAGATTACTATCGTGCAGAATACTTCTGGTCACCTAACATACATCTTAAGAGCTTATAGGTTGTGCTTCTGGTGGGTGTAAGGATGAATTTCTGCAGGAACAGCTATTCCAGAGTAAGTGTTCCCAGCTGGAGCATAGGAGCTGCTTGTATGTGAGGTCAGTGAGAAACTGTTACTTTGCAACTAGAATACAACAGCAAATACAAAATCAGCAAACTTGATTTTGAATCAATTAAGTCTCTGGTTAAATCTGCCTAGCAGTTCCGCGTGTATTCATTCTGCATGGAAATGAAGAAATACCACTAGAAAAATGCGAGTATTTTCAGATGAATCAAACCACCACTGTACTTCATTTCTGAAGTTCCGCTGCTCTCTTTCATCGTCCATCACACACACTTGTTTCTATTGAGCATTTTCAACTAGGATGTGTGTAAAGGAAATTTCGTCGGGAAAACACCTGCTACAAGTGTGTCCTGTTGCTCTCAAAGCGTGTGCAGTTTGAACAATATGTTATAATCCTGGATTAGCTTCTCTCCCAGCAGATGCTCTCTAAACTGCTGTGTGCAGTCTAGACCTCATGTCCCACATGTTCTTGGCTTGCTGAATCTGCACAGAAACATTGTCTGGCTGGCTCTGGGCCCCTTGTCGTACGCTCCAGATGCAAACCAAGTGCCTGATACTGCTTTTGGCAGTGAGAGCTGCACAGTCTGTTTGCTTAGGCACTGTTGTTAGTCCCTGCCTTCTAAATCTTTAATAATAGGTATTAAGTACACTCATAACATTTCAAAACTGTGCAGCCTCTACCTCACTGTTTTCTTTGAAATCCTAGTAAAGGAGAACACTAACAAATCGAAATACTAACAGTCCACATAGCACACGTGACAAACAAAAATCTGCAGAAAAATTAACACAGATCTTATTTTGTTTTTCTTGTGTCTCCAAAAATCAGCTAAGATTTTGTCAGTGTCTTCTGACCTTCTGCTGTACCTAGTTTCCTTTTAGTCTAGAACTGCTGCCTTTCCCTTCCCTCTCCCTAAGGCTTCTTTCCAGAGGACCGCTTGTGTAGCTTTTACCTCCTGTGGCAGCTTGGCTGCTGTGAGGATGCAGCCTCATAGACGAATAACTTCCGTGGGGAATTATGCTCCCTAATGCCTGTAGATATTCACATTTGGAGAGGTGATTATCCCGTAATAGCCTCCGACAAGCCTACATTTGCTATCCGTTGACAGTGCTGTAGGGATCATAGTTAAGGACACAGCAAATGATACGGCATAATTTTACAATCTCACCCGCCCTTTTAAAACCAAAACACCTTGTGCAGCTAGAAGCTGACGCATCCAGCCACGCGCTCATTTGTCACGTCACGCAATGTAATTCCTTCTTTCAGATTTGCATTTTGGAAAATAAATCTAAGGATCTCCTCGTCTGCATTGGTGTATAAACCTGCCTGGCTCCAGAGAGCAGCTGTAGCAAGTCAGTAACGTACTTTTAGTCTCACTTACTATTTTTCCATTTGTTCTGTCTGTCTTCTGTTGTGCCGTGTCAGTTTTGGTGGTCTGTTCTTTTATTATTTCTGACAAGATGAAGAGCCAAAAGGTCACTGTCCTGCACTGTACTTGTGTCCATCTCTCGTCCTAAAGAAAATGAAGTCTTCAGCAGTTCATCTGCATCCTTGTCTTTCCCATCAGACCTGCAGAGAGTGCGGGGCTCACACCCCTTGCAGTCCTCAGCCTTTAGCGAGCGCTCTGTGGGCCTGTATTTCCCACACGAGCTGTCATCTGCCTTGCCCACATGCATGCAGTTGTCCATCTCAGCAGGACTTTTTTTCAGATGCTCTGAATCTGAAGCAGATCTGATGCAGCTGCTCCTTTGCCAACATTCAGCCACTGCCTGTGTCACAGTTGATGCTGTGGCGATGTAAAATTAGTGCTTTACCCACCCTGCTGTCAGCAGCGGTGAGTCCTCTGCCGTGCAAACGGCTATTTCTTTTTTTGGCAGTTTATGGAGTTATTGTGAACCAACCCTTCAGGCTGGACCCGATGATCTCTTGAGGTCCCTTCCAACCCCTACAATTCTGTGATTCTGTGATTCTGTAAAACTGTCTGTGGTATCCACTGACATCTGATGTCGGGGTGCCTGCGCAACAAATCCTCCCCATTTCAGATCCAAATGAAGTATTTTCTACCCAGGTCCTACCCATCATAATCCATGTTGTTTCTCTTCAGCCCTCCCAGGCTAAGCCAAACAGCTTGAAACTTGAGATTCTTCCTCATTTCCCCTGGACTGGTTCTTGTAGTGTTTGCCCAGATTTAGCATGAACCGTGCCCGAGTTTTTGGAAAGAAACCGAAAGAGACAGTTTGCAAACTTGCTTGGTAATTTGAGTGTATACCTCCTATCTGGTTTCTGTAGATTTTATTGACCTTCATTTGCAGAAAGAAATAGAAAGCATTGTTGCATTTTGCATGATTTTTTCAGTTGCCAAGTATCCGATTAGAATATGTTATGTATGTTCTAACGTCAAAACTAAAAGGACTGTGTTTTCATCAATCATTTGAGGGAATTCTTGAAGAGAGCATGCTTCCCTGTACTCAGCAAATTATCGTTCGTTTTTCCATAGGCTTCCCCTTGAATTCCCCAGCTGCACAGAGAGAAGTCTCCAAGCCTGCAGCCTTCTCTAGGCAGAAGCCCAGCATGCATGGGCTGCCTGGTGTTCTACGAAGCTGCAGTTCTGTTAATTCCTCTGGCATCACCTGAGCTGAGGTGAGCGTTCATAGACCTTAGTCAGCTGTAAATTTTGTTGGGGAAGGCAATATATTTTACATTGCAGGGATAAGTAATTGGAAACTTAAGCTATTGTTTGATTCATCACATTATTTCCACCTCGATATAATTTAGTATCATATTTTCAGTGATTGATGCAATAGAAACGGAATGCCACGCTGGATCGCACCACCCAATTCGGTATTCTACAGCTATTTAATTTATTAAATGTTTTGCTGTTTTTCTTACAATGGGAGTACATCTGTTAAAATGCAAGGCCTGAAATTTCACTTGGAGAAAAAAAACACATCACACTGGTGAACAGAATGGCTGCTAGAGATGTAGTTCAGTCCTTTGGGAACATTTTCTGTTCCTGCCTTACTCATTGTACAGCTTCCAGCTTCCTAAACAAATGAAGTATGCAGTGCTGGTGAAAACAAAGCATGCCATGTATCTGGAATCTGAAGGTTTTGTTTATGTCGAAAGCATGCAGGAAGAGGAGCCATCTGCAGAGAGCGCAGTGCTGAGTTCGTTGTTGCAGTTAAATGATAAAAAGGTGGGATGATACAGGCCAAGGTCTTACCTGGAATTAAAAATAAATTTATAAAAAAGAAGGTACAAGCTTCCAGGTTAAGCCTGTAGGTAAAAAATGCCTGAAGACGCAGCCCAGTGCAAACAGATGGATTAACTCCGGTATACAACTGCCTGACTAGCAGAGTACTTGCATTTTAAGTATCTAATTCAAATTAATATAGCTTAAACGAAGAGTACTACCTATCTATCACGTTTAGGGCAGAGAGAAAGTCTTAAGTTACGATATCACTGACTCCACTATTATACCATGGTTAAAATATGGCTTTTGATTAGTAAACAGATGGATTTTGATCTGCATCACGAGCCTGAATGAATTCGTTGCCAATTCTTGAAGCGATTTGTGTTCTTGGAATCGAACTACCAAACAGTAACAGATGTGAGTACATTGAGCTGTCAGGAGCTTAATGAAGTAAAACCGAGATCACTAACCAGTTTTAGAGAAGGGTTAAGGGGATCCCTTTTGGAAAGCTAATTATTTAGGACAGCACACCTGTCATTAGGCAGCAGAAGATACCAAAAATTAACTATTGTCTCACGTGAATTCTTGCTCTGCCACATGTGGTTGAAATGATAGACAGAGCTGTAGCACAAAATTAATTGAGCTTTCAAATCTGGAGAAAGTGGGGGAAAAAAATGATCTAGGTTTATTAAAAACATTTGGAATCACTAGCACAGCATGCCTTCCATTATTATAAAACATTTCCTTTTAATTCTTGATATCATGAAGACATCGTGGCGCCCAGAGCACTGACGGGTAAGGCAGCACCGTAGGTGCACCCACACAGACACAGCTGCTCTCAGCAGGGCGTGGAGGCAGGCAGAAAGCACAGCCTTGCGGGTAAGGCAGTGCGCGCTTCGGGGAAAAAGCAGGTTTCGGGCCTGGTCAGGTCTCTGTTTGGCCTTGGGTAAGTCTTTTACGGCAGCGCTTCTGTTGTCTGCCTGGTCCATGCAGCGCAGGCTGTCGACTCCTCGGCCAACGCTGTCTTAAGTGTGGCCGGTGCCCAGCACCGCCGGGCGTTCGGCCACCTGCAGGCGTCCCCTTGGTGCTGGGGCACCAGGCCGGCGAGCAGCGGTCACTTCTTGTAGAATGCCTTTGTTCCGCTAGTCTGAACGGAGTGCCAGCCACACCGGTAATTATATCCCAGCTTTGGCAGTGCTTTAATGACCCAGGCCATACTGCTCGATGAAGGCAGAGGTTGCTTCTCGCCCTGACCCAGGAAGGTGAACGTGGGGCCACGGGTCCAGCACCGCTCCTCGTGCCCAGCGAGGGTGCTTTGGCAGCTGGCCCGCGGGCAGCCCCGTCCCGCCGTGCTCTGCCTTTCCTTCCCGTCGGCAGCGCTCGTTTGGTCCTTCTGGTGAGAGCCCTTCAGGTCGGTCTCCCACCCGGGTTAATCTCTCTGCCGTTGCAGAAATGGCCGTGTGAGAAGCGGCCGTCTGCTGGATCTAAGGCGCCTCCCCGGAGCATGGCCCAGCTCATGGCCCTGCGGGGGACGCGCGGTCCCGTCCGGCTCCGAGTCCCCGCGGGGCGCTGGGCCCCGAGCCATCCGGGAGGATTCACAGCTGCGATAAACTCCTTTGTGAATCAGGATTCTTCCGACAGAAAGCAGGTTCACTGCAGCATCACAAAGGAGCCGCGTTTCTGACGCCCTTCACAGGAAAGCAGGTTTATACGTCTTGCTGCATTTTTACGGGAGATGTGGATGAATGGAGAACCACCTCCATAGGAGTTTTTTATCATTTAGCTTCCTACTGTTAGCTGGTTTTCCTCTCCACAGGAATCCTGCCCCAAATTGACTGTAAATTACCAGGCAGAAATCTTTGATCACTCACCAATTATCTCTCTTCCTTGTAACACAGAAAACACTCTATATGAGATAGCTCCTGGAATTTTGGTAAAAAAGAAAAAACGTTTAAAATTGGCATGTTGAGAAGTTGGTTGCCTGTTACCTATCCTCGTACAGAGAATTTCCTCCATAGTTCTTCTTTTTTTTTCCCCCCCCCTGTAAACACAAACCTAATGCGTATGCTTGAATAGTGTTACTTTCTAGATATGCTGTTACAATGACTTAAATCTTCTTGCTGAACTTGCGTCTTTGGACTTCGTAGATTATTTTGGTGAGAAGTGATCTCTTTAGCAGAGATCTTGAGATGGAGTGAGCTCTCACTTCCTACCTTCAGCTCTGCGAAGCAAACTTCAGTGCTTTTCTTATTTTTTGGATGAAGCTGGGAATCAATAAAGTGATCAGGATCTACTTCAGCTTAGCGAGTAAGCATGGGCTCAGCTTTAGCACTGCTGCTGACCTGAGGATCACAGTCCTGTGCACTAAGCGTAGGCTCCTTGCTCAGCTGTAGGTTACGGTATCAAGGGGACCATATCCGCCCATAGTTTTTAGAACTGCGAACAGAAATATTTGGTTTTGCTTTGAACTAAGGACTTTTTCAGTAGTAATTCTGTGGAATTTTATATTTTTAAAGATTTAATGACACTTTGCAAATGGCAAACTCCATGTTTATGATTGAGATGTCAGTATGATTTCAGCCTAGGTTCATTAAGTGACTGAAGTCACTCGTGAGTTGCCCCTTGAAATGAAGTAGGGCAGCAAATCGATATGCATGGCTGTTTGCAGGATTAGGTTTTACATTTGCAAAATTTTGACTCTCTTGGCTCAAAAGAATTCATCAGATTCACAGCACCTCGTCAGCAGCGGCTGCCGGACGGGAAGGCAGCTGTGGTTGGACCAAGCTCTGGCGTGGAGTGGGGAGCAGCCTGCGAGCTGCTTCCCCTGGCAGGGGGCTGGAGCTGCGTCGTCACTAGAGAACACGGGGCAGTGGCATCGCTCCGACGTGCGTGTCCTGCTGCTCCAGAGATTGGGCCCTAAAAGGGCTGCCCGGCAAAGGTCCAGCCTGGGGAAAAAGCTGGTGTGGGGCTGCCTGTGTTGCGTCGTGCTTTGGTTCATACTGCATTTACTTTCTCAAACTTCCCATAATCTGAAAATAGTTTAACATTATGATAGAAACCGGAAGAAATGTGTTCTTCAGTATTGTAATTGTATGCTTTTGAAGAACGTTCCTCCATAAACTATCATAGAGCTTTATTGTACTCTGAAGTTCTCATCTTGTAGTAAATGTAGGACTTCTAGTTTTTAACTCTACATTATCTTCCTTCCCAGAGGGAAGTGTCCCACATACTGAATCAGGCAGAGCGGCAGACACAGAATTAGACTCTTCCTTCCCCTGTGAAAACATCGCAAAGTTTGTCTTGAATTTTGTTCTACTTTTGTTAAACCTACACGGTGAATGGTACCTCTAAATTTTACTGACTCTTCCGCTCCCACTGCAGATACATGAAAAAAGCAGTGACCAGTAACTGCTTGTACTGCAGTAAGTACGAAGAAACAAGGTACTGCTGAAATAGGCAAATCTTGCTACAGAAAACAAGCAGTTGAAATAGAAAAAAATAAGCAACAGACCGAAGGGTGGCAGGGTGAGCAGAGCAGAGCAGGATAAGAAGACTCTTGCAGCAGTGGTGAAGGCCAGGTGCTGCGCTCCGGGTAGGGGCGTGCGGGGCCTGCGGTGCTTGGAGCGCCCGGCGAGGTGGGCAGCGGGGACACGGCGCGTGGCATGGCTCAGCTGCGGGCGCTGGGCAGCAGAGCAACGTCGGGCGCGATGAGCCCTGCTCGTCGTGTCTTCAGACTGGGGAATTCGGCGTATGTGGAGCTACCAGTTGCCGCTCCAGTGGCAACGTTTGCACTTGACTTGTGGTTTACATTTCAAAATCACTGCTAGCGTTTTTATAGTGGGACGAGTACTCAGACTGGATCAGTTACAGGGCACGAGCGAAATACATTTGGAAGTGGGAACCAGTGGATTCTTTCCGAGGCAGTAACGCCAGCGCTGTTATAAGAGTGTTGCTTTGGTTTACGCCCTCACCAAGGGTCGAGCCCATGCCAGCATCACTTCACGCAGCTCTCAGTGCGGCAGGAGTGCTCTGTGCTGCTGCAGACTGCTACTGCTCAAAGAGTAAAGCAGTCCCATTAGTTCTTTGGTCTTATTTCACTCATAATTTCAGAGCAAAAAGAAAACTTTTCTCTCAAGATTCTCTTGAAGTAAATGTGTTGTAGGAGTTGGTTTTTAGGGATATTTCTTCACTCACAATCAGTGGGTAATTGCATTAAGCTGTCTTTACCCAGAGGGGTTTGAAAGTGGTATTAAACCTAGCAGTCACATCACTGCTCAGGTGGCATAGATCGCTCACAGACTGAGATCTCCTCCTCCTGCCCCCGGACCAAAGAATCCCTTTGGAAGGGAGGAGTTAGCAGCAGCCACCTGTCCCTCCGGCTGTCAGACCCCGGGTCGGTCCATCACCAGCGGGCGGCTCTTTGCCTTACGCACCTGCTCCTGTGCTTTCTGGGGGCTGTCGGACGGGACAGAAAAGTACGTCTCTGGGCTTTTGGTGGCTGGGCAGGCGTCCTGCTGTGGAGCCGTGTGCTTCCTCCGTCATTTCAATCGCTGTCCGTGAAGTACCCCTGTTTCCGAGGATCGCAGTTAGGGCACAGCGCTTCCCTGGTGGGGCTGCCAGGGGAGGAGGGGAGCGGGACCCCTGCTGCTGCTGCTGCTCTCCTGCTGCACCGGGACTGCCCAGGAGGGTCTCGGTGCCCGAGGCGGGGGCGCAGAACTGCAGCGGGGAGGAGAGCTGTTGGTTTAGGTGAGAGGCGGCCGCAGCAACCCCACGGGAACCTTCTGTTCGTCACCCTCTGCCTGTCCCCTGCCGTGCCCGCAGTGTGACCGCGGCGGAGCTGCCGCTTGGTGCTGCCAGCAGTGCCGCGCTCCCGGCGCTCCAGCAGCTGAGCCCGCCGTGGGCAGCCGGGCTCCTGCTTCGCAGCAACACCGCCACGGCCCCTTGGCGCGGCCTCGGCCAGTGTGTGTGTGTGTGCGTGTGTCTGTGAGTGTCTGTGCACGTTGTGTGCATGCACGCACACCTGTGCACACGCAGAGCAGCAGCTTTCCAAGGCGGTGGGGGCACGGGCGCTTCTCAGCGGGGGGCAAACCAAATCCGGGTTGTTAACGCAGCCCTGGGATCCAGGCGGGCCGAGTAGCAGACCGAGAACAGGAGCCAGCTAAGCAGAAATATTGGCCTACATTTTTTTCTCCTCCTGGTGGAAGGCATGAGAGTTTCTATGGCAACTCGTGTTTTCTGTTCCGTCAGGCCTACTGACTCATTGCTGGGGGAGCTGCGCAGCGAGAAGGGATTGTTTTATTTCCCTGCCAAGTCAAGTGGCTCCGTTTCTGTAGCCCATTGCTCGGAGCCCGTCTGAGCGGTGCTTGCAGCTGGCGCAGCTTTGCAGAATCAGTTTAGGGCGACGACAAAAGACGGTTAAATGCTACGGCATCCTCCTCCCCTTGAAAACCCACTGGGGAGAAGTTCGGTTTGTCTGCCCCGCAGGAGGGTGGCGGCCCAGCCGAACACGGGCTGGAGGCGAGGCTGTGCCGGCGGGCAGTGCTCCCCTCGAGGCCACCATGTGCAGGCTGCAGCCACCAGGCCCTGCTCGGGGAGGCAGGGCAGCAGGCGGGCAGCACGTGCACCGCCCTCGCTCACGCCAGCAGGAGCCTGGCCGTGGTCCCGAGCCCTCCCGCTCGCCTCAACACCGTGCTCCGGGGCTGCGGCAGCAGGAGGTGGTGGGGAGCGCCCTGAAGGAGAAGGGCACGGGTGTAGCGATTATAGAATACGTGTCCGATGCTGAAATATTTGTCTTAAGGCTTTGCGGTGACACCTCGAGTGTCCTGGATCAAATCTGCCATAGGAAAGGACCTTCCGCGATCTCGCCATAGTGCTGCATTTCTTCTGATTGGGAAGCGTCCGCAGATACACAGGCTTGATGCCCTCAGCAGGTCCCGGGGATGCTGAGTAACCATTTTTTCTTGAAATTGTGGGGGAGTTTTGCATCTATTTCTCTAGGCTCTGCTGAAAATTTCAGCTATTATACCCCAGAGAACACTGTAAACACTCGCAGGACCAGCCATTCTGAAGCTTTTTCCTTTGCCTAATCACAACCATATGGCACACTTTAAGGGAGATTATCTTTACATTGTTAGCTTTAAACGCAGCCTTCTTGTAGCTTTACAAGGTCATAGCAGCTATCCAGTTAAATGGTAAGCAGAAAGGAAATGTTAACGCAGCATGACCTTGGCCAATCAGTTAATCTTCCTCTACCCTATTTTCTCCAGCAAAATAAAAATCTTTCCCCACACGCTGCAAAGTGCTTTGAGATCCCGGGGTGAAAGGTACATGATAAGCCCAGAGCATTAATTATTTAAGCCCTGATCGTATGCTCGGTCCTGGAGGGAATGCAGATGAATTTACTATCTATTATTGTCTGTTTGTTTATGTACAGCTACTATTTAGGTTGATTGCAGCGATGCCACTGTCAGTAATCCGTGCAGGTCGGAGTTTGCCGGCGCTATCGCTTCTCCCTTTCTGTGATTCATGCCACCAAAACTTAGAAACAACAGCGAGGTGTGCGAGGGCTTGAGCGGTAACAGAATTACTACTTCAGGGAGCACGGACATTTAAAAAGACTCACGTCAGCATTTTATGCAGAGCTCCTTATTAATTGCACTGCGAGGGGGAGGAGGGTTCGGGTGGAGCCAGCTCCGAGCAGCATGGTGCATGCTGTCGACCCAGCGTGTATCCTAGAAAACGGTACAGGCGTCTGGTGTAGGAGAGGCAAGGGCTCGTTTCTCGTGCTCTGTCTTGTAATTCCAGTTCCTGAGGCTTTGTGGGGAAACCTAACCTAGAATTGCTCATAAATTGGCTTTTTGGTTGTCACATTAAGCAGGATTACACAGCGTAAAGCATCGATTTTTAGACTTTAGAATGCTGAATAATTAATGGGTACACCGCCTGCTAAACTGGATGGTGGCAGTGCGATTGCTTCGGCCCTCTTCAGAACAGCTCCGGACAATGACTCTTTTAAGATACAGGCAAACTTTGAGTTCTCTTGCTTTTTAGTGTCTGTTTTTGAAAAGGGGGGTATTTTCAAACATTATTTTATGTTACTGAGGTTTCATTTTGTGGCGTCTAATAATGTAATCCTACCACAAGCACAAAGGATGATTTTTAGAGCTGTTGTTCCTTAAAATCTGCTTTTGCTACCATCCCATTTTAACATGGCCATATATTATGGCATACAAATGTTCAGTACAAGCATGAGCACATACAGACTGAAAGGGAAGACTGTATTTTTAAGAACCGTGCAGATGTTGATCATAAATCTAAATAAAATCATTTTTCAGAACTTTTATCAAATTGGATTGGTTTGAGCTCTTCAGAAACTTTAATTTTCATACCTGTGTATTAAGGAATACATTTAAATATAAAATAGCCTCTTGATGCATAAATTATCTGACTGTTTGCACTATCATTGTGCAGAGACTTTGTCTCTGAAGAGCTTAATACACTCCTGTATGGGTTTAAGCCATGCACAGATGTTGATGCTAGGTATGTAATTTCTGTAACAACTTCATTATATTTTTAATACTCTTCCTCTTTATTGGCTGCAGCAAAGCGGGCCAGGATGTGTTGACCGTGCTCTCGTGCTGGGTCAGCTTTGGTTAAATCATCAAAAACGAGAAGCATCTATTAAGTGTTCTTTTGCTGAGTCCTCAGCAAATGAACTTGCAGGGAGCAGCAAATATTTTTCTTCCCATTTTCTCCAGACCAGTTCCTGCATCCCTCAGAGGTCACAGCCTCCCCGGAGAGGCCAGCCTGGTGTCTGAGAAGCGCTGCTCTGAACAACTCCAAACGCTGCCATTCAGCAACGCCGTAATGATCTCACCTAAACGCACCGGCTTCCGTCCATCAAATGACTGACCCTATGTGTGAAAAACCCCGTGGTTCTGATCACACAATGCTGGCTAGCAAACTGGTCTTGACGCCGGCCTTTACCGAGACGGTGCATTATCCTCACACAATGCGATATTGACACCGTGTCAGAGGCTGACATTTGCGGTGGGGTTATTGACAGGGATTGTTCGGCGCTGCAGATAGATGGCTGCGTGTGGCTCCTCGCACCCTGCCTCAGCCGTGCCTGCTTACCCCCAGCGTTACCAACACCCACGCTTGGAGACCACCGCCCAGCGCGGCGGCTGCGCGACGGAGGCGGCAGTGAGGGCTCTGCGGCTCAGGGCGCAACGCGGGGCTGGGCCGCGTGAGCTGTGAAAAACACTGCGCATCCTCTCCAAACGAGTGGCACTCGCTGGCTGGGCGCTGGCACCTCGCTCAGCAAATCAGGACCTATTTACGCTTACACACCCCTCTCCATCACCAGGCAGATGAGGTTCACTCGCCCAGACTCTTGCATCCCCATTTCTTACTGGGTTTGGATGGTGTTAAGGAGAAAGTAGCCAGGAGTGGAGCTTGTAGGGATGATGTCCCTGCGGTGCTGCAGCAAGCCATACAAAGGGCTGCCTGGGTGTATGTAAGGCTGGTGTAGCAGTAAGAGAGATTTGGCTAATGTATATGGTATTGATGTGATTGACATTAATATGTTGCATAGAGCTTTTAGAGCTTTGGTGTCCACAAGAGTGGTTTAAAAATGGAGAGAGTGAAAAAAACAAACAAACAAACAAAAAAAAGCCTACCTTTAATGCTTCTGGAGGTTTCGTAGTAATACATTTTACAGTCAACGAGTCAGTCCGTTTGGTTTCCCAGAAGACTGCAAGATGATTGCATTGCAAAATATCGGAAGTTTCTGGGGGAGGAACACGAGGTACTGATCAGTCCCCTGAGCCAGCAGAGATCGCTGCAGCAAGGCCAAGCGGCTGGAAGCTGAACTCGGTCATCTTCACAGGGAAAGCGAAGCACAGCTCGTTGTTGGAGCAGGTAATTAACCACGGGGACGAGTTACCTGCAGACACGCTGACTTCTGCTTGTGATATTTCCAGCTCACAGCTAGAGATTTTTTGGAAGGCGTGTCGTAGCATAATATAAGCTGTCCTTATGCCTTGCCAGAGTTACCGGACACACGATGGAGATGACTGGGTAAAGCCCGGAGAAACCTGGAGGGTTTCTGAGACGCTGCGAAGCCGGTGCCGGCACTTCCCCGCGCTGCCCGAGGGTGGCATGTCGGGGACGGACAGACTGTGTCTGCGCACAGCAGCGGGGAGGTTTCCAGCCAGACCCGCAGACCTGTGCGAGACACACTCATCCCCTCAGCTCTGCCTAGCTGCTCCTCAAGGTTAAATAGTTACAGTAAGAATTTATTCGTCATTAAAAGCATAAATAAAAGGACTGCACAGAATGTCAGAATGCTTCCGCCAGGAAAGAGCGCTGATCGTTTTCACCCTTGTGGGTTTTTTCTATGTAACACAAATTTCAGAATGAGAATACTGAGATAAACTCCAGCTTTCGTGTGAGTGCGGTTGGTGTAGTTTCTGATCCAGCGTGAATCCTGAAAAAAGGAGAAAAAAGACTCATGCAATCATTTACGTTCAGTGATAATTTGGGCCCTGAGCAACAAAGTATTTAAGCAGACAATGAAACTTCCAGCAGTACTGACTCCAGAAGGATTATTCAGAGGCCCGAAGTGAGAGGCTGTTCCTTCAGCGCAGGGGAGGAGCAGAGCGCAGCAGATTCACGAGCGCTGAGCAGAGCCGCGAGTCCCGAGCTGGGCAGGTGATGAGGGTTCAGGGTCTGGAGCACAGAAAGCAGAGCTGAGTCCCGGCGCTGCCACCGGCGCTCAGGGTCACTCCCCATTTAGCAGAGGTTTTGGCAAGACCTAGGCTGCAGAGCTAAGTAACAGACAAGCGTGTGAGAACAAATAGTGCTAAAATGAGGGAGACGAGCGGTAGACGACGGAGAACCTGAGAACGTGAGCTTTTAGCTGAAGTGGCAGAAGGTCCATTATCTGAATTGCTCATAACTTCTTACAGAAGTTTAGAAATAGTGTGAGTAGAGAGGATTATTTAACTTCAGAAAGTAATTTAGCTAGGGTTTAAAAAGACATTTAACGAGCTTACATTACCCAAATGCTCTAAAGCCAACTATATTTCAAATTAAAGAAAACTCATTTTGGCTGGGATACGACTTCATCGTGGCAGTAAAAAAGCTCCCACTCAGGCATTATTCTTTCTGCCAGAAGGCACAGCTAGGATGGGATGTTCCATAAAGCTTCTTCCCGATGAGACAAAACCCACGAAATCGCCGTGTGAAGCCCGCGGAGCAGTCGCCGCTCTGTGATCGCAGGGACTCGGTGGGATGTCCCAGGCTGCAGAGGGGCGGCGAGGGTCGGGACAGGAGCACCAGGCACAGAGATTCGGGGAGCGGGCCGCTCCTCAGCCGCAGCGCGCGGGCAGCGCCTTCTCCCCATCCCCAGGGCGGTCGGACGCCGCCAGCAGCCTCCTCGTGCCAGCAGCGCAAGCACCCCGCAGCTGCTCTCGCAGCCTCGCGCCGCCTCCTGCTCCAGGCGCCTCCCGCCAGGAAATGAAGCGAGTCACTTCGGAGCTGGGGGACGTCTTGGCGGTGAGCGCTGCGAGCAAGCCGAATGCACCAACGGTCACGTGGTGCCGAAATTCGGAGGATGGTTTCGTGCAGGGAGAAGCTGTTTGCTGTACAGGAAGAAGGGAAATAAGCAGAGTAACAGGAAGAAGGAGATGGTCAAGTCTTCAGCCGCGTAGCAGTTGTTCCTCCAGAGCTGCACAGCCGAAGTTGTTGTTCTTTAAACGTCCGGCATATCCCCAGTACGGTGTACGACGTCTGGGACATGAGGAGATCTCGTGGCGTTCCGTGTATAGGTGGCACTGTACGACAGGGTCATGCTGGGGAAGAGTGGACATAAGGAAAGGCAGTGGGGCCTGTAACCACTGCTTGTTCTCCCTGGATTGTCAATGTCTGTACATCACGATCATAAATACATCTAAATGAATCAAAAGCCGTTCAGATGATATAATGCCATCAATAACCCTGAAAATAAAGAACATGGGAATAAAGAATATGGGAAGAGTTTTCATTCGTGCTCAACTCCATTGATTTTAAACTTACTTCTGCTGGATTGCCGAATGTTAATATCCGTACCACCTGAATACCATCCGGTATTTTCAAAAGGACTGACTAAACAGAAAATACTAAACAAATAAGAATTCGCAGCGTTCTCAAACCACATATACTTGTAAAGGGAGCTCCTGAAGAGAGCTTGAAACTCTCGTTTTGTAAATTACAGCTGGGCTTTGAAGATGAGAAAAAGCGAGAGTGAAAGGATTTGACTGAAAGTATCAGAACTGTGGATGGGGACTGCGGAGTGCTTCTGTCCCCGTCGGACGGAGGGCGTGGTGGGCGGCTGTAGCTCCCGGAGGCCGGCAGAGCCGCACGGAGGCCCGGGAGAAGCAGCAGTGCCGCAGGCTGCGCAGCAAGAGCCTCGGTGGCTCTCTCTGGGAAGGCTCCGGCAGCCTGCGAGTATTTCCTGCCCGCGCCTTGTCTCCAGGAGCAGCCCGATGAGGAGGAGCAGAGTAAGCCAGACCAGCGGCCGCGGGGCCGTGCAGCCTGTGGGGAAGGCCGACTCTGACTTCACAGCTAACCGCTATCGTTGTGGGTGTCCTCAGCCCTGGAACTGCCTGGGCTCCGTGTACTGCTGCACACACAGCCCGTGTCTTCTCCTTACAAGCGTGGGGCGTAACGGGGTAGAAGTTGGACCTCTTTGTACTTTTAGCACATACGCAAGGTTTTAAAAACTCTCCCTGAGCGTTCACAAAGTCAATCCAAATGGTCTGAGTGTGCTGCTTTGTTGCTGTCCCTGGTAACAGGGTCCAAGGGCTCAGTGAAACCCTTCCTCAGCGCGCTCCTCCAGAGGTAGATGGATACACAGCTGATGGAGTTTGGCCATGCTGCCAAGCTGCTGCATCGGGTGGTTCCAAAAGCTCCAATAAATGAATTTAATCAGGAAACGTCACTCTGATATGAATGTTTAATGGCACTGATTTATACTTTCAGCTGCCAAAGTCAGAAGCTAGCTTAGCAGTCGAGAGCCCGCTGAGCTCAAGGTTTCAGAACAAACAACTCTCCGTGGAGATTAATGTGTTGCACAAGACGTTACTGGACAGCCAGAAGGAAAGTTCTGTCTCCTAGAACAGTGAGCACAGCTCCCCTCCCAACTATGCAAAAGGATCTGAAAATGTTTCTTGCAAGAGCTGTTTGTTTTTAACGTCTGTCTCCTTTAGACCATTGGCTGCTGTGTTTTCAGTGAGCTTCCCTGACATTGTGGGTGGGTTTTTTCTGAGGTTGGTTGTTGGTTTTTGTTTTGTTTTGTTCGTGACCTGCTGAAGAGTTTGTAACACTTGCAGGAGCTGCAGGCGGTGTCTGGGCAGCTGCCTGCAAAGCTGCAGGCGGGTACCGCGCGAGCGCTGCTGTTAGAGGCATTTTTTGTAAATCCAGCTGGACAGCAGAAAGGCAATTCTTAAAACTGGGGCCCTCAGGAAGGACGTTCTGTGGACCTGTGTGGTTTGTAGGACTACGTGTGGTACGAAAGAAAAGAGAGCAGTGATTAAAGAAAGAATCTGTGGGCTGCTGTGCTTCTAACCCACACGGACCTGGTCTGCGAGCTGCCCCTCACCGCCAGCTTCGGCTGCACGACGCTAGCCTCCGCTGCGGCCTTCCTGCCGGCCCTCTCGGCCAGCCCGAGCCAGCTGGTTTTTATTTTTTCCTTCTGTTACCTTGCCTGGACGCCCCGCCGTTTGGGTGCCAGAAGCCTGGCAGCCCGCAGCGCACAGTGCGACGGCAGCCGCCCGCCCGCCCTGCCCGGCCCGGCCCTGCCCTGCCCCGCCCCGCCCCGCCCTGCCCAGCCTGGCCCGGCCGCCCTCCGCCCGCGGCTGCCGGGTGCCGCTCGCCCCTCGGCGCCCCGCTCCGCTCCGCTCCGCCGCCGCGGGGTCTGGGTGCGGCGTGCGCCGGCACCTCCGAAATACGTCCGAGTGCGGCCGGGGCACGGAGCGGGGCACCGGGGAAACGTCAGCTCAAGGCTCCCCGCGCGGCTCTGCTCAGCTCCCCGGGACAGCCGCGTGCCGCCCGCCGTGCTGCGCCGACACGGGGCTGCTGCCGAGCGGCACGGCCCGGCCCGGCCCGGCCCGGCCCCGCCGGGGGAGCGCGGCCCGTGGGCAGGGCCGGGCAGCCAGGGCCGTTTGTGCGGCCCCAGCCCTCCCCGTGTGCCGCAGGCGTTGCGGGCAGCGCGCGGCGGGGCCCTGCAGAGGCGGCCGGAGCTCTGAGGCCCCGGCGGCGGAGCGGTCCCCGGGGACGCCCCCGGCAGCCGCCCCGGGCGGGCACAGGGGCGCGGCCTGCGGGTCCCGCCCGGCGCTGCCGGGACGCCCCTGGGCGCTGCCGGGTGACAGCGGGGGGCCGGGGAGGAGCCCGGGAGGAGACGCCCGGAGCCCGCCCGGGGCCCGCCGGGGCCCGCGGGACGGCGCTGAGCGCGGCGGGCGGCAGCTCCCCGGGGGCCGCACGCGGGGCCGGGCCTGAGGCGCTTCCCCCGCGGCGGGCGCGGAGCGGCCGCGTCCGGCTGTGGCCGGGCCCCGCCGCGCGCCTCCCCCCGGGCGCCCGCCCCGCCCCGCCGCTCCCCCGGCCCCGCTCCCGCCGCGGTGGGGCCGGGCCGGTGCGGGCGGGGCGCGGCGCGGCCCCTTTAAGGCGGGCGGCGGCGGCGCGGGGCGCCCATGTGGCGGTGCAGCACGCCGTGTTGTGCTGCGCGCCCATTGGCCGCCGCCGCGCTGACAGCTCGCCGCGTGCCGCCGGCGCACTGCGGGGGGAGGGCGGCCCGCAAAGCCCGGCGCGGACCGCCCGCGGCGCGGCCCGGCCCCGCTCCGCCCCGCCGCCGCGCCCGCCGCCCCCCCAAGCCGCGGGGCCCGGCCCGCCGCCCGCCCGCCGCCCCGCGGCCGTCCCCGCGGCGCCGCCGGGCCCGCGCCCCGCCCGCCGCCCCCTCCCCGCCCCGCGCCGCCCGCCCCGCCCCGCCCCGTCCGGGCGGAGCCGCCGCTCCGCGCCGCGTTTTGCCGCCGCCCGGCGCGTAGTAGCGGGGCCGCGCCAGCGCCCGCCCGTTGTGTTGCTGTTGCCGCCCGCCATCTTGTCGCCAGCGCTGCTGCCGGCGGGGCTGAGCCGCGGGGCGGCGCGGCGCCTGCGGCCGGGCCGAGGAGCGGGCGGGCGGCGGCGGCGGCGGCCGGGGCCCGCGCCATGAGCATCGAGACGCTGCTGGAGGCGGCGCGGTTCCTGGAGTGGCAGGCGCAGCAGCAGCAGCGGGACGCACGTGGTAAGGGCCCGGGGCCCGCCGCGGAGCCGGCGCCGGGGGCGGCGGGCGGGGTGGGGGGGAGCGGGGCCGGGGCCGGGGTCGAGGGGGGGGGCGCCGGGGGGGGGGGAGCACGCGGGGCCGCCCCCGCCCCTCCCCTCCCGCCGGGCGCGCCGCCGCTGCGTGACGCCGCAGGCCCCGCCCCCCTCCACGTGCGCGCGGGGGAGGCCCCGCCCCTTCCCGCGGGGCCTCGTGCCGCCGGGTCACGTGGGGGCGGTGCCGGGGCCGCCCCGCCGAGCCCCGGGCGCCGCCGCGCGTTGGGGGGCCCCGGGAGGGGGCCCCGGGGCGGGATCCCCAGCGCGGCCCCCCCCTGGCCTGGGCGGGCCCCGAGCGGGCGGCGGCGAGGCACGGCCCCGGGGGAGCCGCGGTTCGGTGCGGCCGCAGCCCCCGCCCCTGCCCGGGGGCGCCTCCAGCCGGGAGCGCTCCGCGTGGGGCCCCCCGGCAGCCCCGCGGGCCCGGGCGGGGCGGCGCGGCTCGGGGCCGGGCACCCGGCGGGGCACCGGGGCGGCGCGGGGCCGGGCGGGGTCCGCAGCCGTGCGGGGCGGCCGGGCGCGGGGCCCGGGGGGGGAGCGAAAGCGAAACCGCCGCGGTCGCCTGGTGCTGGGCGGGCCGTTCCTGCGGGCGGTGGCGGCCGTGCCGTGAGCGGTCGCCCCGGCGGTGACGGCGGCTGGGTGCCGTGAACCTGCGGGGGACCCCGGCAGCAGGCCGGGGAGGTGGGGGCAGGCGGGCGTTACGCGCCCGGTGCTGTAACCGTGAAGCCCCGGGGCACAGCCCCCGCCGGCCGCCCCGTGCCGGCCGCCTGCTGCAGCGCCTCCGGCCGAGGGCTCCGGGTCGGGGCTCCGAAGCCCTGCTCCGTGCCCCGTGCCCGCAGCCCCGCGGCGCTGCTGCCGGCGGCCCCTTCCTCTGTAAGCGCGCGGCTTCCGCGCCCGTAGGTACAGCGGGACGGGCGTGCGCAGGGCCCCGCGCTGGGGGCCTTTGGCTGCTGTTTGCAAGCACGGGGACAGTTGGTGTGGATCAGAGGCGCCTGGCTGCTCCAGGTCCGGGTTAGCATTTTAGTCTGAGAAGAATGTTTTACGCTCTGAGAAAACCCATTTATTCATAATCACCAGTAGCCAGTACTCGTTTTCTCAGGGCTTTTTCCCATGCATATTGGTCTGCAACCCGCTAAGCTCGGGCTCTCTGCATTGCTTCGTGCTGCTCACTTACCCCGTAAGCCTTGCCCTTTTCCCAGCTTTGCCAGCGCGGGCAGTGACCCCCTGGTGCGCCCCGGTCTGGTCCCTTCCCATCTCGTCTAACTGCCTGTCTAATGCCCCCCTGAAGCTCTGAGCCACAAGCAGAGCGCTGGCGGAGCTGGGGACCGAAGGCAGCACTCGTGGCTGTCCGGCAGCAGCCCCGGGCTCCCGTCCAGCATCCGTGTCGGCAGCGTGGCGCCGTGCTCCGTGATGGGCTCAATGCCGGGCCGCGGGGCGTGAGGCTGCAGCAGGGCCCCCAGGACGCGATGCGCTCTGTGCTGGTCCTTCCCCCCACGCCCCACGTCACCGCCTCGCCGGGCAGAGCGGCACGGTGGGACCTGCCAAAGCTAACACCAGAGCTGCTTTTGTGAAAACTGATCGGAGCTCTGATCTCGCGGCGGGAGTCCCACGGTGTAATCCTGTTCAACATGCGAAGGGTTTCCATGTGGCTTGTTTGAAACTTGGTGCTTTCGGGTATTTTAGATGGCCTGTTGATTTTCGGGGGGTCGAGGGGGTGTGAAAAGCAGGAATCCCGGCTGGTGCAGCGCTGGCCCTGGGCCGTGCCTGCTCCCAGTCTCCCCACTGGTGCTGCTCTCCTGTGTCGAGCCCATCGTGTCCCCACTAGAATGAGATGCGGTCCGTTGCGGAAGGTCCTCTGGTGGGTGACAGGCGCTGCACACACAGTGTCTTCGCTCCAGGCTCCGGTGCTGCTGACAGCCACAGGCGGCTGCTGGAGGAGCGCAGGGCGGCCGTTCGGCAGCGGTCGCTGCCCCCTCGCCACCACTGCAGGCAGGACGCTGCGGTCCCGGCGTCGGGGCAGCGTGCTGGTGCAGGGGGAACTTCCATCGGGCTGCAGCCGAGTTCCCTTCCCGTACATGCAGCAGCTCCGGTGACTGCCGAGAAGTTCTCCCCGTGGCACCAGGGGACGGGGGCGCTGAGCCGCCAGCAGGGACGGTGTCGGGGCGGTGGTGCGGCCGCTGGGGGCTGCGAGGGTCGGGGTGTTCCTGCGGAAACCTCAGCTCCGGTCAAACCTTCCTGCGGCCGCTTCGGCTCCGTGGTGCCTGGAGCCGCTGCTCCCACGGGCACGGCCGGCCACCGAGGCAGAGCGAGCTGCGGTCAGAGGGGAGCTGCGGGGCTGCCCACCAGCGGCACTTCGCTTCTGGCCTCGTCCCGCCTTCCCTGTGCTTACGGGCATGCGGGGCGGCACGGCTGGGGGCGGTGGTACAAACACAAAGCCCTGCCTGCAGCTTGCAGCTGCTCCCTGCCAAAGGCAGGCACATCTCCCGCTCGTTTGTTGACGCCTCGTGTTTCACCGCTGAGCTTCGCAGTGCTTCCAGTCCTCGGCTGCGGTTTGCGGCCACGCTGAGGGGTCACAGGCGGGAGGGCCGAGGTGCCCGACCCACAGCTGCCCCCGCTCAGGCAACAAGCGCCGTGGGGCTGCCTGGTGCCCGCGTCCTGCCCGGGTGCGTGCGGGGTGCAGGGCGGGAAGCCGCAGGCTGCAGCACAGAGCTGCTCCTCTGCCTGTGTACCTCGGCTGGTTTTGCTCGCGCCCTGTGTGGTCCCTGCAAAGAGGAACAACCTCCCTCTGTGTGCGTTTATCCCTCCAGAGCCCAGGACCCCCTCCTGCTTTCTCAGTCCTTCTGTTTCTGGTATTCTTGGTGTGCCTGGCAGGGCTGGTGAGGTCGTTCCCCCGTGTCTGTGCGCTCAGGGTCGGCTGTGAGGCACGGCGCGGGTCTGGTGGTTCCTCCCGAGAGCCGACACGGCAGCGGCAGCCCTGCAGCCGTGGCTGTGCCGTGTGCCGGCGCGTGCGTCGTGCGCCAGAGCCCTGGTGCTGGTGGGGGCATTCCCGGTGTCCCGGGGCAGGGCGAGATAAAAGCGAGCGCGCTGGTGTTTCTGGGGGCAGGTGAGGGGGTTGGGCCTCGGGGCCGGCGGCGGGTGCCGTGACAGGGATGAAGCTCAGCGCCCCTCTGTAGCCCTCCTGCCTTTCCAAACGGGGTGTGGACGGGGCCATCTGAATTCCTTGCCCGCCCCATGGCTGGTTCGCAGCAGCGTTGCTCTGCGGTAGGGCCGCGGTGTGCAGCGCCCCGCGGTAGCGCCGTGCTCGTGGCAGGCAGCGTGCCGCCGCTCTGCCTGTGGCCTGGCTCCAGCTCCTGGCCCTTGTCACGCAGCCAGGCACACGCGGAGCGCGCCGCGCCTTCTGCAGGTGCCCCTGGACTTCTGTTCTGTGACGGAGGTGGGACCTGCAGGGTGACTGGTTCGGTCCTTCCGCTGCGGACAGCCGGCTGGTGTCAGCTCCTGCGGAGGCACCCCCGGTGCGGCCCCGGCGCAGAGCACAGCGGCTGGGGTTGCAGGGCCCAGGGCTGTTACGGGAGCTCCTGTCCCGCAGGTGGGCAGTGACCGACGGGTCCGGTTTGGCCGTGGCTCAGCGCGTGACACGGAGTCGCCTAGCCCGTGTCTGCCTCAGTCCTGCGTGGTAGGTGTGAGACACGAGCGGGGCTCTGCTCGGCGCGCAGCTGTGTCCCGCAGGGCTGCGGTCAGCTCTCGGAGCTCTGCGCGGCTGCGGGGGCACAGCAAGCGGTGGGCGCGTCTTCCTTCCACGAGCACAGGTTTGCCCTTGTCTGGCTGGCCCGCCGGAGGCACGCTGTTGGTCCTGTGTGGGTCTGCAGGCTGGCAGTGGTTTCTCTGGTTTCTCTCGTGCGTTGGAGAAGATGGGGTGGGACCCTGGCTGCCTTCGTGCCACGTCCTGCTCCGAACATAGAAGCTGCTCAGCTTGAAAATCACCGCTTATCAGAGTACACGACTTGGTCTTTGTGTTTCTTAAAACTGCGGATGCACGGTGGAGAAGCACCGAGGTAACATCTCGCATCGAGAGCGCTCTGCCGATTGCCTGCCCAGGCAGAGCTCCTGGGGCAGCGCAGCGGGCAGGAGGCAGCCCCGGGCTCTGCGAGCTGCTCCTGCCTGCCAGAGCCGCTGCCCTTCCGTGCGCCTCCCCGAGCTCAGCGCGGGCACGAGCCGTGCCCCTGGGCAGCCTGCCGGGCGTTGGTGCTGCCTCAGAGAAAGCGTGGCGAGCTCTGCACCCTCGCTGCTCGAAGGCGATGCAGGTGGCTGCGTATAGACGAGGCTGCCCAAGGTGGTTTTTTAGTGGCCTCGATCCACTTTCTTTTCCTTGTAGTAATGCAAAATCCTTTCTTTCTTTCTTCTTTCTACCAGGAGCTGGTTGTAACTAAGACGCAGCTGAAATGACCACCTGGGGCTGAACCAGGATTTCAGTTAGGCACCGGAATAGCAAACTTAGGCATGAGACAAACTATCCCTAGAGATTTGGGTGGTTGTTGTGCTGAGAAACATCCGTAAGGTGTTACTCCGTTATGGTTGATTCTTTGCTGGGGCTTGGAAGTGAACCACAAGGTTTCTTGGGGGTCTTTCCAACCTTCCTTCCCGTGTTCCAGGAGCCTCGATGGCTTTGGGGGGGGGAAATGCTCACTGCTTGGTAAGCCCTCTGTCTCGGTGAAGTAGGGATGAAGTATGTCTGCTCCCCGCCTTCTCTTACCAGCGTCATCTTGTCATTTCTCTAATCTACCTCAGGCTTGGGTACCGGGGTCCTTGTGGTTTCTAGAGTTAGAGCTAAAGCCGTCGCGCTGCAGCCACCGACGGTCTGTGCTGTTGGTACTGAGGAGGGGCGGTGTATGCGAGCGCTGGTTTTCCTTTGCTTTTACAGGTAGGGCATAAATGTGTCATAAGCCTCTGGCTGAGAAAACGCAGATCAAAGGTTTTCTGTTGTTACCACTGGATGGTGGCGCCTTCTGCAGATAAGGCCTGAGAAGCGCGCGGCGTCAGCGCACCGAGGTGGCTCACCAGTCAGTCTCAGGTGGGCCTGAGACCAGGAAATACTTAAGCCATGAGTTTTACCAAAACTTAAAAGCCACAGAATTGAAATCCCGGGAAAGCTGACGAGCTCTTACTCCCCAGCAGTACATCGCCAGCTTCTGAATCCTTTGCCAGTAGCACGCTTTAAAATACGACCTAGTCTTCCTGGAAGAGCGCAGGACTGGTGCGCCAGCCTCTGGTGGTGGGAAGGAAGATGGGGCACCGGGCCCAGGCCGACACCCGAACGCGGCCCCCGGGTCAGCAGCAGCCGGCCAGGGGAGTCTTGCTGAAGGGAGGAGGGTTTTGGGGACGCTGTGTGTGGCTGGCGGAGGCGCAGCGGTGCGGAGGCGCGGGCTGATTTCACCACGCCGCGGCCGAGCGCGGCAGCGCCCAGCGGCAGCCTCCAGACTCAGCGCCGGGCACGTCCTCGCAGCGAGACTCCTGAGCTGGGAGAGGGGTAAGAAAACGGGGGTTCTGGCAGGGATGGGAGAGAGGAACGGGGCTCGTGTTCTGCCAATGCCAGCCACGGTTCAGAGGCACCCAGGTAAAGGGGTCACAGCTTTGTCACGGCTCCAGCTCGTTTCCAGGCACTTGGAAGTGCCACGGCTGTTCCCTGGCGTGTCCTCTTATGTCAGCACCATCTGAGTGACTCAGCCCTGAGTCAGACTGCGCCTTCTCTAGCGTGGCTGGCCTCCCCTACAAGTGCAGCCCAGAGAACAGCCTCGGTTGTACGTAGGAATGAGGAAATAGGAGCCTTATTTATTTGATAATGAGCAATCAAACGAATTGTGCTGCACCACGTGGGGATGGGGCGAGAGTGGGAAGAGGAACGGCGGTTCCGCATCTTCCCCCCTCGCTTCTGCAGAGTCCCTTCTTCCCCTTTTCTGCAGGGGAATCTCCCGTTGGAAGGAGCTGGTAGGAGCAGGTATTTCTCTGGGCAGTCGCCGCTGGCTCCCCCACAGGCGTGCCCAGGCGCTGCCAAGCGGCGCTCGTCCCTGCGGCATCGTCCCCGGGCCCCTGGCTGCGCCTCCAGTGCCCGCGGCGTGCCGGGGAGGTGCTGGCTGCTGGCACGCGCCGTGCAGGAGCTGAGCTGGAACACCAGATGGCAAAAATGTGTCCGTGCAGGTACGGCCAGAAAGTTGGGCTAAGATCTGGTCGTGACATTCAACAGGATCTCTTTTGACTTCTCCTCCTCCCCTCTGCAGACCGCCGGGCTGTGGGGGAAGGAGTCAGCGACCTGCGTGCATCAGTGACCTTTCTGAGCAGCGCCGGGGGAGGCGTTTGTAGTCAGAAGTGCTCAGCATCCGCAGTTGGTGACGGAGATCATCAAAGGCCCCAAAGACACTTGGGCCGCTCTAATTTTGATGGAGATCACCGTGCTGCCACGGGTGGGCAGCTCGCCCCTGGTCCCCAGCGTGGCTGCCAGGAGCCTGCACCGCGGCCCCGTTACGGCCGCGCGGGTGGGAGGCGTTCCCAGGGCAGAGGCAGGAGATTATGGCAGATTATTAGATGACGAAGTTAAGAGTCCCTGGCACTGTATTCCTGGATCATCAGGGCCCCAGAATAGCAGCAGTCCGCCGGTCAGGGATTGTTGACCCTGTTTCTTTGCCCTCCTGTGCCAAGATCTGCCGTTGCCTCCCGCTGCTGCTGGCACTGCTGTCACTGCCGTGCTACGCGCGGCCCGGGCGGTCTGGCAGCACCCTCTGGCAGCACCCTGCCGCCCGCAGCCTCTCGCAGGAGCTGCGCGGTGGGCACGGGGAGAGCCCCCCTCCCGCCCGTCTCGGCTGCACTTCAGACCCCCGAGGATCTGCGGGGCTGTTGGGCTGCCTTGAGCTATTCAGTCCTCAGTCCCTTTGCTGAGGGTGTCAAGGAGGAGCTGAAATCGCACTTAATTGTGTGTGCACCTGCCAGCCCAGCTGCCCCTCCGAGCCCGTGACCCCCCGCAGCACCGCGGGCTGGACCCCGCGCTGGTCGCTCGAGCTGCCGGTCCTCACCCTGGTCTGCGGCTCGGAAGGAAAGCTGGGGAGCTTGCTTTCGATGGGAAGATCAAGAGCTCTGAGGGGCCTTTGTGAAGGGTGTCTTCAGTTTGTTTGCAGGCTGTGGGTACAAGGCGAGCAGCGGACGCTTTCCCAGCGCGGGGCAGCGCGTGGAAGTGCTGCTGGGGGGTGGAGGCCGCACAGGGACGCCCGAATGCCCTCGGTGCGGGGAGTTGAGAGCTGGGCTCCTTTTGTCAGTGAACGAGTCAAATGCAGGGGCAGCGGCTCACTGGCATCAGATTTTGGCTAACACAACCCTTGAAATGAACTCTTTAGCTTAAGGGAGCTCAAGATTTGCAACACCAAAGGCCTTGCTGGCAGCTCGTCAGCAGCCTGAGGGCTGCACCTGCTTCGCAGAGACATTTACATAAACATCTCTGAGCAGTCGTGCTCGCTCGTAACCTTTCTCTCCTGTTCTCTTGGCTTCCCCAGTGAACAAAAAACGGTTTGTTGCAGGAATTTCACTGCCGGCCCCTGCTGATGCCCTGGGAAGCCTTGCCATCGGCACGCACCCCGGCCGAACGGGCCCTGCGCTCTGCTGGGGTGAGGCTGCTGCCAGAGGCCGGTGCAGGATGAGTTCAGCACGGGGCAGTCAGAGCTCGGGCAGAGCCAGCACTCCACTGATTCCCCGTGCTGCTGCTGTCTCGGTCTCGTAACTCAAGCGGGGCCCGAGTGCTTTAACCAAGGCTGGGGACGTGTGAGGGTGTGCTGCAGAAGCCTGGGCTGAAGGCAGCTTGAGGAAACGTCTGCGAGTTCTTTGAATTGCCTGCCGTTGCCCACTGCGTAAGAGCACGGCGCGCTGCGTGCCTTGTTTCTCTCCGCCCGTGCTCGGTGAAGTCAGTCACGTTTTCCCCCCCAAGTCTTTGTACATTCCTACGAAGAGGTCACGGCTCGAAGCCCGCTGTTAGCGTACCAGCGATTCTTGCAGCTCCCCGCCAGCTGTCGGGGTTGGCGTGCACTGAGCTTCGTGGGCAGCGTGCGGGGAGGTGTCTGGATGCCGGGGCCCTTGGCGCCACAGGACTTGCATAAATAAATTTCGTTTGTGCCATGTTCACACAATTAAAGCCAGAGACCTGGATCACATTAATGAGGTTTATTTTGCTAGTCGGGCCACACGGGTTTCATTTACTTTGTCTGGTGTTCTAGAAACACATAGGAACAGCTACATCACAGGGAAGTTTAGGAGCTCGAGTAAAGTCCACAGCAGCAGAAAAACGCCCGCACGGGTTCGTATCGATGGAAAGCCTGCCGAGTTACCCTGCCCACCTGAGGGCACAAGATGTGATATTGCAGCCCAAGGAGCCCACCGGCCCCACGGGTGGCTGCGGGGCCTGGCCTCCGTGCCCGGGGTGCTGTCGGGCCCTGCTCCGGGCCCTTCCTCGACGCCCCGGGAGGGGACGGCCCCGTCCGTGTGGTGCCGGCAGGGCCAGGGTTGGCTCCTTTGCAAAAGGCCCGGTGTAAGCACCGAAGAGGAGGAGCAGAAATGTTTTGCTGGGTGTTGGTTCCCCGTGCCGTTTGTACGCGGATGTAAGCGGGGGCTCCGGGCGGGGTTGTGGAAGGGAGCGGTGCCGGGGGCTGCGGCCGTCACTGCGCGCTCCTGCGGGGACCGGGACAGCCCAGCTCCCACTGGCAGCCGTTCCTTTTTCTCCCTGTTCCTCCCCACTTTGCACATGTATGGGCTGTTGGGGAGAAGCGTGGAATAAGACAAACAAATTCTCTCTGCTTTTGTCAGTACCGGCACTGCGGATTTCTGCCCGCGCCCCAGAACCAAGGGGGGGGCAGGTTGAAGGTGCTGCCTTTGGCCCCCCATGCCAGCAGCGCGCCCTCCTGTGCCGCGGGCACACCGTGTCTCAGGGCTGTGGGGCCTCGTTTGGCGTGGTCGTTTTTTCCTCTTGCCTTGCAGTTTGGGCGCTGGGGTGGGGCGGCCAGCTCCTTTCCTCCTGCCAGTAGCAGGGGAGCCAGGAGTCACCCAGGCCGATGGCTCTGAGGGCGGAAATCGGGGGCAGCACCTGTGGCGTGTGTAAGATGTGTGCTGGAGCAAAAGGGACGTGAGTGGGAGGTGAAGCCCGGCCGGAGCACAGGGCTGATCCCCAGCTCCCGCAGCCGCCGTGCGGTGTGCCTGGGGCGAGGCCTCGGCTCCGCTCGGTGGTGGAGCCGTTACGTGACAGCTCCCCGGAGAGGCCAGGGTGGGAGATGCGGGGTGGGAGAGGCCGTGCGGGGAGTCCCGTTGCTCACTGGCGGTGTCCCCTTTCTCTTCCAGACGAGAATGAGAAGCACGAGAAGCTCCGCCTGGAGCGAGAGCAGGAGCAGCGGAAGGCCAGCGCGCC
Source organism: Anser cygnoides (assembly GCF_040182565.1). Lineage (NCBI taxonomy): Eukaryota > Metazoa > Chordata > Aves > Anseriformes > Anatidae > Anser > Anser cygnoides. The sequence continues at coordinate 12,382,270 of NC_089890.1, read as the reverse complement.
GCGGGCCAACCACGCCGTCCCCCTGGAGGAGCCGCGGGGCGAGCTGCTGGTGCCCATCTCGCCCCCCGCCCCAGCTCCGCCGCCGCCCCCACCGCTGGCAGCCCCCATCTCCGTCATCCCCATCCCGGTCGTTACCAGCCCCCCGCAGGCGGCAGCCCAGGCCGCGCTGTCCCCGCCGCTCGTGCAGCGCCACCAGCCCCTCGTAAGCACTCCCGGCGTCACCAAGGAAGCGCCTTCGGTGGCGCCGGTCATCCAGCGGCCGCCGGGCCCGCTCCTCGCGGACGGGAAGGCGGCCACCCCGCCGTCGGGCAGCCCCAAGCAGCTCCAGCACTACGCGGCGCCGGTCCTGGCCATCTCCCAGCACCATGTGGTTCAGCAGCCGATCCAGCCCCAGCCTCACCAGCCCCTGCAGCACCCGGGAGCCACCCCGCAGCTCGGTGCCCTGAAGCTGGCTCCGGCGGAAGACGTGAAGCCAAACGAGCAGAAGAAGCGGCCCGGAGGGTGAGTGTGTGCCGCGTGCGGAGCCTTCCGAGCAGGGGCAGGCAGCGGCGGTGCCCGAACGCTGCAGCGACCCCGAGCAGCTGCTGCTTTTGCGAAGAGCTGTCAGATCAGAAATACCGAGACCCAGGGATGTTTGGGTGGCTGTTTGGTTTTTTTTTGATTGCACAGTTTCTTAGCTTGGTTTTTTATCCCCCCCCCCAACTATAGTATACAAGGGTTTTTTTGTTTGTTCGTTTCCTCCCCCAAGCCAGAAGTGCGTTAGGAAGCACGGCCCAGCACTGCCTGCCTGACCTCAGGCAGCACCCGGTGATCGGCTTTGGGCCAAAGAGCTCTGCCTATGGTGGTCAGGGAAGTCGCGCAGCAGCCCTGGCAGGAACTTTCGTGAACGCTGGACTGTGCTCTGGGAAGTTGTCTCCCAGGACAGAGATCACATGAGTTGCCGAGGGCCTCCTGGAGCTGGAAGGGACTCAAGGCTGTTTACTCTGTCCCCACCCTCAGACAGGGCTTGTGACTCTGGTGTTGCTCCTGGTCAGCGTCTAGCTTGTTCTTAAGGACTTTGGCTCCAGAGCACAGCATGCTAGTGCGGAGCCTGGTGTTATTTCTTGTGCTGTTTCCAATGGGCTGGGAGAAGAAATGCTTCCCTTCCTCTTTGTAGCAACCTTTTACCTCTTTCCTTTGCCCCCTGCAGTCTTCCTTTCTGCAGGATAAATGACCTGGATCTCTTCGGTCTTTCTCCTGGGCCCCGTTACCAGACCTCTGACCATTATCCCGCTGCCTGCAGCTGATGGTGTTTCTTTGGGACTGCCCAGAACCGGGGGGCTAACCCCGCGGGGCTCTCGGGGCGCTGGGTGGGACATCGCTGCGTGCCGTGCCCTGCCTTGGGGGGCTCTGCTCGGGGGCCCAGAGGAGGTGCTGGGGACCGGTGCCACCTCTTGCCAAGCCACGTTGTGGCGGCCAGCTTGTCCTGCGGGGCAGGGCTTGAGCTGCTTCTTGTCTCTCTGGTCCTCCCCACCCAAACTAGTGCCGGTGGGAGCTGGGCAAAGCGCAGTCCTCTCTCCAAAGCCGCCTGCTCGGGAGGGATGTTTTGGCCAGGTCACCATCTGGCCTTGCCGTTTTCCCCCTGCCCACTGGAGCTGAGCGGGCTGGAACATGGCAGCTCGCTCGCTTTTCCTGGGGCCCCCCGCGTTCGCTCCGATCCCCTGTAAGGCAGCACGGGAGGAGCGCGAGCCGTGAGGTGGCTCCGGCCTGTCCCCGAGCAGCGGTGCCGCTGTCATCCTGCGGGACCAGGAGACGGACGATGCAGCGGGCAAGAAAAGGGTTCCTAGTGTCTTCCGGAGAGTAGAGACCCTACAGCGTGGAAGGAGACGGTGGAAATAATGCAGATAAAACTTTGCAAAGATAAAAGCCTGTGTGAAATGCCACTACAACTCCTCGTAGAAAGTTGGTGATCTTTAGCCCTTGTCTATAAACGGCTCGGCTGCAGGGCTGGCGCGTGGACGCGTGCTTTGGTCAGGGTGAGTGGGGCCCCGGGGGCCGGGCCGGGCTCTGGCCCCAGGCACGCAGCGGCGCCGTGCCCCCAGCTGGGGCAGCCCTCGCCCCGCGGGGTCGCTGGGGCCGGGGCGGGTTGCAGGGGTCGCTGACAGCGCTGCGCCGGGGTGCCCCAGGGGGGTGCGCCTCGTCTCCCCGCTCCTCTGAGAAGAGCTGTTTCTGGGTGTAAGCGCTGGAAAGGCGCTTTTTCCAGCTTGTAAATGTTTCATGGGAAAAGGCTGTCAAATATTTATTTTTAAACACCTGAACAGTTATTAAATATTAACCCACCTCCTGAAATGCTCGCCTCGCTGTTGGTGCGTTTTCAACCAAAAGCACCAAAAGCAAGTAATCACTTTGTGGAAGATACTCCAACTCTCCATCAGCCTGCTCATGTACTTTATCACCACTGTAGCTGCAGAACTAAGGCAGCGTGAATTTGGCCTTTCTAGGAGTTCTCCTGTGATCTGGGGAGGTAGGGACAGAGCAGAACCCCCAGAAACAGAGGTCGACCCTGGTTTCCCTCGAGCAGTGACTGGAGGATTCCTGGATTACTTCACTTCGTACTTATGTTTGGCTGTGTTACTTCAGGCACAATAAAAATGAAAGAGGTTTGAAGTATGTCTGCCAAGTCATGTATACTTTAATTTGCAACCGGATAAATCTCACCCTGCTGGAGTGTAGGCGTAGATCAGAAATGGGTCAGAATCTGGGCTATCCAGGACTGTACAAACACGTACAATTCATACTTGGCGTCTCTTCCTGTTGCTGGTAGTGGCCCTGTCTGCGTACACATGGACGCGTTATACCCGTACCTCCTTGTAGCTCGTGTGCAGCCTACGGGTAATGCTTATCCCACCTAAATGCATGTGAAGTATGGATTTTATCTTGATAGAACACAGGTAGATTATGTATGCAAATAATACTAAACCAGTGATATCTCAACTACACTATTGTTCTTTAATATTTACCTCTATATCCTAGACACACACACGCTGCTGAACGTAGAGGTTGAATGGCAATAGTTTTAAACCTGACACTGAGTTTATCTTTGTTCTGTTTGGGTTACAGGGTTGGGACCAGGGAAGTACATAATAAATTGGAGAAGAACAGGTGCGTAGAAAGCCAGGGTTTTGCTTTTTTTCAATTATAATTCCCTTTCACTTTTTATTTATTTTTTGGCCTATAGTCTGTCAATATTTGTTTGGCTTGGGTTTTTTGCTTTTGTTTTTAACAAATGACTTGAACGAAATTCTTAGTTACTTTTAATGAATCTTGCAATATTGCTTTGCTTTCTTATAGCTCAATTCTGCATCTCTTGCTTCCCAGTATGTTTTATTTAGCTGCATAATTGCATTACGATAACCCTGCAAAGCCCTGATCCTGCAAAGTAAATCCCCACGTGCATAACGGTGTAATTTCTTACTTGACTTGAAGTAATAAACTAACCAAGTGTGCAGCGAGAATACAGAATAAAGACCAGTTCCTGATCTGACGCTCTTGTAGCCCCAATAGCCAAATCAGAAATGTGGTGAAAGTGAAAAGAACAGCACAGGGAGACGTGATATTTTATTTAAGATCGCACGATGGTTTCCTGACAAAGCTAGGACTAGGAGCCAAGCCGCACAAGGCACAACCCATAGCCTGTCTGCTGGACTGAGGTGGTGCAGTGTGAAGCATGCAGGTAGTCCCGGTGACTGCTATGCACATGTGTAAGTGCTTTGCTGGATTAAGGCCCAAATTAAGCTTTAGCCCTCTGTGAAATTGATTTCTGGTGTGTGCTCACAAGCTGACAAACCACCTGTGTTTTCTTTAGACGTGCACATTTGAAAGAATGCTTTGAGACATTAAAACGCAACATCCCCAACGTAGACGACAAGAAGACCTCAAACCTCAGCGTCCTAAGGAGTGCCTTGCGATACATCCAGGTACCGATGGCGTTCGGGTGGCTGCTGCTTGCTGTTGGCCGTTGTCGTATGGCGCTTTGTCTGCTGAAACAGAGAGAGAGAGTGGCTTAAACCGAGCTAAATATCTGTTTCTGTAATGAAAAGGAGAAAAGTGAACCCACCCTGCTCTACCCCCATGCAAGTGTAGTCACGTAAACTCCAGATTTCCAGAACTTGTAGGTCTTCTAGGAATGCTTGCTTCATGCAGTCTCCTTATACTTGAAATTCCCAGCTAACTGTAAGTCGTCGGTACCATCAGTAGTGGTGGACCAGGTGGCTTTCACCTTAGCGCGACAGATAATCTAAATGATCCTAAAAAGGGACATCTAGTCCAGTATATGCTACTTCTTTTTCACTCGGGGGAATTTTAATCCGTGTGATTTGGGGGGGTTTCTGTTTGCTTAACCAAAACAGGCAGGTTTGTTCTGAATGTCTCCAATTTTTGATGAGGTGGAGATGTAAATACATGTCACTTACGTGGAGGTAGGGAAAGACTGGAGCTTAGGGTTAAGTGTTAATGTTTGCTTAATTGTTGTTCGTCATACTGACACGGTCTGCAGTCTTGTCAACTGGCTTTGTCCATTGCGTTGTTCTTACCCAGTATGTTTTCTGCATTGATTGTGTGGGAAAATGGTTGATAGTTGCCCAGAAGTAGTTCTCAGAGGTGTCCTCTGTGATTGTGAAACCAGTAGCGTGTAATGCAATCAAACTCATTCTAGAAAATGGAAAATTTGCTAAATTCATAGCATTCTCTTGCAAGTGAAGACGGCCAGTAGACCTCCAGCATTTTGGCTGGAATAAAGGGTGCTGAGGGCTGCTCACAGGCGGGCTTGTCCACAGTGAAATGTTGTCTGCTTTCTTCTCTTTCTTCCCATATTTCTCAGTATCTCTCAGATGCCATTTTAATTGTATATTCAGAGGTACCGGACACTCACTGCCCACATTACCTTTTCTGTGGAGCGTCAGTAAGTACTCGCCGACTTGGAGAACTGGGCCAGCTCGCCCCTTCTCAACGGCCTTAACCCGTGACGTCCCTTGCAGAGCGTTTGGCTGGGGCATGGAAACCAGACAGATTTTAATGGTACCCAGCCACTAGAGAGTAGCAAACAAGAAGAAAAATCTGTGTTGTTTAAAAAGGTCACTTCTGGAGAAGTGGTTGTATTATGGTTAATAGGCATCAGAGAAGATAAGAGCATTTCATTTGATTTCGGGCAGCCTGGTGTCAGTGAAGAGATGAGCTTTCATTAGTGCTAACAGAGATGGAGTGATCGCATCGCCTGTTCTTGCACTTGGGACTCGAGTCCAGTCGTGATGTCACGAACAGCGCTGTTCCCAGCCTAGCCTGCTGACACTCTGTGAATACTGATGCAAGTGCAGATCTGTCCGTGAGCAGACACTGCTCTCTGGCAGAATTTTTGCTCTGTGCTTCTGCGAGACAGCTTAAAATGCTCTTCGAGGCTGTCGGTGGGGGTGGCCGATTCTTTTTCTCCTTCCCCTCTAGATCTGTTGTGAAATACATTGACTCTGGTGCTTAGGTGCGACGCACTTCTGTGCTCCCTACACGCATGCTTACAAACAGCTCTGTAAATTGCTGGGAATGAAACTCCTGTCGTGTTTTCTTAGGAAGCATAAACTACTTTTTGATGGTCCACCGTGTGCCCATGGATTCAGAAAAATATTTAAGTTTCTTCCACATGGGATGCGGTGCAGTGCCACCTCTGAACTGCCGTCACCAGTATGGATCCTTTGTCTGAGTTCTGTCTCTCTGGCCTGCCACCTGCAAGTAGCAAAGGGCAATTGGGGCAATTGAGCCAGGGTTGGTTGGTCGGTTTTGGTTTTACTTCCTATGAAATCTCTGTGTTTTGGTACAGGGGCGTCTGCCCTTCTGCCCACCCCTAGAGCTTTGCACAGGTGAAGGGAGCTCCGACCCCAGGGCATTTGCCCTCGGGTGAGCGGCTGCAGGTAGGGCTCGGAGGGACGCGAAGGCACAGTGACGGGGTGCTCTGAGACCTGTGCAGTGTTTTCACTTGGGGTTTGAGGGGGGCATGAAGATGCGGAAGACATGTCTGGTGACTGTTGTGGTTCACTGGTGCATAACTGCTGCTGACAGGTTAGGTTAGAAGTTAGCTGTTCTCCTGGAGAGTCAACGTACCTTCCTCGTAAGCTGCTTTGAATTTCATAGCAAGAAAGGGAACGGGAAATTCTGAGCTGCCCTTCATGGGGGGCAGATGTCTACAGGCAGCGCGTGCCCGTGGCTGAGCAGGGACGCCTGGGCAGGCCGACGACAGAGCAGTGCGGTAAGGCCCCGGGCTCGGGGACTTTGCTGCGGGATCCCGAGGGGACCAGTGCCTCCCTGGCAGGCACGGCGGGCTGCTCGTCCCTGGCGGGGGCACCGCCGCCCTCGCCCAGCCGCAGTACTGGGCACTCGCGCGCTGCCCGGCGAGCCGTGCTGCCCCTCGGCTGGCAGAGGGGGCCGGAGGGGCGCCGCAGGCCGCGTGGGAAGCGCGTGCCTCAGCAAAGAGCCGGCTCCAAAGTGCTGGGGCCAGAGGCCACGGGCTTGCTGCCAGCTGCCTCGCCGGGAGGCTGCGCAGACGCGCTGCAAACGAGAGCGGCCTCGGACCTGCGTCGGGGCACGGCTGCACAGCCGGGTCAGGGCCAGCGCAGGGCCCGCTGCTGCCGGTGGGTGGAGGCAGGAGACGGAGCCCGGCCTGCGCGGCGATGGCGATGAAGGTCGTGCTGACGCCGTCCATCCCGGCCCCCCCTTCTTCCTTCCCGGCCGGGAGCTCCCTGGCCAGCACCCCCGGCCGCCAGCATCCCGGCCGCGTGCGCGGCGTGCACGTGGTGGTCCCGGGCTGCCCGCGCGCAGCGCTGCACGCTGGGCCCGCCGCCCGCACCGCCTGCACCACCCGCGGGCCCTGGGCACGGCCGAGCCGCCGCCACCTGCGTGAGCTCCGTGCCGATGGCAGCGCCTGCCCCTCGCGGGGCTGCCCCCAACACCGGGCGAGAGCGTCGCCGGGGGCTGAGCGGAGGTGCCACCCCCGGCATGTGCAGAGAGCAGCGGGCAGCACCTCGTTGTAAGGCTGGGCGAGGCGAATCCCAGCCTCCTCTTCAAACAGGAGCACGGAGCTGGTTCCAAGAACAAACAAAAGAACCGTTCTATTCTTGGCAGCAGAAATACGGAGCTAGCACCCCCACACGTGGAACGTCTCCGTCTCCTCAGCCTCTGCAGCCTTCCAGGTTTCTGCAGACAGCCACAGGGTACCACGAGTCCCGTGCCGAGCTCGGCACGTCTCGCTGACGGGCTTGGAGCTGGCCTCTGCCTTGTGAAGAGAACATGGGCATTGTACAAAAGGGGTTTAAAAATCAAGACTCAACATGGCAAAGTGTTTTTTCACAAAAGAAACAAGCCTTCCGCAGGAGGAGTGCAGCATGCCAGCCCCGAGGCTCTGCCTGGCTGATGATCTGTGCCCGCAGGAGTATGGCCGTGCACTAATTGCTGCAGCCTCTCTTCCTATGAAATCCTTTTTCCCCATTCCAGCTGGAACTTCTTAGAAACAGGCTGTTTGGTTCCTTGGCTGGATTTGAATATTTGTATCTGCATCAAATCAGATAAGTCAAGAAGTTAAATTCCAAACTTCCCATGGAGCTGTCATTCTAATTTATCCTTCGAGCTGGGTCTGCGCTCTACAAGAGTAAATTAGAATCTCTGCAATTAAGCACACTGTTGCACAAAGGAAATTAGGCTGAACACAGCTGGAAGTTAATAATCCTTTTAAATGGCGATTCGGTTTTAGGCAGTGCAGGCTGTTGTGTTGCGGACCAGCTTTGTGGCTTTCGGGTGAGGGAGTTTTGTCCCCTGCAGGTGGCAGTTGCTTGGGCTCCGTGCCTGTGACAAAGTGCGTGGTTGTGCAAGCTACCTGCCCTTTGTTCCTCGCCTTCCTCCCTGGAAGGCAGGAGAGACAGTGCTGCAGGCCTCCTCAAAGTTCTCCTAGGCCCTAAAGTGCCACGGGAAAAATGCAGCGGGAGGAAAATGCTGGCGTCTGCTTGTGGGGAGCAGTGCCCGGGTGCCCGTGGCTGGGTCGGGACCTGGTCAGAGAGCAGCTGGCCGAGGCCGTCCCCTCCCCGGGCAGCGAGCGGGGGCCGCAGCGTGCTCTGCGTGCCTGGGGAGGGTGCTGCTGGCGTGGCCGGGGAGCGAAACTCGGAGCAGAAGGCTGCAGATGCGGTTCATAGCCAGGACTTCGGTGCAGCTGGGTGTTTTGATTTAATTCTCTTTGAAGGATTCCTTGCCCCCTAGGAAATGTTGTAATCATCATAGTTGGAAGCTAATTGAAGCCCTTAAGCAAGGCTGTTTTCTCCTCTGTGTTCTCACACTGTGGCTGTCGCTATGGTACCTGAACACCTTCCAGTTTCAGGGGTTATTTCCTATTGCATACTTAGTGTGAAACAACATCCAGGCGATGAGCTCACCGGGTAACACCAGGACAGCCAAAAGCAGGCAGCCTGCGAACAGCTCCGAGCCGCAGCCTGATGGCCCTGCGCTCACACTGCAAGTCCCGTTTGTCTGCCAGAGCCTCCCCCTACGACCAGAGTCAAATGCTGATCGAACAATAGCGTGCTTACAAAATATTAGGCAAAGCTGAGCTCCCCGAAGCTTGCAAGGGGCAAAGAGGAGAATCCTTGGAAGCCCTTTGTGGAGCAGGACACGCTTGATCCACGGGACTGCACGTGCTGCTTAGCGCAAGGCTTGGAAGAGCGGGGAGAAAAAAAGGTGCTGTGATAACAAACATCGGCTCCCGTTGTGCCAGAGGAATGTTTGCTCTGTATAGCAATGGACTTCCCTTACAGATTCACAGAGCTCATCTTCCAGTCCTACTCGCTGCTTTTGTAATATTGGAGGTAGGAAATAACTACGAAATGAACTTGGGGTTTATAGCATGACCCATATGTCATGTGTTGCCAAGGAAAGGAGCAGGAAGGGTGCAGTTTCTCCCTACCTCAGGAGCCAGGGTTTAAATCATGCCCAGCATCCTGCTGACGGAATGATACCAGAACAAAGCCACGGACACCAGCCCAAGCCTTGCCTCCTGGTCTTTCTGCAGCCTTCCCAGTAATCGCAGAGAAATTCCTGTTGCTGAACAGTCTTCTGATTTTTCTGGATATAGATGCAGTATAGAACAGTCTTCTGATTTTTATGCATGTAGAGGCACTTAAATAAATCTATAAATGAGTGACAAAGCCTTTAGAAGTTACACAGCTGCTGGTGTGAGCCGGCTGCAGCCTCTTGTTCTCACTCAGGCTGTCCACCAGCTAGCCCAACAAGTGTGTTAGCGCAGCAAAACCTTCACAGCCGACATCTTCCCGTGGTCCGGGTTCTGGGAACCGGGTGCTGCATCAGAGCAGCTGAGGTGCTGCGTCAAAGCCGCTCTTGGGAGCAGCCAGCTCCTGGGGATGCCAGCACTGAAGCAGCCCGGAGCCCCGTCCCGCGGCGCGGGGACAGCCCCTGTGCGCCTCTCGCCGCCTCCCCTGCAGGAGGGTGAAAGCAGCGCCTGTCAGTTTGCGTGGCCCTCGGTCCGGTGCCCCCTCAGGGGCTGAGTTTATGCTAAAAACACAAAATGAAGTAGTGTTGTACTGGACTCGAGGTAATTGACATCTCTTTAGATTTGCAAATAAACGACCACATGGTTCATTTTGAAGGAAATGTGCCCAATTTCCTCGTCTGATTGCAAATGCAGGCCTCCTCCGCTGACCTCCCTTTGCATCGCTGCCATGTCCTCAGCTGACCTGCTGACAAGGCCACCGCTGCCCGATCAATGTCATTGCCCTGTGTCAGATGTGACTGCTTCAGACTGAAGCTAAAGCAAGGACAGTGTCCGTCAGTCCCAGATCACTGCCAGATGGAAAGAAAAATAGTTTGGCAAACTCAAACCAGTGGACAGGGATGTGAAATAGGAATAAAGCGGGGAGTGATTATCCTAGGAAGTAAAAGGGACTTTGTCCTTTCCTAAACAAAAAAACAGCAACATAATCCTGCAGTAGAGAGTGTGTCAACATCAACATCAGTCACTGGATTTTGATGCAGGAGACCTTGTCTGATTTTATTCTCATTACCACGCTGGTTCCTTCCGTTTTCCTTGTGCCTGCTTCCTCCTTTGTCACCTCTGTTTGCAGCATGAGCTCTACTGCCACCTCTCCTCAAGTCACCATCTAAGCTGAGAGCACCGGATGCTCTTGTAAGGTGAACAATAAATTACAGAGCTGATTCCTGACCTCCTGCCGGGAGTAGAAACCCATCACAAACTGATTTATCTGTGCTAATCAGTAATGCTAATTGTTTGCGTGAAACATTTAAAATATCCTCGCCTGGTCTCTTTGGCTCAAACTGCGTGAAGTGACACATCGTGCACCTAAAAATGGTGCAGTTTCCCATCTATGCTAACAAAAACAGAACAAGATGAGTGGATTTTTAAAGTCCTTTGGTAATGCTTAAGTTAGGGTTTACACGTTTCATAGATAAAAGAGGACGCTGCCAATGGAGTGATTTGTGGCGCAGAGAGGTGCCGCACCGCAGACAAAGCCCACGTATCTGAAGTGAGAAGTTGGTCTGCCTGTACTCTTGAATAAAAAAATAGAGCTCCTTTACATTCCAGCCCTGTAGTGGCCGGATTATTGATCAGAATGCATAAAACCAGGCTGTGATGCTGAATCTGATCAAGTCCCTCACCTTGAAAAGTGTGCCTGTAACTTGTTTTGTTGTTGGGTTGTTTTAATTCAGTGCCAGCTACCTTCTGTAAAACTTGCCTGGTAAGAACCTGAGTCCATCACTAGTCTCAGTGACTCCTTCATGTGAGCAGCACTCACATGCAAAGCAGAGCTGCTTTGCATTGTTTACCTGACCCGATCAATTGATTCTATCTTGTCTAATTAGCCTGAATTTCATTGCGAGTAATAAAGGCTCCCAGCAACAATAGGCTGTGGTCATGGAACAAGGGTATGGTATCATCTGTGGGCGTCAGAAAGAGGTGAGAAATCGGACTTAAAAAAAAAAAAAAAAAAGGTGTTCAGTAAGTAAAGCAAATTGGAACCTGCTTAAAAGTGTGAAAGATTAAATTGGAGCACAGGGCTGGTTTCCACTGCAGTCAGTGGGAGCTGCACATGCACAGCAAGTGCAGTTCCTGCTCCTCATGGAGCCACTGAAGGATTGATTTTAGCTTCAGGGCCGTGACGGCAGGCTGCATCCGTCCAGGAGGAGGGGTTCTGAGCCTGAGAAGCTGGGGGAGGCTCCGAGCTCCCTGTCCCTCGGCATGCTGCCTGAGGCATGAACGCTCGAGTTCCCGCTGCTGGGCATCTTTCAGTAGCTTCCAGCACGTAGCGCAGGGCTGTGCCTCGCGTGCACTGGCGCTGACGGATTGTTTTCCCTTTGGATAGCTTGCACAGTCATCGAGTACAAGGAACTTGGGATTCTCTTCTTGAATCAGAGAGTGTAGCGCTCCGGCTGGCACGTCTGCCGAGAGTGATGTGGGCCCCGGGCGGCTGCAGACATCTGAAATCAGATCCCTTACCATCCCTCACCTCCTGGGGTGAGACGTACCCGAAGGGAGGCTCTATCTAGAGAGCAGTCGGTGGATTAGCTTCCTTTGCAGCAGTAGCCACAAAACGTGTCATGCAATAGAAATAAAAAAAGCCAGTGTTTGAACCTTGTTGAGTGACTGGAAGCTGTCCCCTTGCCAGAAGGGACGGTGATTTTCTTGAGCACTGTCTCGCTTGTGACTCGCACACAGGAGTTTGGAAAGGGTAAACAAAATTATAAATCTTTTACATATTTTTTAGTTGCTAGAAAACCCACAGCTATCACCCTGCTATCATTTAAGTAATAGCTTTAGGAAGCACTTAAGGTTCTAAAACACAAACCAAACCTAGCGGAGCGTAGCACAGGGTTTTGAAATGGCAGCTGTGTTGTAGTCGAGTACCATTGCTCGTACTCTGGGTGTGCTGTCAGAGAACAGGCACGGGAGAGGAGTGCACGGGACGTGACAAAAGCAGTGATGTGTACAACCTGATTGCATGGGCTTTATTTCATAACCGTTTTGTTTTGTGATTTTGCTTTTCTCTGAGAGCCTGATAGGAAGAGGTTAGGAGCCCAGTGGCCTGTGTTACCTGGGGAGCTTGGGTTCCTGTTCTTGTTCGCAGATAGCAAAGGTGTGTGCTGATACTCTTTACAATTATAGGGAAGTAGGCTCTGACCTCATAGCACTGCAGACAAATAGTCACAAGAAAACAAAATTGCTGTGTGTGCCTCAGCGCAGCAGAGTTCAGCCCATGTTACACAATGCTTTGCAGCCACAGGTGCCAGGGGCAGTCCTGCTAGACGTTCAGTCAACTACAAAATAATAAACGAGGGGGATTTTGAAATTATAATACAGCAGCAGGAAGTTGGTATCAGCTTCATCTCCTGTTGTCATGTTAGTGTCACTATGATGTGATAGAAATACTGATAAAGTGTACATTGGAGATAGTGGAAATACAAGTAAAATTGTACAAGGCTCCCTGTCTCAGCTGTTATTTGTATAAACTGAATAGTGATGCTGATCCTGCTTGTGCCTTGGTCTTCCCTTCCAATTCTTACCGTTCTACCCAAACACTTTTCTGTGGGCACCTGTGCCTTCTTTTCTGTCTCTTTCTCTTTGCTGTTACTGCCAGGAAAGACACAGGCCATGGGAAACCGGGTGACTGTAAGAGGTGGGTGCCATCTGTTGGGCATGATTGTTCCCTGTGTCTGTACTTTAAGAAAACGGGAACTGGCCCCTGAGGGTGGTCAGGCGATTTTCTGCAGCGCTAGTAAGACCAGCTTGTATTTTGGTCCACATCCCAAAAGGTCTGAGATACTCCTAGCGGCACTTTCCGCTCAAGTGTTGGTTCATTCTGCAAACAGACTTACGCAGGCAAAATGCTTCGTCAGGTTTTGACCACGTCGGGTGTTCCCAGGTAGCTCACAGCCTTGTGTTAATCCCGGGGCATTGTCTTTAATTAGGTGACCCGGCGCCGTCAGGGCCTGGCTGTCAGCTGCTGTTACGAGATTAGGCTCCAGGATGTGTTGGAATTGGTTGCTGAGATACTGCATTTTTCTCTGCAAATTGCTACGCCAGGGAGAAAAGGAATCTGCTAGATACTAATTTGTGTGGTCCTATAGGAATGCTCTGTGAACCTCGCAGCTTATAGTGTGTCTTAGCCAGTCAGCATCGCAGTCACATTCAGTTTTGATAGATTTCAATAGTAGCTAATATATTTAGTAACACAAAAGCTGTTGAGTGTCAATAGGCTAGTCTAAAAAGGGGATAGTTTTAAGACCGGTTTGGAAATATTACCCTTTGTTCCCCTCCCCGCTCCCTCATCATCTTGGGGGCAAAGCATGGCTTCCATGTTGGGGGGCCAGAAACACGTTGTGGCTGCTCAGGGCCTATGTAAGATTTAGCAAAAGCAGAGCCCACTTCTCGTAACCCCTTCTTCTGTGTTGCTCAGTTTCTGCACAGGTCGGTGATACTGAATTTGTACAGGTTGGGTGGGTTGGCAGCATACCGATCAGCTGAGAATTACGAAAACTTCCAGAAAGGATTGAACCATACATAAAACTTTTAGTTTAGAATTCTTGCTGTGCTCCACTCTTCTGGTTTAGTATTTGTTGTGATTCACAACTCGGCGTCCCCAGTAGCTGGCACCATCCTGTCGCGTTGTGGTAAGGGTTTCAGGGGGCTCTGGGGCTGCCTCAGCCCAGCGGGGCGTGCTGGGGCCTGCAGGGCTGCCCCCGCCTCAGGGCCGCCTCGGAGAGCGGCGGGGGGATTCCGAGCGCCGGCCGTGCGGGGACGGCGGGCACGGGTCAGCCGCAGAGCTGCCGGCGCTGGCAGTCGTAAACCCTCTCCCGTGCACGTTTGTGGCATTGATTTGTGGCCTCGCGCAGGTGCAGGCGGTGGTTTGTGTTTAACCACGGGCTTTTTCATGCTGCCCGGAGATCTGTTCTGTTTCCTCCGCGGCCGAAGCAGTGAGGGAGGTAGGTCGACAGAAATCCTCTGGTGACCCAGATCCGATCTGTGGGCCGTAGGTGGAGCTACCGCAGCGTGAGTAACTAGCGCTGACCTCCTTACCGCAGTGGAGAAACAGGGGAGAGAGGCGGTGCGGGAGGATCGGCGCCTTCCCGAGCCACCAGGAGCTCGGTCTCCTGAGACCCGAGGCCGAGGTTTGCGGTGGGTGGGAAGGCGCCGCCCGGCTCTGCTCAGGCAGGGCCCCCGGCCCCGGGGAGGTCAGGCCGTCAGCGGGGCTCCCTTCGCCTCGCTGCTGCCTCCGAGACGTGTGGGAGGGCCGCTGGGGATGGCCGGGGCGGCGTGCCGCTCCTGCCGGGCAGCGGGCCTCCGTCACAGCTCCCCCACGGGCACGTGGCTGTCAGGGCTGCCAGCATCCGCCAAAACGCGCTGTTAGGAAGCGCGCTCCCGTCACGGGGAAGCCCTCGCCTGCGTGCTCCCCGGTGGCAGCCGCTCGGAGCCCCGGGAAGCCGTGTGTGCCCACGGGGAGCTCCTGAGCGCGTCCTGCCTGGGGGCTGAGCCGAACTCGCAGAGATAGTCACAGAGGGAGGGCCGTAGCCAGGGCCCATCCAAAGCCGTGCTTTGTCTCACGCAGCAGCCGCAGCGAGATGCCTCCAAGAAAGATACAAGAATACTGCAGCACGTAGATGCAGCGATAATGTCTCCGCATTTATCTCCTCCTCGTCTCTAACGGTGAGAGATTCGGCTGTAGCTCCGGAGCGTAACTGCGGGTTGCCTCCCAGAGCTGCCGTCTGTACGTCCTCACGTAGGCTCAGGAAAGGCTTAGGAGCCTCACATCCACTGATCTTGACACTAATAGTAATCGCTCCTTGAAATGCAGTGTGATTGATTTTAGCTTGCAGAAAATTATTAGTTCTACCACAGACATATTTGCCGTGTGAAGCAAATTAAAATTATTTGGTCAGTATAATTTTCCAAATAACAGACACCACATTTCGGGGTATTGGGGCATCCAGTATCTTCTAGCATCATTGAAAATGTCTCACGTTTCCTGAATGACAGAGATTATTTTAAAAAAAAAACAAACAACAAAACCACACAACCACACTTAACACATTGTCATTGCAGACAATACTTCAGTATTTTTTTTAACGTTGGATTTTTCTTAACCTTGAAAGTCATGTCAAAGAATAGAGCAGATCTGCGGAACTGGTGAAAGCCAGCATGGTTTTGGTGATCGCCACTGGGAGCTGCTGTGCCTTGCCTTGGTTTGTGTTCGCACTCTGTGTTCCAGTCATTTGCTGCTTCTCTCTCTTTTTTTTTTTTTTTTTAAAGTCCTTTATTCTTTGTCTTCCCGATTTGGATTCTTGCTACCCTCTATCCTAGTAACTATTTATACTTCATTCAGAGAGCTGTGCTCGCGGGAGGCTCGATCCTCTCGGAGTTGCAGGGCCAGTGCAAATAGCCATTTTACAAGTATATTTTTGTTCCAGAGATTGTGGCCCACTGCGTTTTTTATCAGGAGTCTTATGTGCTAACAGTGTGCAAATAATGAATAGTAATAATAATACATGTTCTCATTCTCTCATGATTCTGTTCTCCAGACAGATTCCCTATTCTGTGGAGTATTTCTGGCTGGATATTTATCTCTTCCTCTGCAAACCAGAGGGAGCAGTGCTGGGTGCCCAGAAATGTGATGGTCACAAGCCCCTCACCAGCACAGCTCTTGTCACGTGCAGGAAAGCCGGGACAGCAAGCGGCTCGCTCGTTTCCTGAAAGCACAGTGCTTGCTGCGTGCGTGTGAGGGTGAAGTCACATCCTAGAATATAACAGCTCTCCGTGGCTGTCGTCCTTGTCTGGGGGTTAAACAAACGGAAACGCCAGGTCACGGGGCCGCTGGCAAACGGCCCGGCAGGTCTGTGGGCCTGCAGAGGCCGTTGGCACCGCTCTGCACACTGCGTCTCCTCCTCTGAGGTGTCTGCGAGGCAGCAGCCGTGCGTGTGAGGGGCTGGCTGCCGCAGGGTGCTGGTGGTCAGGCCTCGGAGCAGGGCAGCGTGGTCCCCGCTTCGTACTGCGAGGTGTGTCTTGGTTTCGGTGTTTGTATGAAGTGTTAGTTTTGAGAGCTTAGGAGACTGGAAATAATGCAAAGCCAGTGGTAAACAGCCCGAAATCCTTGCTCTGCACCTCCTCCTTCCTCTCCTCCCTCCGCAGACAAGCTCTCACCTTCCCACAGTCAGCTGGGAAGGGAGCACCTGCAAGACCCCCGCGGTGGGAAGCAAGGCGTGAGATGTGAGATGTGAGACGTGCCGTGGGCCGCAGCCTCCCCGCGGGGCGCTCGGGCCGGCCTGGCGGGGCTGCGTTGGACGTGCCCATGGGCTGGTGCTGCCCGGGGCCTTCAGGGACGTGGCTGCTCGGCGTGTGGGCACCAGCAAACAGCGGCTCTCGTTGGATAGCCACAGACAGATGCCGTTGTGCGTGTGAGACCAAGTGGTGGTCAGATAAAAGGTGCTGAGCCCGTCGGTGCTTGCAGTGAAATGCAGTGTCTGCTGCCGCCGCAGGCTGCGCCTCCCTTGGCAGAGACGCGCTGCAGCCTGGGCCAGGGCAGGTGAGCCTTTGCCCTAGGGCCCCAGAGCTCTGCACATCGTCCCGAGGTTCCCTTGCCTCTGGGTAAGCGAGACTGGAGCCCTCTGCTGAGCAAAGGCTCCCAGGAAAACGCGTGAGGGATGGCGGCGGTTCGGTGCCCGGCCGTACCTGCTCCCGGCTGTGCGGCCGTGGGCAGCGACGGGGCAGCAGCTGCTTCGGCTGCTGGCGGCGCTGCGCCTGTGTTCTGCGGTCCGTGGCACAAGAGCATGCAGGAGCCTGCACGGCCCCGCTGCGAGATGGCATCTGTAAGAGCCAGCCGAGATGCAGTTGCCATGGAAACGAGGGATTTTGTCCCCGTGGCAACCAGCCGGGGCTTTCCCACCAGCCAAGCGAGCTCCCGGAGAACAAGCGCCACCCTCACCTCCACTACGGGGCCTCATCCTGCCCGGCGCTGCTCTCTGCACCTCCCGCAGGCCCGGGCCGTGCTGCCGGGGGCAGCCGAGGCCGACGTGTATGGAGGCCGCGGGCACGGCCTGACGCCACGCGGGACAGCCGCGCGGGAGGCAGGCACTTGGATTTCAGGCTTGCTCTGGTTCTCCTCCATCACTGTGGGCTCGGTCCGGTTGGGCACGCGGTTGCTTCAGATGCTGAATTTTAGAGAAACCGTTCCTTGCACCTGAAGAACTTCATAGAAGATGTAGCAAGATACGAAGCAGTAATGTCCAAAATTGATATAACTCATTAACATCCCAAAAGTACCGCAGGTGGGTGTAACAGCTCTGCCAACAGCCTCAGGGACTTAGGCTGTTTGGGGACTGCACTTTCCACAGCGAGCCCCCTTCCTTGAGGCGTTTCAAGAGGCAGGCTGGTGTCATCCTGCAGCTCTGCTGCGGCGTGGCAGTCCCTGCGAGGGTAAGAGCCTTTTCTTAGGATTTAGCTGTTTTCGTTATACACAGGCGTCAGAGTGGTGTATGGCACCGCACAGCCCGCACTGACCGGTCGTCTTCTGCTGGAGTCTGCGGGGGTGCCGCACGCGGGATGGCGGCACGGGGGGCTCCTGGGGGCCGAGAGCTCCTCAGGGTCTGCTCCGGCACGTGCAGTCACGGTAGCCAAGAGTTAAGGAATCTGGTTCAAAATTACAAATCACTTTCATGATTGCTCATTGATGGGGAATTTTTAATCAGTGAATGCTGTGTAATAGAGCACAGCGACTGAAACATACTTCTGGAAAAGCTTATAATTGAAAGTGAGTTTTTAAATTGCTAATATAATGCCTATAAGGGGAGCTTTTTAATAAGACCTTTTAAGCCTCACTGATGCCAACTACAGGGTTAGCATTATTCTTGAGGCAAGCGCAGAGAGCATTGGGAGCATTATTTTCCATCTTGACATAAGAATAAGCAATTTAATTACAGCCAGCTATAAAATGGAAAATTCTTTACAGTGACAAATGAGTGTTGCAGTGTAGTGACAACAGTAGTTTGTTTCTGGTTTGTTTACCAAATAATGGCAAGTGGGATGCGCACAAGGACCAAATAATGGCTCTGCAGTGAGAAGAATGGGCACAAAGGCGCAAAATGTTACAGCTCGTATTGCGTCGTGTGCTTGCTGTCACTGCGGTTGTGCTGGTTTGCTTTAATAATCCGTGTGGGAAAAGGCTGCTTTGAAGCTGGCAGCTGCATGTATAGGAGGAAAAGCCGATCCCATGGGTAGCAAAAGCAAACCCCTGTATGGATTTCGATTTGGTCACTGCTGTTGCAATAAAAGATGAGAGACCTCACTGTGCCCTCCCTTCCTCGTCACCATCTCCACGTGTGCGGGGCGGGTTTGAGGTCAGGCAGCGCCGCAGCAGATACGTGCAGCTCCCCAGCGTTGCCTGGCTCGCTCCCAGCCTCAGAACAGGCGTGTTTTCCCTGGGACTGCTCTCGTACTTTGCATCAAGGCATGCTGACGTGCGTGGCTGAATGACCTTGTAAATACAGCCTTCACTTTCAGAATTGTTCCACCCTTCTGGGAAATGGAAGAAACTGCCAAACAAGAGGGATACTCGTCCCTGCAGCAGACTGTTCCTGGGCGCTTTATGTGGCCTCTGCTCCCGGTTTCACGTGTGGTTAGGAGTTAAACTGCAAGAACTCTAAATGCTCGGAGTGGAGTCACCAACTCCTTTTCGCTAGAGCTGGCAGCTGGTGTGCACAACTTCTCAACCGCCAAAAGCCACGGACGCATCCGCATGAAAAGCAGGAAATCCGTGATTTCTTCCTGGGGTAGACAGATTGGCTTCTCCCACAGCACTGTCAGGGTTCACGATGTGTTTGTAGATTTTTTTCAAGTGCCTAAGAAGTAAAACAAAAGCCAAGTTTAACGTTGTGATTGTCACAGTACCTTCTTCATGCTGCAGAGTAAGAGTTTCCAGAGCAACCAAGGCTTCCGATTTCTTAACGTCAAAAGAAGCAGTCCTGCAGTGGTGCTGGCACAAGTGTAGGGAGGAGGGTCTGGGCCGAACTTTGGTGCTTGGGAAGAGCTGTGCCGGCGGAGCCGCACGGCGTTGCCTCATGCCAGGCTCGTGCCCTCGGCCCAGCTCCGCAGCACGGCTGGAGGCCTCGCTGCGGGTCAGCGCCGTGGCAGGGACGGGGCCTGCAGGCGTTGCGGTGACACAGGGGTTGCCGGCCGTGGCTGCTGCTCCACCAGCCCCCCTCCAGCACGGGATGTCCCTGTGAGCGCTCCTCCTGCCACCCGGTGCTGGCTGAGCTGCCTGGTACCCAGCAGAGATTTCTGGCTTGCTGAACGCAGCGGCAGGGCTGGGCGGCCTCGTAGTTCAGTGTTTGGGGTTCACCTAATTTGGGTGCAGTCGTCCTTAAAGCAGTGATTTCCAGGCGTCGCTGGGGGACTCCAGCCTGGTCCTCGGCTGCGGGCAGGGAGCTCCTGCTGTGGGACCACGGCCCAGAAGAAACTGCAAGGCGGTGCAGAGGAAAGCAGCATCTTCTGGGCAGTAACGGTCTGAGTCGTCAGGCCTGGATCAAACCCGGGGTGTGCATCCTTCCGCATCTTGGCTGGCGGCTCAGTCTTTGTCCCAGTTACAAGCACTTTATCAAAGCCTTCGCTGTTGCCTTCCCGGCAGTTCCCAGTGGGAGCGGTGCTGGAGAAGTGGGTCAGATAGCAGCTACAGACCTGCAGCTGTCCCGGATACATGCCTCGGCTGAATGAAATTTCAGACCTGGAAAGACAGGTGGTTGGCCATTTGTATGAATTCCTTTTGTTGATGTTTCATTCTTAATTACTTATTTTACGGAGTTTCAGGGTCTCCTCTGCCCGTTTCAGTTCTAGCTTTACGTGCTAATTCTGTTGGAAGATGGCAAGGGTTTGGATTTGGTGAAAGGAGTGTCGGTATGGTTGCTGCTTATTTTAAAAATAAATATAACTGCCGTGACTTACGTTTCTTTTTTTGTATAGAGTAGGATCTGTTGTGATAATACTGCTGCAGCAAGAAATTCCTGTTTCAGAAAAAAGGTACAGGAGACCAGTGCGTGTCTCTGAAGGTGTTTGCTGTTTGAGAACATACAGGCAAGCGCAGTCAGAACGACTAAGGTTTGGCTGACCCTGTGGAGTTTCTGATGTGTGACTGGAAAACCTGGCACCTGACGTGGGCAGGATGATTTGCAAAAATTAACCCATCAGCAGGCAGGTGCCAGGTGGCGGTCTGTCCAGGGGGGCCGCCGATGACGCCGCTCAGGGAGGAGCACAGGCAGATGATGACCCCCCATCAGTACCAGGCCCCCAGTGGCACCGATGGGAAGAAACACAGAGGCAGGAGGGGGTCTGCTCCCTGTCCCGCCAGCCCTTCTGGGCTGCATCAGCCCCTTTTACCCAGCCCGGCTTGCAGGGCGTCCTCTAGCCCTGGTACAGGAGATCCAGGCGTGGGAGATGGCAGAAACACCAGGCTCCTACTGGAGACACGAGCTTTGTGCTGCAGGGGCTGGGGGGCTGGGGACAGCTCTGTTGGAGCCTCCCGGGCTCCCCTTGGAGGGTAGCACACACGTGCAGCTCCTGCAGAGCCCATGGGACTGCGCCTGCGGTGGGGTGCTGCTGGCACAGAGCAAGGGGAGCTACTGGAGAGGGAGGCAGGCTCTTGGTAATTACACCAGGTTCGTTACTAAGCCGAGTAGCGGCTCAGCCGGGAACTCCGTCTTTACACGGCAAGCTACAACAAAACGCGTCCCAGAATAGTTCCTGAAAGATGACTGGGGCCAGCAGACTCCAGCCACCTGCTCTGCCGCCTCCCCGGCACCTTCCCCTGGAGTGCGCCGGGCCGCTGCTGCCACGGCCCGGGAGCAAGGTCAGAAGTGGAGAGAGGAAGAACTGTGGAGGTCAGGAGAGAGAAAGAATGCAGGAAGAAGGTTTAATTTTCTGTCCGCAGAGTGGCAGAAATACTTTTTTTTCAGAGAAAAAGCTTTACAAATTTTCCTAAGGAGCTTTAGGCTGTTACCCCTGGAGCTGAAGTGCCTCACACCGGGCTTGGTTAACCATTTCAGTTTCGGACGCTCATCGGTTTTCCTTCAGAAAACAGAAAGTGGTTGGCCAAAGTAACCCTTCAGGTTTTCATGGCCAGGTCTCGTCCTTTCCCCTTCTGCATGAATTTGAAGGGCATAACTACATCTGAACAAGTCTCCACCAGTATAGCTGGTAGTAGAAGAAAACCAGCAATGGATGTGGGAATGACCAGGTTGGCATAGATTATATTTGTCTTTTTTCTCCTTAGATTTTTGTTTTATTTCTTCCTGTCTTTAGACTTTAAAGAGAAAGGAAAAAGAATATGAACACGAGATGGAGCGGCTGGCAAGAGAGAAGATCGCTACCCAGCAGCGACTGGCAGAAGTAAAGAACGAGTTGAGCCAGTGGATGGACATCATGGAGATTGACAGAATTATTCGACAGACAGTTCAGCCAGAGGATGACCAGGCATCTACCTCGACAGCATCAGGTATCTGCCATTTCTCTCTTCTTTTATCATCACTGTACATCACTGACACAGCTATGTAGTGGTGGTGGTGTTGGGAGTCTTCGTTTAGCACTATCACGGTTTCTTTGCATTCAGAATTAAGTAAAAGGTTTTCAAGAGTTTTCTAATCATTGATGCTGGTCTAATAAAATACTTCTACTTGTGTAAAGTATACTGAAAATCATGCATCAACAATGTTAGGTAAACACTAAGTGCAGGTTTGCACAGTCAGTCTGCTAGTATCTCACGTGAAGCTCCCTGCTCTCAAAATGTAGTTTCCCTCTTGCACAGCTGTGCACCGCTGCTCAGTAGAACTGATTGGTGTATAAGCATCTCGATGTATTTGTGCATGGAGGTGGGAAGGTGTTCAGCCATGCAGAGAAGAAGGAATTGGTACAGGAGAGATCACCAGAGCATTTGACCAACTTAATGAGCCTTCACGTTGCACGAGAAGGATTCACTATGAAGATAAAATGATACTAACGAAAATCGAGTGTGCTGTTCCCAGTAAGAAGTTCCTGTGAGGTAGGAGAGTGCATGCTTTTCTCCGTACCAGTGATCTGCAGCAGGAAGAATAGGCAGTCGTGGATGGACAGCGCTTTGCTTTCCAGGGATCGGGAGGGGGTAGCAGTTCATAACTATTTGCAGCAACTCCTTCGAATCATAACAGCATTTGCTCTTGGTGCTCCAGGCAGACGATACAGCAGGTTCCAGAAAGGGAAAACATGAACCTTCTGGTTCATTCAGAGTCCTCTATTGGGTTCGTCACCTTTGAACATGCTCTCAACCATCTCCAGGTGGAAGCTGAGAGTAGGAGTGCTTTGTAAACAGGGGCATCAGCCGGCCTCAGCTGAAAATGATGTCTTCAAGCTACTACTAACCACAGCGCTTGCAAAAGGGAAGTACGTTCCCTGGTTTTCCTGCTGCTTCCATATCTTCTGAGATTTTTAGTCTACTGCATGGCTGTCTTCAGAGCATGCAGTGCAAGATGCCCTGCTCACGATCCTCATCTCCTTAGGGTCAGTATTGCCTCATTAATTTGTGGGCTGAATGAAGACTCCTTTTTCCAGAACCAGGCTGAGGAACTTGCTGCCGTGTTTCTTCATCGGTGTTTCCTTCCTGCTCTGGGAGCAGAAGGGGTAGTTCCAAGTGGTAGAACAACTTGCCAGGATAAGAAGTCCTGTTCTCTTTGCGCACAGAGCACTCCTAATCCCAGGTTGTCTGTCTGCCTCTGCTCAAGTTGCTTCCCTTGCCTGCCAAGTGAGATCTCTCAGCCTTCTGTGGGCACCCCTCTCTGGGCTGAGAGCCTGGCTCCGTGTCCTTGGCCCACACGCAGAGAAGAGAGGGGTGTGCCACCCCTCTGGGGCTCAGTGGAGCCTGCTGTGCTGTGCTGCCCTTCCGTAGCTCAGCATCTCCTCCTGCTGCCATCTCTTCTGCTTGTGCTGCCATGTAGGAGAGGCTGGTTAGCCCAGTTCATGCTCTGCTTTCTTTTTTATGGGAGTTTCTTCCTTTCATTTTTTTCCAGAGGGTGAAGACAACATGGATGAAGACATGGAAGATGACAGGCCAGTGAACTCATTACCAAAACTAACCCAGCGCCAGCACCCAGAGCTCCTGAAAGCCGTCCCTTCAAATGCTGCTTCCCATCACCCAGCAGTTTTGCCTCAGCACCTGTCTATCCAGCAGAAGCAAACCCCGGCCCACGCACAGCCTCCCATCCAGACACAAGCACTGGTCCAGCCGCAGGCGATCGTCCCAGCACAGACTCACATCGTGGCGGCTTCGACAGTGCAATCGACTGTTATTGCCCACACCGCCACTACCCACGCTTCGGTCATTCAGACTGTCAACCACGTGATTCAGGGTCCACAGACCAAGCACATTGCTCACATTGCACCTTCCACGTCCAGCCCTGTGCAACTTACCACTGCTGCTCAGCCTATCGGCCACATCACTGTGCACCCAGCCACCATCAACCACATGGCCCACCTCGGCCAGCAGCTGCCCATCTACCCTCAGCCCGTGGCCGTCAGCCAGCCTGTGGTGAGCCACATTGCTCACACTATCTCTCACCAGCAAGTGAATGGAACCACAAGCCTTGGCCAGCAAGCGGTGATGGCCAAGCCTGCTGTAGGAACCCAAGTTGTCCATCACCCGCAGCTGGTGGGGCAGACGGTCCTAAACCCGGTGACTATGGTAACCATGCCGTCATTCCCAGTGAGCACACTGAAGCTGGCCTAGAGAGGATCGTCCGACGGCAAAGTCGTTGTTGGGAACCTTTCCTAAACTCCATACATTCCAACCACGTCCGACTCCGCGGGAGGGAAGTGCAGAAAACTCAGAGTGGCGGGGTGCGCGGGGCTGGGGCTGGCTCAGCCGCCCAGCCACGAGCCTGCCGGTGATAGCGAGACGGGGCCGCTCTGCACTTGAGTTTTGCTAATCCGAGAAAACTTCAAAGACAGTTGTTCATGGTGATTTTTTTTCCTTTTATGTGTAATCAGTGAAATATGGATATGATGTTCTTAAGACTTTAATTTTCCCCTTTTATGTGTTGCTTCTTTGTAGAATAAAATTGCTGATCTCTTTATTGAGACATTGCGTAGAATGGGAAAAAATCATAGAAGTCTATATTTATATATATGTGTGTATGTGTGTGTATATATATGTATATACATATATATATAAATATAACATTTGAAGAAGGCCTTTTGTAAGGTTGATTATTTTGCAGGATTATTAGACAAAATTCATTTTTGGAGGAAGAAGACAGAGTGTCCTCTCTAAACAAGAAACTTTAAGGTAGATGGTTTGGTGGACCAGGGTACATATACAGTGACAAAAAAAAATGCGTTAAAGGTATTTCCCGTCAATATATTATATTTCAAAAAAACATCTAAAATCACTGTGACTTGTTATGGCATTTCAAGGAAATTCTCTGTCCTGCCTACTGAAAGGAAAAAGGCAAAGACGCCAGGAGGCCTGCATGGATGAACAAGAAGCTCCTGGACAAACTCAAATGTAAAAAGGAAGCCTACAGAGGGTGGAAGGAAGGAAGGACAGGTAGTCTGGGAGGAATACAGAGAAATTGTCTGAGCAGCCGGAGATCAGTTTAGGAGAGCTAAAGCCCTGATAGAATTAAATCTGGCCAGGGACATTAAGGGCAACAAGAAAAGTTCTGTAGATACAATGGTGATAAAAGGAAGACGAGGGAAAATGTGGGCCCTCTCCAGAAGGAATCGGGAGACCTTGTTACCCAGGATATGGAGAAGGTTGAGGCACTCAGTGACTTTTTTGCCTCAGTCTTCACCGGCAGGAGCTCTAGCCATGCTGCCCAAGTCCCAGAAGGCAAAGGCAGGGACTGGGAGGATGAAGAATTGCCCAGTGTAGGAGAAGATCAGGTTCGAGACCAGCTAAGGAACCTGAAGGTGCACAAGTCCTGGGACTTGATGAGATACATCCATGAGTCCTGAGGGAACTGGCAGATGAAGTTGCTAAGCCACTATCCATCATATTTGAGAAGCTGTGGGAGTCTGGTGAAGTTCCCACTGACTGGAAGAGGGGGAACATAACCCCCATTTTTAAAATGGGAAAAAGGAAGACCCAGGGAGCTACAGGCCAGTCAGTCTCACCTCTGTGCCCAGCAAGATCATGGAGCAGATCCTCCTGGAAATAATGCTAAGGCACATGGAAAACAAGGAGGTGATTGGTGACAGCCAGCGTGGCTTCACTAGGGGCTAATTGTGCCTGACAAACCTGGTGGCCTTCTATAATGGGGTTACAGCGTTGGTGGATAAGGGAAGAGCAACTGACATCATCTACCTGGACTTGTGCAAAGCGTTTGGCACTGTCCCACACAATGTCCTTGTCTATAAACTGGAGAGACGTAGCTTTGATGGCTGGATCACTTGGTGATGAAGGAGTTGGATATGGATGGGCATGCTCAAGGAGTTGTGGTGAGCAGCTTGATGTCCAAGCTGAGAACAGCAGTGAGTGGTGTTCCTCGGGGGGAGTACTAGGACTGGTGCTGTCTAACATCTTTGTCGGCAACATGGACAGTGGGATCGAGTGCACCCTCAGCAAGTCTGCCAACAGCCCCAAGCTGAGTGGTGCGGCCGACACGCTGCAGGGAAGGGATGGCATCCAGAGGGACCTGGGCAGGCTGAGAGGTGGGCCTGGGGGAACCTCGTGAGGTTCAACAAGGCCGAGCGCAAGGTCCTGCATTTGGTTTAGGGCAGTCCCAAGCACAAACACAGGCTGGGTGGAGAATGGATTGAGATCAGCCCTGAGGAGAAGGACCTGGGGGTTCTGGTGGACGAGAAACTCGACATGAGCCGGCAATGTGCACTTGCAGCCCAGAAAGCCAGCCGTACCCTGGGCTGCTCCAAAAGCAATGTGGGCAGCGGGGCGAGGGAGGGAGTTGTCCCCCTCTGCTCTGCTCTCGTGAGGCCCCACCTGGAGCCTGCGTTCAGCTCAGGCCCCCAGCACGAGAAGGACATGGACCTGTTGGAGTGGGTCCAGAGGAAGGACACGAAGATGATCAAGGGGCTGGAGCCCCTCTCCTGCGAAGACAGGCTGAGGGAGTGGCGTTGTTCAGCCTGGAGAAGAGGAGGCTCCAGGGGGACCTCATAGCACCCTTTCAGGGGGCCTACAAGAAAGCTGGAGAGGGACTTTTTACAAGGGCATGTAGTGATAGGATGGGGTAACGTCTTTAAGCTGAAAGAGGATAGATTTAGATGAGATATGAGAAGAAATTCTGCGCTGGGAGGGTGGCGAGGCACTGGAACAGGTTGCCCAGAGAAGCTGTGGATGCCCCATCCCTGGAGGTGTTCAGTGGGTTGGATGGAGCTGTGGGCAACCTGATCTAGTGGGGCATGTCCCTGGCCATGGCAGGGGGGTTGGAACCGGATGATCTTTAAGGCCCCTTCCAACCCAAACCGTTCTATGGTTCTTTGAATACACAACCGGACTTCATTTGTTGCAGTTTTATAAATGAGTTGATTTTTATAGCTATGTCAAAACAACAAAAAAAAGTTTTTTATTATTTTAATGGATGACAGTGTTTTGTTCGGACGTTTTTGGTGGGGTTTGTTTTCTGGTTTGGCTTGGTTTTGCTAATGCAATAATTGGTTTTGCAGAACTCCTGCTTGGCCCTCCCAGTTTCAGGATTCCTTGTGCCAGTCCCAAGCCCCAGGTTTCTTTTTTTTTTTTTTTTTTTTTTTTTTTACAGTGGCAGACACTTTGTGCTAGCAACTTGCAATGTGTTCATCTGGCCTGATAGAATGGAACTTGGGACAAGAAGACCAACAGAAATTGAACTGATTTGCTGCATGGGTTACTTTTCTTTGTTAGTTTGTTCCTGAACTGACCACACTTTAGTGTGGAAGTTAATGGATTAGAGAAGGGATAAATGTGCATGTGATATCTTCCAAAGTGCAAGCAATTTTGACATCTTTTTTTCTTTTGGGGAAAAAAATAGTCTTGTGTAGGATAACAGTATAGTCCACAAGCTCAGTATGCATATCCTGACAGTGAGTCTTACAGACTACAGTGAGACGTGCACCAAAGAAACCCCACATCCTAAGTAACCATCTTGTTCCATCTTTTCTGGTAGTGAGGTCAGATCTCGTTGCAGTTAACGGCAAACTCCCAATGAGAGTGAGGGATACTGAGTGCTGGTCCCTGCCAGGCTGCCTGGGAGGTTGCTTTGGATGTGTTTTATTGCTGACTGAATATTCTGCTTCTTGCACTGTTCTGTCTGTATTGCTGCTGTTCATGATCTTTCTGTTCCTCGCACCATTTTGCATGTAGTATTACTATTAACGTTCTATTTTCCATCTTCCTCTCTTCCTAAAAACAAAAACTCTGCAGTCCTTAATGCAGGTAAAATTCCTGTAGTAGCCAGGGGACGTTCTCCGTGAGACAGGATGAGAGGATGGTCCCTCCTAGCATCCAACCGGTTACACTTCGGAAATGACACCCATTCAGAGGAGGAGGTAAGATGGGGTTGAGCAGTCATGAGACCACCTTCACTGTGCTAGCCAGCTAAATCTAGTTTTGAGTTAAGATCTTCCACAGGAGAACTTGATCTGTAGTCTGTCCAAAATGCCTGTCAGTCCAGCAGGACTTTAGCTTGGTTGTGGGCTGCTGTTAACAGTGGCAGGGGTAAATTAAAAAAAGCTTGCCAGTTCTAGACTGTCCATACTATAGTTGAAACTGTGCTGGAGGTGGCAGAAATTACTGCAAACATAAATCAAGTGTGATTGTGCCTTCTGAGCAGTCATGGCTGAAAATTGCATTAAATCTGTATTTATTAAGCTGTGGGTTGCTCAGTAGTTAGTACTGGTTTTGTTTGTTTTTTTCTTTCCTTGCATCCTCAAGTCCAGGAAGCTTTTGCTCATGTTGCTAGCACAGTTTCTACAGCAGAATGGACAAATCTTTAAGGATTCCTTATCCTTGAACCACATTTAAATAGGTTGTTCATTCTCACATTTAGTCTGCCATTAATGCTATGGGGAAAAGGGAGTCACCAGAGCTTTATTGTCTCCCTTGTACATTCAGGTGCTTGGCCAAGAGAGCTGTGTTTTGTGTGCCAGTGGGAGCCTTTAGGTGGTATTTCTGGAGATGGGTGTTTGAAACCAGGACAGTTATTCTTCATCAGAGACACTTGAAAAAGGAGTATTTGCAGCAGGGTCATCTCCCTTCCTAGGCAGAACTGCATGGCTTTGTCTTCTGCAGCTGTGTTAGGAGGAGGAGGAAGCAGCTCTCTGTCATTCTTCTTTCCTGTTCCAAATCATGGAGCCATGCAAAATAACAAAATCAAGGCAGAAAGTCTAATTTCTGGCCAACAATGGCTGAGCTTATTGAAGAAGAAAAATCCCTGCTTGGGAAGCGGAGCTTAGCAGTGCATGGCTGCTGCGAGCGCAACAGCAAATGGGCACCGAGAGTGAGCCCCCTCCTCCCCAGGACATCGTTCCCCTTTTGGAGGTGTTGACAGGGAGGTACAGCAGCAATATTTACACATTTGTCCTGCACTTTTTACATGCAGTTTTGAATGACGGCCTGCTTTCTGCATTGAAAACTTAGCTCCCACCTTAATTCCATTGGCTTCTTATCCCAGGAGAGCTGGTACTGGGTCACTAGCAGTGACACAGACACACAGTTACTCCTAAATTGTGCAGAGTACCCTGTCAGTGTTTCCACAGTAAAATATGTAGGAGATTGAGAGAAGGGTTCCCATTTTATTTGATACAGACAGAAGAGCTTTCTGGTGGATTAATGGCCTTTACCTTACGGACATGTGATCCCACTGACCTCTTCATCTTTTACTCCCTTATGGTTTGAAGGTATCAGTGTCACTAGCCCTGCTCACACGTAAGTCCTGCTTTTACCACTTTTCCTCTCTCCCTTGGCTTTCTGTGACTAGTTAAAGTCTGAACCTTTCCTCAGTGTTAAACTCCACCTGAAGAAAGGCTTGTCCTTCCACCCAGCCAGCCCGTGAGCTTGTCCAGATGTCACTGGTCATCCCTGCTCGCGTTTGCCTTCTCCACAGCTACCAGAAACATTTCTTTGTTTTTGTTTGTTTGTGTTTTACAGTCAGCAAACTTCTTTCTGTTCTGTGGGGAAAAGAACAAACCACAGCCCTTCTTTCCTCACAGCTGTCATTCCTGCTCAGAAACTTCAGATTTATGCTAATGCTCTTAGAAATCATGTTCAGTACTGTATAACAAGGGGCACTTTAGAAATGTCTCTCCTCCTTTGATATATGTGTTTTCCCTATGGAGAAAGCTATATATAAATATATATATATGTACACTTTGGGATTCAGAAGATCTAATTTGTCCCAAAAAAATCAATAAATATGAAGTTTACAAGAAATCTTTTCTGTTGTTGAATAATATTAGTTACTGGTAACCATACCACAGGAAAAAAAAAAAAGAAAAAAAGAAAATGAGTTCTCAATGTAGTAGTTTTGAGAAGACTTTTCTGTCCTTTTCAAGCCTGACTCAGCCTGTAAGTTGGTGGAAATGTTTCCAGCACTTTGGCAGGCTTTGGCCAGTCACCTGCAGCGCTGTTTCCTGACCCTGCAGCCTGTGCGCTCGCCATGGTTCATCTAACGCCACTGCTAGCAAAAATGTGCTCAGAAGCTTGATCTGTGCTTAAACCTTCAGTCAGCACAGCCATGTTCATTTGAAATGCACACCAACAGGCCTGTGCGAGCGAAAACTGTGGGACAGCTGCAGTTGCACATAAAAATACTCTTTTGCTTCCATAGCTTGCCCTGGCTGGGGAGCAGATGGTGTGGTCCCAGTGGGAGAGCTGTGCCTGCGCTGAGGAGCTCCCGGGGAGCCCCTGCACTGAGCTGGAGTGGGTGGCCAAGAGCAGTCCGCAGGTCAGGCACCTCCAGGTCTTTGGTTCAGTCTGATTTCTGGCTTTCACCTGCCAAGTGAATGCAGACAAAGGGGAATAAAACCAGACGGTTACTTCAGAATTATTCTGGAAAGAGTTCTTACAGCAGACACTTTAGATACAGGAAGGCGTTCCTGACCTCTCCAGTAAGAACCAGCTAGAACCCCTGTAGTTTAATTTAGGAAGATGAACGACCTGATTTTCCACCATTGCCTGCAGTTGCTTGAGTCGTGTCTGAGACACGGAGGGGTGGGCATCCTCGTGCATGTGTGTGTTGGCGTGCATGGTTGATGGCAGGTGGCACTTTGCTCTCCTGCAGTAGAATTGTGAAAGGAGTTGTGAGACTGGTGAAACTGCCCTGTTTCTAAAATTCTCGGTGTGGTAACGTGACCAGTGCTGGTGGCAGTGGTGGCCTCTCACTGGTGAAGCATTTGCTGGGGCCCTGGCTGGAGCGGTGGCTGTCCCTTTTGGTCACCCTCAGGTTGCTCAGGATTTTTAAAAAAGATTAAAGCAAAACAGCAGGGAAGTTGAGGGAAGGGGGAGAGTTAAAAAAGGCAGACAGATTTACAGAAAGTAATTACAACCATTTTTTCATGATATCAAGCAAACACCAGGAATCTTTAAACTCCTAGTTCACTAGCTACGTTTTAATGCCCTATTCAGGATTATTCTAGCAGAGACAGAGGGCTTGTCTTGGCCACAGAAACGCTCAAGCTATTCAGTGCGGTGTCTGCCGCGGTTCTGTCAGCGCTGCCATGGAGGCAGTGACTCGCGGGGCCCCATGGCTCCTGCAGAGCCTCCCCCCCCCCGGCTGCGTCCTGAAGTCTCAGCTCTGAACTTCCTGGGGCCAAACCCGTGCTGATCTCAGGGAGGGCTGAGAAGAGACTTCAAGACACCGGGCCGGGCTGCAGGGACCCGCTGCTCTCTGGGCCACGTCCCGTGTCCCTTCAGGCCAGAGCACGAGCATGGTACTGTGTGGGCGGTCAAGTTTCCAGAGTTGCAGCTGGCGTGCAAACTGCATCGTTCTGTAAAACAAAGATAGACCATTTTTATTGGAGGCTAAACCAGATCGTTGGCTTTGGCCTTCCTGTTGAACAAGACCATTTTTCTGCTGGTGTTCGATTTGCAAAGAGCGCAGGAGGGAAAGAGCAATGCGGAGCAGCGCTGCTCCTGCCAGCCCCACTGCTGGGTGGGTTGGGTGGCTTTGGAAGCTAGTTTTGACCAAAAACATTTCTTGTACATTTCACAGTATTGAAAACAAAAGATAATTGGTACTAATAATGGCATGCTTTTATGAAGATGACCCAGAGAAGGCATCGCACGCGTTGTGGTTTGTGCTCAGGAGCGCTGTGCCCTGCGGGGCGACGCTGAGGGGAGCACGGCGGGGCCGGAGGAGGGGCGGCTGTGCTCCCGCCTCAGCCGGGCCCTGTCAGCGCAGTGGGGGCCGCGGGGCAGCTCCCGCCGAGCCCTCTTCCTGCGCGTTTGGGCCCAGTCGGACACTGGGTGCCCGAGGAAGCAAAGTTCAGGTATTAAATCCCTGTGGGGGAGCCCTGGTGCTGGGGGGAGCTCATCAGGGCAGCGGGAGCACGGCGGGTCTGTCACGCCCCAGTCGCCGGCGAGCCACACGTCCCGCTGGGGACGCGGCCCCTCAGACCACCGTGTGCCCCGGGCAGGGCTGGGTTTGTGTTCGTCTTGGCCGGGCTGGTGCGGGGCCGCTGCCGGGTGGACAAGGAGGAGGGGGCGATCGGTCAAAACCGCTGCAGGGACCCAGGATCCGGTCCTGCATCGCTCCCAGCCACGCAGGCATCCAGCTGCCTCCTGCGGAGGTGGGACTGGGCCCAAACAGAGCAGGGAAAGGTGAATTAATTGTGCTTTGCTTTGTCTGCCTGCCGGGGAGTGTGGCGGGGGCGGTGGGCCTCCTGCAGAGCCTTTGGCTTCTTCAGAGTCGAGTGCCCGGGTCGGGACGGCCCCACCAGCAGCTGGGTTTTGGCTCGCTACCGTGCTGGAAAGGCGGCGGGCCCAGGGCCGCCACAGGCTACGGTGCTCTGGTGTTGGCCTACTGGTCTCTTTTTCTTTTCTTTTAATTAAAAGTGGCCTTCTGTAACAAAAGAACAAAAGAAACAAACAAAAAACATAAAATGCCTTTGAGTGGTTTAGATGGAGGTGAGACTTGCTGCTTTTGTCAGTATTGGTGTGGTTGTCTGTATGCACGCCTGTTTATATACGTATAGAACTTCAAGACTCTATTGTGTCTCCGATTTTTGTATGTAGCCTGTGTCTCTTTTGGACTGATTTGCATCTTGAGTGGATTTTTTGCATTTAAAAAAAAAAAGGTGTGAAAATTGTTTCTGGTTGGGTGGGGACAAGGGGTATTTGAAGACCTCACTTGTGTGATTTTGGGAGGGAGGGAGGGACAGAGGGAGGGAGGGCGTGGGAAGAAGACGTAATTTGCCTGGTGTGAAGACGCATTTGATGCTTGTTTGGCCCCCCCTTGCTTTCTGTGATGTGTATTGAAATGTCTCCTGGGTGAAGGTAAACGTCCTGGTGCGTGTGCGGGCAGCCTGAGCTGCCAGATCCTCCCCGTCCTGCAGGAACGGGGGCTTTCCTGTCTCCTCGGGGGCTTTCCTGTCTCCTCGGGGGCTTGGGATCAGATTTAAAGCCCAGATAAATCACCCAACTTCTGCTGACCTGCGCAAGACGCTTGCTTGGTCCCGTGGAGTTACAGGCACTTGCTTTAGCTCAGTTACACCTGTGCTTTGCTGGGCTGCGACCCGAATGCCTTAAATCTCTCGGGAGTGGCGCAGAGGTGTGTGGCTGCTGATCGCCTCGCGGGTGAGGCTCCCAGGGCTTTGCATCCCATTTTTCTTGTGTGATTGAGCAGCTGTTCATTTAAATTTTATTTTAATTCTGAAAAATTGGCATTAGCAGAAAAAAAAACTCTAATGTTTCTGACCTATTTTCCATCCTTTGTTATCATTCTGAGAACTGATTATAACACTATTTTTAGATTTTTTTTCTCCTTTAGTCAAACATCAGTTGCTAGGACCAGATGTTTAGAGTTAAGGAAAATACATTGTGTAGTTTCACGGCATCCTTCTCTTCCTGATTTGTAGAGCTGAAAAATAATAATTCAAAACTTGAATTATCAAAATATTAGCATAAATGCAGCATCAGAGAACTGCAGCTTCAGCAAATGCTGTGTTTGGGTGTTTGCAGGCAGTGTTGCAGGGCCAGCGATCCACCTCCGTGGGAGCTGTGTAGGGGTTTGTGTGCAGCAAATACTAAGGACCTGTTCTTATTTACTAGCACAGCTGCTCTGCGCTGCCGGTGCAGGGTGGAGGTGTTGAACTGTAATTGGAATTGGTATTTATGCCTCCCGTGGGATGCCATTTTGGTCCCTCAGAGGTATTGCATGATTCTTCTGTAAAACAGAATGAGGCCCCTTAATTTGACCCCTTTCTTTATGCTGAGAAAATGAATTTGAGTTTGAAGAAGCATTTCTGGCAGGAGGCAGAGCACGCCGCTGCCCGCCGCAGCGGGGCCACCTGCTTCCAGGGAAGCACCCGAACTCCCTTCCCTGTGTCTGCATGGGGATCGTGCCCCCTGGCTGCCGGCACCCCCGCCCGTGTGTGTGTCTGTTTGTGCTCTGGAAGGCCCCAAACCATGGGTGCTCGGCAGTGCTGCGCGGTGAGAAGCCGGAGAGCACCACCCGCCCGGCGCGAGCTGCCGGTGCCGTCATGAGGCAGGCTGCACGGGTTGCAGGTAGCGAAGCCTGAACGAATGCCTTACAGATACGCCTTAAGGATCTGATCCAAAAGAGTGTTTCTTCACAGAGTAAGAATTGAATAAGTCAATTGAATCCACCGATATGAATTTGCTTGATTTAAGCACTCACCGAGGTGTTTTGTGAAGTGAACAGAACCCTCCCGTCCCTGCTGCCAGCGCTTCTAACCGAGGTCCCCCCACTGCTGGCATAGCATGCAACCAGCCTTGTGGCTAAGGGTTGTTACCTGTGTCACTGCTGAGCTCTCTGCATTAGGGATGTTTCAGTGAAGATCCTGATAGTAAGTGCAAAACTGCATCCAATGCTTGCCACTGATTCAAAGCCCTGGAAATCTATTTGCCTCCCACTGCACATCACAGGAAAGCCACAAATTGGCAAACAATCACACTGGGCAAATGCAGTCTTTGTTTACAGTGAGGACTTGTCACTGTGTTATCAATTTATTGAGATATTAAATATTGAAAAACCTAGACTGTAAAGATTTTTATGTGTTTGGATACATCTGCTACGTGAAAAAAAACAACTAATTTTGTACATATTGTATTTTTACTATTCAGCTGTATTATACTGGCTCTTCATGCTCCAGAATTTAGGTATCCAACATGAATAATATCCATGTAATAAGCACTTGCCTGAAATAAATATAAAACTGAAATAAACATGCACTGAAATCTGAAACAGGATTCTGCATTTTCATCCTCGTGTTTTGCATGCAGATATTTCACTTTGTCATTTTCCAATTATTAGGGCCGTGTTTTCTCTCTGTGCATGGCTGTAGCTTTCCCTCCAAGTAGGCGTTGTTGAGCAGCAGGTCTGCGAGCGCTCCCTAGGCTGAGCCCGGAGCTGCTCCTGTGTGCTCCCGGATGCGCCTGTGCCATGCTCAAGAGGAAGCAAGCCCTCCTTCCAGAGCCCAGAATTTATCAAAACTTGGAAAATGGATATTACTCGCCCATCCATCAGCAAAGCACCTTTAATTCACTGGCATCCTTTAGAGAAGATCGAAATGTGTTACCTGTCAAAAGTGCGAATGGGGGGAGCTGGCCGTTGGTGCTGGCAGCACTGTGAGAGCTTTGCAGTGTGCCGTCCCTCAGCCAGCGCCGAGGCTGGGTGCTGAGGAGCCAAGCAGGCTCTTTTTCTGGTTCACATCCACCATTCCTGGCTATTGTTAGTCATCTTCGTTTAGGCACAGGATTGTGGCGCCCTGAAATTGATACCTGTGTCTATAGGAGCAGCAGTACTATGGTGGGAGACCCGAGGCACCTCCTGACCTGCAGGCTGTTCCTAACCTGTGTGGGATTTGGGGTCGTTCCTGGGCAGAGCCCCATAGTTTTGACGCTATGGGGGGGGTCCAGCTCTGCTCCCAAGCATGTAAGCTTTGCCCCGAGGCAGTCTGCTCATTATTGTCAGAAGCTGAGACCACTTCTGGTCAGGAATGTCAGGGACAGTCACTCTAACATGTTTTGGCATTGTTAACGCTGTTAAATAGCAGTTTAATTAATTTTAGTTGGCTGTTATAAGATGTAATAAAACAGTCTCCATGCTGTACAGCTGCTGCTCTCACAGCCTGTGGTTCCGAGGAGGGTGTCATGCACAGGCTGGGGCCCATAACCGCACCTTCTCTCCGATCAGCCAGGAGGACTCAGAAACCGCCAGACTCATGCCAGCGCTGTTCCTGTCTGGGGGATGCTTCGGGGCGCTGGGAGTGCCCAGCCAGGCCCCGCGTCTCCGATGCTCCCCAGCGTGGCACCGTGACCGCGTGTGCCAGGTGAGGAGCCCCCAGCCGGGGTGTGCCCCCCTGCAGCGGGACGTCGGGGCGTCCTTCCTGCGAGGTGGGTGCGAGGAGAGGGATCTGCAGTGTCCGTGCCGGTAAGATGAGGAGCTGGAAATACAGCCTGGATAAATCTGGTTCACCTAACTCTGATTTGAATGCTCTGTCCTACAGATCGCAAAGTTGGATGTCTCAGGTTTTCAGAAAATCCTCCTGGTTTCCCTGCCTCTGGTGTGTGGAGTCAGAGCCAGGTAAGCTGGAGGGAGCTGCAGGAATTTAGGAAAAGCACAGGCAGAGTGAGTGCCCTGGGCACCCTTGCTGTCAGCCCCGGTGCTGTCATGCCCCAGCTCATCCCTGTGTAACCCTCTGCTTGAAAATCGGCTGGGCCAGGGCTCACAGCTGTAGCTGAGCCAAAAACCTTCACAGTGTGGTGGTGCTGGGTCTTTGTGCAAGCTCGGGGCTGGGGGAGGTCTGGTCACACCTCTCAGGTGGAACAGGGCTGCCAAAACGAACTCAGCCTGCGCATCCTGTTGCAGCTGTGTATTTGGCTCTCCCCAGGCATGCAGGAGCCACCAGCGAGAAGTGTTTCGTTCTGGACATCAGGGAGTGAGCCTGAAGTGGAGGAGGACAGCAGAGGAGCGTCAGACCAGGTGCCTTTTTCCTTGCCTTTCCTTCCCACGCAGCTAAGCAAGCTGGCATGGCAGAAAGAGCAGGGCTGTGCCAGGTCGGGGAGAAACTCGTGAGCACCCCAGGAGTGGGGCTTG
Source organism: Anser cygnoides (assembly GCF_040182565.1). Taxonomy (NCBI): domain Eukaryota; kingdom Metazoa; phylum Chordata; class Aves; order Anseriformes; family Anatidae; genus Anser; species Anser cygnoides. Next base: position 12,345,964 of record NC_089890.1, on the reverse strand, counting down.
GCCCCGACCAGCCAGAGAGCGCCGGAGCCGGTGGCGAGCGGGGCCCGGGGGGGTTGTGCAGCCGCCGGGTGCCGGTGAGTACATCCAAGCCTCCCCGCTTGTACCGGGAAGGCATCTGGAGGTGTCTTGCTCCTCCCGGTGGCCAGGTTAACGCTGAGGCTCGGGCTCGTTGTGCAGTGAGCTCACTGCAGCGCTGCCCTTGGCGTTTTTAACGGGCTGTAGGTATCCCCGCTCCTGCCTGCCGGCCTCGGAAGCACCCTCGGTTATGCCCAACTTGATTTCCAAACTGCTAACGAAGGCCTTTTGCTGAAACGTCGTTACGCTATTTTTCAGTCTGCCCTGTCAGCCCCAGCAGATTGGGTTTGGTTAATTAGTTACATAGTCAAGGTAGTCCAGTAATTTGCTCTCATTGGTATGCAAATGACTTGTCCTCTCTTTTGTCCACACTCTTGATGTGCAAGATACTGTTCGTTTCGTCTCAGTGTTTGTAATCAGTTGTCTAGTTAGACTTTGCAGTGGATTCATAAAATATTCTGAAAAGGGAAACAATGGCTTTTTAGGCTGAAAGGGCAAATGCCGTGGGACTCAGACTCGTGCTAGTGCCAGTGATTGCCCAGCTGTGCCTCTGATGCTGCCTCAGCTACACCTGGGCAGGCACCAGGCAGGGTGGGATCGCTGTGTGCAAACTGGTGGGTTGAATTGCCGGGACACTTGAGGAGCAGCACCTGTGAAGGAAATCTTCTGCTTTCCCCATTTCCTAAGAGTTAGTTTGGATTCTCCACTCCCCATCAGAGGTTTGCAAGAGTACTACGGGATGGTCAGTAAGCTCAGCAAACGTGGATGAATGGATTGGGGTGGCGGCGGTGCATGTTTCAGGCTGAGACACAGGAAGCGCATTTCAGTGCGACTGTACAACACAACTGGTAAGTTGCAAGGTGGTGGAACCTGTGTCTTGGTGGGGCAAAAAAACAGTGGGCATGGTGCAGGTTTAGTAAGTCATTAAAAGTGTCACTGAGCTGTAGCAAAAGTTATGTCCAAGCATGCATCAAAAAAAAAAAAAGTAAACCAGAGGCTTAAAAATAAAGCAAACTTAAGACTCTGTTATATTGAAAACAGGATTGCTAAGGTGTAGTGGAAAGTGTTTGTCTGGGCTTTCATTTTTCCGTGTAATTATGCTATGCCTACACTGTCTTCTTGACTGTACACGCAGTGTGCTTGCCTACACAGTCTCCTACTTCAGTACCGACCTGCTAGGCAAGGCAAAGCACTCAGCTCTTTTATCACTGCTTGTTTCATAGCCTGCTTTCTTACTGCCAGGATTTTTGAAAAGAAGTTGTTGTGGAGGCAGAATGTTAACTATTAGAAGTGCTTGGCTATTGCTTGAGACTTACAGCTTTATTTTTTGTTTTGCTTGTTTCTGCTGATTTGCCTGGGCAGGCTGATGTGCCAGGCTGTTGTTACGAGCAGTATCAGGTCCGTGCCTGACGGGAGTGAAAAGCACATGGGCATTGAAAGGGACAAAGTCAGAGCTGGAAAGTTTTATGGAGCATAAACAGTGATGAAGCCTTTGAACACCCCACAGTGCCAACTTGCTCAGACTCCTCTTCCTGAGCTATTTAGGAGGCACGGGGGAGATCCCTCATAAACATCCCAACTAGGGGATGTCTGGATCAGGCAGGTGGGGGTCTGGGGAGGTTGGAAGCGAAGGCACCTGGACTTCCCTGGGCTGAGCACATCTCCAAGCAGCCGCCAGCTTTGCTGCCTTCCCTCTGCCCCTGAGCAGTGCCCGGTGGCAGCAGCGAAGCAGAAGGCACCGCTCACTGCTCAGCAAGGCTTCTGGCAGTGCGTGTAACAGCTAGGGAGGGGTGGGGTGGTACCTTCCAAAAAACAAATCCAAACCAGTGCTGTCAGCATGGTTTGGGGGGCTGAGTTTTTATTATTGTTGTTGTATTTTCTTTATGAAACTGTAAAGCATTTCTAGGTGAGGTAGAGCTTCTGAAGACAGAAGGCAGTCAGTCCTTGGAATAATAAATAGACTGCTGTAAGATGTGGCACTAATAAACTCTGAGTGCCAAAGTTGTTGTGTTTGGCAAAATTGGTGGTAGACTGGAGAAAACACGTGAAACCTAACCAAGCACGCTGTTAGAGCTGTTCTGGGTTGCAGAAAAGGGGGCAGGAAGCAGGGGAGATTTCTTTTGGTTTATTTTTTCTGCTGGCACTGGGTAGAGGTGAGAATTTTGGGGTGATGAAACTTCACTGGGACGCTGCATCTTGCTGAAATAAATTCCTGTTGCTGCAGGGACTCTGCAGCTTTGGGGGACAGCTGTCTAAGGTAGAATATCTTGTTTAAAAGTTTCTTAGAGCTTGCTAAAAGAAGAATGCTGAGGGATGGGGGGGTGTTGGTTATAAGAAAGAAGGTCCCGTAGAAGAGAAAGCAAATGTGTAGTTGTAGCTGTGCTACACACGTCTCCCATCCCAATCCAAGCTCCCATCATGTTACAAGATGAAGGCAAAGGACAGAGTGGCACCAGATACACTTCGTAAAGAGCTTATCCTCTTTTATAGGGATCAATACATGATTAAGAGCTCTAACAGTCACGAGTAGCGGCTGAGGGATGGCTGCATGCTCTCCAGTACAGAGAGCCATTATACTTGGGTGTTTTTACAGCCAGTAGACTAGGGAAATGCTCCACTGCCCCTCAGGAACCACCTCTGGGCAGAGCTCTCCTGCAGAAACACAAATGAGGCTTACCTAAAAACTTGGAAAAGCCATCTCTGCAAAAGCTAACAATGGCAAAAAAAAAACCAAAACAAAACAAAACAAAAAAAAAACACAAAAAAAGGCAAGTAAGATAGCAAGTTCTGGAAGAGGGAGAGTCACTGCTCTAGAAGAGGAGCAGCAGGAGGATTTTTTATAGGTTTGGAGGACAAACTGGGAGTGCTGGAGGAGGATCTATCCTGGAAGCCCAGCAGTTCTGCTAGATTTTAATGTTAGCTGCAGCACGATCAGGCCTAAAAATGTAGGATGAAACTTTATTTTTTAACACTTGTCATAGGCCTACTTCTGTTCCCACTCCTCCTCTGAAGCTGAACTGCCAGCAGGTTCAGCATGTGACGATAGGTGTTCTTAGGCATGCATGTATATAATTTAAATCTCTGCTTAAAGTCATCTAAGGGACATCAGCAGTCTATTTGGTGATGACCTATTTACTTTAAAACTACTGCTTAGTACAAAACCCATGCACGCTCATCATTGAAACGTTAATTACATATCAAGCTCTCTTCCCAGACAGCCCAGTCCTTAGGGCTCTGTGTTCTGTCTCTGAAATTACCTTGGAGGGAGAGAAATTATTTCCAAATTGCTCCACAGAATGCCTTGACAATCAGTATTTATTCATATGTTACATTTAAACATAAATAATTGAGCAATAAAGAGAATAGTCTGCTCTTGACAAAAATAAATAAGTTAATACACAATATTCATAAAATACAATTAGACAGAACATTTTAACAAGTACAACGAAGTTTGCGGAGGATTTTTTTTAAACAGAGTAGAGTGGTATAGTACATTCCCAACAAAGAAAAATAGTGCAGTTTTTTTATTTTTTTACATCACTTTCTCAGGCTCTGTGAATTGGAGGGCTTTTTCGCTCATCTTTTTTTTTTTTAAATACTATTTCACTTTTTCAAGTGAACAGACAAACACACAAACTGAAGCGCTTTGGAGACCTTTCAGCAGCCATGCACTGGCCTACAAAACAGTTTGATGCACAGCTATAAGTAATGACGAGTTCAGGCTGTGAGCGTGCCTGCAGTACAACTCCTTGGCTTCTAACCCTGAGCACACCCTAACTGTGGGAGCACGTGGCGGGTGGGGAGTAAAGCTTATCGCAACTTTCTTCCTTCTGTAACTCCCACTGCTATTATTTTAGCACTGTTCTGTGTAGAAAGGGGGGTTTCCTTCGAAACCTCCTCCTCCACAGCACCTTTTCCACAATTATGTAGGCTCATCTGTTGTCACTTGGTTTGCGACCATGATGCTTGTGAGTGTGGCGAACAACAGGCTTGGTCCCACAACAGCAGCGAAGGCGCGTGTGCCTACACCAGGGGCCTTACGCCCCGGTCTCGGAGCAGGGCCGAAGTGACGCAGGCTGCGTGACGACGGACAGAGGGATGGATTGGGCTGTTTGTTTTTCTTTACCTTCCCATCAAATTTTCAGAGACCAGTTTAAGGGCTTGGTCTTTGAGCTGAAAAAGCGCTTTTTGTCCATTTGGACTACGATTTATAATTTTTATTTTCCTGCAATCATAGAAAGAGATCTAAGCACAGATAATTGTTCTAGAACCAAATCCCTCTTGCATGTGCAAGTAATGCTCAGCTCATGAGCCCCAAAGGCAGTACAAATGTAGTGCAAAAAGCAAGAGGAAACTGCTCACTGTTTGTGCAATAACAAGAGCAGAGTCACCTCTCAGGATTTAAATCTTCAGAGTAATTTGATTTCCTACACCCATTTTGCTAACAATCTGATTTTAGAAGCTCATGTGAGCTGATCTAATCAATATAAACTTCTTAAAAGCAGAGTTGATAACTTTTCTCTGTGAGGCTCAACGGAAACAAAGCTGTGTAACCCTGCGTGCTCTGAATGGTTAAAAAAAAAAATCAGATTCTTTTCTCTCTCTTTTTTTTCTTCTTCTAAATCACTGAGGTTCTAATAGCCAAGGGTGGAATAGTTAAAGTGCTTAAGCTAAATCACTAGGATTTCTAGGAGCACAGGTCACATGTATCTATGAAATCTACAGTTAACTTTATTTGCAACAAAACTGCTCCCTCCCTTCATCTCTTGTGCTAATACAGAGATACACTTTTACTTAGAAACAACACCTACCCTGGGAAAGTAGCTAAGAGTATACATGATAAATGTTATTTAGTGTGATGAAGTGCTAAGATGGCAATAGAGTTGTTTAAAGCTCCACGGCAGAGCCCCAGCTAACTCTAAGTCACCTTCGATCTCTATAGAGCATGGATTAAAGCCTATGCTGCTACTTAAAGCATGCAGCCAAGCACAAGAAAGAAGTGGCACAGAACTGCCATGGGGTGCATGGATGGCTCGACAAACCAGCACAGTGCTGCAGCAAAATGGAGCCTGTGCAACAATTTGAACTGCTTAATCTAGCAAGTACTGACACCTGCTTGACTTAATGCGTGCCTGGTTTGTGTTTGCAGGATCCCAAGGAAAGTCCTCCCAGAAAGCTTTGCAGAGCAGGGAGGAGGAGGCTAGTAGTGAGCAGTGACTAAACCGGAGGAGGTGAGGCTCTATGGTGTCTGCTCCGTAAGTAGGACTGAACTTCATGGGATTCCACACAGATGCAGAGTGTGGGACTTGCTAACATGAGCAAGGAACCTGTTTCTGTATGCTCAGCTTGTGTTAACCTGAACTATATTGGGCAGATTTGTCATTTGGGAATACTTGCAGAGTAAGTTTGCAAAGTAAAGCGAGGGCATGTTTGTGGCATCTGTAGGCCATGAAGACTCAACAGCATGAGCTGTCAGCAACGGCTAACCCACGTTTCTAGCCCATGCTGCCAGATCTTCACTGCTCATCTTAATTATGTTATTTACTATGAGGCTGTTCTCCCAGTTGGTAACCTTATTTATTTTACTTGCTGCTAAATACTCTGGTGAATATAAATTCAAATGTTTTAGTAACCGGAGCTGCATATGCATTCTCTTCCACTTTCAAGGCATAGTCCACAAACTGTGTCCATATATGTGCTCTTCCAAGGACCCAGTTCAATGCTTGCGACACTTGAGTACTGGATCGGGGCTTACCTCCTTGAAAAGCTCTGTCAGAGCACAAAATGTGCTATTAAGGGTGCAGTAAGTCAAAATATAAGTGTTCCAGTATGTCACCCCCCCCTTTTTAGTATCTCAAATATGTAGGTAGACAGTCTTCTAGAGAGAGGGAAATACAAGAATGAAAAAAGATTCCATCTTGAAATACAAAGTTGAGTGTAACAAGGACTATCAAACACAAACCTTATCTGGTGAAGGAAAAGTTCAATTTTTAAAAGTATTACAAATCTGTTAGATATTTATTACATTACATGGAAGATGCAATTAAAACACCATTTTGAAGTTACAGTGCAAGAAATGCTCCATCCAATAGCTCACAACAAGGCCCACAATGACAGTCTGTTCATTATCACTTATTTTCAATCAATGTCTGCACTTTGTAGACAAGGTCTCTCGCTATCCTCAGTATTTCCTGGGCATTATGATGCTCTGCCATTTCTAAAAGACACAGACAAACATTCTTAACTGTCAGCGACAGGAACTTTTGTGCCCCAGCATTGATAGTACTATAACATTAGCATTGATTAGTTAGTGTAACACGAGCAGCAATCCAGAGGTATTGCTGGGCTTTAGGTTTGTAGAATTAACAATAGAATAAACGAACAAATCCCTTAGTGCTATAGGTCCTTGCATGAAGATCTAATCCTTCAGGTGTCAGTTCTCTTGCTCCAGAAAACCCCAGTGCCTTATGACAGAACAGGAATGGGAGGTCTGCACCCACATGTCTGTGAACAACCCTTCTGGACTCTAAAATATGTAAAGCTGCAGAACCAGAACCCAACTTGATCAAAAGATGTCCCTCCAGGGAGGGACCATTGCTGGATTGACTGGGATGCAAGTGATAATACAGTTAAGAAGGGCTTCACGTACCTGGAGCAATGTGGCTAAACAGTTCCACATAGAGAGGTCTGTAGTAAAGTAAGATAGCTAGAGTAAAGTAGCTCTTGACATCTTGACAGACCAGAATCTTTAGTGTGTTTTTGTTTGTTTGTTTTTGAGGGAAGCAGGAATGCTGCTGTTTGTGTGCCAAGTAAGATCTTCAGGAAGTATTTGAAAATCTGGGCTCTTCACTTACATGAAAAGCAACGTGACTGAAGGGGTAAGAGATTTGCAGCTTAAACTGAAATGGGGCTTTTCATGTCAGCAACAACGCTGCACAACTGCAGGTGGTTTGTCAGAATAAGGGAGAAGCAGCAAACTCTGGATACTTCCTTCTTATCAAAATGACTCTCTTAAAAATGTCCCTTACCGTTAAAAAACTTGATGATATCAGTGAAGTCCATGTTGTTATCACGGATAATCTCTCGATAAACTTCCACAAGTGCTAAGGCAATGAAAAGGACAAAATGTTCTGAAGAGATGTGCTTTGCTGCCCAAATAACTTCCCACACTGTAAATACATCCTCGTACAACAATTCTGAATGGGAATAAACATTACAAGAGCATCTGATTATTCAAATTGACCTTTTTAGCCCCTCTAACTAATGTCTTGCAGGCCTTATGCAGAAAAGAATAGAATTTGATGAATCCTCCCTTTCCCTCTCCCCTTCTCCAGCCAACATCATACCAATGGTAGTTAATCTCTGAGAACTCTAGTGAGCCTAGCTGCTGCTCATCATCCAGACATTTATATCAAAACAGATCTATTCAGTTTTGCACAACTCTAACTATAGGCATAGAACATTATTACCTCTTTTAAAGTCGAGCAGGAACCAGCGATAGCAGAAGTAAAAGTGAGTGTAATCTCCGTTCTGGTGCATCAATTCAAAAAGCTCTGAGTCTAGAATCTAAAATGCAAAGCATAAGATGTTAAACATTATCTTGTCTGAAAGTAGCCAAAATCAAAGGTGTTAGAGGCTGGTGAAGACAACTTCTTTGCTACTCTTTATCAGCTGACCCTATGGTTATTCTGAGCAGCTGCTTAGCACAGATCCGCCCTTTGGTTATGCATTTGCAAAATGCTGATGGTGTGGGTGCCCTGACAGACTGACAGGGTGAAGGCTTACTGTCTGTGCAGCTATGACGTGACGAGATTTTAATGTGATTTCTCCCTGACTTCAGTTGAAGCTGGACTGAGCCATAAATGCGAGACATTACATGGGGTAGCTGGTGTACTGAAGGCAGAAGTTTTGGGAATTTGTTTTGTCAAGTTAATATGAGCTGACCTGCCCTAACGCATAGTCTATTGTGACAGCAAATATTGTTCCCTAAAAAGCAGGAAATCATTCTGGGGCTGCATAAATATCCTCCACAGCTCTGAAGTACCAGATGGCTAGGAAACCCAGACACTGGAGTCCTTGCCCTTCAAGCTAGTCCTGAGCCTCTGAAACAATTTCATCTTCTTTCAAATAGGATTCAAGAAGACTCACTTGGATTAGGGACCGCATGTTGGCAAAGTGTGTGTCCATAGCACCTCCATTGGGGAAGTTCTGGCTCATCCTCTTCATCAAGTGGCTGAAGCAGCTGTAAGCCAGCTGATCTGCAGGTATAATGCAGAACACTTAGTGTTCCAAGTCTTCTGATGTCCTTGAACCAAAGTAACGTACAGCAGGGCAAAGAAAAAAAAAAAGAGGGTTTTCCCCTTTGCTGTTCCCTATCCCCATCATCAGTATTAAGGTGAAACAAAAGACAGTACCTGACTCTGGACCATTTTAATTATGTTTCAAAACAACACAGCTTGAGGTTGAGTTTTCAGCATCAGCAACTGCAGGAACACAGCTGCTTTGAAAATGTAGTAAAATTTAATCTGGAGTTGGTCAGTAGACAGGGAATCTCTGAGATACTAATGCTGGTCATTTCAACAGCCACATTTAGAGAAAATATGGATCAAGAGCTGCAAGCTTGTTTTTCCTAGTGAGCTAACCTTGATTAATGCGTACAAGTTCTTCTAAAACAGCATTTATAGAGAACTCCCTAAAGATACCAACATGTTCCAAAAGAAAACCCTTCCTACCGTTGTCAAGTATAACCATCAAAGGAGCCAGGAGGTCACACATGCCTTGAACATAACCAACTTCTAGGTGCTCCCAAACATAACTGCACAAAGAAGAAAGCACAAGAGATAATAGGATTAAATAATCCTCTTGTCTACCTAGTAGATGTCCTGCAACACTGTATCTGGGCACCTCACAATTATTAATTGCCATTTATAGCACCCCATTACAGCAAAGATATATTATCCTCATGTGGAGGAAACCAAAGCTAATAGTACATTAAGAGAACAGTTCAAGGTGAACGATGGAGTCTGTTTCTTGAGGTAAAAAGAGACTCTCTCAAGTCCACATTCCAAACGTGGACCACCTATCATATCTGTACTTTCTAACCTTCCATACTAGGGACTACTATTCCTTCTTTTAAGATCATTATTGAGTTTTTTTGTACAAGTATTATTTTCATATTATTATAGTTTATGGTTTATGACAGTTATGTGAGAAGTGATTCAGTTTACAAGCTGTATTACCTGCACATGACATTACGGAGTTTCTCCAGATTATCAGCAGTAAAATACCAGTAATTCCGATCACATCTCTGGACATCTTTATCAATTCTGTGCAAATTTAAGGCAACAGTGTCCAATAATTCTATCTAGAAGAGAAAAGCTTAAGCTAGATCTGCTGTTCAGTCAAAAGAGAGGCAGGCTGCTAAATCATTTTTAGGCAGACATTTAGTTTAGATAGATATTATCAGCAAGGAGCATGTAGCTGTAAACAGAGCTCATATCTTTTTTCCTCTCTCCACAGCTCAGAGTTGATGCCAACCTTATGACTACCTTAGGTGGCACTAACAAGAGAATATCCGTCAGTAGTGGGTACAGACTGAATTAGAGCATTCCCAGGTGCAGATTGAGTCTAAGAATCAACAAAACAGAAATAGTAAAATTATGCTTTGGACTCACAAGAGCACTGAACTACTCAATTACTGTCAAAAATCCCAAGTAAACAGTGCACAGTTTCTCTGACAAATGTTCCAAGCCTGTCCTCTTTACAAAGGGTTATGTCCAGATGAGCAACTCCAACTGAGAAATGGAAGCAAAAACTCCATCTGTTAACAGCAACACTAATAGACGTGGTGAAGTCTTGGATCTTCATTTAGGTTGGGTTCAATTTGATTAAATGGGGATTTCAGCTTGAATTAAATGACACTGAAATCTTACAATTGGTGTCCTATCCTCTCTTAAAATTTTTAGCTACTAAATTCAATTTTCATTTATCTTTACCACGTTATTTTCACTCTAAAAAGACTCAAAATTTTATTGCTGTCTTATAATCTATCTCAAAATCCAAATGAAATGATTTGGATGCAAAGATCCTCAATTATCCTCCCACCACCTGTAGTTCTAGTTTGGGATTGTCTCTCACTAAATCCTATCTGAAATCCAGTACAAGTCTTTGCCAGAAAAAGATTATGATAAATAAGTTGTGACCTACTGTGTAGGATGCAGCACAGACAGAAGCAACATCCATTAAATAATCCACCTGGGAACACAGCTGCTCTTCTGATACAGAATCCTGAGACTGCAGTACAACTGACTTGGCTTTCTGCACATGTGGTACGTCTGGATCAGTCTTTTCCAAGTCAGTACTAGTTTCTTCTTCAGCCCCATCTTCAAAGGAGACACTCTGCCCATCATCAATACTGGACAGGATGCCTGAGGCCACAGAGTAGTTCCGTGAGGATGGCAGCCCAGAGTCAGGGGAGTCAAACTCTACAGACTGTTGCTCTACGGCAGCTACTGCTGCTGGTGTGTCGACAGACACCACAGTGAAAGTAGGGTCATCTTGACCTTTTGAGTCTCGTTCTGCTGAATCCGCTTCATCTACAGATATAAAGACCTTGGGGTGGGCAAGGAGGGGTTAAAAAAAAGATTCAGATAAAGCAGGGGAGAACAGAGAAGCAGGAAACATTAATGTAGCAAACCAACCTCCAACCGCAAGAGACAACTACGTTGCTGCAGTGAACAAGATCACTGATTAATGGAGTTTCCCTGCAAGCAAACAGTTGAGAATTGCTCAGTCTTTATATTGAAACTCTCTAAAAATAATACCAATTTATGATCTTATATCTGTCTCCTATGATCATGTCTTCCTCCTTCACAATCATCAATTAGAAATACTTTGGAAAGCAGTGAAGCTTCCCTACCTGCAACACCAACTCTAAAAGCACCTGCTCTTTTAAAGTTACCTTTGAAGGGGACTAACCTACCTCTGGCTTCAGACAATTCAGTTCAGATACTGTTGTTTAAAGTCAAGACTGGCCTTCAGATTCTTTTAACAGTGCAACCACTTTACCTCTTCTCTTGCTAAAAACTTCTTCGAACTACTGCAAGTTGTATTCTTACCTGCCCTGAGTTAGCTAACTGAAGTCTGCATAAGTAAGAAACACAGACACTTTTCTAACACAAACACCAGCTCTCCTGTCCAATTGTGACTATAATCAAGAAACCCTTTTATTGGTTATTCAATTTACCAAGATGTTAATTCAATCTGCCTTTCTACTGCTTAGCATCTTAACTTAGATTGACAAAGATCCCCTCTCCCAAAATAAAATTACACACAACCTCTCAATCAGGGACAGGACGGAATCAAAAATACGCTTTAATAGTAGTGATCTCTTGCTCCTATGCTGGATTTGAGTGAAGGACCTATAAATAGACTTAGGAACCTATTCCACTTACCGAGAGAATGAGGTGAACCTTAAAGTCTTTAGGTAGGTCCTGCTCAGAACAGCTGTAGACTACCCAAAATATAGACTGGCTCTTGGCTGTATCGTGGAAGGGCTACAGCTTCAATTTCCATACAGGATTTAAGTAGCTCCAGACTGATAGAGCTGTGTCTACTGGTAACCTAAATCTCTGCTTCCTTGTGCTGTACCCGTGCCAGCGCTAAGCCTCCTGCGCTGCCTCCATCAGTTGAGTGAGAGGGAAGGTAGTACTTACATCATTGCTGATGGTGGAGTCCCTGTGTATCAGTCGCTGGACGTGGCTGTCAATGCTGCTACCTGACGAAAACTTTGCCAATGTGGCAGAATGTGATTCTTTCTCTCGCTGCTTTACAATGACCTCACAGGCCTTCCACTCAGCCATGACCTTCTGATACCGGAGAGCAATGTCTTCATCCACCTGCAGACAGACGGATAGATATTAAAATGCTGGTTCTCCTTGAAAGACAGCATTAAAAATGAATGGAAACCAGAAGGGAAGAACTAAAGCAAAAGTAATGTATCAAATCAGAAGCCTGAAGGCTCCTGAAGTCCTCTTGCTAGAGCACAAATGACTGTAAAATGCAATGACTGGAACAGTAAGATGTTGCACAGGAAGGGCCAATTAGGTATTTACTGCGGGGAATAACCTATCACTGTAGATGCCAGAAAAGATTCATATAGATATCTGTATATGCTATCAACAGTGCCTTGATGCTGTTCAGGAAAGAACCACAGATGTCACTGACTGTGAAACCTCACACAGTTGTCAGATGCAATCTGATGGAGCAATAGCTGGATTAATCTTAATTTCATTATACTTCCTTCCCAACTCCTTCTCTATTCCATCTCTAACACAGCTCTTGCAATGAATTCCAGGACACAGGTTTATTGACATCAGCCTATATAGAATTAGATGCTGGAACAGAGTCTTGAATAGTAGAAATCCCAGCTCACATAGCCTAGTATACTGCACATGGCCAGATCCAACCACCCTGGTTACCATAGTAATAAAACAGATTTTTGCCATTTCTGGCTTCCTCCATTGAAAGATGGACACAGAACCCCGAGCCGTTAAGGGACATGTAGTAATTTCACTACTCTGTCACTTGTCAGGAGCTGAAGAGAAACCACAATTGTGAGTTGGCTCCAGGCTCTGGACTCTCCTGGCTGGAGTTGCTACCAGAGCATTCATGCTAAGAGCTGCAGGCTATTTGTCACTTGAGATAGCTGCGGAGTCATAAATCACAAAATACAACAGTTAGTGGAAGGCTGGAGGACAGCCATGTTTCGAAGTCCCCCAGATGTTGATGGATGACTGCAAAAATATCACCAGAAGGCAATGATGATAAATTACCCGTGATGACTTCAGTTAAGGACAGGAGAAGTTTCCCATACGTGCTGATGTTATGACTGTTCCCATCTTTTTCATTTAATAGACTGTTAGATTCAATGGTAAGCTTTATTTAGAGTCCAACAGCACATTTCTTTTAGGAGTCAGTTATTACTGTTACTTACTGATGATGTTGAGTTAGCTCATAGGATTTCCAGGTAAGGTTTCAAGTACCCTTGTGTTCCTATGGTACAAACTCAGGGAAAAGAACTGGCTATAGGAGCTTATATTCTGCTTATCAATTCCTTTATGCTGTGCAACATGTTTTTTTTTCTGAATTTGCTGAAATCCTTATTTTACGAATTGACTCAAGTAGTCCTCTCTTCTTGCCAAATCTCTGATGTTGTAGCTGTATAAATACATGTGCTCTTTGAAGTGGGGGCTAGAATCCATGAGTTGCAACTCCAGATTTCCTGATCTAAGAACTAAGTATCTGAGTTCTTTTTCTGGTTCCAGGCATACCTTCTATTCCTACACATGGATCATCAATCTCATGGGTCATATAACTGTGGAGAACAGAGGCAGCAAAATGCAATCTACGCAAGGAAGCTCCCATATTCAGTATCTTTTGGTGGCATGAGTTTAAAAACAAAGCAAACCTTTGCTGAAATCCCAAAAGATTACATCTACTGGCTTCCCTTGGTCAACTAGGTGAGTAACCTTTTCATAAAAGGAAATTAAACTAATTAAACAGGATTTTCTCCTCGTGAACCCGTGTTGGCTGTGACCAGTGACTGTGTTGTCTTTCAGCTGTTTTTCAATAGCTCTCAGGATAATATTCTCCTTAATAAAGTAATAAAGACTAACGCTTGCTATTTGAAAAACAAAGCCTACTCTGCAAGTGTAATTCAAATCCCCAGAAAGTTGTACTTACCTGGTCCATTTCCTTTTTGGCCATGCCGAATTTGTAGTGACCTAACAAGAATGGCCAGACTTCCTTTCGAATCTCATGCTGTACCCCACCATAATAAACTCTTCTTAGCAACTCCAGTTCCTTGTAATTCTGCAGCAGTTGTGAGAAAGAGGTATTGAAAGTAATACACCTTTATTTTCCTCAGGCATGCTCATATACACTTATTCAAAGTACAACGACAGTGAAATGCACCCAAGGCACTAAGCAGATTTTGCAACTTGATGCATGCCTTTAGTGCCCTAGTTCAAATCCAATCAAATAAAAGTTGTCATGTCTCCCATGAAAATAATCTAATTTTTAATAGATCAGAGTCATCATGAGATCAGTTGCTTTGATGTTCATTGACATCTTTGCCATCATCAAAGAAGCAAAAGATAAAGAAGTATAAGGATCAACTGTCTTTCACTAGAAAGAGAAGTCACCCTGGTAAGACCAGAAAGCTTTAATACTTCCTGCGGACAATTCTAAGGGATACCACGCTCACCACAGCAGCGTACAGGAGTTAGTTTAATGATCATAGAGGTATTCTGTTACTTACTTTTCTGTCCTTCTGATACTTGCTCCAAACCTCTTTAGTCAGACCTCCTGCAGCACTGGATGGCTTGTCAGGTGGGATAATTGTATGGTTCACTAGGGCAGACAGATGTGTTCGCACTGTTGACAAATGGCGGCAGTAGGCAAGCCCTGTGATTGGGGAAGGAGATAAACATAAACGAGCAACCTATACAATATCAGCAGCCTTTTTCAAGATCAAGTTGTGACATTTTAAACTTGCCACTAATAATCCTATACAAAGTAACCTCACACTTGTACTATACAAAAATGAGGAACTGCAACAGAGCCAAAGATTAAATCCATTTTACACAGACAAGTAAAACCCAAGCAGAGTACTGCATTGCAGTGTAAAATTACGTTCTGTCTTCACTATGCATCAGTTTTCCCAGAGCTGTATTAAAACCTACAAATAATAGAATTACGAAGCTGTGATACTTGGGTCACGACCACACTAGTGCACTGAGCTGATCTGACTTGCAACGATAAATTTGGTTTTAGACTACTTTCTAAAACAAGTGTTACATGTTTTTTAGGTAAGCATACAGATACCACAAGGGCTGGATCTAAGAAGCTTCACTTACATCCATAAAAGGCTCTGGAAACTATCTGCCTCTTCATGCTTTCACACAGCATCTTTAATGGAGTTCTGTGGAGACATATTATCGGGAACATGATAGGTCACAGGGACAGAAATCATCATGAACTTTAGGCTGATCCCTATGATCTACACATAGCAATTCTTTCTCTGCATCAAGATTTATTTACCTAAGGGACAACAGTAATCAGAAATTATACTTTTAAAGCATTTTCCCACCAGCATTTTGGCCCAAAACAGATTAATCTGGTGCATTTAGCTACAACTGCTTCAGGAGCATTGTAAAAGTCCTTGTCAAATTAGATGAGTTGTTGTCCTTCATTATAATTGTTAATTACTTGTTAAATAACATGCTTCCAGACCTGAATTGCACTAAACTAAACTAACAAACAAAAAAAATTAACTGCAAGTTTTCTTTCAAAATGTGACTTGAGATTAGTTTAATAGGCTAGTTTTAATAAACTAAGTGCCTTGCTATAAAACTCCATCTTTTCATGTTAGAAGCTATTTGAAAATTACTATTATTTGTCTCTGGTGCTGCAACCAATAAAATACCCTTGCTTTCAACTGTGGCACAAATTTTCCCACCTAAGCTGTCTGCACAACTTGCTTACCTATCGTGGATGCAGTTGCAGCAGCTGGGTATGTCATAGGGAGAGCTGCCCGTTGAACAGGAGACGCATGAGGAGCCTTGGCTACAATGCTCCAGCTGCCACGAAAGCAAGTTTGCCCCAAAACCTTGCATCTCTATCATTTCACTCGTGTCTAGGGAAAATAAAAAACAAAAAAACAAAAACAAAAACAGCAGGCCATCAAATTTTTTTCTTCTTTCCCTTTCTTCCTTCTGTGCATCCTGATGGCTTCATGCTTTACTTCTCAGCAGGCTTTGAACCTTGATTGCAAAAAGGGGAGAGCACTGTCTTAGTTAACCTCAGAAATACTGCTCTCACCATAACCTAAACCCGCAGCATGCTGTGCACATTCACCTGAGTGAAATCCCTTCACCATTTCCCCCCCTTTCTCGCCCATGCACATCCCAGCCCGTATTTCAAGATAACAGAGAAAAGGGTGCTGTAGAAACAACTAAAACTGGTTATTGTGCAATGTTATGATATTATTTAAAGCTAGAAGAGATAATCTAAGCTGACCTTCTTTTTAATTCAGGTCTTAGAATTTCATTTTGCAGTTCCTGGAATCAGCCATGTAACTGCTAGTCCAGCTAGAGTGGAAGTTTGAGCATAAAAGAAATAAAAATTGGTTCAGTCATTTTTAGAAGATGCTTCTTTCCCCCTACTTACACTAGCTCCTAAATTATTTAGCATGGGATAGTTCAAGTCCTACTAACATCAACATTATGTTTGTAAAGTAGGATTCTCTGCAGGAAAATGTGATCCAACAGTACAGTGCAGCTTCTAGAGTTATCCTTGCTCACCAAAATATAACTGCTTTTTTTTTAACCAGCTTCATTAAGGCGACACCAAAAATCACCAGTTGCCTTTAAAAGCTTGCTTCGTCTCTTTAGCTTTTCCAGCTGGCCTTTGAGCTTGTGGGTTTTTTGTTTTTGTAATAAATAACTGGCCTTTCAGCTCACCCATGATTAAAATTAAGGCAAATGCCATAATACTATATGCCAGTGAATTAACATTTGTAAGCAAAATCCAGTCCCCTGGGCCGTGCTTTTAAAACATACATTTATTGGGTGGTGGTAGGGGCAATTCCAAACCATCTCATGCATTTTAAATCAAGGTAGCATAAAGCATTTTAGTAGTGCCTATTAGAAAGTGGGCATAGGTGAGGAAGGAGTGGAGTAGAAACATTTGTTAACAGAAAAAGCACAGGCTCATGCGGAAGCAGTCATGTGTATTTCACTTCACAAAACAAAGTGTGATGAAAAAATGCTCTTCACCTTAATTCTTCAAGGAAGGAGCTGAATGACCCAGTATTTATTGCAGCTTCTCATTTGGTTCAAATAAAAACCATTGGGCAAACATTTTTAGATCATTATTTTTTGCCTCCCCTCTACAGACAAGAAAAGTGGGTTTTTCAGTTATTATATATATATATATATGTTTTTAGAGAAAGAAGGAAAGAACCCCACAGAACCTAAATATTCAGATGAAAGGTACCTGAATTAGTGAAGAATTAGAGTGAACAGCATCTTTTATTTAATTGTAGTATCATCTGTAACTTCAGCTACATGCAAAAGTTGAGCATGTTGCAAAATGTAAAAGCAAATGGCTAGCAAACCTGCTACAACAGTGTTGTCATTATTTAAAAGGGATGTTGCTTGACAGACAACAGCAAGTCCAATCTAGTTCAGCAAGAATCACTACTCAAACAGCAGACATAACCCTAGCTATACCATTACCATTAATCCTAGCTATACCATTATACGAAGATTAAAAAAAGTAAAATAAAAAAATTACCTGACAGCCATTCTAGTAGCATAATTTAAAACTACCATCACCTGACTAAAGACTAAATTTTGTTTCTTATGTTTTTGATCACAGCATTAGCTTCTTAACATGTGCATTTGTCAGCGTTAGACCTCCTTTCCTTTCTGTTATCACCCATATCCAGAAGTGATTAGTTAAGACACAGAGCGACATTCTGAAACAGCACAACGATGTATACCAGAGTTTCTCCCCATCCATACATTCTAAGAAATCTCCATTAACTTGGGCTGGGCTTTATCAGTTTTAGGTGTTACTATCTTGGGATGTGTGTGAGGGCAACCTACCAGGAGAATCTCTCTGAATAAACGTTCATATCCTACCTAAACAAATCTTAGGCACTGTATAGATGCAGGCAATTGCACTCTCCTGCAGGTGGTTCCATCAGACCAGGGCAATCATCCTTCTAGAACTAAACTCATGACTCTGCTATTCAAAGGGGTGAGTGTCTTATCTCAAGATATATTGTGTTTTTCTGAGGGAGCAGAAACACCAGAAGAAACATGTTCACGCTAACACAACAAATGAAAAATATAGACAAGAATCAAATTTGCAAGCTGCTGCTCTCCTTCCGACTTCCTCTGCGGATGTTCAGCTTTTGACAGCTACTTTACAGCCTGATAACAGAGAAGCTTCCGTTCTTGCTGATAAACTCCAGTTATCAGCAAGAGACAGAGGCTGTTGTTTTGATTATAACAGGAGCATGCCAGAGTTGGCATGTGCCTTCAAGAGGTACCAAGGCCAAAGGTCTGGTGGTATTGAAGCTGTTCAGTAACTGGTAAGCCTAGAGGAGTGAGAGATTTCGCATGAACTAGTGGACAGGCTGGGATGACATCTGTCTGTCCTTTGAACAACTGCAAGCTTTAGAATTCTAGCTGTGCGGGAGACATTTGGCCTTGGGAATGGATTTTGTACACCATTCAGCTTCCTCCTTTGAGGAAGTAAGGACTTTTCAAGTCTCCAGAACTATACTACTACATCCTGAATGCTTGATAATACCTATACTTTTTGAAAATACTAACTTTATACATCTGTTATGAATGGCATTAGGAAAAGAACAAGATGACACGTTTTGGGAGGGTAGAGGGTCTTGCAACTGATCACCTAGCCTACAAATGCAAGAGATGGAATGAAAGCACCTGGCCACAAAAAGGCTTTGATCCCAATCTTCTCTGCATTCTTCTGCTACCTTACAGAGTTATCCAGAGTGTGGGTGGGAGCATGCATACTTGTACCACCACTAGGGCTCAAACTCACTGCACTTTTGTTCTCCCTATTCTGTCTACACAGGCACTCTCCATTTCTGACTCTGCCCAGCACAAACCATACTGTTACTGCTTTAACAGTGCACCTCTGATCTCCTATATAAGGCTGCCCTCCACAGTCTGTTATGCTGTACATGAGTAATACATGGTGGGAGAAAACAAAGACCTGTTATACTCCCTCTCTCTCGTGAGAACATGCTCTAGAATTCAGTTTTTATGAAGGTGGGGCAGGAGGCCTCTGGAAGGAAAGATTTGTTTGTTTAGCAGCACAGATGCTCAAAGGAGATGGAAGATGCTGCTGTTCCCCCTTCCCATAGGTTGTAAGCATATTCCCAGCCTCTCCACAGTCAACTTAATCTCCAGGTCTCATGGTGTGAGTGAAATGTTTTGCCCTGTAATAATGCCAACACTGTTGTATGCATCAGTGGAACGAGCTGCAATAGAGCTCTGGGACACAGGGGGAGGAGGATAAAAACCTTTCATCCTATTAGGAGCTGTGAGGTTCCGAGAGCAGATCATTGATAGCATTGCGTGTAGCTTATCTTCCTCCTCCTCATCATCGTCAACAGAGGCAGAGCGGCTGGCAGCTAAGTGGTGGTAGTTAATAGTTACTGCTCAAAGAAAATAGTGAAAGAGGAGCATAAGAAGAGAGAACTTGATTCTGTGGGAAAGCTCAAAAGGACATGTTCAGCAAAGACAAAGGATTTGAATCCTGCCCTCTTTCTGAGGGCACAAGCTCCTGTGTGAGTGGGCATGAAAAATGAAGTTCTTACAAAGAAAAGCATGCTCCACCAAACACAGGCCACCTTCTGATCGTGCATAGGCTGTTCCCCGATAACACACAGATCATGGCAGTGGAGGAAGGTCCCAATGCCAGCCTGCAGTGGGTGAGTATGCTCCTTAGCAAAACTCCATGGGAATTCAAGGCTCCAACTAGCTCACCTCCTTCACCATGCCAAATCAATACTGTGGCCTCCTTTCCACTGTGATACCCATGTCAGATGCATCTGGGCAGCACACAGTCTGCTCCCCAGCTCTGCCTGGCACTGCAAACGTGCAAGGTACGGGCCTACCTCTAAGGAAACATGAGGCAGGAGCCAGCTCTCTCTGCCTTGCACTCAACAAGCAGGTCTGTGCTGATTGTGCCCACAGAATCTGCAGTCCCTTTGATTCACGCAAAGGGAGAACATGCTTTTGCTGGTGTGCGGGTGCATGAACTTACCTGCGCAAATTCAGAGGCCCTAATAAAGCATAACCACTACTGCGGTTCAGTCCCCTAGGGTAAGGAGGGGTCACAATTGAGATTCCTGCTTTCTCAGCTGCAGTCCCAATACAAACAATAAATCCAAATTCCCTGTAAACTTCAGGGTCTTATTTTTTACTGGGAAATTCTTGCTTCTTTGCCATGGGGAATAAAACTGAATGCGCTGTTTGAGAACTAGCTCAAAAGCTTTCTTGCATGTAAGGAGTTTGTATTCACTGATGACATGAGGTGGTTTGGTGCTTGGGAATTCATTTAGTTTCCTCAGAAGGGCATTTATTTATCCATTGTTAAGTTCTTGCTTCCAAGCCAGGAAAACTCAGCCCAGGGAGTTCTTGGGGGTACTTTAAGAGTTGAGTTTATGTTTTGTTTGTTTGTTTTCCTAATAGCAACATTATGAGCAAGCAGCATGGCCAATAAAAATATCCTCACTTAAGGAGCAAAACTGCTCCTGGATAGTAAAACAATCTTTTTGGTTTTTGGTTTTGGTCTCAGTTTGCAAGCCCAGGGGAGTATTTTGAAAACTTCCTCTGCAAAACACAGAGTAGATGTAAGTTAGATCTCCCACCTCCACTCCATTTCCATGAAGAAATTTCACTTTGTTAAGGAAACCTACAGTAAGCTGTACCCGTTGATCACAATTATCAACCAATGAAACTTTGTGGTAGATTTCCCCAACACCGCTCCACTTCCCTCCACCCCCAAACAGCTTTTCTGTTACCTTCAGTTATTTCCCTGGATATTACTTCAAGATTTTCTTAGCTGTGTTTGGTTTTTGTTGTTGTTTGGTTGGTTGTTTTTGTCTATTTTTAAACAAAGCAGAACAAAGGCACTTACTGTTATCATGCTTGTGTCCTGGATAGATAATTCTGAACACATAGTCTGTAGAAGTGTCTTCAGTTGGCATTTCTTCTAGGTCCACTGATTTGTTGCTGTTTCGTTTTCGAAGCTTTGGAAATACCTTACCCTAGAGAAAGTAATGATCCCATACATTCATTCAGCTACAAATACTAACAGAGCACAACAAACTAAGTACTTTGGACCTTTGGCATATTAAGTCCTAAAATAAAACTTTCAGCTTTGGGAAGGGGTGAGGGAAAAAAACACTACAATCATAAACAGATGGTGGTTTAGAGATACACAACTTTTCTGTGTACTTAAAACACAACTTTTTCTTGTAATCCATGGGAGCTGGGCACCAGCTTCCTCAGTAATGCAAGCCTCTGACAGCAAGTATATCCCAGACTCTTGGAATCTCAGTCCCTATTGTTTGGGACTGATACTAATGCATCATGTTTTGATACAACAGCAGATTCCAGTGCAATGCTCAATGCAGCAATGAAGGTATACACAATTTTTATGGACAATCTTTATAAATGAAATGGGACTAAATGGAGTTATTTTGCCTCCCACTTTGATTTCCAGCTGCTTTATAATAATGCCCGGACTCTGTGGGGCAAGTTGCTGTTGCAAAGATGGTAAGATCAGCCCTACTACAAGCAGCTCATCAGAAAAGGCAGTACCTTGCCCTGTTGGGACCAAAGTGGTGGTTCCAGCTGACCACGAGGCAGAAGACCATTTTCCAGACAGGAAAGAAATGCAAGGAGGTGACCTCCTTGGGGGAAGTGCAGTGGAGGTCTCTGAGTTCCATCCTGACTCACCAAGACTAATGTCCATCTGCTTTCTGCTGCAAAGGAGGACAATGGGAGTCCACACTGTTACATCGGAATCTCTATTTGTTGCTCTTACCTTCTAAGCAAGTTTCATTTGTGACCACCTCTAAGTAGATAAATAAACCTCTGTAAGTCACAGCATAATCTAGGGGTGACCTCAGTCCTTTAGTCCTAAAGAAGCTCAGGATTCAAACAAACCATGACAGGCCTCATGCAGAAACATTTAAAGCGATTCTGAACATTAATATAATAAATAACAAAGGAATAAGTAAACTAAGTGTTTGGTGTGTGGCGTAATTTACAAAGGACACAATTTAGAATGAAGGCTAGCCTCATGGATACAACCAAAAGCTTTATTCTTGTGAGAATTAGCAAGTTACATTCCCTGCTGTAAATATTCTTCTCATCTATCTTCACTGTCGCTAGAAATTTAGCACAAATAACAAAACCCACCCTGGGCTCTGGGTACTCTTTTAAGTGTAATGATACGAATCTTGAGTAGAATTTTGAAAAGCATATAAGTAAATCAGGTTCTTCATTTTCCTTTTCTAAAACTTACTGAATGAAGAACATAACTCACCAGAGTGCTTTTGAAACTTTCACCTCTGGTATTTCTCCCTCTACGGCATCTAGAGCCACCTGGTAAATGGGAAATGTCTCAAGAGCAGGATGTGTGCCATAGCGTGGCTGTACAAGTCCCAGTCTGGTAGCTAGGTGCTGTGGCAGGACCGCCAAGTGTCTGTCATCTTGTGCAAACAACAAAAATCATGCTGTGTATATACCCGCACCTGTTGCTGAAACAGTCTTCTCAATGAACAACAACAAAGGCTATCACGTTTCACGTCTGTTATCCAATTCCCCTTTTTCTAAGAAACTGCCACAAAGCAGAGTGGTGACGCACCTGACCAGTCAGTGCAACCCTGGACAGGCACAAAGTGTTCTGGGAAAGCTGATCCAAGTGAGGCAAATAAACCTGCACTAGCATTGCAGCTGTCCTCTGCCAGCTAGGACTGTATGTTTTAACACGTCCCCATATGCCTGGGCTGGCATGGGATAACTAGTTCTAAGTGTTAACAACACGGAGGGAAAGTGATCAGTCAAGTGGCTCTTCCACTTGCATATTTTAAAGCAGCACATATATAAGCTGTCTTTTCAAATAGGCACTTAGTTCGAAAGTTCTGTTAGTCCAACTGCAGTTCCAATCTGAATGCAAATAAAATTTCTGTATGTTCATTGTCTTTGCTCTGTGATTTTGGTTTAAGGCTTGTGGTAAGGAAAGCAGTCAGATACATCTTGTTCAGATCCCTCTCTCTACACTGAGCACAACGGGCTCATCAGAACTCGATGGTCAGACGCACTCCATTTCTGCAGGTTGATGATGTCACTGACAGACCTGCTTTTTTTTTTTTTTTTTGTAAAGGTCAATGGATTGAGGCCCATGCTTAGCGAACCAAAGCTTCTGTGTTTAATACCTGCTGTTAACAGTTTCCAGAAGTACTGTTCTGCACAGATGACTCAGAAAAAACAAAGCGCACAGGAAAAAACAACATAGAAAGCAAGTAACAACTGAAGCATTGCTTGGCAAAGAAGTTCTTACCAGGTCTTTCAGTGAAGACATCTGAAGAAGAAAAATGGTCTGCCTTCTTTTGCATTAACCCCCTAACGGGCACCATATGAAATGGTAGCAGCATTAGCAGCATTAAAATTCACCTGGCAGACAGGGGCTTTGGGGGTACCCCCACGTGAAGAAGGTTTATGCTTACGTTGTTGATGGCAGTGAATGCAGACGATCTGGCAGAGTGGCACTATTAATGCGTAGTCCCAGTAAACGCTAATAGGGAAGGAAAAAGTGCAGGAGAATTTATTTATTTATTTATTTTTACATTCAGGAGTGCTTGTGGTTCCAAGCACCCCAAAAAAAGACTTTGCTAAGTTAATAACTGCTTTTTAAATTTGTCCAATTAAGGTGCATTAATAGTCAAGTAAAAGGCAAAGGAATTAGTTCTCCACAGAAGCTACATCTGACGCCAGCCTTTTCATAAACTCCCTCCCTCTTTTCCCCCTCTCCTCGCTCTTCCCACCCCCACCTCCACCCCCCCAGGTTAGAACAATGTTTCAGCTAAGATTAAAATGCCTATGACAGACTTCATGGTGGTCTTGTAGCTGGGTTTCACAACAGGCAGATTCACTTATGTCTTCTTGCACACGGGATTTTTGAGCAGAAGCATGTAAATCCACTGGGGCTGAAGCTTACAGATTAAACACTGGAAACAGCTCTGAACCCATCTGAGAACAACCTCAACGATTTAGCATTATAAGCAAGGACCCAAGGCTTCAATAACACTCTATTAAAAGTACATATATGTATGAAGTTAAAAAATAAAAACAAAAATCCCAGGGTGGATTAAGCATTAGAGAGCACTGTTCTGGGATTGAAGGAGGCATTCTCTGAGGAAACCTACTAGCCTGGTTCAGGACTTTACCTGCTCTTCCACTGAAGCAGAATGCCACATTAAATGAGTAACTGATCTAACGAAAGAGAATGACATTACAGGTCTCTCTTTTGAGGTTGAAATTAGCCATGCTTGTCAAGTGATTCATGACCCTCTGAAGGGAGGTACTAGAATTGTAATGACGGAAGGTAGTGTTGAGTCCCTTCTCCAGAACATGTGGAAAAGTGGGCTTTTGTTTTCCATTTGAAAAGGCCCTGTATCCAACTCATACTTTGCAACATCCTGTTTGTGATGTATATTACTGTATCACTAATCCAGAGGGGCCTTTTTAGAATAAACACTCTGGAATCAATCTTTTTTTTTTTTTTTTTTTTAAACAACCACCCTAAGTGAGTTTTGAAAAGTTCATTAGACGATTAGTGTGTTACTTAATTTTGAGTTTTACCATGCTATCATCCAGAGGTCCCCTGCAGGGTCCCAATTCATTCCAGTAGTTATGTATTTGAACTCCCTTGTGGGCCTGCATCTGGGCCTTGTCTACACATTTGTTCCTTTCCTGTTTTGTTGTTCTAAGACAAAGTGCACTACAGGACATTTGGAAAGTCACTTAATCTGTGGCAAAACAGAAACAGAACTCAAGCTGCCTGACACCTCAACCTCTGAGTTATTCAGAAGCTCTTAGATTAAATCAGTTCTGTTACACTTACGCCATATTACCAAGTATATGAGAAATAAGCACCATGAATGCTTCCAATCTTCTCCTGAATGCAATGACTACCTTTTCTCCAGCTCCGAATCTCCGAGGGTTCCATTCATCAGCTGATTTGGAGTCCATTTTAGTGTCAAACTATCTGCTGACTGATGAAGGGAGAGATACCCAGGAATTGCCTCCAAGTCATCTTTCTGTTCACAGAAACAACAAACAGAAAATGAAGGTGATTCAAGTGCATGCATGCTTTTTTCTTCTCCTTTATCCACCCCTTCACAATTCTGAGATCTTAATTCCAGCCCCCTCAATGTTGCACACCCCGTCAGCCCAGTAGGACTGGCCACAGTCAGAACATGCAAGGCTATTTTTATCTGGCCTAATCACACTTCAACTTCCAGGTCCTGCACAACTCCATCATCCATCCACTTAAGTCTTCAGTTCAAGAAACCTATTTTTACATTAATACAGCTTACAAGATTTAGCATGACATAGTGATGGAGCACTGAAGTACCCTCCTCAGAGACATGAAGATCCTGAAAGTAAGAACTATCAACCTTCTTCTCAATGTTACATTAAGATATTTAAAACTTTTTGGCAACGAGGACGAAGCCTGTTTCACAAATTCAGTAACAAGAGTAATACCCAATCACATGTAAAAATACAAGAGAAAAATGGGAAATTTGGCCCACCCTATGCATCACTGCATTATATATACTTTGTTTCTCTGATGGCCAGATAACACAGGTTTCTGTAAGTATCAGTGTACTTACTGGCTGGACTAAGACATTGTTTTTCCCATACAGGAGGTGTGTTCGGGAATTCTGGTGCAAAGACTCTACATACTCTCTTGCTGAAGCAGCAAAGCGATCTTCTGATGTGCTCCCACTTGAATGCCGTTTCCGGATCTAGCATGCACACACACACACACAAAAACAGTCAAGGCAAATCAAGCAGCATGGGAATGACTGTAATGACAGTCCAGTAAAACAGGAGCACAGTTCCATTCAGACCAATCTCTGTAGAATGCAACTTCTTCTGGAGCCAAGAGACCTTGCAGAGAAACGATCTGGGCTTTTCCTCACCCCAGGCCAAGGCAGCTCGTAATTTCTTGTGAACTACCTGAAGAAATCACACATCAAAAGCCACAGAATTTGGCCCTGGATCTCAAACTTTTTTTAAACAGACAGAATATTTGGGTCCAAATGGACTTTTAACCTGTGATAAAGGCTCCATTACAGAAGAGAAAAAAAGGGTTCTTCTTATTCTTCTGGGGTTGTATTTATTGTCAACATAAAGAATCATAGAATGGCTTGCTTTGGAAGGGACCTTGAAGATCATCTAGTTCCAACACCCTTGCCATGGGCAGGGACGCCACCCACTAGATCAGGTTGCTCAGGGCCTCGTCCAACCTGGTCTTGAACACCTCCAGGGATGGGGCATCCACAGCTTCTCTGGGCAATCTGTTCCAATGTCTCACCACACTCTGAGTGAAGAATTTCCTCCTGACATCTAATATAAATCTCCCCTCTTTTAGTTTAAGACCATTCCCCCTTGTCCTGTCATTATCTGCCTGAGCAAAATACTGCTCTCCATCTTTTTTTATAAGCCCCCCTTAAGTATTGAAAAGCTGCAATGAGGTCTCCCCAGAGCCTTCTCTTCTCCAGGCTGAACATTCCCAGCTCTCTCTGCCTTTCTTTATAGGAGAAGTGCTCCAGCCCTCTGATCATCTTTGTGGCCCTCCTCTGGACTTGCTCTAACTGGTCCATGTCCTTTTTTTGCTGGGGGCCTCAGACCTGGAGGCAGTACTCCAGGTGGGGCCTCACAAGGGCAGAGTAGAGAGGGACAATCACCTCCCTCCCCTGCTGGCCACTCCTCTTCTGATGCCCTGTAACTCTGAAATAGCTGCATAGTAAATACCTACTCCCAGCGCTGGGCGCTTTGAAGGTGAGTCTTGGCGACCATGAACTCCGTGAATTCGGTGTCGTTGAACAAGTTCATCTGCTGAAGGGTCTGTCCAGTAGTGATCAGCTGTTTTTAGCTTGGTGTACTCCAGTGCACATGGTCCAACTAAGAAAACAGCCCAGGAAAGAAAACTGAGTCTGTCTGCAAACATACGTAGTCTTACCCTGCTGGTCAAGTACCAAAAGTATGATTTTCCTCTCAAGCCAGGTGAATATTAATGATCACTTAGTGATCCTACAGGATCAGCACATAATATAGACAGTACATATAATATCATATCCTCTTATCTAGGGCTGCGTAAAAAATATTTCTGTAGGACACAATACCCTGCCAAAGCAGCATTAACAATTCCAATCTGCTAGCAAGCATGCTGTAAAAATACAATTTTCTTTCTATTCTCTGATCTAACCGATAATTAATAGGACTGGTCTCCACTGGTCTTGGAGGCAACAAAACATCATCTCCTTTATTACTCTACTACAGCTAGCCAAACTATGTGCGAGAGATAAAAATCACCTTTTGTAACAGTTATAAAATAAAATGGCTTAAGAAACAGTTTGTTTTCTTTAGCATAATAAGAAATAACTTTGCAAGAACTTACCTAGGAGAGAAGCCAGTATTGGGCCACAAACAGGATCTGCCAGTAAAGCTTCTTTTTCATAATATTTACTAGGAATAAAAGATTAGAGCCCAGTTAAAAACACTGGCTGTTATTTTTAAAAGCTCTTATGTCTCCCAGTAGTATTAGTCCATTGACTTTAAAAATATTACATTATTGCTTAACAAAAAGTAAGCCAAAGAAAGCAAAACAGATAATGGCAGTCATATACCAGGTCAGACTTAAAACAAAATAAAAACTCAGGCCAAATGCTCATTTCAAGTGTGAATTCAGACAATTAAATTACCTACATAAAAGGGAAGATTTAAGAGTTTAGAGTTCTAAGAGCTTTACCAAGGCTGAAAATTGAATCTAGGCTGTATATCTGTAGTGCTTTCCAAGCTTGGTTTTAGTTTCAGTTCTAATGCAAAAGGAATTCCAGCAACAGAATTTAGCTGTGATTATCAAATACACTCTCTCACACAATGGGCAATAAGAAAATTGACTACCAAAACCACCAGAAATGGGACCAAAGGGATCCAAAACCCATACATTTCCTGAGCTAGACAGGTAGAGGAAAAGCAGTTGCTAGGAATATCTAGAAATCACCGATGCATGCATCTCCTCTGAAAGCTCTACTAGGGATTGACTGGCTCACAGACTAATCTCCAAAGAAGAAATGTTGTGCTGGGTTTGCAGGTAGATAGAAGGCTTTTACTACATGGTGCGTCATAAATGGAGGCACTAAGCGACACGGTTTAGTGACGGCACTCTGTAGGTCAAGTTAATGGCTGGACTTGGTGATCTTGAAGGTCTTTTCCAATCTAGATGATACTATGATTCTACCTATTCTTAAAGTGTATTAAAATATATTGCAAGAAAGCTATGAAGAAATTAACTTGGCCTATTTTAGACACTTCCTTTAGTAGTAGATCATTTCCCAAACTCTATCAGTAACATTGACTAGATCTCAGTGGAGCATAAAGGGAGCCTAGAACAACCAGTTCAATAAACCTACCCTCCAGACTTCTATATTTAATAAGATGACCACCATCCCTACTTTTGATCCATATTCTGCCACTCATCAGCTGTATAATCTCAGGCAAGTCACTTCCTCTCAGTATGCTCCTTCTGCCTCATCTATTTTTGACACTGAGCTCAAGAGGCAGGAGCTTGCCTTTTGCTAAATGTGTTTACCCAGTATATTTGATTTGAGGCTTTAGACACTAATGCAATACGGAGACAAATAAGAACTCTCTGTAAGCAATTTTGCCAGTTTTCCACAGAGACCGAGAGATCTACACATTCTTAAAACATCTTGTTCATCTGTAAGGAATGTTCTTGAAACACTGTCAGGAACAATGAACTACTACAAATAGTAGCTCTTGCAGTGACCCAAAAGTCTTCCCATCACAGCAGGCAAAGCTGACTTAAAAAAAAAGTCAAAACATCTAAACACCCAAATATCTCAAAATGTCATTATCTGCCATTTCTTCCACTAGATGGGGCTCAAACTCTAAATCATCTCTTCCTCAAGAACAGAGAAGCTGAAGAACTTAAAACGTAGTATTTGAGCAGTTATATCACAAAAATGCATGAGAACAAGCCTTATTCACTGTGAGTGAGGTTCTCAAAATCAGACACCTACAATTAAGGACATGGCCCTAAACCCATCTGCATGAATGGAGAAGCCAGTAAGGGAACACCTACAATACATGGCAATGAAACAATTGTGACCTAATTCTCTTGTCACATATCAAGTGAATTATGTGGAAGAAAAAGTAAAAAAATTCTTGTATCCATTTATCAGCAAATATCCTGACTCACTGGATACAAAATACTTTCATTAACTATGTCTGTGAGACACAGCCAACCCTCTCAGTTTCTTTTACACACAGCTCTTGAAATTGTTCTCAGAGGAACGGTTTTCTTTGAACAGCAGAAAGACCTTTCTTCCATTCTCTTTCTTTTTAATGGCCAAACAGATCATGAAAATAAAGCTGATGACAAAGAAAACAATAATGCAAACAAAAAATACTGTGAGAGTAAGTTCCTCTGCCCTAGCTCTCTCCCTTGTTCAGACCCTTAGGTGCTGGACAGCCAAGAATGTGTCCCGCTAGTGCAGAAAGACTTACAAGAGCAGCACTGTGAACAAACTGCAATGGTAATTGCGAACTGGGTAGATATACTTTTCTGGGACCAGATATAACTTTAGGGTTCCTACCTTTCTCTTCTCATGGGAAATTGTCCCCAGGGTGCTCCATAATTCTTCTTAATCACTTATGGGAGAATGGGAAGGCACAGAGGGGAGTTCAGAACCACCTCTTGGGAAACCAAAGCTAATGCTGGACAGTAGGAAATGACAGAATAGAGGACTTCTCTTTTCCTCTTAAAGAGTCCCTGTGGATTACATCCATAAAGCATTGATACTCTTCTCTAGTTTTGCAAGGGAAGTTTCACTTTACACAAAGCCCAAATTTTTGAAGAAGGAAATATGATTCAAAGAACCTTTTTGCAAAATTCTAAGGTTTTACATCATTAACTCCCCCTGTTCTAATCTCATTTCCCTTCTTCCTGACATGCTAAAATTCCAAAGGGTTACTTTCAAACAAATGTAAGTGAATTAAGCATTCCTGACCTACTAGAATACATTTATATTCCACTAAGTCACTGAGGTCTAGGTCCCATTAGAATTTGGGCACCTAAATAACTACTGAAGCCTAAAGTGCCTTAGTGAGTGGAAAGGATCAGGGCTTCACATACTTCTGAATGCATTACTCTTTCTGCTAGCATTGTTAATATTTTGCCAACTTTAAAAAAAAAAAAAAAAAAAAACCTTTACTAAATTGATAGTTAGTTTTTTATCTGATTTCTGGAGAGCTGTATGGCTGTTAGCATTTTTGTATGTCTGTAACATTGTCAAGGATTCAAAACAAGTGTTTTTTTTTCTAAATGACTGAATGACTTTGTAACTGGTTTTCTCCCTACCAGATCTATTCAGTATCAAAGAAGTTTGCAAAAGACTTCTGATGAAATCAAAAGACACCTAAACACATCACTCTAACAAACCTCTGTGCTTCTGATTCTTTCCTTACCTGCAGTTATCAACAATATACTGCACAATCTTGTCAAGCACTTTCTCAATCAATGCTGTCCGAACCCATATGTGTTTGATGGCCTGAGGTGTCAGTACAGGTGTTTTACTAGTGGTTGATCCCTGCCTCTTGAGGGGTTCCTGTCCATTTGGCTGATTTTTCCTGCAAAAGGAGATAAAGTAAAAGTTGTCAGAATTCAGACTCTCTTCCCCTCACTGGAAACCTTCCAGTGAAAAGAATGCTGTTAGAACACACACCATGTATCTGACAAATGCATACCTGTATATATTATGTTAGCACTCACCACTACTGGGATGTGGAGTCTTAGTCAGTCCCTCATCAGGGATTTTCTGAAAGTCATGGCTCTGACTACTGATTCAGAATGCTTCTGTTCTGGGCTATCAATCTGAGAAGTCTGTAAGGACTATCTAATTGAAGAAGAGATGCTAAACAACTTCTAAAAAAAGCCCCCAAACAGGTCAGTATTAGGTATGT
This sequence comes from Anser cygnoides, assembly GCF_040182565.1. Taxonomy (NCBI): domain Eukaryota; kingdom Metazoa; phylum Chordata; class Aves; order Anseriformes; family Anatidae; genus Anser; species Anser cygnoides. Next base: position 12,314,993 of record NC_089890.1, on the reverse strand, counting down.
CAGTCGTCCCTAACAAAAATATCTTTTTGCTATTGAAGCTTTAGAAAAAGCCCAACATTTGAGCTCTTCCAAAACTTCCACATACAATAGGCTAAAAAGAGCAGGCAGCAAATCTCTTGCAGACCATAGGCCCCAAAAGAATGAAAACACAACAAAATGCGAACTATAACGTAAAGTAAGTTGCACTTGAACAGAAATTTGCTTCTTATCAAATAAAGCTTCTTATCAAATAAAGCTTATACTTATTTGGGAAAGCTATATGGAGGATGGTAAAAAAGATTCTTGTCTCCCAGCTTTCTTTTGTACCTTCAGGCTCAAGCTAGCCATGAGCCCACGAGGACACAAAGCTGCTTCAGCATGAGATATTCCCACTGAGACCACGAGCACAGAGTAGGATTTGAGATTAACACAGGCAGAGCTGTTCCAGGGAGCTCCACACACAATTGTCAGGCAGTCCTTGGGCACAGGCCCATCTTTTTATTCTCTGTAAAGCACCATGTATAGCTAGCTACAGCACAGTCTGTGCTAGTGTCTTGGCAGTGAGATCTTCTCTCTTACCACCTACAGAATGACAACAAGACAACTAAGAGATAAGCAACATCAAACTGAGAAACCAGGACTAAAGCAAATGAGCATCCAAAGCCAGCTGGGAGCTTGCTTGCAGCCAAGCCCCCTGCTTGCTCCGACAGCATAAGGCAGCACTGCAACAGGCCCACTGCAGAAACGGGGAGTTCAATGCTGTCTTTTAGTGACAGGATGGCAAGCTGGTTATACAAAGCAGAATCACTTCCCAAGTTCGGCTGTAAACAAGAACGTGGGCACTGCTCAGCAAGGTGGGCTCTGAACCACGCAGGAGGTTGTCACCCCTTCCTGCGGAGTTACCTGCTACCCAGCAAACCTGTCTGAGGCCAGCCCAGGGGGCAGCTGTGCCTCAGGCATGCTGTGAGGAAGTGTTCTGTCGCAGGAACAGGATGGTACTGCTTTCTGTAGATCCTATATACTGTGCCTCCTGCCATGCCACTGCACAGCTTCACATGGTGGAAATGCAATTTCCAAGGAGCAACAATAGCTGGGCTCTGTTTTGGGTGAAGCCCGTAGTTCTTTGCATTTACACAGCCCCTAGTCCTCCATTAGGCCATGACAAAACCTCTGCAAGGCAACACACACGTGCAGTGATGATCCCAAGCAAAGAAATAGACAACATCACTGATATCCTTCTTCCCAATATTTAAAAAACTAACTTGAATAAAATACCAGTCTAAATCAGTAGTCATGTAAATAAAAATATATTAAAAAACACGTATGTACTTGCTAAAAACTACATAAGGTCTGATAATTAGAAGAAGCTTAATAAAGATAGGTGCCAGAAAATTACACAGATATTTCTAAGTGCTAATTTAAACAACTGTCAATTATTGAAGACTTCAGTGCAACACAAACAAGCAGTTGCTCTCTTGACAAATCCATTTTTACAGCAAGTTGATCAAAAGGCTAAAAAGTTCCTACAATCCACAAAGATGTCTTAAGGCTTAGCAGTGCCACTGTACAACAGTCTGTACAAATGTTCCTGTCTGAAAAATGAAATCTGAAAAAATGTTCCTGTCCTCTGTAGAATACAAAACACTCTTCTCACAGGCTCATGCGCTGTGATTTTGGAGCACCTCTCCTGCAAAGAAAGGCTGAGAGAGCTGGGGATGTTAAGCCTGGAGAAGAGTAGGCTCTGGGGTGACCTCACCGCAATCTCAAGTCCTCGACTCCAATACAAATTCAGTTGTGCTCAAGCCCAGTGTGTGCCTAAATGCGCTCCTCCGATCACTCTCATTGCTGTCCACGTCTTCTTGAGTTCATCCTTTCACCAACTGTTCTTTGTATCCATTAACTCAACTATTTCTGCTGTGATACCCACAAATCAAATCTTCTGTTACTGGTTTGGCAAGAAGCATGCCAAAGCAGCTTTTCCAGTAAGTCTGTTCTATCAGTTAAAACAGCTTTTCCAGTGAGTCTGTTCTATCAGTTCCTCTTGCCACCCACATCCCTTCCCACTAACAGTCCAAACTGGTCCATCAAACCCTGGCTGTGAGCGCTCTGTCAAATCACCAGTTATTATTAACTTTTGTTGTTTTGTGTGGGCTGGACACCCTGATCCTCTACACTACAAGAAACCACACAAAACACCAAAGACCCAGTTCCCAAGCTCTGTCTCTTTGCTAACTATCAGCTTGATGACACAAAAACATTTGTCTTACAGTTACAGACACTGAAAAGTCAAAGCTACAACAAATTTGGCTAATAAAGAACTCTCTGCATGAACCAACAAGTCCGTAACCTCTCCAGGCTGCATACACATTGCGGGAATTTTGCTGGTAAACAGACATCAGCCTCACCTGCTTTCCACCTGCTGCTGCAGTTCCTGCACTTTCTTGCATATGTCTCCTGCTACTGCGTACGTCTTGCCAACTTTGGTGAACAGCGCAGCAACCTTGTCGGTCCGCAGGAAGCCAGCAGCCCTGCGCTTCAGCATGTGCAGGAGACATGCTTCCACAACACCTGCAAGAAAGGGAAGGAGATAAATGTATGGGTACTCCTGTCCTTCAGGCTTCTGTTTGGTGATTGCCGTCTGCTAACACCCACTGGTCAGGTGTGGAGACAAAAGAACAGGGAGGTGCAGAGAGAGAAAGATAGACTAGATCTCAAAATCAGATGATGCAAGTATATACCTCATCTGCAACAATAAGCACCTTGTAAGTTACAGACAGTGGAAGAATTCCTGATTCTACTGAAAATAAACCCTGAAAACTAACCCAAGTCCCAGGCAAAACTAAATGGCATGTGGAAACACCACCTGCATGTAGCTAGCCTAGAAGCTCCAGCAGCTGAAGGACTACAGCATGTGTCTGTATTGAGCAGCATTAGTAGAGATGTCCCCTTGATTTTCAGCACTGCTACCCTACTGCTTCACTTTGCAAGACTGAGCAACTCCCTGCTGAATGAATAAATAAATAAGAAGCATTTATGAGGTATTAATAACTTCACATTTTGTGTCTTATAACTCTGGAAAAAAAAAAAAAGAAATCTCTAATTGGCTTCCTGCTAACACATCCCTACTACACAAATTAACCTAATGTGTGTTCTGAAAACACTACCATTTGCTCTTACAGTGCTGAAAACAGCACTAGAAAAGCACTTGGGAAATGCATCGTGGGATAACAATGACACTATTTTGCTTTCAACTTTGAAGGCAGATATGTCTTTAAGCTAAGCAGCAATGGATAAATCTGACAGAAGGTAAGCTTTCCATGGGAATCCCTAATTTGCCTGTGGAAGAGCCAGTAGAATTAAATACTGATGGTTTGTGGATTTTAGACTGTTCATCTTAATATATTTTTTTTTCAAGATACAACTAACTTGATTTAGCAAAGCCAAGTCTTCTAATTGTACACCCTGAATTGTTGCAGCCGGCCCCGAGCTACTCTGCAATAACTGTCCCAGCATTTCTTACTGCCATTAGCAAGAGGCTCCTGGCTGAGGCTGAACCCCAAGAAGTCCTAGCCCAGGAGAAGCAACAACCAAAAACCCACTGTGAATTGGTGTGGCAACAAAGCAGCAGCGCAAATGGTCTCAGCTTCTGCAGAGCCCTGCTCTGCATCTTGTAGGAAACGCGCTTGGACTGCGTTTCACAAGGCTACTGAGCAGCAAGCCTGACCCTGCTTCCACGCGGCTGTACTGCCCAACCCAAACTACAGCCTCAGAAGACAGCCACCCCTTTGCTTTTTCACCCCTGCCATGTGCAAAAGCTAAAGAGCAGCACTATTCCGCGAAAGAAAGGCCAGGAGACACAGGCACATCCCTGCCCGACCCCTCTCAGCATCAGCTTATGCCAGGAAACATCTGCTGCAATCAAAGGACATCCGCAGGTGGCAGAGGCAGTGCCTGCCTGCCTGCAGCCTTACAAGCGGGAGCCCAGCGCTGACGCCATCCCTGCAAGCAAGGCTGTTCCTGCTCGGATGAAGAGGGAGCATCTGTGCATCTCCTACAGAAGCAGCGGCGGGGGCGAGCGAGTTTGGCTGCCCACAGGTTGTGCGAGGCCAAGCAGAGCGGCACGGGAAGAACAAAGAGCGATGACAGCACGGGGATGTTCTTCACAGCACAGCCCTAGATCCCGTCTAGCAACCATCACAACGACTCTTAACTCAGCTACTGTTTTGCTCTGTCTTTCAATTAGAAATAAAGAAAACGTAAAGAAAAGCAGCTTTCCGGATGCCTGAAGCAATGCACTAATAATTGGTACCAAATCTTAAATGAAGCAACCTGCCTTTAAAAATAACTGCAAAGCAGCGCATTGCTGTTGCTTAGGAAACAGGCTCTCTTCCCACCTTCACTGTATTTTTTTTTCTTTCTTTAAAACAATAAAATATTGATGAAGCAAATTTAGTGAAAAGCATAGCAGGCACAGCTTTAATTATTAACAAACGCTGCAGCTGCCATGGAGGGCATTTCCACAGCGACTGCCCCTAAAGCTCCAATATTTAATTATTCCATCGTGACATTTCTCATCACAAGGACTTGGTGTAACATCAGTACCTGATGGTCTGTAACACACGCGTAGTGGCTATTTGCAAGGGGAGAGACACTGGAATTCACTCCTGGATTGCCTCAAAATATATGTTCCACGGGATGAGAGATTAATGCAGCACGTCCAGCTTTACGTGTAAGGTACCCTGAGATCCGGGTTTAGGTTTTAGTCCCAGCTGTAACTTGTGTGACCTTCAAGTCACTTCATTCGCCTCTACTTCACCACTAGACTGAGGCTAACACTACTATCTCTCTTCAACTTCTCTCTCAGAGCTCCTCTATGCAGAGAAAATATTGCAGGACAGCTAACTGAATTTGATTTCACACCAGACTTAATGTGCATTGGGTTCCAAACACAGTGGCTTTTATCCAGCTAAGGACAGAGATGTTAGGAGGAGAGAGGAAGAGGCAGGAGATGTCAGATGCGTTCCCATTCCAACACTGGGGAACAGGTGACGGATGTCACCTCTTCAGCGCAGGGCAGCAGAAAGGCGCCCTCTGACACAGCAAGCTGCACAAGAGCTTCACAGCACACCGGGGGGCAGCTGCCTGGAAGATCCGAGGACTTTTGTCTTCTGCGTGCCCAGCGGCAGATGCTCTCATCTCACTGCGCTGCACCTTGTCAGCATCGCCCACAACAGCAGCATGCGTGCACATGCTCCACTTACCTTGTCTCTTTTTTTTCCCCCTTTTTTAAAACCAACCACAAAAACTAAATTTATATTTTCTAAACATTGGATTGAATCAGTAAAAGCACACTTTTTACAGGGAAATATATCAGCAATTACAAACTCTTCTTCCTGAAAACCTCCGTGCCTCTCCTTCTCTGTGCAGAAAGGCCTCCACAAGTCCGCTGCTCTGCAGTTAGGCTGCTTGTGCCTCTTGCTTTCTGTTAATCTGCAAGAGAATTAGCTTTTTTCTTGACCACCTCTTGGATTTACATCAGTTCTCCACAGCACGCTCTTGACATTCATCTTGTAGGCTTGTGGGAATAGGTGAAAACAAACAGAACATAACATACCCCCTTCCTATTGTTATGCTGGACAGTGTCAGAAATCACAAATTTTAACTGAAGACACAAAAGGGCATGGTGTGCACAAACACTCCCCTTCCTCATTTCCACAGTCCCTCAGCATACATTTTCAACCAGCTGAAATTCATGCAGATTATGTATTACAAAGACACACACAAACCCAACCGCCAAGCAATGGAGACAACGTCAAAAATGCACGAAGGAGCTGGGCCACAGAAATCGTGACAGAATTATTTTGGGAGAAGAAAGCTGGAGGCTTAGGCAAATCAGGTTTCTGCAAGCTTCTGCAAGTTTCCTACTTTTCCTTATTTACTAAGAAACCAGAAAAAGGTAATTGTCCTGCAGTTGCAAAGTGCAGAACACAGAGATCACTGCCTGCAAATATAACACAAAGAACATTTTAGGGGGTATAGTTAAAAGAACCTTTCCTTATTTAAAGAAAATGAGCAATTTTTCCCCTTTTGGAATCTACCAGTCTTGAAAAACATAAAAAGAGATAAAGATGTAGCTGTTTCTGGGGGACCTGGTAAAATCCCAAAAACATCAACAGGTAGTTTTGCATACAAACAGGTAGCTTCTACACACAAACATATGCCTTTATTTATTCGTCTGCAGGCACACAGGTAAATAACTATTGTAGGCTTTCTAAGCACAGCATAATGCAATCTCGAGCCTGCCTACTGTCGTTGTAGCTACAACAATATATACAAGCAAAAACTGACTACAGAAAAACACAGCTACCCATTATGTGCCCACTGGAGGAGCAGCACTGTGCTTGGAAGAAAATCAACACAGCTCAGGTAATTCTTTTCTATCATTCAGCTGACAGCAGCCATCTAAAAATTCATTAACTTCAGCCAATTTTGAGGAACATCCCCCGCAGTATCCACTGCTGAATTTAATTAAGTGCAGATATGTTATTGATTTACAACAAAAATAATCTCTGTCCCCAACAGCTTTAATGAATGTCACATTTTTATGACTTCAGCAAGGATACTTCTTGCAGGGTCAGACTGACAACTTCGCTTTTCTCCTTTTTTGCCTCTATCAAAATCCCGACAAGAGTTAATGGACCGTGTAATAACAGAGCTCTAGGGATGGGCTTGGAAGGGTGGTAAGCAGAGAAAAGGCCTGTGGAAGGATTATTTACAGGATTTATTTAGCAGATGAGATTTTCCTTAGACAGGAAGAAACACCACAGCTAAATGCCTTGTTTTCATGGAAACTGTGTACAGGGAATAGAATTCATGAGGCTCAAGAAAATAGGAACAAGAGAAAAGAGGAGGATGACAAAGAAGCAATAAGATGCTCACGATCTCCAGCTGCTCTTGCTGTACCTAACTCATCACAGATCTGCCCAGCTTGAAACCAATCTTATCCCCAAGTTACAGCATGCCGTGTCATCGAGAAATGCGTGCAGAGCAGGTGAGACACCCAGAGGTACCACGTTCTGACCAAGAAGCAAGTGACTGCAGAGGAGATACCCAAATATGCTCCTTTGTCCCACGGGTACTGCTTTGTGCATTTTAAAGAAGAGGAGAAAACAGAGTATCGTGTGTGCTTAAGTCTCAATCCCCTTTTAACATCCTGTTAAAAAGAAACAAATTGCTTCATAGAACAGAAGAAAAGCAAGATTGTAGCAAGCAAAGTTCGATTAAACATTTTCTTTATAATTACAACCTCAAGATAATGCCTCAGTAGTTATGTACAACCCCTGCTTTGTTACCGGGCATTCCTTAATATGGACACGCATCAGAGTTATCTGTGCTGATGTGTTGCTTCAATTCCTGATGTATTCCTCCAACACTCTCTTTTAGCATATATCCATTTTTCATTTCACCACAAGGTTTTGGCAACTGAAGCTCGCAGCTTCTCTGCAAGTCTGGTACATTTTAACATGCTCTTATTTACAGCGGCCCCATCACGGTTATACTGGAACAACACCAGCACTGCTGAGAGAGAGATTTAGCGAGGCAGTTAGAGGCGCTCTTTCTGCTGTAGCTCTTACTCTGGCTGCTCAGCTGAGAAGTCACGATGCCTGATGTTAGACCAATCGGGAGGGCATAAACATGTTTCCATATTTAATTCCATTTTCATTTCAAGCTGCAAAAGGTAGACTTTTAAAAACACTTTTTATTACTTTTATTAGCATTTACTAAAGCATTAATGTAGCAAATCACTCATTTAAGAGGTGCTTTTCACCTCTTTTCACCTTTTCACTCTCCAAAGCCCACCTCAAACTTGAAGCAGGCCTTGCTACGCCCTGCCAAGTTCACTGGACATTACACTTTACAAACATCCAAGTCAGATGCAACAACCAGCTCCTGAGCTACTAATGGCATGAAATACACAATCCTCATAGATAATCGAAATATTAGCCTGAAAAGTTCCCCTAGCAACAGTCAGGCCACAATCAGCACTTCAGACACATGCACACCCATCCTTCAGGGCGATGTCAATTCTCACTCTCAGGCCTACCCGCTTTACCAGTTACTTGCAGCAAGGGGGTACATACGCAGCTTGGAGCTCGGTTACCACCTCCCTTGACTGCTGGTGCCATTTCTTCAATACTGACGATTATTTCATTTCCCTCTGGAAGCACAGTGAAAGCAGCAGCTAGTGGGAACTAAGCGTGCACGGCTGTGAGGTTTAATGGTTATGTTGACCTGGACTAAAACTACTTTTGTTTTGCTCTACCACACAGACACCTCCTTTGCAATAAACCCCAGGGGAAGTATCTGAACAGACAATCCTCAGTTCTAAAGATAACTCTGGCTAGGACACATCAGGGCTGGAATTTGGTGACCATTCCTCTTTAAAATCTTGAGCACTAAGCCTCAAGAACCTCAATACTCTTCAGAAAATGGAAGTGTTTCCATTAAACACTATTAAAGGCAAATCAAAATAACTGAGGTTTCTCTAAATAATTGAATATGATCCAATTTGATGGCCCATGACTAACGTAAAATGTTTAGCAGAGTGCTGTAAAAAGCATAAGAAATTATATTTCACTTCTCAAGCTAAAAGCACGTGCAGTTTAAAAAATGATTTCACATCAGAGCTAATATTCACTCTTTTCTCCCCTTCTGTAACACTCTGCTCATTACTTATAAGTGGTCACCTTTGGGGCACAATCAAAAAGCTTTCAAATTTGTGTGAAACAGTATTTTGCCTCCCGTCAATTATGATAATCTCTGGCACTCTCTTTGGGCTAATGTGTTTATGAAGTGAGGTAGAACCACTGTAAACTATTTCATAGGCATTATTCATCACTGAAAATGTTCCATTTGTTTTCCAAATAGGAACAGAAATACAGGAAAGCTCATACTTTGTTTACAAGAGACCTGCATTTCCATAGCTGATTAACTGCACTTTTTAAAATACCAACGCCAAGGATAGAAAGCTAAAAGAATTAAAATAATAAAATGTCCATTTGGACAACGGTTATTTACATCTATTTCTATGTAAGTTACATCTCTGCAAGCTAAGAAAAAAAAGAAAGAGGGTAACAGATTTCTTAATTTTTTGTCAGACCCCAGGAATATGGTGCTATTTAGAAGCCTTGAGGCGATTTCCTATAAACCCCAAAGCATAAAGCATCTGTTCCTAACGGAACTGATTTTCAGAGGAACTGCAAACCTGCAACTCCAACTGAACTGGATGGGAACAGCTTGTTGTGCAGACAGACACACAGGACAGTTCAAAAACGAGGTCCAGGCAAGCTCCAAATCAATTTCCTGTTCTTTCATGGAACATCTGTTAATAATTTGTTGCCATGCTTTAAAGAGGAGGCAGAGAAAGGGTTTCTATCAGGAATTTATTTCTCACCTTAAAAATGAACAAAGAGGGGTTTCCCACATTGCTACCTTCCATGATTTTACTGCAAGTTTGTGGATATTTGATATTCTTCTGAAAGCTTTATTATCTTGAAGAATATCACTGGATAGGAATTTCTGCATAAGAACTTATTTAAGAATACATTTCTATTCCTCAGTTGATTCTATTTTCCCGTCATAACCTTTAATCCAGTCCTGTAACTTAGGACCATGAAGGAAAGTATTTCTGACTCATGATTTTTCATTACTCGGGGCTGGCAATCATGACGCTTGGTGACTCTGATAATTGCTCGGATTTCAGGTCCTGAACGAGAAAAAACAGAACACAAGCTCCAGCATCATAGAGTCATTGGTTCCTAATTAGATCTTCTCTTTCAAACACAATTAACTTTGTGCAAAATGGGATAACAAGTCATCATAAAACTAATGAGGAAAACAGTCCCACAACTAACTGCATTTTTGTTGTTAACCCTTACGCATGTTACCCGCTTGCACTCCTAACTAGCACCGCCAGGCACCCCCGCAGCTCAGGCACGCTGCTAACCCCGAGCTACCCCAGGCTCCCGGCCTGGAGCAGTCACCAGCCATAGTCATGTTCAAAGGCTTCCTGGCCTGCCTTTGCCAGCTTTGACAGAGACATTCTGCGGGATTTCAATTAAAACTATTTGATTGCATTCCTACAAACATTCGCAGACCCTGAAACTTAAGCACTTAACCAATCTCAGCCTAAGCATCTGGTGGTGTGCTCCAGAAAATGCAGCCACACAGCTGCTGCCCTGCTGTCTGCCAGCTCCAAAAGGAAGGGGATACTAATCTCCCTTACTAAACTGAGGTGACACCCAATTAAAGCTGGGAAATAACTGTTAAAAGGTTTGAGAAAAAGTCTCTCTGAAATAAAAGTGAGAGGACTTCACGTCTCACAGCCACCAGCCCCACACACAGGCACCAAGTCATGGCGCACACGATGCCCTGACTGGGAACACTGGGGTTGTGCCTAACACGCACACCGGTTAAAGAAGGTGCGTTTGTGTTGCTCTACCTGAAGGGGAGTACTGACACCAGCCAGCAAGTACTTCACAGAAGAAGCCATTTTCATTCCCTTCAGAGCGGGGCTCCAGACTGATGTAACACAACCTGTCCAGAGTCAAAAACAGATATTCTAGTCTTGCTGCACTGAAGCATACACATGGAACCTGGACGAGCTACTGCACCTCTCAGAGAAGAATATGAGAGAAATTATATTGAGAAGTACGATAACATTTACCTATCGGCTGGGCGTTACGCTATGGACCTGGAGGTCACCCCCAGAGTAAAACAGCCTCTCGCTGCAGTGCCCTGAAGAGAGCTTGCTTCGTGCATCTCCTTCTCTATCATCACCCAGGCAAAAGAGAAGAAATTTGGCTGCTATCAAAACTAACTAACTAACTAACTAAATAACACTTAATACTCATAATGGTCTAAGAAGGAATATCATCAGGAATGAGGGGGCCACTTTCGGAAGCTGTGCAGTGGTATTACGCTGCCTCCTTTGGCTCCAGGGTCAACTAGACACGCGACAAGCACAGCCACGAGGGATGCGAGTGCTGCAGCTGTCACCTCTCCCGCAGCATAAGGAGCTCCAAAGGAAAGTGGGCACCAAGCACCGCGGGAGAAAAGGAACGGAGAGCGGCAGTGACCTTGTGGTAAGCCTGTCCAGTCCCCAGCACAGCTCCCGTGCAAAGCCCAAAAGGTCCCAGATGAGGTCCGGCAGACAGCAGGGGAACCCCTCCACCACTCTCGTCTCCTCACGTCTCTGAGGCTCACGTGGTGCAAACGTGCAACCCTCAAAGAGGGTTTGAAGGAAGCCTCAGCACAGCATTAAGTACCGCTCTACAGCTCAAAATCAGAACTGGCCTCTGCAATTCAGCCGCATGGGGATTCTGCACTTTTTAATTAATGGGTTTAATTACTGGTAGCAGAGATATTATTCAGGCCAAAAAAATGCTTTTCATGCTGTTCAAACCTCCTCTGATTCAACTAAAAATCTCACTGAAAAGCCAAGCCCTGCATGCCTTGCAGTGACCACGTTACCTTTTCTACTTGTGTGCACTGCTAACCTTCCTCCACAGCGCAGCAGCTACGTTCACTGGGACAAGCAGGTACGCTGGATTTACACCTACACAACGCATGCGTTGATTCTGGTACATCCCAGCTCTCGGTAATCCACCTGATGTTTATGGCTATTATTTCACAGCACAAGAATTAAGAATTATTTCACTTAATACACTCAAAATATTTATTCAAAGAGAACAAACTACCACGACTTATTTTAAACAATATAAGAACACCTTTAAATTATAAACTAGGTAAAGCACAAATACATTCAATAAACAGTAATTTAATTACAAGGTGATTCAAAGTTCACATCTCCTTTAAAACAAATATGAAGTCAATGTTAAACATTCTGTACAATGCCAGTTTTTGTCAGCATCCTTGCTACACTTAAGTATTAATTACACCAAGCAGAGCAATACAGTTAACTTCACTGAGGAAGTATTGTCTGTTCAAAGTTTGTTTTGAGCTGGAGCAGTTATCAATTTACCTTTAAAAACAAGGCACATTTACTACATTTAATTACTATTATTACAGGAGCAATATAATTTCTGGCTACATAACCCATTCATAAAGCATCAAGTACGCACCGTGCACATGGATTGCTTTAAGAGTTTTCCAGCAGCAGGCTCCCCCCGCCCCCTTCTTTTTCCTCCTCCACCGAATAACGCACACAAATGCAGCACAGTGTTTGGGCAATCAGGGCACTTATTGCAGCTCTGCAGACGCAGTAAACAAGCAAAATATGAAGTGCATTAAACAAACACCACAATGATAACGGAGCAGAGGCCAGGGCAATAAATCTCCCTTTATCTACCAGTCAGATAGGTGATCTAGCTGCAAAGCAGCTCGGCTATCACACCCGCCTCAGAGCTGGGGCTGCCTTCCTGCACAGGGGGCTTGGCATTCACCCAGGGTGGCAGGGAGCTCGGCCAGGCAGGCGGCACCGCTCAGCACCGCGCACACAGCGCTCAGCACCGCGCACACAGCGTGCGCTCACACCTCCGCGCTCGCTGCAGGCGCAGCAGGGCGCTTCTGCGCTGCCCTGCCCTGCCGCCCAGGGTGCTGATCAGACCTCGGCCCCAGAAGTCACTTTCCACATTTACCAAGTTAACCAGAGAAAAAGAACAACAGCTGACAGCTGCTCTGCCGAGACCTGTGTAGGTACTGGCTGCTGCTGTCCACCCTCTTTCCAAGGCTCCGGTTAGTACAGACATCTCATGCTTCTCGCAAGAAGTCACAGAGTGCTGGACTACGGAAGGAATTTAAGAAGCTAAATACTGGAACTGAATATTGGGACTGATTCATAACAACAAGAAAATAGCGATATTTGAAAATAATGCAATCTTCAGGCAGAGGCTGAAGATTTCCCAATGAGTTAGGTTTCTATCTCGATCAGTTTAAATGAAATTGAGTTAATCTTCAAATCTCTTATTTCCTTCAAAAATCCTAAACTAATATAATTCATCCTATAAAACAATAACAACAACAACAACAAACTCCCCCCACACTCTTTATAATTTAATACAGCAATAAAACTGGGAAAAGAGAGTGAAGAAAGGATAACAGAAGAGTTAACACTACCTATGAAAGGTCACAGAAAAAACTTTCTAGACACCTACAAAGTTCTGCTTTTAAGTCACAGATTTTTTTTTCTTTTTTTTTCTTTTGACAAGATAAGGCAGTCTTGTCAAGCACAATTTGACCTGGGTTTGTAGATCTGGAGTAAAGACATCCTAACCTCCTATGTTTCTAGCTTCTGGAAAGCCTTCTGTACATCTTTTCTTCGTGAGTTTATTTATTTATTTATTAATGATAGGAGAAAAAGAGGAAAAAGAGAAAATATATTAAAAGCTGAGCTAATGAGGTATCTTAACTGGATACAGTATAAAAGAGACCACTTGGAGGAAACAGCCCTGTGAGATTCACATCAGCTACATGTTCTCAAAGGGAGCAAGAACAACATTCAGGCAACCTTGTCTTTGGATTCATTCACAAATAAGACATTATGTTTGCTGTATAAAACCGATTTAAACAGATTTCTAATTCTTTGTTTACAGCAGCCTGTTGCTGTCAGATCTAAAGACAGGCAACCATGCAGAATAAGACTTAGAGCTGCAGGCAGCTCACAGACAAGCACAGTAAATGCCATATGCTGAACTGGAAAGCCCTGCTTGCCGATTACTGGTAAACACACATCAGATAACTACAGCGATAGATACAAGAAACGCTTCCTTCTACTTCCCTCTTTCCCTCAGAAATGTAAAAGCTGGGAAGGGCTTGTACTTCAGGTGACAATGCGGCCAGCCACAAATCCTTTAGGGCAGCTTGTGCAAGGAAGGGTGCGGGAGGAGAGGAGCAGTGTTTTTTCTCTGGCCTGCAGGGATGGCACTCAGCTGAACGAGTCACGGTCCACACGTAACACGATGTCAGCTGCCATTACCAAGGCAACGGCACCAGATAACCCAAGCTGAAAACATCCACATCCAGTTCCTAACAGAAACGCCATCCACAAAAAATATAAAAATTGAAACAGAGCCTGCATCATCTCATTACGCTTCTGATTGGCAGCACAGTATGGGTGAAATTCACCCAGGAGCAACCTGTTGCCCACATTAATGAATAAACAGTAATTTGGGAAGATGGAAAGTGCAAGTTGTTTTCTCCTCTCACACAGGGCAGTTGCTGAAAGCTTGAGCAAAACGGACAGAACAGCACCCGACCGGTCCATATGTAAGCAGGGTCCAACATCAGGGGGGAAAGTTGTTCAACATCCCTGCCCAAGCTGAGAACTGGTCAAAAAAAGCTTATGCAAAGCCCATGTCAATATGCACAAATCCACAGAACCACTATCTAAAATCCTGATCTTGTGCTCATTTTCCCCTAAACATCCATGAAAGCTACTGGGAATTCTGCCTGAGCAAGGTGCTCGAGGCTTGTCTGTATAAATCTCCACGTGTGCTGTAAATCACACACGGCAGCGTGGTTACTCAGCAGCCCGGCGCGGTCTCCCCTTGCCGACACACAGGCAGTTGCCGTAACAGCAGTGTGTCTGAAGCAGTCGAGCCATAAACTATCCATTCAGCTCGCTCTGCAGCTGCACTGCTTCTGAGACACAGATTGAGCCCCAGCCTCCAAATGTATTAAAAAAGGCCTGAAAATGAAGATCTGTGCAAGGCCATCTGATCCCCAGCTGCCCTCACAAGACCGAAGCATACCTGCTGCAGAAGGATTAAAGGATTTCCTGCCCTTACAAACCCATGTGTACTGTAACAAAGACAGACTTGAGGACATGGGGAAAGTGGCAAGCGCTATTTAAGTCCTAGTGGTACCTTTAGCCATTTAGGAGAGCTAGGAAATTTTCAGATACTGGTGCAAACAGGCCCTGAGAATCAACTACACCCTGTATTGAAGTGGCTCTTGCTAAACTCAGCCTTGCAGAGAGTAAAATGATTCACAAGAACTCTATATTTATAACAAAGATTCGCTGAAAATGACTCATGTACTGAGCCAACCTAATTTTAAACAAAGGGAAAAACCTCCTGAAGCACACAAAACTGGAATGGGGGAAGAGAACTGCACACACAAAGAACCCCAGCCAGGAGCAGTTGGCCAAACCTACTGGGAACAGCCTCTCCGTTCAATTAGCCGAAGTGACGGCGGCAGACTCAGCTTCACCTACTTCTGTTTTAAAGTTAATTAAGTCGTACGTTCAAAGCAGCAACCTTTCTGCAGGTTGGAATACTTCCTTAGGATAGGTAGGACTGCTAGGCAATAATGAGGCAGCTGATGGAGAGTTCTAAGTTCTTCAGACCCTACCAAATTCAGAACGCAAACCCAAATGGAGTCACGGCAGGAGAGAGAGAGAAGTATTAAGATTTTACAGCATTCCTAATTTTGGACAAGCAGATTCTAACAGAAATAGCTGCTACCCCACTCCCCCTTACATCAGCATTGCAGCACATCTTACAGGATATCATTTCAAAGAGAGAACAGACACACAGCACTAAGAGCAATCCAGAACAAACAGGCAGCCTGCAGCAAGGACACAGAACAAGGGTTTCTTCACCTGCTCCTACCTCAGGACCATTTCCCTGAGTTACTCCTTCTCCTCTCTAGGATATAAACACACAGTAGATTACAGGAGAGTACTTAACATAATGACAAATGCAAAACACCATGTATGCAGAGCACATATATGACAAAGAACATGGTCATTCACGTAGTAAATCTGGGATTTCTTGTTTCAAACAGAATTGATACAAGAGCCTATTTATGCCAAGTTCCTCACGCATCCAGGAAAGCCCTGAGCAAGTGTGCAATACTGATGAACGGTATCAACAGGAAAAGGTCACTGTTCTCAGAATTCTGTGTTCAGTAGTGTGCCAATACTTATTGCTCTAAACAGTCCACTTATCTTCAACGCCAAATCTAACTTCCACTCTTCTTAACCTCTCCACTGTCATTACCATAGAACTGGGTATGTTTGGCTGCAAATGCTCCATTCTGTGAAACCCAGAAGTGTTTAGATGGTGCCCATTCTCCAATTATTCTTAAGCATCGCTCTGAGCTAGGTCTTTGATTTGAAGCATGAAGAGAGAGCAGCCAAGAGTTCACAGATGAACACGCCTCTAGAACTGTACATAGCTTTAATTCTCAGTGATACCTTTTTGTGGTATTTTTCCACACACTGAAGTCAGATAGTGTTAAATTTTTATTGGCCCCAGTAAATAATGGGCTGGATTACAGCAGTGTTGGACCAACATTCAACGGTTCCTTTTCAGGCACCTGAACGAAGTGACTAAGTCTCCAAAGGAGTACTTGGTATGAACTCCTGGGAGCTGACCTCTACTGAGAATCCTGCAGCAGACCATTCTTTATCCACCAGCCCACACAGGGTCTGCTTCACTTCATCATCACAATACACACGCACACAAATCAGTCTGCAGGAACCAGGAGAACAACAGCCAAGTTTTGTAATTTATTCAGCCTTTGATCTTTTCGCAGAGAGTTCTGGAACACCAGCTGTCTTTGATGGATGCGATATTATCTCCAAAGGAGTTTTATTTTCTTGTTAATTCTTGGTAAGTTCCAAAATACAGCCATGAAGAAAAGTCAGCAGCACAGTGGCTCGCTGATTATATTTAAAAATATACAAGAATATCCACAGTGACAAAGCCTAGACCCTCAACCTCTCAAATGCACCATTTTTGTAATGTAGCATTCAGGTCCCAGTGGAGAGCAGACAAGTGTTGTGAAGATCTAAAACATGCCAATTACCCAGTGTGGTGATGCTGGCTAGAAAAGTCACTGGGGATCACACAGATTTCTGTTGTTGCTCTTCTTTTAAAAGAGGGCAACGGCTCTTCCAGTGACTTTCTGGGATGGATTCTGCCACCTTTACTCAAAATGGGACACCTTATTCTTCAAATACATTGAGAGAACTTACAGAACAATGTGCCTTCACCTGGAAGATAGCTGCCAAACTGTAACCCACGACTGCGAAAACTTCATCTTTTGCAAGTTATTCTCTGGGTTGTAGCTTAATAGTCACTTATCTCCAAATACATACTTTTAACCTATTAGTGCTTCCTAGTAAATCACCTTGTTGTTTTGGCTTGGTACTGGTTTTGGATAATGCCATTTTAAAAAGTTTCTTATTTGTAATGTACACATGGATGTAGCAAATGTAAAGGGAAGCGGCATGGGCCTGAGCTCCATGTTCTCCTAATATTGAAATCCCTGTATTTACCCCTGTCAGCAGAATAAATATATTTCTATAAGAAAAGTAAGACTATGCAGTGTTAATTCTTCTGTGTGCCATTTACCACATAAGGCGATGATGTGACTGCTGTCTTCATGTACAAATTTCCTGGTGACTGCTTCTTCCATGATCTGCTTTACCTAAAAGAGAAAAGGAAAAAGAAGTGATTGTAAGATCCCAACGTAAACAAGCACAGCACTAGGGAGTTTCAGTTTGTTTCAACAGCTGCTTGCCTCTTCCCCATCACCAGAAGACCGATAACTCACGTAAGTTAATCTTTGCAGGGAAGAAAATATAAAAGCATTTAAGAAGGGGAACAGAAAGACAAAACTCGGCACCTTTTTGTGTGATGGGGTAAACCAGTGGGAGAACAAGGACAAGTCTGTTTGGAGCAGACCTCTCGAAAAGCCTGAATTATTTCAGGGCACCCAGAACGCCCTCAGCAGAAGTTCCAAAGGACTAGCAAGGCTTTTTATATGATGTGTCCTTGGCCTTCCTGTGCACAGTTACTTCCACTCATTAAACAAGACTATGCATTGCTACATGCTCTTTCCACTTGAGGCATTGTGCTCTTTTTCAAGCAAAAAGAACCTCCGAGCTACACCGGCATACATCCTAAGCAAGGTTTACGGCAACCTTTCTCCCATTCTGGCTGGGAAGAGAACCAAAGAGCAGACAGACCACAAAAGGCCCGTGGGGAGGTACGAGGCAGCGACATTTTGCAGCCAGTCACACAAATGTTTCCTGACACCGTATCTCTGAGTGGGTTAGAGCAGAAAAAATAGCACATTTTCGAAGAAATCATGATTAGTTTCATCTGTGCCAATCTGGCAAACCAGAAGGAAAACCCATAAGCATAGACACATACTCTGCTGTTTTCTCATCCACACCTGCTAGAAGCGAGGCATCTTGCTCAATTTGAAAGGATGTGATAAGACAGAATACCTCTGGAAACAGTCACACCTCTGATTGCCTGTACTTACATCTATAAAGTACACGTTTTAATAGATGGATGTTGTTAATAACTGGGGACTTTAGATGTCAGAGTAATTACAAAGGATGTTCTCAAAGCTCTACTGTGCCAGACACTACACAAAACTAATACAGTACCCATAAAGAAGACAGTGCCTTCAGTTAGAGCTTCTAGACAAAATTTAACAATTATGGCAACTAAAATAACATTTATCACACTTCTTACTGATTTAAAACAAAGTTCCCCTACAATTTCAAGGCTGATGTGTCAAGCTCCAGGGGGAATTCGTTACAGATTACTGACTTTCAAAAATTAAGGAAGAATACAGACAAATCTTCCAGTTGGGCCCTTTAAAGAGAGGCTGCAGTTACCCTCGACTCATCTGCTAGCTCGTTCCTCCCCCAGTGGCTTTCTTAGCCCGATGCCAGATGAAACCTATTTGCCTCAGTCAACTCATTTATCAGACCCTCATCCCTTTCTGGCCACGGAGCACCTGCTTCTCTAGAACCGAATCCACAATCATTTTTGGCTTCTCTCATTGTGAGCTATAATTACAGGGTCAGGACATTCTGCCTAAATAAATGCCACATCACTTTTAATATACGGAAGTAAGTGCTTCTGTGGCATAAGATTTAACAAGATACTCTCTGCTACCAACACAAACTTTTTTTTTTTTTTAACTTGAAAACAATTTTTATGGCAGCCCTGGAGTCCGACAAGAATCATCTGGCAGGTAATCAGTGTCTCCCCACAGGCAACTCTTTACCAACAAGCTCAGCAGCTTGGCCCGTCCATCACTCAGCTCAGCGTGACCCGAGTGCCAGTGCAAGCTGCACAGCAATGCCTGCCCCTGGGGCTAGGTTTTAGTGCCTAGGAGACATCGATCCGTGCTTCTCAGCAGGGCTGGCAGCCGTGCGCTGAGCTCTCATCAGGCTGCACCTGGTACCTGCCATAACCAGTTCGAAGTTAGCTGGGTTACCGCTTCTTCGTAGCGTCGACAGGTCCAAAGGTTGCAAGCCTTCCCTCTCGGTGCTGGCAGCGGGAGCTGCAGGTGCAGTGCTTCACCAGCAGCTGGGCTCAGCACCTGCTCCGCTCTGACGAGGAGGTGGCCGCTGCCCACGAAGGTGCTCTCTTCAGAGCCCCACATCCTGGACCAAGCTGATCCAAGAGAACTAGTACTTATCGCACAGGAGCCCTCTGGGTTGCAAAGAAACATTGGAAAAACAAAGCAAATGTGTAAGAGGCTTTGAAAGCAGGAATGTTTTATATCTGAGGACTTCAAGTATCTTGCGCTTCATAAAACCTGCCTCGCTGTTCACACACTGAGGCTTGACAACATCAGCTCCCAGCAAGGCAAAGTGTTTCTTTCCTGTGGCATTGCTGGCATGACGGTAAGAACCTTGGACTTACTGGGAGGTGGAGGAGTAACGGGATACCAAGAAAGAAGCAATGGTATGAGAAGGGCTCATGGGTGGGCGCTCTCACGGGAATCGCCCTAATTACCCAAGAAGAAAAAAAAAAAACCTGTAGCAACAGCTAGAAAGAAAAAGGTTTGGGATGCAATAACCAACACGACTTTCAGCAGATTTTG
The DNA here is from genome assembly GCF_040182565.1 of Anser cygnoides. Lineage (NCBI taxonomy): Eukaryota > Metazoa > Chordata > Aves > Anseriformes > Anatidae > Anser > Anser cygnoides. The sequence continues at coordinate 12,295,133 of NC_089890.1, read as the reverse complement.
CATCCGGGCCCTCCAGAGCTAAGCAGTGCAGAGCAGGCAAGCAATCCTCGTCTGTTCCCAACCGCCGTTGAATACAGAGCAACGTTTTCCAATTTTTCCAGGAGAGTCGGTGCATGCCAGTAGAACGCATTTTCGGAGCGTCGACAGTGGAGGTGAAGATTCAAAAGCTGGAATGCACTGTTCTTCAATCCCGCGTCATTCCTCACTGCCACGTAATTCAGGGGCGCTCCAGGCAAGCGGCTGAAGCAAACAGCTCTGCTCAAGCGGAACACCAACCCCCCCCTGCCCTCCCGCTCTGTGCAGGGAGTCGCGCTGGTGGGGCTCTGCTGCCTGTTCCAGGGAGGCTCCTGGCAGCGAGGCTTTCTGAGCACAAGCCTACACAAACACCCACCCGCAGACACTAGCGGTCCCGACCAAAGTGCCGATTAATCTCATTGAAAGAAACATGAGCACACACCACACTGACACCCCCCGCACAGGTACGCAGACCTAGTAAAGCTACCGGACTGCTTTCAGCACGCCAGATTTGTTGCAGGGGCGGAAAGGCTGCCTCCTGCAGCTGCGCCCGCATCGCCTCCCGCGTGCCTCACCTCTCCGTCCATGAACCACAGGGAGCAGCGCGGCAGCAGAACCACGGAAAGCTGTACTTTACCAGCCTGCTACGACAGCCTCCAAAGACACTCTGCTCTCCCTGGTAAAGGACTGCGTACACCAGAAGTTTAGCAACCCTTAGAAAGCAAGGATGGAGAAAGGACTAACTACCTGAGTAAAAATCTTGGCATTTGAGGAGCAAAGACCTTCACGACGGGATGCTGGAGGAGCACCACTGTGACAATGCAGTGACAGAAGCACTGAACAATGCTCACAAACCACGGGAACAACCAGAACCACAGTTAAAACGCACGGCATTTTTTCCTCAAAGAAGAAAACCTTATCTCCAACAACCCTTGCCCTCTTTGGCTTGTGCAGCTACTGTTTCATTTATTGATCGCTCCTGCTGTACTTTTTGTTACTCGTGATGAAGAACTGGGTAGTGTAAATACAAGCATTTAAACGAGTCCCATGTTTCTCTTCAGAACTTGTTGCATTCTGGTTGTAAGATGACCAACTGCATTTCTGAAGTGCTCTGAAACCTTTTATGGCGGAACTGCTAAGGTTATTGTTATCCTATTTGTTTCACAGCAAGAAAGAATGCTGGTTTTAAATCCAGAAAAAGCAAAAAAAACTTCATTTCAGTAGGTAAATGAAATGGCTAAAGAAAGCTTGTTTTATGAGCCTACTTGTCACAACAAATTTTCCTGCAGAGAGAGATAAATGTTTGAAATGTGAACTTACAAGCAGCCTCAGCATGAATCCCAGTAGAGTCAAATTTTGAAAACACATTACATGTTCTCCTTCCTACTAGAGTCAACAAAATACATTCTTTACCAGTGGGGAATGGAAAGTCCATTTGAGATAAAGCAAAAAGCATTGCATTTCCCCAAAGGAAAAATGCAAAAGTTTTTGCAGAGAGGGAGAGACAAAAAAACAAAAATAAAAAAAAAACACTTTGCACCAAATGACTTTTAGAGATTGCCCGTTTACATTTTGCAAAGACAAGTGAATTTTAATGGGATTGGTGTAAACAACATACCGAAAAAATAAGCTGAACTCCAGTAGATATTGAGCCGATGTGAAAATAAAGCAAGATGAAGAGCCTGCATTTAAAGGACAAAGGGAGGGAACGCAGCTTTGAGCGTACACAGACTACTCAAGTTTCCAGCGCAAGGAGGCCAACACACAGAATACAAACAGGCAGGTACAAAAGGCTATGTGAAAAGTCATGCAGGAAAAAAAGGAGGCGGAAAATTCTACAGGATAAATTTATTTACCGTCATTAAGGGTGGCATAATCTGTTGGCTGTTACGCTAGAGATTTGCATTCAATTCCTGGTTCCATTGACCAATTGTTTAAAAAAAGGTCTCCATCTCAGTATCTCCAGCTGCCTCTTGATACCATTTATCTTAATGGCAGCAGAACAGGCAGGATCCCCCACGACAAGTCTGTGCAGTGCACAGCCAAGGGCTGTTACCTTGACATAAGCACAATCATCAGAAAAAACTCCTGTTACTATTTTACGCTGGAAAGTTCTGGGCAACCTCCAAAAAGCCAAGCCAATATAAATCCTCTTAGAGAGCATTTTTGCAGAGTTAGAGAAAAAAAAAAAAAAAACAAGCCAAAAACAAAACAGATATGCAGATAACAGAGAGTGTATGAATAACAGTTTCAAGTAATTTAAAAGCCAGAGTCCAATTAAAACCACTTTAGAGACTTTAAAAACAAATTAGCTTCAGATTTTTTAATTATATACGCTACTTGTTCTCAGTTCAAGCTGGCTTGGGTCACGAAAACCCATTTCACTTTTGCTCTCACGCATTAGCACAATATTGCAACGTTCAGACTGGGAGAACATTTCTCAGATTTATTTATATATTTAAACGTTAGCCCAGGAGAGCAAGCGCATGCAACTCTGAACTGAGCTTTATGCTACCTTGCCTCAGAGCTCTAAGTTTAAGCTATAATCTCCAAACGAAGCGGCAGGCTCGCCCTGCAGCGCTCGGTGACACCGCTCGCTGCCCCGCGGGCTGGGTCACGCTGGGACGCGGCCCCACAGCTTCGTGTTCAGACCGTTCCTTAGGTGTCCACCCCTGCTCTGCCACTTCCAGGCAACCTACAGGGGCTGAAACATCAGCTACTTCCCAGCTTCAGCACCGGGGAATATTAGGGCACCGGCCCCAGGAACCTCGGCTCTTGCAACACCTTTTTAGGTCAGCCTTAACGAACGCAGCTCTCCTGCCACGTCCGATTTCCCCAGCCATGAACTGCACGTACGAAGAGGCGAGGGTGCAGGAGGATAATCAGCTTTCAGAAACACTTCAGTGCTGTGACGGACAAGCGTTACCCCTGCACTTCGCTCCGTGCAGGAGCAAGCAGCTAGCACAGGTGTTACTGGATGTTACTGAACGCCGCACAGGCGAAAACGCGGCGGCTGGGGGTGCCGGAGGGCGCTCGGGCAGGCGCTCCGCAGCCGCAGGCTCATGCCGGCGGGCACCCCGCGCCTCGGGCCGGGACCTCGCCGCCCTCAGCGGGGCCCCTCGCGGCCCAGCGGGGAGCGGGGCAGCGCAGAGCCCGGCCGCGAGCGGCGACCTCGGCTGAGGCGCGGCTGTGACCGCCGGGGCGGCGGCGCGGGGGTCCGGACACCGGTGCCCGCCGGCCGCCCGCCCGCTTTTCCTCTCGGAGTCACCTCAGGAGGAGCCGCTGAGAGCCGAGCGGGAGCCGGGGGCTGCGGGAGGGCACCGAGGGCCCAGCGCCGCTCACGGGGAGGCCCCGCGGCAGCCCCGCCGCTCCTCGCTCGCTGCCTCCCGGGGGGCACGGGGCTTTAACTCAGCGCGGCCGCCCCGCTGCTCCGGTTGCCCTGGGCCGGCCCGCAGCCGTCAGCCCGCCGCGGGGGGCGTTAAGGTAGCGCACGGCAGGCTCGGCTTTCCGTCACCGGACCGGCCCCGCAGCCCTCCGGAGGAGCCCCCGGGACCCGCCGCCCGCCCTCACCTCCTTCTTCACGTTCCACAGCAGCTTCTCCTTCGCGGCGTCCGCCGAGCAGCTCATGGCGGCGCGGGGCCGGCCGCCCTCAGGGCCGCCCTCAGAGCCGCCCGCCCGCGCCGCCGGGGGAGCGCCCGCGGGGAGAAGCCTCGGTCCCGCTCCCGGCGCGCGCCGCCGCCGCCATCTTCCGCGGCTCCGCTGACGTCACCGCCCGGCCCTCCCGCGGCGGGGCGGCGCTGAGGGGACGCTGAGGGCCCGGGGCCGCCCGCGGGACGCGGCGCCCCCTGGAGGAGCCGAGCCCGGGGCTGCCGGCCCTCAGCGCGGCGGCCGAGGCGGCAGGGCGGTCGGTCACCTGCATCAGGCCCGGCTCTTCCGTTCTTCGTTCCGCGGGGCAGATCACTCCCTCAGTGGAGGGGCTGCCCAGAGCCCCGCCGCGGTCGGGGCTGCGAGGGAGAGCCGGCCCCAGGCGGCGCCCGGCTGACGGAGAGGTCCCCAGGAGGCAGCGAGGATGAGAGGCGGCAGGCAGCAGGAGCCGAACCGCACCGAGAACAGGCCCCCGTCAGTGCAGGCAGAGAAAGAAAAGGTAAGGGTGATTCCACCTGCTGCTCAGCTCCGTGCAAATCTGAGAGGCAGCAGATACAGGAGACTGAAGCACGTTACCCAGTCACGAGGAGCAAACGTCCTGTCCCAGTGAATAAAAGTAGGCCGTTTGTACGAGCTCTCAAACACCATAAAGTCAGGGTAAGAGCACCTACCTTACAGGTAAGCCAATTCTCAGCAGGACGGCTGTGGGAAAGAACAGCAGGTATGCACTAGGAACCAATTACACGACAAGTTTCTCAACCTTTCCACACAGGACTACCTCTCTTTTTCAGAGAGGCTCAGATACTTGGCGGAATAGCGTTTGTAATGTTTTCGTTTTGCTGTGAGCAACAATCACTGTGATTTTTTCCTCTACCCCATTTTGGTTACCTGGGGAAATAAGTCCTTTTTTGCAATTATTTCATCAGTCTATCCCACAGTACGGACATCACAGCTTTAGAAGTAGTGAGTCTGTAACTAACCTGCGTAAATCAAGGGCAAGAGAAGCAAGGATTATTTCTTCACTTCACTGAATTAACTACAAATCTTGGCTTAGACAGCTAAGAAAGCAGGGTAACAGCAGCAAAGAAAACAGCTAAATAGAACACAGATAAGATTACATTGGCCACCTCAAAAGCACACCTACTGCAGAACAGAGACTGAACCTCTGAATCTAACTCCCTGCTAGGCTGCTGGGTCAGCCAAGAAAGGTTAAAGACTTCCAAAATACAGGTTAGGTTACTTTTGAGGTAATGTAAGTTGTGTATAAGTCTTAATGTAAGATCGATTTTTTCTCTGTGATTCTTATTAAAAACTCAAGTTTATTCCATGAACGTGAAAAAACAATGTTGCTAACCCATGGTTTTACAATTAAAGGAAAAGCCCACAGAAAGTCAAGCCTGTTACCTGCAGGGCACCTCTAAGCACACTGATGCCTCCTGTAAAACTACAGCCTGCAGGGCACGGGTGAAAGGTAGCGGTAGATCCATACAATACAAAAGCCATTTGCAGATCCAGTATTTCTGTGTTCCAGGAATCCTAACTGCTTGGTGAGGATCAATGAATAAAATGCAGAACAAAAGTGCAGAGACCAATACGACAAATAAATTTCTTACGCTGGAGAAAAATCAAGGAAGACAAAATATAACACTTTATTAAAAATTGGTGTTCCATTTCCATTTACTGCACTGATAAAACACCTTATTCAATAGTTAATAATGGTTAACTGCATTAATTATTTTATTCATAAGACTGACCTTTAAAAGTTAGACAAAAATAAAGCCTGATGCTATAAGAAAACAGCTTGGTCACAGAATGAGTTCGAACAACAATAGTATTTACCACCCTCTGGATACAAAATATTATAGAAATCCAAAGTGCTATATTATTATGAAACAAACTAAGCTTCAGCATCCCTCTGAGGTCTGAGGAGGGTCTTACCCCCATTTTATTACAGAGGAGGAAAAATTATGCACATACAGAAAAATTGACTCGCTGTATGTCATCAAGTTAGTGGCAAAGCTGGAAACAGAGGTCGTGCCCCCTCATCTCTTAATAAAACCTCAGTTATCCTAACAGAACGGATGGTATGAGATTTGGCTGTTAAGGTTTCATGCCAAGGATTGTCAGAGGATATAATCTAATTGTGTAAGAAGGGCTCCTGGGCCAGGCACATTCAGTTAAGGTATACCTCATCAGTATTTCTAAGAGTGAATTATGTCTGAAAATTTGAAACCAAATAAAATCTAACCAAAACCACAATGAGCATTGCCTGTTCCAAGCAGAAGGCTGTTTTTCAATAAGAGCATGTTATCAGTCTCTTCAATGTCCTCCAAGCTTGGGTCAGCTTTTTTTTTCCCCTTAATTTTTAACCAAGAATTGTAAGAGAGAAAAAGTCATCAGAATGGAATGTTACAATAGGATAAATGTCTCCCATTCCAAAAACTAAATGTCAAGGTGAAGGTTAAACATTTAGTTTTGTCTTGGCATTTATCAAGCAGTTGGAGACTGCTACCCTGCAGAGCTCTCTTTTTTGACGTTATTGCCTAATTAACACTGATATTGAAGAACTGTTTAACATAAGATACTCACTCAAGGCACCAAGTCTCCTTCTCTGTTGAAAGGCTGAGGCTGTTTTTCAATATGTTAGGACCCCATTAGAGAAACACGCAACCCTTTATTACAGTGCTTGTGTACAGATGTCAGTTACTGTTTTTTTCCATTCATACTCTCAGTCTGCTAATACTATATTTGAATGTGCAAAAGTTCACTTAAATTCGAAGCAAAGAGGACAGTGAGGTTACTGATGAGGCAAAAAGGCATTTCTTCCTCCTAAAGGCTACTTGAAATTCACAGTCACATCAGTAAACACATCCACTGGTGATGGTTTATGTAGGAGGCCATTAGAAGTCTCTTAATTTGCAGACATAAATGCATATAATTAGAAATCTATATTGTCTTAATAGTGATCATAATTTATGATATTTAAAGCCAGCAGAGAAGATTCTTAGGAAGCACAGCTGTTGGCTCTAGAAGCGGACAGCTTACTACAAATAAGCGAATGCTGCATTAGCCTTTTCAGTGCTGTGTTTTCTCCATTCTGTGAGGTTGTAAAAATGAATGTGTTCTTGTCAAAACAACGTATACCCTGCAACTAGGTAAAGGAAGATTAAGATGAGAATACAAAGCACATGTTACATCAAAACTGCAGTGTTAAACGTTATCTGAACCTGGCAGTCAGACTGTGCAATCGATATGCCATGATTTTGGTGGAACGGACATTCAATTAACATTCAGTATGAGAGCAGTTTCAGATAAGCAGGACTCTTAAGAGAACAAAGTGGTCTGTATTACTTGCATTAGAAAAAAAAGTTTGACCTATGAACTGTGTTAAGTGACGGCAGCATCCATGTCTACATTTAGACTTTGAGATGTCATGCAACTTATCCAATTCTGTAACCAATCAGGTAAGAAATAACCCAGGGCACTCCACATTGTATCAGGAACACACAAGCACAGCAGCCCTACTTAGGAAGGGGATCTCTAATAGTACATTTAGCCGTGTGCAGGTGTCCCAGAACATACCTATGCAGAGGATTTCCTGATGTTCTCCTATTCCTGATCTGTCCACCAGTGGAGGGAACTATAGGACTGTTAGTAAAATCCAACCACAAGTATTTATCTAGGATCTCTTAGCCACATCCCGAAAATCTTATCAGGACAAAAACCAAGATCGTGGTTTTAAAATGTCTTTTAAATAGACAAAGCTTCAGTGTTTATAAAATTAGATTATTACTGAGTAAAGCTTACAGCCTGTCAGTGTTCTGGCTACAGTGGCCAAACATTATTTAAAATCATTCCAGTTTTATTCATAACTTCATCTAAAAGCAGATGTTTTGCAACCAGTACTAACTGGGGGTAGAAAAGGAAGAATGAATGGCAATGAGGGAAGGTGGTGAAATGAAAAGGATATCTGTATACATTTAAAAAAATTCATAACTGCTTAAAGTTCTGATATTCTACATTCCTCAAATGGGAAGAAGTTACTTTACAGTTTTTAAGAGGGTTCTCACAACACAAGATGGTTCTCAAAAAGGTTTGTTTTAAAAATTAATATAAATTCAAACCAGAAATTAATACTTGTTGGCTATGGGATACAGGGAAAAGAAAACTTGCTAAATCAAAACACAAGCTTTTCTCTGCCGCTTGTAGCATACTCTTTCACAATTCGAATCAATCTCTTACGGAATACTGGGAGTACAGAACTCTGAATGAAAGCATCTGGACCTGCAGACTGATTGGGCACTCCCATTCTTTCACATCCTCCTTGCCAAACCTGAACTTCCAAGAGAAAAGAGGTGCAAAGATGACACTTTTCTGCTTATAACTTCTTTTAAACAATTTTGCAAGGCTACCAGCATCACTTACTTAGCCTGCTAACATTCACTACTACAGTAACATGAACAAAATAATATAAATCATTTGCCAAGAAATAGAATGCCATTTAAAATTCATATTTATGGCACGTCTTATTTGTTGCAAGATGGGGAAAAAAGTACAAGAGAAAAAAATAAAGCTGTTAAGTACAGAAAAAAGACCTATCAGTACAGCGTCTGCTGGTAGCTTCAGAGCACCCATCACAATTTAATTTAAATAGTATCAGTAGAAGAAAAAAACAACAACAAAAAAGGGAAAAAAACAAATCCACACCACACTTCAGCACAATTAAAGAAAAAAAAGTCTTTGTCAAAACTAATCTCAGCAGCTGTATTTTCACAGGCACAATAGAAAAATGAGCTGGAAAGCAACAATTTGCAGAAAGCAATATAAAAAGAATAGAGGTTTTTAGAGTTTTAGAGAGGCCTTTCACAAAAAGGCAGGTGCATTACTGTGGCAACACTGCTTCCTGAATGCAAGGAGAATTGAGCGAGTGCCTTTCACAGAGTCCCAGCTAGGCAATAAAAATCCTGGAAGCTTGCAGCCGTGTTTTCTTACCAAGCCCCAACAATTTCATTTTCAAAAGCCTAATTGAATGGAAATCACTGTTTGGTTCCCTCTCCTGCTTCTATTACTACCAAGCCATCTACCAGCCTAGTTTTAGTTATGACTTCACTGTATTCGCTTGACTTTTGCATTAATTTGCTTTAAAACTTTATATAAACATTTGGCACCGGTCAAAGGAGTTCAAGACTAACCATTGTAGAATCTGAAGCTTCCACATTCACGTACAACAGAAAGAAATAAAAGCAGCTGTGGAGCATGCTCCACCACTGTCACATATCTATAGGTGCCCAATGAGCAAGCACCAAGTAATACCATTTATGACAGTGGTAAAATTTGAATCTGCCACCTACACCTGAAACATACAATCAAACATTTAAGACATTAGCGACTTTCCATACTAAACTTGAAACTCTTTCCAGAGACCCAATCTACAGAACAGCCTTGACCCCAATTGCCTAAGCAGTCCTTTAAAATTAGCACCCAGCCAAGCACTCAGAATAAAGCTGACATTTCAGTTTAAAATTCAGTATAAACCATCTCTCTCCTTTGTACACAACCTCTTGCAGTTTTATGCTAGAAAAAGATTTTTATGATTATTCTTCCCTCTCCATTTCAACTTCTATAGTCTAGAAGCGATACAGAGAACAAAACTTAAATTCACTCTTCAGTACGTGAATATTACCTAGCATTACAAATATTTAGTCAGTACTTCCCCAGTCACTGCAATTTTTTTCCCTGTTGCTTGAGAAATTGAACATCAAATAGCACTTTTGGGCTACAGGAGGAAACTGATTCCGCAGACTGACATTGTTTCCATAAACAGGGTTACGGCATCACAGTCCTCAACACTGCCAACCCTGCCACAATCTATTCTTGAAGTTTTCTAACTGGATAAAGTTTCTTCCTTCACCATACCTATTTCTCCAGCTCCCATGACAAGTTATTCCATATATATTTAAGTCTTCTAGTTTCTCATTTTCACATGACTCAACTCTTACCTTTTCAGAAGAGCTTGCCTTAGAATTCATGAGTTTTTAAGACAGCTATTTTGGAACACAATCTTTTGTATGTGCATTGGGGGAAAAAACAGGTGGAAGATATTGCACATGCAGTGCATCTGACTATTGGATAGCTAGACATTTCATCCGAGGGTTATCAGATGTAGTGTTTATTAAAAGTAGTCACGTTTGAGTTCTGTCCACCCCCTCTTCAGTATCTTGATTTAGGAACAGGAAGTTCCATTACACTAAACCCTAAGACGACAGATATCTGGAAAGATTTTCAAATCACACCATCTCACTCGGAAAAAAGAGTACTTCTCACAGGAAGTAAGATATCTGGCAAGTCATCAGATTTAAAAGAGCAACCACAAACTGTCAGAATCAGTGTTTCAGATTCCATTCCTCATGTCGCATGAAAAGGGGGGCCAGTCTGTATTTAAAAAACATGGTGCAAAACAAACATTTTAGTTCTCAAAGCCCTTGGCCTTTAGTGTTGCTTTGTGTGTACAAATGCCCATTTGCTTCTCTAGGGAGACAAGAAGCCAAATGAAGATCAGTCCACAGAGTCCAACCGTCCCCTCCCTACTTCCTGATCTCCCTCAAAGAATATTGATACGAGCCTTGAAACCAAACCCTTTCTCCTTGACTGATATGCTAGTGGCCCAACTGACGGTCATCATAGGTGCTGTATCTCTTCACATGGATTCGGCGCACTCGGTCACGAAGTTCAAAACCGTCATCGTCCTCACTATGAGAGGCCTGGCTTCGGCTCCTGCTCGTTGCTTCCAGCAGAGAGTTATCAGGAACCCGTGGTGTTTCATACAGTAAGACATTTAGAGTTTCTTCATAAATTCGTGCCTCGGGGAATTCAACCTACAAAAAAACAACAGATGTCCTTTTCCTGATCTATACACGGTAATGTGACTGGAACACATGCCCATAAGTAAAAAGATACATATGCACAATAAAAAAAAGGCACACACTATGAAGAGAGTAAAATAATTGTAAATGGGAAAGATGAGCAAAGCAGTCTTATCCCAAACCAATACCTTGGTTTGCTTCTTTTCTGTGGCATACACTATAGAGGTGCAACAGACTTCAGCAAGTTTCCGACCCTGTCCGTAGAAAGACCAGCAGCAGATTTCATCCCCTATGACATCCTTAATGAAAAGAACTCTGCCGTTGAATCGGAGAGAGAGCTTGTCAAACAGTTCTATGTTCTTCAGTAAGTTGTCATCTGAATTACTAAAACAAACAAAAAAAAGGAATAAGGTTTTTGTATTTTTTCAACTGGCTATCTACGAAATTTATATGCCTATTCCACCAGAGTTTTAAGCATTGATCTAACTGCAGAATACAAGCAGTGACTCACTGCCATATGCTGCCAAGAAAAGAGAGGGTAACAGCCAACTTCAGATACAAATAAGATGCTCCTGATCCCCAAGAGCAAGCATATCAGCCTTTAGAGGTTAAGCTATATAATCAATAACAACAGCAGTTTTCCCAATCATTACACCAACTTTCTCTTGACTTAATGCTGAAGGTGATCAGATCAAATGCTAACTGCAGTTCTGTTTAGCTTAGTAACAGCAAAAGTCCAAAGAGTCAATGTGTTCCAAGGCCAGCTAAAAAGGATGGTATTCTGCATGTAAGACAAGTGATACCTTATACAAATTTATAGGGTGAATAAATTATTTAGGAAATGAAGTTTTGTTGACAATCAGCAAAATTTAGGATCTTATGTACTTTTCAAAGCAAGATATAGATGTTCTGAAGAAAATAAAATAGTGTTGTAGTTTTAAAAATAAAGCTATCAGAATGCTATCCTTAAAATTTAAACTATTACTCAAATAATAACATCGTGACCAATGTCCAATCTGAACAAGTGAAAAAAATTAAAAGCATTACTCCTCTGATATTAGCTTGAATCCAGCTCTACCAAAAGTTTGTACTCTGTGCCCCTTTCTGTCTCATTTTATAGGTGACTGGGAATTACGTGCAGATATGTGGAAGCTATTGAACATATTGTCTAGACAACAAAGCTAACTTCACTAGCTTTAACAGTAGAATTCCTTACTCATTGGACCCAGAAGCTCAAGGTTTGCACCTTGCTGCTAAGGATTTACCCAGAGGAATGAAATCATACTGTTTTGTGCAGTATCTTAACTTTTGCAAGCAGTCCTGGAAGGCTAGGAGATACTTGTGAAACCAGACACTGTTAATATGAACAGCCAACTGGGCTCTCCATAAAATACTTAGTCTGAGATGTACTTCTGTTCAGATCTAAATCAAACAAGCACAATGTACAACCCAACACAATCTTCAGCTCTCAAGAATCACTTGATAAAGCAATCTGGGATTCCACCAATAACAAATCCCAGGTTTTATCAAGTGCAGTGCTGCGAAAAGAACTTAGAAGTCTTCATCCATTTATGTTATTAGACTACACTAACAAAGTAACTAAGAAAACTCATAATGCTGATTAGGAAGAACAGAAGGAGAAAACTTTTCCTTGCTAGCCACCAGCATAGAATTTTAAATAACGATTCCTCATTTAAACACCATCAAGGCATGAAGATTCATGTGGAAGGAATAATTAGAACCCTAGAGCTAGTTGAGAAACCAGCACCTCCTGGTATCGGTTCTGTTGCTCTCATTGCTAGCATGTTTACATTTCCAGACCCACGGTGACTAATATGCTATTCTGCACTTGCTTAGCATCACTGCCATAAACTAAAGGGTAACACCGTGAGGAACGCAGAATGACTGGCAGATACAGAATGCAGTTTACTGAAAAACAGGCTGCTCTTCAGCACTCCCTCAGGTAGCATTTCCCGACTACCTGAAATTTCATGATTAGAATCCATCTCTCTGACAGACAGACAATCAGTTTGTCCAGAGAAAAAAGCTTCCAAGATTGCATGTTAGATTGAAAAGGCTGAAATTGAGGATTCTGCATTACTCACATCACTTCAATGACTGGTTTGGGAAAATCCAGATCCATTCCAATAGCATCATAACAAAGGGATCATGATAGTTAAACCATAAAACTAAATAAATAATGTTACTTAATACAGGAGGAAATCCAGTAAATTCTTGCACCGTCCCCATCTGGGTTGTTCTTGAACAGAATTGATGCTTTACTTTGTAGCCAAATAATTAATTCATCTAGAGGCACTGGAGGAGATGGAACATCAAGAATTTCTGTAGTTCAGGGTAAAAGAGTGCTGGCAAAGGTCTGTGCAGACTCAAAAGTAAAGCTAAACTGAAGAGCTAGGGATCGCAGCTGCATTAGCTGTGCACTGCAGAGGTAACACCCTGGTAACAGCTTGCATTGCATTACCTAAGTTACACCTAGTTTCAGCCAGTAGTAGTAGTCTCATCATTCTCATCTCTTGTCCCTCCTCTCTGTTCGTTTTCAGGCACACACCTCCAGCACAACTGACCTTTACGCTACATTTTGTCATCTCCCCGCCAGCCCCATTTTAGATTAATTTCAACCAAAATAATTGCACTCAAATTCACAGAACAGCACAGTTGTGAGCTAAATAAACAAAAAAAAAAATCAAGTTCAGCTGTATCACATCTTCCTCCACTCCCATAGTTAAAGGTAAAATTTCCCATAACAGCGGGGGAAAAAAGTGACATACCTGGTGTAAGAGTATTTGTTGTTGCTTCTATTATAGAGCAGCTTAACAACGGGCTATTGGGAGAGGGAGGAAAAAAAGCAGAAAAGATAAGTTTTGTGTTTGAATAAATCTAGCAAGCATTCGGTTTCTCAGTGGACAGTTGTGGAAAAGCAATTACTTTCATTGATGATTCTATCAGTCTTTCTTCTTCTTTTGGAGATGTGATAATAGGGATGTTACAGACAGGTTCATACAAGTCTTTCTTGTCCTGTTTAAAAAAAAAAAAGAGAGAGGAAATAAAGAGATAAATGCTAAAACTAACATCTGCTGCTGCTCTCCCTTCCAAACCCTCCAGCCATGTTCCTAAACCCTGTGATGCAAAGGAAAAGCTCTGTGTTGCCATAGGAACCACACAGCATTACCTTGATCTGCAACCCAGAAATACAGCTGAGAGGTTTCCTAGTCCCAGAAGGCAACAATAATTGAAATATTGGGATGCAGGTGGATGTCCTTCTTAGCTATAGCAAGGACTCTGAGCTCAAGTCATATCTGGTTTAAGTGGGTTTATTATTCTACCCTTTTTGGAAGAAAAGGATAGTATGAGTTTGCAGTAGTTTTAATCAACTCAAAACACTGCGGTATGTAAGAGTATCGCCCATTATGAACTGAACATTTGGCAAGAACAGCATGTCACCAAAACGGACTTCACCCCCCTGTGATACAAAAGCAACAATCAAGAGCGTGTGGTACAGCCTGTGACTCCAGATTCCTCATGTAGCAAATTAAAGAGAGCTCAATAGCTAATAGGAAAGCTTTAGAACATTTTGTTTTTAGACAAAACATTTTAAATTCCAAACCAAAAGGAAAATTGTCAGTGAACCTTTGCATTTATTTCAGCGGATACAAGAAGCATATTGAACATAATATGAGAGATTTTTGTCGTGCAAAAAATATTACTGATCTTAAGATTATGAAATAAGATCTATTATATCTGGGCTAACCTTATTAAAAAGTTGGCAGAACAAGCTGATTTCAGTCAGCTGAACTTCAGCTTCAAGAGACTAGTAAAGTGAACAAAGCCAACGTGGGCTTACGTATTTGCTATGCCTAGTAATAAAATGATAGAAAGCAAAGTCCTTAAAGTAATGAGTGCTTGCCATATCAATCTTTTTCTCCATTAAGATTTAAACTTAGAAAAAACAAGAAGTTACAATATTTTCAGATTTGAACAGGTGCTGCTTATAAACATTATCTAATTGGAAGTGACATAACTTGCAGGACTTTTAGACAAATCCCTAAGATCTTTTAAAACATACATTCAAAACAGTCATGTTTATTCTCAAGATCTGAGGACTGCTGTTTCATTTTTGCTCTGCTACTTTGTCTATCTAAGACTTGATTCCTCTCTAAGGCCATGAAACACTCTCGTGTTGTCTACAGGAATTTTTATAAGCAATACACACACCAAAAACTTTACAGGCTACTTCTGCTTCTTACCTGCAGGGCTGCTTGGCACATGTCCACTAAGCCCTGAATGAGATAATACTTGGCTTCTGCCATCAGCTCTTTGATCTCCTGTCTGTGTTTTGGAAGTGCAATTGTGTCATCTCGGAGATAGTTTAAAATCGTTCCAAAGTGCTTCCCACAGCGGTCTATAAGGATCCAACCTGAAAAATAACCATCACGACATTTCAATGACCTCAACACTAAGAGGCAAGGAAAAGCTGCTCAGAAAGGTTAAATAAGCCTACTGTTTCCTGAACTACACAATATTCTTCCCATTTCATTCAGTGGAAGTCCTTATTGACTTTCAGCAAATTGAAGTTGGTTACAGAACAGAAACTGACCGTGGAACCACTCTTTTGGTACCTCCCATGTTCTCACTTCTTTCCAGCACACCAGAAGGAAAGCCTCAAGCTAAAACTACTTAGCTTGCTATCACTAGACGTTAAAAAATGCAGCAGGACCATGACTATCGATCAGGCAGTGTGCTGCCAGACCAAAATTATTTTCTGTGCTTCATCTTTTCTGTATTATGTTTTGATTAAAGGAGTGGACCTTTACAACTACCGAAGGAAGTCATTAGTTTACATCTATTTAACTGACAGTCTGAGCAGTTCAAGCCTTAAAACCCCTATTTATTGTTAGGTAGGTAGCTAGTTTTATTTAGACACTTGTCATATTCCTAGCAAAAATGGAGGTGTGCTGTATTTGGGAATAGATGTAATAACTGTTGCTACAGTGTACTGCTGAGCAATTAGAAACTTACCACTAAGAAAGCCAAGGAAGGACTAGAATAGAGAACTCAAGAGTGTTTGCAGCAAATTAGATTGGGGCTAAGTTTTGTGGCCTAATTAGAAGGATTTGGCAGTTTTCCCACCATATCTTCTCCTGCTCAGAGTTAAAGAGAAGTGTTCCAAAGATATTAAAAGGTAGGCTAGCCCAAAAAAAACACCGTTCTAGTTTCCAAACAGAAGGAAAGAACAGGATAGAGATGGTTCAGGAGGGAGCAGAGGGGGGATGCAGCACAGGAAACAGCAGTAGACAGTTTTTGCAGTTCCAAACATCCCTGAAGTCACACTCACTAGGAAACAGGATGTCTGTCTTGCTGGCAAACAATAGCAGTGGAGGACATACGTAGGCAGAGGTCTTAATACAGTGCCAAATCCTTTTCCATAGTGTGGAAGGCAGGCAAAAAAAAAAATATTATTTGGGGACCTAGGCGTAGAAGACAACACAGGGAAGAGGGCTAAACCACCACTAGTCTCCAGCTGCAGCTGTCTGAAGACGAGCAGAAGAGCTTTCACCAATGAGCATGCGGAAACCACTAGAGGTTAAATACTTGACATCCTCTCTGAACTTCTCCACAATGCCCCGATTCCTAAGATATCATTTTTCCCTGGACTACTAATGAGAGGGAAGTTAAAACATTCATATCCACTGCTGACAAGTATTACTTTTCTTAATTGTTCTACTCTCTATTATGAATTTTTCTGCTGCCAATACTCAGTGTCCAGCAGGAGGTAACATACTATTTGCCTGATGGCCAAATACCATTGCAGCCTTGTCAGCCACAAGCAGAACATGCTGCTGGGAAGGTTAAAAAAAAATCTTCAACACAGCAAGCAAGGCTGTCCTGAGTTCTAATGCTGAAAATTGAATCTCCCCTCCCTAAAGACATTTCGATTAATGCCACTGCACAACGCCACGTAAATGACAACCCACATGCTGTCTGTTCAGTCCTGATAACAACATCAACAATCTGCATACCAACTGCGATTGCAGGAAAGAGAACCAGTCCTTCCGCTCGTTAATTTTAGTAACGAAAGAACACGTTTTTATAAAGCACACAGGCTCGTTACAGCCAACGAGATATGGCCGCCTAATGTTCCAAGTTATTTTTGGAATACATCTTTACATCTTTCACCAAGTATAGTCCTAACATATCTGAAAAACAAAAACCAGTTGTTCTACAGAATTCTCAATAACAAAAGACATTCCTGTACCTTCCTTGTCCGTGAGCACTTCCATTCTGCCGCTGAACATGGCCTTCAGCATGGTGTCATGCCTGGTCAGTACCTGCACTGTAGTGTAGTACAAGGAGCCCCCGACGTTTAGCCGCACGTACTTGTTACCGAGGCTGCCCCCTTTGAAGCTGCAAGCTTTGGGCTTGGGCCCTGCAGCTGGACAAAGGGTGGTGGTTAGGCACGTGTCCCCCGACATCTCCTTCTGTAGGTAGATGACGACCCTGCAGAGCGTGGGCTTGATGGACTCCGCCGTGATTGGTGACGAGTCACAAGTCACTAGGCGAGGACGGTGAGGCCACAACGGTCACGACCACCGGACCCCTGAAACACAAACATAAGATCAACACAGAAGCCCACAGTTTCCATGAAGAAACAAAACCACATGAAAGAAGAGACAAATTCAGGAGATTCCTAAAGACACATCCACACGCATTCTGACAAAACAAGATTTAGGCGTTTTTCAAACAGCTCACACAGCAATGCAGTGGTTGCTCAGCACCACGCAGTCAAGTTACGGCTGCATTACTGTGAGCGAGGTAAGGTTAACTCTTCTGGACTTCCTGTTGTTCAGTCTCCAGCCAACACCACGATCACTATACAATACTGCAGCCCAGGCTGAAATGCTAGATGGAATTCAGCTCCCTCTCAGCTTCCTGAGAGAATGTAACTTTTTTCTGCAGATCTGAAACACAATGGAAGAACTCGTGGCAATGCCTTCAGCTGGAGCGGATATCAGAAGTGCTTAACTGGAGGCATTTGCAGAGGCTGCAGCAGCCTCTTCTTCAAACGCCTTGCCAGTGAAACGCTCCAATATAACTTTCTGCTCCCTGACAACTCCTTTTGTTCAAAGCTTTTTTCCTCCGTCCTGGAAAATCAATATAATCAATATAATATTCAAGTCAATATAATTTTAAGTTTTTATTTTTATAATTATTTTTCAAGCCCACCCCACCCTCAAAGCATGCCCAGTATTTGGAATATTTGTTTCAGTTAAAAGCTAGATACTCACTGCTTCTGTCTCTCCCCTGTCTCACTACACTCATTGTTCCATCAAAGACAAGCTCAGATTGGAAACAAACAGAATAAAATTCAGTCTAACAGGTGGGAGCTGAAGTTCTTTAACTGGGAAAGTAAAAATACAACTTCCTCATCTGTCCTTCTTTTAGTAATTCTTGCTCTCAAAAGCATTTTGCTGTTTGTTTTTTGTTTTATTTTTATTAAAACTATTTCAGACTACAAATATTTCCTCCCTTCTCTGTTCCATGACTGTAGGACATGAGTAATTTTTTATAAATATAATAACCTGCTCATTTGCTAATCTGCTAAGGATGTTACTGTTCTTCCCACATCCTTCTTCCTTCTCGCCCCACCTCAGCTTTCAGTGTGGAACAAACCCCACGACTTGCTACCATCCGTGCAGCAAGTTATTTATCAGCTGCAGGTGGTATCTTAAAATTGCTAGAGATCTTCATAACTACTGAACTTGGAATAATATCTAAAATAGCATTATTCTGCAATTCCCAATTCAGTTATTGTAACGAAGCAAACACCACAGACAAAATACGCCGTACAACAACAAGCAATACAACCACCGAGCAGACCATCAGCACACAACGACACGAATTTTAGTGCCAAGCGAGGACAGTTCGTCTGTAAGTGCTTTAACTGAGCTCCCGCTAGCTGCCATCATCTTTACATCGGCCGACCACACAAAACACAAGAGCAAGCTCCATCCTACAGCTGAGGCAGACAAGGCTTTGTCTAGTCACATCAAGCGGGCCTGCACCAAGGGAGCCAAAGCCAACAGCACGCTGTGCGGGGAGTCGGCCAGAGGAGTACCTCCCGAGCAGCGAGCAAGCAGCAGCGACCAAAGCTCGTTTACTGCAATTGTGGCATTGGGTGAGGAGCTAATTACTGAACAGAGAAGCCCGTCGGAGACTGCCAGCAGCAGAGGCACTGACCATGGGTTGTGCCGGAGCCGGGGTGAGCTCGCAGCGCCTCCCGGTAACAGCGGGCACCCGGCCGGGCTCTGCCAGCGGCCCCGCGCTGCCTCGGGCCGCAGCGAAACTTCCTCACGGCCGGCGCGTGCCCTGCAACAGACAGACGGACAGACGGACGGACGGACGGACGGACACCGTGAGGGCTTCAATGCCCGGCGCGGCGGCAGCGCTCCGGTACCGCGGGCACGGGGCGGCCTGCGCCCGCCCGGCCTGACCGGGGGCGGCGGGCAGGGAGCGCTCCGCGCCGGAGGGGCCCCGCGGGGGCAACGGGAGGGGAGGGCAAGGCAGGGCGGGGCAGGGCGAGCCGCTCGGACCGCGCCGCGCACACGGGAGCCCCGCCGCCAACCGGGGGCTGGGCGGCCGCACCCAGCGGGCACTGCCCGGCCCGGCCCGAGGCCGCGCAGGGCCCCGAGCGCCGCCGCCTCCCCGCCGCGCTGAGGGGGCCCCGCCGGGCCCGGTCCCCGCCGCTCACCCGCCCGCGGCCGCCCCGCGCCGCGCCCCGCTCAGTTCCGCCGGCGGCCCGGAAACGCGTCCGGCAGCGCCACGGCCCCGCCGCCGCCCCCAGCTCCCGGCGGGCCCCGCGGCCGGCGCGCGCTGTCGCCGTGGCAGCCGGGGCCGTGAGGGGCCGCGAGGGGCCGCGAGGCCATGGCGCAGGCGGCGCTGGGCGCGGCGGGGCTGCACTTCGACGAGCTGAACAAGCTGCGCGTCCTGGACCCCGAGGTGGCGCAGCAGACGGCGCAGCTCCGCGAGGAGTGCAAGGCCTTCGTGGACAGTAAGTGCCCCGCCCGCGCCCCCCCCGCACCCGCGGGGCGCCGCGCTCCCCTCACGGCCCGCCTTGTCCTTGGCAGGGATCGTGGAGTTCCAGAAAATAGTGGGCAGCCTCATCGAACTCGTGGACCAGCTGGCAAAAGCTGCCGAAAGCGAGAAGATGAAGGTACCGTGCGGTTACCGCTGCCCTGTCACGGACTGTGCGGGAGCTGAGCCAGCCTGCCCCCCTCCCGCACGGCCACCGGCCGCCCTGCCCCTGCCCCGGCCCCGGCCCCTGTCCTGTCACACGGCTGTCACCGCCTGTCTGCACCGTGAAGGCAGGCAGGCTCCGGGCAGCTGCTGTAAACATCTGAAAACTTTCAGGGAGTACCGCAGTACTCCCCATTTAACAATCCCGCCGTTGCTGCTCACCTAAATGTCTGCACATAACTAGGTAGCGTGTTCCAGTCGCTTCCTACTAGCAGAACGCAGTCACTGAGGCACGAGGGGCTCAGTGAGGAGAAGGAAGTAGGCTGCCTAAAGATCAAATCAATAAAAATCTCAGTAACTACCTCTGAATTTTTCATTCTGTATTTCTACGTGTCACCAAGCGTTATTTTTTTCCTCATGTTACTGCGGAAGCAGAAATGAAGTCTCAAATGCCTTGATCTGCCCAGCCGCTACAGGGACTGTCTGCCTGCTCCACCAGCCATTTATTGTTAAGATGATGCCCTCTTTTTTGCTAGCATGGCTGAAACACTTCAACCTGCTGGTAGTGAAAGGGGTTAAAAAAAATCCATGTACAACAGCATCACTGAACGTCTGTTTTGACAGGCCATTGGTGCACGAAATTTGCTGAAGTCTATAGCAAAGCAAAGAGAAGCTCAGGAGCAGCAACTTCAGGCTCTAATAGCTGAGAAAAAGATGCAGTTGGAAAGGTAGGTGTTCTATTAAATGCTTCTTAAGCATTGATTTAATGGCTTGAAAAGAAAGTAGTGTAGCGTACGAGAGAAATCGCGCAGTTACACAGACTGGAAAGTTGTTCTTGCTGTCTGTGCTTGGCTGCAGGATGCTGTCTGAAAACAGCCTGCCTACAGCTAAGGTGCGTCCTGCACAGAGCACACACGGAACAAAGCAGAGTCGTTCGCGTGGCAAACATAAGGCCCTGACTGCCACTTATTGAGAGTTCATTTCTAATTGACTTTTTACAGCTAAAAGAACGAAGGTGGCCTGAGCTCATGAAGTTGAAGAAATGAATAAAAGTAACAGTGTGACGTGTCTGACTTCTAAAGACAGTTTAGAACTGCAAAGTCTTAATTCATGCTACCATTGCTTTAAAGATGACTTATATGCCTAGCCTAAGCTTCCTTTACCTCAGACAAATGAGCATTGTCCTAAATCATCAGCTGGTAACCTTTTTTTTTCTCTTTCAGGTACCGAATAGAGTATGAGACTCTGTGTAAGATTGAAGCAGACCAGAACGAATTCATTGACCAATTCATTTTTCAGAAGTAGAAGACTTTTTAAAAAATAATAATTTGGAGCATTCCAGAATCCTGAGAATTTAAAAAATATGCAATTTTTCACTGTGTATGAATGAATAGATGGTTTGTACAAATGAAAGTGTCTCTTAACGCAGTGTGAAATACACTAAAAGTGGCAATAAGGAGGGCTTTCTAACAGATGTAAAGACTGTTCTGTCCTTTGATTTTTATAAAAATTTTTGTACAGTTAGTAGTTCAAATTATAGTTGAATTAATACTACTGTTCCTATGTTAATGTCTCACTTTTTGAAGTGTACAGCTCTTTCAAAGAAATCAAGAAATAAATTATTGTTTTCGGACTTTCTGGATATACCAGAATTAGTTGTTCCTGCTATGTGATTTCTGAGCTGAACAGTTTACAACTCCCTGGATAGTCATCGTGAAGAATTTCCTATATGTAGTAATTTTCATGTTTATAACAACACACAACAGAGAGAAACAGCAGTAACTTTGCCCGTATTGACCAGATTATTTTTCTATCTAGTTAGAAAAAAAAACCAACTTACACATAACAGAAGTGATCTATTACAGATACACAAAAAATAATTAGAAAATATAGCAGAATTAAGAAGATTAAACTCTGAAATCCATCCATACAGGTAGCAATATTAGAGTAGAATTCTTTCATGAGTGTTTCAACTATAGAACATCAAGCTGATGAGACAAACCCTTCTAAGTGTATAGCGGCACCAGCAGCATGTAAAAAATATAAATATGAATATGACATTTAAAAACTGAATGCCCATGATTTAAATGTGATCTAAAATCAAGCCTCATGTTGAAGTGCCAGTAGATGCATTTAGTTTCTTGTCTTTAGGCAACCAGCTATGGAAATGTTGCCCTTCTCAAAATTTGTGGAGGGTTTAAATTATACACCAGTAAAATCCTGAAATATATAATGACCGAAAAGCCTGCTCAGTGACCTGTAATTTTTGCAAGAGTTTCCAAATGTCACTTAGAGATCAGATTAAGAACTTAAATAAAACCTAAGTTCCTTTTAGTCATTTCCTTCAGAAGATTAAATGCAATGTGGATGCATTTAGTTATTTCCATACTAGAAGTGATTTCACAGAAAAGTTTACAAATCCTTGTTTACAATTAGTGAAGTACTTGAAAATCCTCTATGAAGAAATATGCCTCATTGTCAAACAAAATTAATTTTAATTCAGAAATCCAGATTTTGGCACATTTATCGCTGGCCAGACGTTTACAATTAATCAAAATTAGAGCAGAGGAAGAGAAGGTGAAATTTTAAATGAAGGGATGAGAAAGGTAAGGATTATTACATGATTTGAAATGCTTCAAAAGTAGTAGAGAAAAAGATTTTAGCTTTGCAAATTTGTATGTAATCAGTTATGGATTTTGCAGTGTATGTTCTTAGAAGACGGATTTCTTACTGAAGTCATCTTGGAGAAAGGCAAGTTGAAAGCAAAGTGTCAGCTGCAGTTTTCACCCCCCACAGGTCCCCATCACACGGTTACACATCAAATGGTTAAAAGTTCGTTTTCCCAGTACAGAAGGACCGCACAAAATCGATACTGGGAGCAGAGCTGCTGGGTCCCTTAAGCTACGTACAGCCCAGGCACCACAAGGAGCTGCCAGTTCAGGCTTCTGCCAAAGCTGTTCCTGATTGAAGGAGACGTGTAAACTCAAGCCAATTCGAACTTTTCTTGCGGGAGCCTGATGCTCTGGTGAGAGGCGTTGCACTGACAACACGAGACAGGTGTTTGTCCCAGAGGACTAGGGGCTGAATCAAAACAAATACGAATGTTGTGCTTACAGCTTTCACAGCAGACTACTTCCTCTTCCTTTTCTCCACTTGGTTGTACTGGGGGCTGTACAGCATGGTGAAAAGAATCAGAAGTGGTATCAGCAAGTAAGGTATGTATATCGATAACAGCATTAGGCGTTCGTGTTGTGTCTGAGGACCCAAATGCTCAGACTTTGAGAAATCATGAAAAAGGATGTGAGCAAGGATAGCAACCAAAGATGTAGCTACATGTGTGGAGTATATAATTGCAGGAGTCCTTATCCATTTGCAACCACCTGTATGGAAGCAAAAAAGAAAACTATTTAAAAGTTTTGAAACAAGCTGAATTTGGTGACTTTGAAATTAACAATATTATCTGTATTTATCACAGGACAACCATAAGCCATATCAAAAATGTACTAGAAAATAAGTACTCATAGCAACCCAGAGAAATAATTAAAACTTTCACGATTAAAACTTCACATGCTCATTCTAAATTTCCACAAAGTTAGAAGTGGGGAGTACACAGGCACAATCCAGAGCTTCACTGTCATTGGTAGCTTGCCAGATGTTAACTGTTGATACTGGTTTCACATAAGTGACTGCCGTTGTAAAGGGTCTGTAGTAACCGTTTTTATTTCTGACAGGGCTGCTTCTACTCTTTCTCAGGTGAAACTTGCCACGAAAATAGCACTCCGTGGGGTATGTCCCTATAATCACTTAAGACTGATAAAAACTGTCTCTGCAGCCAAAAAGCACTACGCAGAAATGCCGCACAGGACGTTTTCTTACACTTTTATACCAACCTTTTATGAAGGCGTACGCTGCAATGGGAAAGAAAGGCAGTTGTAAGAAGGCTTCACAATACATAAACGCCTTAAACCACTCTGGGGGCTGGATCATCATGGGATCTCGAAAGGTGACTGCATACCACTCTAACAACTCCGTCAGCTTAAGAAAAAAGAACACAGCTGCAGATTAATACACTGAATATCAATGGCACAAGGTGAAAAATAATTTTTGGAAAGCAATTGGCACAATTTCCTACCAAAACAAGACCAAAATCACAACAAATCTGCACGTTGGCATCAGCAGATACGAATGAACTTTCGCCTCTCCCTCCTCCTGCCCCTGCTGGTGCCCATCCAGGGGGCTCAGCGCCCCGGGGGCAGCTGCCCCAGCCGGGCCCCCCAGCGCCTGGCAGTGCGCGGGGCTGGCGGCTCGCTGCACTGCCCGAGTCTGACGGAAGGATTTGGGATTGGGGAGCTGCGGTTAGTTTCCATGACAGAAATGTAAGCTCCAGCACGGCTTAAGTTCAAAGTTGGACTTTGAACAGAGAGATATGTATTGAGGCTTGCTAGTTAACTATTAATTAGAAATGGCTTCTCTAATGAAATAATTGTACAGAATGGCAAAAATCAAATGCCCTAAATGTAAAGCTAGTGTGAAGGTACCGATCTCATCCTGATAGCACGAGTCAAACTGATCATCTTCTATTCATCTACCATTTTAATCGTCTTCCACAATTTTATTCAAAGCCCAGCAAAGTAGAAATTTTCACTAATAAAGGTGGCTGTTGGTCTGCCTGCTCCCACGTGGCAGTGACAGTTCCTGCTCCTGTCTTCTGCAGGCCAGCTGCGTGACCAGAGCCTGGCAGCCCCCAGTGACAGGAGCCCAGCAGCCCCAATGACGGGTGACAGGAGCGCAGCAGCCCCCGTGATGGGTGACCCGACCCAGCAGCCCCGGTGCCGGGTGCCGCAGGTAGGTTCCCCGCGGGCGGCTCTTGCCGGGCCGCTGTGCTTCCCCGCACTGCGAGACGCGCGGCCCACGCCCCGCACGCAGCGGGGGGGCTGCCGTCCACAGCACGGATTTATCGGGGGCTTTTCTTGCCCGAGCTCGTTGCTGGAGGCGTCCGCGCTGGAAGGAGCAACCTGCGCGCCCAACCAGCTGCTGAGCGTACCGGTAAACTGCATTTGTTCGCGTCCCTAGGTGGGCGGCGAGACGCAAAACACAAATCTTACAATAGCTCTGCGAGAGCAACCTGAGCGCTGCTGCCGAAGCGCACCGCGCTTCCCACCAGCGCCGCCGACATTTCCCCCCCACCCCCCCAACCCGCCCGGCCAGGCCCCCGCGGCCCCGACTCACGCTGCGCGGGGGGAGGCCGGCGGCGGGCAGCAGCGGCTGCAGGTCGATGAGCAGCGTGATGGGGACGTGCGACACGAAGTACAGCGCGAACAGCCGCTCCAGCCACCGCGTCCACGCCGCCATCGCCGCACGGCCCCGCCCCGCCCCGCCCCGCGGCGGAAGCGGCGAGCGGAGGCCGGGGCCCGGAGGGAGGCCGGGGGGTGCCGGCCGGAGGCCGCCTGGGCGCTGCGAGGCCCGGCCGGGGCCTCCCCCAGCAGCGGCCCGCCCGGAGCGGGACCAGCCGAGCCCCGCAGGCTGAAGGCTTCCTCACGCCCCCCCGCTTCTGGCAGGCTGGGCCAGCTGCAGGCTGCACAGCTACGGGAGCTGGAGCTGCCTTTGGCTTAATGTCGCATCTGGCTTGAGCCCGGCTGGACGAAGCGCCCTGGGAAGACAAAGCGTTGGTACCGGCCCACAGAGCCCTCCCGATCAGAGCCCGGAGCTCGCGGAGCAGGGTGCTGTGCCGGCAGGCAGCGCAGGGCTGAGCCCGTCCTTACGGAGCAGAGAAGGTGGAGGTGCAGCTCGTACAGCTCTTAGTGCCTGGAGTCCCGCCTTCCCAGTTATGAATGTCGCAAATGGTTTTAATCATTCCCAAGATGGATTGCAAAAGTATGCAATTTTCCATGAAATTATACCTGACAGAAGAATTTTTAAAAATGATAAAGAACAAACAGATACTCTGTTACCAAAACAAATAAAGCATAAATAAGATTATTACAAAAATTGCTACCCAGTAAACATTAAAATTATCTGTTCAGTCTGGTAAACAGTCGTAGGCTCCTGGCAGGCCAAACAGCAAAGTCCCAAACCCACCACTAAATTGGCTACAGGAGAAAAGCAGGTTCTTGCTTTTGTCATTTAACTGATTTGCCCTATTCAGTAGTGTACTTCCCAGGAAGTTGATTTTGGCAACTTACTTTTCCATAGCAGATCTTGTTTAGTTCCTTTGCATCACCATCAAGATGTATACATAAATACGTTAGGCCTTCTAACAGTAGGACATTTCTCTGGCAATCCGTGGATAATTTTGAAAAGTTGTATTTTGCACTTACTGCGCTCTTCTAAAGGCACAATTAATAAAAGGAGATGCAGAAGCTATACTTAAAGTGGTTAAAACTTGATTACAATCTAGTTCATTTGACAATAGTATCAACAAAGCTTAAAACTGATAAAAATGGAACTCTGAAAACTGCAGTCTACAGTGGATGCTAGATTTTAACCTCACTGAGAAACGAGCTCTCTCACCAAGCTCATGCTAGGAGTATGTGCAGAGACGCATGTGTTCGCTTTAGAAGCTGGACTGTCTTTGGCAGAAGCAGCTCTTAAGAGCTCTCACTTTCATTGGAATCAACTTACATTAAAAATGTGAAATGGAGTAGAGGCTACTGAAAACATTATCATAGCTTTTCTTTTTTTAAGCTATGTGCACACAATTTTACTTACCCATTTGTGCTAATTGTGCCAGTTTTAAACTACTCATTCTGCACAGTGCCTTGCCCACATTAATATCAAGACACCGTGGAAGGTTAATGTTCAAAAAGACATTTTACTCTTAATACATTTAAGAACAAAATTAACTCATGAGCCTCTAGCAGTGAGCTCAGAAAATACACTGATGCATAAAGTGAACTTTGCTAATTGTACCATTCATCTGCTCATACCCCGACAAAACTGTGTATCAAAATGAGAAGACCCAGCAAATGAACCGCACCTTTGTTTTCTAGTCTTATGCTGAAGGAGAATCTAACAAATAAAAAATGGCAGTGAATGAATGGAAAATAGTTCAGCAATTGACAGCCATGAAGCAATAATGACACCAGCATCAGCAGTTCTGAAACATGTTAAAACTTATCTCGTCAGAGTATGAAGACTTGGAAGAAGAGGCATATACCTGAGTCACAGACAGTATCTGTAGCAGCCCTGGGAAGACAGCCCGTGCTAAGCTAAGCTGACTCACAACTCTTTATATCACTTCAGTTCTTATGAGGTCTTGAGGCTTTAACTACACAGTTCAATTTGTTTAAACAAGTCATACGCATAAAACATGAACATTTTTATTCATATTGTTGCAACACCACTGCATGTTGGATTGTTTCCATTACGAGTATAGAAAAGATAAAAGCATTTGCACTGTAAAAAATGACACAAACTTGGCAAACAGAGTAAGATCTACACTTGCATGGATGGCTTTCAACCTCTCAAGTGCAAGTCAGCTGCTTGTTTTGATTTAATCAGAAAGTTTTGCCTTTATCCAGGATCAATTTTAAAGAGTAAATGAATATCATTTAAGTCACATATATGTGCATATATATGCCTTTACGCAGATGCGTGTGTAAAGAAATCAAAACCATGCCCGAAAGAAGATGTTATAAACTCTTTTTACTTGTATTCTTTTAGACAGCATTTAATCAAGATTGTAACAATCAAATCTTAAATAAAGGTAGGAGATGAGACAGGAAATAAAGATAACACACTTCTTTTTCAAATGTCACATTTAATGTTTTCACCACTGTACTTCAAATCTACATTTTACAAAGTGACCAGCAAGTGTGCCACATTAACTGACCAACTTCTGAGATTTTACCTTTCATACCAGTGTCTTCTTGGGCTCTTTTAATTAAACACGTTTCTCATTCAAGTGAATTGAAATGCTTCAGTTGGTTTTATTCTCAGGAGCCTCATAAAAAACAAAGATATTGCACCATCTTTGTTCAGTTATTCAATGTTTGTCTCTTTCACAGCAAATAATTACTTCATTGAAGTTAAAACTTCCAAACATAACTTACTAATAGTCTCCAATTTCAGCTCAGATCACTCGTTGAAAATACTCTGCTAAATACAGATAACTTACAATAACTTTAACAGTTAATTGTCCATAACAAACACCATGGTTTTTCTCCAGACCAATGTTCAAATTTTAAGACCACCCTTTAATATTTCTTTGTACAGGTGAAAAACAGTCTTCAATTTTCTAGTCTTGTTTTAAATATAAAAGTTGGAAGGGACATTCAAGTTTCAAGTCTCCACACTGAACTTAAAAAAAAAAAAATCATGTGGAGGTAAACAAACCAAGTTGTATACTCCAGGAGGTAGAGGCCTTCAATTTGTGTTCATATATACATATGCACAGAATTCAGTGTTCCAACAGAAAAAGAATTAGCCAAAAAGTAATAAAAGTTATTTACTACTGTGACATTTCAAGACTTCCACAGCTTTGCCTAAAGACACAAACACAATTAACATAATTCCCTATGTGCTTTTTTTTCCTTTCCTTTTTTTTCTCTCAACTGTCCAGTGCAGGAAAAAATTCTCACAAAATTTCACAGACCTAAAATGTGCAAGCTAGTTTCTCTCTATACAGCAATGATGTCAGGGATCTCTGAAATTAGCCCATAAATGGAATTATTTACACACATAGAAGATGCATGCTGGGGGGTTTTTATGTAAGAAAGAGCAGAAAAAACTTCTAATAAAAATAGATTAAATATATATATATATTTATACTGGGTAAGGAAACAGAAGTTTAGTCTCTCCTAGTCACAAACTCATTCTCTCTACTCACAACATCTGATTTTAGAACAGCACACATCACCATCACAGCTCTAGTGAGAAGCTATTTATAGATTGGATCACCAGGTGACATGCCCACCTACCGTGGTCACTGTCATCTGACATGACTTCATGATTGGTCGCAGTCAAGTTTTCTGTATTCCTTAGTTTTAGAAAACCCCAAATCTTCAGGAATGGCTCAATATCAAAATGTCTATCTTTTTGTACAATCTCTCTTTGATTAAAAAAAAAAAAAAGAAAAAAAAAGAAAAAAATCCTTCCCAAATTTGGTTCAATTCTGTTTGTTCTGAGCTGAGCCATCACAGCTGCACTAGAATTCATAAAACACGTGCAACTCTGGGTAAAATATTTTCTTCTAAAAGCACAACCACTTTACAAGATTAAAAGTCTAGTACATTTCTAAATATTATTCATATTGTACAAGTAGTGGTTGTTAATTTAAAACTTCATTAGTAAAATTACAGTACAAGCATGATTAACCTCCAGAATTGCAAATCCCAGACTCCAGTGGAAAGCTACATTACATCTTCAGTAGTATATTATCTTCCACTTTACTCCCAAACCAGTGGAGATGGCGGCATCTCAGACGGTTGAGCAACTGTGGAACTAGAATGCAAGTGACACAGAAAATCAGTGTTCATTTGCAAAAGCTAATAGACAAGAAAGTTAATGCTTGACCAGTAAGCAAACATTTCATCCCCCCCAAAAAGAACAGAACAAAACAAAAAAGATCAACAGGTAACAACACTGATGACTATTTCAGTATACTTTATCTACTTATTTTCTTAACAATTCTTTATCTATAGTTGCCATTCGCTTCAATGTTTTTACAGTGCAATTTTACAATCAGAACTCAACTTTTCAATCCCAATTTTTAGACTTAGTCTTGACTACTGTACTTTTCCATATTTACAAAAATATTACTCAAAATTTTTGCACATTTTACTTGAATTCTAAGTATTCATATTCTAAGTATTCGTAAAATTTAAGTGTTCGTATAACTACTTTAAAAATGTAACTACACATATGCTTAAGGCATTTTTTGCAGAATTTATCTATGGACCTCTCTTATCCTCGGAAACTCAAAACAAAAACATTATGGATGTATGAATTCTGTATTAATAATAAATGTGAATTAATATCAGATGTGATTACATACAGTTACCTAATAAAGCTCTTAAAAGCAGCAGACTGAGGGTTGATGCAGAGAGGTACTCTGTTTCCTTTCTGCTGTTCCAAAATGAACTGATGAATTATTTCTGTGAATAGGAGAAAAATAAAAAACAGACAATTAGATTAAAGCTTTGTGCTTCAGTTAATTGAAATGCAGACTGGAGGAAAATAAAGCTTCCTTCACCAAAAGTACATGTTAGTAAGGATAAAAGAACTCCAGTTTACCTAGCTCTGATCTGATAGCATACCTCTTACCGTGAATTCACACAGAAATTTATGTGCACACTGAAATAAATGCATACAAAATAAAACTGTCAGTCAATACTATAGTACTGAATTGATGATAACCAGTTATAGATTAAATCCCAATTTAAATTATTTCCATCATCTTTTCCAGAAAAGTACCAGAAATCAGAAAAAAAAAAAAAACACCTTGCATTGTATATGCATCCAGATTGCATATCCTAACTATATACTACTGAAGGATGGAGCAGGAGGATAAAAGCATATGCAAAGATTAACTACTACTCACCTTTAACCTGACGAACAGAACTGAGGTTCTTTTCAAAAGTGTCATCAAATTTGGGATTAGTGATGGGTTCAAAATCACTAGTATAAACTCTTCCAGTAGATGTGGAAAAACAGCATTTGCACATACAAGTGTGGTATCGCAACCGCCCTTCATCGAGATATGGGTGAGCTAAGGCATCCTTAGCAGATATTCTTTTGGACTGGAACAATGCATTTAAAGAAAATTAAA
Organism: Anser cygnoides; assembly: GCF_040182565.1. Lineage (NCBI taxonomy): Eukaryota > Metazoa > Chordata > Aves > Anseriformes > Anatidae > Anser > Anser cygnoides. The sequence goes on along the minus strand of NC_089890.1, from coordinate 12,264,590 downwards.
AAAAAAAAAAGAAGTTAGGGTATCTCCTGAGGTACTGAAACAGTGTAAAGACTCAACATTGTTTTATAAACCCCAGATCATGGTAAAGGACTAGTTCATGTCAGGAGAAGTTCTAGCTTTGCAAACACTCTGCCACTAGGGGGAACATTTTACTTAAAAACAAGCAGCATCGCTAAGATGACATTGACCTTTCTGTACCAGAGCTAATGATAGAAAATGCTGCTAAAGACGATTTCTATAAATACATTTTTCAATAATTACTTTTTTTGTATAACCTTAAAGTTAGGACTCTTGCAATAAATCAAAATAAAACCCATATTTATTTTTTGTAATGCTAGCAAATACGGTATTTTGTAAATCCATATTCTGCAAAACATTTTAATGTGCCCCTAAGTACATACTAAAAGTAAAACATAAATTTAAGCATTACTGACGCCAGTATAATTCAGCATATGGCACCCAGAGTTTTTAGAAACACCTTACGTGTCATGTTTCAGAAAACAAGTGGCAAAGGAAGAGAAGGGAGGAAGACGGTCATAGTAAGGGATTAAATTACAGTCTATTTTCACATTAGTGTGACTTTTTTGTGCCTAACCCGAGTACTCAGGCTTTAAGTGTACAACACCATCCCATCGAAAAAGGAGAACATTCTCCATTTCTAAAGAACTGCAGACATCAGTGCTATTACATTTTCAAGGTGAAATCCATTGTTATAGGCAGATTTAAAAAAAAAAATCCAGGAAAAAAGTTACTTGCTTAAAAACACAGAGCAAAAACAGTGGCAAAGCTTGAACTAGAACCCGAGTGTCCCAATTCCCTGGACATTTTTTGGATGAAATTAAAATCAACTCTTCTAAAGGATTATCCGGGTTCTTAAAAAAAAAAAAAAAAACACAAAAAACATTTGTTCATTTATTGAAATGTGATTTGGGAATAAATAGTGTTCTGAATGTTGGGGGAGATAGAAAGGCAAAAAAAAATCTTACATATAAGTTATGTTATAACATGTCTGTGTTTTTGTCCAGTAAAGCAATCTTAAGACTTTATTTTTATTTTTTATTCAAGAAGTACTGTACTGCCTTCTGAAAACTTTACCAGTTACAAGCTTCGTCCTGTGCCGTTCAGTCTATTTTCTATTTTTCATTTAAAAATTCAGGGATTTCCTCTAAAGAATAACTAAGGTCACCTGATTCAGGTATCAGATTTTCCTGTAACTTTTTTTTTTCCGTAAGCTCAAAGACATGAGATCTAATAAATCCAAAGCAGCAAATTTCTATTAGAAAAACAGATGCTCAGTGGAAAAAAAGATCCTGCTTTTTGACTGTGTAGATACAGAAGGATTTTTTTGTGTGTTGCAAGACCACGAACACCCACGTGTCTCTAATTAGAACTGCATCAAAGTATCTGATGTTCTGCTACCTACACCTAGCTAGGAAAAGATAGCGTGATTCATGAACACCCTCATCTCTCACTCCATCAGAGCTTTCTTCAAAAGACAGATTTTAATTGTGAAATACCCATTCCAGGGGGAAATTAATCGACCAATTATAAGATGATACTTTTATGTCTTTTACAGAACCAGAAGTTCTGAAATGCAATCTAGAAGAAAATCAGTTAAAGCAACTCTTTACTAACAATATTCATTTAAATAGCAGACAACTAAAATTTTTAGAACAAAACGTATTCAATTTACTTTAAAGCATACTTACTGGATCGAAGACCAACATTCTGCAAAGGAGATGAACTGCTTCATGAGTAGCTTGACTGGAAAGTGTATATAGGACAGGAAGGGATGGCTGTAAGGGAATATGGGAAAGAAAAGCACAGATAGTTGTCCCAGCGGATCAATCAGCCAGAAAACACCTCTATAGCATGCACTATCTTATAGTTACCGGGGTCAAACTTTGTGCTACGAAGGACATGCACTAGCTAAAGCTACCCAACAAGAGCGTAATCACTAACTCAGCAACTGTAACAGAAACCTAACTGATGATTTTTCCTTAGTTGAGATGTCAACCCTGGACACGTCCGTATTTCAAACACAACATTTATCAGAGAATAGTTGCTGCTTTGACCGCAATACAAACCTACAAGGTACAAGTTTTTTTTCTCTCAAACAAATTTGGTAATACCAGTATCTGCTCTATGTCAACAGTTATTCCTCAGCTACAAGACAAATTTTAATTCTTGGTGAACTACTGATGTAACTGATGCTGAAAAAGCTTTAAGCAATTTTCTAAGATCATTATAAAAGAGTAACTACCAAATTTTGTACTTCTTTCTTTAATTATAATCATAAAAACATGGCAAGATGGAATCACAAGTCATCCATGTGTAGTCTTATGCCTTAATCAGAAACATTTCAGCGCTTTTACCAGGAAGGTTACTGTCATTTCCACTTTACATCCAAGGCATGTGGCAGACCAATACCATAATCCAGTGCTCCCAGTCCCCAAATGTTCCATGCACATTATGCCATTTTTCACCTAGCACTTCTGAAGCCTCTTGAAGGGTTGTCTGTAACCTTCACTTGCTATAAAATGGCCTTCTGCCTAGTTCTTAAGTATTTATTTTCAACATTTAGTGCAAATGCAGAGTCCTTTCTAGGGAAGATATTTATTTCCCTCTGTAAACACTACTTGAAGCTGTGCTGCTGAGAGGTTTGATTACCCACGTCACTTCCAGTATTTCATTGTTCTGATCTCAGTCACTGCCAAATGATGGATTATTTTGCTTTTCTTTACGCAGCCGATCCATATCTAACTGACAGTGTCATCTAGTACAATTAAAACGACCTTCAGGCATACAGTGCTTTGCGCAGAAAGAAACAGGCCGACTCCCCACGTCTGAAGGGAAGGGGAAGGGGGGTTCAGCGAACTGCGCCTCGGGGTCACAGAGGCTGCAGGAACGCGGGAGGCGACGTGCCGGGAAGGAGCGCGCCCGCCTGGCAGCAGCAGCACGATGCTGGCCCCAGTTAAGCGCCACGTCCTGACTGCACAGAGCTCCAGCACTGCAGACCCGTTCCCTGCTGTGCCTCCTCAGCTTGTTCAGGCACACAGAAGCACGTCGGCCTGTCCCTTCTGAACGTTTCCAGCTTTAGTTGAGGGTGCAAAACCCTTGCGGCACAAATGCCCAAGTTAGAGTAGATTTTAGCTACACCCACCGTTGTCGGGACCAGGAGGACAAAGCCTGCCTCCCAGCTACGGGCCTGGGGCAAGCTCTCAGGGGCTGCCAAGCAGCCGCGAGGCCGAGGCCGAGGCCGGCTGCTCTTCCCGTCTCAGCTAGGGCCCCGCTAGTTCGACAGGCAGGTAATATTTTAACGAGGTTTTACTTAACATACTAGGTTGCCATTTGACAGCTTTCACATATTCTCTGGTACCAAAGTCTGAAACTGACTCTGAAACTGAATGTTAACACAAGGACAGTAACATGCAAAGACAACCCACGCCAATTCCTAACATGTGGGAAGAAATCACTGCTTGAAGATGTCCAGAGTGAAAAAACAAATCAACAATAAAAACTTACTTTACTCTTATATGCCATTTGCTTGAAAGCATTAGCTATATCAGGGACACTCTGATATGAGCTTCCAAGGTATTTTTTTTAAAGCCACAACAAGGTCATTTGCCAAAACCAAGCACCATATTTTTCTGCTTCATTTTCATTATTCATATTCCCAAATCAATGCACAGAAAATATAATAAACAAAAAGTAAAATAAGAATTTCCTAAAAAATTCTAAGTAAATTAAATTTATTAACAGAAAATAAAGTTTTAATCCTTTCACACTATAATCTTATTGAATATGTATCAAGAATTCAGTTGAAAAAGCTTTCACTGCTTCATAAAGGGCGCATTAAGGCCAGTGCTTATAGTCACTGCAGTACAATGCACTACAGTAAACCTTCAAAGTAAATGAAGTGTCGCCAAACAACTGCACAGTTACTCCTTCAGAGTGAAAAAGGCAGTACTGGGGTTGGAGGAGAGTCTCAATTTTCACACTTAGAAGAAAATGAGAACGGAATCCTGCCAGAAACAAAACCAAAAACCCAACCAAGCAAAACCCGGCCCCTTGGATTTAGGCCAGGCACTACTCCAAAGAGAATTCCAACTATGGAGTCTGTTACTGTTCAAGCTCCAAAATTCTTAAAATTTACCCCCAAACTCCTAAAATTTCCTTCTTTTTTTTTTCTTTTGAAAAGGAAATAAACCAATGCGCATACACACAACCACCCACACATACACCTTGGTTCTCCTCCCATGAAAACTGAAATAGCATTCACACCAGCAAGTGAATGATTAATTGCAGTTGAGGTGGGGGCAGAATACACCAGCCTACGGACAGAAATGACTACAGCATTCTGCAAAAAAATATAACGTCAACTGAAAGCTAGCTAGTGTACTTATGGGGCGATATTCACTGCCAAACTTAGGCCATGTATTACAGCTGCGTGGATCTGCAGGACTTCCAGAATTGCATGAACTCTACACAGACTTTCAACTGGTATGCGGTGTTAATATTTGGCAGGCATCTATTGCTTCTATCTGTTCAGCAAAGCTAATAAATACGAGTTGTTCAGTTTTTGTAGATTTGTCAGTACATATAAAGATTAACTTATAACAGTATCACTGCGGAGGTATAAATCTGAAACACCGAATACAGCACCATGCGTTTCTCCGTATTTGGTGCAGTCTATAGCATATCTTTATATGTAATATTTGGTAACTTCATATGATTTTCTCAGTAGTAAATACCATCTATGCAAAACAGTACGGTCATCCAGGCTTTGTGATTAAGTAGATTTCACCCACATACTGGGGCAGAAAAATATGATAGCATTCATCATTTATAGAATCTGCTGCATCCAGTACAAACAAGGATGCATTTTTCCACTACACGTATGCCCCTTAATGGCAGCTTGTCTGTCATTCCAGGAGCATCTGGTCATGTCCAGCATCAGGGAACAGCATTTTCTTTGGAAACTGCAACCAAGCCCATTGCTAGAGATAAAAAACAGTCCTGATAAGAGAGTACTAGCCAGGTAGGAAGAAACTGCTAACCTCTGAATTACCGTTAAGATTTGGTTATCATAGAATCGACACTCAGGTGTTTCAGCAAATAAGGTGCATCTATACTGGTTTCCTTCCTCTGTAACAGAATGAAAGGAGCACAGCAAAGGGAATGAACTCCAGCACATTTTACTTTTAGAAGTGGGTCAGCACATTACTGGCAGTGAATATGGTAAGGAAATCTGAATCCCTGCTCACGGTACTCCATGAGTGCAGTAGGAGATGCTCTAACTAGTGCTGCTAGTCAAGCGACTTCAGTTCGCTTAGAACTTAGTTTGAGGTACAATTTTTAAATACAAAACCAAAAAAGTAGTCTGTACAGTATGTAAATTTTTATGATGACAACATACAGGGCTTTGTTGTTGTTGTTGAAATCAGAAACTTCACGCATTAATCTGTTTGTACATAAAGCAGCCAAATACTTTACCCCTTAACTCCTATTCTCACCTACATTGATTAAAAATCGTTTGTGCAAGAAAGCAATTGTCTGTTTCAAACTTGTTTTTCTCTTCCCGTTAATTCCTTTCTAATTAAGAAACTGGTAACATTTAGCTATTTATAATTAGCGTAATCTCCATTTTTAAAGATCAAAAGCCATGAATTTGCATTCAAACATGAAGTGTGCTTGACACAGTAAACAGAAATATCAGTAAAGAAATCAACTAGATGCGCTGTAACCCCTATTTCCAAGTTGCAAATGAGACACCAACTCCAAAGACTGTTCAACTTCTGTAGCATTCCATGAAGAATGTTGTTTTCCTCAACAGACATGGACCTAATTGGTTATGGTTTATTTCCTATGACTAATAGACCAATATATCTCTGTTAGAAACATTTTATACCATTTCAACATACTTGTTTTTTCATTTTCCTGTAATTCAGTGGGTAAAAGACAGTTTCAGTGGCTTGTAGGAGAACAGCCTTAGCACTGGGATTAGAAAAATCAGAAGACATTCTTGTATCCATTTCAATTCTTGATAAAACATCCAGGCTTAACAAACTGAAGAAGTCTAGCAAATAAATTCTAAAGTTCTTGCTTGCTCCTACCTAGAGGACAACTACTGCACTTTGGAAATGTCAAGTGATTATCAAATCATCAGAATTTAAAAAGAACGTATTCCATAAAGTATCTGGATGTATTCATATACTGTTAGATATTTGTATATATAAAGTGCAGTGGATGCATTTCTCCCAGTTCCAGGTACTATCAAACTTTTTTTTTTTTTTTAAATCAACTCAAATACTGAAAGTGCAAGACTACAGGCTTAAAACTTAGAACTCTTCCAGCATGTGACAGCAAAAACAATTAGATTTGATTAGCTTTAAAACCGGCAGAGAAAGTCTTAAGGAAATCCTCCTATTATTAATGTTAAAAGAAAAAACACACATCATAAAATAGAATACAGACCACAATGTAGTGAATCAAGATTGCCTAGGAGGCAGAACTCCCACATTAATAATACAGCAGAATATATATTCAATGCTCATTTCTATGGTAACTTCCATTGTGGTGAGTAGACATTTGAGAAATTGCTTCAACATGGAGAAAATAAATATGCAAACTTTCCTGGAAAGATCTCCTGTATTAACATGTACAGGTTACTCATTTTGTTAATTTTTACTATCTAACAATCACATAAATGGCTAAATTGGGTGGACATACTGCTTTATTACTGAACTAAGCATTCCTGCCTAAGCATTTCTTTGTGTCTGTTAACAGCACGTTTCATTTGCTCTTTTCATTGTCCAGTCAGTATAATGATACCACCCCATTTTTTCCTGTTGTTTTTTGTTTGTTGTTGGGTTTGTGAGTGTTTTTTGTTTGTTTTTTAATTAAATTCTACATCAGTTATGTTGAATATTGTATCTCAGTTTTCAGTATCTTGTTAAACCTTTCACAAACAGCTCAGGTCACTGAACAGATGTCTGAGGGGACCTTTGGTGATGAGTTACTGGACTATTCTGTTACAGATCTGGATAATGGGCGATTTCCACTTCTAACACTCTTGCTCCTGTCAGTAAAGGAGTCCCTCTGGGGCTTTCTGAACTATTGTGCCAGTTTTAATTTATGTCTCTTGCCAACATTATCACTTACATTTAATATCTTCATTCGAAAAGCTACGAAAACACTGCCTCTTCAAAAAATGGGGAGATGGTCGCTTGTATCAGCAAGTCAAGCAATACATACAAGACAAAAGCCAGAAACGTACTTTACTGGTGAAAAAAAACATCTTGTCTGAATTGAATAACTCACTGTTAAGTATTGCCACTGCAACAACACAACCACCTTCAGAAAACTTAACTCAGTTTACAGGCAGAGACAACTCTGAGATTAGAGATCCAAACAAAGTATTTACGAACATACATGCCATGCCAACAACCTTTTCTTCTTCTCAGCCTGAGAATATAATCAAGATGTAAAACACAGTGACAATGCAGCAGTAGCATCCTGCACAGAGGAAATCCTACGCTGTGAAGGCTAAATGAAGGATAGTCTAGACCCAGTGCTAAGAAGGCCAGTAACCTCCAGTGGTACCTGTTTATGAGGACCCCTGAGTATGTGTGCCTTGGCGCCTTCACAAGCTGTCCTCATCGCTTCCAGTGATGGTGTTCCCAACAGGTCTGTGATCAAATCCAACTGCAGGTACAGAACACAGAAATTTGAGATCTTAGACACATATTAATATATTTCACTATGATAGTATATTCTTAATCTACAGTAACTTAAAGTACGAATCAATTTGAAACACTATTTCACAGATAGCAAACTAAAGATTAACGTATACATTTAGTAGATAGCAAATGCAAACACTTGTAACTTCACTGAAAAAAAAAGAAAGATGATTTTCAAGTTTGGAAGCTTTGTTTTGTTTACTGGTTTAGTAATGTATTTTATTGCAATTTCAAAAGTCAACTTTATACCATCAAGAAAACTGAGAAGTACTGTTAACGATGTGTTATTCATTCTAAAAACCAAACGTTCTCAACTGAACATCAGCATTGCATACCAAGATACCACACAAAGTTACCCCAAACCAGGTCAACTTCTACTTTCCACAAATATTTTGCACTTTTCACAAAATATCAACACGAATAATTCCATAGAAGATGAAAAAAATGTACAAATGTCTTATATAAAAAAATCCAATATATGGGGAAAATAATTAAAACAAAAACAAACAGTATCTATCTATCTATATCCATCCAGCACTAAAGGAAAGAAAAGGAGTGGTGCTGGTTATAAGGAACATAAAAACTACCTAAAAAAGAACTAAGATGATGCTGTGCTTAAAACTGCTATCAGCTTTAAATGAAATGACATTTCATTCACCTTTTTAATTTTTAAAAGCAACAGACAAGCATTCACCTTATTTCTGCAAAAGCATGTGCATACACTCCTATACTGAATAAAAAAACCAACCCCGCAGGAGTCAAACAAACAAAATAAAAAACTCCTACCAGTGGTGAGCTCAGCTCCCTGGCTCCAAGTGTTCCCTCATGACCACATCTACTCATGCTAACGAGCAACTGCCTACCTCTCCTCTGAGAATAAACCCATTATCATCATTACACAGCCCTTATATGCATGAAAAATCACTCATTGACTGTTGGTCTCAACTTGTGAAATGTGATTACTGTCTACACACCAAATGTGTTACCCTTCCCTTGGTGTGAGCAGAAACCCTAGAGGTTGCGAGGGGCCTCGAGGTACGTGCAACTTCCTAATCCTGTACTGACCACGTCCTCGCTGTGGCTATCATTGCTTCAGAGAGGAGTGACAGCAAAATACCTGCATTTGTAAGGAGAGGGAGAACTAGAGAGGAAAAAAAAAGTCCTAGACCTTGAGTTTTTTAGATATGGGAAAAATATAATTTTGAAATACACACATGGAGGGGATATCATAAAAGCCTGGTATATTCACAAAATATAGGAAGTAATTATACCAGCATACCAGGGAATGTGGACTGCACCTAAACACCTGTATTTTTCAGCCAACTACTCCTGAAGTATGCAGCAATGATGTTAATATATGTTTATATCTATAGATACAGATATAGCTATAAATACACACACTTCATTCTATTGATTACAAAAAAAAAAAACAACAAAAAAACCAACCACTGGAAAAAAAAAATCATAATGATCTCCTGGAGGTTCATGTTTAATGTCTCTAAAAATATAAGTTGTCTTGTCATAGCCCATACATTTCCAATAAACTCACAGAAGTCTTCTATTAAGCATTTATCTAGATGCATGTCAGTCATTAAACATTTTTTCTGAAGTATTACAAAATTTATTTTAAAATTTTATTGTAAAAAATAGAAAAAAGATTACAAAACATTAGTTTTTAATTTAACCTCAGTTACATGGGTTTCATGCCTGTGAATCTACACTGTTGTTTTAGGTCAGAATGAGAAGCGCACTTCCAAAGCCAGCTTCTCAGCTGCTCCCACCTGGGCTCTGGTTTGCACCCAGCCTCTGGAGCACAGGTGCTGGATGCCTTTTAGATTGAGCTACCTGGGAGATGTGCTTCACAAGAACATCTCAAGGTATTTCATCTGCTGGTGGGCACTCAGACTGTGCAACCAAAGCAAATCTCCTCTCTGAACTGTGGTAAACGAAGATGTCAGGTCCTCAATCCCAGTCCCCTTGCTCTACAAACCCGCTCCTACTGGTAGGCTCTTGCTCGCCGGAAAGTCACTGATGTCAGAAAGGCCAAAGCAGGACCCAGCAACAATCCCACTGTTCGTACACCAACGTGTGACAGTGAGCGCACCCTGTCTGCACACAGCTGTGCTGATAAGTCAGGTGGGCTACACAGCCCCCCAGAAATGCAGCACCACACACTTGCTGGGCTTACTGGAAACGGCTGCGCTGGATCGGCTGATCTGCCCCAGTCGCCGTTCTTCCTGACAAACAGATCCTTCCAAATGGATTCTGCTTGTCGTCTCAGGCACGTGAATGGTTATTTTTAAGGATAAATGCTAACTATTCCAAATAGCATTGATAAAAAGCAAAAATAGGAGGTGCTAGATAATCAGAAACATTTTCAAATACGGTATTCCCTCATTCTCACGGTAGGTTATCTCATGTCCTAGTTTTTTGTAAGAAATCCCGTAACATTCTTATTTGCACTTAGCTATTGTAACTTGAGTAAGTAACCTAGATCTATTCATTTATTTCAATATTTTACTATCCAAACTTTAAAATACCAAAATTACCAGTTCCAGTCTGCTTTTATAATGCAACTCTTTATTAACTTGATCACAGTTAGGAACTGCAGCACAGTCAGTTTTAGAACTCTTCCCTTTCTTCTACCAGGAAAACTTAGTAACACTTCTATGGTGACAATGATAAGAGCCACTGGACATGACACAGCATTGAAAAATATATATATGCACAATGCAAAAACATTGTAAATATATGAATGTTTAAAATAGCATACCAGTGTGAATAATGTCTCTCAAGCCCATGAGAATACTTCGTGCATAAACAAACAAGAAAAGTATAGGGTTTGGAATGTCCCTTTTAACAAAGGGTTTGGAATGTGTTTTTATTTCTTGCCAGTCAATGTAAGTAATCTCACAATTTTGCTGCTATGTAGTTTCTAATCTACTGATGAATACTAAGGACATAAAACATTTTTATGACAGCACATCTTGTTCCTGCTCTTAGATAAATGAATAAAAGCATCCATCTCTAATACCTTACTGCAGACATCATTTTGGATCTACTTTAAAAATAATACTTCAAGAGTAGTAGAGATACAGGCATGTTGCGTTAGTTTGCTTACTGCTGGAGCGGTGATGAAGTATTCCAGAAAATCGAATGATTTTACACCTCGTAGTAGCTATATAAGATGAAGAAAATACTGAACACTTCCTTACATACTTGACCACTACTACAATGAAGCAGTCTGAGCAAAACTACCTACTGGTGTGTTTTGAATAGTTCAAGTGCCAATACTGTATCTTCAGTTATATATTGATAGAAACTTGTTACCTTCTCATATTAGCTGTTACGAAAACCTTGATCCCAGTTACATCACCTTTACCGTATCTCAGTAGACTACAGTAGACTTTAGTAATGCAGCAGATTCCAGAGGAATATAAGAAATACACATTTCAAAAGCTAATGTTAATAACCACTTTTAATACTGTCTAGAAGCTGTCATTTCAGTGTTTCAAAGTAGTTCTTTTTTTTGCCTGTGTGTAAACCAAGCAAAACAAAAGCAAGTTTGAGATTCAAAATGCATCAGTAATAATTGACTCCACGAAATTATGCAGTAGATTTTTAAAGGGAAATTTAATTATACCTGCTGAATGGGACTCTGTGCCTGAAACAATATTCTTCGCCCAAGTAATTCTGCAAAGATACAGCCTACAGACCAGATGTCAATAGCATTGCTGTAGTGACGGCTGCCCATCAGGATTTCTGGAGCTCGATAATACTGAGTGACAACTTCCTGAGTCATGTGACGAGATTCATCTAATTCTTCCACCCTGGCCAATCCAAAATCACAAATCTAAATTGAGAAGGTAAATAAAAAAATTAAAATAACCAAAACACTTAATGCATTTCAAATAGGTAACCTTGTGGTAACGAAGTAGGAAATTCCAAGCCAGCATTTAAATAAATCAGATAATCTGTTGTAACTGCATAAGCAAAGGGAAAAGGGAATAGGAAGAAATTATACTACTTTGTTCCACATCCATTTATACTTTCTATAATTTATTTGAAATCACAGTATATTTTTATTTGGCATTACAATATTCATAATCTAAAAGAGTACAAAAAATTGCAGTAAAAATAATTACATTGGCAACCTCTTGGGTTCAGAATATTTCATCCCAAAGCAGATTTCATTTGTTCATGATACGCCTCAAAAAGTCACAGAAAGATTCAACTTTCTCTCACTTTGGCTACCTCTGAGGATTTTTTTAAATTTCCTTAACCAGAAGGGTTAAGAAAACAGACCAAAATTTTCACAATTAGAATGCTTAGCAAATCAATGTAAACAAAGCTTAATTTATTGGTATTTAGCATCACTATTCATGTCTCAGCCCTCCAAAGTTCCATATACCCAAGAAGACAATGAAAGAATCTCAAGCATACTGCATTGCCTTTATTTTATGTAGCACGCTGAACACTAACATACCTGGAGAAACTGCCTGCCTTTCTAAACTGCTGAGGGCATGAGATATCCCACTCAAGTCAGACAAAATAATCATGTCTGCTTTGCTTTCATAGATTTGGGGAGAGGTAGAGAGAAAAGGGAAATGGAAGATGTTCCTTTATATTTATTTTTAAGAATCTGTTAGGATTTTTTTTTTCTTTTACAGTGACTTCACAGGAAAAGTGTTTATATTAAATGGTTTTGTTTAAAAAATTAAACACATCTGATTGATAATGAACAGCATATACATATGTACATTTTCAATAAATTTAAGTAGCACCTTAAGAACACAGTTGCTGTTCACAAGTAGGTTCCCTGGTTTAATGTCTCGATGTAAAATGCCAGCAGAATGTAGATATTTCAGACCTGAAATATTAAACAAAATTAAAATAAATACCTCTTTTTCCTTTTCAAAAGAAGTTTAAGGCTGACAACACTTTCCTGAAAGGTCCTGCAACTCCGGATGAGCAAAGACTTCACCATTAGCTCATTATTACACAATTCTCACTTCAATTATCTAGTACATATTTAACCTCTCAATGAACATAAAAAAACTTCTGGAGTATACAAACTAGACACAGAGTTGATTGAAGCAGTCTTTTTTGTCTTCCCCCAAAACAAAACCAAACCTAAACATGACCTCTCTGGTTGTGATATGGATGCTCTGGTAATCACAACCCTGGAATACCGACACGGCTATTACCGCTCTGTTTCCCAGTGAGAATTTTAATTTCTGCAGCTCTAAAATTTGACTTAAAAATTTCCTAGTTAAGAGCTACACTTCAGAAGTAAACTCAGGTTAAATCCAAGCTAATCTGCGTATATAAATGAGCATACAGCTATAGAGCAAATAAATTATAGCATTAAACTGGGCAACACAGCTCTCAGGTCAAATGCCTGGGCAAAATGAATGAGAAGTAAAGTAATTCTTGAAGAAACTTCAACTGACAATTTTGCATTGCCATCTGGATAACAAATTGAGTTTTGAGCATTCCCCCAGCCATAATAAACCCAGTAATCACACAGGCACAAATGCCTTTTTGTCCTTTAGGTGGGTAAATCTTTTCTCTAGCACAACATCAGTACTATCAGTAGCCTATATTCACTGGATACCATTTAGATTCCTTTGCTCTGCTCTTTACACATTTACTACCAGATAAGACTGACTGCTTACTGTCAGCTTACTCCAGTGAAACTATGCAAATAAAGCCAATCGAAACACAATTGGACTGACAATGATCAGATGTTCAAAAGGCAAGCAAAATAATCTGATTTCTTGGATAGAAGTTTCCAAATTAAACTAGAAAAGACCAAAGCAATTATGTTTAAAATGACCGTTGTAGTAACTTGTTTTAGATAAAATTACACTTTAGCGGTCAGTTCCCTAACAATTTAAACTAGCGTTCTGAAAAATGCATTAAGTGTACATAGTTATATATTCACCAGTTTGGTTCAGCCTAGGTGTCCTTTCTGTACCTTGATTCAACAAGCACCAGAGGACTGTTAAAACACACATCCCTCCTGAACTTCACTCTTTCGTAGACCATTAAAAAATCCTTTGTGGATGAAGCCTTGCCATCTGAACCCATGTACTATAACAGAAGGCAGCAGGGCTGCCATATTCTTATAACTCGAATAATTAATGCTTGCTTAATTCATAATATGAAATTTAAAAAAAAAAAATAGAGTTTCCAAAGGAAACTTATTTAAGATGAGGATGTCTTGAAAACAAACATTAAGAAACAGAAAAAGAAATATAACAGTACTACATAACTTACATTCATTTTCAAAGAAAAAAATTACCTCTTAAAATCTGGTAAAGAAAAACTTTGACATGATCCGAGCTGAGTGGCTGAGGAGAGACGATAATCTTATGGAGGTCACTCTGCATCAATTCAGTGACAACATATCTTCAATTTATTAGTTAAGGCAAAAGCAGAAAGTCCAGCATGTAATCTCTTGAAACATTTACTCTAATTTAGGAATTCGAGCTCTTACAGGTCAGAGCTATAGAGTAACAAACAATAAAGCTTCTTTACAAAACAGAGGTCAGTCTCCAAACTCTTAAAAGAATGAAAATAAATAATAGGTTGTGAAAGAGAAAAGATTATTCAATAAAATACCATTTACATTAAGGTAGTTGTTACAAAATTATCCCCAACTCAAATCACGACTCAGAAAACAAAATAAAATTCTTAACGTAATTAATGGCATGTTGAAATCTTTAATTTTTCCCTTACAATGCTTAAGCCACAAATTACGAGCAACAGAAGTAGCATCGTTAGAGTGGATATATATCAACATGACACGCGCAAGCCTGTGAAAATCTGTCATCAGAAGTACTTTGCAGGTTGCTACATGTCCAGTTACGCAGACTTTTAGAAACACACACACTTCCCCAAATCTGCCCAGTATCTGCTATTTCACCCTTGCAAGCATCACGTACACATGCATCCAAATCCCAGCCATAAAACCTCTTCTGAGTTATAACAGGAGAGGAGAAACTAAAACCAACAAAATATTTTCTGTCTGAAGGAAAAATGAAAAAACAGACAAATAGAACCCACCAGCTGATGTGCCCGCAGACATGGCCATAGTCGGGCCCGCTGAAAATTTACAGAAACAGTTGAAGGTACAAAGGGATACAAAATGCTGTGGCTTATCCTGAGGTAAGGTGTAGATTAAGAAGGGCATTACATTTACTCAGGAGACACTGAAAATACTAAAAATAAAATGTTTCAAAAATGGAGGAATATGGAAGACACAAGGAGCACATCTTAACCCACAAGATCAATACCACTGGGCCAATTTCCTGAACATGTTACAGTAATAAACACTTGCAAAAGTTCAAAGCAAAACCACAGCACCTCAACTTCCAGGAAGAATTCAACTTGCAACACTGAGAATTTTGAAAACGCTTATTTCAACTTTTACATCAAACAAGCTGGATAAGATGACTAAAAAATATTACTGCTTTAAAAGTTACCTTTAGCAGTCACAATTGAGACAAAAAAGAACATCTCTGGTACTACATTCAAGGCCGAAGAAGGTAAAAACTCAGTTGCCATACGTTAATTAACTCTACTTCTAGCAACACAAACACCTCACTGCTGCGGTGAGCACGGAGCCACACCAAGCCCTGCAACGTTCGAAGCAGACAAAACCGAGGCGGAGAGGTGGCGCACGCTGCCAAGGTCGTGCAGAAGATCAAGGAGAGAGTTAGAAATGAAGCTCCGTCGCCTGGGCCCCACCTCCTCTCCCCCCTGGCGTACCAGGTTCGCTCACAGTTCAAGGCAGAGCGGTAGGCCGCAGGCACAGCCTTCCACAAGCACAAACGGATCACCTGAAGGAATCAGGAACGCCTCAGCCACCCTCCTCACACTGGCTGCCACCTAACACTGATGTGTTCACATGTTGGCCTACTGCTCTATAGAAAGGAATGGGATTTTGCTTTACGCGAGCAAGTCACAGGCTCCAGCGTTACCTGTCCTACACATCTGCTGTGCAGAAGCTCCGGTGACTTCACGACCTAGCAATGGCATTTTTAAATGTGCCCTGGCCTCCTCTCTGAAACCAACGGAAGGTAACTAGGTCAGCCCCGAGGCTTGGGTTTGGTTTTGCTTTTAAATCTCACCATATCCTGTAGGAGCCTTATCAGTTGGTTCAATGCTCTTCATAACCAGCTCTGTTACATATCACGCCTGAAATATAATAGCAAACCCTGACTTCTGTTGAGATATTTATCTCTGGGTAACACAGTAAGCAAGTCAGCTTCAGCAGAAACTTCTTCCCATTATCTGCAATTAATCAGCACAGGTTAAACCGCACTTACAACCATCTAGAGAAAACTTAAACTTTCTTTCATCTCTACCTAATCAACGTTCTCCTTCCATCTGTTGCTCTGCATAACCTATCTGATTGAAAAAAAAAGCAGCCAAATTGCGCACCTGTCACTAGCACACCACACAAAAATTCATTTTAGAAAATAAATATTGCCAACTTTCTGACCCAAAATCCCAAGTACAACTGCATTCCTATAAAAGTTATTAGCATTACTTTGTAAAGAAAAAAACCTAACCCTGTAGCACCGTACTTTCCAGTCCTCTAATTTTTCTTCTCCTTTTGCAAAGGCCCTCTTAAATATTTATACCAGCCTTTTTAAATTCGTTGTTTTACCTTATGGCTGCAATACATCTTTGCATTTCATTTTTAATGTAAAGTATTAAAAAAAAATCCAAAAGCATTACTCTGCATTTTATTATGATAAGATTTCTGTTTTGCTACACCACAAATCCTCCTAAACCTCAATCCTGAGCATAATGTCTCCCAGATGTCTCAACTAGTTGCCATGCCAACTAAAGCAGCTTAAATTAAATGAGAGCCTGAAATGGCACCTGCACCACTCCAGGTCTGCTGCGCATTAAATAAAGCTCTCTTGACAGGGGCTCAGAGGTGCCATTAACTTGAACAGCAGCTATCTGATTATTGTCTCTAGATAATTTAATGAGGGTCTCTAAACAAGAGCAAAAGCAGCACTTGCTTGATGTTCCCTCCTTTTATAAATGTGGCAGCTTCTTAAACAGCTGGTGCCCAAGTGGGTCAATGACTTTACTCCGGCCACTACTATAAATGTTTAACAAAAACAAACTGCACAAGCCCTGTGGGATTTCTGTCAACTACTCAGACAGGTATCTGCACTTTTTTTTTTTTTTTTTTTAACACACGCAGTATGCTGGCTATGAGGTGGTCACTGGAGCTGTAACATACAGCTAAGCTGAACATCACTACCAGATAAAAATTGCAACTGACAGCAGTAATTAGTTAAGTAGCTGTACAAAATTAGAACTACAAATGTACCAATTCGCTTCAGAATAATTACCAAGGCAAATGCACAGCACAGAAAAACGTCACTTACTCGGACTGGGAGACTGCTGAGTTGGTAAGTTTTACACAGTGACAAGCAAACTTTAACAAAGAATAGAGTACTGTGATGCAATATTCTCATAATGACTCAGATT
Source organism: Anser cygnoides (assembly GCF_040182565.1). Taxonomy (NCBI): domain Eukaryota; kingdom Metazoa; phylum Chordata; class Aves; order Anseriformes; family Anatidae; genus Anser; species Anser cygnoides. The sequence continues at coordinate 12,247,326 of NC_089890.1, read as the reverse complement.
CTTCTTCACTATGTCTCCACATACTACAAAATTTAATTTTACAAATATTCTTTCCTGGGATGAGGCCAGCATTTTGTGAACAAGTTCTGGGTTAGGTGGATTAGCAGGATGCCACCAGTGGAGGGGAAGTGTGTATCTGCAGGACACTAAGAAAGAACTGTAAAAAAAAACAGCTCAAAGAAACATGCTTTCTTTTAAAAAACAGATATTTCTAACATATTTCAATATTTTCTATAAAACGTGGACAAAGGATTTACTCATATTTTAGTAGGTTATAATTATTTTTACATTTGGATCATATAAAGCTTTGCTTCTGATGCCATCTCTGTTCTGTTCTAACTCTCTACACACCTTATAGCTTCTTCATAGAAAAAGTTCTGTCACATCTTCATTTCATATCAATGTCCAAATCACACCCCGCAAAAAGATCTGGTCCATGTAAAAAACAGCATAAGAATTATTAAGTTAATTAATCTAATGCTTATCTAAACTCATTTTATGTTTAAAATATGTTTTCCTCCCTACAGAAAATTACTAATGGCAGTGTGTTTGCTATGGAGTCACCTCTAATTATGCGAGGTAGAAATGGCAATCTGTGGCACATGTCAAAGACTACAGACGAGCAATAGCACAAGGTTTTTGGAAGGACGTGGTTTTGGAGGCAGAAAAACGCCCCCTACCCCCACCAAATCAATCAATCAATAAATGAATTAAAAGGTCAGTTCTCCACACTAGGAAGAAAACGCTAGAACTCTGTCTGAATCTTACTTCTGTGTAAGATCAGGGCTTTAAGCTCTTGCCAATTTCCTGATACAGAGAAAATTCAGCCTTTCAACCAAATTCAGCCAGGGCACAATGAGAGAAGCATCATCTTCGTGTCCCTCTTCCAGGCCCACTCCAACAGGTCCATGTCCTTCTTGTGCCGGGGGCCTGAGCTGAAGGCAGGGCTCCAGATGGGGTCTCACGAGAGTGGAGCAGAAGGGGACAATCCCCTCCCTCGCCCTGCTGCCCACGCTGCTTTTGGTGCAGCCCAGGATACAGGTGGCTCATGTTGAGCATCTCATCAGCTTGCACTCCCAACTCCTTCTCCTCAGGGTTGCTATCAAAGATGTTAAATAGTGCCAGTCCCAGTTTATTACTATCACTAATAATTTATTCTACAAATATCTTTTAAACAGATTTAAAAAGATGCAACACCAACTATCGGTGCACACAGTGAAGAATTCTTACTCAAAGTTAGCAGTTTAAAACCTTCTCTCAGGTTGTCATTCCAGGTTCTTCAAAAACCAAGTCAAAATCCCTAAGATAGAAATTAAGATAATTTATCAAGTACCTACAAAAGGTTTAAAATTAACAAGACAGAGGGGGAAAATATCAGTCTATTTTTACTGAGTCATTGACAGCCAGACACATCCTGCTAGCAGATTCTGCTTAAAAGATAACTGCTAACAATACACGATATTCAACTTGAAAACCTCTCCGCTTTTTTCCCATGAGTACACTATCTTCTCAATAGAAATAATTTCACATTGATGCATTCCAGGGAAAAATCACTGTAATACCAGTATACTCAGATTCAGTAAGTTCCATGAGTAGTTCGTTCTCTTATTAAATGATAATTAAACGGAGCAGACAGCTCTGGATTGAACTAACAGCCTATTTTTTTTTTTTTTTTAAAAAAAAAAGTCTGTAGTGTCAGCTGGTAATGCTGTACAGTCCCCAGATATGGACTACAGTTACCTAATCTTCTTAAAACGAATCTGAAGTAAGTTTGTATGCTACAGTAAGCAGAAGCAGATACAATTAAAAATGTGTATAGAAATTGAAACACCTATACATTCATTTTTCTTGTGAATTTAACAATCCTAAGTGTACTTACTGCAATTATTGCAACAGAAAGGAGAACGATGACTACAAAGCAAAGTTTTTTTTATAACCAATATTAGAGTCAGGAAACTCAACAAATAATAACAAGAACACAGCCCCATAACATACTAGTCAGAATGACTTAAAAATCAGTTAACCATAAAAGAAACTACCATTTCTGGTTTTATATACAAAACTTGGCAGTAGCTAAGCTTATCCCAGGGCAGACAACCCTTATTACAATTCCTGATCTGTAGCTAGTGAAGTCTGCAGAGAACAGAATCACTCCAATTTTAAATAAATAAATAAATATGTTCTAAATCAATCTCACAATATTCCAATATTCCCAGACACTTTCTGTACCACAAAAATCTGTACTTAATTCATTGCATTAAAATAATTTCTAGCGATGTAACAGGCTAAGTACTAACACAATCTGCTCTGAGTCCCAGAACTTCTCTTCCAACTAGTCAGTAAGAACGCTATCCAGCTTAACGAATCACTTCTCAGGATTTTACAGTGCAGAAATTCCCAGCCCCAAAACAGTTTACCCAAACAAAGATTGGAAAAGGAAACAAACCAAAACATAACATTCTCATGTCATGTCATGATGAACAAACAATCTAACTTTTAACATGGTTACCCGCAGATAGCATGTAACTTCGTACCAGTGACACATCCAACAGCACACACTGTGAAATCTGTCTTCTTGATCAAGATAGGAGCTGAACAAAGAAAGCCACAACCCAACTAACCTGCTGAAGCATCCCCAAAAAGTCATGATTTCAAAGCATGTGTGACAGCAGTGCTTTCTGAAAGCACTTTTTTAAGGTACTGATAGGAAGATAATTACTGGATATAGTTTTCAGATAAATATTTTGGAGGATTCACAATAGGTAGCAGCACTATAAGCTGGTAAATATCACAATGCACTGCATTTACTGGTTCATATATATTGAGAGTTTCATGTTCTAGTGCTTCTCCAATGCTAAAATTAATCAAGACTTCTTAAAAGTAGATTCCCTTCTTCTAATAAAACTGTTCAGATACAGGCTCAAGGTTTTTGTACTTCTATTAGATAAGTTCCACCAGCTAATTGCAGTTTCTAAGCTAATGAAAATTACACCTACCTCAATTAGGAAGCTCTATTTTATATTTAGGATACATTTCTTCAAAATAGTCAATGTGTGGAGGCTGGAGTATGTCGAGGGCTGAGAGTACCTAGGAAACACCACACAAGATCAAGACCTACCCCAATCAAACAAAAAAAAATCCCTTTCAAAAAGACAGTCAGACTGCACCTTTCTTTTAGAACACAGTTTTATGTTACCCCACACCGACAGACCAATATTCTATCTCAGTAGTGTGTGAATTTAATAGTCCATCTAGTCAGATTTTTTGTTCTGTACGTTCAGGTCTCTCTGTTTTCTTTCCTTCTCTCCCCCCCCCCCCCCCCGACCTTTGCTTTTAATTTAAGAAAAAAATCCAGCTGTTCTGGTACTAGTTTGTAAGCATAAATTCATCTACCCAGTATATTTTTTTAATCTCAAAAATATATAACCATAAAATATTGGAAAGAAGTAATTCTAACAGAGAAATGCAAAAGAAAAAGATACTACACTTTTTTGTCATTCATCTTCAACAGTTCTTTGATACACTGCTTCCACATAGGAATTACAAAAAGCAAAGCTGTTTACATACTGAACCAGAAGCTCAGACCTAACTTCTCTGTGAAGGGCAAAAAGACAGAAAAGCAGCAGCACAAAATTTACATCCTCTCACAGGAAAAAAATACTACCTGCATGTAGTCTTTTAGGTCCTGTCCTATGCATATCATCTGGGTGAAGTTCACAGACTTCAGTGGTTATCAAGCGTGAATTTTGGCTGCTTACACAGATGTTTTTATTCAATTTTAGCCCTCAGTAACAACTCCCCCATAATAAAAATCCTGGTAAGAAGCAGTTTAAGATCCCAGTTCAAAAGAAGTCTTGTCCCAGAGCATCTCCCAGGGACAGGCGATAGCATGGAGGAGGAACTCCTTGCAATCTGGCACTAGCTCATGAGCCAGTCCATCTCTTTTGCATCCCCACTAACAACACTTATCTGAATCCAGGGCTTAGTCATAAATAAAATCTTTCTTGGAATAGAATACCCTCAGGTTAAAAAAAAAAAAAAAAAAGAGCTATTTTGAGAAAGGAGGAAAAGCAGTGAAATAAAGTTCTAAAACAGATTCCCACTTCCTGAACCAGTTCCAGCAGGAGAAGACAGCACTCCCAAGATGCTTGTTACTGCGCACCGAAGGGAGAGGTTACCACATCCACAGTTGCAACTGTGGCACAGTTACTGCAAGTGCTCTTCTTATTCACTTCAGACACAACCGTAAGGGAAATTCAAATCATTTTTAAATGGTTTAACTTAATCTAGCTGATTTAACCTAAAGAAGATTTAGGACTGCTTGCACAGCCACTCTGCTAGAAGAACTGAGAGCACAATAAACTCTGACAAAGGGGAGAGGAAGATGGAGTGAGAAACAGCTTGGAAGCAAAAGCGTTTCCAGCTGGCATAGCTTTGTGCAGATTGAAATGTATCTAGAGCCTAAAAATTAGGTTGAAGTGTATTGCCTATTTGTAACCATTTTGGAAGGAAAAGTACGAATACCCCTAGATTCTTGACAATCAAGTTTTTAATTTTTTACAGTTTACAACAGCAGCGTCTGAGTCTCCAGGAAATTTGGTGAATATAAAATTAAAGACCTTTTAAAGCATTTTTGATATTCTATAACTTAAAATAATAATAATAAAGAACCTTCAGCTACAGCTAGCACCATTTTACAATTAGGCTTTATAATATACTTCAAAGTTACTTTGAAATACATTAAAACTACTTACATTGTCATGCTTAAAAAAACACAACATCTTCAACTCCCGGAAGACCCTTTTACAAGAGACCAAATTTTGGAAGACGTTGGGCATCTTTTTGAGTGCAACTCTCTTTCCATCTCGTGGATCTGTTACTGACCTACAGAATAAAAGATTCAGAACATCACATACGACTGTTAGTCAACTTCTCTACATCACAAAAGAATATTTAAGAGTTCTTATCATTGTCAACTTAGACGGTGAGTCAAAACAATGCGAAATACATTGCAGAGGGAAAAAAGGATTAAGCTAGGGTGCTGTGCACCGTATTTTAGAGTCTATAAAATGTAGCGTGATCATTCTTTGATTAGAGTACATATACACATACGCAGGCAAGCTTGGTAACTTTTAAGTGACTCGACGCACATCCATCCATGTGTATGCTGCCTGCCACTGGCATACACTGCAGCTGAAGACCAACACCTCGAGCTGAGGAGATGTGACCACAGATATCTCCTTCACCTCTCAAGGCAAACCTTATTATGAGTAAAACATGTCTGAGCTACAGAGATTTGATTTTGTCCGGACTACTGCTTTCTTCTTCCTCCCAAAACAGGGTGAAAATTTTATAATCCCATTCAGACGGCACAATGGCAAGTATAAGGCTATTACTTGATCCATCACTAAATCACTTTGCATCTGGAGATGCAACAGCACACAGAATCTAAGTTTCCACAAGTGTAAGATGGGCATGACACCTGTCTTTCTCCCAAAGAGCTTATGGGATGTAAGTATAGTAGTTCAGAAATTATAAGGTGCTTTGCACATGGCAAGCATTTTAATTTAAAGTAATTAGATTCTGAAAATAGAATTTTATAATGAGAACCACAGAACTAGAGCAAGGAGATTATGGTGCCTCAACTCCCTATCACTGTTTTTAAGGTGAGGTTGCACAAATCTCACTACAAAACAGGGTTTCTAGATCTTCAGTCATTAGGAAGCCTTCTTTTTTTTTTTTCCCTGCATATTTTTACTGGGATGGCCAAAATAACTTTCTTCTCAGCAGAATGCTGTAACCACGTAAGAATCTACATCCAGCCATGTATCCCGATGACCACATTTGACCTTAAGAAGTTGCTGTCTTTTCTATCTGTCCTGTGAATCTCATGCAGACATCACAGAAAGCTCTCTCTTTTGTCCCAGGTCTCCGCTGTTTTAAGCGCTTAAATACAAAATTAGAATTGGCTATAGAAATAGATCCTATCTCCAAGTAGCACATCTGTCTTCAAAATACAAACCAATGAAGTCCAAAAAGTCGGAAGTAGCCCCTGACACTAGTGTCTGGGAGTCAACAGGGAACTATCCCAGCGCACTCAGCTACACCACTTCCAGAACAGCCACTATGTATTTACACTTTAAATAGGGAGGGATAACTTGGGAAAGTTGATGCCAGACTACTTCTGTGTCAGGAAACACAAAGCTGAAAAGAATCTGAAAAAGTCTTTTAATTCACAGCCTGCTTCCTGTTTTGTGCAGGACCTTTGCCTCTTGCCTCTGGCAAGAAAGGGAATGAAAACTGCGAGAGCTACAGAAAATCCACTGCTAACACAAGTCCGCACTCACCACGGGCCAGAGTGAAAATCCTCCCTCACACCGTGTAGGAACTTCATCCACCGATTACGGTGAACCTGTGCGAGCCCACGTGCAAAGCCCGGTACTATTCATCGGGTGTAGGTGACATTTCAGCTGGCCTGCGCCTTCAGGATTAGAGCAGAGGCAGGTTCTAAATGACACCCAGCAGGGCCGCTGCGAAGCAGTGGCTCCCAGGTTCATAGAGATCTGATCCCAGCACGAGCTGAGAGCTCCCAGTGCTCACAAGGTCAGGCACCACTAAGCAGCTAATTACTGGGGGCCTCGCTTTAAGAGGCAGCCTTTCTGGCCCACCCCACCTTTCTAAAAGTTAAAAAAAAAAAAAAAAAAAAAAAAAAAAAAGAAGCACCAATCCTCTAACCTGTAAAAGAAAACTTAAAGGCTCATTCCTGGGAATTAAATGGATATATTCTTGCTCCAATAAAAAAGGCATAAAATTACAGTAGGAAAGATCTGCACTGATCATGCTACAAATGCTCCCGAACTGCTAGTTTTTTCCTTTGGAGTTCCGACAGCTGCTGACCGCTGCACACACACAAGACACTGCCATCAGGAGGACCTGCAGGGCTAGGGAAGAAATTCCCTAGTGGATCACGAGGATGAAAAGCTTCAGTATTGCACAGACGCAGGACCTGAGACCTTAGGCAATCTGAACATATCTTTTGACGTATCTGACAAACGACCGCTACTATTTAGGCGGTCTACAAGCACCTTCCTCAGCTGTGTTACATTCAACAGCACAGTTAAAGTTACAGTTAAACAGCTGTCCTGGCTATGAAAAATATCCAACTGAAAACTGTCACAGTAACATTTCGTAGTAGTTTTATATTGTGCTATATTACAGCATGCTAAGAACATGCTCTACAACTATTTTTGAGTCAGGGGAAGAAAATGACAATGTGTGGTTTTGTTTCATTATTTTTCATTAGAAAACATAAGTATTCTAAAAGCATAACTACAAAAAAATCTGTAAATGAGCAGTAAACAAATCAACTTCCCTAAAACAGTTTCAATTTAAGAGAGAAGAAACCAATGCTTGTCAGATAAAACCCTTAGAAAGATATAAGAAAAGCAAATGTACTAACAGAAGCTGAAATGGGCTGTGGTGAAGCCATCAGGAAAAGTCACCGAGAAGTACTTTTTGACCAATACCTAGAGGAGTGATGCTACCTTCCATCACTGATAAGAATCTCCTGTCTGAAACTTGGGCATCATGGTGACTATTTACAGCGAGAGGAAGGCCATTTCCATAGAACTACAGACAGCTCGTCCTTTTGTTAATCACTCTCTCTTGTTATGGGGATTGGATGCTTTAGGACAGAGAATCCGCGGTGTATGTTTAGGCTGTATCTACAGCAATCAGTTTCTGAACTTCAATGCTATCACAACAGAGAGACACCCTTCCAACTAGTCATGGAAGAAGGAACCATTTGTAAATGTTAACAAGCAAATAACTCATCACATCAGAATCAACTTTGAATTTTTAGTCATTTTTGACATAATACAATTTTATAAATGGGTCAGAGATGCAATTCACATAGCTATGTGAAACATACAAGACATTGAAAAAGCGTCTGAACAACACACAATTATCTATCAACAAAAACAGCATTATTAAAAAACAGCAAGAACATTTTGACTTTTTGGGCTTAGAGGCTAATAACCAAAACACCTATTGACAAAAGGCACTGGGGACAACTCTGCACCGCTGGGCTGGCGGCGCTTGCATTACAGCAGTGTCGGCCCATCAGGTGCTCTGTTATCGCTGATATCCCGAAGGGCTTTTGGACTGAACGCACCATGGGTTGCGTGCGCGGGGACAAAAAGCAGCCCCACTACGGCTATGCACACGGCGGGTTCTGAGCCACGTTCGGGTCTCACACTTGCAGCAGCACCAAGAAGCAGCCACGGAAATTACAGCAGCCAACAGAGCTGTTTCTGAAATGCAACCTGTCAGTAGGCAGGATGAAACTGATCTGCTGGGAGAGGAATAAATACCAAAGCAAGTTTCCACTTGCTTGCCGGCTCATTCCCAATTGAGCAAGGGGGAGCGCTCCATCTGTGCTGAGGGCCGCATCCTGCTCTGCCCGTGACCAGCACCTCGCAGGCTGCACACTTACCAGCAGCACGGCCCTGGGAACCTACCCCTGGGGCCTCCAGGGGTTAGTTTTACCAGCTACCCTTTAACCACATTTCCTCTCAGAAACCTCCTATCTGCCTTCTTCCAGACGCTGCGAGAACAAAGATTGTCCCGGCGCGTGCCAAGAATGGGACAGCACTGGCATGGACCACCCATACACCTGGTTTCAAGTCCCCACTGTGTCCTGTCCGTGTTTTAAGGTAAAACTCACCAAGTAGCATTTGGTGTTATTCATGCAAAGACCAGCCATGCCTGTAGCTGGTAGCAATATAACTAATGAAGGGGAATGGCAGCGCAGTAATTTCACGCCGCGTTGCGTTTGTTCCCGCTGCACGCGGGGCAGCAGCTGCTGTCGCTCAGCACAAACAGCCCCAACGCAGGAGATGGGCGCTGAGGCGGCTCACGGAGGAGTGCTCGTAGGCCTCTGCTGCTGAGCTGGGCTGCTCTGCTCCCGCAGCACGCGGCCGTCCCACCGCTAGCAGCTAACGAACCTCCGCCACCAGCTAGCCACCGGCTCAGCCAGCTCCGTCAAAGTGCCTGTCCTCATGAGCGGCGACTTTTCAAGCCAAACTTCACGTATTGCAGAAATTGGTGCATGTGAATGCCTTCTCCTAACACTCCTGTTGCAGGCTGTGATAAAAGGAGATAAACGGGGTTGCTCATGCGTATGTATTTAAGGCTGGTTTCTTTTTTCTTTTAAATAACCCACTTCTACAACCTAGTAATGATCACCTGCAGCACCCCACAGGAAAGCAGCTCCTCAGCCTCTTCCCCTCAGCTGCAACCCGATGCCAGCTGCTCCTCACCCCTCGCCCTGGCTCGGGAGCTCTGCGCCACTCACAGCAGCTGTACTTCAAGGGGCAGCACAAAACCAACAACCGAAGTTATGGAGATCAGAAACATTATTCCAAAGAGGAAAAGAAAAAGAAAGAAAGAAGCCTCTGAAAAACTGGTATTTACATCCAATAAAGATGCTGAAAATGTTGCTTTGTGTTTGTATACAGTACCTACTTTGGTACTAGTAAAATAATTATTTATAGCAATAAGCTATCAGGTCACATATCCCCAAGAGGAACTAGAAAAGCACGAAAATCTCCTAGGAGCTAATTGAGAGAACAACTAGAAAGGCAGCTTTGCTTACTGCTGTTCTCAGAAGAACACATTTCAATTCCCTCCTCTGCTTTGTTAGGATATTACACCCTAGGTGAATCCAGCAGTGAAGTGAACAGCAGGCAGGGAACCTGTCCATCACTCAGCACACAGTCAATGGGGTGCTCCTGCAAGCTACTACTGACGTCTGCAAAGGCTTCACTTACTAAGCATCAACTGTAGCTGGGTCTAAAGAGATGAGAGACCAAGATTTAAACCAAAAATAACAAGAAGTGCTATACAGGCGTGGGGCAAAAACTGAAGTCATAAATATAATCTGGAGGGAAAAAAAGTCAAGGAAGACTTGGTTCAGCTTTCATCACGCCTTTAAGGCGTGTTATTCCGGGTGATACTGTGAGAACACCCAGCTGTTTAGGAATTTTTTTATTATACTGCACAAACCATGGCAAAAAAGTTCTATTAAAACGAGTCAAACATTTTGCTTTCAGAGCAGTTACAAGTCCTTCAGGGCATCCCCCACCGGCTCACGGCAGTATCCTGGATGCCCCGGAGGAGCAGGCTGCCGGCCGTGCTCACACAGCTCTGACCTGCGCCACGGGAGCCCCCGGCCGCTGCCTCCACTCCACTTCACCGGCACCGCAGTGGTAGGACAGGAAGCTGCAAAAACTGTCAAACCACACATTTGGTAACACTCAAAAAGTTTTTTTGCAAGATCAAGATGCTCTCCGTTACCTTACCAGTTCGTTAGTACACAGGAGTGCTGTCCCCAGTGCAAACACTAATTTCCACTTCCACTAATTGGCTTCGTGACTCAGCCACTTAAAAATGGTGAGCAACCGCAACAACTATTTGTTGTAGCGCTACCACCTACTGCTACAGGTAGCAGCAAGACTACTATAGCCAAAATATTACAGAAAGTTCTCTCTCTTTTCTCGTTTTCCCAATGTATTTGATACCATGTTATTCTGAGCAGCTTGCTTCCTCTGTAACATCAGTTTGATCAGTTCTGCCTTTTTGTAAACATGACAGAAATTATCCCTCTGGCCAAAAAGGGGGAAGAGAAACACAAATACGAAAGCAGTAGAAAGATTAAGATACAGGTAAGCAATACAAAGCTATTTGTCTTACTTTAGGAAGCATCAAGGTATAATCCATGATCCCTTAAAATATATACCTTAGACAGGCAACCTGGCATATTTAACGTAAAACAGCTGATTGCAATCATTGGCAAAAAAAATTATTAGTTTTGCTGAGTTCAGCAAAATAAGTTTTTATCAAGCATATATTTTAAGGTTATAAAAGTTCTTGAAACAATACTAACTTTGAGCATTCACATAAACCAATACACAGCAGAATATGTCCACATACACTATAATCCAAACACCCACAATAGCATCATTATAATATGCTTCAGAATTGTCAGATTTCAATTTGTACTATTTGCATCCACAGCTAAAGCTTCCTAATAATCCACCATTTTTCTCCCTATTTCTAAAGTACACATATATACAGAAGATTAAATAAACTATGAGTAATAGCAATCACTGTCCATAATTTTACAGATTTCTCAACTACTCCCTGCTTGTCCAATGGCAGGGTCTTTAACCTCTCCTTCAGTGGAAAGGACAATGCCAGATGCACATAATCAAATACTTCAGACAAAATAGTGAGAAATGTTACACAAAAAAGAAAGACCCATAACAAGCAAACGGTTCCTTTCACGTACAAGGGCTGCGTGCCTACCAAATAAGCCAAACCTCTGTGCCTTGTGTGTTACAGTGAGCCCTGTCAGCACAGATGCCGACAACTCCAGCCGCAGCCCTGGACCCAGCACCCGCCTCCGGCCAGCCAGGCCCGCGGGCAGCTGCCCCGCCGGATGGCACTGATCGACCTCCAGCCTTCTCGGGCGCACAGCAGTAAAAATATTTTCTGAATATTGCTTTTTTTTTCCATGTTCCCTCATTACATAGTCTCAAACAGAAAACACAGTCTAAAAACTGCCAAAAAGATGTAGTCTTATAACTCTTATTTCGCTAGAGCAAACTGGGGCGAGGAAGTCCACGAACTTTGTCACACAAGCCCTTGCTCTGCCCGTGGCTTCCAGCCACGGCAGACACCACAGCAGTATCCCAAAGCAGATTTTGCTCCTTATAACAGCCCAGTCAGGTAAGGACGTAGTTGTCCAGGTGCTTCACTGGCGTTGCAGTTTCACACCATGCCGCCTGCTATGACCACAAGCTGCTGCGGCCTCGGCCCTCCTGCTGGCGCGGGGGCGGCCATTTCCCGGCCGTGCCCCCGGGGAGGCTGGAGGCCCATGGGGGCGTCGGGCGGGCAGCTGCCTGCGGGCACCGCGGGTGCTGGATCCAGGGGTGCGTTTGGGGTTGTTGGCATCTGTGCTGACAGTGCGCATCGTAACAAGCAAAGCACGGAGGTTTATTTGGCAGGCACGCAGCCACGAGGTGAGCCAGCTCAGCTGAGCAGCCCGGTGCGGGCAGGCGGGTATTAAACGCGTTGCACGCGGGACGGAGGCATCCCAAGGCCGGGCCACGAAGGAGGCCATGCGAGCACATGGCTGGGGCACGGTGCAAGACAGCGACTTTCTGGTAGCGGCTCCCAGCTACGCAGGGTTAGGTGCAGCACAAAACCGGGCCCTCAGCCATGCTGGGAGCCTATGGACAGCGCCAGGAACGAGGACCGCACCTCCTGAATTACAGCCCCATGCCGAGGGGGCACTCTTCTCTCCATAAGAAACCTTTTTTTGCTGATTATAAGTAATACACATATATATGTCTTATTATATTTAAGAACTACAGAGAAAGTAAAAATCTGACATAAAAGGTACTAAGAAAACAGACACTTAACACAAATTGTAGCTGCTATTTACATTATAGGCTACTCACTCCGGAAATAGTACAATTTCATTAGTAACAGAGCACAATCCAGAGCACTACTTGCCAAAGCCAATGCTTATCGAACAGAATTCTTTTAGGCATGTGGCCTTTTCAATTACCCTTTATAAGTCTTTAGCAACTCTCTGCCTTGTTGATGGCAAGTTTTCAAGGTAGAGATTATGCCAACTGTAACTTTTCCTCTCCAAATCCAGGTCAACGCATACGCACTGTTCCGTAGTCTCAACTGCTAGAAAAACAAGTCTGTGACTACTGCACAGCAATTATTACACAGCAACAAGATAATGAAAGAATGTTCTCAGAGGGCGTTGTGGGAAAATCGCTGATTGAGTTTGTTCTATGAGGGAAGCAAACCTTCCCTCATGTTTACAGGGAATGCCCACAAATTTATATCAGGACTTATTAGAAGGTGGCAGGAGGGCTTCATATGATTACATTCCAAGTTCTCTTTGCTAGTCAAAGAACTTTTTTCCTCAGTTGCTCAACTCTTTTAATCATAAATACCTTCTCCAGAAAGCCTTATCCTAAGACGCATAACAAACATGGTCCCACAAGCATTTCACCTGCTCACCCAAGCATACTGGATACAACACTTTTAAGCAAATAATGCAACTTGCATTCAAGGGCATGTGATACCTGATATACTGCTTTTTGAGTACACAGCACTACAACAAATCCATGACGCTACAAACAGTTTTATATTAAACTATTGAGGTTAATAGGTAAAAGAGCTCTGCTTTAGTCTGCCTAATGCTTAGAGGCATCTTACACACTTACTATAACAAAGACCCTCAAAATATATTTGAAAATGGAACAAAACAAAAAAATACAACAAAACAAAAGATTTCCAAGACTAATCAAATAGCTGGGAGGTGTGTGGTTATCACATCACTTATCTGGGAAATGTTTCATTGGGTACATAAAGTTTATGTACAGGAATAGGCCATTAGATTCAGAATATCTGGTCCCTGTGCAGAATTATTGACAGATAATAAGCCCTACTAAAGCACTACAAAAACTGATCAGCAAAATTGAATGGTTAGTGGAGAGGAGAGGCAGGGGAAGTATGTAGATAGTGCGTGAAATCATTACAAAAATAAAACATATACACACATATATATTTATTAACAGATTTCTTATTTCAAGAAAAAAAAGGAAATTACATCGGGTTAATTAATTTCCAAGCATATACTGAATTTTTAAGCAAAAGCAAAGTAGCTGCTTTACCAAGTCTCTTCTTACTGTCTCCTAGGGGGCCCGCCCTGGACATGAGCTGCCCCCCCAGCAATGCCTCCCCTTGCCAGTTCATGGCAGGGCAAGCTGAGGTCTAGCTGAAAACAAACTCCTGCTTCTGGATAACCAAAGCTCACTGATTTGAGGACCCTCCTTTCTAAATTTTACTTGAGTTTCTTCTTCCTGTATGCCAAGTCCAAATTCAAAGTGGTTGTAACCCACAGCACTGACGTTAACTCCTGTCCTGGCCGTGGAGCGACTTCGCCTCCCATTGCAAGGAGAAGTGGGAGTGGTGGCTAACTGCGTGGTGCCATCATAAGAGAGGTTTTGTTTTTGTTGGATTTTTTGCAACAAGAGAAGCTTAGCATACACACTCACACAATTAGCATGGTATTATAATGTCTTTTACCCTCTGGCTGTACATACATTGTTTAAGAGATGCAAAAGCTGATAGATTCCAGTTTAAAGGAGATATTCATAATCATTTTAATTATTCTGTTTAAAGGAAAAGCCACACACAGATACGTTAGGAGAAGGAGGAAAGTATTACAGCAGTGCCATGTCATTGTCTTCACTTTACTTTCACCACCACAGAAATATGAACAGATGGAAATCAACAGATCAGACAGTTTTAGCATCGTCAGAGATGAAGAACCTGAGGTTAGGGAAGTACGCAGTACCTGAGTGCAACTACCACCAGAGCAAGGAAGGGCTCTGATGAAAGGAGGATCCTGGACTCATGCAGTGGCCAGAGATCAAAGTCTAGGGATAAATTAAGTAATTTCTTATTGTCGTACTTGCAAGCTATATTAAATATCTGCTCATACTAAGCAGCTACTCAGGGCCCACAAGATGGGCACATGTAAGACACAAACACTGACACTTACAAGTGTACCCTCATATTTTCACCAGCTGCTCATGGACTTAAAAAAAGGTTTCCACAAAATCTGTTTATACTCCTGATGCAAATCATTGCCTACAAAGAGCTCCGAGTAGCTGCAGCACAGAAGATTAACCCATTTCTAAAAGAGTTTGAAAGAGAACACCAAGTGAAAGTCACTGCTGATACCAGCACATGGGCACAGAAAAAATAAAGAAAAGGCTTCATTGTTAAAAGACACATTATCAAAAAGAACAGCTGTTATTTTTGGAGATATTTAAGAAACTGATGTGCTGATAATGACTTTCAGGCCATCATTGCTATGCAGCAGTCTCCTCCAGTTGGCAATACTTCAAAGATGCTGAAATGAAATATTAATAGTGGGTAAAAAAATCTTTAAGAGATATGGTATGAAAGCAAACTGAAGACGACAGCTGAGAAGATACTACTGAGCAAAACTTTGCTTTTGCTTACACTTAACTTCGAGACACAGGCAACTGAGACCCGTCAGTGTGAAAGCAATAAGGGACCATGTAGGCAGTGCAAATGATAGTCAGAGGCAAGAGCTCAGATCTATCAGAGGATGCAACAGCATAGCCACCACTAGAAGACACAGCACCTGTTGCCATCTCTTGGATGCATAATCGACTCCTCCAAAATACACCTTTGCAACATAAAACAGCAGCTTGCTTTGTTGTCATTTGGTAATGGCATATGCTGCCCTTAAGCTTGCCTGAAATCTACAAAAATATATTCTACCAGCTAAGTATTTTCCTGAAACTTATGCGTGTAAAAATAAGTTTTACATCCAGGAATTTGCATCTGAATGCTGTTTTATTTGTGTTTTAAGAACACTGAACGTAAGACAAATTCCTTAAGGTAATTAAAAAAGACAACACTAATATCTACATTAGTAATTACTACAGATGTGTACTTCAGCATCTCATTAAATTACCTCAAAGTGCAGAATACTGCAAGGTAGCCCACCGTCAGGTGTCCCAAAAAACCCCGCACCCGAAGTTCTCCGAGCAGCCGGGTTTGCCTAGCACAGCCCCGGGACAGGCGGTCTGGTCTCTGCTGTGGTGCGGGACTCCTTCAGGGGGAGAAAAGACTGGACACGAGCTAACAGATTTCACGGGTAACTCTGAGATGAGCCCAAAGAAAACACCTAGATTTAACTCTCACCAGAAGGTATTTCATGTGAAAGGGTTAAGCAACTCGTTCTTCATATCACACTTCAAAGGTATGCTTTATTCCTGTCTTGCTCAGCTGCCAAATGCAGACCTCTCCAGAGCTCCTTTTTCAGCTGTAGATGTCCTAAAAAGCCTTTTAACGTTGCGCTCTAATCACGCCCTCGAGCATGTGCGCCATTATCACTTATTCTTTAAAAATCAGAGCTAAAAGCAAAACTGATTACTGCAAAAAATGTCTCCTTGAACAAAAATTGCTTTAGAGTATCTTACTTAAAAGAAAAGGATAGAAAATTAAAGGGATACTGTTATGGTTAATATATTTAAAAATGTTTAATTTGTCTTCCTTCATGGAAGCTTAAAATTGAAGCTGCTTTTCAAATCAAATTTATTTCCCCGTTTACACTAAATTTTCTGGCTATGCTTGAGATCTTTTTATTTACTTCCCAAATGCCTACATGAACTATAGCTACAGTAACTACTGCACTATACAGGACATTCATTCTGTGTTTTTTTATTTTTATATGTTCTTTTTTTTTTCAGTCAATATCATGGCTCTGTAAAGTCTGTGATGCTAATAAACATGCCCAATAGACGTATAAATCTCCATGTATTTTTGTTCTTTTTTTCTTCCTTTTTTCCTTTTTTTTTTTTTCCTCCAAACATATACCATAACTACATGACCTACTACGTTGCTGTCCCAATTCACTGACCTCCATTCCCATTCCCACCAGCCAACCAAAGAAAATCCAAATGTCAAACCTTCTTCTCCATGTCCAACAAGCCTCTAGGCTTTGGCACAGTTCCTAGAACATTTTTGTACCTCCACAGGAAAGTAGGTTAATAAAAGCTCTGGTCATATCCTCTAGATAGATACCTAGCTTCCAGCACTAATCATCCACAGCGTCTCAGATCTCCCTACAAGCTTTCCCTTGTACCTCTCGTCCCCCCTGCCATCCTCTCCTGGGGGCGGGGGGGACCAAAACAACAAAAAAAATGCAGCGATTAATTCCTCTTGCCTCATTACTCTAACGAGGCTCAAGCATAATCACCGTGAGCCACTGCCACACCTCACTATTTCAGTACTTCACCTTCCCAGCTAAGTCCCCCCTATTGCAGCCATCCTGATTTTTCACTGCCACCACGTTTGGCTGTTTGCCAGCACACGAAAAATCAGCAGAGTATTCAAACCCAAGTCTGCAACAAATATTTGAAATGCAGGAATTGGCTCCAAAATAAGCACAATCCTGTGTTCTGTGCTACAACCAAGGGAAATAGTGTCTCTTGGTGTACTGAGCCTCCGGACTTGGACACCTTTGTTGCATGAGGCTGACAGTGCCTTTTAATTTTCTGAAATACTGCTTTTTATGTTCACCCCCAAAATTTGGTAGGAGTGAGGAATCTATGAACGTACACCAAAATTTTATCTGTAAGAGGCAAATCTTATTTACTGTCTTTCCAAGTTTCAGCTTGTACCCTGTCCATTATCATAATGCAGAACATTCATTATAAAAATGCAGAACGCTGCATTACAACACAGAGTACTTATTAGTTGCCACTCTCCCTTCCATTCCTCTTGCCAGAAATTATTTTAGACAACAATATTTGTTATCTATCTGCCCTGTGTGGCAATAGACTTTAGAATCATAGACCTTAACATTAAAGTCTCACTTAAATGTAAAACTTGTGCGGCACCGTAATTGCCAACACCACCGTTTCACAATGGACCAAGCAAACACTGATCCAATTCTTCCTCTGCTGAATAAACCAAAACTAAGAGGAGAGAAACAAAACGAACAGTGCTGTCTGTTTTGTCAGGAACACTATCTGACAAAAGCTCTTTTACTGCTACCTCTTTCACAGACAATACAGTTTCTTTTCATAGTGGCAACTCTAACTGAAGATAATCCTTTATATATTTTGACAGTAGTGGTAAAGAGCACAACTACATTAATGGCAGTTTCCTTGTCCCTTTGCACAAGGCAAGAGGACAACAGATTTCTGAAGCTTCCTCTGCACATTTTACTCATGTAAAGTATTGAAAACTGCTCTGTTTTTTCCTTTCTCCCATGTAAAGATTTCTGTGTGACCAAAATTGCACAGCCATTCTTTGAATTACTGCAGGAGCAGAAGGGACATGTCAAAACACAAGTGAGAAACAAACTTATAGCCAGTACAACCCAAAAGCCTGGAAGATGCTTTAGGGTTGTGGGATATATTTGGAACATGGAAGGTTTTCTTCTTTATTTTTTCTCCTTTTTAATATATATTAATGAAGATTTAAGAAAGACCCACGACATCGTAAATATATAAATATTGCACAAACTACAAGGAAATTGGATTTCTTTCTTCTAAAAACAAACAAAAAAAACAACAAAAAAAACCACAATAAAGCCCTGAATTGTTATAAACCAAATTAATTTATATCCTACACAGTAGCAATTTCAGTTTCACAACTTCATCTGAAGAAACACCAAAGACAGACCTGCAGGGCTCTTGTCTAACCTATTAGTTTCAAAGCCATATTGAGTTTTAAATGATTTCCTGTGAACTGACCTGAAAATCCTAATACGTGTTTCTCTATTCTGAAAGAGTCAGAAGCCTTGTGATAACGTAAATCACCATCATGGCTGCAATTCCAGTCTTCTCAGGTCTCTAAGGTGGAATACAGACTCTTGGAAGAAAACATGAAGTTTCAAAGGGGAATTAAGTAAATGGCTCGAAAACACTTTTGACCCAAAGTTTAAAGAGCAGTTCAGTATGAAATAAAAATTATTACAGAAGGATTCCTTTTACCAGGTCATATGAAGATGGCAAAATCTTCTTGGCAACAATTGTGGGACTGGTAATATTACATAGATTTAATGTTCAAATTACCAAACATGTTGGTTCTTAGCATTTTAGGTGAGTCTTCAGATGAGTAAACAGTAGCATAAAAATGATAATGTGACATACCCAAGACAGATCAGAGAAAAAGCCACAAGTAGGTCAAGGCTGGTCCCGATTCTGTCAACATTCACCTACTTTTCAAATCCTTTAGAAAACAAAAAACAATCCAAACCTAAATAACCTAAGTCATCTTCACCTTTAGCAGGGGCAAAAGGAAAGTTGCAGTGCAGATTCTGGGCTCGCTAAGTATGTCAATGCCCCACGGTCAAAAGCGGAATGGAAGACCTTAATCCTCACTTTCCAAATACAATCACTGTGCAAATACGAACCTCACCAGAAAAGCACTTCACTACCTTAAGTCATCTTTAATAACTTAATAAATAAGTAAATAAAACGTACTTTCCATTTCATAATTAAACCCTGCTTTCAGTTAAGCTGTTAGGTAGAACTGTGACTTTGTCGTTTGAATTAAATCAAATGATATATGGGAAAATAGATATATATTTTAAATATTTTTGCCAGTTAGTATTGCTTTATTACCTTCTCTATCAGGATATTAATGCATAAAGACCGGTCCCACGCAGGATTTGTGCTGTGCCTATGGTAGCCACTGACACAGAAGCACTTCACAGAAGACGCACTCAGGCACTTTTCGAGAAGCGATCTGGAGCTGAATGGGGAAGATAAATGCCTTTCTTGCTCTGCCAGATCACAAATGGCAATTGATAATGGCATTAAGATTTAAACCTGAGAATAATTTTTCCAGGTCTTAATTTCACATTCTTTTGTTCCAATTCATAATCTGAATATTCACTTCTGAAGCAGCACTAAATAAAAGACGAACAATTTAGGACACTGTCACACGAGTGCTAGTTCAGGCACACTGGTGGGCTGCCACTTACTTGGCTGTGAAACTGCATCCTTAACCAAACTCAGCTCCTAAATTAAAACTGAATCTTTCAACTCCCATATTTACTATACTTGTCAAAAAAGATTAGGCACTATCACAGAAAAATATAGAAAATGTCGTGGACAGTCACAAGTGAATTCATTAGGCCAATTCCAAACAGTGGAAGGAATAAGGGATGAGGAAAAGCAGAGTTCTCCCTGTTTTTGCAAGGACTTAAATTAACAGCAATTATTATGTGGGAACTTCTCTCCCCATTGTCCTTTAACTGTACCTCATGTTAATGAGATTAGCTTCCAGAATGATGACTTAGAGGAGACGTGTGGTTAAGAAAACTATTGTTAGATCTTCATTTTCCAAGGTGTCACTTTCAGCCTGTGTATATTCTTGTTTGTTCTGGATATGTCCTTGTAATTAGAAAAGGAATCGTGACTCAAAAAATGCTAATTGACTGTAAGACTCCTCACTTTTGTTAAGAAAGAGCATCTCAATTTTTCTTGTAGTGTTTTGACTATTTTCACTTTTTTTTTTTTTATTTTTTAATATGCACGTGATGAGTTAGCAGCTAGTTTGCAGATGCACCTTTCTAAGCATTAGCCATGGTTCAAGCCAGCTGCAGTAGCTGTTGAAGTCAGGGCACGCTTGCATGCCAAGGATGCAGAGTATTCTATGCAGTCCGCATTCGTAACCTTGTGCAGTATTATATTATGCATATTAATTTTATCAATATCACACGTATTCCCATGACCTATTTGATCCATGCCCACTCAGTCAGTCAGAACAATAACAAAAGGGATAATTTTGCTTCATCAACATACCCGCTAGCTACAAATCAACATCAAGGAGGTCTGGCCTAGAGGATTTCAAAGGCACTCAGGGAAAGCATAGGGGATTCAGAAGCATTATGATATTCAGAAAATTCTCCTGCTTGTCTTATGTAAAAGTGCTAGCCAAGGAACTTATGAAATTATGAGAGACGGATTGCAAGCAGCCTGGGAATAGCTGCTACACTGCCTCCATTCTTCCCTAAATACCTACCTGCGAGATAATCTCCCTCCGAATCAGAAATGTGAAGCGAACAAGCCAACAAGAATTTACAGAAACATCAAAGAAAAGTTACATTGCCCTATTAGAAAGCCCTTTTAACAGCGCTTCTGTTCTGCTTGCTATATGACCTCTGGGGAGAGAAAGCTCTCACGTAGTGCTCTCAGATAGTTTCAGATGGGTTGTCTCGGGCCTTTAGAAACAAACCAAGGCGGGGAAGCCAGAAGGCTCGCTGCGAAGGGCAGCCCCTCTGTGCTGGGCAGCCCCGCGGCCGCCTCTGACCCGAGGGCAGCGCTGGGAGCTGCGCCCGTCAGCGGTGCTGGACCTAAACGAGAAGGGCTCGGGAGGGCCTGCGGGACAACCTTCCCGGCACTTCTTCCAACCGTAGTAAACCTCAACGTTTTATCTAGCAACCAAAACGCTTAAAGAAAAATTAAATGGTTTTCAGGGAAAGAGTCCGCTGAGCTAGGCCACAGGCCAGCCTCTCTCCTTCCTAAGCTGCAGCTTGCTGGCCTCGCAAGTCGCACCCGGGGAAACCAACAAGTGCCAGCACAGACCAGCAACCGCTGCACAAAGATTACCCATGCCTGGAAAATGCTGCTATGTTTATGAAATGAGTTTTGTCTATTCATTGACAAGTATTCTTCAATGGTTGCAAGCATTTATGTTAAGTAATAAAATGTATTAACTGAAATAAAAAGAAACGCTATAAACACATTCAAGAGGGAAGAGAAAGTCAGTAGCTTCTCAGAAAAAAAAATAAACGATGGAGAACAAAGCCAAGTAACTACCTGACTGTCAGGTCAACACCATCCTCAGCCTTACTGCTCCCATTAAGCAAAGGCTCTATTCTGCCACTGCATTTAGCTAGCAAAATGAAGAAAACTATAAGAGCACCGCCTGGTGGTGCCTGAATAAGGAAAAAACATATTATTGTAAAACTAGGAATAGATTTAGGATTGAAATTTGGAATAGCACCATTCCAAAATGACAAGGAAACTAAACTACCACATTCTCCAGTAGGTGCATTTTTTTTTGCACCTACTAAACCATATTTGCGTATGAAAGAGAATGGTAGAAAGAAAATCATTCACTAGAGTCCAAGGATTCGCACATTTCCCAATATATTTTAATTTTCCATAAAATTTCCTGCAACTATTCTTCAACAGAAAGCTCAATTTATTTTTTCGTAATTCCACAACAAATACCTTCAGACCACGTTCCAAGAAAATTAAGGAAATAACAGAAGATAACTTATCAAAACGTCTATTCTTTGAAATGATTCTGCTATCACCATTCTGGTGTTATAAACAACATCAAAACCAGCATAGAAATTCCACTCACACACGCACGCGATTCCAAGCCTTTACAGAAAAAAACACAACAGGAAATTAAAGCAAGATACGACTAGGACACACTGATCCCGCTACAGCCCTCGCGATGAAGGCTCAAGCTCTTACTGAGTACTTCTAAACACGGTACAGGGCCACGGGCCACGGCCACGAAGTCAGGTAGCATCGCGGCTGACCTACAGCTGCCCTTACTTCTCCACCGCTCTCACGTAACAAGAGAAAAGCAATACGATTTTAAACAGCGTAACGAAGCTCAGACTGTTCTAACACCAACTTTAAACCTGTCAGGATGAAGAGAAATCTTTATTTTAGAGAACGAGGCTTCCATGAACATTTATCCTTGTTCAGCTGCCTGCAAGCCCTGCACAACACGCATTTTGGTGCGCTGATGGGAGCGCATTTTGGCAATGGGCTGCGCTCACCTCGGGCGGTCTGCGGCGCGCCCGCTGCCGTGGCACTGCTGTACCCGTACCACTGCCTGGGCACCCGCACGCCACGCGCCTCCGCGTATTTCTCCTTGATCACAGAAACTCTCCGCAGGCAATCTGTAGCAAAATTACTGTCACAACCCTGGAAAAACGTGCTGCCAATCTAACCGACCGAGGCTATGGGATTGGTCTACAACTTCAGCAGGTGCCAACTACTAACAGTATCAGCACCATAGTGGTTTGAACACATCGTGCTTTGGCCAAGTCAGGGCACCGCAGACCACGGGCGAGGCGGGCTGCCCCTGCCCGCTGCCCCTGCCCGCTGCCCTGTGGCAGACAGAGCTCAAGAGCCTTCCGCAGAGGAGTGGCTGGCATTGTCCACACTGAGCCCCGTACCCAAACACTGCTGTCGACGTTTAAACTTGCTGCTGGCGAGCTGCACTTCAGAAAGTACCACAGCCAACACTGGAAAGTAAGAAAAAGGGGTGGAGGAGAGGAAAAGGAGCAGTTAGAACAAAGGGAAGAAATGTATTTTAAGGAGAAGGTTATTACTTGTGGCATTTTTTAAAAAGCATGGCCTACTGACACAACGCTAATTTTTATAGCCTCTCCATATCTAGATAGCAGGTAATCGCCATGGTTCGCACCACCTTCAGCTACTACCCATTCACTCCCCATCCCATCCACTTCCACTCGCATTCACTTTTTCCTTGTTACTGCTTATTACAGTTAAATACTATTATCAATAAATAAATGCATTAACAACATAAGCCTCTGTCCTTTACATACGTATTTGTACTGCCTGTCATAAGCCACTTTCATTTAAGCATCTACTACCTCACCCGGGGGTCTACTTTACAGAATTGGACGTAATAGTTGGTTTGACTCACAATACGGCGAAATTTGCAGCCTCTACTACGCGATGTACTTTCAAATTACAATGCTAGGACTCTGCCTACACCTACTGCACTTAAAGCTTCGTAGAGCAGCCGAACACATCCACACGAGACAACTTCAGGAGCGCGCGACAGGGCCTGTTCCTGGGCTCAAAAACCAACCCGCGCTGCTCCGGCCCAGGCAAGAGAACCGCCAGCCCCGAGCCAGGGCGCCACGATAGACACGAGCGAGCGATGGCAGCGGCTGCTGCACGCAGCACAGTGCCGTGTCCCCACCTAACCCGTCCCCGTCCCATCCTCCGCAGGCTGCCCCCGCCGCCCCCTGGCACACGCGTGGGACACCCTCGCCCCCCTAACCCTTAACGGGGCTCAGTGGGCCCAGCACCTCGAAACCCGCCGGCCCGCAGCAGCGCTAACGAGCCTGGCTGCCGGCGCAGCGCTGAAGCTCCGACTCCAAAGGCCATTATTTACTTCCTAAAGAACTTCCCAGCTGCGCAGGTAAGTCGGGACAGGCTCGAACTGGCGAGTCCAAGCGCAGGCTGGACAGTCAGCCTGCTGTTTGTTTACAGGGCGTGCTTACAGCTCCGTAAAGTTGGTACCGAGCAAGAGAGCTTACTCACTGCTTACAGTCATTAAATAATCCGTAACAGGAATTTTAAATGGACATCGACTGTCAAGCAATAGTACCAGGCACACCACATACTTGCGTTGCAGAAACGAAAGCCAAACATTTTCGGACAGATTACTCTTGTAATAATATTTATAACTTAAGCTTGGACCAAGCGCTTACCCCTAAATTCTAAATGTTACAGTGGAAATCGCAGTAACTGAGCCCAGTTTCTTTTTATTGAATTCTTTTGACCAGAAATAAATGGGCTTTCAGTAAACCCTGCAAGTTGTTTTGAATATAGATCCTGCTTTTTACATTACTTCTGATATTCCATTTACAAACACCAGAGGCATCTGTTTGCTGGCTGCTGAGAGGGACAACTTAAACTCTCTTTAAAAGAAGTGAAAAAGTACGTGAGGAGAGAGGGGGAAAGAACATCTGAAACACGTCTGAAAAATCAGTATTGGGTTGTCGATTCAGTTACAGGCTGTTCTGCCGTAACATTTGTGGAGCTGAGAGGGAAGAGAAGACACGGAGCGGCACCACGACCTGCCCTGCCAGCGGGCAGCTTCACGTGGGCACCAACAGCACGACCGGTAGGTGCCGCGGCAGAACGGGCGCTGCGAGTGACCTGTAAAACGCTGACCTGGGCGTAAACTACAGCGAACTGATTTACTTCACGTGGTCCTTGCCCAACTTTGAGGAAAAAATATCATCCACGTTCCTTCCCCCTTGCATCATCCTACAAGACAATAACGAACAACCTGGTGCATCACTTGGATAGAATTCCGCCCAGTTCCCAGCGCCTCATTTACACCCAAGAAGTTACTGGATGGGTTTCTTTTACCTCAGCACCCTGGGGGCACGGTTGTTTCAATCTTACTACACCAAAAATCAACACATCGTGCCACACACGGATGTTTTCTACCCTTACAAAAAACCCCACGTTATACAGGTGAATAGTACTGTTGTCACATCTTAGCCAGGCGTAACACCAGTAAGTTAAAGTGCTCTTTGGATTTGTCTTGCATTTGCTTAGTTGGAAAGTTTTGTAGGGACCTTCTTCTCCCGGATACCAGCACTGGCCCAGGTGAGCTCCCAGGGGCTCTTTATCCGATTTCTGGTGGATACATACATCGATCGGGGATACCACTGCCCACCTACAGTTCTTTTGTCCTCAGCCCCATTCACAATGAAAATACCACGGTTAATTTCAGACTCCTTCTGTAGGTTGCTTTTTGTTTAATCAATAATTTAAAAAGTCAATTTAGATTAACACAAAACGGCAGACGAAATAGTTTACAGCAACACAATTGTCCATCCAAGTGCTAATACTAAACCAGGGTATTTTTTCCCCAACGTTCACAAAACTCCACTAGCAGGTGAGTTCTGAGGGACTGGAAAAAGACTATGATACAAACAACTTTAACTTGGAAAAAAATCTCTCACACCCACAAGACTTTAAAGGTTTCATAAACCAGATTTTACTAATTGAACTTTCCGTAAGCTTTCCACAATTACCAGACCGGACTTTTGCATTATCATTTGCATTAACCATGCAAAACATCACCTGGGTTCGCAGCACCATCACACCTCAGAGGGGAACTTCTCCTGCAGTTACTCATATGCTTTTTGAAGCTGTAACCTCTTTTTTTTTTTTCTAATACATATTCCAGCAATTTTGTCCCGAACAAATGAGCTACATTGCTTACTTGCTCAGCACGAGGCATTCCCTCCCAGTATCGGTCGGGAGGTTAGCGGTTTGTCCTAACAATGACTGTCCTACTGCTCTGCTTAGGATCAGCACCATGATAAAGCTCGCATTAAATTGTTCTAGGGTACACACATGGATCAATTATATGCAGTATTTTTTTCAATTTTTACTTAGCATTGACCGTAGTGATTTCAGGCCTTTGAAGGCCAGGAACTAAGTATAAAATTAAACTAAATTATTTCTGCCATTAAAAACAGCCTATACATATTGTACTATCTTAAAATCAAGAGCCAAACTATTTGCAACATTATACTGCTCTTTGCCTTTCTGGATAAAAAGCATTAGAAACAAATACATTGAAAACCACACTGCAAATTAAAATCACATAAATCAGGCCTTTTTAAAAAACAAACTTACATCTTTTTTCTGTTGTCATTTGTACCCCAGAGATGTGTGTCTTCTGACACAGTTTTTGTAGTAATAAAGCAGATTGCCTGATTTCATAATCTTTGATGATAACTTTTCGCAATTAGAGACACGTACATGACAAACCCCATCCCCACACACCTTACAGAGGCGCAGGTTCTCACCCTCAGGGAGTGGACGTACCCCAACCAGCGAGACCTTCCCATACAATCCCAGCAGCTTGAACCAGCAACAAAAGTAATCCTTCCCCGCCTGCCTCCACGGGAGCTGCAGCTTTCCTCTGCTCTCGGCACCTGGCGTGAAAGCAGCACGAGCTCCTCTTGCAGATGTATCGAGTCTTCGCCCCTCACTCCCGAGCCAGGTTCACAGCATTTTTTTATCGCTCTTATTTTTAAGGATCCCACCAGATGGCAGTAGCATGTCTGCCCAGCAAAACAGGGAGCACTTCTGCAAAGGACAGCTCCTCATTCCTAGGATATACACAAGGCTTCCCAACACCAGATACGCATTTTGAAACGTGGGGCACGGAGCTTTCACTGAAACTAAAATCTGGATTTATTTCCCCAGTATTTTCAGATGTTGTCAGCAGGACAGGTACACAGCTCAGCTCTCGGCCCTCCGCCAGAGCAGAACTCCACTCAGCAAACCCGCAGGAGCTGGTGGGAGGCCCCCGTACGCCTCCTGCCTCAGCACCTCCCCTGCCACCCCCACGCTGCTGCGTGTGCAGGAGCAGCGAGGCGACAGCACGCGCAATGCCAGCTTCAAACCCTCGCTCTATCAAGGCAGCAATTTAACGGTGACTGTTGAAGAGACTCCTTTCTACTTCGCCAGTTTGGGTGAAGTTCACGTTAAAATCAACACTCAGTCACAGGAGAGGTGCCCAGGACAGTTCATTTAGGACCTACTGGTGTCTAGATAACCACGGACACAGCCTGTGTACGCCACTGAGAGTGCAGGAGTTAATCATGAAAATGCTGAAGCACGATGCTTCAGCTCTTCGTGAGTGACAAACTCCAGCAGCACATTAGCAACCCCAACACATCATAAAGCACCAGACAAACGAGCTAATGACGAACGCGAACTCAACGCCAAGACAAAATCTCTCCCAGTAACCTAACGGGAAACTCAGTACCGCTCCCTGCCAATGGCTTCTCTGAGGAGCTAAGCCTAACTGCAGCACAAGCTGCATCTTTCTAGACAACACGGTGACACATCGCAGCAGTGAGATGAAAGACTACTCGTTCAAATACTTAACTGCCCGTCGAACAACACCAGTTTCCCTCAGCAATACATACATGAACTTTTCAGTTATTTATCAGTGCCGGTAAGTGCTCAGGAAGAGAGACAGACACGCAACAGAATCCTTATTCACAAGCAGCTTAGGCCTTATCTTGCTGAAAATTTAACGTTACATTTGCACCAAAGTATGCATTTTTTCATGTCTAAGTTAACCCGAAGTGTAAATACCCAACTCAATGTTTATGTTCAGTTCCATTATCTTATACGGCCGGAATTAAATTACACAGGCATGCTTTCACGGTTTGAATGAAATCTAAAATTCAGCTTAACTCTTGCTGACACACAGACTCCCAAATGCAGTACCCATTCACTTGCAGAAGTTAATACGAGATGCCAAAAACCTAACAGTGACCACAGAACTCAAACACACGTGAGCAAAGAGGAACTGGATTTCAGCCGATTATGTTCTCAGTCTGTACAGAGTTAGAACTTTACGAAGGAGATCTGACCTCCAGGCTTCTGCTTTTAGTTCATTTAACACCCCCACCGCCTTTAAAAAAATAAAAAGGCCACAAAATTATTATTATCTTGAAGTAAAAGCTGTAGTTACAACTTTGCAAACACAGTCTCACCAGTGGCAATTCCTGTTTGTGTGGGTGCAGCTGGACAGCCGGGGGTCTGGGGACCAAGGGGCACTTCTGGCAGCATCCTGCCCGGCCTCAGTCCCTGCAGACCCTCCTTACTTCTACACTTTTTTTCCTCAGCATTCTTAATGATATGATATTTAAATATGCAAACGTAACCTTTTATTCTACTGAATATTACAAAAGAGATCTCTCTTGGCAAAGATCTTTTTTGGCAAATAAAATTGAGAAAAATAAAGATCCCCAGGAAATATGTAGAGGTAAACAAAATGTTAGAAACCAACGACAGCGAGGTCTGATCTTACATAACACCCTACATTTAAGCCAGCCTGTAACAATTAAGATTAAAGAGAAAAAAACACTTTATCCAGAAATAAATACACAAGCAGATGGAAATAATCTTTAGATACATATTTTAAAGATTTCTTCTCAGTTTCCGTTCTTTCATAGACTTCTGTACGCTATCGCAGCGAGAGCAGCGCAGCGCCGGCTGCACAACAGCACCCCCCGACTTTGAAAAGTCGGCGCTCAGCTGAACTTCCTGGACCTGCTGAGTTCAGGGGCACAGGATCAGCTCTAACACCAAGCTACGCCTAGCCCTCGCTTCTCCTAGGAAAGACGGTTTATTGCAAATACTGCCGCGACCCGTGCCAGGGCAGGGGCGAGGAACTACCGTGCCGTGCTCCCAGCCCCGTACCACGAAGCTCTCTGCGCTGCACGCCGCCAGCGGCCACGACCCCAGGCGCACGGCACTTCTGCCTCGGTACAGTCCAAGCACGGGCAGTACCTGAAGCAGAACTCCTCAAGCAACACAAAGTCACACCGACCGAGCGCCGAGGCAAGCTCTGCAGGGACGCGCCACAGTTACCCACTTCAGACTTGGTGTTCCCTGCACAGGAAGCGCGCTGCAGTACGCTTGCTCTCAAAAACAAAACCCGGGCATCTCCTACGGTTCCACAGAGCTTTACAGAACGGGGTAAATCTGGCAACGGCTTATAAAAAACTACTCAAAAATCACTCTAGCTTCGCCTCAGTGATCCTGAAGGGCAATAATTGCATACATTACATTAAGGTGGTCACAAAATATATTAGAAGAGATTACGATCCACTGACAAAATCCTCTGAAACAGCAGCTGGGGGAATAAAAGAGCTGTAGGCAGTAGTACAGTAGACAGAAAATCCCATTTACATTTATGAGAGGAGAGCAAAGTTCAGATATTCTGTTGTAGGCAGCATATAGCATACCACTGCAGGTCAAGCCGTCTCCTAGACAAAGATCTTGACAGGTGACTGAAGGAGGAAGACATTTTCATACGCTTTCAATTTCCAGCTCTTATGTCAGGTCAAAACATATATTCTAATACTCATTTGTTAACCTGAAATTTTAGGAAGTACAGCTTAGCTAAACAGAATACATATTCTAATTAAATGCACAGAAGGCATGTAAACACGCTGCGTTCATCTTAAAGAAGACTGGCGGTGTGGCCTGTTAACGGGAGGTTGCTCTTCACCACTCTAAGCCTCGTTCTGCCAAGAGAAACAAGCGAAGCCAACTTTCTAAGAAGAGAGAAGAACCAGTACAAAAAATCTGTGGTAAGCAGCTTTCTCGTATTCTGGATCAAATGGCAAAACCAAGAATGAATTATGATTTGGTTAAAAAAAAAATAAAAATGGAAAGATCGGTTCAGTTTTTTTCTTTACTCACCAGACAACACCAAAGGCTCCGTATCCAATAGGTCTGTCCGGCTCAATATCCAGTTGCTGTTGTGGATGTTGTGAGTGCTGATGATGGTGCGCTTTAACTGCAGCAGCTGCTGCAGCTTGTACCTGAGCTGGGGCTGCTGCAGCTGGTCCAGGGGCCTGACCCGGTGCCGGTGATGGGAAATATGGCTGCTGCTGCCCTGGGTTTAACATCGCCGCGGCCGCGGCCGCAGCCGCCGCGGCCGCAGCCGCCGAAGAGGCATGCTGCTGTACGGGGTGTACCGCAGCCGCAGAGCCTGGATGCAAGTGATGCTGCGGGTGGTGGTGGTGATGGAGGTGAGGAGGAGGGAGGTGAGGAAGGTGGTGGTGATGGTGGTGGTGGTGACCTGCCGCTGCTGCGGACGTACCGCCATTGTAAGCCGCCATCATTTTTGCGTTGGCCGTCGTGCCACAGAGAGACATTCAACAAAATGCCCCCGGCTTGGACAACAACTGGGTCAAGCTGTCATTTGGCCATAAAACCGAGATTCGCCACACTTCACCAGAAGTTGGGTCTCACCACACGCGGCCCACCTTGCGGAACATCGAGCCCCTCGGGCCTTATCTCCTGGTGCCGCCGGGCGCTCGCGGGGTCTTCATGTGCGCGCGGCCCCCAGCGAACCCCTGTGCCCCCCGGCCGGCTACTGGAGCTCCATCCTCGGGCGGCGGGCCGGGGCGGGTCTGCTTTGTCCGCACGTCTTTTATTTTTATTTTTTCCTCTCTTTTTTTTTTTTTTTTTAAAGCAACCGCGCTCGATGCCCCTTCCCCGCGGGGGGAGGGCTCGGAGCCGCTGCCCTGGAAGCCGGTGCGCGCCGTGCCGAGCCTACCCGCGCCATGCCCACATCCCCACTTATCTCCTCGGGCCTCCCGCGCCTCCTACATCGCTGCCTCCTGCCGGGCACCTGCCGCCGGCCGCGGGGCGGGCCACTCGCCACTTCGCAACTTTTTCCTCGAAGGCCTGCAACACACACACACACACACACAACGGCGCGGCGTCAGGGGGCGGCCCGGAGGGGACGGGGGGGCCGAGGGGCGGCGGCGCCCTGACAGCACGGCCCGGCCCGGCCCGGCCCGGCGGGGGCTGGGGGCGTGCGGGGGGGCGGGGGGGGGGGCTCGGTGCGCGGCGGGGGCGGCGGGCGGTGGGGCCCCGCCGCTCAGCGCCGCTCCGCCCCCCGGCCGCGCGCGCCCCCCCCGCTCCCCCCCCCGGCGGCGGCACCCCCGGCACTCACCTCCTGCCGGAGCCCCAGCGCGCAGCGCACGGCGGGCACGCGCACCCGGCCTGCCCTCCCCCCGCCGGGCCCCCCCGCCCCCATGCGGGGCGCGCGCCCGACGCCCGCCCGCAGCCAATGGGGCCCGGCCCGCCAGGCTCCGCGAGAGCCGCCCCCACCCAATCACCGAGCGGGACCCGGCTCGGCCGGCCCATAGGGCTCGGCCGCCGCGGAGACTCCCTGACTCAGTCCCGCCCCCGTGACCCCCGCCGCCCAATCACCGCGCGCCTCCGCGCCCGGCGCTGGCGAGACCCCGCGAGATTCCCTCACCTCATACAACCCTCACCCCGGGCGGCCCCGCCTTCTCCGCCTCTCCTGCCAATCGCGGGGCGCCGCTCCGGCCCGCCGGCCAATCGGCTCTCGCTCCGGGCCGCGTCCCGCCCCCGAGACCCGCTTTTCGCCCAACCGCGGCTCCCTATCCGATCCCCTCAGCCAATGAGGGCAGGCGAAAGCCCGAAAAGGGGTTACTGGGCCAATGGAGCTCGGGGGCCGGGCGGCGCCGTGACTGACAGCTCTGCTCGCCAGTGCCCGGCGGCGGCGCCGGCCGAGGGGCCGCGTCCCGCGAATGGCAGCGCGAGGCGCCGGGCGGCGGCCGGGGGAAGCCTCTGGGGCGCCCGGCCGCAGGTGGGCAGCGGCCAATGGGAGGCGGGGGAGCCGCTGACGGGCGGCGGGAGGGGCCAATGGCGCCGGGGGGGCGGGGTCAGCTGAGGACGCGGCAGGGCGCGGAGGTCGCGGCGGGCGCGGGGTGGGGAGGGGCGGCCCCGTACCTCAGGCGCTGCCCCGCGGGCCCAGAGCCGCTTCCCGCGCACGGCCGGGCCGCCTCACGGCGCCTCACGGCGGGGCTGGGCCCGTCCCGTCCCGTCCCGTCCCTGTCCCCGTGCCCCCGGGGCCGAGCGGAGCGGGCCCGTTGCAGCGGCAGCCGCTGGGAGCGGCGGGGCTGAGCTCGGCGGGGACCCCGCGGCTGAGCAGCCCAGGGCCGGGCCGGGTCGCGCAGGGCCCCGGCGGCGCCCCCGGGCTCCCGTCAGGCGCCGGCCCCGTGCCGGGCGCTGCTTCCCGCCCAGCCGCCGCCTCAGCGCCGAAGTCCGTGCTGGTGAGGGGCGGTGCGGATCCGCTGGGTTCGGCTCCCTCGTGCCGTTAGTCCGTGCAGTGCCGGTACCGTTCCCGAAAACATAGAGGTTATAAAAAAAAAAAAAAAAAAAAAAAAAAAAACACCATAAACTCAGCTTTGCCAGTTCCCCCTTAGCTGTATAAATACGCATCGCATCTGATCGGTAGCGGTATTTATAGCCTGGCGTTCTCAGAGCCGTGCCCGTGCCGGCGGCTGGAGCGGTAGGGGCTTGGCGCGCCTCAGCGGGGCGAGCGGCTCCGCAGGAGGGAAACGGCGGGCACTGACCTGGGGTGTGTGTGTGCGTGTGTGTGTATATCTGTGTATGTGTGTGTGTATCTGTGTGTATCTGTGTGCGTGTGCCCCTGCTGCGGGCCAGCCGCGGTGCTCCGGGTGCGTTGGCGACACCCCGCCCAGTCCCCGCTGGTGCCGTGCCCCCTGCTGCGATGCCTCCCCTGAGCACCCCTCCGAAAGGCGAACGAAGCCATTGGGGTTCTGTACAGCGTGGAGGAAAGGAGTCTGAATGCGACAGGCCGTCGCGGTTCCTAAAACTGGAGTGCGAAACGTTCCTAAGAACGGGTTTGGGCACTCCTTGTCTTCAGAGAAAGTAGGCAAGAAAAGTTGCAGGAATTAAGATTGTTAAAACTTTTTGTTGTATTTTTAGATGTTTGTAGCTAATATTGCAGCCTGGGATTGTAGTGGAGTTTTGCTACCGTGTTTGCTTTCAAAACACAAACTTTATGGATATATAAAAAAAGGTAGGTTTAGGTTTAGTTTACACCCTTTTATAATAGCAGGGTCTAGGCATAGGAAAGTGGTGTGAGGCCTGGAAGGCTTCTGAAATCCTCCGGCACATTTTCAATATGAACTCATTGTTCTGTTATGGCTCAATTTTATTACTTGGAAAATTTTTGCGACATCCTAATAAGCATTAGTGTACTGAAATCTAGATTCTAAATGCGTTTGCCAATCAATTTATCAGTGGCATTATTCGAGTCTAAAGATAAATAGTGTCTTCATTTCTTTTTTCTTCTGAAGTTAGGGGACCTGCTGAGCTAATTGGATCGCATGTCTTGAAACAATTAATTTTAAGTAGAGTTCAATTTCTACGGGTGTATTTGCTGAAAGTCTGTTATTTTCAGCTGCACTGCTGGGAAGGAAAGAAGAAATCCTCTGTCTTGTTTTTGCTGCCAGACTCTTGTTGAATTTATGGTCATAAACAAAGTGTTTGGTGATGTGGAAAAGGTCGACCTTTTCCTAGCATAAACTGAGAGTTTTGTAACGGCGGCGTGTTGGGAGGTGTTCATAGATGTGCATTTTGGTGCCTAATCTCTGCAGGCTCCTTATAGGTGAAGGGTAAAGAGGCATGCTGCATTGCTGTCTGAAGGAGTCTAGTCCAGGTGTGTCTGGACATCACCTCAGCATTTCTTTTTGGCGCCTATATGGAGCTTATAGAGAGAAGCTGCTGAAGGTAAGCGTTTAATACTAAACAGTGTGTCCTTACGTGTGTGTTTCCCCAATGGATGGGGAATAATTCAGGCCTAGGCCTCTGGGAGCAGGTGTACCAGCTCAGACGGCCTCCAATCCGGCTGCTGGTTTATGTATTGCCACGAGGTGGTCGAGGGTAACTCCTAGGTCTGCTGTTTGAAGAGCAGGGTTCGTTGCCTGAACCAGAACACCGTAAGCGTGAAGACATTTCCCCCATACCTTTATCTAGTTACTGACTTTCTATTGTCAAAATCTTTTCCTAGTAGTTCTAGTGAATCAAATCCATGGTGACTATTTCTAGTTGGACATAAATGTCTTGTCCTAGAAATACTTCAAAAGTTTTGTTAGGTACTGTCATGTGGATGGATTTTCAGCAGTAAGAGCAAAGGAAGTTACCTGGGTTACAGTCCTGGCATTGGCAGTGATTCTCCTGACAGCTTTTGACAGGGCTACTGCAAGCCATAATTCCCAATTTCCATGTCTGTAAAGTGTAAATAAAATGTGAGACCCCCATTTTTTTTGGTTTGGCTAAGTGTCACAACCACGTTATCCCCCCGCCCCCCCCCTTTTTTTTCCCTTTGAAGTTGAAGCAGCTCTTTTCAATGCAGTAGAAGACTGGTGAGATAGCAGCTGAAGGGATACACTTATCTTACGTGTCCATAAAGAATTATGTCAGATGCCAGTGTTGAAGGACCCACCCTAACAAGTATATCGTCCTTCTACACTGAGTTTATAAACCCTTTTATTGGTGTCCTTGGGCTCTGTCATGCTGTGAAGCTTAAATTTGTCAGCTCAGCTGCTTTTTAGGTGCTTCATGCTATGGAAGGTAAGGGGGACAAGATCAAAACTGATTCGTGCTGGGGTATGTTTAAGGAAGATAAACTTTTAAAAGAATATTAAGGAAATGTGAAGTTTGCAGACAAAAACAAGGTGCTGAAAATCTCTAGTAGAGCTTTTGTTTCCTCAGTACAGATCTGAGGTGGAAACCTGTTACATGAAGTAGTGTTAAATATTAATTGTATGAATCACTTTGCCTTAGAACACAGCTGCAGAACGGACGCATTATGTACGCTGTTAAGTTAGTGCTTCCTTGTCATTTCATGCCTCTGTGTGAGAAGCATAAGTCAGCTGAGGGGAGCTCGTCAGGGCTGGCGCACAGCTTTGGGCAGGAGTGCTTTGTGAGTAGTCCAGTGAGCTGAGCTGCTTGTTGAGTGACTTGGCAAAATCTAATCGTAGTTCCTTGAACAAGGCAGGTGGAAGCACTGCCCTAGATCCTGCCAAAACCTAGTTTGATTGTGACTAATTTGTCATCCTCATCCCCAGCGATGCATGGAGATATGCAATTGGTGACTGCTGCTGATGAAACATGACAGATCGATTCTAACCTCTTACTGGTGAAGATAGTTATTCATGGGGACGTGCATCTGTCTGTCCCTTGCGATTTTATTCACAGTACGAGTGCTGTAGAGCGGTAGCAAGCCTGCTTTTTGAGTATCAAACACTGAACACTGTATCTGTATTTGTTGGACACTTAGCTAACCCCATTTAAACTGCATGTAAAAATAAATACTGTACACTGAAAATCTGCTGTGCTGAGTTTAGTATTTCCTCCTGACTCGTGGGAGACTCACTCTCCCCTTGAATTTGCCACTCGTTTTGCAGAAGTGTAATCTTTTTGACAGCACTCCACATAAGGTTAGGTAGTGGGAGACAATGCGTAATCATCCCGTTCAACTTTCTGGTGCTCCTCAACAGCGTTTTAACTTGAAAATTCTTCACAAAAGATGGCGTTATATTGTACTGTGTGAAATGCTACAGTCCAGTTCCAGATGGAATGCTTTTTTGTACCCCAGGAGCTAGTTGTGAAAACAGGATTTTATGTAGTAGAATGAGTCTTTTTCATTTCATGGCTGAGTATTGCCCATAAGTGTCCTTCGGCACGTGTGTAGTTCTTTTTCTTATGGCTGCTTAACGCAGGAAAAGTAATATTAAATGGAACAAAGCATAATAAAATGCTTGCATAGATTTCTCTGATGCACAAAAGGGGTACTCTGAGCTGCACTATTGATAATTTATAATGTGGGTGTTTGACAAGCCCACACATACCTCACTATACAACTCTGTAGATACATTCTTCAGTATTCTGTAACACCCTGTTAATATTTTATTCATAAAACCTACTACTGAGGCCATTAAAGTGTCAGACGGTGTTAGTGCCTGCGAATTTGAGGGGTTTTGGCTAGTCAGGTAGATACCATCTTGTATGTTAGGACCACAATTTGTTTACAGCAAAGTAATAATATATGTTGATGTGTATTAGTCTTTTCTTTTGTGAAGAACAATTTTTTGGAGTCTTTGTCTTTGAAATCTTTTCCCTCTTTACAAAATTGGAAATGAATAAATTAATCTGTCTGCTTGTCCCAAGATTAGCTTTTGTTCTGTCATCGATTCCAGTGACGACAAGTTGAAGAAAACAATTGAATTGGCGGTGTGCTTCCGTTCTTATGCCTTTTGCTAAGCATTTTGTTTACAACATCATGGCTAACGGTCATGATTATTTCTTGTCCTGCTCTCAGTTGTACCAAAGCCAAGTGCACGCTAAAACTCGCTGAGTCAGGATAGCCGTGTTTTGACCCAGTACTCTGCAGGTCTGATTCTGTGAAGTGCCGGGTGGGAGATTAAACCTGTAGGCTGTTAAGTTCTTGCAGATGATGATGCCTCAGCAAATACCAGTTAGTTTTGTTTATTCTGCCTTTGTAATGATAGCCCAAAGTCCAGCCTGTTCTGTTTTTTGTTTTATTTTTTTTCCCTCTCATTTTGAGTTTGGATGGCTTCTTAGTGCTTGTTCATGTAATGACTAATGTCGTCTAGCATAATGGCTCAAAAATCCTTCACCACGTCAAAGTTCCTTAAGTGTTGTAGTGGACCGTGCTCATTCAGTATCAAAACAGAGCAGTGTGTTATGGAAACGCTTAAAACCAGTAATTTTTAAATTGAGGTCTTTGTAGCAGGCACACCTATCCACTGTAGCAGGGCAGTTCTGAGAATGCAACTTAAACAGACTGGGTTTTCACTGAGGTATGAAGAAGTGGTTATTCCTTGCGGTCTTGCAAGTCTTACAGTATCTCTTTGTCATACATAAATGTCAAGATGGAATATGTAGAAGGCCAAAACATCTGGAAAATAATAGGAAATGACAAACTTGCAGCCTGGTTCGTGACATTTCATTCCAGCGTTGTCTTTGGAATGTGACTGCTATAAACTGCAATAATGTAATGCTAATTAAACTTGTTTGCATAGGAGATTTGTTATAATTGGTGCAACTCAGAGCCTGTGCTTTATTAGATCATTATGGATACAGAAAAACAAGTTTCATGTTGTCTACAGACTTATGTCTATACATCTGACAGTAGACTTTGGTCCATAAAGTCCATTTGGAACGGACTGTGTGAAGCCAAATCCTCAGTCCGTGTAAGCTGGGGTTGCTTCTTTCAAGTGGACCCCCGTGTTTGTTTTAATTTCAGAACCAAGATTCCTCATCAACCTTCCTTTAATTGGAGGTGCTTTGTATTTATGCAAGGATAATTATGATATGCAGCGAGGAATACGTCTTCTACATTTGATAGACTTGGTAAAAAAAGGTTGTATTTGTATTCTTGCTGCCCCGTAACTCTGAATACAGCATTCAGCAGCTTTGGAGTTTTCATGTGTTGCTTTCTTCCTGAAGCATGTTAACAGGTGATGAGGATGGCCTTCAGGCGGACTCAGCAAATACATATGGCACGTTGCTTCAGGAGGGGATGGGAGGAAACATTTAAACTAGCCACTACTTTATGCACATGCAGGTATATAACTGGTAGTGATGAAATTATTCTTGACATAATAGTAAGGAGTTGTGCTTGCATAACAGCCAACAATCATTACGTTGTGTTATGGAGGAGTCTTTTAGTTTAAGAGCTCTTGCTGGTATGTTTCCACGTGAATTACTATGTGGCTTCTGGTGTTTGATTTGTTGATGGCCTCAGGAGAGCTCCTGTCAGTGTTCAGTATTAGCAGGAGAACACAGCAGGTATAGCAGGAGCTACTTTGGCTAAAACATCTTGTGAAGTTTAGTTAATTGTTTGCTTTACATCGTCCTATACTGAAAATCAGATATTTTTGTTGACGAAAATTCATTATGTGTGCTTGGGAGCAAAAAACGTGGGTCTTAGATGTAACATACCATACAACATAGCACATTGATATGTAAGTCGTTAGGAACTTTCACCAGTTTCTTTGTGAACGTAGCCGAGATAGGTTATAACCAAGGAATTAAGTAATGGTGTAGGAGTGGGAAGTAAAATTAATCAGGAAAAAAATGATACAAAGTTTTGCCAGGAATGTGAAGACAATCCTTCATTCAGTGGAAGGGGGAATTGAAAAGTACCAGATGCAAAACCAGAACTGATAACTGAGGAACATGGGTGCTTTGTAGCAAATAGCTTCCTAATCATACATGTGTCCTAAGTTTAGATGGGAGAAATACTCAATGTCTTTGATTTTTTTCATGTTTTATGAAAGATTGGAAATAGTATTGCTTACAGAAAAATGTTTTCTAGGTTATTTTAAGACTTTTAATGCTTTCCATAATTGTGCTTTTGTCGTGATAGTATCACTTTAAGGGCTTTTCTTCACCAAAACAATTCATTTCCTACTGGAAGAACTAAAGCTTTTCAGCTGTCTGTCCAGCTTATCCTTCTGAACTAAATTTCTCGTATCAAGATAACCAGCAGCAATACTTCCCTCAGGAGGTTTGTATTAATTAGTTATGGATCACTAATTTTTGTGGCGTTGGTGCACCAGTCAGTCTTCAGAAAGCTGTCTTGTAGCCAGTTCTGGCTGTTGGGGGTAGGGTGGGGAGGGATGGTGTTGTAGAGGGAGGATTTATGTTTTAAAAACACCTTTTACATGGCAGCAATTAAACTTGCACATTTACATTTTTGCATGAAGAGCTATGGGGGTAACTTTACCTTTGCACAGGTCCTTCTGGGAAGTTAGCTGCTTGTGGATTTCATGTGGTGTTAACAAGGGGCCATATTGTATACCGCTGAGCATATTTCTTCCAAAAATACCAATGCCGAGGAGAATATGTCATCCAAGAGCGATAGGGTGCTCAAATTGCGAGTCCATAAATCTCTTACATCTATGGGGTGTGTGTGCTTGCTGCACTGCTGGCGCTGGCTGAAGTGTCGCAGTTCGCATTGCCGTTGTCCAAAGGCTGCTGGTAGCTTTTCTTTTTCCCTGTGCTCCTAATGACAATCAATTTAATCCGCTATAAAGGGAAGTGGGATTGAAAGAGTCAGTAAATGAGACCCCGAGGTGATACAGTAGCAGTCTGTGGCCTTGAAAAGAAGTGTGTGCATCTGAAGAGAAACTGTATCAGAACTGACAGCTGCGGCTCGGAAGCCACCGTTGCAGCGCTGCGTACCAGTGCACGTCAGCAAAAAGGGGGCTCTTGTCCCAGCCTCGGTTTGCCTCTGTGTGGCTGTGCAGCTCAGCAGATTCCAGAGGATTTATCAGCATCCGAATTTTCACATCTGCCTCATGCAAGCTTTTCTGGATCACTTCTGTTAACTAGTTGGTGGTTGCGTGGCTTCCTGTCCGTTGGCAGGGGAGCGCTTGGCTGCTCCCAGCGACAGCTCTGTCTGTTGGGTGACTGCTGGGCCTTCTCGCGCTCAGCTCCTGCGGCCCTTGGCTTGCCCGTGTGTGTCACTGCATAGCTGTGTGCGTGTGTGCATTTCTGTCTCTTGGTGCTACGCGTGGAGAGATGGGCTTGGTGAGAACAAGAGGCGGGAGCTAAGCATGCATTTGTTGCATTTTCTACTCTGCAGCCACAGCACTGGCCTCACTCAGTCCCTGATGGCCTTCCGTCTCCTCAACATCACTGGCTGGGTTTAAGGGAGTGGAAAGAAAATAAGGTGCTGTGTTGATCGTGTATCCCCAGCTGGAGCGTGGCTCAGGCTCCATTTAGTCTCTCCCTTCGCCAGAGAAAGGTGGTTTAAATTTATCTGTTGTGCATTTTTGTTTGTTTTCTGTAGCACTGAGTTGTCTGCAAGTGCCATAGCACTGTTACAGCCTTTGACGAACCATTTGCCTTACAAGCAGGTGAGAAGGACATGAAGCTGTTGAGTCACTTTAGTCTGATCCCAAGTAGTGCCATAGGAGCTTGGGAATGGCTTTGGGTTTGTACAGAAATAAATGACAGGATAGCGTTGTTTTAAAGAACCTCCTAGCAGCCATCTTAGGCAGCTGAACTTCTTTTCACTGTTGCTTAAGACAAAACTGATTTCATATTACTATTAGAGAAGGAAAATTATAAGGATAGAGTCATGCAGGAAGCTCATTAAAATGTAAACACTGAAATAACTGGGTGATTGGGCATTGATTCCGTCCTCACCCCCTCACTCACTTTATGAGCTGCTTTGTATTAAAAGTAACATGTCTGCAGGATGATGCACCAACATCTGTTATTGCTGAAACAAAATGATTTGCTTTTTCTTTCTGCATTCTTCCAACATCTGCATGTGGAGATCTCCTGTATATTAATAATTTGTAGCAGTGATTGCTCATTTGCAGGAAAAATGCATCTAAGGGTAAGGAGATCTATCTTTGTTGTTACGGGGAAAGTTCTGGTGTGGAATTTTGTCTTGCTATTCACTTTTATTAGGTAGTAGGTGACTGTTCACCATGAAAAGGACTAATGTTAAGACACTTACAGGCTATGGCCTGTCTGTCTGTATGGCCCATCTTACACAATTAAAACTATGCAAATAACTTGCCCCATTTCCCATTCTTGGAATGCTTGCAGACAAATTACTACTTTTTAAAAAGCATTTAACCTTGAAAATGCTCTTTTTTTGTTGTTGTTGGGACTTTGAGTTCTAACTTTATGCATTGACCCAAGAAATTGATTATAAATGTATATTACTGCCTGCTTGCTAGTTTCAATCGCTCTGGCTGTGATTGTTCTGGTAAGAAGCAGTATGTTGTATGTTTGTTTTCTGGTTTGGGTGATCGCTGAAGTATTTGTAGTCATAAGTATCCATTTTAAAGTTCAGTGTGTTTAGGAATGTGACTTTATCACTTTCTCAGTACTTGAACTAGAAAAGCACAACTGCAGAAATGTTCATCACAAGCAAATAAAAAAGACTGGACAAAAGATTTGAGGAGAACGTCTAGAAATCTTTCCTCTTCTCTGATCGTGTCATTAATTCTATCTTCCAGTCTTCAATCTGCTTTCTAGTTGGGAAGGTGCATGCTTAAATCTTTCACATCCTGGAAAATGCTTGAGCTTAATTTTAAGCATGTGTGTAAGTTACATTAGTTAATTGACTCAGAACTATTTGCTGAAATCCTGCGCGGTGTCTGACTGAATTGGAATTGCAATGTCAATGCTGCGGTAAATAAGGTAAACACGGGTGTCTGGCTTTGCTCTCAACTTACCGCTGCTTTTGACTTTTAGTCATTTTCTGGTATACAATTGAAATCAGAACTATTTTTTTTTAATGTGCCAAAATGTATTAAGTTACACAAAAGAATCTATGTTATAGTAATCCTGCATATATACAGGAAAGGAGCACCGAGCGTGTGTGGCAGATGGTTTCAAAGGAAATCCTCGAGAGCTAGGATTAAAAAGCAATTTTCAGCAAGTTTAAAATGGGTCTCCATATTTGGGTCACGGATGTTAACTCTTTCATTGCAAACAAATGAGGAATAAATCTTGTAGGTTTATTATGGAAGTGTTTCTCTTGATTAAAGCTGACCGGTGTGCTGTGCCGAAGGAGGAAATGAGAACGTCAGTTGCTTCTGTTCCTAGCGCTGTTGTTCTAACCACGGTGGGAAGCAGAGGTGCAGCGTACAGAGACAATGGCATGTTGCAAGTTCATGGGACTGGTGCAGCTAGCAAACATTGGCAACTTGTTTGAAAATAGTGTATATGTGGCTTCTTCAATTTTTTCTGCCCACCCACACAAATTTATATAAAGACAAACATATATTGTGGACTGAAAATACTCAGTGGGTTTTTTTTGTTGTTCAGAAATTGGAATTTTCCAGGACACCCAAGGTATAAAGATTAAGGTACCTCAGTGCTATTATGCTTCAAATTTCTGAACTCTGTTCCTGGCAAGTTTTATTAATTTCATTGGTCTCTAGATCCAAATTTTGTATTTTTATGCCTCTTGGGGGTAATCCTGTTTCTTTCTCCTACCCATCATTTTTCGTTTTAAACTTTGTGATACATAATTTTTGGTATGTTAGAAATATCAGGTTTCTGCCTGGTTTCATACAACAAATTGTACTTGCTTTTGAAATTTGAAACACTGAATATTGAAATCCTAATATAATTTCAATATAGTATTTTTCTATTTCTTTTGGATAAGTTTGATCTATTATAAATAAACAACTGAACAGCAATACAAGAATATTTTGTTCAGTCCTACACAGAAGTGAACATGTGCTCAGAGTTTTGCTTGGAAGTATGTCTGTGCTTACAAATACAAACAAGCCTGTGTTTTCTCAGACATTGTTTTAGGGAGCACATTATTTATTTTTAAAATCAAGCTACATTTGGTTATATTCTAATGTCAACAGCACCATGCAAGCAGTGTTCCAGCTGCAGCTGTTTACATCGGTGGTGTTTGAATAACCAGAAATATTGCCAATATGATGCATAAAAACGAGCACTTTGTATCCTGAGATCAAGACGAGACACTGGGTTTGTAGCTGGTATAAAAAGCGCAGCAAGTTGGAGATTACTGGCTTTAGCCAACTTACACCAGCTAGTAAACATATTAGGAGCGTAATTCGCATGTCGGTGCTCCTTTACACACTTCTCACAATGTAAAGGAAAGTTTTTTGATATGAAATAACTTCTTTTAAAGGCTTTTATGTTTTCAAGGCAGAAATTAAGGTTAAACTGTAAGCAATATTTGTCACTAAACGTGACGTGCAGTAACTGCGATTATTTTGTGTTCCCAAAGCTAAACAGGGTGTATTTTGAAT
Organism: Anser cygnoides; assembly: GCF_040182565.1. Lineage (NCBI taxonomy): Eukaryota > Metazoa > Chordata > Aves > Anseriformes > Anatidae > Anser > Anser cygnoides. The sequence continues at coordinate 12,204,698 of NC_089890.1, read as the reverse complement.
AGACTTGGACAGCTTTCTGAACGGAAGTGCCTGATGCTCTGCTAAGTGAATTATAGAATTAATTGCTGGTTTAAATTTCAGCCCATGGAGAAGTTAATTGCGTTCCTCTTTGGCTATTATATTAGCCACATGTTAACAGCAAAGGACAATGTGCTTCTGAAAGGGCATCATAAATGTCCTACTGGGATAACTAACTGCAGATATATCTACAAACTGTTAATTAACAATGCTAAATAAGAGGTTTTCTACAGCACTCATCTAAGATACATCGAAGTTTCTATCTGCTATTTAGAAAGGGAAATTCAGCTGATGGATGAAAATAATGTCACCAGCTATCTGTCAGTGCTCCGTTCTAGAAGAACTGGAAGGCCTCAGTCGACTCACCACTGGCTTTTAACTGAAGTTGAATCTGTTCTTCTAGGTCCTTGTTTTTGATCTTCTCCTATGAGAAATTTATCTGTGTACATCTTGAGTGAAGCTGTCTCGTCATATCAATCTTACCAGGTGTTTTTATTTGTTGTATTTATTAGTTCAGATGATTATTCCAGCAAAAGAGAAATTTAGTCTTTTTTTTTTTTTAGGGGTAATGATTGGCTCTTCAAATTCTTGAGGCATCAAGGCAAGGACTAAGCATAAATAATATGTGCAATATTGAATAAGAATATGAATTTGCAAATTAGAGGCAAAATTCTGCATCTCTGGTAAGACAAAGAGGGTGAGAGAGGCTATGAGGAAGTTGAAAATGAAAGCAGTTGATCTTGTATTTATGTAACGTAAGGGAAAGGCAGAATGGGAATGTGAAGAGAAGACTGACAGACAAGGCAGTGGGTTAGGAACGTGTTTTTATGGCATGGGTGAACAATAATAGGGCAACATTGAGCCCAGAGAAAGGGGCACTGGCTGCTAATGATGCAGACTGAGAATATGGGTGGCGGCGGTTGCTGTGTGGGTGGATGGCAAAGGCTTTGCTCAGATGCCTTGTAAGAAGGGATGCATAGGTCTTGGCTGCAAACAAAGCATCTCCCATAATCATAACTAAAGTGCAATTTTGAATGCTTTAATCCTTGGAACTGACATTTTTCCAATTTATGTTCCTTCAGAGAGTAATTATGGGTGCCTAAATTAGATTCTAAAAAATAAGTATCCCAAGCTGTTGTCAGCCATTATGTGACCAAGTTATGATATTCTTAATTGGAAAAAAATCTGGATTTTCACCTTTGCCAGTCTTTGATCTAAATTCTGTAAATGTCTGCATCTGTAAATCAGATTTTTCAAAAACTTCTGCCTTTCATGGGAAGGCATAAAAGATCAATTCAGGTTCTGCTGTCACTGGTATCCTCAGGACTGGACTTTTGTTTCAAGTTGTTCTGTGAAAGTCTGTGGAGTAGCAGATAACCTGAGTAATTCTTGATCCTCTTGTCTTTGGATAGTCAGTACAGCCCACTCTCTCAACTTCAGTGAAGTTAACTTCTAAATAAAGGAATTAGTGTTGACTTCAGAGAATTTGCCTCCTTGATTCTCTTACGGTGCAATCGAATATTTGATAAAGCAGGAGTTTCTTGTAGAGCAAAATGTCCATACGCAGTGGAAGGGGGAGTGAGTTAATGCAGACAACTAAAATGTTACAGAGGCAGGTGGAAAAGAGGCCGGAATTCTCCTGTTAGGACTGAATGTGAGTCATCCAGCAACTACAGCAAGGTGCAACTCCAAAGCAATATGGCATACTGTTAAAATGTTTAAAAATAGTATGAAAGGGAAGATTCTCAGATGCTGTTTGACTGATGTAATGTAGAACATTTATGCAGCTCTGTTTGTTGTGCATTGCTTGTTTTCAGTTAAAATAGCAACTGTCAAGGAAGTCATTTCTAGTTTTCTGCAGCCTTCTGGGAGCTAACTTCTAAAAGCAAAGGCTGGTGCTGCAAGTCGGGTATTCATGAAGTTATTCCTGTGCTCCTTCCTGCAGAAGGGCACTTGGGCGTTTTGAGATGAGATTGCAGCGCGCCGGCAGTGGGAGTGGAATGCCAAATGACCGTCTAGGCCTAGTAGTTCTCAAATTTTACTCAGAAGCTGCTGGGTTGTCTCCTTGTTGAAGCATGCTTTTTTCCAAAGCAGTGTTCTGCTGTTACAAATATGTAATTCTCTGTGAAATCGTCATTTTACAGAGTTCTGAGTACTAGAAACTGTGGTTCTTTAAAATAGTTAATAGTTTCTGCAGGTAAGAAAGTATTTAACAGGAAATATTGAAGGTTTGGTTCCACTGAATGCTTTGGAATTACTCTTCTTATATTTTGTAGTATATATTTATTAAAAAGTGTTTTGAGTAGATTACTGAAAGCAATAACCTATTCATCTCAAGGCCATGAATTCATGGTTAATGTAACTAGTTAAGTGAAAGCTTACATGCTGATAAATTTGAAATGTGTGCTGTGGATGGGCTTCTCTGCACTTCTTTATTGATGGTACTTTAAGTAGTGAGTTGGGGAGAACCAGGTAATGAAAATTGATTCTTCTCTGCAGGTCTCTTGCTTACTGTTGGACTTCGACAGACCTAATCCGTGAAGATAATTAAAGTTCCTTTGCTCTGAATGCTCTAAGTGATTATTTTTTTTCTTTTGGTTTTATGGAAATCATTAGGAGCCTATTTGCCCCATGTAGGGAGAAAGGCGAAAATGCCAAATCACGAACAAATGGTAGAAATGGAGTTGATGCAATTTGTTAAAGCTGTGCATGTTTGCAGGATTGATTTCCAAACAGCGTTTTGTATTCAGGAACACCCCTATTTTCCTTCCAGCCATGATGACAAATACAGTAGCAGATCCCCAATTCTAAATTGTCAGTAAAGATGCCAAATGCAGCAATATTTTGGTATGTTTATCAAGATTACAACTGGATCAGTAATTTCAGCATCTTGGAGGGAATCTGCTCTTCCTGAGTGTATTGTATTTAGTTGAGAATAAACACCTGGAATATTGGTATTGTGCCTTAGTCAGAAAATTAACATAGAGTAGTCAGAGGGGGGATAAAACTTGAATGGAAAAACTTTGTTAATGACACAGGGTGGTGGCCCTCGCTGTTATTTAGCATAACAGTTGTTTGAGCTTCAGGTGCTGTGATAACATAGCAGAAGACATTTGAAATACGTCTTTACCATTTAAGACTTCTCGCAGTAGTAGACTTGCCTGCTTCAAACCCTGTAAATGTGGAAGCATGGCTTCTGGAGCATCTGGGGTGTACCCTCTGTACTATATGGGATCCAGCAATTGTCCGGTGCGCTATTGCAGGGAGGCAGCATATGGGTGGGAGGCTGGAAACAGAACGTCATGTTTTTGACCTTGTTTCAGCATTGCTTTAGTATTTTTAGGGTACAGCTCTCTGCTGATTCGATCACTTATGTATGTTGCTAATGACGTGTGTTATTTCTATGAGAGTATTCCTACAGATTTTTGGGAAAAAATAGGGGTATGAAGAGCTCTTTGCATGTGTTTTTTGGTACAAGAATAATAAGTGTTCTACATGCCAGAAAATTGTCTTTAAAACAAAGTTGGAACAAATTACATAGCCAACATCTGCACCTGGCTTAGTTATTAAGAGAATATTTGGCATAGATGCTGAACTATTTTCTGCCAAGAGAGCTTGCCGATACAGTTGTTCAGGGATGAAGATGAGATGATGGCTTTTCCTTTTTGGTTCACTAAAACCATTTCCTTGATCAGTTAAAGTCAGTATCTTGTTAGCAAGGAAAATATTTGATTTTTAAATATCAGAGTTTACTTAATGGTTAATCAGACTATTTATAACCAGCCACACTGAGGTTATTCTAGCATATCACTTCGGTTCCAATGGCAGACACATTGCATATGGGTTGCCATTTTGATGGCTTTGAATGGTAATATGACCCATAAAAACTGAAGCATAATATGCAAACTGATTTTTCTGGCCTACTCTGTTCTTGATGCCATCTGCTTTAGGATGGAAATGAGCCTGTTCAAAATGTGGTCTGCCAGTTTTAAGCAGAGTGGTTGTGCCAGTCACAGATGGATTTAAAAGAATAGCCTCATGTAAACAAGAAAAGAAAGGAAGATTCTCCTGAGAGCAGGAAGCTCCACTTTAAAGTATGTCTGTTAAATCCTGTGGCCTGTGGAACATCCATCAGACCTTTCTGTGAATTCTTCATAAGGATTAAGTAAACTCAAGTGATTTTCTAAAATCAAGAATAACCCTCAGTTTCTGAATGCTGCTATCCTACCACCACTGCCTTCTATTGCTGTTACCTGTAATGGAGGAAACTGCAGGAAGCTGACAGTAGCTGATCCTGGCAAGTATATGCAGTGCATCCACACAGCAAAATCAATTACGGTATATTATTTTGTAAGTTTTGAAGAAATGTGTTTTTAATCTGCTATATGAATCCTGCTGAAGTTGTTGCATTCAGAACCCTGGACCACTATTTCTGAGTTCCTGTCTTTGGCAATTAACAAAAATCTGCTGTAGGTGAAGGTGAGCGTCTGTCTGCTGCTGATGCATCTCAACTCAAAACTAAGGTGTTTCAGTTCCTAATTTTCACTGTAGTCAATGAGATCTCAGTCTTCTACTCAATTTGAGAGCCTGAGCTTTGTAGTTTCAGATTCGATGACCTTGTCTTATGTGTAACCACAAGTGTGTCTTGGTACTATTTATAATTCAGAGAAATACATCAAATGATTTTCACTGGTGAGGAATATAGACTATATAAGCCTCTCTTTTTTTTTCCCTCTTTAAATAGATTACATTGTTTGAGCTACAGTTTGCTTTTGCAGTAGGAAAGAATGTAAAAGGAGGCACTCATCAATGAATTTCATGTTCTTGACACTTGAACATCCCTCTCAAGTCCTCTTTAAGTCTTTTATTTGCAGGCTAAGTAAACACCAATTTCAGTGATGTTTCATCTACTCCCTTTAATTACTGCTGTTGAGAGAAAGTTTCTGCCGATGCAAATGTGCTATTTTGTCATGTCACATCAAACTGCATCAGCCTTATATTTAGGAACAGAAAGAGGGGGAGGCAGAGACAGGATGTGGCTACAAATGGAACCGAAGGGTTTTCTTAAATACAGGCTGAAAATAGACAATTGAGGCAGTGATGCTTTTTCAAGCATAAATCCATGAAAGGGAAAATCAAGTCTGTGACGACAGAAAGGAAAAGCAGGCTAGGGGTGTGGGAAGAGGGAGCTCTAGATAGAGGCATGGGCTGGTGTCAGGAAAAAGCTGATGAACTCATGCAAGCACCCTTTGCATTGACGGATGGATGTGAAGTGGCTTTAGAATGTTAGACCGCATACAGCTGCTCTTCTTCCTTCTGTGCTGGCTAAAAAAGTTCTGGCTGTGCTTCTTTCCAGCTTGTTGCGGGGCATGCTACCTGCCCTTTCCTTTGTAATCCTCCCTCCTTCAGTTCTCAGAGCTGGACTGGTTGATTGCTTCTCAATTTCACTTATTTTGATTGGAGAGGGGAGAAAAAAATAACGCCTGGTCTTCACTAACTCGGCTGTCTCAGCTGAAGCCAGTCACTTGCAGGAACAGGCCTACATAAACATGGCTGGATTCTCATTACCCGATTATTTTATCGATCTGTTATTACATGCTGCTTTGATCTCCTCCAGGGATTATTCATTAGATTTCTTTTCTCAAAGCATTATCACATTCCCAAACCTAAAACCAGCATGGTACACAATGGCTCAGCTTTATTCAATTCTTTGTGCCTGTTTACGTGATAGCTGGATTTACTAATATTAGAAGTATTTCTTCTGGCTCTTGAGTCCACCCACAGAATTCCAAATGTTTTCTGTGGCAGCTCAATATGAAGAAATTGAATGGTTTATTCATCACTATTTTTGTATCCATCTTTTAGGGCTTGTATCTTACTAGATTGTTATTTTATATATATGTATATTTATATTTTTATATATAAATATATATATTTCCAGTGGGGTAACTGAACCAAGCAAATAGTAGCAAAGATAAAGGAAAAAATTTGCTTAATTAACCAGAAGGAAATGGAAGGAAAAACTGAGAGGAGGCAAATAAAATTTGTGAATAATAATATATTGCATTTCAGTTAAACCACAGTGCAATTATATTAAATCATTATTTTTAAAGTGCATCTCAGAAGCAACTGGTGATTTTGGAGGTAATATTTTTGTCCCCAAGGATAGTCGAAATGCAGTAGAAGTTGAGAAATCTGTATACTTACAATGTTAACAGATGTGAAACAAGCAGGATTTCAAACTGAAGCAAGGCAAGCTGAGATACAACACTCTTCATAGTTAAATATTTTCAGTCCTCCCAGTCTGTAAAAATATCAAATATATTGATGCTGTAATCCAAACTCTTAATTTTTAAATTCTTTACAGCAGGAAAATAACCACCCATGGTGCTCAATCCATACACGCAGAGAAGCCTGATGGAAGCAAGGCAATGAGAGGTTTGCCTCAGGCAGTTTATGTACAAGGCTGGGGACATGTGGGTGGCATACTCTAGGCACTCAAGGTGGACAGGCTCAGGAATGGGAAAAGGCACATACTACTGATCACTTGTAGTCTGAGACGTAAGAGGTTTATATCTTCGACTTGGTTGCAATATTAGGTGTTCTGTCTCGTGAATTTTGTATTGGTAAATGCACCCTCGGTCCGTGGCATTTGACCAGACTGTAAATGGAAGTGGAACAGCAGCTTGGGTGCACATCCTCCAGTAATGGAGGGAGGAGGTGAGAAAGTCCTGTAGAGATTCTGGTAATGCTTAAAGCAGTAATTTGCATATTATTTCTTATTTTTCTTTTTCTATGTTTTTCCCAACACCTAAGACAATCACACCTAATTATTTTCTTCTCATGACTTTAACTCATGAGAAAATTAAAAAAGCCACAGTAAGCTGTATATTTTCACAACAAAAAAATGCAGTTCTATTGTACTTTTTCAAAGCAAATCACAAATATTAAATGGGGAAGCAGAAAGATAGCTGTTTGTTTTATAGTTGGTATGTTTATTTTGAACTGAATAAGTCTGGAAAGTACTGGATAAAACTGCAGATCAAATGAAAAGACTCCATAAGCTTTCTCCAGATTGTTCATCAAAAAGCACCCAATTGACAACACTGCAACAAGAAAATGTTTTTAATTAATGTCTTCAGTTAAAGGCAAAGCATTGTGGCTCTGTTAAATATATTATTAAATCTGTATTGTTTAGATAATAGGATGGGGAAAGACGCTTGCACTGAGTGCTGTGTCAAATTCGTCAGGGCGTGTTTTAATTCTAGTTCACTTGCTGGATTTCACAGCTATTTGTCTGGGTATTGGGGTAATTTGGAGGGTTGAGTAAAGCTGGATGACTGTAATGAACTCATTTTGTCTTTGACTCATTCTGGCAAAAAAAAGCGCTATTTACGGGGTATTTTGTATTGTTAAGACTTCTGTTCCTCCTGTCTCTCAAACTTTCTCTGGGCCACTGTCTTTGTGCCATCACCAATAATTACATCAAATTAATTCAGCATAATTGAGTTAATTATTAGCACTGAAGGTTAGCAACATGACTTCAATTGAACTGAAGCTTTTATCCCCTTTTCCTGAGGTTTCACAAAATGTAAACAAATCTGAATCATGGCTGAAACCTAAGGCAGCTCCCTCTCCACGAGGTGCTTTTGTCAGTCTGAAGAGCTGGCCTGCCATGTGCTGTCTGCTGCGACGGCAGAAGCATACTCTGGCATTCTGTATCAACACCCAAATACTTCAGAAAAAAGGAAGTATATGAATCGCCTCAGAACCATTCAGTCAAAATCCAGACAGATCAATCACTAACAGAAATCCAGATACATAGAGGATATTGAAACTGGTTTAGCCAGCAAGCATCAAAAGAATTAGGACATAGGTTCCAAAGATTCAGGGGATCGTTTTCTGCGTTAGGGATGCTAGGGATGAATCACTTCAGAGGCATAGTCAATAGCATGATTCCCTGTATAAGGTACTAGTGTGAGAATCAGAGGATACGATTCCTGTTCGCAGCACAAGCCGCTCCATTTCCTGGAGCACAGTTGTTTTTTTCAGATGTCTTTCCTCATACAGATCCAAGAGGCTAGGGTTGGCTGTTTACACATCCATGGTCTAGGCGTAATGCAACGGGATATTTGAATTCTCAGCATTTGCTGTTCTCAACATTTGCTTTCTGATCTCATCTAAACAAAGTGCAGGACTTTGCCATGACGATGGATGGCAAACAGCCTTCTTCCACATGGGGTGGGCAGATGCTCTTCTAGCACCACGAGAGCTACGCTGCCAATGGGGCCTGAGCCTGTACTGCAGATTTCTTCAAGTCAATGTTGCTGTGCCAGCCTGTTGACATCATTGCAGGTCTGATCAGTGGACTTAGGAAGCCTATTCAGAATGAACAAAACTGTCTCCTTCCAGCATGCAGTGTTTGCTTCCCTTTTGGAAGCCCATCTTAAACCAGAGTAGGAGAGAAGCAGCAAGGACTGAGCTAATGTAGACAACAACACATTTAATCCTGTGCTCAAGTAATGTTTAGACCTGCATTTCAAATGTATTACACTAGCTAACATCTGCCACCACTATGTCAGCTGCGGATTTTCATTTCTTCTCTAATAGGGTCAAATCATGAAGCACAAGAATCAATTGTCAGATAGCCTGTTCTGCAGCCAGGTACTGATCTCCTGAATGATGGAGTCCTTCAACATTGTTATCACAAAAGAATGCCTCATAATTTTTGAAAATAAAAATATCTTATGTACAGAGGTGAATCAGCCCCTGGAGGAATAGGGAACCCATGAGTCTTTCATCCGAAGCATGGAGAATGTGCAAGTCTCGCATGGCATCTGGCTTTGTGAGGAGCTCTCCTGTGGAATCCCGCTGCAGCCTTGTCCCAGAATGAAAAGCCACTTGCTGAGCTGGGATCCCTTTCTTTGCAACAAGCTTATTGCAAGCCATAATTTTCCTTGTTTTTCTTACAAAGCAGGTGGTCTTTCAACTAGGCCTTGGAAAGTGACAGTAAAATTTCTAGGAAAGCTTGAGATATGGCTTTAGGACCTCACGAATATTCCTAAGATATGGCGGGCATTGGGCCACGTGATTAACTGTTGGTATGGTAACAATCCCTGATTAGTGAACTGTGCAAATTAAAATCCCCCTTAAGAGGCTAAACACTCTCAGACTTAAATGTTCTGTAACACTGCTGCTTATAAGCATTTCACCCATGAACAGGCCTGTATTTTGCTCAAGGTGCAGTGGGTCAAGTTCATCTGTAGTACGACTCTGCCACTGGCAGGGTTTACACCAGGGAAGGTTTGGGCCCAGGTAATCCATTGGATTGAGGGCAAAGGACTGGAAGATGCTGAATTGCAGCAGGTGTGGCTTTGGGATAATGAGATGGCAAGTTGGTCTTGATGCTGCTGTGAAGGATAATATAAATTGGGAAGGACGATTACAGGGCAAACTGCAGATACCAGGGCATTGTCCAAGCACTGTTGTGATTAGTTTGGGATTGTGTGTGCGGTTAGGATGAGAAAGGTGGTGCTGCAATAAATCAGTAAAATAAGAAGTTACTCTGCAAAGCCCTGCTGTACTGTAGATTTTATTCCCTTGTAGGCTGGGTGTGATATTTGCACTGAAGGAATGCTGAGAGGCCTACTTCGGGCATTCTTGGTTTAAAGTAAAAAGCTTATATTAATATTTGGTCTATAGTGAGGGTCACGGTGACTTTTTTGCTTTTTCTTAAAACCTGACTCTGACAAAGTGATGGCCCTGTCATCATTTTGTCCTTCTATTGAACTTGTGTACTTTTGTTTTCCCAGTTAGAGTCCTTTCTGCACTAAGTTGTAGCAGCTTGTTTGAATTACATGTTTTTACTCTTTTGCTAAAAAAAAATAAAATAAAAAAAGATAAAGCAGGATTGCTTGGGCAAAATTAGCCTATCTTAAAACAAAATTAAAATTAATTTTGTGCTGGGTTCAGTCCTTAATTGCATCGGGAAGCATGACAAAAGCGTATGGAAAATTTACTGATTCTTGAGGACCTTCTATAAGGTACTTCATCCATACTTACATGACCCATACTTTGTAAAACCAGTGCTTCAGTTAAAGATAACATGCATTCATGTGCACCCTTCAAAAGAACTTTCATACCTTATGCTGCTAACTGGGTATCCTTTTATTGTGTTTAATTGGAGGCTTCAAAAATCTGAAGATTCAAAAAGCATTAGAAGGGAGGAATGAACAGGCAGTTTTGTTTTAAAGCTGATGGTAGCAAGATCCAATTCAATTCATATTCAGGCATGATCTTGCCTATAAATACTTACAAATTTGGGCAGTAAGAACAAAATGCATGTTGACAGCACTTCACTGAGCAGTTTACAGCTGGGAGGATAAAGTTCTTACAAGACTGCCTTTCAGAATTTTCTTTGCGCTTGGAAAAGTCACTGTTGGGAGAAAAAAGTAGAGAAGTTTGAATTGCACCTAAGCCAGAGAGATTCCTATCTGTTCCTCCATTGCTGCCCTAACTTGGCATTTGGTAAGCATGCTACAAAGAATATTTCTTCAATTAGTCTAAGCACACTCATTAATTATCCCCAACTGGGTAATCTGGCCTAAGGAAGCGTGTTTCCTCCCTGGTGTTGGATTGGAAAAGTCTCTGCCCAGTAGTGTTCAATAGCGTTAAGCCTAATGCTGATGCTGTCAAACTGCCCGAGGCATGTCCAACCGCTGGCGATTCCTTGTCAAAAACCAGGTCCTCGGGATGTGTTGTTTAGCCAGCTGGTAATCTTCCTGTATTGTCTGCTGATATTCTGTAATGCCACCTTTACAGCGCTGTCCTGAGCCCCCAGAACGTGCTGCCGGTGCACTCTCCTTTGACATTGCTTGATGTGCGACGCAGAGAAGCAAAGCACAGAGCAGAGGAGAACAGAAATAGAAGTGAACAGAACAAAAATGTCTAGCTATCATCAGTCATGCAATAAGACATTACAGATCATATTTAGAAAGGACAGAATTCACAGTAATGACAGGCCACAGCTCGTCAGAAACAATCACATTAAACCAGCAGATCTTAATAAAAGCTCAGCATGCTGGAGAGACGTGTTTATTACAATGGGATTTCAGCATTGTACATGCTCACCCATACAAGAGAGTATATCTACAGGGCAGGCTGCTGCCCAGAGCTGCAAGACATTCAATAACGCTGTGAGTGAATGTGATTTGGTAGGGACGGACGTTTGCAGGTTTGCCTAGGGCAGCAGGACCCATAGAGCTGGCCTTGAACACAGTGCAGTAGTCCCTCTCCTGTGACCTTCTAGGGAATAAAGAAAACACATTACAGTGTAATAACCAGAGAAGAAGGCAGTTACTTCACTGAAGCAGGACAGCTCTGCCACTCTGCTGCAGGAAGTTGTAAATGTATTTTAACAAGGAAGCTGTGAAATGTGGAAGGGAAGACTAATGTAGCCACGTACAAAGACCAAAAAAAGAGTAAGGATCCTAGCAAGTAGCAGCAGTCTACTCGGGTGTCGTCCTGGACTAATGTCAGATCCTGAGCCAAGATGTTTTGTGGTTAAAGAGGTTTCAAGAGGCTTCCAATTTAATTCTTATTTTGGCAGCTTGATTATTACTTCCCTGCACAGAAAATTTTTCCCATTGCATTTTGCACAAACACCACTTCTGGAATCAGTATTCGTACTGCTATAAGCGGGCCCAGCAATGGCATGATGAGTCAGGTTACAGAGCTGGGCTATGAATCTATAATATTAGGTTCACTATTTCTTTTCAGTTTCTTTTTTCTTTTACAGTCTATTATTGGGCACTTAAATTTATATTTTCAAGGAGGACAAATAAGTTTGACAGCTTAGATAATTGTAGAAGATGTTCCAAGTTCAACACTGAATTCTCAAGATACCTAAAATCACTAAAAAATACTTTTTGGAAAAAAGAAAACAAAACAAGCTACTTCTGTGCTGCTTTGTCAGTATTCATGCAGCTGTAAATATTCTGAAGCGTTTTCCTAATTAAAACTAAACTAATACTGCTGAATAGATGCTTTGCATTAGTTTTTCCTTTTTTTTTTTTTTAACAAGGTTTGATTACTCAATCCTATTTTGCAAAATCCACTGTGTACATCTCAGCAATTTTTGATTGAGTTCAACCAAAGCCTACTAACACCTGGGGAGACAGTGTGGTTTCCTTGAACACGCAGTGGGATCAACTCGTAACAGAATCTGCAGCGAGAGCATCAACACTGGTACCAGCTTTTGGACCACAGGCACCTTCAGTAACTTAGAGCCAACCGAGAGAAATAGAATCAAATGGGTCTCTATTTCCAATTTTTGTTCCCTCCAACTTCTGTTTTGTGTGCTTGGTTTTGAGAGATGGCAGCGGTCAATGGCGATGCGTTCCCCAGCACAGATCATGAAAGACGGGTCGGTGGTCAGAATGTGGGGCTGTCTGGGGGAACCCAGCGCCATTCTGGTGAACGCTGCTTCATGGTTGGGGTTCCGCAGCGTAGGACCCTCTCTGCCCTGTGGATCTGCATGTTCCGGACTAGCTTTATGTCAACTAAGTGGCCAAATTAAGTGGGTGTCTCAGTTCCTCGTTGTTAAAAGTAGACATAAAACAATACTGCTGTGCTACTTTTCAAGGGTACTGTAAAATCAGTACGTTAAAGACCATGAGGTTTGACTAGGGCAGAGAGTCGTACATTCCCAAGTTACAATGCTAAAGCCACAATACTCTGAAGGAGTAAGGAAACACATACCCAGCCTGTGTATGTGGGGTGGAGCACGGTGGGAACAACCTTGAAACAGCAGCAGCTCAGGTAGTTCTTGAAGCCCTTTAACTCATATTTGAAGTCTCTGAAGCCCAGTTTTGGTGGCTGTTTAACTAGTCTGGAGAGATTGAGATTGCAATTGTTGGGCCATAGAGATTTGCTTGAAAAACAGTCACAGTAGCAGGAAAAAAAATCTGAGAGCAGTGGCACAGTGTCATATCGGTATCGTGGGTTCAGGTATACACAGGGTCAATTGACAGGCGTGCTAATGCAGAGTGCAAGATTAATTGGCTTTGGTCAGCTTTTGCTTCACTATCTGAATATCATTATCAGGAATGTAAATGATTATGCTATGCAGCGAAATGCCACAATAGTCTCAGTGTCTCCTTTTATACTTGTCTCTTTTTAAACAGGGCTTTATCTAAATGCAAATGTGATTTCAGCCTTCTGATTAGGGCATTATACAGTCATCCATTCCAGAAAAGCACAATTAGTGGATTATTTTGTTTCTGACTCAACAGTCAGTTTGTTTGTTATACTATGCATGAAATTTAAGTTATCAGAAGGAGATTTACAGTATTAGTCACAATTACAGCCAGATTTTCTGAGGTTGAGGTTTTTATTTTTCATGGCAGATAAAAATTGTAACATTTGTGGAGTGTTTTTGGAACAAAAGCATTAATGCAGACTCTTACTATGCCTTATTGTCCTTTTTGTGCAAAGTGAGGGGCAAATTAACTATGCAAATTCCGTGATGTCGTGGAGTGTACAAGTACAGAATTTAGTTGTACCTCTTCTCAGGATTTATTCAGCGTTGAATTGTGCTAAGATACTATAGCACTGTACAAGAACCTAATGGTGGGTCAACTCATAAGATTATTTCTGATTAAACAGCAGTTTTAGTAAAGTTGCCATCAGTTTTTCCATGTCCTGTGGTAGATTTCCAGTGAAGTGAGATAAGAAAGATAATGGTCCAGTTCCCCAAGGCGGTTGTCTTCCAGCTGTGATAACATGGCAATACTTAGTTGATGTGGAGTTGGCTGAGGCAGGAACGTGCAAAATCCTAGTTGGTGGGACAGAGTGCTTCAAAAGCAGTTAAAGCTGTGTATGCCATTTGGAAGAGAAGGAGAACTGTATTGCACAGTAGAGCTAGGATGTTGGAGGCAGCTCAGAAAGGTTAAAAGGGGGAAAATAAGAAACCAAGGAAAGAGAAAGACCTGGCCACATGACATTTCAATATGTCAGATCATAAGAAGAATTTGATTTGATTTCGTGGAAGCTGGATGTACATGTAGAGAGGAAAAGAAAGAGTATTAGGTTCTAATATAGTATCAAATGTATTACTGCTTTAGGGTTTTATACAGCTTTTCCAGCCAGTAGGCTCTGAAATCATGTTAGATGTTGTACGTGGAGCTCACAGTTGAGCATTATAGTACATAAAAAATTCTAATTATCTTTTTACAGTTGCAGACTGAGGCACTGAATACACTGAAGTGTATTCTAGAAATTACGACAATGTTGCAAGATTGTGGTGGTCCTAAAGTGAGCAAAGGTTCCAAGAATGCCAAGAAGATGACTAACATACAGGAGAACTTAATCCAGACTCAAAAATTAGCCAAATGGTGGTTTTTTTTGAATGTACACAATCAACAGTGGCTGTCACAACTTAGGTAACTGAGGTGACGATAGGAAGAATGCCTTTCAGTACTCTTTGAAACATAACTTCTGGTACCCCAGCAAGGTAGCAGTGGCTCAGTGCCGCTGGTGAGGTGCGGCGGGTCCCTGGGAGGTGCCGTGGCTGCAGGGAGCAGGTGGAGCCTGCTGGAATTATGGCGCCCTTCACAGTCTGCTCAGGGTCGTACAAACACGGGGACGCTGCGTGCTCAGAAAAATACAGGTTTTTGGTGGTAAACTTCCCCGTGAAGATAACTCATGTCACAAACTTGTAAAATTTGTGAAGCTATGGATGTATGGCAGAATTCAGGATTGGTTTTTCTTTCAGTGTAGGGCCTTTCTGTAGTAAAGGTTTGATAACTAGAACTGGTGAAAATTTCAAATCCATTATAAAGTCCAGTATTTGGGGGAAAGTAGAAATTTTTCTGAAATTCATCATTATAAATGTTTTGGTCACATGATTTGAATTTAACAGTTCATTGTGTTCCTATGAAAAATATTGCACTGGAAAAATCATAATTATCTAAAGTGAAACACATTTGCAATTCCATCGATCAGCTTAATCATTCCGTATTCGTATGTTTATGAGACTTTGGTTTCCTGCTCTCTCCCGTAGATTAGTTTCTTTATGCTGAAGCAGGCTGTCCTCTACATTCCCAACACATAAAGAATCTTTGCTTTTGCGACAGGAAATCTATAGCACCACTTAGGTTTAATTAGAGCACAGTGACAGATAGGACTTCAAAGCCTAGAAACAACTCAACCAATTGGCCTTACTCCCAAAGCATGTTTTGAGATGTGCCTTGAACTGGGATTCAGTGGGAATATGGGAAATACAGGGTTAGGAGCTGAAGGTCAATGGAACCGTCCCAGTTCTTACCAGCTAAGGATCAAACCAAATAAACCTGTGTGTAAAGTTAAGCTCGCGTTCAGATGAACAAAAACCTTTTTCTATTAAAGCCTGAATGTCAGTGTTACAGAACATCCACAACTGCCTCTGAAGGAAGGAGGAAAGGGAGAACAGTGCCTGGAGCCAAAGATGTGCTGTATGAAGCTGGTCTAGTCCTTTAATCTCTGCCACTCGCTGTCCTGTAGACAAGCAGGCCCTGTCTCAGAGTGGTGTTCTGGTATGTCCGCTAGACATGGGGAGACACTCTGGGTACGGTAATAGAACATACTCAGAAATACACTTCAAAAATGTCTGGCTGTAACACCTCTAAATAGTCATCCTTAAGCTCCAGTAACTCCAAGGTCTTGCTTATCCTGCATAATTTCACATGGCTAAAAAAACCTTAAGACTGCCAAAGAAAGTCAGTGTGTATGCTGCTGGACTTCTTGACTTCTTGTTATGAAAGAGAAGTGAAGCTAGATTTTGGTCCAAAACGTAAAATCCTTATCTTCTCAGTTCTTCTGAAACAGAAGCATTGACATCTTCTTTAAATTGAATGGTGTTGTGACAGAATCCCTTAAAATCACAGTACGTGTCAGGAATGTTGCTCAGTCTAAATATATTGTTCTCAGTTTTGTCACCTGCAGTACAAAATGTAAAGGGAAAACTGAAGCGAGGGGATTCAGCATGATGCTTGTGCAGTAAATGTTTATTACAATATATGATGTGAATTAGTAGCCCCAAAATACTTTAAGTAAAAAGATAACAAACACCAGGTGAACTATTTAAATTACATTATTTAAATAGTTGGGGGGAAAGAGCCAGGTGTTGGGGGAAACTAAATTTCCTGAACAGGAAAGGAAAGCAAAGGCATTTGCATAATAAAGCAAGCTTTGTCCAAGATGGTTTTCCTGAAGTTTCATTTGCATTTTCACTGATACCTGGCAGGGGAACACAGTGATATCACTGAATTGAGTGCTAGGAAGAAACTGAAGGAGGGTACCAGAATCTTCTTTGAAGGTCCGTTCATATTAGAAGGGTCCCAGATTTGTTAAGAAAACAACTTCAGAGGAGAAGTCAAGAAAGGAAGCCAGTGCTGAGAGTGATACCGAGGGTGGAGCGAAAGGTGTATGCTGGCAGCATGCCCTCAGCTCTGACTGCTGGGAGCCAGGCCCCAGGACTGACTGACCCCCCTCTGGCGGCTGGGAAAATGATTCTCAGGGATATGCACAGGCTGCTCTGTGTTCACTTTAACTTCTCGTTTTTCGTAAATACAAACTCTTTGCTAAAAAGCTTGATGTGATTACATATCAAATCAGTGGTCTCAGGGTAAACTGATTAGAACTGACTATATCTATTGCCAGTGGAGCTACAGGTCTGCACACACCAGCAGCTTACTCTCAAATTGCTTAGCTCCCGGAGCCTGCCTGCTTAAGCTCATTGCAAAAAGTTTAATTTGGGATGCAAAGCAAATGAGGACTTCAACACTTGGAAAGTAAATAAATCAGCTGGAGTATTATACAATGAGGTAGGTGCCCAGTATGCCCAAACAAAACTGAGGCCCTACTCTGGATTAAGTTCTTTTCCTATATTTCTGTTTTCATAATAGATCATGGACATGGAATCATTCTACTTAATTTAAGCATGTAACTGTAGGCTCTGTATCATAACGTTTGGTTTGCTACTCCTGCATTCAGTGAGAGAAGGGTAGGGAGGGATTCAGTCTGTGTTTTATCTGAGCCACATTTTGGTGTTTATCTTTCTTCTGGTTGGAGGGGTGATACAGGGATCCCTTTACTGACTTTCGAGTATAATCACCTTATTTTACTCAAATGACAAAGTGAAATGAATTCAAAACAAAAACTGCATGGAACTGATGTCCGGCATAGGTTTCATTGCAAAGAGAAAGTGATGTTTTAGAGAAAAGATTGGAAGAGAATGAGATGAACATTCCTAAGCCTGGGGGAGTTCTGATCTGTATTTTAAGCTGAACTTTTTAGGGCAAAGCCAGAATTAGCAAATCTCATGTGCTTGGAAAATGGGCTGGCAAGTGGGGTAGTCAGACTGAAACCATTTTGAAAAGCCAGCTCTTGGTCTCTGTTTCTGAAGTTTTGTAAAATCTTTCTGCCCTATATGTGTTTTGTTTTTGTTTTTCCTGGACAGTAGAAATCCTGTAGTGTGTGAGGATGAATGACTTTTGTTACACAAATACGAGAGAACAGAAGTGGAATCAAGCAAGCAGAATGAAAAGATTGCAGTGGCAGTATAGAGCCAACTTATTGTCCTCATGATGGAAGAATAGTTTTCTAATTGTTCACGAAACCTAATGGAAGCCATATTTTGGCTGTAAATAATTCTCAGGAGGGACCATTGTGAAGTCTTACCTCATCTCTCTTACTTTACTAATAGAACATATCAAATATTCAAAAGCAGGCACGCCCTAGGAAGCTCAAAGCGCACTAAACCACTTGTCAGTTTTGGATACTAGAGAAAGATGGGACTGTCCAGAGGTTTTTTTGGCGCATCACTGACCTGTTGGAAGCCAGTGCAGCTTTATCTTTGTTACGTGTCAGTTGTGAGAGGAGAGGATAACTGGCAGAAGGTAAAGATTATGAGGACAGAATCCAAGAGCCAAATAATTACGGTTTTCTTACCCACAAGACATCATGATATTACACCCAACCATAGTGAGGGAGAGGGGTTTGAAAATTAACTCCAGTTAGCCTCTGCTTCTGAGTGACCTGTAACTAAAAAAAAAAAAAAAGGAAATACCACGTCTTGCATTTTGTCCATGGAATCTCTCCTAAGTGGTGTAACCATTTCAGTCCCGGAGATCTGTATTCTAGAATCCAGTAATACCACCCAAATCAAAGTTACCATCTTAAATGTCAAATTCAGCCTGCCTTTTGTCTCTTTGGTGTGCGTTAGTTCTGACACCTGGTGGGGCACACCCAGCACAGGACTTCTCGTTGCCGCATTTGGCATTGGCATCACCCATCTCTCTGCCTGGGGAACGTTCCTTGTCTCCTCTCTTTCCCAGATCCCCCGAGTGACAGTGCTTTCCCTAGGGTTAATTAAGGGAGTGTCCAAGCTGAGCCTCGTGCAGGCCATTGGCAAGCCGCGTTGCATTAGCTATGAAGGGAAGTTACCCCAGCCATTACAGTGGCTTACAGATCAGGGGATTCAACTGTCTTTTTTTAAGTGCTTTTTTTTTCTGATGTTAATAGTAGGGTCATGGTAAACAGCACTATACATTTACCTTTCATCTCTCTGCAATCAAAAAATCATATGGCATATTGGTATCAAAGGCCAGTCTGGGGATTTTAAGGGGAAAAAAAAAAAAGCCTGTAGCCTAGGTTTCCAACTCTTAAGGGTGTTTTTCACTAGAGGGTTAATCATTGTGTTCTATTGTATATCTTTAAATTAGTTTTAATAAGTTACGTCACATGATTTACATCAGCTCATGAGGTAGTAACTCTGTAAAGTACTCCCCTGAAACAGTCGTCTTTTTCTCTTGAAGGCTAGAAAAAGGTTTTCTTTCTGAAGTGTCATCAGAGCCTTTCTTTGGGGCTTCCATAGCACCCATCATTAGCCATGACTCACTATTTTTCAAGGACCTGCAGAAACAGTGTTATAAAACTTGCCTGTTGATAGCAGCTAAGCAGGTGGTGAGCTATACTGTGCGCTCTATTAGGCTCCACAAAAACATGTTCGTATTACTGTCACCTCCTCCCCATTCCCATCCCACCTGTTTGGCTCATCTGCTTCATTCTGCCTCATCTTATAACTTGTCATTAGTCTGCCTTGTAAATTCTTTGTGGCAGAAACTTTTTCTTTAGACATATATGTATGTGTGTATAGAGAGGGGGAGTACCTACCACGATCAAGCCCAAGTTCTTTGCTGAAGAGTATGGGCCCGATCCCAATACAGAAAATAACGCTAATATTGCAAGGCTTTTTCTTATGCATCTTTTGTTGACAAGAAGCTCTGCCACAGGAACAGCTCTGTCTCATTTTACAGGATGTTTCCTTTTTTTGAACCTACCTACCTTTTGTCTAATTATGGTAGCATGAATTTCACCCAGTCTTCCCCTAATGAGCAGAAGCAGCAATGCCATGAGTTGCTCAGCTATAACCTTGTACTGTGGCTTGGTGCCATGAGTGAAGCAACATTGTAGAGGCCCACCCTTCAAGAATAGAGCACATAATGTGTTTTTCTCGTAGAATTGTTTAATTTTCTTCACACAGAAGAATCATACATAACCAGCATGAGTGTACGCTAAAACCAGGGTATGAGTAGAACACACAGAAGAAACTCCCGGGGCCAGAGCACTGATCATATGTTTTTCTCTCTCCCCTTTTATCATAGAATCATTCAGGTTGGAAAAGACCTCTAAAATCATCTAGTCCAACCTTTAACCTGATATTACTTGCTGTTTTAATTTTAATTTACTGGCCCTGTTTTTATTGTTGTAAAATTACTTTACACTTTTATTACTGTTTTTAATAAAATTCAGTGGATATCTTGATTTGTGTTCTTTGTTTTCAACAGCTAAAAAACGTGACAATGGCTCCACTACCCAATGCTGAATTAGTTCAGAATTCTTTGCAATTACTTGCTTTTCAAATGTGCTTTGCAGTGAAGGTGCTATATCAGAGCTGACTGATGCTCGGGAGTTAAGTACATCAGCTCTGAGCACTGCAAGGTCAGCAGAATATTTTGTTGTCTTAAGAAGAAAACTAGTATTTATTTCTTTATGGCTGTGAAATTTACATATTGGTCAATTCAGAGACATAATTTTTTGCTTTATTTCTGTCCAGATCTGCATGGCTGATGCCTGGCATTTTGCTTATGTTACTCAGGGGAAGTGAGCAGAGCAGCTGGTATGTATGTGCCTATTGGGCAAGTCTGGAAATTCCGGACATCTTGCAGCCCAGCAAGACTTAGAGATTTCTGGAGGTCTTGACCTAACATTTTCAAATTCCATTGAATACAACATTGTAGGCAGTAAAAGAACATATGTAGGGATATTCAGATTCGTGTGTAACGGTCCCATGCATTAGCTTTAGAAATTCCATCGAAGAAGGCCTATGCCTTGTACTATCTCTCACTTGTTACTGCAATTCTTCTTGTGTTTAAATCGAGCATTGCTCCTGTCTGGGTACTCCTGGGCAGGCAGTGAGAAAGCAGAGCTGTGGCTGCACGGGTGGGATGCTTGGGCTGTTAGCTTGGAGGTGTTGAACCTGGTAGCCAGTGCAGTCTGTGAGATGTAATTAACTTCAGGTAAAAAAACATAAATGTCTCATCTGGAGCCTCAGCAGCCCATGCATGAGATGCTTATTGTGTTATTCTACTTGGAACTAAATTTGGCCAAAGAAATTACTTAAACGAAGAAAACAGAAAAAAAAATCCAAGTGATAAGTATGTATCATAACGGGTGCTAAAATAATGGCTTACACCTACTTCTTTATTTAGTTACTTATGTATTATCTTTATTCTTAAGAGTAATGATGTAAAAGTGCTTTTTTCCAAATGTTAATTTAGTTCTCTGCAGATGGTAACCATCTGTTAAATGACAAGTCATTTACAGTATTTGATTAGCACTTCATATAGCTTGGATGGACTTACTGTTACAATGTGTAAGTATAGTTATTGAGGTGAAACTTGCTAGATTTGTTCTTTTCCTGTTGCTGTTCCAAAAATGAAAAATTTCAAAGCTAATGTTAAGCCACAAACCTCAGGCTCATACAAGTAAACAGATCTCTTGGGGGCTGCCAATACTCTTTTGTTTACTGTAGTGGTTTTTTTTTCTTCTTAAGTAAAAAAAAAAAAAAGTATTAAATTGCAATGCAGCTTAATATTACTATTTTAAAGTGATTTTCTCTGCATGAACTGCACACTGTTTTTTCTAGTTTGATCGCTGACAAATAACCACAATTTGTCCATAAACTAAGCAAGTTCTGATGTATTTCATGTTGTTTTCTTCTAAAGATTTTTTTCAAGTTATGCTGCTAAATTTTAATGTACTGGCCCTGTTTTTATTGTTGTAAAATTACTTTACACTTTTATTACTGTTTTTTAATAAAATTCAGTAGATATCTTGATTTGTGTTCTTTGTTTTCAACAGCTAAAAAACGTGACAATGGCTCCACTACCCAATGCTGAATTAGTTCAGAACTCTTTGCAATTATATCGTTACCTGCTTCGATGCTGTAAGCAACTTCCCGAAGAGAATATTCGTCAGCATTACAGACATGCAATCAGGCAGGTGAGAAACATATTTCTTTTCATTGGTGGAATTCAGAGTTGTGTGGTAGTTTCTTTTTTGTTTATTTTCCCCCTACAGTTTGGACCAGCTTCTTAAAACTTTGGGCATGTAAAATTTTCTGTAAGCTTGAAACCTTTGTGGATTCAAAGGGTTATGCTGGGAGTGTGTGAAGGTGCATTTCCTTTTGTCTGCTTTGAGTCTGAAACCTTCAATTTTTCCTTTGCTTTCATCTCTACTTCTTGTGTTAGTTCAGAGTGAACAACAATTCCTTATTCACCTAAACACATCTTTTATGGTAACACTTGCTAGTTCCTTGTCTGTTACTTTTTTTTTTTCAGGACGGGTAAATCTCATCTAACTGTTTATATGGAAGTCATTTCATGCCTTTGATGTCCTGTGTCATTTGTAGTTTTACTGTACCAGACAACTTCAAGGAAACTTCACTATTCAGCATTTTACTTAGGTGCTGTTGAATTCAGTAGGATGTGAGATGCTTATTAAATTTGGTCATGTACTTTGCATTTCCACGTAATGAAAGGTATCCTAGAATCATAGAATGGCTTGGGTTGGAAAGGACCTTAAAGATCACCTAGTTCCAACCCCCCTGCCATAGGCAGGGATGCCACCCGCTAGATCAGGTTGGCCAAGGCCCCATCCAGCCTCGTCTTGAACACCTCCAGGGATGGGGCATCCACAGCCTCTCTGGGCAACCTGTGCCAGTGCCTTACCACCCTCTGAGTGAAGAATTTCCTCTTAATGAAGAATTTCCTCTTAAATCCTAAATTCTTGAGGTTCCTCCTAAATTCCTGAGATACCTTTACCTCCTAAAGGTACCTCAATTGTTGTCCTGAATTGAAGTTCTCAATAGTCTGTGATCATCTTCTTGGTATTTTTGCTGATGGTGTTTGAAAGGAATAAAATACTTAATATGAAATTGCATTTACTAAGCCTTGTTATGGAAATAGCATAGTCAGGTGCTATGATGTATATTTTTACCTTTTCAGATAAAAAGTATGTGTGTACCAAATTTTCTTTAGCATTTAAAAGGGATCCTTATTTTGACAATTGTTGGTCGTCAGTGTAACACTGATCAAATGTTGCAGAGTTTCAAAGTTCATGCGGATGAAGACAATCCTGAAAGGATCCAGCAAATTATCAAGAGAGCCATTGAAGATGCCGACTGGGTCATGAATAAAGTAAGTGCATCAGATTGTTGAAGTTTTGCTCTGACTTAGTTCAAATCAAAGAATAAAACATTGCAAAGTGAGTTAGGAACAGCAAACTGTTCTACTGTCCTGGACATTGAAGCACCTGAGTGAAAGGCAATAACCTAGCTGCTAGGGGTTTATGAATTTGATGGTTCTTGTTTAAAAATTCTTCTTTGTCAATATAAATTTAAGTGTATGTTTTAGAACCAATGATGCTTTAAATTGATCTCTGTATAATTTTTTTTTGTTTCCTTTAAAAATTATATTAAATTTCAGCAGTGGTGACTAATAAGTTTATCACAGAGGAACAACACAAGTCACAGTTCATTGTTACACACTGGCTTTTTTCCTAACAGGAATCTGTCCTCTGTTGATCAGTTTACATAAATTCCCTGAATGCTCTTTTCTCGGGTCTTACCTGTGACTGCATGGATCAGGGTTAGACAACATAGTGGCAAAATTGTGGTTATCAGTTCACTCATGCCGCAGTTATCACCAAGTGGAAATGCCTCTACTGTCACAGCACTGAAATGTATCACTCAAACTGTCAGTGCCACAAGGTCCATGTCAAAATATTATACTAGCAGAGGAGAAGTAGATTGACAAACTGGATTCTTAAATAAAAGAATGCCATTGGACATCTGAGAGTTGCATGGACTTTGGATTTCTCAGAGTATAATGAAACAAGTCAAAAATTTAGCTTGCTCTAAGTGTCTGTGACTTAATTTACTAAATGACTGCTAAATCCCTATCTCTGCTAGTCCGTGAAATCCAAATAAGAATTGTTACAGGAGCAAGCACAGATTAGTCATAGATTATAAATTTATAGCAGTAGCTAAATCCCAGCAGTTACAGTCTAGTAAATAACTGTCTGTGCCTGAATCTGATTTTGTTCTCCCTACAATTATGAAAAGCCTCATCCTGATTCTGCAGCAGATTATATTGTACTTAGTTATATTGCCAGTTTTCCAATGGTGCAAGATGAGGATCCAATTCGGTGTCCATCAAAAAGCAAATGGCTCCATTATTTTATATCGCAGAGGGAAAGCCTATCGCATCTCAATCTAAATTAAAGGAAACTGAGACAATTTTGTGTAGATCATGAATAGGATTGTAAATTCTTGTCGTTATAAATCATTAATTTTAGTTACGTATTTTTTCCCTCTTTTTTTTTCATTGCAGTATAAAAAACAGAAGTAGAAGAAGGATGAAGACAGGAATGTCATTGGTAAACATCGTTAGAGGATTTGCAGTCAAATAAGTCCAGTGCTATGTTATTGTCTGCTATTTTCCTTTATATAATGCAAATAAAATAATATTTCTGAAGTTATTTGAGATAGTAGATAAAATGATACAGTCTAGGTTCAAAGTATTTAGCATGCATAATCACAAACCTTAGCATAAAGCTCAAACTTCCCTAAGATTTGCATAGCACAGAACACTTCTTGGGAAAACTTACTGAGCGTGACAATATAATGCAGTACAAGTCATTAACAAACAATAAATAGTGCTCTGGCTTTTGTTCATATCTGGTGAATTAGAGTCTCATCTGAAAGAATTTAACCAGTATCTGAGCATAAAGGTCTGTCCTGAGAGCCTGCAAACTTGTGAAATGCTCGTTTAGGTTCAGAGCAAATTTCTATTTCCTTGATTATGGATTAGATTATACTGTTAGTTAGGCCTGGAGAAAGGCATAGCCTACTCAGTGGAGAACGTTCCCCTGAGGATTTTAAGCCCATCTAAAATTTGAACTACAGTATTTACACTCCTGTTGATAGCAAGGCTGATTTAGTCTCATCTCTTGCTTTTCCTTGCTTATGGATATCTTCATTCTACTTTGTAGGTTTGCACTTGAACTGATTTCTGTCTTTTTGTATTTAAATATAGGTGCCTGCCCCCTGTGACCCTAGGCTCTAAAATCCCATTAAAACAGATGCCATTCAGACGGGTTCTGTGCACTCCATGGATCACTGGAAATATGTAGTCTTGTGCAGATATAAAGGCTTTCACAGCTTTTTGCAATGTGTAATAAATGGCATTTAAAAACGTGAGTCTGTGTCCTTTTTAAGAAGACCATCTTTTTGCTGCCTTAATAGATTTCCACCAGGAAAAACTCAAAAGAAACACTAGGTATCTTAACTAAAATTAATTTAGGGGTGAAAGTTTCCTTTTGAAGCATTAGCTGTAGTTTTGAAGCTTTTAGCTGTACTTGGAGCTTTCTGCCTCCAGGTGGCAGTGCATGCTGCTATGCATACCTGAAGTCCTAAGCGTTTGGGGGTTGGATTTGTTTGCTTTTACTGTTTCTGAATTGTTGAGCTTCTTCACCTGCCAAAAAGGAACTCAGGTGCTAAGCCAGATCTGTTCTGGGCAGATTTTATTTTTTCATGCAGCCATGAAAGAAACAAAATTCCAGCTCCAAGTAGTTAAGCAGAATTTCAGACAAGTGCTATAAAAGAAATGAAGGCCATATGTGAAAGTTTATACAATAAAGTACTGTATCAGAAATTTTCCTTTGTATTTGCTCATCCTAGGCCCTACTCTTCAAACATTCCTTCACTTGTTATTCTTTTCTCTGCCATCCCTGCTATTGTCCTCTCTCTAGTCCTTCATCTTTTCACCTCATCTTATACACCTTCAGCTTCTGTAGCTTTTGTCCCAGATCTTCTTTAATTCTGGTCTTTCTCGTCTGGTCCCCTTCCACAGTTCTTTCTCCTTCACAAATCCCTTTCTGATAATTTGTAGAAGCATTAGAAGATACTAAGGTATTTTTCTGGGGCCACCCTTCTACTTAATTTCAAATAATAAAGCACGAAGGTAATAGAGTATCTCAAGAAAATAGGAACAAGCTTTTCTTCATATGGGCAAAATTACTTATCTTTCTGTGTAAATTTTTGGAAAGTGCATCTGTTTTAGTTTATCCTTCCAAAATAATTTGATGCAAGGTACAACACAGAAAATTTCAGCCATGGCATTTGGAAAGGAATATACAGTATGAAACCAAACACTAATAAAAAAGCTCAAACAGATTTGATGATAAACATATGAATGTGCTACCTTTAATCAAGAGCAAAAAAACAGCTGACCCGTGCTGTATTCCAATTCTATTATATATATTCTGTCGTAGTGTGGAGATGCACCGACAGCTTTATATTGTTGCAATAGTGAAAACATTAAGACCCAGTAGCAGTAGCAGTGTATGGAAACATGGTAGTTTCCTGAACTTTAAGTGTAGTGTGCTCAACAACACTCCGTTGCTTTCATTATCTAGCTTTATGTAGTGAGAAGCATATTGATTTGCTTAGTTACTTAATAAGATAATTGCATGTGTTTATATCATTCTTACATGCATGTTATTTAATTTGTCGATAGTTCAACAGGGAATACACCATGGAGCTGGAAGATGCAACTATGGCATGTCTGCAGCTCCAAATGTCTGAGGTGCCAGCTGAGAGATGGGAACATCAGACCCAGAGGTATGAGAGCTCTAACTGGTATGGCAGGACCAGGATGTGTGAATTTTAGTCTTTGGCAACTGGTAGAGCGTGCAGTTCTTTGTAGGGTGAAGAGGGGGAACACAGTTGCTGAGGCAGGAGACATGACTAAATGTTTTGACAGTAGTGATTCAGGGCATGATGAGATGCCTGAGTCATTTTCTTTTATACAAACATAATCTCATTTTCAAAATAAAAAACCTTTTAATAGAATGGGAATATGATGTAAAGATAACTTTATTTACTCTGTTACAGAACAGTTAATTTCCTTGGTAGTGGGGAAATGATGCAAACAATTTTTTACTTCCTTGTGATAGTGAAAGTAACCCTGCTTTCTGTCTAAGACAGACATGTTTCTCTGATGACTGGACATTCATCTGCATAGCTGAGGCTTTCCTCCTTTCAACACACAAAACACATTCTGTTCTTCAGCAGCATAATTTGGGATGAAAGATGTTGTTTTAGCCTAAATATAGATGACAATCTGAACTCTAAAACAGGATTTAAGCGGAGATTCAATACTTTAGACCAAAATTATTATCCGCAAAAACCTCTACTCAGAAGTCATTTGATCCTGGATGTGCCCAAATTTACCTGTCACTCTCCTGTTTGACCTGAGAGTTTGTGCAGTAAATAGAGTTCTCTTCATCAACTCTGTGCCTTTCTGCCACCCAGCCTTGCTGAGACTGAAGGACTGTTCTCTGTTTCACCAATGTCTTAATTTGGTGTTAATCCCACTGTGCATTAACTGTCAATTATTACTGTGCATTATCTGTCAATCACTGTAACAGGGCCCAGTGTGGGAAAGACTTGTACAGTCATAGGCATAAGTTGATTTCTGCTGCTCACATGGGAATACTTAATTGGTAAACCTCCTCGAGGGCTCTGATGGCAGTTGCAAAAAAGCTATCAACCCCCAATAGATTGGTGTATTCATGTTTCCCCATTAATCATTTAGAATTTTTGAAAATAAAGATGTTGGGTGCAAAATAAGTAATATAGGATAAAAGACTGTGTTGAATCAACAGTTGAATGAGTAGTGTAAACTTTTATCACTTTGCAATACTTTTTGTCACTTTTTATCACTTTGCAATACCGGTTAGCGAATATAATACAAAGGATAATGTCAGTAAAAAGGGATAGGCGTATTCCATTTACGAGTTCCTTATTTCAGTAAAAAGAAACCAAAATCTATTTCTGTAACTGTACATCATGCCAGTTCTGGTAAGTAAAGGATGGTTGATAGGTATATGAAATAATTGGATAACTAATGGCTTGCCAGGAGGTCATGTCAAAGCCTCAGGTTTTGTTGGCCCCAGTGATAGGTATTAACAAAGTAAATATTCAGTTACCAATGCTGCTTTCAGTATGGAATGTTATCACTGGCCATTCATCAGCCCGAGAGTTTTTATTGTGTTTACAAATTAACAGCTACATTCTGGAAACAACAATTTTGCAGCTTGTTACTGTAAGACCTTAGGTCAATAACTTCTCCTAAGTACTCCTGTACAAGTTTCCTTAAGTAGCTTTAACTGTACAAAGGTTGTGCATGGGCAACTCTGTCAGTTAAGCTATAGATAGGGTTTCACAGGAGACTTGTCCAAAACAAACATTAAAATAAAGGAAAAGACAGTTGAGAGACTTCTGCTTAATAGGTTGGGTAAATTACTTTTAATTTTTGAAGTATGGAGAAAGATTATTTGTATCCCATTTCAGCTGTGGAAAATGAGAAACAATTTCTAAGCCGTTAGCTCCAGGTTATAGACTTATCAAAATGGAGTCTGAGGCTAGAACCAAATCTGGTGCTTTATTTTCTGTATGTGTAAACATTGGGAACATAAAACTGGAATTTTATGGAAATGACTCATGCAGTACAAATATGGAAGTGACAAGTCTGGAAAGACTGGAACAATGACAATTCACTAGGGAGTTAGTTGATGCATTTTGTTTAGTGTATAGGTTCTTGCTCTTAAACCTGCAAATGTGTTAAGGGGTCGACTTCTATTATTACCAGCCTCAGAGCCTCATGTAGAAGCTTTCTGTTTAGTAAAAATCTTTCTTTTTTTAATTTGCTCATATCAGGTTTTGCTATTTGCAATTAGGTTTGTTAATGTGTGGCTTATCTAAAATACAGGAAAGCATTCTGCACTTGCCATTCGTAAAGAGATGTATATTTATCTGATCACACTGTTATGCCAGAGATGTTACTGATTTCAGTTTATTCTCGCCACTGAAAGTCATTTGAGCCTTGTGGATACTGAGTAAATACTTCCATCCCAAGCCAGGCTTTGCTTAACATCATTTGTCAATAACTGAGTATTCTTTAAATCATTCTTTGAATTCTAGCACTTTGTAAACTTTTCATTTGCTTTGTTATGTCACAGATGTAGTTTTTTGTTTAGAGACACATGAGCTTAGGAATATAATGCTAAACAAAAACATCTTGTCTGTGGCGTTTGGCTTATTTTCAAATGTCATGAGGAAATGGTCCTTACTGTGATAGTATAAAGAGCAAGTGTACACACTATTTCTGAGAGAAATAATATTCACTGTGATCTTTGCTAAGGGTAATAGTTCCTTATTTGTAGGTAGCTTTTAACTTGGCGCAACAAAGGGTGCCTTCGCAAAAAGCTGTGATTAGATGCAAACTGAACAAGTATCTCAGTGGCTGAGTCTTAGATGCTCAGTATCTCTTTGAAATACAGATAACATTCATTATCAGAGTCCTTGTCTTCTAAACTGTAAGCAGTAATCTTTATATGCCCCACAATGTAATGTCACTTGGTATTACAAAATCACAGAATGGCTGAGGTTGGAAGGGACCTCTGAAGATCATCTAGTCCAACCCCCCTGCCGAGCAGGATCACCTAGAGCACCTTGTGCAGGATGGCATCCAGACGGGTTTTGAATATCTCCAGAGAAGGAGACTCCACAACCTCTCTGGGCAGCCTGTTCCAGTGCTGTGACCCCCTCACAGTAAAGAAGTGCCCTCTCATATTCAGATGGAACCTCCTGTGCTTCAGTTTGTGCCCATTGCCTCTTGTCCTGTTGCTGGGCACAACAGAAAAGAGTCTGGTTCCATCCTCTTGACACCCTCCTTTTGCATATTTATATGCATTGATGAGGTCTCCCCTCAGTCTTCTCTTTTCCAGGCTAAGCAGGCCCAGCTCTCTCAGCCTGTCCTTGTACGACAGGTGCTCCAATCCTCTCATCATCTTCGTAGCCCTCCTCTGGACTCACTCCAGCAGCTCTGTGTCCCTCTTGTACCAGGGAGCCCAGAACTGGGTATAATACTCCAGGTGTGGCCTTACCAGGGCTGAGCTGGGGGAAGATCACCTCCCTTGACCTGCTGGCAACACTCCTCCGAATGCAGCCCAGGATACCGTTGGGCTTCTTGGCCACAAGGGCTCATTGCGGACTCATGGTCAGCCTGCAGTCCACCAGGACTCCCAGATCCCTCTCTGCAGAGCTGCTCTCCAGCAGGTCACCCCCAAGCCTGTACTGGAGCCTGGGGTTATTCCTCCCTACGTGCAGGACCCTGCACTTGCCCTTGTTGAATTTCATGAGGTTCCTCTCGGCCCAACCCTCCAGCCTGTCGAGGTCCCTCTGAATGGCAGCACAGCCCTCTGGGGTATCAGCCAGCACAACCCTCTGAGCTCTGCCATGCAGCCAGTTGCCAATCCACCTCACTGTCCACTCATGTAACCCACACTTCCTGAGCTTGTCTATGAGGATGTTCTGGGAGACAGTGTCAAAAGCCTTGCTGAAGCCAGGGTTGACCACATCCACCACTCTCCCCTCATCTACCCAGCTAGTCATCCCATCGCAGAAGGCTATCAGATTGGTTAAGTATGATTTCCCCTTGGTGAATCCATGCTGACTATTCCTGATCACCTTCTTATCCTCCCCATGCTTGGAGGTGTCATCCAAAATCACATACATTTACCTGAGAAGTCTCTTTGTCAAGAACTGTGTTTTAAAGCAAGTCAATAACGCATGGAAATGGCTTTACGCTGTGCTGCCCACTTGGTCAGTTGCTTTGCTGTGGTGTTTCCTACTGCCGAGAGGCTGTGTATTTCTTCTTGAGCATAAGCCAGCTGGTGTGTCTTTCAACTTTTGTATTATTTGATTTAATTTATCTTATACTTCTGTCAAGCCAGATTTTATGAAATAGTGTTAACTGAAATACACAGTAGTCATCAAGTATTCCTTTCAGCTCGTGATTAATCAGGGCAGACATTAAATTAAAAAAAAAAATCTTTGAAGAATACTTTCTGTTTTGCTCATAACTGTTTGCTGATATTTAAAATAGTTTTTTAAAGTTCAGAAGCAGATGGAGGCATCTGCCACTTGCAGGTAACTGTTTAACAATGTTTGGTTTTGTTCTTAGTCGGAGAGGTCCCATCACTCCACACTTAAACAAAGGGGGAAACCCTGTGTGCTTAAGTAACCTGGGAGAGTCTGAAGAGAATTCTGGACCTGGTGTTTGTTGTCCTGACCTAGGACCTGGGAGGCATAAGAAGTTAAGTTCCCTGTTCTGTCATTATTAACCTGGGTGCCTTTTTCCCTAGAAGAATCATATTCTACATTAATCCATTTAGAAAAGGATAAACTTGTGTTTTGAGTCAATAACTTCTGAGCAAAATTTGGCTGGATGCTTAACTGCCTCATATATAGTGCTGTATCAGCTGCTGCCCCCCAGCATTAGGTTGAACCTCTTTGATTCATGGGCTTCCTTCTGCTTGTGTTAAGCTTCATCTGGTTAAAAACTAGTGCGCTGTATGTCCTTCTATTATTGCAGCTTATTTTTTGCAGAGTCTGTGGTATCCTTCCATGCTTCTTGGAAGAATTTTTAAAATAGTGTTTTGATTAAGATTTCCTGCTATTCCACAGAACATTTTAAAATATTTTAAAAGTAGTTTTTAAAAGACATAAAGTTGACAAATTCTTGTAACTATTAGATTGACGTATGTTCTGTATTAGGTAACATCACACAGGATCAGGGATTTTCTCAGTTTTACCTTCATTTTCTCTGTAGTCATTTAATCCTCAGAAAGTCAGCTGTATCTCAGATGGTATGAAACAAGGAACAAGGAAAACAGTGTGTTTCAAAACATCAAACAGAAGTTAGTAGCCTGGAAAATATTATATCATGATGGCAGACGGCTATAGACTGTGTTTGCTGGTGACACCTCCCTGATACTCACTGATCTGAGGACTGATTTTCATGCCTAAAAATAAAGCATTGGTTTTCCACAATTGTGCAACTGCAAGGGCTCTCTTTTATTTTCTTTTTTCTTTTCTTTTTTTTTTTCTTCTTTTTAGAGATCACAAAGTAGTGTTTAATTGTTGTTTACAGTAGAGAATGCAGAAACCTGTTGAGTCTTGGAGAGACTTTTCTCCCCGAGGAGATCTGTGGAGTTTATCTTCTGTTAGCTGAAAGCACATCACATAGAAGGTTGCAGCTTTATAGCCAAGATTTTCAAAAGTAATTCTCATATTGCTTGTAGATACTTAACTTGGAAGACCTTAAAAATTATGCTTGGTGTTACTTTGCTGTTTCACTGTGTTGCCATATAAGATCAGGAAAATAAGATCACTTTTCTGGACTGCTGTTTCATATTCTGTTGTGTCCTTTTGGATTACATGGAAGGGTCTCTCTTTTACTATTTGTGTAACGATGCATAATTGTAACTGCAACCAACAATTAGGGTGTCACGATCAAGACAGTAAGCAACAACTCGTAGTGGAT
Organism: Anser cygnoides; assembly: GCF_040182565.1. Lineage (NCBI taxonomy): Eukaryota > Metazoa > Chordata > Aves > Anseriformes > Anatidae > Anser > Anser cygnoides. The sequence goes on along the minus strand of NC_089890.1, from coordinate 12,172,626 downwards.
CTGGATACTGTTTTTGTTGTGGTCGCTTTTATTTTCATTTTGGTTTGGTTTTCTTTGTTTTTAGTTTTCGTTGTTTGCTTTGGTGGGTTTTGTTTTGCTGTTGTTGCTTGTTTGTTTGTTTGTTTGTTGCATTTAAGAACCAAGGGAATTAGAGCTTTTACCTCTCTGACTGTTTAGGACTTTGTTGACAAGTGACCAAATGACAGTTAAATGGTTATTCCCCTGCTAACATGATACTGAATTGGGAAGATACTAGAATGGTCACCGTCATTTTAAGAAGCATTATTTAAGAAGCATCAGCCTAAAAATAGAGAGAAATCGAAATTCTGCTCCCAACTGACATAATTTTCCAACCAATAGTATTTCACACAGTTACATGCTACTGAGTCTGGTAATTTCTCATTGATTAAATGCAGATCTTCTGAAAAGACACCAGGTGTGTATTATGAAATTTAAGAAATAGTTAATCCCTGCCCTGTGTTTGTTCATTATCCTTCAAGTTCCGTCATAAGCAATAGTGCAGGTTTTACAGCTGATTTAATAATACAAAGAATGTATACAATATGAATGGTAGCATGAAAAGTAACTTGAATGAAAATCCATGTCTAGCTGAGGGAGGAATGGAACCCTAAACTCTAATCTAACAAAGGCACTTTGGTAGGAGCAGATCAGGTAACAAACTGAACCTATAATCAGCTGACTTTACGGTATGCTGTGCTTGTGTGATTTTATTTATTATTTATTTACTACTAAGAATTTATTTTCTGATTTGTGTCTGAAAGAAATCACAGGTCATAATGGTACAGCTTTGGTCTGTAGAACTCTGTAAAATTCTAAGAACCTGGAGTTCATAGAGTGCTTGTTAAAAGAAAAGCCAAGATAAATCTTGCCATTATGCATTACCGAGTTCTGCCTTGGTCTATAAGAACAAAGATATTCTGAATAATTACTTCTCTGGTTGTTTACTTCTCATACTGTTAATTGGTGACCTGATCCAAATCCTCTGAAGTAAAAGGTAAGACCTCTGTGTACTTCAGTGAGCATTCAGTCAGGTTTTACACCATTTTTCACTGCCTTGGAATACTTACAGAAATATACCATGCTTAATCATGTTTACCAGAATTAAACGTGAAATGCTTTTGTTTATCTAATTTTACAAAATTTAGTTTCTGCAGTAGACCAAAAGCAAGTACATTCCTCCTTGTTACAACGGCTAAATATGGGGAAGACATAAGGAGGATTTTAAAGTTTCTTTGACCACTGATTAATTGCCTTCATTTGCCATGCCACATACAATGTTTTGGAAAAGTAAACATTACAGAAGACAGCAGCATGTCTTTTACTGAGGAACTACGCTCCCTTTTTTCTCATTTTTGACTTTGTCAATATTAACACCTGCAGTCTGTTCAAAATTTAGTTGATGGATTGCTGATCATTAAGTTTATACTGTGCTCATCTGTGTTTATCAACATGCACCTGCAGTCTTCCTCCTTGATGACAATGGTCACCAATTCTCCATGGTGCATTCAATTCTGTCAATTATTGGAGGTGGGGTGGTGGGTTTGTTTGGTTTGTGTTGTTGTGGTTTTTTTCTTTCCAAAATTATCATCTAACTGGGTAGGAGTTGGTCTGAGATGAGGAAGGTAGTGCAAAAAAACTACCAAAAGTATTCATGAGCTATCACTTAATTTCTTATCCAGAACTTTCAGACATTGCATGGGCAGAAAGTGTGGATACGTCATTATGTGCTTGGAAAGTCATCGTTACTGATACAGTCGTTCTACCAAATCAAGACATTTGTTAACCGTGAGAATTTGTCTTTTCATTATGAAGTCATTTCAGGATGTCAGTCATCTGTCTTACGTTCAGATTTGCACTTCTGTTGATAAGAAATGCGATTTCAAAACCAGAAGCATGGGAGGAAGTAGAATTAGAGATGGTATATTGGATGATGGCTTTGACACTTCATGGTAATACAGGGAATACTGATCCCCAAAAGCACCACTGGGAAGAATCCTCAGTTTGTAATTAAGTCTTAGAAACTATCTGTTGGTACTGGATTGGCTCAAGCTTGTACAGGAGAAGAAAGGAGGAAATAATATAGTGGTTTTCAGCTTGTGCTGGTCATAGAGCTATCCTGAACTACTTTAACTTTATGGACAGTGTTGTAAAGACACAGAAAATTCCCCTTTACAGTCCCTTCTGCCAAGTATCAGATGACTAAGCCAAAACTAATCATAAAAATAAGATGAGGCAAGAACATGCCAGAAGTAGTATTTCTGTCACTCAGGAACCTTTAAGCCTTGTAAACAGTGAAGTACAGTCTACATCAGCTCCTTTTGCTTAGGTGGCTGTGGCCCAAATATACCCTTACTGCAATAATTAGATGAAACATTTAGACTGCATTACATGATTATTTTACAGCCTATCCTTTTAGGAATAGAGACAAAAAAAAATCTTATGGATAATCAGAGCACCTCCTAATTAATTTGTAGTACTCCTTTCTTTTTATTAGGACTGTTTATTATAGATTAAACCCTACGACTTAGCCCATTTCATAATTAAGTCCATAACTTTCTAGAATCTAACCTTACTAAATTTCAACGCAGTTTTTTCCACATTGTTTTTTTTCTTTTCTTCTTCTTTTTAATAAGTGACTTGTCTAACTCCCAGGTGGTGTTCCCTCTTCCAAGCTTAGATTCGCAGGCTAGTTTTCCTGTCAGGAACTGGGGGAATAAGCGGCGTTTGTCCCAGACCAAACTAAATAGTACAGTGCTAGCCTGGAACCTTTAAAGAAAGAAGGTGGGTTGGGAAAAGCAGCACAATCAGAATATCTGCATCCTTTTCTGCTGGAATACTGTTTCTAGCTTGTGCCCCAATACAAGAAAGACATTGAGAAATGAGAGTGAGTTCAGTGGAGGGACACCAAGGTGGCCAGGGACTAAGGCACATGCCTCAAGAGCAGAGGCTGAAGGAACTGGGCTTATTCACCTGGAGGAGACCCAAGGGACCTAGTAGCAGCTTCCAAGACCTATGAGGAGGTTGCCGAGGAGATGGAGCCAAGTTCTTCACAGCGGCACATGGTGGGAGCATGAGAAGCAATGGGCAGAAACTGAAATAAATTCAGACTGGGTATAGGGAAAAACTTTTTTTGCCATGAGGACATTTTAGCAGTGAAGTAGGTTGCACAGAGATGTTGTGCACTCTCCTTCCTTGGAAGTTTTCAAGACCAGCCTGGATCAAGCCCTGAGCCACCTGCTCTGACCTCATTGCTGACCCTCGTTTGAGCAGGAGGTTAGACTAGATGAACTACTAAGGGAAGGATAACAAAGACATTATGCTGTGAGGAAAAAAAAAAGTACTTGAAAGCACTTTTTTTGATTGTTTCCCGCTACAGGTAATGATCTTTAATCATTTTCTAATGAATTAACTTCCTGCTCTCTTAATCCACGATGGAACAATGTTCCTTCTGTTTGCATCTAAAGTTAACCTGAGTGTATTACCCACTTTAGTATTAAGCAAAAATGTGATTTTCAGTATTTTAAAAGTGTGCCTATGTGCTTCCAAAACAGAACATAGCAAAAATAGATTTCAGGCTTTGGGGATTTTGGTAGAGTTCCCAGTAGACTTAATAATAACCTTTTTGAGAGCTCATTAAACACAGAAGAAAGATTCTCTGTTAGTATTTCATAAAAAGAATGCAATATATTTTGCAATTGCAGCATTAAAAACATATGAAGTCATTCATTTAGGAGAAAGTTATGTGGAAAAGTAAGAAACAACCACATTTCAGAACTCAGTGATGGGACACTGGATTGAGAGAACTCACTTAATGCTCAGACTGACCTTAAACATTAATTTGGTGTGAGTGGTGGGTAAGTTTTCATGTCCTACTAAGCTGAAGAACATGACCCACCTTCCATGATAAAACAGAATTATAACCGTACTTTTTTATAGAGTGGCTAAATCAGCCTTCAAAACTGTATCATTCTCTATTCAACTTCAGTTTTCTGAGCAATTTCTGTGGAAGTGAATTGTTTTCATGATATTTCTAGTATATCCCCATGAGAAATAATAGAGCATTTGGCTGTTTTTCCCTTATATTGTGAGGGGACTGTGCAGTGAGATCAAAATTATGTGTATTTTTTAATGATATTTTCATACCTTTGGATGAAAAACAGCACAGAAATGCAGAATGTAGTTATGCCACAAAAAAAGTAGTCCTTGTGATTTCTTAGGCTGAATTTTAGCTTGTGTTCCATTCTGGTTTAGGTATTTTTAGTTTTTTTTAAGGGTTGCTTCTATACTTTTATACTTCAATATTCTGTTCTTAATTTCAGTGCAGATATTTATGGATTTTATTTCTCGTAACCAGTATTCAAATCTTTTACGGTCTGACCTTGACTAGAAGTTCCGTATCGCTCTGATATCAAGCAGTTGTCGGTTACTTCAGACCACACTATTACTAAATGAAAGCACACCTGCCGTTCTGTAGCCCACTGTTAATTCTTGAGACAAAAACAATCTTTTTGCACATGGTAGTCTTAATGTCACCTTTCTTTACACTACAGCTGTGACAAGCGTGAACTGCAGGTCCCAAGTAGTTTTGCAGTTCTGTTTTTCTCATCCACAAGCAAGCTTTTCCTTACTCTCCAGACAGTGAAGTCTTCAATAGTCTCAATATAATGCAGTTATGTCATGGAGCGTAGGATGTGCAACCCAGCGTGCACAGAGCCCAGCAAGCAGCCACACACAGGCTACTGGGCAACTGCCAGGTTTTGTTTTACCTTCTTGCTTTAATCTGCTAGCAGCCAGCCTCTGCTGCTGCAGCTGGGGCTGAGGATCCTGCGGGACTGACTCACCCAGTCAGTACTTCTGAGAAGTCACTTCAGTTTGTGCCTGGGTGCACGTTGTCTCAAAAATCCGATTATTGGTTGTCTGGTTGCTGTCTCCCTTCTTTACTTCCCCGTCAATGTTCGTGACGTGCACAAATGGAAATTTTGAAAAAGACGGATGATGAAGGGATTTTATGTTATTACTCCACTTCTGTATTTGGCCTGACTCTTACAGCTTGCGGACAGGAAGGGATGGGTTTACGGGCACAGCACTGTAACTTTTAACACTCTCCCTCACTTTCATTTTCACTCTCAGACGTTCACACCATGAAATTTTCCACCCTGCCCTGTCAGCTGATATACAATTTTAGACTTCCTAGATCAGGATGTGGCAGATGAAACATCACACTTATTACCTTAAAATGCATTTTAGTAAACTTTAAGCGTGCACAAAATAAAAAGTGGGAGTCCAGACAGTAGATTTGGGATCATACTCAAATTTGCATATTTTAAAGTGCCGATACCTGAGTCTGTTTTCAATTTTGATAGAAAGTTGCTATCCCCGCTTTATAAGTACATTCCAAAATAATGAAGAACCTAATGAAGATGCTACTGTTAATGATAAATACATTAAAATCCTTTGAAATGGCATGGATGGTCCTTAAAGATGCAATAAGCAAGCAAAACACTAGACCAAACAAATGGGTTTGCAATATTGCAAATTTTAAGGCTGCATTCAAAGCAAACAAATTTTCTTTGGGAAGTGAAAATCCAAACCAGTGGAATAGAAGATGATTAACGATAGTCACTATGAGGAGATATTTGGGAGCCCATTTTTAACAATAGTTGTTAGCAGTATTGATCATATGTTTCATTGTCAGAACCTGGTACTGTAAGGAAGCTTCCAATAAAAACAGAGCATTTATTGCGGTTCCAAAGCACAAAGGCAGAAAAGGATTGGAGAGAAACTCGATTGTATCACTGCATAGATCTTCATCTGAAGACGTACAGTGTCTAAGAGCTAGCTGCCATGGACCGGCTTTTTTGTGGTTGAGGGTGGGATGTCATAAAGAAAGAAAGTGTTCTAAGAAAACCTGTTACATTTTTTCAGCTTCTAAATTAAATGCAGCAAACTGATCAATTTGAAGTCTCACATCTTGATAAAAATTACCAGGTTCATTTTCCATGTCTCCATTAGACATTTAAAGAAGTAGCGAGTTAGAAAGTAAAAAATTCTAGTCTATATTACCGTGTTATTGTCTGTGATGTGCATGTGCACTTGTCACTGTTTCTGTCTCCATCCTGTAGTACAGGGGCATTTGCACCATACTCCACCCAGAAGAGTGGTAAAGCCAGTGACTGAAACAGACCCAAGTGAGATTAGCAAGCAGTGAAAAACAAGGCAAAGAAAAGGTCACCTGTAACCTTTAAGAACTTCTCAGCCTACCATTCCTAGATTCTTCACGATCCATGTGTTGCAAGCTTCCTCTTCCATTTCTGGTACATTTGGCATTCAGTGTAGGAATTTTGGAACTTTTTTTTTTTAGGAAACATTTTTGTATGAGAAGTGCAAAGTTGCTAGTGAAGGGACTTGTAGACTCTGTCCCAAGGTGATATGGCACCCAGTCAACGACACAAATCCTCACTGTTATCATTATTCAGGTATTCATTTACCTCTGAGTTGAAAAAGTAAAGCGAGGCTTTCCAGTGGCTCAGTGTCCCGTTGTGTCAGGAACGATACTGCACAACCAAAGAGAATATTCTTGTCTTCAGATAACTTCTCGTGCATGTAATACATAGTGAGGAGTTGCCAGGGAAGTGATGTCTTTCCTACAGCTAAGTGATGATAACGAGATGGAAAATGTGAATGAAGAGTCATAGCTAATAGATAAAACAGAACGTCAGACCAGAAAAAGAACAGAAAGTGAATGAATGTTCATTAGCCAAATGAGCTAAATTGTTTGTACCATGAAGTAGTCAAGTGTGTAATGAGCATTTTACTGAAGAGCATGAGTCCATTTTCTTGATGTAAACGGTCTTTGATGATGATCTTTGATGATGATTTTTATCTAACCATCTTAATCTTTGGTATGTTATCTCAGTAACTAGGCAGCTTTTTTTTTTTTTCTTTCTTTTTTTTTTCTCTGTGAGTTTTGCCCCTCATACTGACCTGTATGTGTTTTCTGGTGGTTCAGAAATACGTTGGTTACAAGTATCCTGCTGACAGGGCAGGGAGATGGACCAGGTGTCATGTGGAGGTCCTTTGCAACCCTTTTCTAACACTCCTGTGTTACCGGTGCCCTAAGCACCAATTGCCTGGTCAGCCAGTGAAGGGGGCAAACGGCGTGAAGCAGGAAGCAAAGTGCAGGTTTCCTCAGGAAAAGGAAAAGCATAAGGGACAGAGCCAGCAGTTTGTAAATGCAAGTAGAGAGCTTCCACCCTGTCAGAGGTGGAGCATTTGAAGTCAGATCTCCTGAAGTGACAGGTGGCTGCAGTGTTACGTGTCTCGTTTGTGATGTGGTACGGAACGTTTCTGGAAGACCATCACAGGACGTCTTGGATTAGATAGGTAAAGAACATTAGAAGAAAATCCCTAGTGATTTAGGATGAGTTGGGACAACTGAAAATCTTTTCTGTGGGGTTACATGAAGTTAAGAAAATAAGCTTTTGTTATCATCAGCGTCCCCTCAGTGTAATAGTTCATTTAGGGCACAAGTTTGCAGGATCTCGGAGGAGCAACCTTACAAGCATAGCTCCTTACAGCTTCTTGAGCTCATGCAGAATATTGCAATCAGACAAAGAATGTGACTTGGTTTTGAATGAAACTGAAGAAAGCCTGTTGTTGAGGCTACAAACTATAGTTTTGTTTGTGTTTGAAGAAACAAAACCAAATTTGATTAAAAATTGCTGCATGCTTCGAATGCCATTGAATAGGTCAAACATTCTGCTCTGAAAGGATACCTCTTTTGTCAAAGGTAATGCAAGAAAAGCAACCAGATCTTGCGTTTTGATATGGCAGAGGCAGAAGTGGCTTGGGTAGGAAAAGGAATCAGTGCGGAACAGGTTTTCTAAAGGAGGAACTCTCCATGCAGAGTAAGGTATTTGTGGAAGGAGTGCACGGTGAGCTTGTTTAGCTAATCTCTAACTCCACCTAAGAAATGAGTGGTGCTGTCTTGTTCTTGTAATAGTGTTTTGTCATTGATTTGAGTGAGTAAAAGAGCAGATCCTTTTTGAAAAACTGGAGTGATTAAGCAGTTTGCTGAATGGCTGTGTGTCTGCCAATCCTATAAACAGTGCTTATGAGGAAAGAAGATGTTTCTCCTCTTCTGGTCATTCCAAACCTGATCTTTCCTACCTAATCCCGATGTAACCTTTCCTTGTTCCCAGCAGTCTCAAAGCAAGAAGTGGGGATGGTGAGTAATAAAAGCTTAGAAATAATTAAGCATCGCTGAATTCATTTAAATCTCTACTAAGATCTGTCCCTTTTTTAAGGTACTATATTAAGATTCCTTGTGATCTATAGAAAAGTGAGGTCAGATTTTAGAAGAAGGGGAAGGATTGAAACAATTTTTAAACATTGACAAAACAGCAAATGCCAAGATGGATGTAACCTTGTTTTTTGATTTCTCAAGTTTCCTTCAGTTCAGACACTTTCAATTTGACTAGTGAGATGCAGTTAATAAAAACAAAACAAAACAAATCAAAAAGCTGTGTTAAAAAATGTATGGAATATTGATGAGCAGTGAGTGCAAAGAGGCACAAGCACGATACAGTCAAGCAGATGAATGCTCAAACTGCAGCAAACCCAGGACCATTTTGCAAGAGGTTCTTCTCTAGCAGTCCTGGCTGTGATATGTATACAGGTGTATTCACGCGCGAACACATGTAGTCATAACACTACGTCTAAGAGTGCTTTACACAAGCACATAATGTTCATTTTTAAATAGACAAACTGAGATACAGAAAAAAAATGTATTGCCTAAGCTTGTCCAGTAGAAAAGTGACAAATGAAAGAGAACCTGGGATTCTTTGTTTCTCTTATAGCCCTGTGCAGATCTACAGATCCTTGATTAGCACTTGTAAATCTTTCTCTCTTTGTCATTGTAATTTGAAAACAGATCTAAAATGTTTCTTCAACATAGTGTTATTCAGTCATACATAATGCTCACAAACAAACAGCTCAGGCTAAAATCCTTGAGACCATACTGGCACACCACAGTATTTCTGAGCCTGCAGTTGCCTGGGAGCACTTTGTTCTGCATGCCACTGTTGGCTCCTGGATTGCTTGTGGCCTCAAGGAGAAACAAGTAGACCTCAAGTAGAAACATAACTTTGTGCTATATTTAGATCCACATTTTGTCTTAAATTTAAAATCAGCTCAATAGTCCCATCTTCATCGTTTATTTGTCCTTCTGGCATTTACACATAAATTATGTGAATAGTTTATGCTTTCAGGGAGTTGCAGTTTCCTTCCAGTTTGTCTAATATGTTGGAAAAGCACGAAAGAGCAAACCTCACAGGCAGCAATAGCTCGAATAGGGTTTGGAGAGGAAGCAATTCTACAAATACTATACTGAGAAGAGTTCTTTAAAATGGTATCAAAAATTAGGAAATAATACATTACTAAGTGTAAATTCATGTTAAAATACCTGTGTTTAGTTATAAGCACCTGTTTAAATGATTTACTGATACATTCCATAGAGCTCTCTGATACTGTTCAATTTATATAAACTTCTTTATGAAGGTCACAGACTTAGGCTTTCTACAGCCCCTGGCTGAGTGTAGAACAGCCAACCACTGATCTGATCAGTAAGAGTTACTTCAGGATTCTTTTTTTGCATTTTAACATTGCCTGCAAGATTGCAAAAACTGCTCACTGTAATCTATTGCCCTTATCACTGAGCATTTGCAGGAATCAGAACTGCAGCACCCTGTACAGGAAGGAAGGGATGCTTGTAACATCAGGAATTAGTCACAGCTCCGTCTCCAGGCGCTGCAGGTTATGTAATGCAGTAGCAGGACATCAGCTACACACCCTCCCACACAGAAAGAAACAGTGGGAACCTTTAGGGATTCCCCTTTTGTCCACTGTCCATGTGTAGTCTTACTGTGCTATTTTGCATACGTAGCCCTGGAGTATAAAATGCTTGTGCCTCACAGGACGGGTGCAGAGCAGGAGAGGTTAAAGGGAAGCAACTTCCATAGAGAAGACCATCTCCTTGCACATTTGGAAGAATCTCTCACAAAAACACGGTAAGACAACACTGTGTAATTGTTCAACTGACTGTTGATTTACTACAGCTTGCAAAGGGAAATAATTGTATGGCAAACTATTTTTTCCTTACTAGGAGCAAAGTGTTGGAATCAGTTTTCCTCTCATTTCCAAGCTATCCTGCAGTTCTGAAAACTTTATCCCCCTTCCAGCTGTCTTTAAAGGTTTGTGCATGTAACACTTAACATTATAAATGTTCTTTGAACATTTGTTCCTCATTTGAACATCTGTTGTGAAAGCGTAACAAGCAAGCAAGTTATTGCTCTAATTGCCAATGAATGGAAAATGACTCTTCCTTCTCTTTTATTTTTTCTTTCTTACTCTTTCCCTCTTTTCTCTCTTTCTCCTCTCTTTTTTCTCTCTTGCACGGTTTTCTTTTACTCTTTTGTCCTTTCTTTTCCTCTTTCTCTCTTTTCCTCCCTATTTTCTATTTTCTATATTCTTTTTCTTCCCTTTCCTTTACTTTCTTACTTCCCCTCTTTCCCCCCTTTCTATCTCTCTACTTCTCCTTTCCTTCTCTCTTCATTTATGCATGCTATACAATAATATACAGTATGCTTTGTAATAATAAGCACTCACATTGCATCATTTTTTATTTCAGGGTAGTGGTCTAGATTTGTTCCTACTTTGTAACTGTTAAGAAATGCTTATTACACACTATTTCTTTTACTGGTGTTAACAGACAAGTTTTAGCACATTACAGCTCCTGCACAGATAGTTGCATTCATTTCTTTTCCTGTGTGATTTTACAGCAGACAGCATCCTTGTAGACTAGTATATGACTGTTACGTTATGCATACAAACTTTGAGGCTAATTCTTCTTTACCTAGCAATTTTCTAGTTTGCTCTCTTTCTCCTTGTCACACAAGTTTGCTATATTTGTCCTGGCACAAGAATATCCTTTACAGTCAGAAATTAGCAGAAAATCTATGTTAAAATGAATAACAATAAAATCTAACATTTATATAAGAATTATATACAATCTATATTCAAATATATGCTATGTATATATATTACAAAATACAGAATTTGGGATCTCACAATTCTATTTGGCTCAGGCAACTGAATATATTGCAAATGCTCTGGTTTAATAACAAAGCATTATTTTTTTTCTGATGAGAATCATTATAATGTGAATAAAACAGCAAAATTTTACATCCCTTTTCCTTGCAAAAGTATAATGATGAGAATTAACAAAAAAATTAGTAACACTTAACAAACTATTGAAAAACAAAGAACTTAAAAAATACAAGTTTCAAAGTGTCTTTTTTGGAGAAGTTGAGCCTGCATGTGTTTTTCAGAGATACAGATATTGGCTATTTATGCAACCGGGAGACATTTGAAATACCCTTCCCTGTAGTTTAGAATAAAGTATGGTTGCAGCATTACTAAAATTAACATTTCTCCTTGTCAGTGTATCATTACTCTAAGAGTCAAGTAATTTTCATTTTTAAACACAGGAAGTTAATTAGATCAAATCTGTTAGTCTGCTGAGTTTCTGCATCCTTTTAAAGGGAGTTACCTTCTTAGTCAAAAACTGACCTTGTTTTTTTTTTCCTCCTCTCTGAAGTGTTCCAACATCACTCAAAACAAGAGTTCAGCACTGTGAAGTACAATTGTAAATAAAGTATACAAAATGCTGTGCCCATGGCAGTTTGCATTCAAACCTCATGCTGCTAAGAACCAGTCCTCCAAAGAGAAGGATATCAATAATAACGTGGAGAAAGATATGAAGATCCATGGGTAAGATCTTTGTCCTTTAATGGTTTCATAGTTTCTCTTTTGTTTGAAAAGTAAAGATATTAACTAACATGGGGATCTGGAGAAACTAGTAGTGTGTTTCCACTGCAGTAATTTTAACAAAAGAACAGTTGTCCCTGGGGGTCACTGGGTGGTGTTGACTTAGTAAGGTACATTTCAGCTATTGTGTCTAAGTTATACAATTATTGAGGAAACAAATCTTCATGGTTTATCTTTCATACTTCTAAATTTATTTAGTGTGCTCTAATGGTTACATGTATGCTAGGACTTAAGAGGCATATGCATACAATAAAAATTAGCAAAGTATTTAAGTTGATGTAGTATTTCTGTGATACAATTCATACATGGTACTGTATAAAATAAATTGTACATGCATATTAAATTTCCCAGTTTTCAGTCTTCTGCTTATTTCAGTTCTCTAATGCATATAGTTTATTTCTCTGCCTGTCCCCTACCCTTTACTACCATTGCTTAAAGCAGTTCATGTTCAAATGTGAAGATAAGTGAAACCAACTTATTTTGGAAGTGAAAATGGGTGATCACATACTCTTGTCTAGATAAAACCTATAACATATAACTCTCTGAATTAAGGGGTTTGGAGGTCATGGGCTGGATGTCTCTTGGGTGTTTATGAACACCTTCTGAAATTTGGATACCAGTATCCAAATTCAAAAACGGGAGTGCAGAAAGTCAGAGTTAATATTGAAAACAAGGGAAATTAATATAAAATAATACTATTTGCTTAATGAGCTGGAGACTTGAGCTTTCTGAAATTTTCAGAAATTTTCTCTGAAGCTTTCACCCTCTTTGTTTAATTCCTCTGAGTATTTTCTGGTCAGATCATGATCATACAGATGTCCTCTGCTTAGCTTACAGCAATGTTACTCAATCTTTACCATTCTGGGCCCTCTCCATTGCTTTCCTTCCCACACAGAGATGTGGAAAGGGTGTTTGTTGTTTTACTATTGACTTCTAGTCCACTCCATCCCTCATGCTGCTGAGAATGTTTGGCTTATTGACTCAGTGCCACTTCCAGAGACAACTCTGAGCATCAATTTAGTGATGCTACAGGATAACCTAACAAATAAAAACTAAGTATGTTACCTTATACTGAATTGTCTTTGTCTCTTTTAAAGCTTAGTGAAAGATGATGCCAAATTGCACGATCTAATCAAGAAGCAGAAAGAGAAGCCACCTATCATAACTTCAGCAGAGGTCAGTGGTGGGAGAGAGCTGTGTTTAGCTTCATTGACTGATACTGACAGTTCACACAGGTTGTATTTACTGCTCGAAACTTCTCAAAGGTCTCATACAAGGAGTCACTCTGGTTACAGGAGGTTAGGACTGCTGTGAGGTCTTTGGATGAAAGATCTTTTCTGAATAAAAAGATGCTTTGGTAAGCCTTAAAGGAAAGAGATACCAAGGACCTGGACTGGAGTGCCAAACTCCTTTATTTGCCTTTACACCTAAAACCCAGCCTTTAGTAACAAACATGTCCTTTCTCTAATTTTGTTTGAATCACTGTTTTCCTGAGACTGTGACTGTTATGTTAAGAAGCCTTAATGAAATTAAAAAGATGTTTGCAGTGGCAAATATTGTTTGGTTAGTAGAAAAATACTTAACATTTTGGCTATTTCATATCAAACTGTGGATCGGATCAATAGTTTTGTAATCAAATGAATGTACTCATGTTGGAAAAGATCACATTTCTGCCTAGTTCATTGTAGTTAATTTTTGCATCCAATGGTCAAAAAAATAAAAATCAAGCATTAAGATATTTGATAGGTCCGAAGACAGTGTGTATTTTTATCTTTTCTTTGGCCAGAAACCCCCAGTAAATGGTATCAAAGCTTCAAACCAAATATCAAGATGTCCAAGACATCTCAAAGTAAGAAACTTGGAAAATGGATCCAGCTTTCTTGACACACTACACCTGACAGCAAAGGAGGTAAGATGCAGAAACCTGAACAGTGATTTTTCATACCTTTGAAAAGATCCATAGTGCAACATTGCTTTTAACATTTGATTGTTTTCCAGGTTATCAATTGCCGCACCAAAGCATGCCAAGGGGCACTCATGACCCCAAAGGGCTTGGTGAGGGGCACTAGAGATGGGCCAGTTCCTCTGGAAGAGCTTTTACCTCAGGCAGTAGACTTTGTCAAGCAGTACTACACTTCATTTAAAGAGTAAGCCAACTTTATCCTCATTTTTGGTATAAAAATCCTCTACCTAACTACCTACCTGTGTGTGAGACTAGGCTGCTTGATTTCTTCACAGCTATTGGCAGCTATTCCATTACATAGTATGCATTCCAAAAATGGATATGGATTATTACAAAAGGCGAACAGAACTATTACTGCACATCATATGCTCTGTCTGCCAATCTCAGTTCTGGGGAATACAGGCATGGACACTTTACAGCACATTCCTCAGCCCTATCTCTTCTGAGTGTGTTGCATTATAGCACATCATAACAAGCAGCTTGGTTTGGACTCTTTCAAAATGTTACCTTCTGTTTTCTTAACATTGGATGCTAATGGGATTAGCTCCTACTCATACTAGTCTTAGACATATAGATAACGTGGATAATGCTTTTGGTTTGTGCTGTTCCAAGCATCTTTTCTCTGTGTTCTTTTATTGTATGTTTTGTCTCTGAAGGCTTTGGCCACAGGGTGGAAGAACGCTGTCTTGCTTCTCAACCTTGCTTTGTGCTATCGTCAACATAAGCTTACTGAGCATGCTGAGAGAGATGCTCTAGCTTCAGAATAGGTTTGTGTTTTTGCAAATATGGAGATGGTGCAGAGAGATGTCACAGGAAAAGCTGGAACATCTGGTTTAGGTCCAAGAATTTGCAGTGACAAAGTTTTCAAGTGACAAGCTTTCAAATCACAATTCAGTGTTTGCTCATTTCATTATAAAACAGTATTGAATTTTCAAAGGGACTCAGCCACATATTGGCTTCTTCTTTAGACACTTTGATCTCTTCTACAAGGCTTTCTACCAGACAAATCTTTCTGAAAATCCCCATCTTACACACAGGCTGTGCTCACATGCCAGAGTATTGCATTTGCACATCTCTGTGTTTCTGCCCATGGCTGTTTGATCACATTGATTTACACTATCTTATATGCTTGCCCTTGATCTTTCATCTTGTTGAAAATGTGAAAACTCTCAGACAGTGCAGGCTATTTTCATTCTGTCTGTAGGCCAACAAAACAATTTTTGTCTGTTCTGTGATAAATATTTCCAAATGTTTTGACTTCATTCTCTGTTATCAAACGAAAGAATTTTAGAGTTGGTTTCCCTGACAAAGGAACTGCTCAGCACTTCCTTTTTGGTATCAACTTACTTTGCTCAGAAGACCTATGTCCCTGTGAATAGAACTTTGAGAGTGCAGTCACTGTACTTACACTTTTAGGCTGAAGCTAACCTGTTCTCTAATTTTTATTTGTTTGTGTTTTGACACTTTTTACCAAGCTAATCTAGAAATTTTAAATTTAAACTGAAAATTTGTACAGAAAAACTTTTGATCAATCCATGTACATACTGGGTGGTGAAAGGACAGTGTTATTACTGAATTTCTAGTATGTTACTTTCATTAGGCCAGTAAGCTCTGTCATTTGCACTCAGTAAGGCCAGTTCCTAAATTATGAAGCCAAGAAAAAATATCCTGATTAGACTTCAGTAAGAGTCATATGTACTTAAGTCATACTTTTAGGGTCTTTTTTGGTAAAAATCTCAGAGCCTGGACTATTGCAGTAGATAACAGCTATGCTTTGGGGACAAAAGTGTGATGCAGTAGAGGACATAGGGAGCAGATGGTAACTTTTCACACCTGAAACTGACTTTTTGAGGTAATGGATGCTTTCATAAATGATAGAGTATTTTTTGTCTACTTGATTCATATCCAGACAGTGTAGATTTATAACAAGGACAGATTTCTCAGTGTATATCCAAACTTGCCATATCTCAACCAACGTAGATACCCATCCCCTCCCTGGAAATGGGCTCTACCTATATCCAGGCAGATAAAATCATCAGTGAAAATGGAAGTCTCTTGCAAAAGGATGGCTTGTACTCTAAAGCTTTCTGGCTTCAGCAATGCTTGGGCTCTTCTTCACCCAGAACATAAGGAGAGTCTGCAGTTTAAATTAGTTTTCTAAGTAGTGATATTCTTATTGTTTCTTTTCATGGCTGTTTCCTGTTCAACAGGTCAAAAATAGAAGAACACCTGGCCCGACTGGAAGCAGTGACCAAAGAAATAGAAACAACAGGAACCTACCATCTGACACAGGATGAACTGATCTTTGCTGCCAAACAGGCCTGGAGGAATGCTCCGAGATGTATTGGGAGAATCCAGTGGTCCAATCTACAGGTAACCTATGAGTCTAGAAATTAAGGCCCAAATAGCTGTCTGCTGTAAATCAGAATGTCCTTTACTTTGGTAAAATTTGCCAGTTGCTTCAACTAAGGACTGCTCCCTCCTGTACATATTGTAAAATCAACATTTTTTTGTACTTCTCTACTCCATACTTGAATAAAAGCCTGTGTAGGAATGCTAGTTAGGAACCAATTAAGTCATGGAAACATGTGCATGTCTTGGACCTTGAAGGATTATTATGTGTGAAAATAGTACATATAAGTACATATAAGAAGAGTAAAAATAAACTTTCCCTAGTGGAACTACAAGTAAATTGAGAAATTGTTCATTTTTCATGTTTTACTTAATCTTTTCCTTTTTCGTTTTTTCCTTACAGTGTTTTACTTAATCTTTCCTTTCTGTAGCTGTGTTAGAAAAATAATAAGCTTACATTACTCTTTCAAAATCATTTTTTTCTTCACCTTTATTTGGGAAACATATAGGTATTCGATGCACGTGACTGTAAAACAGCCAAGGAAATGTTTGAGCATATCTGTCGTCATGTTCAGTATGCAACAAACAATGGAAACATAAGGTATGCCTGTATTTAATTTGAATTTTAAATAACGAGTATCACTTCCAGGTCTGAATTCAAAACTCCACAATAGGCCTGAAATGATCTATCTAAATATTTTGACTACTTGTCTCTGCTCTTAAGTCTTCTGGTATTCACACGTTCCTCCCATATGTACCATCAACTATTTTGAAAGTTATAGCTTTTATGGCTGAAATTGCAAAAACTTTCATAATCCTGGGGAAAAAAGATGATTTGAAGATTTGGGGAGGTGGGTGGAAAGAATGGATGACTTTATTTCTACAGATGTTTATTTTAGAAATATAAAATAATTTCAGCTGGCAACAATTTATGTCTTAATAATTAGAATGTGTTTGATGTGCTGCTTTTACGTAACGGGATTTGATCATCTCTCTGGGCAGGTCAGCCATCACTGTCTTCCCACAGAGGACTGATGGGAAACATGATTTCCGTGTTTGGAACAGCCAGCTCATCCGATACGCTGGATATCAAATGCCAGATGGGTCTATCCTGGGAGACCCTGCAAGTGTGGAGTTCACAAAGGTATAGTTCCAAATACAGAATCGTAACTGTTTTCCATCTTGCCTAACCTATCTGTGTTTCATTTATTTTTCTTGCATGTTTATGCAGAGTGGGAGGGAAGATTGGGTGTAAGAAGCAAATGGGGTATCCAGCCCCACAGGTTCTAGGTGCAGGCTGAAGCAATAATTCCTAACTTTCCAATAAAATACTCCCCTCTATCTCAGAACAAGGAGAGCTAAATCTCCCCGTAAGTGAGTTACACAATCTTTACTTGAACGACATGTCTTGGTGCTGTTTGAATGGAAAAGACATCCTTTACCACTGAGAATTTACCTCAGAGAGTTCACATTCTTTTTTCTTCAAATCTGGGGGTAGAGGGACTTCAGAAAATGAAACCCACTTTCTTTACTTACAGTTGTGCATTGAGCTTGGGTGGAAGCCGAAATATGGCCGCTTTGATGTAGTTCCACTCATTCTCCAAGCGAACGGCCAAGATCCAGAAATATTTGAATTCCCTCCAGAAATTATCCTTGAAGTGCCAATGGAGCATCCAAAGTAAGCACACCAGATTTAGATAATTGCATTTTTGCCTCTGCCTCACCTTGGCAAGTTATTAACCTTTGCTTGTGGCAGTCATTTTATGAGTTCTTTGTTAGGATGAAATTATGGTAAATTGTCCTAAAAGATAAAATGCATGTTAGAACAATGAAATCAGATTTAAATTAAGGAAGCCAATAGCATTTCTGTTGGAAATCTTTTTTTTTTTCTAATCTCTATTTCACTCATATCACAAAGTAAAAAAACATAGCTTCTTATGCCAGTGTAATACATATGTGAAACATGGCTGCACTCATAACATAATGCTTTATTGCCTTTCTCTCTTTGTTTCTTTCTTCATCTTTGCATTGGGAGTGGCCTGCAGATAGCAGAACTCTATTATACTGTTCTGCAATCTCTTTAGCAGGCAATTCCCGGTTACCACATTGTAAATGAAAACTTTGCTACAAGCTTTTGCAGATGGGTCATTCTCCCTACAGATAGTACTCTTTCACTTCTTGGACATTCTGCTTGCTGCCTAAAGGAGGAAAAGATACATAAAGTAATAAATCAAAATGCTTGTTTAACAGGTATGAGTGGTTTAAGGAGTTAGATCTGAAGTGGTACGCGCTGCCTGCTGTTGCCAACATGCTCCTTGAGGTGGGAGGCCTGGAATTTACTGCATGTCCTTTCAATGGCTGGTACATGGGGACAGAGATAGGAGTGCGAGACTTCTGTGACGTGCAGCGGTACAATATCCTGAAGGTAATCTTCTGAAGTAGAAGGATTGTGTAGATCTGAGAAGAAGATGGACTCAGTGGGTGAAATGTTTCTGAAAGAAGAGGCGCTATCAGCCTTTACTGGGATGAGTGTTGTATTTACTTCCCACTAACACGTCAGTGCTAATTTGACAGTCTCCTGACTGTTAAGGGCATCTTTAATTGCTGTCAGGATTATGACTGCCAGATTGCATGATTGCTTTTGCAGTGTTCTGCTATATCCGTTCCAAATACCTATCCAGAAAGGTGAAACCACACCTGTAAAAAAATACAGAAATTGCTGTCCTAAAGCAATTTTCTTCCCCATTTTTAACCTGAATAGTGTTGATTCAGGACTTCTGGTCTTTAACTGTACATTTCTCAGAGATGTATTTGCTAGTTCCAGTCTGCTGTTGATAAGGCAGTGGGGTCCTAATTGTTAGCTGCAGGTCTTGGACATCTTGCCACTACAAATTAATGATGATGACTTATAACCAGATGCTGCTACTTTTTAACCATTTAGTCCCAGAGAGCCCTCTCTCCACTTCCCCAAACTGGAATAGCTTCAAGAACCATAACTTCATAATACAAGCTTACCTCTAGTATCAAGTGTGTACTACCATTGCTTTTGCTGGCATAGGATTGACTCGTCCCCCTTCTGTAATATTCTTTTCTGCATATTAATGTGATGAGGTGGAGAAATTATGAGGTCTAAGTCTAGCATAGTAAGTTTGTTTTTCCATTTTCTCTCTCTTTTTCACTTGTAGGAGGTAGGAAGAAGAATGGGACTGGAAACAAACAAACTTTCATCACTATGGAAAGACCGAGCTGTTGTAGAGATAAATGTGGCTGTGCTTTATAGCTTCCAAGTAAGTCGATGAGCCTGGTATCTGGAGAGACATTGAATAATGTGTATCTCTTTTTCCTTTCACTTACAACAGCTTCATACAAATATATTGCCAGTGTACACTCAGTGTACGGGAGGTTATCAATGTAATTCCAATTGAGTCATTCTTCATCTACACCTGGAAAAGCAAAGGAAACCATATTTCCTGTTGTTTCCAGAAAAAAATCTCAGGTGGAGGCAAAAGGGAGAGAAAAAGAAAAGGAAGTAAAGGGCAAGATTGTTCACCCTTATAGCACAGATGTCTAAGTGTCAAAATCTATGTAAAGCCACTGGATTAATTTATTTCATTTGCATTTACAGTTTATTTAAGATATCACAATAATATGAAAGACAGGAAAAATGAATCAAAGGCTTTTCATTCTCCCAGTGCTGGGGAGGTAAAAAGCTGATGTAAAAAAAAATTAAATAAATAAAAGGGACTTAGTAAGAGTCCTTTGTCCAAGGTCCACCTAGATCTTTATGTAATAGTTGCCAATACTAACTATTTCCCAGCATTGTGTAAAGTCCTTGAAATATTAACCAAAGCAAAAAGAGTACTCTATGTCAGGAACAAAATCAGAATGGGTTTTTTAATATATCTGTCTTTTTGCAATTATTCTAGAAACAAAACGTTACTATCATGGATCACCACTCAGCTGCTGAATCCTTCATGAAATATATGCAGAATGAGTACCGTGTGCGAGGAGGCTGCCCAGCTGACTGGGTGTGGATTGTACCTCCTATGTCAGGGAGCATAACTCCTGTGTTCCACCAGGAGATGCTGAACTACGTCCTCACTCCCTTCTTTTACTACCAGGTACGCATTGTCAAAAAAAATAGAAATAAAGATTCTATTAGATAACTTCAGGAGTTCAGATGCTAATATGAAGCATGGAAAAGTCTGAATAAAAAGCCCCTGTTCCTCATACCACTCTTAGTCATGGTATATGCAAATGAAAGTTCACTAGGAAGATTCATAAAATAGCAGGAAATTTCTATTATACTGTGGAAGGTAATATTAGTTTTGTTGAATTCCTAAGCTGCGAGTAAAATGCAATTTACTGCTAGAGACTGATCCAGTATTTGTACAGACAGTGAATTATATAAACAGATTCTGTCAAGTCCGTCTCTTTCAAAGATACAGAAACTATATTTGTTGTTTTGCATTTTACCTGTAAATTAATTTCCTTTCCCTTTTCCCTTTTCCCTTTCCCTTGCCCGTTCCTTTCCTAGGTGGATGCATGGAAAACACACATCTGGCATGATGAGTCCCGGAGGCCAAAGAAAAGAGAAATAAAATTGAGTGTCTTGGCAAAGTAAGTTGTTCATCTTCATGATTTTGTCCAACTATTCTTTTTTTTCCGGATGATTCTGTTACACATTTTTTGGATAATTATTACAGTAGGGACCACCTGAATTGTTTGAATCACAGACTTACATCTCTACATTTAGGTAATACTCATATCTAAGGTTCTTATTTGGGGCTATCTATAGCATATTGCCCCTAAACAAGCTTCCAAGCAAAAGCCATGCTCAATATGAGCCTTATCTAGGAAATTGTTTGGGAAACAATCAGAAGTACTATATAGGTATATCCAAGATGATATGTAATTTTTTTTTCTCAGGGCTGTACTGTTTGCATCTTCACTCATGCAAAAAGCAATGGCAATGAGGTCCAAGGTCACTGTGATCTATGCAACAGAGACTGGGAAATCTGAAACACTAGCCAACAATCTGTGCAGTTTGTTCAGCTGTGCCTTCAACACTAAGGTAAGAAAGTATAGAGCAGTCACACCAAATGGAGGATGAAGTTTGCTTAGTTTTATTAGCTTCTGCAAGATTCTTCATTCTCTAAACCTGTATTTAGAATGTCTGCTAAAAGTAAGTTGGACTAGATTTTGATTTTTTATTCATATGGAATAATGCTTGTAAATTTGGTCACACCTGACAATCACAGAGATATCTAACGCTAGTTCTTATGTCTGCTAGCAATTTCTCATGAGCTTTATACCTTCCAGATTCTGTGCATGGATGAATACAACATCACTGACCTGGAAAAAGAAACGCTTCTTTTAGTGGTTACTAGTACTTTTGGAAATGGAGATTCTCCAAATAATGGAAAGGTAATACTTGCCTCAGAAGCATATATGAGGCTCAACTCAAAGACCACTGAGATCAGCACTGAGGTGCTCATCTATTCTCCCTGGTCACCAGTGATAGGATCTAAGGGAACAGTATGAAGCTGCATCAGGGGAAGTTCAGACTGAATATTGAGAAAAAGTTTTTCTCTGAGAGAGTGGTCGGGCACTGGAACAGGCTCCCCAGGGAAGTGATCATGGCATCAAGCGTCCCAGAGTTCAAGAATCATTTAGGCAACAATCTTAGATGTATGGTTTACTTCTTAGGTAGCCCCTTTTGGAGTCAGGAGTTGGACTCTGTGATCCTTGTGCGTCCTTTCCAACTCAGGATATTTTGTGTTTCAAAGATAACATTTCATTTTTCCCGTGTACATGAGTAAGAAATGGATCAGGGACTCACTTCTGTTTTAAATCAATCAAAGAGTGTTTTTCTAACCTTAAATATTTTATGAATTTTTATACAGACATTGAAGAATTCCTTGCTCACCCTGAAATTGCTGAGAAAGAAAATTAGGTAAAATGTTTTGTTATTTGGTTTGCATACAATTGAGTCCTTTTGCCTTTCATTCAGCATAACATAGTGATCTTATTTGTATCTCATTCTGCAGATATGCCGTGTTTGGTTTGGGATCTACCATGTATCCTGAATTCTGTGCCTTTGCTCATGCCATTGACCGAAAACTGGCCCAGCTAGGGGCTTCACAGCTCACTCCAATAGGTGAAGGAGATGAACTCAATGGGCAAGAAGAAGCCTTTCGCACGTGGGCAGTCAGTGCATTCAAGGTGACTATATAAAAGCTAATTTATGGATTAGTTCATTCAATCATTCATTTCCTTTATTCCAGTCTTCACTAACATCCCAGAAAAATGGGGAATAATGAAGGAAAACAAACATGGATTTATATCTGAATTTTGGACTCCCCTCTCTTCTGCTGCTTGCCTAAGTTGAAGAGGAAACTGGGCCCCTTTTCTATTATTTTTTAATATTCACATAAAGTTCCATAAAGCCTTTGGGATAGGGGGATGTCCAGTATGAGTAGACCTCATAATTTTGCTAAGTAGATCATTTTTTTATCTGTATTGGTGTAGAAGTGGAACCTTGTTGAACTTCTGTAACATTACTGAACTCAACAGACTGAATAAATAACAGCAGTGAGTGAAACTGGAATCTCCCCACTAGGATTAAATAAGAACATAACTAACACTAACTCCGCATTCTGGTGTCATTGTTATTATTGAAATAAAGATAACACCAGCAAACTGACAACAGTAAGAATATTTATTTACCATTAATATATATATTTTATTCTTTTTTTCTAGACTGCCTGTGACATTTTTAACATCCGTGGGAAAAACAGTATTCAGTTGCCTAAGATGTATACCTCAGATGAAATCTGGAATCCTAAGAAATATAGGATACTGCACGAGTCTCAAACCATGGACTTGGCTAAAGGTATTATCTGCAACCTTCCACTTCCTCTGTCAATTTTGCTTCAAATAGGTCTGAATTGTAAAGGCTGTCTGAGATTTATAATGATCCCGCTACAGTGCTAGATGATAGAATTCGTATAATGAAATAGAGTGGTCAGAGAGAAAAAGACATTGATTTACACTGAATAAATCATTATGTCTTCCAGCGTAAACACATTAGAACACCAGAGCTAGCATACATTTTGACAATCCCAGAAGAACAAGAGCTGAGATGAACTACTTTAGTCAGGGAAGGCATACATAGAAGACACATGATTGACTAGAAGTATCTTGCATTCTAGGACAAGCACTGTTCAGTTCTTTTCTGTGTAGTTTTTGAAGACATATTAAACAAACCTAATCACAATTTTTTTCTTGAGTCATATCTTCTTTTCTCAACAGCACTTACTGACATTCATGGAAAGGATATAATTCCCATGAAGCTGAAATTCAGACAGAATCTTCAGAGTTTAAAATCTAGGTATGATACCTTATTCTTTTTGATATTTCAATACATTCTACTAGAATCTTAAACAACTGAAATACCTGGAAATAAGCATCTCCTCCCTGTAGTTATTAAGAAATGTATTTGAATTTTTACCATCCTTAATAGAAGTAAATCATTATCACCAGAGCACAACAATACCTAGGGACTTAGCCTCTATTTAGTTAGTAGCTGACTTCCCAGTGGAGTATCTGGGAGTGCAGGGAACAAAATAACTTGGTGAAAATAGCCCTTTGATGCCTACTACATGCGGAAGGTCAGATGTGTGGTCCTTCTCCCTTGCTTGGTATGCTACATGCCGGGCAAATACTTACTTTGTTTAGGAAAAACTTGACCATTAGCAAAGGGTAAAAAAAAAAAGAAAAGTTATAGTGCAAGAAGCTGCTGCTTTCAGTTGTACTACAAAGCAAACTGAAACAAGACAATATAATAGTGCCAACATCTGTCTTAAAAATAACATCCATGAGTGGCTCTTCAACATCCTTCAGTAAGTCTCTTTTATCCCTGTTCTAAATAAAGTCGTCTTATAGGATGTACTCTGAGATGGTTTAAGATGTGAGCTATTCAGTTTTCAGTAAGCTACGCTTCCTTCCATTGGCTGATTACAAGCACACTTACTCTATACTGGACAGATCAGGCAGCACTTCAGCATCTTATTTGTTCTGGTAGAATTACTTCACATCTCTAGACTGTTATTTAAGTCTCCATGAATTACTTAGCTGGTCTGATAATTTGATAATGAACACAAGTAAGCCCTTGGCAATTGTCAGTTCTGATTTATTCTTTTTCTGTGTAATTCAAGGGAAATCCTGTCAACGTAACCAAGATCTATCTGATCTCTTTTTTCTATATCTAGTCGTGTTACCATTCTAGTTAAGCTTTCCTGTGAGACTAATCAGGAAGTGCGCTACCTGCCCGGAGAACATATTGGGATTTTCCCAGGCAACCAGCCAGAATTAGTCCATGGCCTCATTGCACATGTTAAGGATGCCCCTCCAGCTGATCAGACTATCAGACTTCAAACCTGCACTGAAGGTATGCTGGTTCCCTTCAGATAAAGTAACAGAAAATATTTGACATTTTTTTCTAAAACTTCTTAGAATTTTTATAGGCTGAATTTGATTCTATTATCCTCTTCTTAAGTTTCAGTAGGTTTTTGTTGATGGTTTTAGGTATACTTCTTATTCTAGATTCTGCTTTTACATTGTCATGCAGTCCATGGTAACCTTGTCAATGTTGGCAGAGTTATCTTAGGCTGACACTGTTTGTAATTCAGTTCCTAAATTGGCTATCAACTGCAATTAAATTAGTCAACAGAGTTTGCTTATTGTTGTTACATATCAGTGTTCTAAAATAGGTTTATATCTCATGACCATTTTTTCCATCTTAATAGCCACAATCTGTGAAATCATGGGATTCTGACACATATATAGATGATTTCCATTTTTCTTTTGTTTAAATGTGGTGTTTTGTTATCATACAGTTTTATACATTAGATTCTCCAATTACAAAAAGCTTGAAACCTCACATTAACCTATTTTCAGTAAGGTCCTGTGGTCAAGACCTGTGTGCAACCTAATCTGAAGTCATATTTTAAAGGATACTGCTTGCAAAGCTCTACAGCTGTCAAATGCCTTGGGAATTGCCAAGTGATCTTTTATTTCCCTTATTTCCAGGTGGCTACTGGACAAGTGACAAAAAGATTCCAGCCTGCACACTCTCCCAAGCTTTGACATATTTGCTTGATATCACTACTCCACCCTCCCAACAACTGCTAAGAAAGATTTCCCAGCTGGTAACAGCAGAAGGAGACAAACAGAGACTGGAAGTTCTATGTCATGTAAGTTAGGGCTGGAGTTACGCTAAAAGTACTGTATGCTGGGCCATCCAGTGCCCTTTTACTATATAGTGGAAACTAGAAACTTTTGTAGTGGTGGTGCTTGATTGTCATCCCTCTGTTACATGTTCTGTGTGATTGTAAAACCAACCACAGTGAGAGAAACGATGGTCTTGTGGCTCAACTCAGGCGTGGGAATTGAGAGAGATTTCCTGTGTGGTTGTGGGTGGGTCATTTTGTCTGCCTGTTTCGCTTGGCAGCCTCGTGATGGTTTCTGATGATACACCATTAAAAAAATATTTCAGTTAAAAAAAATCAGTTTACAGGTGGAGAGGTTGTAAGGGAGCTGTTAGATATTTTTGTCACAGAATTTGGTACCATGAAAGTAAGAGGGATGTCACTTTAAGTAACCAAAGACTCATAGGTGTGGTAGGTGCTTGCTTCTCCTAGTGGGTTCAACAAGAACTCAGTAGGTATCAGGACCTGAGC
This sequence comes from Anser cygnoides, assembly GCF_040182565.1. Classification (NCBI taxonomy): domain Eukaryota; kingdom Metazoa; phylum Chordata; class Aves; order Anseriformes; family Anatidae; genus Anser; species Anser cygnoides. The sequence continues at coordinate 12,146,661 of NC_089890.1, read as the reverse complement.
CTACACAACTTGGTGTATATCCCATAGCAGAGGACTGAGAAACAGATTCTGCTTGAGTTTATACATCCTCTCTCTGAGAGCTTATATGTTAGAAAAATTATAGTGGGTATTTCTGTTTACAAAAATTAAACAACTTTTTAGGAAACCCCAGTCTAGGCAAAGTTTTGAGAATTCTCTGTTGATTTGCTGTTTACTGCTTATTTAATTGAATGTAAAGCAGGAATCTTACTTTTAAAGTTACATTTCAAACATCTTTGCTCTCCTGAACTCAAAATGACCTGGTAACATTGTAATGGTGGCCTTTGGCTTTTAGAACACAGAAGAATACAATAAATGGAAGTTTTACAACAGCCCAAACATCCTGGAGGTCCTGGAGGAGTTTCCTTCTGCTGAAGTCTCAACAGCTTTCTTGTTGACTCAGCTGCCATATCTGAAACCCAGGTACTATTCCGTCAGTTCTTCCTGTGACATGACACCCAGAGAGATTCATCTGACAGTTGCAGTAGTCAATTACAGGACAAGAGGTAACAAATTCTTGTTTAAATTTCTCTCTTAATTTAAGTGATATTTAGTCTGTATTGTGGTTCAGGAAAAACTGTATGCTATATGGCATGAAGCATATCTGTAACAGAACGTTTATATTGTGATACATGCAGAAAACTACATAGCAGTACAGATGTTCATACCGTATCAGGATATGTTAAAGTACTGTACCATCAGTGTATCCTTGTTTTATACATGATTACTAGATAATTTTAAGTATAAATCATTTTAAGTATAAACTGCTTTTTGAAAAACAGCTTTTGAATACTTACTTACAGATTTTCCTTTCCTCTGATTAGATGGACAAGGGCCTTTGCATCATGGAGTTTGCAGCACATGGCTGAATAAAATAAGTCTCAATGAAGTAGTGCCATGTTTTGTGCGCAGGTGAGTGTATGCCAGAAGAAAACAAACAAACAAACAAACAAACACCAATTCTTATTTAAGCTTCTTAAGTATTTTCTTTTCAATGTTTGCATATGATTTTCAAGTAACTGCTGATTACACGTTGGAATATCTGAGTTTGTGAGGAGAGAGAACCTCTGTCTTCCAGAGATGAGGCCCTTTACCATGTCTTATGTTGAGTAAAATCATAAATCATTAGAAAATTCTGAAAATGTGACACAATTCCAACTAGACAGGTTGGAGACAAGGGAGGGGACAAAGGAAGGAGGTGATCATGTACTTTTTTCTACCACATATTTCAACTATACCTTGTGGCTTTGGGTAAGGGCTTAAGACATCTGGTGTTTCCACAAAATCATTGATAGTTACTCTCCTACATCACTGCGTACTTATCAGTGTTAATATTTATCGTATACCTGAAAAAATAGTCTGATTCTTCACTGTTTCAAGATAAATTTATCCTCATATATTTAAGCATAATAAGAGAAGATTCAGAACACCAGAGATGATCACTAGGTATCATTCTGTCAGCTTTGTAGGAATAGTTTTATTCTGAGTTTTACTTTACTTATTTAACGTATTTTTGCATGTTAGTGGCAATGGATTCCAGCTCCCAAAGGAGCCAACCAAGCCCTGCATTCTGATCGGCCCAGGAACAGGAATTGCTCCATTCAGAAGTTTCTGGCTGCAACGTCTCTATGACTTGGAAAAGAAAGGTACTTACAGGGATTGCCACATGGGGGAGGTCAGAACGCATGCAGCCACAAGGGACATCTCTAGTCCTCCAAATAAAATCTCTGCACATCAGCCAAGTAAACCACGTAGAGATTTGTCATCCCAAGACCGATTAAACACTGCACTGGAACAGCTAATAATTCTATCCCACTTGAGACCATTCTGGTGGTCTTGAGCTTTTCGGTCACTCAGAGGGAACAGCCTATGTGTGTCCTGGTAAATACTGTATATTCAGCGACTGCCCTGCTCTCACAAAGGGGCTACAATGCAGAGAAGAAAGCTTAGGCCTGTCTGTATTAGCCTCTTTGGGGAACGTGCTTCAATAGGTATTTCCACATAGTTCTTCAAAGATTCACGTAGATTCAATCCTACTGCAGACCCTAAAATCATAATCTGTCAGGCTCACACACACACACACACACGCACACCTTCTCAGATGTTTAGTGAGAAAGGCTAATTAGAAATAACAGTTGCATTGCCTCACTAGTTGCTGTGACAACAGGGCCCTCTGTGGGGATGGTAATAGGAAATAATAGGCCTTACTAGGAAAGACAAAAAACCTTTCCAATGTTGGTTTCAGGGATCAAAGGTGGTGACATGACATTATTGTTTGGCTGCCGGCAGCCAGACATGGATCATATCTACAGAGAAGAAACAGAAGAAATGAAGAGGAAAGGAGTTCTGAAAGAAGTTTTTACAGCTTACTCCAGGCAACCTGGCCAAGCTAAAGTAAGGCTAGTTCCTTTGTTCTTTAAGGGTTGGCTTCTTTGGGAATGGTCCCTCAAGTTAAGATTTGGGCTTGATTTAGCAATTTTCTTTTTTAAAACAAAAAACAACAACAACAAAATAAACTGTTAGCATTTTGCTTCAGTGTATTGTGATCAGGTGACAAAGGCCCCATTCCTTCAAAACAATCTCACTATTTGCTTCTGTAGGAGCAAGATGTATTTTTAAAACCCTCACTGCCATATCAATAGGTGTAATAGACATACAATTAAACCTTTGAGTGCAAACAGTCTTTGAAACTAGATGTTGGAAAATTTTTGGAAACCTTAAATTTTGCAGGTTATGATTAGCCCATGAGTTAGAAACGAGTTGATTCCAGTCATTTGTCACCATTTCAATGACACAGTGACCCTGGAAATTACTTTTGTTTGTAAGTAATCTTGATTGGAGAAGAGAACAGTCCTCCTACCCTGGCAAGTTAGGAATCTTTGGCAGTGACAATTAGTTCTAAGTAAAAGAGTCTTAATCTGCTCTAGTTTAATCAAGAGACAAGTCCAGCCTTCAAATCTGGGGCTTGTAAAGACAGCACAAAGACATTTTTCTTCTCCTTTGCTGTGGTACAGTACCTGGAATAGTTAGGGCATTTTGAACCTTACTCTACTGTGTAGGCCCAAATTGAATTTAGAAAAGCCAATAGCCAAAGTAGCATCAAAAAGACCTTGTCTGATGATCCTTTTTTCTTTTTCTAAGGTCTATGTTCAAGACATTCTCCAAAACAAGTTGGAAGCCAAAGTGTGCAATCTCTTGCATGAAGAGGGTGGACATCTGTATGTCTGTGGAGATATACGCATGGCCAGGGATGTTGCTCAGACTTTGAAGGGGATACTTGTAAAAAAACTGAACCTCACGGAGCAGCAGGCAGAAGAGTATTTCTTCGAGCTAAAGGTATGCTGTGATGTACAAGGGATTCTTTCCATTCAGACGGTGCTCTAGTGTGGGTTACAGAAGACTTCAAAGTTACTCTCAAGATCTTACAGGCTGCAATGAGCTTCTTTTCAAGAACATGCTAAAGAAAATAGCTTAAGTGATCAGCTTAGTCTAACCACCATTATTTAAAATGCATAGCTTCTCCTTGGTTAGGTTGTATGAATGATATGTCATATTCCTCTCTCTTATGCCTACCATTTTGTCCAGTGTCTTTCTTTGGACCCTGGACATGAGCTTTGCAATGTATCTGGAACACCAAAAGTTTGAGACTTTATTGTATCAAAGGAGGAATGGGAGTTTAAGAAATTGATGGGGCACTTGCTGAAAGCAGAGTGCCTGAGTATGCTGGCTTTTTAGGACCATTTTGTTAGCAGAACTTGTCCTGAAGCATGTGTGTCTGAGATTTGGATAGATTCCTTTTATTGACAGCAAAAGTCCACCATCACAGAGTTGGTCATAATGCAAAAAAAATTTTAGTTACTCAACTGTTACATAAAGAGATGCTGGCAGGATTTAATTCACCTCTTGGTGTTTTGTTTTTGTTTTTATTTTTGCAGAGCCAAAAACGTTACCATGAAGATATATTTGGGGCTGTGTTCCCACATGAAGTCAAAAGAGATGTAAGAGCTTTGCAACCCATCAGTCCAAGCATGAATCAACAGACATTTTAAACCATATTTGCACATTTGATGTTATTTTCAAAGATCAAGGGGTCAAATTCTCTTCCTTATTCATGTTAAAAAAACACACATCTGATTGTAGGATTTGACTTCTAAATCTTAGCCTTAAGTAAGAAAAATATGAAATATAACTTTTTTTGCTATTTATTCTGGGACTTCTTTTAATTATCTGAATAGTGAAGATGCAAATTATTTTTTTAATTCTGTCTAGGCTAGTACACATCTACTGTCTTTTGTAAATACAAAAAAATGTAAAACCTGCTCGTGAGGAAAATTTAGTTTTTTACTATGAACTAGAAGTAATGTTTTTTGTTTGTTTGTTTGTTTGTTTGTTTTTTAATGGACTATTTATCTGTGTGGATTTATTTATATTGTTTTACTGTTTTATGTTCACTTTAAAGCAAGAAAATGAACGGTTGTGTCACTTGGAAATATCTAGTGACACCTCTTGTTGAATCTGAAGCAGTACTTGCAAATGTGGTAATAATATAATGGCTTATAAGTGGAAATATCTTCTGCATACACTTCAGATGTATACACATGAAGAGGCAGTTTTGATTTCTGCTTTATGTGATTCAGATGTATCAACCTGAATTGTCATTGTTACAGGGTCTGTGGCAGTGAGACTCAGAAAATTCAAAAGCACTTTGTACATTTGAATTCTATGCTCTGACTTACTTGATTTGTTTGCAATAAAAGATACCTTTATGTTGAGACAAACAAGTTGGTGTAGTTTAAATGTACTTTGTGCTATTGCCTTCAGCCTGAAAAAGTGGAGGCAGGTAAGTTCTCGGGTTCCATTAGAGTGGGTTTGAGCTCCAGCCAGCACTCCCTCCATACGCAAAGAGCCCGTCTCCGTGAATTATACAGTCCACCGAAGACTAGTTACATATTTTTGTTACTGCCTGGAAAGAGTGAATCTGTCCCTAGTGAGATTGGCTTGTGAACTAAAGAATATAAAATAACAATTAGAGCAATGTATTTTGCCGTAGTTATATTTTGACTTTGTCTCTTTCTATGCCTTGCAGTTATGTCACAACTTATAGTTCTTTCTCTAAAATTACCAGGGTTTTATGATGATATTAAAAAGCTAAAGGTGAGATTTTCCTGTCATCCTTTGTCTCCAGGAGCTAGAATCTGATGGAGCTGACACTCAGAAGTCAACAATGTCACGTACATGCAGTGTTTCACGTGTACTTCAGGACAGCCTTAAACATAAGATGAAAAATACAGCATAATTGAAAGAATGTAGACAGTGATGGCAGAGAACAGGAAGTATCAGACAGCAGATACAGAGAGTAAAGGACAGAGGTTCATAGCAAGTATGGGGTCCTGATGGGCACCTAGTGTGCACTGTAAGTGTTATTTCATATTTCGTTTAACAAATGTTCTCTGATACTAGTTTTGGGCTGGGATGGAAGTAGAACAAGGCAATTTCACTTTCCATTAAGAAAGTTCTCAATAAGTACAGGGCTCACTGAGTGCTGGAGTTCAAACACCACAAAGGCAGGGAACAGAAGTAAGTTCTGCATTTTAAAAGTCTGATGTGTTCCTTGCTGTTTTGGGAGGTACATTACAGCACAACCCATTTTTCACGCACATAACAAACTAGGTAAATTTTCTTGCCAGGATCCTTTCTTTACATCTCACGTTATTCTTCTACGTAATCACTTACTTTTAAGTATTACCATAATACTTTACAAATGCTTGTGCATATTTCACTTTCATTTGGAAAAGTGGAAATTCACATAAACCTCTGACAGGTCAGAGCAAGAGAACCAAGTGTTTGTGTATTGGTTTTGAAATTGCATGACTTTCCATTGATACATTCTAAGTTGATGAAGCAAGTTTTACTTGGGGATTTTTTCATCTTAATTCCACCATTGCAGAAATTTCCCCCAACAGACAGGTTCTAAGGCAGTTAAGGGAAAGGATTAAAAATAAAAAGAGAGATCTGTTTTAACTCTGTGAATTTATTTAAACTGGCCCCAATTGTAAGTTAACTTCAATTGCAGCACTGATTTGAAGCTGTGTATAATCGCCTTTTTTTTTTTTTTAAATAAATGGGGAATAAAGGAGGAAGATAAAGTGCAGATGTTAAGGTCAGTGCATAATTATTCTATTCCAACACAAGAACTGAAACTTCATTTAAGAAACCAGATACAATATATATATTTTAAAATCCCAAAGATGATCAAAAAGCCTGCTCTGCAGTTATTAAAGTGTTCATCACAGCCCCAGGTCAGTAACAGATTGAAGCATGTGCATTAGTTTAAGCACTTGAGTAATTCTGCTAGAAGCAGAGGAATTGTTCAAGGCTATAAGTTAGGGAGATGATTATGCATCGCACTGATTTCAGACCAAACTTGAAATTACAGATCAACACTTTCTGAAGCAATTAGTGGACTGTTTCATTAATGCCCAACTTAGGCGGCCTTAATGGTAATCAGTATTCAAAAAAAGCTGAATGCCATGGCACTGAAATGCAGACCTTTTTCTTCCCCCAGTTCTCTAGCCACTTTTGATTGTTGGCAGAGTTCCCCGGCCTCTCAAATACACAGAGTAAGTTGGTCCAGCTAAACTGAAAGTGGACACAGAGAGTTACCAGTCCTCATGCCAGTTTGGTATGTCACTGGGCTTGCAGTATAGATACACCGTTTGCTTCCCTATACCCCATAAAACTGTAGGGCTCTGCCATACGAATGCATTTCCTAATGCAAAAGCAGTGGTACATGGATGGGATCCATTAGTACATTATCGTATAGCTGAGCGCTAACGGAAGTCCAAGCCTAGCATCAGGGTAAATGCTGGGATAACTTCAGTACCTCCAGTTTAAGTGGCTGCCCAGCCTCACAGTGGTTTTGCCGTGCTGTTTGGCATGCTGCAGGGGCGTGAGGCTCAGAGGAGACAGCCAGGTGTGACTGATGAGCTACTGCCAAGCAGGCTAACGAGGAACAGCTGAGCCCCATGGGGCAGAGCAGTGGAAGAAGATGGCTGGCACAGTATTGAGGTGCAGGCTGTGCTGACAAACTCCAGTGCAAGGAAGGAGTGGCTTCAGGTAGGTAAAATGTGGTTTTTGTTTTGTTTTCAATTGTTGTGTTGTTTTATAACTGTGTAGAGGTGTTCCCTTCTCTGAATGCGTGCTCAGAAGTGCATAGAAGGCTCCTCTGCTCCAGTAACCCTGCTGGGCAGCCAGGGCTGGGTGCAGGCTGAGGGCTGAGCTGCTGCCTTTTTTGTGTAGGAGCAGGCTGAGCTCTGAGTGTGAAAGTGGTGTGTCCGCCTCTCCTAGGTCCTGCTCCAGTCGCTTCATCTGTAGCTTGATCTATTTATGCTCTGTGGGCAGTTATTTGGTGCCCTTTCTGAATAAGCCACCATGGCCTTGTTTGCGCCGAGATGTTTTATCCGCGCTGTGAGGTGTGTTGAATAGCCGGGATCGTGCAGCAGCACTGGTGAAATGGTCCCCTCTGGTGCTGAGGTTTAAAATGCATTGGAAGGTTCCACTGCAGCAGTCTGGAGCCACAAATGGTCTCTGTGCTCGAATTTGTCTTCATTGAGATGAGAGTGTGGGTTACGTCAGGAAAAAAAGAAGGGGAGGAAGCTTTTGTCATCCTTCAGAGAAAACAGATTATTGGATTTTTACTGCTTGCATATGAAAGATCTAGCTAAGATGGATGAAATGTGAAATTGTGCTCCTAAAATGTGCTGGCATTCTGCCGGCAGGACAGGGCAACGCTGCCGTTATTTTTGGCATAAAGCTGTTTGGCAGCAGCGCAACGGTCCAGGGATTAATTAACGCATGGCCGTGCCCAGCCCCTCGCAGAGCAGAGCAGAGCGTTCCGGGTGTCCCTGGCAGAGCTGCTTCCCCCAGCCTGCAGGGCAAGGCCGGGGCCGGGGCAGCTCCAGCGAGCCAGGGCTGAGGCCGGGAGCTCCGGCAGCACAGGAGGGAGCTGGGGGAGGCCCGAGGAAAGGTCGGGGTGCGGCCGCCGCACGTGGACAGCAGGCAGTTCCCGCTGCCGTGACAGTGTGCAGATAGCAAGGGAGACTTTTCCCAGCACTTATTTCTTCCTGGTTAATGGGAGCGTAACCCTAACGGTGCAAAGGGTGCTTCTGCCGCTTCGTGCCCCACATGCGGCGGGGCTGTCCCCTACCTACATGGTGGTGTTGGGTCAATTCCTCCAGAAACCGAAACTGAGGAGGGCACAGTCTGTGCGATGCTTTGCAAGCTCTCCTCTCTCTCAGTTCACAAGATACTTTTAGGTTAACTTTTGCTGAAGCTCACCACGTGCTATGTGGAGAACTAAACGTGGCCACCCCTGTTACAAGGCGGCCCCACTGAGTGCCCGGCCATAACACGCTTTGGCAGGCCTCAGTCTGCCAGGTAACAAAAGGCTTTTGAACAGCGTTTTGCAGAGCACTTCCTTGTCCCTCTGCCTGCCTTTGTGCCCCTGCTCTGGGCTCAGCGGTTCCCCTGGGCCGGGAGCCGTGGCCGCAGCCCCCGGGGCCGAGCTGCCCCCCGCGCCCGGCCGCGCTCACGGCCCCGAGGTGCTGAGCGGGGCTAAGCTTGCTTCCCACACAGTCTAACGCTTCAACAAAACGAAATGCTGGCGTTCTTAAAGCACTGAGTAACCCGGCCCGTTGTGTCCAGGAGGGAAAAATTTCTCTGTGTGAGGAAGGCTCCGCGTCTCCGGCGGGGACGGGATGGCTGCGGCTACCGGCAGCAGCCACGAGGAGGCGATGAAGCCCCGGGGGAGGAAGGATTCGTGCCCGGGGCTGCGGAAACTTGGCGGCTCGCGAGACAGCCGAGCCCGGGTTCTCCTCTCTCCTTCGCGGTAATGCCCCAGGCACACTTAGTTTGATAGGATTTGTTGCAAGAATCCGAGCAGTTACAGCCAAAAAAAACGTGAACGGCCTCTTGGCTCCACCTGTTAAACTAGTTGAAGAATAGGTTTGCCAGCTGCTGAAGGCCCCTTAAATTTGATTCTGCCACGAGTACAGAAAAGACAGAGTATCATCTGTGGGAAGGGTGGCAGTGATTGATAGCTAATATCATGAGAAAGGAAATAGTTCAAAGGCTGTGCGCTAACAGGTCTATCTAGTGAAAGAAGCCTATAGGATGTATAGCGCTCCTCTCTGTAGCCCTTGCTCTCATAGGCTCTAACACTGCTTTTTATTTTTCCCTGGCTGGGGTTTTGGAGGGTTACAATACCACAGGGAAACAAAGGTTTGCCAATTCTGCTGCAGGGAATGGTGTGCTCAAAGTGCAGGGTGCCCACCTGCCACCTGCTTGGAGGCCACCTCCCGTCAGCCAGCGCCTTATCCCGAAGCCCACCGGGGATCACGCTGGTGAATGGGGTGCCCCAAAGTCAGGGAAGGTGTTTGGTGCTTAACTGAGCTCGCAGGTACACGGGTCAGGGGGCTTCAGGTGGGACAGGGGCTGGGGGTGCCCCTTGGCTCCACGGCCAGCCTGCCTTGCTGGGGCAGGGTCAGCAGCGTTGGGCTCACGGGACAATGTGGGGACCTCCAGGGCTCACCCAGCCCTGGGGGGAGACCTCTGGAGGGGGCTGCGGGGCTGCCCTGTGGGGCTCTGGCTGCCACCCACCTCCACGGGGCTTGGCAGTGCAGGAAGGTACAAGTCAACGGGGGGAAAAAGCTCAAACCACAATTCTGTAACACTTGCTTTATCCAGAGCAAAGATTTATTCACTGAAAAGATTCCTACATACCCAGAATTTTATTAGCATAGAGTGCACTTCTGTCTTTTTTTTTTTTTTTTGCTGGTTGCATAAACTAATACAGAAACTGTTATTAATACTAACAATTTTTAATTAATTTAATAGCAATTCTGGAAGACACTCAGTTGATAGAAAATATAAAAAAAAAATTTTTTACTGTACAAAGTTTACATCACATTTGAAAAGAAAACGTGTCCATTTTCACCATATTACAGACTCCATTTACATTCACTACTGACATGTGGCTATTGTAGCAGCATTGTACAGCCAGCTTCACATTTACAACTCTAAAATGGTACAGGCTTACCGTGCTTCACGCCCTTACACCAGCACACGAGGAGACAGTATATGTGACAGTACAATGCGACCGAGACCGAATGACTGTCGCTTGGTTTGCAACATAGTAAGGGGTAAGAGCTTGACTTTCTTCACAGCTGTACAACTCCACTGGTTTTGTTTGACTTTCGTGTGTATCACACCAGCTGATTAAAACAAATATTATCCCAGAGACAGTAATCGGTCCCTGCTCTCTGAATACTGGGTTCAGGAGGCTGGGTTTTGCTTTCAAGGGCAATTTGTGGGAGTTGAACGCAAATCCAAGGAAGGGTTGAATTTGGATCTCAAATCTCATGATTTAAAGACACATTTTGAAACCCTTCCCTGGAGCAGCAGGACAGGAGTCCCACCACCGGGCACTGCTCGGCCGGTGTGCAGGGATAAGCCTCCTGTTGGCGTTCCGCACGCCTCAAAGCGCAGCACGAAAGGACGTGAGGTTTTAGGCAAGTGGCTGTGCTGAAAGCAGGGGACCAGTGCTGCTCTTGAACTACACCTGCAGGCAGTCATAGGAAAAACAAATTTTCTGTATGTCTTTTAATACTATTGTTTTGTTTTAAGCTGGCTAGTCATCAGTGCTGGCTGTCCTTCCAGCCAGTCACCTATTAAGAGTGAGGAGGATATATTGCTTTCTCAGCAGTGCGCTTGCACATGGCCGCAGCAGCGCTACCACTGCTGAACAGGCGAGGAAAGGTCGCGTGTTTGGGAACGGGGGCTGCTGCAGCCAAGGGAGGGCTTCAGCCCAGGGGTCTGCCTCTCAGTGTCGCTATGATGCGCGTTCCTCCCCACTTTTGGGGGGGTCGTGCCGTTGTTACTTCAGCAGCACTTGCTGGGAAAACAACCTCTGTTTAAGCCTGTGACACAGTATTATTGTGAGAGAGCAAACAGCAAATCTTGACAAGAAGCAGGTGGTGTAGGTTAGATGCACAGGGCACATGGAAGGGGTTGAGTTGCTTTACAGTGTGGGAGGGAGGAAGGAGGTTGAGTACCACAATGCCACACCTGGCTACCACCAAACCGACTTTTTGTTTTAATTTGAGACACATCTTAAAAGTCACTGTAGCACAATATTTCTAAGAGAATATAACTGGCTTACGCATATAGCAGGAGTGAAGCTCTCTGCTCAACAGAACTCAGAAGTTTTTTGCCACTTAATTTTCTATGAAAGTCAGCCATCTGTAAAATAGCCAAATTGAGGGCCTGCTACTTTGCATGCTTTATGGAGGACTTCAGAGCTCTTCTCCCTGCAATCTTCATTTCAAATCCTTGTAATGATGGCGAATGGTATAGAGGAGGTGTGTAACGTACTAGTGCTAAGTGGGATAATGCATCAGTCACCTTAAATGCGGTAATAATCTGTATCCTTTATAAGCTGCATATTACACACTGGAGCATGTGTTTTGTTTTATGTCTTAAAATTTACTTTTGAAACAAGTCTGAGCTGCTGGGTTGTAAGGTTTGTGTTGTGCTTAGTTTTCCCCAAAACTACGGTTTAGTCCTAAATGCCTTAAAACCAACAGCTTGCAAACTTACATGACCACCTCCAGGAGTCAGTCAGAGAGGACACAGGGGAGAGAAATGGATAGCTTTTACTCGTGTCTTTCTTGCCTCTCCCTGGAGCTCTGGAAAACATCACTTGTTCTGCAAATGAGGTGGTGATTGGGACAGTAAGCATCTAGTCTGGCTGAGCAGTGTTACATTTCCAACAGTGCTGTTAGTTCAGGGGACTAGAATTTGCTGCGCCTGAAACTTGGGAAGAGGAATTTGGCAGCTGGGAGCTTGCCTTCCCCGCGTGCATGGAGCTAAACCCGGTCTTGGCAGCATGTCAGCACCCTGCTCTGGGGGGCGTGATAACCAACTCCCCTGTAAGAAGTAGATTTGTATTAGTGTAACTTAATTCAAGGTAACCCAGAGCTTGAACCAACCCTGCTGAAACAAATCACAGAGTAATCACAAACTGAATAATCAGTTTGGCAAAATCACAACGCAATGGATCAATTTTGCCTTAGTGAAAGGAAAACATAATTTAAAACTTCAACACCTTGTACGAGATGCATAGCTGTTCTGAAAGAAGCCAGTTCCACCTGTCTTCGGGAAAACAAATATTTTGAAGGCAAAAGATAGCTCTTATTTACACCACAGACGCAAGAAGGAACTAGAAATAGGTTGGTTTCTTTTCAGTGCTTTTTGAATGGCTGTAGTTAAACTTGATTCACTGTTTATTATGTTTTAAAAAATATAGTTCACACAAAAGTATCATGTAAACATTCTTTAAATAACTGCTGGTGCTCAGGCAGAATTCAGACTTTGCAAACAACACAGGCCTGTGAACTGATGGTCATGCGGCTTTCAGCTGTGGCTGCACCAGTTTCGTAGCTTGGAAGATTCAGTGAAGGTTTCTGATGCTTTGTGTAAGTAGGTAGACAACATTATCACAAGACAATTAAACACCACGCTATATCTTTTGATTACTTGGTTCCAGGATTCCCAAGCCAAATCTTTCAAAACGCAGGACAACTTTGCTACTGTTAATGCTGAAAAGAGGGGGGAGGGAAAGGGAAAGAGCTGTTTATTTTTGGTTCCTTGTTGTTTTTCCCCCATAAAGCTACAGTCATATAAAAAGAAATTAAATGGGTTGGATGCTGGTCTCATACAACTTCAGATCATCCCGCAAAGCGTTTTAAGAAATTAAGCAGCAAACCTGTGAACTTAGTTATGCTAACCTCATTAGTGAAAAAACAACTCAAATGGGAGAAGCAGGAGACTTTCATAAATACCTAAGGTGGGTAGAAGCCTGACACCTGTTTTCAACACGCTTTTGCTTTCCTTGAAATAAAGAGGGAAGGAAAAAAATTACTTAGCTTTTGTTTTGGTTTGACTGGGTTTTTTTTTTTTTTTTTTTCTTGTTTTTTTAAGGGAAAGGAAGGGTTTTGACAAGGTACATCAATCATTTCAAAAAACCCATTTGCTCCTCTTTATAGACTGTAGCAAGTGAATAAAGATGTCTTTTCCTTCACCCTTAAGCTGTTAGCATAGCTATAAACATTTTCACTTCAAAATGCCTTCTTACACATATGCACTCAGGTGACAGCAAAGCAGACAGCCTGAATACATTCTTTTCAGCGTTGTGTGCAAGCATCTGACTTTCTAAGAGAATAAATATGTGCATGTATTTGTCCTCACTGAGGACAGTAAAAACCTCTCTGGTTCCTGCTGCTTACCCTCCTCTGTCCCTATCCTTTCCCCTCAAAAAAAAAAATTCAAAATCATGAATTAGTAAGGAATGAAAAAAGATCTTTTCCAAAAAGGCACATAAGTGTGTTACCTGCAATTCTGCAAAGCTCCTAATGCGAAGTCAGGCATTTTGCTGAACAGAGGATGTAAACATGAGCAAACCATAGAATTCAAAACTGGATTTGCAAGGGGAGGAGAAAGAGGGAAAGAAGGGCTTTCCTCCTCTTTTGCACAGCACTGTAGCTGATCTCAGCCAACCCCCGTGGGCCAGTTTTGGGCACCACTGGGGGCCTGTTCCCAAGTAGGCTAGGGGACTGCAATCTGCCCCAAGCAGAGCAAGGACCATCTTTCTTTTCACGCAAGAACTACCCTTGCGCCCCCTGAAAAGAACTGCCCCTCAGGTCAATGCAATGCTGGGTCTCATCCCACAGGAGGACCAGCGCAATCTGGCCCTTGAGTCAGGGTGGTTTGCAACACAAGTGAAGTGTTCACTTGTCAGCTGTGCCTTTGAAAAATGCACCTGCTCTGTTTGGTCACAAACCCCAGCCCTGCACTAAGGCTGACACGCACCACCTCAGACTGCAGCTAGGAAAATGCACCCTTCTGCCTCGCAAGACCTGGGGGACCTGCACATCCCGCCCGTGTCGGCAAACCCCCGGCCTGCTGGGCAGGACGCCCGGCCCTCCGCTGCGTGCACCTGGTTAGTCAGAGAGCAGATCACTAGGCCCTCTGCAGGAGGGAGCTACAGCCCGATGAAATGCTTCAGAAGTGAGAGATGGCCACGTTGTTAGACAGTAACTTCTTGCAGACAGTTGTTGTTATTCAAGCTAACAGCCCACACCAAGCAGAAAAAGGCAGAAAAGGAGAATTCGGATAAAGTGTTGATTATGTCCATGGGTTAATTTCGTGGTTTGTTTTCGCTTTTTTAAATGGAAGGTGATTGTCCAAGTTGCCGGTTAGGATGCAACAGATGGAAGCATGCAAGGTGGAACCCATTATTGCACCAGTAGCTACAACCTACAGAGAAATATGGGAGGGAAGGGAAAAAGACACCGTGAGAGTTAGTCTTCAGTTATTTAAAGCAAGCCCTTGTGAACTATTATAAAGCTTACATCAGAATAAAGCGTGGGGTTAGTGCAATATTTCTCAAAAGATTGGTTGGAGGAGATGTGAACGTGTCTTTACTGGGTTTTGAATCTGGTCTCTGGCTGACGTGGCTGTGGAGAGCCTTCCAAGTGTGACCTGAATGTGATGTACTTTGCAGGGACTAAAAAGCAACTGAGCTGCCTGCATTTTCATTTCACTGAGCACTACTTCAGCTGTCAGTGTTGATATGTAATGCTGACGCTTAAAGTAATTCTCCCCTGTTACATGCTTTGAGCAGAGAAAAAGTAGTAATATATGCAAATGTACAGGAAGCAGTTGCAGTAGGAGGGGGAGGGTCTGCGTCTACCCAGGCAAAAATAATTAGGGTAGCTGCTCTGTAAGGCACAGTTCCACAAGCTGTTCAAGAAGAACTCCCTATGGAAACACTAATCCAAAATAATCACTTGGCAAATTACTCTGGAAATGAGCACTCTCATGAACTGACTGCCCAAATGGGAAGCATTACTTCAAGTTAATTTCCAATGTGCTGTTAGAGGACAATGCAGGGTTGTGTGACTGCCTGCATGGGAATGTGCAGACACCTTGGGCTCTGTCTGGTCAGCCCTGTCTGGTTAGGTAGGAGAAAAGATGCCAAACAGCCAGAGTTAATGATCCAGTGTAAGTGGATCTGATAGTATGGAGAAATGAGGGCACGAAAGCGTTGCCACACAGAACCATCGTGTTGGAGGGCACTGTGTTTCTGTAGAAAGGGAAAAAAGATTAACAAAGGACACTGCGATATCATGCAAATCTCCTGGCAAAGAAACGGTTGTTATAACACCATTTGAACACCGTGATCCTCCTTTGAGACAGGGGAGAATTAGTTTTAAAGAAATATAAACATTTCTTTTTTTTTAAAAAAAAAAAAAAGAAACTGTCACAGCTGCAGCAGGATGATTGAAGGGAATGGGCAGTAGAGCTGAAACGTGCACACCTGAGGTAGCCGGTATAGACCTGGCCACCACAAGCTGTGCCTGGAAGTAGTTTGGCAAGCGCGTGGGTTTTGTGGAATGAGCGTTCCTAGGGGAAGCACGAGGCCATGTTCCCATTTCTGCCAACTGGAGTTTGTTTGCAGACCCTGCTGCGTGCCCAAAGCGAGGCTGTACAGCACTGGAGATTAGGCAACGGACATAAACGATCAGTTTGGTGTCTGAGGTGGGAATTTCAGTCTCTGGGCTCCAGAAATTGTATCTGTTTTGCTTCCACTAGTAGAAGTGGAGCTGGGATCCATTTTTGTCTGACTGACAGGTTATTCGTGACAAGGGAGACTGAAAGTTTTAGGCCCCATGGCTTTATGCCCATCTATTCTGAACTGGAATGAGTTTTAAATTCTGGTCTCGTCTATAATGACAGATGTCACAGGATGTTCAATCAGGTATTTTTGAGGAATCTCTCCCAATTTTGACAGTTTACAGACGCTTGATCTTACAACACTTTTCTTCCCCAATTGCAACATCGATCCTGACTTTGAAAATATCATGATCTGACAAGGATTTATCTGTCAGCTCTTGACTTATCTTTCCTTGGTCCAAACCTTGACATGAATCCAACCTGGAGATTCACTCCAAACACAACTTGTTCCTAGCTGTCAGTTCACTGCATGTGCCAAGCAATTTAGAGATACTCGGGATGATTAGCACCTACTTTGTTTTTTCTCCAGGAATCAATTACACTGATGCTGTAATTACTAATGCTGCATTTCTTTATCTGCCTGTGCGAACTGGGGAGTCTTCCATAAAGGGGAAGGAAAGGGAGGGAAGTCTGTTTTTTTTCCTATACGTCCCTTTAGGAGGGTTACAAGGTGGTGACCTTTCTCAGTCAGTACCAGCCATTATGGAGGAAATTCTAATCACTTTTTGGTCAGTGTGGGCCCTTTCTGATGATGTTGGTTGATACTTTCTGAAACCAAACAAAGCTGGATAAATGATCTACAGGAGGAGGGAGGTGAATATGTTGAAGTAGGAAATTATCTGTCTGAAGTGCATGCAAATTTCATTGCATAATACCCTAGGTAACTAGAAAAGCAGAACAGCATGCAGTCACTCTGCTACTGAAGGGCTGACAGACCCCAGGAAGGCAAAATAAAGCACAGGAATTACCAGTTAGCAGTTTCTGAGCAGCACAAGTATTCTCAACAACAGCAGATACTCACTCAGCAGACTTCCAGAAATGCCCTGGATGGGAGAGACGACGATTCAGTTTTGGCAGTTTTTCAAGCATATCCATGAGGACAGTGAAGCTAGGTCTCTCACTGAGATCAAATGACCAGCATGCTGAGAGAATTTCCTGCAAAGGATATTTCAGGCTCATTATCTCCTCTTAGTTCACATGTCAACTGTTCAGACCAAGCAACTGACTGAGCAGTGTGATTTGTGGGAGCCCAGCTAGAGCTGCTTTTTAACAGACGTTTTGGACATTCTAATAATCAAACAGTCTCCTGTGTACCAGTGGATGCCCACTTCTGTATGACAATAATGGGAAGAGACTTGGAATCCAACCAGCCTCATTCTAACCTGTTCTCTCTCCTGCCCTTTATCTTTAGAGTTATAATAAGAGTAAAATAGATCCCTTTAAGCAGCTCCCTCTCTTCCAGCATCCCCAGTGAACAGCTGTTTGGAAGGACTCCTGCAACTGATGTACTTACATTCACTTCTTTCCCCAAACTGACAGTTGCAAGGACTTGTTTCACTCCTTCGCCACTTCCAATCTGCCAGATGAGTGCCTCTGCAGGCTGGTTCTTGAAGGGCCATTCTCTTGCTTGGAGCTCATACCACACAGTCCTGCAACATCAACAGACAAATCAAGGCTTTGCCCGCTCTTAAAGAGAATGATGCAAAACCCTGACACAGTCCCAATTACTTCAGATAAGCTCTGGAAGGTGTATAAAGCTGTGCAGCAAATCCCTCCCAGCCTACCCACCTCCCTATCAAACTGTCCTGCCCACGTCTTTTGTAGTGGGTGAGGAAAACGCATCCTAGCTACAATCCCCACTCTGAGAGAAGAGGACCACTGACTGGCAGGGCTCAGGTCTGTGCCATATCTCGTTTCGCATGCTCCCATGGTACTCTCAGGTATTCCTCTCTTACCCAAAGGCATAGATATCTGCAGCTTTGGAGAAAGGTAGCTTGTCTTCATCTTTGCCAGGGGCCATCTCACGAACAATTTCAGGGGCCAGGTAGCACAACCAGTCATGAGGCAGCTTCAATTCATTCTCCCTCCTGAGTTCAAAAGAAAGAAGCCATAGTGAAACACTTATGTAAAGCAAGAAGCAGCACATGGCTCATATCTGTGCTTTGCCTAATGCCTTTATTTACTGAAATGTTTTGTTTTGGCTAACACTTTCTATTTTTCTAGACATATTAAAAAAACATGCAAGTGTTGGCCTGACTCTACAGATCACTGTTGGGCTTGAAGTTATTTTTGTTCAGAGTCTTAGTTCATATATAACTTTCTAGCTGTGTGCTACTGGATGTGTAGAAAGGACTCTGCTTGCAAAAAAAGAAGTGCAAAACATTTTTAAGTACTAAAGCAATCAACACTCCTCATTTGTACTGTGTAATGCATCAAAATGTTTCCTTATTTGATCATTACTTATCACTCTAGAAGTGGACCAAAGCATTGAAACCTCCACCTACCTTCCTTCCTGAACCACACCTGAAATCCCAAATAATCCAAAGTCAGTGATCACAACTTTTCCATTATCATAGAAAACATTCTTGGATTTCAGATCCTTATGTACAATCCCCTTGGCGTGAAGATAGCCCATGCCCTAGGAAAAAGTTTATATTCAGAGATGTCATTTTTTTTTTCTTATTTACAAGCCTCTAACTGGGCATGCTTTGCTTTCTAACACACATTTACTCCAGAATAAATAATGAATTTTAAGTGGGGACACAGCAACTGTCTGACTTATGCAGGAAGGGTGCAGGGAAAGTCTGCAAGGAGATTTTAGCTCCGTGCTCATCCTCTGAAATGCTTTTCATCCTCTACATAGTAGGGCTGCTGGAAGGGTACTCTTACTTGAAGAGCATTAAGCACCCGTGGACTCACAATTCTGAAGAAGTCTGTATGCGTAAGAACAATGAGCAACTGACACAAGCTTGCTCACTAAAATCACAAGGATACTTCTTCCAGGAAGAAAAACAGCAGAAATGCTGCTCAGTTCAGCAGAAACACTGAAACAGCTTTAGAAATGTTACTTCAATTGAGCAATACTGAATGCAAGCACTGGAAGACTGTGCAACGCTGGGGGAAAATAACGTTTACCTCAGAATGCATTAACTTAGGAAATGTGTCATGCATTTCTTCATGGTTCCCCTTACCAAAATTCTCCCTCCCCTTACTAGCAAGCAAAAGGTCTATTTCTATCCTTTCAGGTCCTTAGCTTACTGCCCACTTCTCTTTATCCAATTTCAAGTTTTTCCTGCCACAACACGCTGTGGCAAGTTACAGGCGTGGCTACTGAGATCTACTGAACAACCCCAGCTGGGCGTTCTCTAGGCTCTTGCTGAGGCACTACTCACAAAGCAGATGTCTCTGTTAGCAGGATGTACATGCTTACCTTAATGATCTCCTGTGCTATCTGCCTGGTTTTATTAATATCCAGGGATATCTTGGGGTCCCTTACAAACGAATGAAGTGTCCTTCCTTTGCAGAAGCTACAGAAAAGAGGAACAGTCCTGAAAAATGCCTTTAAAACATTGGAGGCAAACAAAAATCAACACTGAATGCTCAACTGGTTTTCATATGTTGATAGAATCCCACTCCTACTTGAACTGCCGGGAAATGCCATTTCAAAGAATTTTAAGGGCCCAATTGATTTACAGCTGTATGGGTGTACACACGTACAGGTGAGCCACCGTTAAAGCACATTCAAACATATACAACAAATGCTTAAGTATTTCTTCAGAGGCCCAGTTCTTGCTATGCTATTCTGACAGCTGCAGTCCAGTTTTCAAAACCTGAGCACCTGCTTCTGCTGGGGCTATTGCTCAATTAAGCAGGAAACTTCCTTTGGAATTGACAACTAGAAATGAGTAAGTACCTCCTTGCCAAACTATGAGTGGCATCCTGTTGGCCTGACATAAATTCAGCCTTCATATGAACATCCCCAAAAGCTGTTATCTAGGGGCTAAATAATCCTAATATCAACAAAATACTGAAAACAGAAGAGGAGAGAAAAATAGTAATATTCTTGCCTAATCGGCAAGTGTCTCTAAAAGGAACAGAAAAGATCAATAACTGTTGTATTATCAACCTCACATACTGTTTTATTGCCACTGTGCTGAATTGGATGCATCTGGAAGTAGATGACAGAGGAACAGCTTGTTCCAGATTTTTTATATATAATTATTTTAAACTATAATATATTCATATAATACCATACATACTTTATTTGTTATGCAAATATATAATTTATATAATTATAGAAATGTATTCTATATTATTACTATTAGCAGTAAATAAACATGTATAGTAATACTGAAATACGGTGCTATATCCTCACCTGGTGATGATTGCTAAATGAGGAGGGTTCATGCATGCTCCCATGAAAAGCACCACATTCTCATGCCGGGTCTGTCTGTAATTCATCACCTCCTTTTTAAAGAGCTTGAGATGATCCTGATTGTTCCCATCTATCTCCAACAGCCTGATGGCTACTTCTCCATGCCATTTCCCCTTGTGAACCTTCCCCCATCGCCCTTGGCCGATAGGATCCCCTAGTTCAATCTGTTCAAAGGGAATGTCCCATTCTTGCAGGTAGACGCTGGTCTGGCTAGGTTTGCGATAAATCATCCCTTGCAAGCGTGGCCGCCTGTTTGGCAGATCTTCCACCTCGTCCTCATCATCTTCGGGTTCTGATTTATTACTCTCTGGTTCTTCCACCTGTGTATAAAAAGAAAAGAAACCTGTGCTGAGAGTCCCACCTGAGGGACAAAGCAGCCTACCAGCCAGTGACAGAGGCTCTTCTGAGAGGACTTCACGGGGTTGGACGTACATACTCGACTATGGCTCAAAGATGTGCTTCATAGGACAAAGCCATTTCAGAAAGCTACAAAAGACATCTTCTGTATGTCCGTGTGCTGGTGAAGACACGAAAGGCTTTATCCCATTGAGTTAAACTTCTAGAACCAGCACCAACATCTAGGGGCTCAACGTCACTCAGGATTTGGCCCTTCAGTGAATGAAAAAAAGCTAGAGACCATTCCAAAACGAAGCCTCGAAAACCACTTCACTCTCCAAATAAATGTGGGGTGGTGATTTTTGAGTTTGTGGTGTTTCTTCTTTTTTCTTATGTTGCTGTTGGTGGTCGTGGTGTGATTTTTTTGTTTGGTTGTTGTTTTGTGTTTTTTTTTGAGATTACTAAAATTCTCTTGTTAGACTTGCTCCAAAAAAATCAGTAAGCTTGACACAGAATCCAGTAATTTGAGCTGAAATCATTGATTCTATCTCTATTGGTTTACCCATCCCCAAAGAAGCCCATTTCAGTGTCCATACTGCCAGTGGAACGTGTGCTTAGGCACTAAAGAAATCACACAATCTCATGGATTGTGCTTGCAGGATTTACCATGAGCTAACCTGAACACTGGAAGCACCTACACATGCAGTACTTCCAGATTTGAGGTCTGCAGAGTACTTAGACCTCGTAACTCCAGCAGCAGGCCTGCAGCTCTTGTAACATAAAAGCAGCTGCACCAAATTGAGTGAACCAGACATTTGAAAAATATTGTCTTAGCCCAACTAGAAAAAAGTTGTTTTTTGTTACGAATACTTCATTGTTTCAGCCTAGCTACAGAAATCATGAGTTTTCAGTTGAGATCTTTGCAGTACAGACAGATCGGTGGAACTGAGGTAAGGCCCAGCTAGTCTACACCTGCAGTTCCACAGCCACAAATTTTACATTGTACTTCAACATGCCATCTCTGATTGTACACAAGGGCAAACCAGAAAACCTACCTCTGCTTCACATTCAACTCCATCTGTGTCTGGCTGTTCCTCAGCTCTAGCAAGAGAAGACAGATTTACAATGACAGTAATGTTTGCATATCCACCTGAATTAGAAAAGTGGTCTGCTACCTATGCCATTAGTGGAATAAGTTGTGAGAAGTAGTAAATAGAAAACAGATCTTGATAGCACTATAGTAGGCCAAAGGAAAATAGAATTACTGCTCCACTTAAAAGGTAAGGACTGTCTAAGCTTACTGTGGCAAGTAAGAGAGTAAAATCTGAAGATTATCAGGTAAACACTACAGAAGTAAAAGAATTAGAAACAATACTTACTTAGTGTCTGCAGCTGTTTCTGAAGGCTGTGCTACTTGTGCAGGACTGGGAATTTCTGGGAAAACAAAAAAATGCTACATATTTTACACTTAGATCTCTTATTGATCTGAAATTTTAACATTACAATAACAGGTATTTGCTTCTGATTTAGGAATTAGAAAATAAATTCAACCTCTGACCATAGGATTTTATACATCTACTCATTAAAAACCATCCTAATCTTTCCTAGTACTTACACAGCTGTGTATTACCAGCTCCAGTCTCCTTCACGTTCACTTACCTATATATCCTCACATAACTGGGGCATTTGGTTTCATCTTTTGCTGCAGGTCATGCGTTCCAACTGCACCCAGTACAACCAGTGTCACCAACGCACAGGAAACTCAACTTGGGTTGCAAATCCTTCACAAATGTCGAGTATACCTGGCATCCTACATTACCAACTCTCACTCTGGAAACAAACAAGCTGTTTCTAAGGGTTTATGAACTAAGTGACTAAGAAAACAGTTTGCACATGTAAATCCAAATATGAATTGTGTTGCATCATTCTTAAATCCCATAGGCAAGAAAATCTGTTCATAAAGGTGAACTCAAGCACTCTTGAACTTTGGGCCCATTTATACTAAGCATATAACTCTAAAAGTTATCCTTTTTGGAAGAAAAAACACAGCTGTGTATAGAATCCCATAGTAGAAATCTGTTGTTTTACAACTGAATATTAGAAGTTGTACCTAAATACAAGGACAGAGTGCCTGAACTATATATTGAGATAAGAAAAATTTTTAATTGTATTGCATACTTTTTTTTCTTTTCCCAAAAGCAGAATTATCATTCTTGGGTAGCATGCAGAATTTTACAAAAAAGTTACTTTTTGGCAGCAGAAGCTGGTTAGTAGAATTAAAACAATCAACTCACCTGGGAAGATAAATTGTTGTCTATGCTGAATGTAGTAGGCAGCTTTTTTTTTTTTTTAATAAAAGGACAGCAAAAAAAATTATGAGGAAGGGAAAAAAACAACAAAACAAGTTAGAGGATCATCAGCAAGTGTCCCGTATGCATTCAATGAATTAGTCCCAAGTCATTGTTTAACAGATTAGTAGATTATCAATCAGCCTGCTTGAGGGGGGTGAATTTTAGCACATGCATCTTTCAAAGACTAAGACAGATGGTACCTATCAAGTCAAAGCTATGTTACCAATAAGCTTACAGTGTGGTGGGAAAACAATACATTTGGACTTGAAGTGGCAGAAGCAAACTTAAGAGAACCTAGGGATGCAGAAAGGCGGGCCTGGATAAAAGCTGGTGCTTCAATCTTTTCTTATTTCTTCAGCTTCAGCTTTTCCAAGATGCGTGCAGAGAGGTGAAGCTCTGAGCCATTTGCAAGCATTTATTTTTTTAATCTCAGTGAATTTGAATTATATGTCCTAATACAAAGTAGTTGCAGTAGAATCCTTGCACTAAACTGGCACTGCTTCTGCTCTTTACGAGTAGGCAAGAACAGCAACTTTCACTCACAGATCAAAAGTTTGATGCAAAATACAGCAGTATTAAAGGCTAGATGCAGCAGCTACTGAGCAGCATGTGACTTCATTTCCAGATAGAAGGAATTAGGTTTGTTCTCACTATGTAAGTCTTGCCTCTATCAGCTTTGGTAAGGACTACAGACTAAGGACCCAAATGTACAAAGTATGTGGAGTAAATTATTTTCACCATACACATCTGACAGATGTTCTAAAAATGCGTGTTGACTGTTGGTTATCTTTTGGAAGATAGTGATAAAAGTAATTCATCCCAGTTCTCATTTTCATGTTTTGTTCTAGCAATCAGCTTACTTATGTGTTCACCAGAGGCTTTAAATCATAAAGCAGGCAGCATGCATTTTACAATACAATAAGAAAAAGGAAGAAAAAAGAGCATTGCTGGTTTTTTTAGTACTCTTCAAAGAAAAGGAAAGCAGAAAAACTGTATCAGGTAAGAAAGGTACCGGCACTCCTCAATAATTTGTCTTCTGCAAAGGTATCTTGTTGATACAACTTTAAAACTTCTAAAAGCAGAGCATTTCCTTTTTTCAGGTATCAGAACACACTTTCAAACTTTGCATAAGACAACTATATATTCAGAAACCTGAAACTACTTAAAAAGTCGTGGTTAGCCTCTGCTTGCATAGATGCCTTTTTCATCTCCGCAGGGTTTTTCTCCTGAAAGAGATGGGCTTACCTGGGAAGTTAAACCGTCCATCCCTCTGGCCCATGGGAGACGGGTTTGGGGGAGGTGTTGCACTAGGAGGATTGGAAGACTGGAAAGGTGCTGGAGAAGATGGTGTGGAAGAGGTTGTAGAAGAGGGATTACTGCTGGAGTCCAGATGATTTATTGCTGTTGGATGCTCCTGGAAAGCAAGAAAAATTGCTACTGAGAAAACAACAGAAATACAGAATTCCCCTCAATGTTTACTGAACGACAGAGAAAGGAAAGCTGTCCCCAGCCTCAATCATATCATGGTTTCTTTAAGTGAGTAGGGGGCTGGAGCTGTGCGCATCCAATGTTTTACATGCTGGAAACGTCACATCCCAAAGTCTCTTTGCATCAAGGTGCCATTCTTGCTCCAACCAGCAAGGTACTACTGTGACCTCTCTTTATTGTAGCTCCCCAGTGACTTACAGACAGAAGACTCACTTTTGTCACCACGTACCTTTTTAGTTAGTGCTTTGGGAAGAGTTCCGAACTGTGGTTCTGTTGGTCTGTCTACTGGATTATTGATATCAGAAGGAACAGACTCTGTTCTCCTTATTTTGGTTACTGAAAAACAGATTGGAGAAGGGAGGAAAAAAAGCTTTAAATCAGACTTGTCCTCATGATACCACCAGCTACACTGAAGTGCTAAGAATCTGTAGAAAACTTACTGGGGAGGAAGGATATTCTGCAAGCAGGTGCCTCTTTAGTACATTTGTTGTGACATTTTAACCTAAAAGAGAAACATTAAATGTTAAATAGCAACTTGTTCTTTCCCCAAAAGAGGAAGCCTACCCTTAATTTGTACTACTTATGCTAATCTCAGAGAGAGTTCTGGAAAGCTCTGGGCCCCAAAGCAGGCGATACATTTATATGAAGAATCCTGTTATGTATACCATTAGGCTAATGAAAGGTACGTAGACATATTAGTATCTAAGAAATCATATCTATCATATCTAGAAATCATTTATTTCTAATTTAGTTATCTTCACTGACTCCCGTCCTACGACAGGGAACTGCTGAAATTTCAACATTCTGGACTTTCAGAATTTGACAGAGAATCAAAACCAAGGCCTTGCTGTTATTTAGGTATCTAGTTCCCACTACAAGATTTGCCCATTATCAGGTACGAATCCTGTGGCAGGGAACTAAATTTGATTCCTCCACGTCAGGCTCCCAACCTAAGCATAAGTCATGCAAAGCATCCTATTGCCAGTTTGACTGAAACAAAAAGCGATGCCACAGTTAATACTGCATCACATCTTGAGATACTTGTTACGTTAGAGATCATCTCTGTGTGCTTACCTGCAGTACTTACACTTCACCCCAAACATCATGCTTTTCTGACAGACTTGGCAAATCTGAGATAACCAAGACTTTGTAGAGAACCTAAGCAGAGAGAAGAGGGGAAAAATTATGTTAACTAGTATCTAAAGGAACCTATGTTTGTCGGTAGTTATGGACAGGCCACACTCCTTTAGTCTCTTCTGAAAGGGGCAAATAGTATTATGTAAAAGACTTCTTAAGTTTTCTGATCAAGAGCAACTGAAAGAAGGCTGGCATCAATTCTGCTGAACTGTTGCTAGCCCTTTATTATTGAAACAGGGCTGAGAGGTGCTCAGGGGTGTCCCTGACTATGGAGACAGGGTGTACATGAACACATGTATCGAAAGGTCCTCAAAATCCCAGCTTAGCAAGACATGGCAGATTGCAGTTCTGCAGCTCCATACAAAGACACCCAAGCGATAGAATCTCACCTCTTTCCATAAAAGCAGCTCAAACTGTGAGCTTTGCCTTGTGAAACAAGCAGGTGCTCAGAGAGGGCAGCCAGCACACTCCATGTGTAAGTCCAGCCTGCAGGCACGCACTGCCCACCAGGTGCTGACCCCTTTCAGGTCAGTGGGACGTCACATTGCGCTGGTTAAATGCACCTTCCTAGAACTGGGACCCAGCCTATGGTGCGTGCGGTGGTGGCTCTGAGAGCATTATTCCCTTTACCAAAAAACCAAACAGAAAGGTTTGTTTGGCATTAGTACCAGCTGGCCCAGTTTCACTTTGGATTTGGGAAGGGGGAACGGAGGAAGCTACTAGGAAGAAAAAAGGAAATGCTCTTTCCACACAGGGAGGAAGAATAAGCTTACCTTTCATTTGTAAGGGTAGAAGTGTTTTAGAAAAGGCATTGTTACATATTTCTCTTACTTACTCCTATCACCCTGGACATGACCCCCCCCCCCCCCCCCAACACTACTGCTGCTGGTACATTAGTCACTGTGGAACCGCAAGTCAATTGGTTTTGTAAAAAAGATTTCCGGGGCTGGACACATCAGAGACATTAAAAACAGATGGATCTGAAGTACAGAGTAACGGCTGAACTTGAGAAATGAGGTGCCCAACCCAACTTCAAGCCCATCTAATAACAGTCCTCCCTTCTACAAACACGTTAAATAGGAAGCTGGCCTGGTCTGACCCCTTCCCTTTGTGGCTTCCACAGCGTGTGTTGCTTACCTGTGTGTTACAGCTAAGCCAAAATCTCTTCGTACTGTCTGAGGGGATCCTTGGGAGAGTTCTGATGGAGAACAAAAGGATGTTTTAGGGACGTATTAGTCACCAGCATGCCTACAAGTCTGGATGTAAACACTCATAGGTAAGAACTAGTAGCCAGGACTCCACTAGGAGTACAGCTGAGATTGGTTTGCCTACTGTGGTAAAACTACCAGCTACTACTCTTTTATTTTGTTTCACATGGAGGCAATTTAAGGTAAGATTTGGTGGTGGAATCATAATTCTTCCTTCCTTTTGTTAA
This sequence comes from Anser cygnoides, assembly GCF_040182565.1. Taxonomy (NCBI): domain Eukaryota; kingdom Metazoa; phylum Chordata; class Aves; order Anseriformes; family Anatidae; genus Anser; species Anser cygnoides. Next base: position 12,119,828 of record NC_089890.1, on the reverse strand, counting down.
ATCAGTGTGTTTTATATTTAGGGATTACAGAAGTCCATCTGATTAGGTCTAGCCCATTCTCAAAACAAAGTGGACAATAGCGTACTTTCAATTGGTTTACCACAAATACTATCACCCACTTTTCATGCGGTGTCGGAGTATTCTTTTACACTGAAAATTATTATCACCATTTCATAGACAGAGCCAGTGTGACCCAGAAGAATAAAATGATCTAGGTCGGATCACTTAGCTAGCCAATAAATGCAGAAAAGGAGACCTAGACTCCAAAATCCCAGTCCAGTGCTCCAGTGGATATACCACAAAGCTTCTTAAGACCTCTCAAATATTAAGACTCTGGCATATTTCCTGAATTAAATCTATAGCCATGTTACAAATCTGGAGAAAACTCAATCTGTAGCCAGCAACACAGCTTCCAGACTGGACACTGTCAAGGCTTACAAAAAGACACTTTCTCTCTTTGGCCCTAGATGGCACCAAATTCTCTTTTATCATCACTCCAGTGAACTTTTTAAGGCATCTGTGGTCTTCTGCATCTTAAGAAAAGGCTGGAATCACTAGCTGTTTTTCCAAGGAATATTGCTGAGCTAGCGTGAACATCCAAACCACAATTAATTAATCGTGCATTAATCATCATATCAGTTAAGATGTCTAAACCATTACTTAAGAGTTCAAGGAATGTAACAAAGTTTGGAATTTAATGGGACTTAAAAGAGCCTAAAGCGTAATTTTTAAAACAGACAACATGACTACATGCACAGAAGCAGCAAAGTCTTAATTTCTGTTTGAATTGTTTCTTATGCCTTTTTTTATTTATTGCATAAATTCCATCAGTCTCCACAGAGAAATGCTCAGACTTCTGCTACATCTTCATTTTAGAATTTTCTCTTTATGCTTTTTCATTTCTAAAAGTAATTCCTGGGATTTTTGTTTTAAAGGCCATTAGATAAATGCATGCAGTCTCAACAGGATCAAAAAATCAGCAAATGAGATGCATGCAGTCTCATCAGGAGAGACAAAACACCAAATGGCATTGATACATTACAGGATAAAAGCACAAGTCCTAGTCCTGTAGACCTTTAAATGTGTTAATAGACTCATCAACATCAGAGGAAGTGTTCTACGTTTAGGAATGTGTTGGAGCGTTTCTCAAAAAGTTGCACACAAATGTCTAATTTCAATACAGAGATACTTGGCAGTGAATATCCAAAGACAATCCAAAGACAAATGGTTAGATATGAAGTTATTTCTAGTACCAAGGGACACCAGTATCTGTTCTGAGGTCACAGACAAGCAATTACACACAAACCCCTTGCTTTAACCCTCTAAACGTCAGCATTCCCTTTCCTTGCTTTTGTTATCTGAAGAAGTACCAGATACAAAGACCCTGTAAGCATCCTGCAGTTCTTCAGCTGGCCAAGCTCCTGTTAAAGTTAACAGAAACTCTGGGATACAAGGCCCTCATGAGGACCTCCAAAGGCTGCACAGAGATGATCATACTGCAGGTAGTTGGCAAGGACAGGTTCTTCTCTCCCAGTCAATGAAATGAAGACAACCCTGTAAAAATCTCTTACCGAACCTAGAGAACAGAAAAGAAATTTGTTTTTTTAAGACATCTATATTCACATGACAGGATACACACTTTGCTAGAGCAGAAACACTTTCCTGCAACCTTTGACATCGGATTTACAAACAACTCTGGTTTTGCACCCCTTCTTGAAGTCACTCCATAGCCAGTATTTGCCTGCCTACAAATATTAGACTTTGCTAGGCAGAGCCCCAGCTCCAGCCCAGGAGCAGACTATACAAGAGTGCACCTGAATTTTGGCTTGCAGATGTGACATGTGAATGGGACTGTACAACTCAGACAGCTGGAAAGCTCCACATGGCGGGGTCCAAATCAATAAAGTGCCATATTTTGCACCTCCTATCACTCTTACCAATAGGACCTGTATCACAGCAGAAACAGGTTCTTACAACTGACTTTCAAAACAAAGCAGTGTGTTGGCCACAGGTCTTTTCAGTTCAAGGTCACATTTCACCCATTCTTAAATGGAAACCACTTACTTGCTACGTTTAGAGGCCTGGCAATTTGCATTTTAGTGTATACTTCATATGCACTCAAAACGTGAAAGAGTACTGTACTGCTTACTAGGCCCCACATTTACAATGAATTCCTTCGTGTCAGTCAGCCGGCAGTCCAGTACTGCGGCATCAGAAGAACACACTTTGTCCACCCAAAATCTCAGCTCCATTCTGAGCTAGGCTAGTTTCCCCTATCTAAAAGTGTACTTTTGGCAAGGAGGTCCTGAGTAGGACAGGCTCTCTGAACTCTTCCAGGAGGTCAGTGTTATTTAAGTCATAGTGGTCCACTGCCAGCTGGAGAATTTGGATGCTGATCTAAGTTTCTACAATGTTTAGAGAAGCCAGAGTCTCTGGAAGGCACATTTGTTTCCTGGTTTCAACTATTAGTTAAATTAAATTAGATAAATACCTTTCATCCCACCTGCCCCCCAACAAAGTGCATCTCAAAGCCTGGATCAGTCCAAAAAAAAATATATATATGTATATTAATATATAGCCTAAGACCATTTGTCTTTTTGTGGAGGTATAGTTGTCATATAGACAGATGTTTTAAAGCTCACACTAGCAGCTAAAACACATCTTAAGATAAAACATAAAAGGACACTAGCCACCTGAACTGTGAGGAACATTTAAGGTCAAAAAAGAATGATAGGATGTGGAATTAGCTATTAGATACCTGAGGATATTTGGCAGGGCCCTTTAATAGCAGCAGTCATCCCAACCTCCCCAGCAGGTGAAATTTCAAATAAAGTACAGTTAAGATGGTTTTTTGGTTATCTTAGAATATCCCACTGATACAGATTGTAAGACCACAGTGAAACTGCAGTCAGGTAACTGGACACCAGATCTTTTACACAGCATCACACCTGCAGCACTGAATGCCCTTTGGGATGAATACAGCCCAGCAATGCCTGTGGGGAAGGAAGTATCACACTTACTTTATTGGGGGAACATCATCTATCCTGTTTCCCAACTGTGATTCGTGGGACTTGCTCCTTGTGAGGGCTGGAAAGTTAGGTAGCAGTTGAAAAACCTTCCGGCAAGGAGGAGGAGGAGTCCGTGGTGGCTTCAACTTATGTCGCCTCTTCGCTTGAGGCGTGGTTGGGGGAGTGATGGTGATGCTATGAGGAGTCCTTGGTGTTAACCTTCCACTGTGTGCAGGGAAGGCAAAAGGGTCCAGGAGGTTATCTGCATAGATTGAAGGTCCGTGACTGGAGGAGAGAGAATCTGAAGACGTGATTGTAGACACTGACACAGACCGTGCCTGCTGGCTATTGCCCTTGGGAAGGTTCAGTGCAGCGTGAGTCCGTGCGGGTGCAGAGGAGCCAGGGGACTCGGTCGTGTTTGTAGCGCTGTTCTCTCGGCGTGCCTCAGGAAGATTGATCAGCACATCGTCTTTTAACTCCCCACCTGTCCAGCAACCACAGCAATGTTAGTTTTGGAATAAAAATAAAAAAGCTGGTAAATGTATACAGTGACTTTAAACTATGAGCAGCTGTTTCCTAACTGTATCTCAAAGCTTAAAGGAGGTCTTATGTTGTAAGATGGGCTGAGTTTTAACAGATTGGGGCACCACTGAAGAACGTGGGATATACATACCTGCATGAAACAGACACCCGCATCCCACTACAAACCTATTTGGATTTGGTACCAACCTGCTTACACAAATCTGTACATCCAACCTAGCACCCTGACATCTTTCAGATTGGCTTCTGGGAAAGAGAGGAAACCATTTTCTGTTAGATAACAGAACTGCCAAATAACACTGAAACTGAGAAAAGCTGTTAGATTGAAAAAAAGGGTATTGAGATGTTCCTAATACTCATTTGGCCAACTCTCTCTCTGGCGTGTAACCACTGGCAGAACTTACCTGACAGCTGGAATACCGAGGCACTGCTGTTCAGTTACAGGCAGCAGCAGCACTCAGCACAGAATTGGCGTGTTTGCCCTGACTATTAGCTAGAATTTTACCAGGGACCTACAGATGGACAAAAAGGAACCATTGCAACCTGCTGGATCGCTGGTGGAGCTCAGCCCTGCCTTCTGCAGTGCTTGCCATTGTAATTCAGAATAGTCCAGTACAGCTCACAGACCAATTCTAGGTATAAATGGCAAAAACAAGCACAGAGGCCTGCAGGCGGCAAAGCATGAAGGCATAGATTATTGGGATAATTTCACGGGCAGAACTCAGCAGAATAACTCTCTGGCTTAATTTATGTATGTCTTTAATATCTTAAATCAAGGCAAGAAGTCAAAACTTCAAGCCCGGATGTCCTATTGACCGCTAGGTGTTTGAAAAAAAGATCATATACCTGGGATTAAAAAAAAAAAAACCTCTCTCTCAAAACGCACTTTTTTTTTAATGAAAAGAGAGGAACGTTAATACAAGTATACTAAAATTTGGGCTAGATGCCATTTCTGTATGAGTGGATGTCATGCCTTCTGAACAATGGCTGTTTTTGTCACAGTATGGATGGGAAATATTTGACAATGCAGGATAAGAAAGATTAGAAAAAAGGAAATATGGAACTGAGCTGTTTGTTGGCTTTTCCATTAACTAATCTTTATGATTCGCGAATGGTATGAACTGTCATAATACCAACAGGAAACAACACCTTTCAGTGACAGAGTGATAACTGTTACAAAGAAAGATCTGATGCACACTGGTACCAGTATGCTGTGAGAAACGCTCTCATACCAACCGAATTCACAGTGCTTTCAAAGTAGCCTGGGACAGGTGACAGGGGAAGACGGTGAAACAGAAATCTGGGAGTCTTGTGTTTGTCTGTTCTTAAATAACTTGGTCAGATCAACTTGCACACTGAACACACATTCCTAATTACACAGTACCCTTCTATACATAATTTCAATGTAAATCAAGGTTCTTTCTAGCTCTTACATCTGCTACTGCTATTTGGCTAATGATTCTATCAACTCCAGCAGAAAAATAGCAGGAAGCAAGGGTTTTAAAGAGAAGTGAATCAACTGGCAGACTACAAGCTATGCGGTGATAAAGGGCTGTCAGAGGAATGTTCTGCTCTTGCAAAGCATTGAGCTGAAAAATACTCAGGCTTCTGAGCTACATCACACCAAACAGAATTGGACCTTCTCTCCGAGCTGGCAGTATCTGGGGAGGGGATTACCTAAAGGAAATCTGTTTGCAATCATTAGGTCAAGGATACTGAATGATGGAGGACAACCGGAGCATCAAACTCAACTCTGAACACAGAGGGAATAATCATAGTTTCTATTGAGTCGGAGAGGGTATTTCCACGTACCTTTATTTCCATAGCTGAACATGATGTCAAAAACAAATCCGTTCCATAGCTCTAGATGTGTTTGATCACTGCAATTTCATCCAAGAACCACAACCTGACACTGGTTACAGCATATACCCAAAGACCCAAAGGTTTCTGCAGATTGTCTTACATAAAAGGAAGCAGGATGTGATCTGGGTTGCTGAGAAACTAATTCCACAGAACAAAAAAGGCAGTCTATACCTGATTCAGTCACCTTCCTTAAGCAGCTCAGTGCCCCATTGAGTCTGGAGCACTCTTCATCTCTGGCACCACATCTCTTCATTGTTTCTTTCACCTTTGACTCATTCATTTCGAGTAAGGCATCTAAGGTTAGTTCCTCTGGTATTCTCTGCGGGGGAGGAAAAAATAAAAATCAATGCACATTTTTTAATATACATATCTAAATAAGACCGTCATTTGTTTTTCTGATGAAAAGTAGTGCCACTGTCTTACTACCAGGTCTGGCTCATGATTTACTCGTTTCGTAGTGCATTTCTCTTAAGGACCTCTGGGTCAGTAGTGATCACGCAGCAGCAGCGCTCTAAAGCTGCTCTCTCTTCTCTCTACACCATAAGAGACCAGGCGTGTGCCTGAGTGTGCTCTGCATTATTAGGATGTTATTGTCCGTCTCCAGTATTGAAGTTAGGATTACAGCTGATTGAAATATTCTTTCCTCCCCTTGTGGAAAGTTTTCACTCAGTATTTTTGAAAAGCTACCAACTGAAGTTCATCTTTTTCATCAAAAACAAAGCAAGCAAAAACCTGAAAACTTTTCAGACAAAGTTATTTGGCTTTTTGGCAAGGAAATGAAAAGTACAAGCAGTGTGGAAAATGGCTTTTTTTTCATTAACAAAAATAATGTTCTGACACAGAGATAGTGACCTCTTCCTTGAGTAATTTTTCCTTCACTAGAGGACCAGCCTTACCGATACCTTGCTTAGAATGATATTTGTGCAGAGCTCATTGTACCCCTTAATATGCTAACGCCCCCAAAATAATAAGGTTTAAATCAGGCAGACACAAATGATACAGGGAACTGGAAAGCATGAAATCATCCGATGTTTCCTTACAAAACTGAGCTGTATTGCCTCTCTCTTCCATCAAATGTTTCCACTGTAAGTCTGCAGCAATTGTGGTTAACAAACAAAACCAGGATACTCAGTGCAGATACCCAGGAATTTCCCTGAACGTTTTGCCTAAACAAACCTCACTGCTGCCTACTCTCACAATGAGATCACAAATTTCACAATATTTGGCCTCTTTCCTAAAAGCTTCATTTCAACTCCTGGAATCACGATACGTAACAATATTTCAATTTTTATTTAAACAGGAAACTTAAGTGTATCTGTTTGACAACAAAAAGCTTGAAATCCTCTAGATACTTAACCCACCCACCAACCCTTCAAACCCTAAAAAACTACAAACCAAATTTGAATGTCTTTTCAAGATCACATCTTTCTTACTCCAGGCTAAAGATAGAAGTTAGTCTGGTTCCTAAAATTAAGCGATGAATCAGAACTGCTTCCATTGCTTTAATACAGGTAACTGGTCTGAACGTTCTGAAATGCTCAAATTGTTGTACTGAGAGCACTTAGCTAATCACGCCACATTCTAAAGTGGCTAAGAGATAAAGGTTACCTGCCCTACTTTAGGCATCTCAATGTTAAACATCTTAGGTTTGAACTAATTGCCCTAAAATCCACAGCTCAAATATTCCAGCAGGAAGCCAGCACAGGTTTGTTCCCAAAATGCCCCATCCAAACTGGGCTAATGACAACAGCATTAAACAAAGCCTGACTCTTAGTTACTTCCCCAGCACCCTCTGAATTCCAGCCCCCTGCACGCAGAGGAGCAGTCCACAGAGGCATCTTTGTTCAGCTGCATCACAAGGCCAGTTCTGCAATGCAGGGCACCGGCCACACGCCGCTCTGAAAGGGAGAGTTACGGGGGCAGACAGCCATGGCACGAACACAGCGGGGAGAAAGCTTTCTACACCACCATGGGTACCCCAAGCTCTAAAGCAAAGAAGCTAATGCTTCCACCAAGCATAAGAGAAAGCCAGTGTCTCTTACAAAAAAAGATTTAGCCCCTGTCATGCTTTTACAGTCTTTTACACGGGACTACAGCAATGGCATTCCTGTGTTATCTTGAAACATTTCCTCACTGCCACCACTCCCTGCTAAGAAAACAACCTAGATTACCCAGCCACTGTTTTAAGTAACCGTGTCATGCCAGATCCCAGTATAAACTACCAAGTCACGTTACCCAGCATCACCTCACTTCCCCATCCTTTGCACGACACAAAAGTAACCAGTAACTTATTAGAGCTATTAGCAAGTCAATCAGTAAAGTGAAAGAGACTACGATTTCCCCAGGAAAGCAGAGCACTTCCTTCATAGCCCGGTCCCTAGCCCAGGCTTCAACAGCCTGCACGAGCAGACGCGAGCAGGGCCAGGTGGGCTGGATGCCCCCTGGGGATCCGACTTCCTCAGCACGGCTCTGTGGCAGGCCCCAGCACCGCCGAGCACCGCTGACCTGCAGCGCTAACGCTCGGGTTAACGGCTGGCACCGGGTATCGAGGCTCAGCAGCTGGTGGTGTTTGGACTGCCACAAATGACAGGTGAGCCTCAATGCTTTGTAAAAGCAAGTGTGGCATCAGATACTGAAAAGGGTTCTCTCTGCCCAGTTTAGAAATCACAGGAAAGCAAATCCCAACTTTATATATGCTTTAAACACATGGAGGGTAGAAGAAAGAAGGAAGTCAGTTTGTTCTGCAAGCCTGTGTCCACTCAAGTAGCCGTGATGCAGTCAGGTTTTGTCTGCTCTCCTTCCCCAAGAAGGGCAAAGTACAGGAGTTACCTAGGACCTGTGCTACAGCACCTGTGACAAGAGCCTTACACCCATGCAGTTAGTCGTCAACGGAGTAAGGAATGGCCCTTTAGGCCTTTATACTGAAAAAACTGAGTACATATTGAAAGTGAACTTCAAGTTGTATCAATGAGGAGGAGCTGACTATTTTTACTTACCCCAAATTAGCTCTCCTGGTTGTGCAAGTATCTACAAGGCTTAACTGGGGAATTCCCATTCCCTGCTGTAAGAGGTATGTGGAATGGCATCTCGGCTTAGCTCCTGGCTTTCTGAGCACAGCACTCACGCCCAAGGGACAACTCACAAGCACAGAATTGTTGTCACAAGCACTACAGATGTGGGAGGGTGGTGGGGAGGGGTGGCTGCAATATTCATGGAGTGGCCGTGGTCCTGCACAGCGTCGTTCAGAGCCTCACAGGCCCTTCTCTCCTTCCCAGAGGAGCACAATTGACATTTACTGGCACAGAGAACTTGACATTTTTGTCCCAGTGCAGCTTCATGGTTAAACTCCAGGATTGCCCATTCTTGCAAATCTGACAGCGTTTAGTGCTTTTCTTTTTTAAAGATCAACCCCCTGCAACAAGGAATCTCCAGCTTTCACTTTAGTTTCCAAGCCTTCCTAGTTGTACAGAAAAAAATTAAGATCAATTTTTGAAAAACAAAACAATCCAAACTATTGATCTTCTTTGAAGTGTCGGGGCATTTTTTTCCCTTTCCCTTACTCATCTGCAGTACACAACCACTAGGGAGGGCTTGAACTCGATCACCCCGAGCTGCCTGGTTTCACTTCCTCAGCAGGTCTGTGCCCTGCAGCCCAACGCGTGGCCACGAGCAGTCACCAGTCACCGGCAGCCCTGGCTCTGCGCTGCCCACGTTGCTCCCTGTCCCAGGCAGTTTCACACAGACACACACCCCGGCGAACAGCCCAGCCTGCTGCTGGCTTGTCCCTGTCCTGGGCCAGCATATAAAGCCCAATTTACTCTTTTGCTTGATAGTTTAATTTTGGAAAAACAGACCAGCAAGTTGTAGGAAAGTATAAGCACAGAAAAGGAGATTATAGTTAAACAATCCCAATGACCTTGAGCTGGGAGCTCAGACTTTCTGAACCTGCTGCCAGTCCCCATGACACGCGACAAAAGAAATAAGCTTTTGAAGAGGGGGAGGGAGGGGAAGTAAGAGGCTTTCATTAAAGAGCCACTCATGTGCTGCACACATACGGTGGCTTAATATAAAACTGGTCAACCTGAGCCCTGCAAGATTGGCCTTATATAATTTATCTCTGTGTTAGCCCCCTCAGCCTCTGTGAAAATGATGAGGGTCACTGGTTCAAGACGGATCTTACAACAGAGCCGATCGGTGCCAGTGCCCTGGCTGAGCGGGTGAGCTGGGAGGGAGGAGGCCCTGGGAGGTGGGCTCCAGCCCCCTTGGTGCAAGGCAATTCTGGGCACCTGGAAAGCAGTCGCTGCCCATCTGCAGCACTGAGGACCAATGTGTGTCCAACAGAGAAATGTGGGTCTCCACCTGCCTCTTCATGGGTGCTGCAGCTTTAAAAAAATGCATCTTTAAAAAAAAAAAACAACCATGCAGCTTACAGGCTTGCTTTAGGGCCGATAGAGGTACCATCTCCCTCAGCACACTTGCCTCGACTACAGAATGACATGTCAAGCTGTGAGACATTCACATGCTACTCTAATAGGGCCAAACTGAGAGAAAAAAAAAAAAAGGCAGGAGATAGAACCTGCTTTCAATCTTTCCGCACCTAGAAGTGGCAACAGCAAAACCTGAAGCCTTACTCACCACACACCGCTCAGCCCAAACCAGGAAATCAGCCCTCTCTACAGCAGGTGAGAGGACTTTTCTACAAAGCCTGCCTGCTTGTCAGACACACAGACTGTGCACTTCACAGTGTGCATGTTTAAAAGGGAGAAAAGCAAACCAGAGTGTCCAAGAGGCCACCCAACCTATTCTAAATTAGCAAGGGTGAAGAGTTCAAGATAGTGTAAGGAGGTCTTTAATCTTGTCTACTGTCCAACTTAAATCCTTGAAACATGGCAAAAAAGCTGATATCTAACACAGTGGATGAGGTATTTTTGGTAAAGACTCTTTCTTCCCTGCAGATAAGCCTACAGAGCTAATGCTGCTGCTAGCACTTGGAAAAATCAGTCTGACCTGCCCCTCAACCTAGTAGACATGGCTCTTCCTATAAAGCCAGACAGCTGACGAGGCCTGAAGTGCTGCCTCTTAAATCAATACGTTCCCTCACCAGTCATCCTCCCCTAAAGCAGCAGATGCTAGGAGGGAAAGCCCATTACATAAGGTGCTTAAATTCCCACTGATAGCTCTAAGCAAAGCGTGTAAGGATGCTCTTAAGAACATCTTGCTCTGTTTTTCTGGTGTCCGGTGAAGTAGGTACTGAAAAATTGTTCTATTATTAGGTCTCTGGAGATTTTATAGGCATTCTGGAAAGCCTCTCACATTAAATTTCTAGCTTGCATTAAGTTTTGAGTATACACAGGCTATGGTTTTGCATAACATCATCACTGTTTCAGCTCACACAAGAGGTGGGGTGCTCTTTGACAGGGTAGCTGCTGCTTTTCTGAGGGAAGGCAGACGTGGCGGCTGCAGTGTGAGCCTCACACTGACGTCGTGCGACACACGGCGCACGGTGACCAGGTCTGCACGGGGAGCCTGGCTCCCACGGCAGGGCAAGCGAGCCCGGCAGTAGCACAGACTATCTGCTCATACTGGGGATGGGCCCTCAGCTGAACACGGTGATGGAGTTATAGGTGCAGGAACAACAAGTTCCTGTTGTTCCTGTAACATCAGTGATCGGCATAATCTGCTACAAGCTAGATCACACTCCAACCAAGCCAAACCATCTGCCATGATCTACCAGCATCTCTACTTAATTACAAGAAAGTGGGTCTTTCGCAGAAACGGTAAATGTGGGGCAAGGCAAGTTTCACACGCAAACAGGAGTTATTACAAAACCCCCCTACACACTGGGAGTCTGATACTTTCCCCAGCAGAACGGCTGTAAGCCAGAACCCGACAAGAGCGCATTGTTCCGTCGGCTCCCACACGGCCGCCGTGGTGGCAGAGCTCTGCTTGCAGCCAGCGATCACGAGGCCAGGATTTGCCCCTCCCTGTGCACGACAGTTATCTACACTAAAAACAGCTTTCCGAACTTGATTGACTGGAACCCCTGCGACATGGTGAGCAGGGCTGGTTCGGACACGTTCCAGAAGATGATAAGGAGATGACTATGTTCCTAAATTGCTTTTTAGGACGATGGCAAATTATCTGTGGGAACAAACAGAATACTGAAGTTTCTGGAAAGAACATGGGTAGAGAAGATTTTTTTCTGCACTGAAGAAAATAAGCCAGTGGAGATTAAAAAAATCCTTTTTTTTTTTTTTAAATGTATTTTTTGGTAGATACATCCCAAGCCCAGAAACCAGTAAGTAACTCTGCAAGAAGCTCTTTCAATCAGCCTGAGTGGGGACAGTGCTCTGTTCACATTGTCTTCTCCTTCCACCTCCTTCTCAATTCCTGACTCCAGCTCTCAAGGGGAGCATGACAATCCAGAACGGTGTATTTTCCTAGGTACACTTACAGAGCAACTTTCACCCACTGAGGACGACTACATAGCTTAAGTATACCTCTCCATATGTTTCCTTGTTCCACATTTTCTAATTTTCAGCTCAAACATCTCTTTCCCCGGTTTCAATCCACAATATTTAGCCATGCGCCGTTTTTGGTAGTAATTTACACACACATAGTGCTAATCCATCTCCAGAATTTCTAGCCAAAGCCAAGGATTCCAGCATTTCCTAGAAAAATACTTAAAAAGAAAATTACAGAACAATATTCGGCCAGCTCCACAGCAGAGTCTGCTCCACACTAGCCACTGTTTCCTATGATAAAAATCTGTCTGGCAACTGATTAGAGGCACACTAACAAAGAAACAGAAATAGCATGAGTTGGGGTGGGGGTTCAAATTTTCCTTACCCCTCCAAATCGTGTATTCACAGAGAGCAAACAGGATCACAAAGTCGAAGCTTGTATTCACCACCTACCTCCAAGTTTGCTAGGTCCACACAGAACAGCCCTTTCACTCGGCGCAGCGTGACTCGCTGACTGTTGTCCATGTTCACAGGAGTTTTAGCTGTCGCCCAGTGCCATAAACAGTGCATTGTTATTACTATAATCCCTTCCAGAACTAAAGGATTTTACAAGCAGTCATTATTCTCGTTTTAAATATAGGTTTTCAAAAAAAGAAAGGAGCCCAACAAGAAGACAGCAATTTTAACAGCAAGAGCTTTCAAGCTTCACAATGTCTACAGCAAGTCACTAGGCAAAAATAGGTTCAGTCTGGACGAGAGGAGTCAGCAGATATTCTAAATTAGAGCCGGTGCTCTATTTCTGACGGAGAGCCTGGGAGCTTCTGTGCTTCCCTGCGCGGCAGCTTTATTTGGGAGAGGGCCGGGGGGGACAGAAAGGGGAGGGAAAAGGGGGAGGGAGAACAAGAGCATTGTTTCTCTAGCTGTTGAGCTAAAAAAACTGCTTGCAATTAGGCTGTTTTCCAAAGGTGTTATGTCACAGATTAGCACAATCTCGCAATGTCTCCAGCAACAGTAGAAGTGCGAAGGGAGTCAAAACCATTTCAAAAAGCCAAAAACAAACAAACAAAAAACAACCATGAACTCAGGCCTCTCTCCTGATTTGGCCTTGACAAGCAGTGGGCCACAGGAAAGCCCTTCACCTGCGCACACCTCCCGTGCTGTGCGTCTCGAGCCGAGGTGGCCATGGCAGGGCCTTGCCGCAGCTGGAGGCCTGAGGATCACCGAGGGGACACGTTGTACAAGACTCTACGGGTGCTGGCAACTTCTCCAGTCAGTTTCAGAGCCTAAATTCTCAGAGAAGAGAGGACTACGTGCCTAATGTGAAAAGGTGGTTACAACTCATGTGAGGTTTTCCTCCCCCCGTAGGGCTTTTTGGAAGCATTAAGAAGGAAACTCAGTATGATTATTTCAGTTTTACAGACAAGCTAACAGTATCTTCGAGATGTTAAGTCACTCCCCAGTGCACTATGTAGAGCAGCAGCAGCACCAGGTGCGGGACCCAGGTATCCCCATTTGCCGTCTGACCCGCTCAGCCACCTCTTCCAAGGCTCCCCAGTCACGGCGCAGGCAGCGTACATAAGGCTAAGGCAGCCATTTAATAGCTCGTAAGGGCTAACCTGTTAAAGCTCCTCCTGTCAGCGACTGCCATTTTCAAGTCATTCAGCCGAAATACGGTTCACATGCTATATGAAATCTAAGCAACAGCATGAACAATCCCATGGTACCTGTAACACTTTTGAAGGACATCATCATGGACAAACACGCTGCTATTGTCCACGCCACCAACACCAACTGTGGCTGCAGGGCTGTTTTCTAAGCAGTGCAGTAACAGAACACACACACACAAACAACAACAAAGAACACTTCCAGAGCTACAAATCCAATTGCTCTTTGGAGCATTTTTTTTTTATTATTATTAGCCCAGATATTTCAGTTTCTCAAAAATCATTTTTAAGACCGTGTTGCAGTTCTCCTGCTTGGCTAATCTAAATGCTACAGAAGCTCTCTGCAGCTGCATGAAATGGATGCAGAACTTCCACAAAATAGCCCCACATTTGTGATCATGGAGCAATTTCAGGAGATGCTTCATGCACCCCATATTTTAGAACCAGGGAACAGAAGGAACATAGTTCATTACCTTGGTCATTGCTTAGGAGATGGTAATAAGAGAGCACAAATAAAAACAAGAAACAGTTGGAAAATGATCTCTCCTGACTTGGACCAAAATCAAATTTGCTCACATTCTTTGGTGACCGCACATAGGGAAGGGCAGTCTTGACAGTGTGAAAATGAAATCTGGTATTTTGTGATTCCTGAAAATACCAGATGTGGCAGACTTGAATTGTCCACCTCCGTTCCCCCTGCTCCACTCCTCCTCTTCATCTCTTCCCTACCCCCAGTTATACAGGCATCACAAAAGACTTCAAAAAGAGCTACAAAGACATTCTTTTAGGCTCAAGCAATTCCAGTAACCCTAGAAACCAACAACAGTTGTGAGCCTGGCAGTTTGGCCACAGCAACAGGCTGTTTTTCTGTTCTCTCATTGTCACTGCTGCACCTTCAGCTGTGCTATCCAAACCCTTGCTGGGCTGGAAGGCAATATCCATTATAAAGCATCATGTTCAAAATGAATAGTAGTAAATAAAAAGAACAGCTCAGTCCTGAACTCATCCTATTTCACCAGAACCCGTTCAGTTACATCTTGACCAATCTGGAATAACTTCCATAGAAACCTGCTGAATTTCTCATTCAGACTTTGACTTCATCAGGAATCTGCCTGTAAAGAAAGTCTTTGCTTGTGTGAGGATCAAAGAAAATTGAGTGAGAATGCTGTGATCTGGCCTGCAGAGCCAAAAATGTCAAAAAAAAAAAAAAGTGGAAAAAAGCCTTTTCTGCTTTGTTAAGCCACCAGGAGACCAAGCTCTACTTCTATTGCCATTAACGTTACACTGAACTGAATTGTTCCCAGTACAGAACATCATGGATAAATCATGCACGGAGCGAAGCCAAGGGAACAATCTGATGCCAGTTCCCTGCAATACTGGAAGTCCTAGTTATCATCTAAACATAGCCAGGATCTCAGGCTCTAAAAAAAATGTGTCCAGACAACAGCTAGGGGCACTGACTTGTCATTTCTGATTCCAGCAAAAGTGTCAGATTACTCTGCAGTAAAGAGGCTTCTAGAAATCTACATGTTAAGAATTAAGCGATAAGGAATCTGTAAATATCAGAAGCAGCCACGGCCTGTGAGCATGAACAGCTGATGCTGGCCACCGCAGCAGAGTTATTCATTCCATTCTTTTACACTGATGCGATGTTCTTAGGTATCAGTTTGAACCAGACTTTACTCACGGGAGCGGGTGTTTGTGTAATGAAAAAACATATATATATATATATGTTTCTGAGTAAAGACTCCTTATCAAATCCAAACCACAGCTTCACACCTGCCCGTTACTGAGGATACTGGCTTGCAGCCTACTTTGTTTTTCAGTCTGAGCACTGTGAGAGCCTATGTTTCAGAACTCTTCTGTCAGTCTGAGTTTAGAGGGATGCAGTGCTAGTGGCTGTCTTTGGATATTCACTGATTTATAATTGTGGCTTATATGCTTTTAGAAACAATAAAACTCTAAGCTTTAACAACTTGACATTTTCGTTCATTTGTTGAGTATATCAGTGTACTCTAGGTCTTCTTTCTGCTAGTACTGGACATAGAAAATAGCGCAGTACATCATTATTATATAAAAACTATTGAGTAAGTCATGGTGTCATTCTTGGATTTAGCAGGCAGGAGAGAAGGTGATGATACCACAGGACCTCTGTCTCATACTGAATAGTAGATGTGAGGCTTTGCTTCAAATGCTGTTATGAGAAGATCCCTACTAACTCTGAGGAGGACAAAGGGATTTCAGCATTCCCACTGGGTGATCTCTGCTCCAGGGAGAGACGGAAGCACCCTTTCCACCAAAGGTCCCCGTGGGTACCCACACACTCCCACCTTGCCTGAAAGTTCAGGAAACTAACTCAAACCCAGCAGGCAGCTGTCAGATGTGTCAGCTGTGAAAGGGCAGGAAGGCTCTGTGCTGATGGTTGTCTTCCCCTTACCTGTACAACTTCTTTCCTCACGTTGACAATGTCTAACCAGTCATTGAATCTTGGGTAGCTGTTGAGCTCTGCTGTCCTGTCGTTCAGGGGCACACTCAGCTTACACTGCCGTTGTCTGTGGATGTAGTCGATTAGTTTCACCTGTTGGGATCCAGAAACAAACAGTTAAGTTTCCTGGGATATGTTGTCACCTTCATAGGCAATGCTTGTACAGTACCTAGTCAACAGAGATGCTGCTTTGTGACTGGGGCTCTTAAATGATCTTAAAAGAACAAGAAATTAAGTTTTATTCCAAAACTTCTGTCACCAATCTCATGCCTAATGTACTACACAGAAACTGTCATGCCAGGCACAGAAAAATAAAACAAGAAGGAACATAATTTGTGCTTTATGTTTACTTATCAAAAAGAAAATACTCTCAGAAGATTTCTGACTATGTCACACATTCCCATGGGGCAGACTTCAGCTTCAAAACCTTCCTAACAAAACAATGCCTCAAAGCAAGTTAGCTGATCCGTGATTTATAAACCAAAACATGTCCTTAGTCAACAAAATATAACATTTGAGACAAGATCAGACTACAAATGAAAAGGAAAAAAAAACAAATATATTCTTTGTCCACTATAATCTCTCTCCTCTTCAGTTTCTGCTCAAAATGTTTTGGCCTATGTACCTGAACAATGCTACACATGACTTGCATGCACAAAGTTACACGGGGGAAAGACAATTAGCTCATTTCCTCCTTTCCCAGACAAAGGATGTGTAAGAAATGAGATGGAAAATGGATATCGCACTTGATCTCAGCTAAATGACCCCCATATGGAGAATGCTGCTTTTGGCCTGCTCCTCAGTTTGGCAGTATACCGACAGCATGGCAGGAGATACTCTTGGATGCACAGGCTGATGACAGGCATGTGAGAAGATCTGAGAACCCGATCAGCAGTAAAGTACAGGACACATCCCTGAAATCTTGGAGCCAAAACCCCAGGCAACAGGATTAACTACCTCAGAAAGGGGATTTGGCTCTTGAGTTAAGCCCACTTCCCCTCCCCACCTATACTTGTTTTACTGAGAGGCGAAAATTCCTTTTTTCCCTCTTGACTTCTTTGTTGTGATCCAGTCCTGCAAACATATAATCATGGGGTTGATCCATGTGGTCTCGCACTGGAATCAGCTGTTAATAACAGATTTCTAGCTTATGTTTTCCTGTAAACTCACCTCAGGGTTTTACGAGCAATCCGACTACCAGCAACTATCGCACTTCTGAGTTCAGACAGCAGTGCCATGAAGTACAAGGTTTATCAAAAAGTGGATTGATACAAACAAAAGTAAGTGATTCAAACTCTTCATGCAGCAAACAGAGAAATGCAAAGCAATGCCACTCTGAGGTGAGGCAGTTGTGCAACAAAAGAAGTGCTGTGTCCTAGAAGACACGGCCACTGCCCTGCATTTAGCCTGGCCACCCAGCCAAAACCAGGGGGAACCTTTTAACCCTGACTTCCTCACACGGCTTTGAAGCATAAGACCAAACAGAAATTACCTTGGAAATCCCATTCAATCTTTCTCAGTACCCCTTTTTGTTAAAAAGGGGATGATAGCACTTCCTTTTTTCCACCCCTTGCCTGCTTTCCCCGGTCAGTCCCCACGTGGCAGCGCGGCCCAGCCCACAGGGGCTGCTGGTGGGCTACGGGCAGCCAGGCACTGCCACACCAAGCAGGGACAAGTTAGCTCGCTCCCTCAATAGTGCCATGTGCCAGCGGACCAATGTGACTTCTAAACACTGCTGCTGCTCGGTCTGCATGTACCTGCTCTCAGGCTCGCTGCCAGCTGCACCCTCCTACACAGCCGCACCGTCAGGGGAGCGCAGCCCCGAGTTCGGACGTCCCTGCAACGCGCGTGCCCTGCTCCTGCAGAGCGAGCTCAGTGCAGCCGAGGGGCACGCAGGATGTCTTGCCTGGCTAAGTTGTGACCTTCTGCTTTCTCACTGTCATAGGTATTTTCACCTCCCGGTGAGCTCTCCGATCTTCAGTCAGGTGAGAAGTGCGCCTGGAGATGCGGTTCGTGGTATTTTCCTGCTAGCTGCTTGGTTTCATTTTTTGTCTGCTGCTCATTGTACTTTTCCCCCACCTCACACTTTGGCTTTGTGTCATACACACTCTGACAGGCTACAGCCGGCTGGCCCGCATTAGACATGGTGTGACTTTGCAGACCTCCGTAGCAATTAAAAACAAGGCTGTGCATATTGCGTGCGTGCACACATGTTAGCAAGACCAACCGGCATTCTCATCTGTAGGGTCTCATTCTACTCAAGATACTTGGTCCTGCTCTTATTGCCTCCAAACGTACCATGTTTGCATCCTAACTCCTTCCTTCAGAAGATATTGGGGCAGAAGAGATTAGGATGAGAAGGAGGACTTAGCTGCGGGTAAAGACAGGAGCAGAATAAGCAGAGCCCTGACAGCAGAAGTGAGGGGAGCACACCTTGCCCTTCGGGAAGAAGAGGGGATCTTGGCAGCCCATGGGCTAGAAGTCAGGTTAACAAATGGCACCATGTAGGAACGGAGGCAATAGGAACAAAGAAGAACTGGTATGGATACAGAGGGAAGGTCTCCTAATAAGGGTCAGAGAGGAGCTTGCAGGAAGTTTGAGGACTACGCAGTAGCCCCCAGTATGCCAAAAGTCAGCCTACATAAATAAAAAAGAGCGCGGCTTCCCGTCTGTGCAATAGACATGTCATGGAGAGGAGAGGGAAGACAGAAATCACCCAAGCATTCTCTTTTCTGGAGGCCATTCCAAGTAAGGTTCAATGACTATATGCACTTTGATATACAAACTGCAACCACAAAATCCAGCCAAAGGCAAACAAGTCAGCTGCGCGTCTGCAAGCCGCAGTATGCAGAATTCCCGGGGAGCTGTTTTATGTTACTGCTTCTTCCCGCAGGTCACCTCACCCCTTCCCCATTCCTGGCCAAATCTCAAGGTTGCTGAGCACCTCGGGAAAGGTTGCTTGAGCAGGGATTTTGGACTGTCAGTGCCAGCCACAACAGGCCTATGTGTAAAAGTAGAAGCTTGGCTCCTCAGTCTGATTGTGATCTGGTGTTTTAGTGTAGGACCTTGCATCAGGCAAGATTTGTCTTCCTCGAAGAAGTATGAGCTATCAGCATGGTCTCTAAAGCTAGAGCGCCATATTTAGTTATATGTAGCACTAATGATATGCAAACGCTTAAAAGTTGCACATGACCCAGCATAAAGCCGGGAACTGCAAGCACTGACTGGGGTAAGAAGAGGTGTGGGAATTCATTCCAAAAACCATGATGGAAGGCAGGATGGACTTAACACCTATTTATAAAACAAAAATCACAAATTAAGTCAAAGAAATTATCCAAAAAAATATACGAACCCACATTATCTTATTGCAATCTCTGCAGTATCACGAGGACAGCATGCTGCCTAAAGGAAGCATATTCTTGAGGCACAGTCACTTTTCTCGCATCCCCCACAAAAGCTTTCCTCGCCAATTTCAGCGTAACACCAGAACATCACGTTTAAAGAGTAAGAGACTGGACCTTGACTCTGGGGAGTTGGACTCCCCTCCCAGCTCTGCCACTGACCTGCTGTGTGACTGGGAGCAAATTAAATAATCCATCTTCTCTCCCATCCTGCACGGGGCTCTGCCTGCACAAACTGCCTGGAGCAGGCACCATCTTCAATTATTTTAACACTGCTTAAAAAAGATGGCTTCAAATATTTTCATTTGACAAGGTTCATCCATGGCATAAACTAGAAGGACACTGCAGGAAGGTGCTCTGTGCTACACAGATTTCAGTGTTGAAAGTTTCCTTCTTCACTGGGATAAACCAAAAACGTAATCCTCAAAAATGGAAAAGTGGTCTGACAGCACAGAGCTGAGTGTCTCAGATTGCCAAGTCTGGTTTTCCCATGACAACTCCTTCACATTTACTCTGTGAGTCCAGAATTGTTTTCCCCCATTCCTATAAATAGTATATTTGCACTCTCTTCCCACCCTACGTGCACCACGCTTCTCCCCTAGGATGGGTTTCATTTTGTTATTTCCTGCCCAGACTTTTAACTCGACTACATGGTTTGGCTTTAATAGCTGAGCTGTTGCAAAACCCTTTTCTGAGAACATAATAAAACTTCTGGGTTCAGTGACGCACATAAAAACCCACAAACAACATGCAGGTCTCCAACCACGAACTAGACAGAGAGATAAAGCCAATAGTAACTTATTCACTGCTTGCTTGCCAAACAGCACGTCCTACTCATCACAAATGGCAAATCCCACAACAGAGGCAGTGATATTCCAACTGCCCCTAACCCACAGAGGTGGGGAAGAACCAGAGCAGAGACAGGACACGGAGCGCTGGGGTACGTGGCTGGTTACAGGGCGTGCTCCATCAGATCCCTCCTGCCCTCGGCAGCAGCCTGCAGCTGACGGCCAGGATACCCCGTTCTCATTTGCCATGAGAATTACACTTCTTCCAAGGTGTGGTCCTGGATGCACATTTATCTCCTCCTGACAGGTTGGTTTTTGTTTTTGTTTTTATCTTTTTTTGTTATTTTTAAATGAATGTCCATTTACAGCATATCTGAGAATCAGGCCCAAGATGTTTAGGAAAAATATGCCAAGCTTGAATTTTTATCTATTTATACGAAATAAACAGTCAGATCTCTTGAGATACAAGTTTGCCTGTGTTCATGACCTCAAGTCAATAGTTGGAAGTGTCATGGAATAGGAACAAAACAAAAACAAAACCAAACACATAGCCATAGACGGGCGCACACACACACAAGTTCTTCAGTTGTACTGCTGCAGACATGGCACATGAAAGCAATGGCATCTGTAGAGCTAAAAATTACACATTAAAGAAACTTGGGACACTCAAAGGTACTCTGCTAGGGACTCTGCTATACCAAAGTACCAGCCAAGATTCCTTCAGAATATCAACAGTTTGTTGAGAAAATGTTTTCATGTTTTCACAATACCTATCATGTTCTCCTCACCGATGCCTATAACTTCTCTAGGCGACTTGAAACTTACGCAACGTTTAGAAGATTTTTTTTGCAACATTTAAGATAGACAATTGACATTATTTAATCAACAAATCAAGGACATTTTCTAAAGCATGTCATGCTTCTCCTGTCCCAGGCGATGAAATCTCACGGAGTCTGGCAGCACTTGAAAGGACAGTTAATATGAGCTTCCACCAATACTTCCAAGCCCACAACCACTTACTGCCTTGCAATTTAACAAGCTGGTGGCTGAAAACAGATGACCCGGCTCTTAAATGTGGCTAAGAGAAATGCAAATCACCTGTATTCCTTCAGGCAGGAGTTAACCAGGAAAGAACTCCTCTGTTAACCTCCTGCCAAGAACAGGACCCAGAGGGCAAAGGCGCGCTCTCTGAAGTGGCAGACAGCAGCTGCTGCAGCAGGGCATCACACCTGGGGATCGGTGTCTCATACAGTAGGGAGGTTCTGCACTTCTACCTTCTGAAGCAGAAGACAAAATTTCTGATCTCGGGGTTTATCTGTGTGTGGACGCTGGGGGAAATAAAGTGAGTCATCTTAAGGCATCCAGTGAAAGTGGATTCACTTCACACCTTTACCTGACTCTTACCTATTTTCCCCAGTGCCATTACACAGACAAACCCTAAGTCAGACCAAAAAAAAAAAAAAATCTTGAGCAACCTGAGCACTGAAGAGAACATAAAAAGGTCAGAATCTGACTTGCCAAATTTGTCTCAGAAGCCTTGCTCAGAAACCATGTGAGAAACTGATAGAGATCTCTACAATCATCCAGAGACCAGCTGCGCTGTGAGTGTACTTCAGGACACCTTTTTCAAAGTCACCCCAACTGAAAGAGAAAAAAGGTGCAACCGAGTCGATCCAAGGAACTGAAAGAACCAGTACTTCGTTTTTATAGAGCAAGCTATGTTGTATGAAGGCTGCTTATTTTGAGGTATGAAAGCTGGGGAAGAACCTGTGACGTGAACAAGAGCTCACTCAGCACAGCCCCGTGCAGGCGGCTGACCCAACAAACCTACCCCGTGCTGACTGGCCTGGAACGGCAGCCGTGATGAAGGGATCTGGCCGGCACTTGTGGGACACCGCTGCCACCGTCCGCACTGCCTCATGCTCCCCTCCTCGGAACGGCCCCAGCGCAGGCGATCACAACAAAGCTAAGGAGACACCTGCACGCCAGAGTAACAGAGAGGGGATGCCAAGCAGCAGTTCACCTTCAGTGAACTTGCCTCAAGCAGCTGACTCATTTGAATGCCTCCTGGCTATCTCAATTCTTACCGTCATCTGATCATGGTATCACCAAGCAGCAACCGAAGTCTCAGAGGTCCTCATTTCCCCTTTGAGTTCAGTGGAGTAGCTTGTCGTGAGTATAGGAATATGGACTGTTCCCTTTCTAGTATAGGGAGAACTAAAACAATGCCTACTTTTGACTGGCTTAACCACATCTGCCTGGTGAAGTAGAGTGTAAAAACTGTACTTTGTAGAAGTAAAGTCTATAGCCTTTTCACATGACATATGTTCATTTTGCAGTGAAAACTGATCCAGACCTGTTCATAGAAAATTTTGTTCGACTGCAGAGAAAACCATCCTTCCCATCTGTGCTTTCCTTAGGAGCACTCAGATGATGCAGGATTCAGCTGGTGACTCCTAGGATCTTACAAACCTCAAAGCTGCTTCAAATCCAGCATGGATTTCAAACAGCTCTTTTCAAGGCTAGCACAAGAGCTGCACAGGAGCAAAACACACAACAAAATAAGAAGAAGAGATGGAAAAAAAAACATTTCAGGAATTGTTTATATCCTACAAAACGAGGTCACTCAATTTCTCACCCACATGATTTTGCCCTCAAGAACAACAAAACCAAATACACTAAAGGATAATATTTTGTCATGTATCTTCACCAGACATATAGGCGGAAGGCCAAGCTCGCAGATAAAACATTACAAAGAAAGAACTGGTAGCAGAATCATTTATTTATTTGAGATGATACCTGAGAAAAGGAACGCATGTACATGTCAGACGTGGACCTGCAGTCAGGGGAACTCACGTTCCCTCGCACCCAGCTGACTCGTTCAGCACGGAAGCGTGGCGGGGTGAGCAGCACTCCTGTCCGAGAGGCCAGGTCCTCATTCTAGCTCTGCTACCACAGCAGCCAGACCACTTACTTCTTGGTGTCTGTCTCTTATCCACGTCTTTACTGATTACAGAAGTGCAATCAGAGGCACTGGGTATATAAGTTCCTGCTGTGCTGGACCACAAGCACAGCCCCCTTTGAAAAAAGCCTGCAGGAACAGTGCTACTGTTTTGAATGCCAAAACCAACATTAACACACTCACAAGAAGGATTAAAGATGGTTTGATTAAAAACAATCTGCACAAAGTCAAGGAGCAGTTTTAGAAACAGGCCATGAAACACCCATCTTTCAGTCCTCTGCCCTAACCGCTAGAGCATGGCAGCAGTAACTGCTGTGGGGCTTCCAAAAAGCAGAGGGAATAGGAATGATGGCAAGGACAGGAGTAAGCGCTGAGTGACTGCAGCTCTACAGTCACACCATGCTGCGGCGAGGAAGCTGTGGTGATTTACATCAGCTGAGGATCTGTGCTTGGAGTCTCCATGCCAGCCTTACTTGCAGCATTTACAGAGCAGGAACATTGGACCGCCTCCTGCTGCTGCAGAACCCGGGTACCTGGCCTGGCTTAAGGACTTTTGGTTTTGCTTATAAAAGAAAAGGAAGTAGTTTCTCAATGCATTGCTAAACAAACCCAGCAAAACAGGACCCAGCGCAAGCCAGCAGAAAAGTGTATGCACAAGGTACACTCAGGGAACAAAAAAAAGCCTAAGAAAAATGAGTAAATAAAAGCACAGAGAGGTAGAGGAATAGGGAGAGATGAAACACCAGATGGATGGATTTTCCTTTGAACCTTCAGTCACGCCCGAGGCTGACACAATACCCACCGCCCAAACACTACAGTATGTTATTTCTGCTTTGTCAGATGATGCAGACAGCATCATTTCTGGGTCACTTGGAGGCCACGTACCACCCTCTCTCCTCTCCCCTCCTTTCTTTTTCCACAGTCCCAGCAACCAAGAGCTGCAAAGGCACAGCTGAGGCCTCCCTGGCTACAGGTGGGAGTGGGAGGACGACACTGCACAATTGAGCGGTTGCCTGTACATAACACAATTTTCTTCACAGATTTCACCCCAGGGAGGCATATGAACCTAATGCAGCCCCAGGCACAGTCCTCTATTCAAATACCAAAGGTTTCACACCCAGTGCACACTAAAAATGAAAGCCCTCCCCCTTCCTCTATAACCCGATGCAACTGCAGCAGAACGATTAGGAGTGCTCCGCAAGACTAAGAACTGTACTTGCTGTTTGCTGAGCACAAGCCTGCTTGCTGCCACATCAGATCTGCAGCTCAACCTTCCCTCAGCTCCCACTTCTTTCCAGCACCCACCTAACCACTTTAGCTCAGCCATGCTTCATTAGGCTGAACTGTATTTCCATATGGAGCACAGGAAGAACAACCCCTCCCCTGCAAAAAGGGGATACTGAAGGATATCATTACCCCAAACTAACCTGAAGACCTGTTAAGGTTTCCCATCCACTCTTGAAATTAGCGTATGTGCCACTCAGAAGGCTTATGGTTTTATCGTGCCACACACAAAAATTCTGTCCAAACACAGAGTATCTCCTGTTCTCACTCGTTTGGTTCCATCCCCAGGGTCCCAGATCCTGTACCTGCCCACCTGCAGCCAGATCTCAAACAGCTCCCGCAGGCTGGGTGACAACCTGGGAACAGCATCACTGTCACCGTGGTTCTCAGCAGCCAAGGCTTCGAAGGGAGGGAGTCTTGGCCCTCAACCAAGGTCTTTAACAATAAGATAACAAATACCTGTAAGAAATGGACTAGGCAGAGCTAATCATGCCTTTGGCAAGAAAGCAGAAAGGATCTCCGGAGATCACTTCTGGGCCTGTACAACTCAAAGGCAGAGCAGTCCCGTGGCTGACTCTGACCCTTGTCGTAACGGCTCTGAAAGAAATCTGGAAAGCCTCAAGAAATCAGACTTCCATCTCCTGCCCCAAGAAAAGACCAGCCCTGAGTAAATCTTTCTTGACAGCTGGGGAAACCTAGGTCCAGATCCTTGCCCTCCTCCCCATTTCCTGCGGGCTGCCGGGTGAGGCCTGGCAGGCCGGGCACCCTGCGGACGTGCGCATGGGGCTGACAGCGGTGGTCCTGTGCCGTGCGGGCTTCGAGGCTCGCCTCTGGGTCTGCCCGAGCACACGTCGCGCTGCCCTGCCTTGCTGAGCCGGGGGAAAGGGAGGTCGTGAGGTGCCCACACATACGACACAGACTTCCCAAAGTACTGAGATAAACCACGCCTTGTCCAACCTATCTGCTGTAGCCCGTCAAGCTATACAACGGTGAATGCAGCTTGAAAATAATACTAATACTATGCTTCTCCCTGTGATTGTTCAGCCCCTTGGCAAATCTATTGTCTCTCTCCTCCCTTAAAGAAAACAACGACTCCAAACCCCCTGCCAGTTTTACAATGACCACAGCCAGAAAGCAGCAAGCGTCAGGGAGAAAGACTACAAACATTTCTTAAAATTAAGAGGAAACAACAGGTCATCTTCAGGGGGAGGGGGAAGTTACAACTCACGGACCTCTGTAAAACTCAAAACTCACAGTGCCTTTAAAGCTGATGTCCCCTGTCATTTTTAACATAACACTAACCATTCTTACACTTCTGTAGAAATAACTCTCGAGTGTACTTGATTCGACACCGGGGGAGGTGGGCATACAGAAACCAACAACCTGTGAACGTGTACATTTCCAGCATAAATAAAGGAGTAGAGTTTACAGCAAAAAATATAAAGCCAGGCATTTCCTTCAGAAAGGTCAGGAAGGGAATGACTAATTCTAGGCCCCCGTCATATTCCTGCGCTTCCCTTTCCTCCTCACTGGACACCTCATCCTGCAAGGTGCTGAGCACCCCCAGCTCTCACCAGACGGCGAGGGACCAAGGCACCTTGCACGGCTAGCCCGAAAGCTCCCACTGTTCTGTCTCGAAAGGTCTCTAAGGAAATGAGCTCCTTTAATGGAGAGTTTACTGCCCAGGATGCTGTCCATAACCCCCAAGGTTTTTTCACCTTTCTCTTCCAAGCAATGATACTTTGCAAAATGCTCCGGATGATTAGCTCTCCACTCGAGAGAACAGAGCTATTTTGGCAAGGACTAGGGTCACGTTTCTCTGTTCAGACACTGCGTGAGAAAGCTGCTGTGCCTCACTGCTCGCATTTTCTTTGCCCGAAAATCTCTTTGGGGCTCTGTGGCTAACATTCGCCTATAGCAATCAAGTGGTGTTTCAATCATTATTCAGGTACAAATACAGCATTCAGACAGGAGACACCTGGATCCAGCCGGATTCCCAACCCACAAAAAATTTTTCTTCTTTGGACCAAGGCTTTCATTTAGGCCATGTTGTGTCCACTTAGAAAAGCGGAGGAAAATGTAGTTGCTGACCTAGCAATAGTTGTGTGAGAAAAAATGCTCAAGAGACTGATAAGCAGCAACTGGCTACACAACAGACAATGCTGAAACAGCTATTGGCACCATGCAGCAGCCTGGAAAGATTTTAATCGGCACTTGAAAAATGATCACACACGTATGCAGAGACAACAAGCTCCAAGTTCAGGATCCTCTTGTGCTTGTAGGCCAGATACAACATCCATTACTGTTGTGAATTTCCACAGAAACTCCACACAGCAAATCTGTGTCTGTGCCTAGTCAAAAAGGTTTTGTTGTTGTCGGTTTGTTTTGACCATTTGTTAAGACAACTATATAGTCAAAAGCAGTTTGTTAAAACCAGGACTTTTCCATGAAAGTGATTTTGGTAAGCTTCCCATTTTGAAAGTGTTCTACGGAAACAGATTAAAGTTGTCAAAACATGTTTTTGTAATACAGAAAACTTAATTTAAAAGATTTCACTTCTGAATTAAACGTACAATAAAAGGAAGTGTGCCAGTGCAAGATCAGAATTTAAGCACTGTGTATGTGTGTCACCCACACTTTTTTTATGCAGAACTTATGAAAAATATGAGCCTGACTTTTCTCTCCAATTTCGGATCAAAAAAAAAGCTTTAGGAACAGGAAAGTTCTCACACTTGCCCTTACTTCTACCCACAACTCCTGATCACTCCAAGATTCAGAAAACTACCTCGGATCATTGGCCTGTAGCAATAATTCTCTAAAGTGACTTGCACACTTGGTCTCCTTCTCTGCACTCACCTTCTGAGCTTTCCTTGAGCGCGCACACAGTCATCTCAACCCAGTCACCAGGTGACGTGCTGAGATGAATATCGGGAGTTACAAAGCACAGAGGACATCCCAGCCATCCTGCATCCACTGCGCAGCTCTGGATAGTACTACAGGATACAAGTACTGTCTTTGCTTTTGTCCCTTCCTTTCAGAAATCATTTAAAACAGCTTTATTTGGGGATAAGACAGACAAAAATAAAAATATAAAAACAACAACCAAGTAATACATGTTAGGAAGCCCTCTAAAATTGCTTCTTCCAGCTCGTTTTTGTGGTTTCTGAATCAGTTATGTGTATGTGCTCACAAACTGGTGCGGTTCAAATTGACGCAGCCTTTTAGAATGGGCAATGATGGCAACACGGCACTGATTCCATGTGAATACCTCATTGACATAAATTATGTTTCTTAAAAAAATGCACGAGCACCAACCAAAGCTGAAAGAGAATTAAAAATAACACCTGATCACTGCTTGGCCTAAACAAGAGATCTGCTGCTTAAACCAAAAAAAAGTTACAGAAAACACAAACGACGTCCATAGGAATCACCTGGCAATTTTCTGTTACAGCAGTTATTCCACCAGTGATGAACCCTGAGTTCAATGCAATAATTTCTAAGTCCAGGACATTATTCTGAAAAGCTGGCAATTTCATGGGTTAGTGTGCTCACCTAGGCCATAGGCCCAAGCATTTGTTTGTTAGATTCAGGACCTAGAATGCCAGTTGCCTGCCCAATCACCAGTTCACTTCCTGGGCACTTCGGTATAAATGCTGTACCTCTGAAAAAGAGCTTCTTTTGCCTCCTGAACAGGAAACAGGATATATACTCTCATGTATCTACATATAATAAGCTTTATATATATATATATATATAGTTTATATATATAAACTTTTGGTTGATACA
Organism: Anser cygnoides; assembly: GCF_040182565.1. Taxonomy (NCBI): domain Eukaryota; kingdom Metazoa; phylum Chordata; class Aves; order Anseriformes; family Anatidae; genus Anser; species Anser cygnoides. The sequence goes on along the minus strand of NC_089890.1, from coordinate 12,091,583 downwards.
CCTGTGTCGACAGGACCAGTTACACTAGCACAATTACACCAATACTAAAAAAGTCAATCTCTAGCTTCCTAATGCTGTACTGGTTTAGGTTCAGATTTGCACTGAGGGAACCTTTGACAAAGGTCCACATCATCAAGCCCACGGTCCTTTTTCTAAAAGCGTTTGCAATTTTTACATCTTTCACTTTTCATGCTCTACATTCTTCTTAGGAAACATTCTTCATAGTAGTCCTTTGTCACTCCCTTCACATGACATCTGCTTCATTATATCCCTTTCATCTTAACGTATCTCCTCTGACTATCCACTGAAGAGTAAGTTCAGCAGCCTCTTGGGTTCAGGATTTCTGCTCAATCTCTTGTTCAGATGACTGCATCAGAGGAAGGACTCCACTGAGTGACAGTGATCAGAAAGGAGAAAAAACCATGCCCGCTTACAAGAAAATAAAAAGCCATTGTTACTAGCCTGCATGCTATTCTGTAACAGAAATATCCCCCTCCTAAGGAGCAGAGGGAAGACAAAGGGATCCTGTGTTGTATTTTTCTGCCTGTGAACTGACAATTCTGAGCACTGGATACAAATTCATTCCTTAGGCTTTGAGACTTTCCACAGCAGCCAACCAACACTTCATAGTTACCCAAAGATCACTCACATTTTTCTCAGACTCCTTTCATTTACAGTATTTCATCTCGATCTTTCCAAGAGGAACACGAACATGACAGGCATAGCTCTAAATACGAGCTTCCCCAGGAAGCTTCTGAGAACCAACACACCACACCTGGGCTATGAAAGGCACCAAATGCCACTGGTACCCTACTACACCTGTCACTATGTGCGCTATAAAACACTGCCGGGGTAATTCTTTGTGCAGCATTCCTCCAGAGTAACAAGGTCAGAAACACGGCGAAGGCCTACAAGTGTCCGAGGGATCCAGCTGTGCTGCAGGTAGTTCCTTGCTTCTCTCAGAGGCACCGCTCAGTGCCCACGCAGCTCTCCTAACATTTCGCTTACGCGGTAGTTTGAAGATGGGAGCACGAGCTCTCCTCCCAAAGCTCAGCTGTTCTGAGGACCTCCACAGATACAAAACTTGGCCCCGCTCAGCCACCACCTGGTGAGTAAACAACAGAGCATGCCAAATTCCCTAAGTATCAGCAGTCTCTTTAGCATCCAGCCGCTGAATCCAAAATACCTTAAAACAGGAAAAGCCCTCTACCTTCATCCTCTCTTCATAGTCGTTTCTCTTGTGTTTTGGCAAAGGGAAATGATAAATGTAACTAGACTGTTTACTCTTGGAAGTGCAAATAACGAGCAGCAGACTATTACTAGCCTTTCAGCTGCGACCTGATTCAAACAATACTGAAATTATCAGAGATTTTCACAGATTTCCCAGAGTGGTGGGTTAGGTCCTGCCTGTTGTCTGGGCTGGCATTAGGGCCTTACCCTTGGTTAAAACACAGGCGTTTGGGAGCCCAACACAAGCACTGCGGCTGCCCAAGCTGGTTGGCAGGCTGGCACTTCATGTTCTGAGTCCACTTCCATAGTCTGCCTGCAAAAGCCCTGCACACTGAATCTCATCTCTACAGCACTGCCACCTGCCAGTCCTTTTCGTCAATTGATAACAGAAAGGGAGAGGATCAAGCACTGTCACCCCAAAGTAGGAAGCTATAGCATTACTCACAATGTCGAGGACTCGCCTGCCTTTCTTCCTGATTACTCAGCAGATGTTCTTAAATCAGTCCTTAAGGCAGTTACTCAGCTGTTAAACGCACCTGCCAAAACCTGATTTCTCAGGACATGCATCTACCAGCTGTGCTCAGGAAGGCATTGCTGCTATTCCCTTGCTTCAGTGAGAAAGTGCAAGACATTTTAAGCAAGACTCGAAACTGTATGATGGCATCAGATACTGCACTGCTGCTGTATATGTGGTTAAAGTACTGTCCCTTATTTTCCCTATCGCAAGCTCAAATCTGTAAGGGCAGGATTCCCAAGAACTGTGTTAGTGAGTTTCTTTTGAGGTCTGCTGAGGAAATAAAAGGCAAATCTATCCTCATGAAAGAAAAGACTATTTCTAAAAAACCCTCAGTTCTTAAAACTTTGTTTGCCATACGTGTTACAAATCACCAGTGCCAAGGCTCTGGGTTCTGTTCTAATGATGAAAAAGCAAAGGTTGCTCTGAGCTGCTGCTACCAGCCCTGCTTCCACAGAGACTTCTCAGCAAAAAGCAGTGGGCTCTCTGAATGCATCTGAATGCCCTTGGAGGACAACAGCAGAGGAGCTGTAAGGAAGGGAGAAAGAGAAAAAAAAGGATCCCATAAAAGTTTTTTTTCTTTATGTACAGATGTTTGTACTGCCAACAATTTTAAGTCTAAGAATAACTTAGTGCCATACAGCTGGACAGACTTCGGCTCCTGGGAGTGGGTTCTCTTTTGCTGTAGACATCTTTCGTCCGCCATGTGCATTTTATGCTAGCATGTAATAACACATCAGCAGCACTTTTCTCCAAAGCAACTAAAAACTTCAGGCTCCGCAGTGTAACCAGTTTCTAAATATGCAGCCCATTCAGAAAGAGAGAAAGAAACGTTAAGAGAAAGTATTTTTTATTTACAAAATTCACTTTATGAAATATTCCCTACCATTCCGTATTATCAGTTGTTTTTACGAGATGTTTATGATCAGAAAATGTTTACACTATGCAATGAACAAAAACATAAAAGGATGCTGCTGATAGACACTGGCCTTCCATAGTTTCCCAAAGAACAGGCACCTCAAATGCAAGTATTAAAAAAGTGGTTGGGGCTTGCGTTGTGTTTCTTCTTGTTTTTTGGGGGGTTGCATTTTGCAGTGAAAATGGAGGAGAGAGATGGCTGAGAAAACCACATGCTTTTTTTTTTTTTTTTTTTTTTTTTAAAAAAAGCCAACTATAGGAAATTGCTTAACTGGAATGTGGCAACTTGCCATATTCTCTGAAAGTATCTTTTAAAACAGCAAAACAACCTAATTTTAACAAGCTGCTATGAAACTGCAGTTTGAGATTGTCAAAAAGAACAAAATACACTAAAAGCCCCTCTGTTCAGAATGTTTTTGACCTATAAAACATGTCTCCTCATCACAGATTTTAGGAGGAAAAAACAAAAATGCTGGTATGCTCTGCCATGCAGTAGGAATCAGAGATTTTCAATTTGCTCATCAGCTTTACAGCGTGCTTCCTGAGTGCTCTGCACAATGCACTGAGGCACAAAGCAGGAAATATAGGAATGAAAAATTTTCTCTGGAAACATAACTGAGATTTGGATGCCAAGTAGAAAGCTGATCACCCACAGCTCAGCTCTAGCAAAAGCTCCTAAAACAAATCAAGAGTAAAGCGGACTGTATGAGTTTTCTTTTTCTTTCCTCCGGGTCTGGGTATACCATTATTAAGTGGGAATCATACTGAGCTCGTTTCCCTGGTCAGCTTTCTTTCCTTCCCAGAAAAAAAAGCACGTAAACTCATAGAGCTTATCCTTCCAATTCCCCCTTTTTCTGCAATCCCAAGTGTTCGCAGGTTAGCCGTTCTGCTGTCTCAAACCAGGAACATTACAGTTGCTGGCAAACTTCTGTGTAGCTGACTTACAGTCAGGAGACAAGGTAAAGGGACACAAGCCCAGGAGACCTGATGGGAGGCACGCCTTCAACAAGTATTTCCAAACCAACTGTCATGGAGCATGGCAAGTGTGTCTTGCAATTATGCTACAGCACGTCGAGTACAGAAATTCAAGCTGTGCCTGAGGTATCCTGCGTTCAAGCATCACTTCTCCTGCAAAGCGCTCCTGATTTCCTAGTACAGAAGTATTCACAGACGCCTAGCATATTCACTTAACTGTTGTTTGCAGAAGGCTGAGGATTTGTGAGATTTAACGCAGTTTGAGACATTTACTTCTGTGCAGTTGGGAACAAGGGGGAACCATCATCCTGGATAGCCAATCACCCAGACGCACAGGAGGGACTTCCCTGCAGTGGATTACAGCTAGAAACTGCTTTCTAAAACCCCAGGACCATCCCTCTGAAGGGGTGAGTGTTCAAACGAGGAAGAAGGGCTACTTGAAGATGTTTGGGTTTAATGTGAGATGTGGGGAAGAGCTATGAAACAGAAGAATGGTGTTGCAGGAAGGCTTTACTTGTTGCTTTTCTCCTGATTCTTTTTTAAACTTACTGAGGTGAGCTACGCACAAAACTCTACCGTTTAACTGTGCTGTAAGATTGCTGTTCAGTTGCTGGCTTTCTGTGACTGTGTTTTGAATGAAGTTTTGTACTGGACTGGTTCTCCTTCCTTCCTACTCCCCCTGCTACTCTGCAAGGGAATGAGCAGAAAGAGTGAGGCAACAGGAAGAGTAGGAGTCAGCTCTACAGAGGCAAAGCAGGATGTGACCTCTGTTCCCTAAATAGGGCAGAAACGGTTGGAACATGATATCCAAGCTGGTGTCTCCCTAAAGCAAGGGAAGACTGTATCAAGGACCAAAAGTGAAGCGGTTTATTATGGGTTAGAAACTGTGCATTTAATGAAATCAGTAGTGCTTTGAAGGTGGAACTGCAAAGAACTTAATGACTGTTCTGGTGGATTCTTGCTAAAGAAAACCTGAACACTGGAGTACTCAATGAAGCCTCAACTCTGCTAACCTTTGGTCCTGCTCCTACCTGAGAGCATCCAGCTCCTGCAGCCTTGGTGCCCTGCCTTCATAGGGACAAGGTTTCTGGAAACCCATGTGAGCTGCTCGTTCAGCTGAGAGGCAGCCCTTTCCCACTCCAGCTGTGTCGCCCTGTTAGACCTGGCCTTTGAATTTAACAGCCTCTTATGACCATGGTTTTCATGAGCTGCCTGATCCCCAGCTTTCCAGGGGCAGCATACAGATTACCACCTGGAACAAGGCAATGAGAGTTAATTACCATAAGGTAGTCTCATCTCCAGCTACAAAGCTATGCAAAGTGTCTTTTCAGTCTCAAATCTAAAATTACTGCATTAGCGCGCAAAAGAGGCTTTACTGTTTAAGTAACCCAGCTCCCCTACTACTTCAGTGCTTCCGTGCTGGCTACAGTTCCAATCAGCTTACTGGTGTTGGGGCTGCACAGACAGGGAAGGTGGTACCCCGATGCTAGAAGTTCATGCTTTGCAGGTAGTGATTCACCTAGTTCAACCTCTTAATCTGCAGCCCAGGAGACCACACCAACTTCTGAACATGCCTGCCTTCAAAGACAGGGCCTTGTCTGTGAAGGATTTCTAGTCCTAGATAAACAAACAAACAAAGCGTTGCAATTAAGATGACTAGCTGGGTTAGTGGCAGCTAGGATGACTGAACCCCAGAGCAGCTACACCCACATACCAGAACAGGGTTGTGACAGCAGGCATAATTGCTCAGGCCATTAAAGTCAGAAATAGACACATCTGCTAGGGCCACTGAAGTCTGACCCCCAGCTTGGGGAGGTAATTCTGCATGTTTCATGCGTGTATGCCCCAACGCAGGAGTTTAAACACATACTGAGGCAAAGGTAAGACCTGTACTCAATACATCTCCAGAGATTAAAAAGGAAAACTCACACCGCTGCTTTAGAGATTAGTGCTCCTTCTATCTCCCTTCTACTGGAAGGGGCCCTCTGTAGTTCCCTATGGATGACTGTTGGACCAGCTTCTTGCAATGCCTCGACTTTATCTTGCTTTTCCTGTTTAGCTGAAGCACTTCTGTACGAAGCTAAGAAAAACTGACCTGGAGTTTGTTTATGCTTTCAAAGGGTATGTGTTTTGTGCTGGAAATTAGTACCTCTAACCAGACTGACTCTGTACTACAATAATAACTGGAAATGAACTCTGGACCATCATCTCCTAGACACTCTGGGTTAGATCACGTTGCGTAAATAATAGTCAGCTCTGGGGGTGGGGAAAGGACAGACTGCAGCACTTCCAGTGACATGGAGCAGCCTGCCTTCTGCTGCAAAGGCAAATACTCTCTCAGCAGCTGCACAAAGCTTCAGAGCAGTGATCATATATGTGAAACCGACAGACACAGCAATGGGAGGAGAGGAAAAAGCTTTGGGGTTACACAGAGGCTGAAGGGAAGGACCAGGCTATAAAGCAAGGTACTATACAGTTTCACTTGAGTTTTAACATTGAGACTAGCAGATAGCCTGTCAGGAGCGTGCTTCAGATATCAGCCCCAGGTAAGCAACACTAAGGCTCCATTTGTCTCGTAACCGTACCATCTGTGATATCTGTGCCATTTCCATGTAAGAATTACTGTGTGATAACAAAGTGCAGTGAAGTCACTTCTTGTCCTGCTTCCACCTTTGTCCTGTCTCCCAAATACCAGGAGCATCAGGACTACAAGCACTTTCTCTGAAATGTGTCTGCCCTACTTACTTGTCAAAAGAGGTTAGAAAAACTGGCTAGTAGAAATGGTCTCGTGAATAGGTGGACTGCTTTCAGCTCCTGTTCAAGTGAGACTATAATGTGCTCAGCTTTCATTTCGGAATGTTAGTAAGGCTCCCTTCTTGAATTTGACCATTCTGGAGAATGAGGAACAGAAAAAAGGCATAGGTTCAGAGTAGGCAGTCCTCCCTCTTACTGCAGGGGGAATCGCAGAGTACACAACTCCTCACCTCAATAGTCCTTTCTGAGTAACCTTCAAACACACGGGCACATCCTACCTATCTACACAAAAAGACAACAGAGTAGTCTTCATTCACAAAAGGATCATGATAAATGATGACCTCCAAGGAGATACTGGATTTGTTCCTCTAACGTGCTTATGGAGAAGTAAAATTAGGGTAAAGACATGGTTCTGATGTCAGATATGGCCTTCCATAGTGTATATCCTTTCTCCATATATGCAGCTGAGCTTTGTGCTTCAAAATTAAGATATATTACTGCTTTGGGATCTGACCCAGAACAAACTGAGTCGTATTTCCTCTACCTCAGCAAGGAATCAAGCGAGGTAAGACACCATCAAGAATCTGCAAAACTACTCCTTTAATTCCAACACTGGAAGGAATTTAACAGAGGCCAGAAAGATAAAACCATCTTTAAAAGTACTTAGTCATTTTCCAATAACAAATGGAGCTTGAATTGCATCTACAGCCTGCAGACTAAGCACTAAAAAAACCACCCAAGCTTAGACTCATTGCAAATACTGAATGAGCGAGTCGCCTACCTGGAATAAAGATAGTATTATTCATATAGTCACTGCTACAGAACTATCACATAACTTCTAATGGACATATATATAAAAAAAACAGTACTTAAATATCTGCGCTGGGAAAAAATATCCTGAACTGGGCCAAAACCCAGGAAGCCTTTGCTACCTTTCCTTGAAAGCCACTAATAAATAGCGTCTTCAGCTTGGGGAACAAATGGTCATGGATTTAGAGTAATGCCATGTTCTTGGCAAATATAATACTGAGAGCATTCCCTGCCTAGAACAGGATGGGAAATGTATGAATATTCATATAAATATACTAACATTTTTCTTGTCCTTAAATCAAATTCTACTGAAGTGGAAAGAAATCTGTGTGGACTCTGAAACGGTCCCTGGTCACAACAGAGAGGTGACACAGTAATGTGCTCTTATAGGAACCTGGAACTTGGTACAGGTTGATCTCCATATATTATTGGCCACCCAGAGGCCATTCAATGAGCTAGGAAATTTGGTAGGATGAGTCAGATCAATGCACGTAACACTATTATTCACGTGGGTAATGAAGAACAGCATTCATTTTTTGAACTCTACGTTAACAAGCCCACCTGATCATCCACCTCTTATTAGTTCATACAAGACTTGGATTGGACATTGTTTCTGCAAGTTAGTAGTTACCTTTAACAACTCCTGGTACTGCCTTCCTTCAATAAGGCAGAGAAAGAATCCTTTTGCATTCTAAAAATATCCACTTTCTCAGTTTGTTATCCTTTGGTATTTGAGTGTTGTTTTTCATTACCTTGCCCCTTCAAAAAACACTTACTTTGCATCAGACCAAGTGAAGACAGTACGAACAACACTTCTGTTGAAATAGCTGGATCTTCGAGTGAGGGTGAAGGCCACACTGTTCAGGGTATTCAACCTTGAAAGGCACTTAAAAAAGAACTGAGCAGGCATAGACTAAAGCTAAATTCAGCTCTTACTCTCATTTTAAACTGTTTCAACTCCAATGTCTTCAGCACAGCCACATTCAGTAACTACTACTGTAAATGAAAAATAGGCTCGCATAACCTGGCATTCATTGAATGCCAACTGGATAACCCCAAGGAGCGCAAGTGAGGTCCTAAGCTAAAGCCAGCTGTACTCTTTGCTAAAGATATGTCACTTACGTGATAGCTTTAGCAGACCAAGTGTTCCATCAAGTGATATGGCTGTAAATAATTTACCAGCAGCCCCATAATACTTGATTAAAACCTACTGAAAGAAAATCTAATTAAATTGCCTCAGAAAGAACAGATAATTGTATGACAGCTGCGTAAAGGGCAGATGGTGAGTGGAAGCTCATCAGAACATGAAGAAATATTTCAGAAAAGGGTACCTTTATCTGTACTGTGTTGTGATGACCTCCACCTGTGTGATGCTGACTGTTCTGGGGATCATTCCTCCTTTCTGCCTCTGGGCATCTGAACTGACAGCAAGCGTTCTGGCTCTCCTCATGACTGGCATTTGGGCACCTGTGGAGTAAGTACCTAATCTCTTAGGCAGCCAGGCTAGAAAGTGCTTACTGCATCTTTTAGTGATGAGCAGCAGACGGCAGGTAAGTTACGAACCACATGAGTCACAGAACCTGCACTTTTTTTTTTTAATAAAGGCTGTATAGAGGAATATTAATGAGTACAGTACTTCATAGAATGGCTTGAATTGCAGGGACCTTACAGATCATCCCGTTCCATCTCCCCTATCCTGGGCAGGGATGCCACGTACCACACCAGGTGGTCCAGGGCCTCGTCCAACCTGGCCTTGAACACCTCCACGGATGGGGCATCCACTGCTTCTTTGTGCCAACCTGAGTGGAAACCGCTGCAACAGAATATTCAATACTTTTTTAAAAGGTAGCAATCCAGGCACCCAGAAAAATAACTCTTACCCACATTAGAAGATGCAATACCCAAAATAAATCATCCCTTTGTTCAGACCGGCCCTCAGCTGCAAATATATATTTATAGCCCGATTTGTCAGCACCTGGAAACAGGTTTGAGGATGTATTGCTAACTGCCCTCTCCACATCCCAGCAGTGAAGGCCAAAAAAAAAAAAACCAACCCACCAAAGCACACCAAAAAAGGAAATGAAAAATACTAAAATCAAAATTTGACAAGTCCCCAAACACACCATTTCTAGACAGATTTAGAAGACAGGCTTTCAAGCGGACAATAGTCATTAAGGAAAAAGATTTTTCCAGACTCGTTCACCTGGGAGTTCACTACTGCACATACAATTGCAACTGCAAGCAGCAGGGGCATTGTGATCCCCAGATCGCCAGACACCAAACAGGAAGGGCTTCCTGCTTTGGGGTCAGACTCTCGGCCTAAGCAAATAGGTCCTATTTCATGTGAATCTATACATGAAAAGGATTTGAACACCCTAAAAATCAACTCCAACAATTTGTGCATACTAACCCTAAGGTTTTTCCATTCTGAGTGAAAGCGCGTGCTGTGTCACTGGCACGGTGGGTGAAGGAGGGCTGGTAGCATTAAGTGCCATTGTTCTCATTTTACAAATAATCTTCGTGTACCCCAGCAATTTTCCAAGGGACTTGGAAAGCTCATGAGCACCGAACCAGCACTCCTTCCTGAGCTGGGACACTGGTCTCCGGATAAACCTGCCTCTTTCTGCCCACGTCTCAACTGGCCAGTTTTAAGCTGAGGATGGTCTCCCCATCATTTGGTAACCTGACAAGAACAAAGACAACAGTAACCCTTCCAACAATTGCAGAAACGAGGGTTCAGCTTGGTCTCTGAGTTTGTCTGTCCCAGCTGGGATAAGAGAACCTACTGCCCAGAGACAGGCTCTCAGCGGAATTACACATGCTGCTGGTGCAGCTACATGAGACCAAAGTACAGCTTTGATCAAACTACCATCCCGATACAAACACCACGTTATCCACACGGATCTCATGGAAGCTGCCATCTATTTGCAGTTAGTTACACAGATGTCGGGTACACGAAGTTTTTGGTTATGAGGGGAAATCGCTAGGCTATCTCACAGTTTGAAAATAAACACTGCAAACTCACCCCTCTCCTTGGTGGTTCCCCCAGCTGCCACCACGCAGGCTAACTTGTCAGGCACCTTTCCCAGAAAGGAGAATTGCCAGCCCAAATGCTCGTGATTTAAGGACAAGAAGGTCACGCACTTCAGAAAGGCTTATCCTCAGAAAACTTGGCAACTACCTGCACAGCAGCATGGAAACCATACTGCTCTCTGCTGTGAGAAGAAGGTACTTAAGAGGTGGTACAGGACCTCCTTGAGGAAAAACCCTTAACATCATTTTTCCCAAAGAAATGAGCCATTCTCACTGGTAAATTTCAAAATCCCTCACCCATTAGGGTGGCTCTCCAGTTTTCCCCATGTCCTCTGCCCCAGAATTTGAAGCTAGATAAATCTTAGAGCCACAGCAACTTGCATTAAGTGGCTGGAGGTCAGGCTCAGCATTTAGAAGAACTCCAAAGAATTCTAGCAATGCAGAGACTTGCAGTGCTTGCTGATACTGTTCCCACAGCTCAGACGCTTTGTCAAGAGAGACCATGCTGCTAACCCACCCTGCAAAGCAGTCTGAATGTGCAGATTATTCTCTGCAGCACATCGGGGCCATGCCCGGTACAGAAGAGACCTCACACCACGCTCCTCTCACCAGGAAGAGGGGATCACAAAAAAGGCCAGGCCAGCCTACCTACGTACAGGGCCAACGGTGAGCAAAGGGGAGAGGCAGGGATCAGGCCACGCACCGCCTCGTGTTCTCCCCCTCCCTCTGCCCGCTGCTTTCACAGCTGCAGACACGGCCAAGGCAGGAACGTGCAGGAGAGCCGGGTCGGGCCCTCTCTGCAGGAGGTGTCTGCACCACCGAGGCCAGAGGACAAAGCCCTGTGAGAAAGCAAAAAGCAAAGCAGCTGGAAAGACACCGCAAGGTGGAGACAGCCAAGGGGAAGCTCTTGGAGGGACTGAACCATTCCCGAGGGACCAGGCTTGCCATCAGAAAGGCACCTCAGCCACCAGCACTGGTCACTGCTGCTCCTCCTCAGCCTTCCTCGCCCCATCCCAAACAGCTCTTAGTGGCTACACGGCATCACAAAGTCAACTGCCACAGCAACTACCCGTGTAACTTGCTGCCTTTAGAAAGAAAGGCATCTGGCCGTTGTCAGCTCTGCCTTCTCCTCCCAGTGCTGCCATGAGAAACCAGAGGTTCAAAGCCAGATGTTAAGGCTCTCTCGAGTCACCCTTCTTGGTGGAAGCGTTCACAGTAACACCAAGATCTGTTAGCAAAGCTCCCCTGCCAGGCCAGAGAACCTGCTCCTTCACCAGGGAACGGGGCAAAGGCAGCGCGCCTCAGGCTACGAGGAGGGGCTGTAAAGAGCGCTGCCGCCACATGGGACTTCACCCGCGAGCAGGGCTGCGCCACGCTGCACTGCTGCTGCTGAAGTGCTTGTGTCTCACCCAGATGAATGGATAGATGCTACTACAGTTTGAAATCTTACGTTGTCAGGACTCCGCTAACTTCAAAGCTCCTAGCTTCAGAGCACAAACTAGTTATTCTTGGCAACTGAGGCAATTTGAATAACACAGAAGAAAAAAGGAAAGAACACATCAGTGGAGCTGCAGCACGCCTTGGCAGCAGGATGTTGTTGTAGATTGTTTCCATAAGAATCAAAAACTAAATATTAGTGTCACACCAGCAGAAGTATTCAGCCACGCCTCCAGTCACCGAGTGGCAGCCGGTAACAGATGAGGCCCGTTCAGTCAGATGCAAATAGGTAGCTACTGCCACAAAGGTGCACTGAGCATCACTGTAAAAAAACCCTCCCAAGGAGCTGGACTGTATTTCCTCCACACACGGCCTCAGCAGAACCCCAGCCAGAGTTTCAGTGCAGCAGCTGAAGACCTGTGCTTCTAGCAGCTCTCCTTTCCCCCTCCAAACCCTTCTTTCACAGACACCGCCCAGGTCGCTAGCCGTGACTGCGGGTGGCCCAGGGACCCGGGGTGCGCTGACCGAAACTCTGCCCCACTGTACCCACACAGACCGTCACCAACACAGCAGTGGTTAAACCAGGCCCGCGGCACGCAGCCAGTGGTTTTATGAATATTATGTTTGACCCACAAAGCAAGACCAAACCAGTTTTAACACACATAATATCCTGGCCTAATACAACTGGGGTTGACAAGCCCTTTGACTTCCACTCTGAGATTTCTCCCACCTTAGCTGTGTAAGCAAATGCTGCAAGTCTTTGGCTTACTTCAATGCTATCATCGCCTTCCTCTTCCGAAGAGCTTAAATACATCCCTGTGTTTCGCAGGAAAAACAGAAAAAGAAACCTTCATTTTTTCAAAGGGAGCAGGTTGAAAGTCTATGCAAATCTCCCCAAAGGGGTCAGTTCCATGACACCAATACCTGTTTTTTTTAGTTGTTTCCTTAAACCAAGGGAGAACAGGCAAAGATACAGCTTCCAGCATTCACTAAAATGCTCTCTGATCCACACGTGCACTAAGAGTGTCTAATATTATTAGCTGGCACTGCTCTGAGGCACTCAGAACTGTCTCTACTGAAATTGTGGGAGAGTTAAAGTTGGAAATTTTATTATGTGGAAAGTTTCAGTTTTGGTCAGAAAGACAAAAGGCCCGTAAACTGAAATGTTTTGCTTGGCAGATGAAGAACAGCTTTTAAAAGGGAGACGTCTGAAAATCAGGAGTCTTCTGTGGAAAGTTCAGTCTAAAACAGTTTTCTCTTCCCTGAAGCTTTAAGCAACAAAAACTTACCACTTCTGCTTATTTCAGTGCAGCTATGCAGCTATAGCCATACACAGGATTTAACCCTCTAGCTTACTAAAAAGGTAAGAAGAAGAAAACATTGCTCTGGACAATGAAAACTGTTGCTAGAAAATTCTCTGTGCTTTAAAGATGGGTAGGGAAACAGAGAGAAGTCCTCCTTGAGCACTCTGAGGCAGCACGGGCGACACTGATGCGCATCTTCCAGTAACTACTTTCATTTGCATCGCCTGATACCTTAAAGAGGTTACACCTGGTTGAGGTTTTCAATCTGGAAAAAAGTATTAATTTCTTCTTTCCAGTTTATTCAGCATCAGCAAGAACTAAAAATAAAACCTCACGCTAGAATCTGCAAGCCTCAACAATAGCCCCCCCCAGCAGCAGCGAGAAGCTCGAGACTTCCTTTCTAAATTTAGATTGCTTCAGACAGAAGTGAAAGTTCTTTGATAAACCCCACGTTTTAGAAGCAAATAATCAGGGCAGGAAAGTGCTTGCCCACTCTTCTTTTAAGCCTCCCTGCACAAGGCTTCTGGGAAGTGCAGGTACGGCCGCCCAGGAGGTCCCGACAGCCCTCGCCCAGCTCCACGCAGCCCAGGGGAGGGCCTGGGCCCACTGCGCCCGAGCAGGATTCCTCAGCGCCATGCCAGTCACTGCTCTGTACATCTCACGGCTTCCGTTATTAGAGCCATTCCCCTTGGGATAACCAATAATCATCAGATCAGAGGCACTCCACAGCCCCTGATCCAAGCGTGACTCCTTATTCGACTGACCACGTGCCCCGAGATGCACACGATGCGAATTAGATTTCCTCTCTACGCACAAAAAAAGTGATGGAGGCCTGGCCTTTGTTGTGTTCAGAACACATTCCCAGGAGAAAAGACAACTAGATTTTAGCTTTAAAGCCAAATCTAAAACTACCAAGAGCAAGATGGAGGCACCGCGTCCAATTCCAGATCCCAGGAATGGGTAGGGAACGGCTGCTGAGCGTGGAGCTGCTCCACTGCAGCGGCTCTCAGACTTACACCAACAAGTACCCAGGGGGTGCTACAGAGGACTTCTGTAACCCCATTTCCAAAGCCATTAAAAGGATAACTGCTGTTTTACTGCCTGCTGAAGAGCCACTGCCTTAACTTAGGGCAAGCTAACGTCTGCCTACAGCCACGTGCCAACATGGGGCAGAGCCTGTGGTGAGTCTTGGCAGACAGAATCAGTCCTCTAAAACGCAGAGCGCCACGACAGACCCTCCCTACTGCAACGTAAAATAGGACATCCTGGTCAGCGGCTTATTTCACACTGTGATGGGCCAGGGCACCCTTCTTTGTCTCGCAGGGCAGGGGACGGAAGATGACACACACACAAACCGTTTCGAGGCAATGAGCAGCACTGACCACTTTTATTCTCAGGGGGTTTTTGCAACTGGACGGAGAATGCCCTCGGCCTGCAACAGAGCTCAGCCTCCAGCCCTCAGTACTGTCCCCCCAACAACTTCCTGAAGTGTAACCTAAAGAAACACACGAAACCTTTTGTTTTCTCCTTTTAGGAAAATCACTAAGAAAATAGGAAGCTGCTTCTTTTTTCCCCTCGCTAATTAAAAATGTATTTGAGTCAGTCATCTAACCACACGTTCTGCGGGCACCATCTGCTGCACCTCCCTCCCCGCGTCACTTCTGGCTGACCAAAAGCAGTCGCGAGTTCAGCTACAAAATTCTTAGCCCGTATTTAGGTGGGAAGGTTTCTATTGGAAAGCTGTCTGCTGTTACCTGCCATCACGGCTTTAGTTTGTAGGAAACAAGTGATTTTAGGTATTGCTGAACAATATCCCAAATAACACCTGAAAAGCCTCAAACAGAGCCCATGCAGGTAAATATTCCATCTTTGAGTCCCGTTTTATTCAGTCTATTCCATACAAACACTAAAACCTTTCTGGTGTCACTGCTTTTCCCACTATGCTGAACGTCCCTCTGCCAGGCTAAACTTGTACTCTTCTGCAGCCAGCTGCAAGCTATTTCCATCTAGTATCTCATTTTTCCTTTTTTTAAAAACAAAAACAAAAAACACTCGCTTCTTGGAAGCAACAACTCTAGGCAGCTCCTCCTCTGCTGCGTACTTGCATAACCACACCAGTTTCTACAGCAATTTAGAGCATCATGGTACAGGCTTCTGTTGTTATTTGAACAGCCTCAAGTCCAACGAGATTTGCATCTTCCACCTACCTACAGCCCCTACAGCTCAGGCTTCCACAAGATGTGCTGCACAACAGACACCTATTAGCAGACTGGACTGTGATCCACACAAGCCCAAAGAAATCAGGCCACATGCTAAGGTTTTGGTTTCAACCTCAAGAATGCTCCAGGGTTCAGTTTAAAGCTAACTCGTGCAGAAAGGTTTACAGTGCAGACAGTGGGCTGCGGCAGAGGTGGTGAATGTCAACCAGCCCAGGCTGCAGGGAATGCTACAGCTGCACCAGTGAGCGCTCCATGGGAGCGTGCATGGGGCAGCACAGCTGGGCTGGGACATCCCCCTGGGGTCTGCAGGTGGCACAGGAACTCTGTACAGCTCCAGCTCACGGCAAAGGACACCTGTGAGCACCTGTATACTTAGTGGCTCTCAGCAGTCCTTCTACTCATCAGCATTACAGAATATCTCTAGTTTAACTTGGGACTGACCCTCTCTGAGATTCTGGGGGCACGGACCACAGCCCCCAGCCGCCCTCACTCAAGTTGTGCCCATAGGGAACAGCTGCAGTCAGAGCCAAGCCAGACTGCCAAATTTTCTTAACCACGCTGCGCTAGTCCTTGGCTGCGTTCAGACTCCCACCGAGAAGCAAGAGTGCCCGCAACACTCCCATGCACAACTGCTCACACGTTGTATCTTGGAAGGGCTGTTCCTTTCTTGTGGAACAGGCGCGTTTCCAGGTGTGTTTCCAGACTCAAAGACCCCCAGTTCCTCACACTTCTTAGCTGTGGCAACTGAGCCACCGTGCTGCTGTAGCAGTCAGATGTGTGGGACTGCTCCATGGGAGGGAAAAACGAGCTGGGAGGGAAGTCTCTACGAGATGTCTGAGTCAGTATCCCTGGGTGGTGCCACCTATATACATCATTCTGTGCCTTTCACCACAGCAGTAATCGAGCCAATACATTCTCCAATCCCCCAAACAGTGGGAAATAGCCAAACATGATTTCACTATAATTTATCTTTTGGAAAGAGAAAGTTCTGCTATTGGCTGAAAACAAGGATGGGCAATCATAGCCATAAAGGAATGGTGAGGGTTTTATCCCTCAAGCATCCAAAGGATTACACAGTCTATGCTGGAAATATAATTTTAACCATAACTATTCCCTAAATAATTCTGTGTGTCACGTGACTTCTTTTGTTGTGTTCCTATTTATGAACAACACCAGGTGATAAATGTATGTACCACCACACCGACTCATATCTGTAAATCTGTCACTTGTATGCAGCTGTAACGTTCCTTGGGGTTTTCCTTGCGTAAAATGCAGTTACAAGCTAGTGTTTGAACTTCAGTAGCAGACCCAGTTCTGCTCAGGTGCTACCCGTCCAAGCCTCGTTACATCCACAGGCTTAGCTAGATACAGCTGGAGTTCAAGTTGGGCTACTTGACTGATTAAATCAATTCTGAACCTGCAATACACATCAGAATTCATACGTGGAGACTGAGGCTTGTCTAGCACACCAGACTGCGGGTTCCTGTTAGTGTGTGTAGGCACGCACGTACAGAGGTCTCAGCTCCAGGCTCTGCTGAACTTTCCTGAAGTTCAGTTGCTGTAAGGATCTCCAAGCTGACTCTGCACAAAAATGAGCAGGAATAATTCTTTGTGTGGCCACTGAATTATGTCAAAGCAGTCTCGGAGAGACAAAGGCACTGTAAGGCCTTACTCTGATTCTTTCTTGCTTCCCAATTAGCGCTTCACAGAATCCAGCCAAGGAGCAAACTACATATAAACCTTGACAAGTGAAGAGAAGCCTTTTTCATATCTTCATCTTTATGGTAATCTTCTCATCGCCACTTATCCTGGAAGCTCCAGGTAAATTAAAACATTGCTGCCTTTTTTTTTTTGTGTCAACTTTTATATAGAATCAATGGTAGGAGATAAGACAAATTCCATTATGATGTGCAAATCCTGATCATATACAGAGACACTGCCGCAAAGAAAAGACGAATGCTACAGACTTTGTAATGTGGCTTTCCGTCCATCCAAGTCAAACAGATTCTCCGTTGAAACTTCTCTTAGATAAGTGCACAAGTTTAGGAAAAAAAAAGAAAAGTCCTACAGAAAATAACAATCACCTTTGAGAAAAAAAAAAATGTCTTGCATATATACAAATAGTAAGATGAAGTAAGAGAAGGAGGTCTCTTACATAAGACCTGCTGGAAAAGGAAGTTTTTTTCAGCTGAGCAAGGCTCATAAACATGTGGCTACAGGTTGCAGCTTGGCCTGAAAAATTCACTACTCCCACTACTTACAATTTACAAACACAGTCTTCCTTTCCTTATGCATACCACATGTCCAACTTCCAGTCTGCAAGTTTGGATGATTACGATTCCTCTTCCTCTCCTCTCGTTTCTTCACCCATTTTCAAAGCATTTCTTTCTTCTCAGAGATTGGTAAGAGACAAGCCTTTCCTAGTCAAATTGCCAAGTGCATCAAGATTATGCTAAAGCAAGCTCGAACGTATCTAATCCACAGGTATCATTCAGCCAACTTGAAAGACTGATTTGCGAAGCTGTAGACTCATTTGTGACACAGCACAGCCGGAATCAGACTTTCTCCTCTGGCATTACATTTTTTGGTGGTGCTGAACGGAAGACGTACCGGAGGGAGAGGTCAAAGCGATCTCTGCACACTGGTCCAAGAACATCTCTATCGCAGACACAGTCCAGCCAAAGAGCAGTGACAGTTTTCCTCAAAGAGCAGACAGATCTTCACAACACACGCTACCTCCCCGCCCCGACACTCCCACCATGAGCAGTTTGGAGGCAGCTTCATTGCCAGAAACACTGGAGCTAGCTCTTACGATGTAAGAACCACAGTAGAAAAAAATACATCTGCAATCTAAACAGTCTAGGTCTCGGTTCAGCCAGGTCCTGCCTCATCTTCGCTGCAATCAGGCTAAAGGAAAAAAATAATAATAAATAAAGGTGTCCTTAGCCTGGCAATTCCCACAGTTTACTGAACCACCTATGCTGTTTCCACACAAGAGATTGAGAAACCATAGGAACTCTCCTTGCAGTCAGCACATGGGACCGTATCCTCCTCCGCACTTCCAAAGGAGTGGCTTGAGTTGCAGTGGTAGAGGTTTCACGTGCCTCACTACGGATCGTCAAGTCTGGTCCTGTTATCAGCTTCGTAGCCAGAGACAGAGATCCACAAAGATCTAATTTTCCCAAAGAAATACAGCTAAAAATGATATGCTTCTAACTTTGCAAAACCAATTTAAGAGTGATGCAAGGGATTAGCATAGAGACAGAGTTAAAAACTGTGTATTTTTTTTCCAGAGACACCTGGGGTAACATTGGGTGCTTACCATATGGTAAGACAAATTTTGCTCTCTTAGGTACGGCTTAGAATTACCATTATTTTCCATTTCAGTTTTGCAGTCTAGTTGAGAAGTGAGTAACCTGCGAGGACAGAACTGAAAGAAAGCCATATACCAAAGCGTTGGGTAAGAAGAAAAACACTCACGCACTTATTCGGCTAAATACACAAAAATTTAAAAAAAAATACAAGACCTTGTGGTATCAGAGAACCTACTCTGCTAATAACTAAACTAACACAATCTACTTTGCACTACAGGGAAACTCCCTGCCCTTCTAAGAAACAGCCTTCATGCATGTGAAACGGGCAGCTCATGTAACACATCTACACTGACGCGTTATTTGCCAGTAATTCCCACAGCCCTTTCTTCCCTCCTCTCCCTTCTGTATTACAGAAAGCTCTCCCTGCAGTCTTTAGACCATGAGTGCTTATTTTTTCCTGTCAGGGTCCCACTTTGACATCCTTATCTACTGTGTGCTTCGGTTGGAGACCTCATGAGCAAGAGGAATGAGGAAGGACTTGAAGCACTTCAGTAAGCTGGGAGGGACGTAAGCACGCACAGCCTAACCCTCAGTTAGGGGGATGTTCTCCGCTGAGGCACACGCACGTTATGAATCACGCGGCATACCTGATGGCTATCTGAGCTGCGAACAGACTTGGAGGAAAGCAGTGCAAAAAGGACCAAGAGAGCAGATCTTGGGTAAAAAAAACAACACACATTTATGTTCATTTTCACTGGTGTTTTAGGCTAGTAAGCCCATTCACGTTACAGCTGCCTTCAGAACGTTACCTCAGGGCCGGGAGGCCGAGGCGGCAGTGGCCACACGCAGCTCCCTGGCCGCACGACGCAGGGCAGCCGCGTCCACCTGCCTCCCTCCTACGTGCAGGTGGTCAGGACGCCTGCGGCTGACAGGTACCGAAGACTGTGTTCAGGGAGGCATCCTGTTAAGTTCACGCTTCTGACACCAAAACTAGACACTGCAAAACTTGTCAAAATATGAGCTATATACAGATTGCATTACAGACGCTTCCCTGCTTTTCCGTTCCTTATCAATGTAAGTTCTTTGTTTTATTCAAAACTGATTTTTGACTTCGTACATTGGACTGTCCTCAGAAGACACACGTGCAGCCTCGCATTTGGCCTCGGGAGCTACTTCTTCAACTTCAGAGTCAGGTCCCCTCCCTTCCCAAATGAGTACTTCCCGCTTCCAGTTTGCTCCCCGTACCTATCTTGCGTTTCATCTCAGCCCTGTGGCTTTGCTATACAGTTCACCAGTTACACTAATGCAGCTAAGTTTTCATAATTCTTCTTCCACGAAGAAGTTTCCACGTAAGAACAGAACCAAAGCACAGATGAGGCTCACAGGCCCAGCAACCATACCACTACCTCATCGTGGCCCACGAAGCCATCCAGCTCGCCAAGGCCAGCGAGGGAAGCCAGCAGGCGCTGGAGATCTCCAGGTGCTTCGCTTCACCACGGGAGTGCCTGGCGAGGAGCTGCCCTCAGCACGCACAGTCGCTGCACGCTGCAGCCAGCTTATCGGCAACACCGGCTCCAGGCACCATCAGAGCACCTGTCTGGGCTGCCTCGATCTGGTAGGCAAATGCGTACGGCCACACATGCGTGCGTTTCTGACACATTAACCATAGCACAGTAATCACGCGGGGCAGTGCCCCAGGCGGGCCACCTGTCACTTGAGGCAGCCCACCACCCCGGTGTCCCTGCGGCACGCCACGGGAAATTACAGCTTAGAGAAGTAAACACAGACCCTCGTCTCCTCAGCCTGGGCCCTGCATCTGCAGACAAAGCGACGTCGGGCTGGCGCGGGGCTGCTGAGCGCCATGCCTGACAACAGGCCGTGCCTGGCAGCATGTACCGCGGCACAGGCAACGGCACGGAGCAAAGGGCAGAGCCCGTGCCCCTTCCTGGAGCTTCATGGGCTGGCAGAGATCCAGTTCTTGGTTCAGTTCCCAGAGAAATCATACACTGGACAGTGCATCAGAGGATTTTTTCTGATGAGGGACAAATTTTACGACCACTATTGAATGTGGAACCCGTTTATTTAAGCAGATAAACGTTCAAAAGGAACGCGCACACACACTTGGCAGCCATCAGCAGAAGCTGTTTTTGTTGCTTTAAGAACAACCTGAAGATGACAGCAGGCCTTTAAACTTTTTAAATAAAGGTTTCCTTTTAGAATGGGCCCACCAGCAAAATACTAATGATCATTTTCCAAACTGATGGTGATTTACATTGTGTAAGCATTGAAAAGACAGTCAGTAGGGTTGCCAAAAGCCTACATAAATATTGTTTCAGAAAGAATAGCCTTTTGAAGGCTATTTGGAGGTGGCAGGAGGAAAAAGAGCACTCCAAATTAAAAAAATAAAAAATAAGGCAGAGGAAGAAGAGAAGGAAGAATGATAGATTTCTAAGAGGCAGTGCCAAGAGCTACCACCTATTGTTTCACAAATTTTTTCCAGCCTTCATTTCTTAAGCGATGTGTTTTACAGCACGTGTGTTTGTTAGAGCTACGCGGTTGTAAGGATTTTCCTTCCTTGAGCCTGATGCTCTAGCTCGATGGCCCCCAGCGTCAGGCTAGAGGAAGGGACCACGGGCCTTCGCGTGAGGCTCCTGCTCAAGGACGGCGCTGGGTGGGAACCGCTTGCTCTGCCCAGAGCAGCATCACCTGCACACGAGGCGAAACACGGGGGGTTATTAAGTACCTAAAGCTCAAACGAACCAAACAAAACCAAATCCAAATTCCCTTTCTAAATACTCGCGCAGACCCGTGTGCAGACTCAGCCCTCATCCGGGAGCACCGCGCGTCTGGTGCACGAACAGTGTCACAGAACCTCCCCGAGCAGCACGACCTCTCTCCCACACGGGCCGCGACGCTGCTCGCCCGCCGCACCGGGGCGAACAGGGCGGGCTCCGATCGGCAAACCGAGCCGGGGCCGAGCGGCGGGCCTGGAAGGGCGCCCCGGGAGCACACCCAGCGACCTGGGCACACCTCGGCCCGCCCGGGGCAGCCCCCGGCCTCCGCCGGTGTCCCGTCCCCCCCCCCCCCCGCCCCGCGCCCGCCCCGCGGGGAGGCCGAGCGCCGCCGGAGGGCCGCGGGGCCGCGCAGCGCGCGCACGGCAGCGAAACGCGGCCCCCCCCACCCTCCCTCCCCGCGGGCCCGGCGCTCCCCGCACCTGTCCCCGGCTGCCGGCCTCCGCCTCCGCCCTCCCGGCACCGGCAGCCCGCGGGATGCCCCCGGCCGGGGGTCCCTGGCAGCGCCCGCCGGGCCCCGCGGCCGCCCCCCCGCCGCCCCCGTCCGGCGGGGCAGGGGCAAGGAGCGCCCCGGGGCCGGGGGAGGCGGCGGGGAGGGGGCAGGCCTCGGGCCCCCGCTGCGGACACCTCCCCCCCCCCCCGCACCCCGGCCCCGTACCTCCAGGGTGCGGATCTCCTGCTGGGTGAGGTCGTTGGAGGCGGCGCACTTGGTGCGGAGCCCGCGCAGGTTGGACAGCGAGATGTCGATGAGGTCCTGGAGCAGCCCGCACTGCTGCAGCGTGCTCCGCACGGCCGGCAAGCCCCGCGCCGCCGGACACGGACCCGCACCCGCACCCGCCCGGGGCCCCGCGCCGCCGCCGGCCGCCGCCGCCTCGCCGCCGCTCCGCTCCTTCCTCTCCAGCATGCCGGCGGCTCGCAGGGCAGCCGCTCTATCCATTCCTCGGCATCGGGAGGCCGGCGAGGAGAGGCGGCGGCGGCGGGGGGAGCGGCGGGCGGGCTGAGAGGGAAGGCGGGCGGCAGGGAGGGAGGGAAGGCGGGAAGGCGGCGGCTCGCCCCGCCCCGCCCCGCCCCGCCTCGCCTCAGCGCGGCTCTCCCCGGGCTGTCGCCGCGCAGTGACAGGCACGGGGCCCGGCTTCGCCTGCGGCCGGCCCGCCTCAGCTCCCCGCTGCCCTCTCGGTCCCCCGCAGAGCCCCTCGGCCCCGCCGCCGTGCCGGCCTCGCGCTGAGGGAGCCGTGAGCGAGCCCTGAGGGGGCCCTGGCGCAGGCCCGCCCGAGCGGGAGGCACCGGCGCGGGGCGGCGCCTTCACCTCAGCACCTGAGGGGCGGCGCCGGGCGGCCGCAGCGCCCTGCCGTGGGCCAGGGCTCCGGCCATTCCTGCACCTGCGGGTGCCAAACGCTGTGAGGAGGTTAGCGAAGGTTAAAAACGGCATCAGAAGTGTGTTTTCAGACTGTCACGGTGTGAGGAGAGGAGCCGGGCCCTCACTGACAGGGCTCTGCCGTTACACCACGGTGTAAAATACGGTGTAAAACGCTACACCACGGTGTAAAATAAATACCAGCCATGTTCTCGCCATAACCAAGTTGCCTACTAAGGCCGTAGAGTGCTCTCCTGAAGTAGCCTTTCCCAGATGTTCTATAAATCGGCCAGATACATGTTTTATTTGACATAAACGTCTACCTAGTAAAGAATAAGTGCAGGTCTAGCACATGAAGTGGGCATTATTATAAACATCTTGTAGTGAATATAAACACTCGAGTGCAGGAGTTGTACGGGTTCACTCATATCATGAATAGGAGGGAAATTTATTACGGCCTTGTGGAACCGCCGTGGACAAAGCTTTCAGCACAGGACCTCGAGGAAGCCGGTGCGGGGAGCTGCGAGTCCTGGCTGCCTGGGGACCTGCACAGGGCCGATGTATTGCGGTAGGTAGGAGATGTCACTGCAGGAATAATGCCTCCCCGCTATTAGCAGGGTGACGGCTGTTCGTCTCATGTGAGGGATCCAGAAGGGCAATTTAGTTGCACCCTGCTGGCAGAAGATTGCCTCTTTAATTTGTGAGAGATTGACACCAGATTTTAAAAGCTAAAATGATACCCGAGCCACATGTGGCAATACAGTAAAGAGGTTTATGCAAAAAAGGAGGGAATACACTATGAATGTAGGGCATGAGGCAGTGGAGCAGGGCAAATCTGTTGACACAGCTGTTTTTCTCATGATTGGATGGGTATTGGTATATCTGTTAGCTTGGCTGCATTTGCATCGAGTAGTGTGGCATAAACTGTTCAGTAATTTTCTTAAGCAGGTGGATCAGGCTAAGTATTTGATTCCATTGCCATTATTCACATGCTCATGTAAATTTTATATATACTAAGGGCTTTGCTGGATTAGGGTTTAATTAGTTTGCCATGTGATACGTCCTGTGGTTTTGGGAAAGTCACTTATTTTGTTTATTACCTCCATCATTCCAACCTTATGAAAAAGTCTGTATCTGCTCCCCTCCTCTTAGGAACGCTGGAAATTTAGCACTGGAAATTATAGTTTAGAAGTCTGACAGACTGAAATCCTCAAGTACAGGTGCCTGTGCATCTAAGCAATGTTATTAACAAGGGTATTATTCTCACAGGCATTCTTTGTATACCTGCCTGAGAACATCCATTTGCCAATAGACAGTAAGCAAGGTTTATTGCATAAGAAAGCAAACCAGGAAAAATGTGGGCTGTGCATCACAAGATATTTGGCATTCTCTGCAAGAGTTTACTGCGTTGGGAGTGCCGGCCTCATTAACTGGCTGCCATAAGTGGGCAGCATTCCAGTCCCGGCGTACAAGACTGCCCTCCAGGGCTGTATGGAAAAATGTGCTGACTAAACACTGCACTCAACATGCCTTCGTGTCCCTGCTCAGCATCGCTTGCTGGCTCGCGTGTTCATGAGGCTGGTGCGTGCATGGGGGAAATGGAGAATCTCTTGAGTGCTCCTCTGCGGAAGCAGGTTACACGCAAGTGAGCTGTTCTCTCCCTAGCTAGCTGCTCTGACTCCAGCAGCAAGGCGGAAAGAACAGACACGGAGATGCACACCTACACCAGGGAACCACTGTCAGGCCGAGGCGAACCCCAGAGCTGCAGTAGCACAGGACTGCAACCTCGGGCGTGCTGCAGAGCTGCAGCGTGCATCACACGGGGTGGGCGCTGAGCAGACGTGATGCTGAGGTGCCAGGAGCAGGGTGCTTGGGAACGTGGGGGTGGGAAGGGAGTGTAATTTTTGAGATTTCATGGATGAGGCCAGCAGGAATTCACAAGAGGCGTATCCCTTATTCCAGCCCCACAAAATCAAGCATGACAGAGCAGTTCTTATGGGACACAGATTCCATTCCTCACACACCCACACACACATACATTTTGAGGCCTTTATTTAATTCCTTAAACACACTGTTTTCAAGAGGTCTATATTGAAAGTGTGAATGGGAGAATGCAACTCAGAGTCGGGGAAAAAAGGTGATTTCAGCTTCATTTGTACTTGTGCCTTGTGAGAAGTGTTTCCCAGCATCTTGCATCTTGTACAATTTAAAATTCTAGTGTTATTCCTGCTGTTTTTTTTTTCATGGTCTTTGCCTTGAAGATACAGAAAGAAATGGGAAGAAAGCATGTCTATTGGCAACTAAATTCAGATTGCTGTTTCACCACAGATTTCATGTGTAATCTTGATAATTTGTCTGTCTATAAGAAAAAGAGGGATAAAAATACTTAGTTTTCTTAGAGGGTGTGAAAAGAGAAATACAATGGCTGAACATTGGTGGAAGGGCCATATTAGCACGCTGAACTCTTTTGCCCAAACGTTCGTGGAGGTGACCTTTTTAATGCCGTATGTTATGCATTTATTGAGGCACTTGCTAGGACTTGAATGTACAGTATAGAGGGTGGGGAGGATAGACATAAGACCTGCATCCTACAGAGGAAAACCACCATATTTTCTCTTGAATCAGGGGAGCCACACATTGTGTACTTCGGTCTGATGTGTACAGTGGTCTTTATTGCATATCAAAAACCAACAATAGTTCTGAAAACAACAATAAAATGAGGAGTACCTAAACTGGGTCAGAGAGAACTGTTAAAAGCTTGTTTCAGCCACTGACCTAAGAACTAAAAGGATTTGTCTTCCTCCCTGTTCCCCATCTCTTGCCTGCACAGACTAAGTTTTGTGGGACAAGGATTTTCCCTTACTGACTGCCACAGTAAAGTCCTAATCTTGCTAATCACCTCCAGCGAATGCTGCCCCATAGACTTTATCAAGGGTCTTCACCTCAGTAACATAAGCTCACGGGAGAAAAGCAGAGAGGTTTTTTTCAAAGGAAGAAAAGCGCTGATGCATTTCACATGCTGCTTTTATCAAAGGCTTCTATTACCTTTTTAGCTAGCTTGTCCCAGTTTCATTCAGCTATCACAACACTGAATTTAGATGATGAGACTGAATTACTCAGTTTGATGTGTTTAACACAGGTAATAGAAACCTGTTTGAAGAAAATGCAGTGTTGGGATTTGAAGAGCTGAAATGTTAGGTGTTTCAGATAAAAGAGGCCTTTATTATCAATGATTTTCCCCTCAAAGGCTTCCTCCTACACAGGCAGTATGAGTATTCCTTTCTCTTTGCTGCACAGCACAATAATACTCGGTGGTTCTGGCATGCTTGTCTGCTGTGAAGTTAAGAAACTTTGGTCCTATTTTTAGACATGCTGCTGGATTTTCTTTTTAGGATTTACAGAGAAAATGAAGGTGGTGAGGTAGTGTTCATGGGACAAATCCTCACCGTTTTCCTCAGTTTAAACATCTCCATTGCCTGTAACCGAACCAAACCAATTCATACCAGTTCAAGATTTGGCCCTACACCACTAATAAAATGCTTAGCATAGGTCCACTTCTCCCACAAACTTTTTCCTGTTCAGCTGCCTGTTTGGTGGGTTCAATGCACTAATTACAATAAAGGCCAAGTTAGAGCAGGCAAAGCACCCATTTCTTTCTGCCTACATATTTTTTTCCTTCTTTTGTATCAACTGTCATCAGAAAACCCAGGAATTTGTAGGGATCTTCTGCCACTTAAAATAGCAAGGCCAAAAGCAAGGGATGGAACAGTCAATATTCAGGTTTGACAGTAATATTTACCAATGAGACCATGGGTGGATACAGGTATCTGAACTGTACACTGAGAATAACGGAGAAAGGGATGTGAAAATTAAATTACTGTTATTCTTAAAACTTAGTTGTACTGGTGGGAGAAAACTCTTGTGCTTGGGCAATATAATAAAAACAATTCTTGTGCTCCACAAAAAGAAGACAAGGGAGTCCAGCTGTGTAGCTGCAATCAATGTTTTCTTTACACAGGTCAGCAGAAGGGAACTTTGAAATAGGATTGGAAGGAAATCATTGGGATGATGTGTTCCATCTTAAAAGACCTCACCTCCTGGAGTCATGTGAGTAAGCAAGAGTTGTAGCTGTTACAGCAAACAAAAAATGTCTAGCTTTAAGGACTAAGAAAGCTTGAAAATACAAATTTGAATAGTCTGGAATACAAATACAAAGACTTAACATTTATTTTTAGAAAAATCTCATGGTTTTTGCAGACCTAGCTGTGTTGCAATAATACTGCCTTTTCTCTGCTATTTAGTACCAGACTCTTCTGTTTAGACTATAAGCTGTTTGGGGCAGGAAGTGTCTTACTGTCTGCTTGCACAGCAACGCCTGAATCTCGGCTATAAGCCTCTAAGCTCTGCTGTAATGTAAATACTCAATAACGATAGTCACAGAGGATTTAGCCCCCACCCCACTTGGAGGCCTGCCAGTCTGCAGGGTTTGTTATAGCAGCAGATATGCCAGCAGTGAAAAGTGACAAATTTTGTTGGCGAGAGATATTCATAGGTCTAACAAGGATAAGTAACACCCGCCTCTAAAAACAGAGGGTTGTGTCTCTCCACGGATAAACACACCCAAGATTGACTCATGCTGGCATAATCCCCTTGTGCAATTTGTATATTGGCATTAGATGTTTGTGTGAGGCAAAAAGACAAATATTTGGTTAACAAAACAACACATGGATAATCAAAAATGATTAGGCAGTTTTACCTCTCAAAACACTGCAGCAGGTGATCTGCTGTGCTTCACATCAGACAGGCATACCCACCCCTCTGCAAGCAGAGCTTCCCCATGTTTGTTTTATCTGCATCAGAAGAACCAGCTTATTTTGTAAAATGTTACAGGAATAAAAATAAAAAATAAAGAGATAAAGCTCAATAACCCACAGTATGTCAAGGGAGGGGGTATATGCTGTGGTGGAAAAAGCAGGCTCATGTTCCACAAGGGAGCTTTGTCAAGTGTATTGCATAAGGAGATTACGGCTCTGAGTCTCGGCCCCAGCTGAAGGTTTTAGTTGTTTTTGCCACTGCCTCTGTCATTAGCGCATTTTACTGAGCTACATCACAACAGCCCCTCTTACACCTTTTTGTAAAAGTCCCAAAGCCCATGATATTTTTCAGAGCTGTTACCCCACATGACTGTTAGCTTCATTCCCCCAAGGCCTTTCTTCTTGTTCTAAGCAAAGGGAAAAGAGTTTGACACATTAATCATCTATTCATGTTGTACCCTGCACTCTTGTGTTTGTTTCATGTGAGAAGCCTATAGAAGGGACATGAGTCGAGGGTCTGCTGTGTACACCCCGAGTAAGGCTGATCCTGTACTTCAGTGTTTTGGCAGCGTAGTTATGTTGATAAGCAAAATGAAAAAAAAAACAAAAACCAACTCTTCACACCCCTGTATGCCATATTCCTACCCGCAAAACTCTGTCTCCATGACAGTTTTAATGGCAAAAGGAAAATTAATAATAATAATAAATTGTATTTTCCTGCTGCAGCCCCTTCTTTGTGGAAAGACATCTTACCACTAATTCTTACACTGTTCTGTGGGAGGCCTCACTTCCAGTTCTGCAACTCTGCTTCTACATCTGCATGTGCAATGCCTCAGAAGTGGGGTGGCCACATACATTTCTCAAATCATTCATTAAGTCTCTCATCACATAGCTAGCAAGAAGGCTGTACTGGGAGCAGCAGGGCCTGCTGGCTAGTCCACATCCCATTCCATGGGTGGAGAAGGACCACAGAGACCGACGTTTGACGTCTGCATTCTTCCCAAGATTCATCTGCACATCTGAAGTAGCTGTGTCCCTCCATTGTGCATGGTGTGACCTTGGAGAAATTACTGCCGTCTTCCACTTGTGAAGTAGCCGTGAAGTCTCATTGCCCTAAGCATTCTGGCGCATGTGTCTTTTAGCTCAGGTAGACACCTCTGGGGAGAGCTTGGATAGATCAACATCTCTGCTTTAGGAGAGCTGCTAGAACCCTGTGGCAGGTAGACATGGAAGGAGCTGGCTTTCAGAGTTTTCTAAAAGTTCAACTAGGGAAGAATGACTCTTCTTACACAAGTGATATGTATTCACATATATTCATTCTAGTCTCTTTTGGATACTCTCAATATTCTGGTAAATATCTATGATTACAGTATATTTTCCTTATTTTAACCTATAGTGCTGTGTGTGTAGCTGAAGGCATGGCATAATTTACCTACCTCATCAGTTACTTCTGCCAGGGTAAAACAGATTAGATCGACTTACATTAGTAGAGGATGAGCCCAAATGCATCCAGTAGGCGTTGCCTATTGAGTCCTTTCTTCTGGAAGGCAGAATTCTGCAAGCACCGCCTGCGTGTCCTAGGGCTCCTCCTGGCCTCGCAGCACGCTCCTGCTCCCTGAGGCAGGCTCTTGGAGACTAGGTCTATGAAAAACCTGTGGATAGTCTAAAGAAAGCTTATAACATTATTGTGAATATTTAAAAACTCAAACCTGTCCCCCGGAAATTAAAAATGGTTCAGCTCAGAATGGTTCAAGTCATTACAGTGATGATAATAGAAAGGACATTATATTCACCTATCAATTATTCTACCCCTTGGTGAGCTGAGGATTAATCTGCAGAAGGAAAAACAAACACAGATGTTTGTTCTTTCTGATTCAAAGTCCTTTGAAATCAGTGTCTTCCCAGTCAGTGTGTTTTGGATGAGGTCCTCATTCTGCCTTCCTTTCCACTGTCCCTACAGTACCATGAAAATTCAGGCTGTTTCTCTTTACTTCCTTCCTCTTCATAAAATGTCTAATAATCAGCCATCTGGTGTCCAAGATGCCTTGAGTATTAGGGCATTTCCTTTATCCAGGGGAGGCTTGTGAGAGGAAAGATAAACGTGTTCATGACCTATCCCTGCAGTGGGCTGATTAGGGTCTGGCATTTTTTCTTTTTTTGCATGGATTATTGTAGCGCTAAGAGGCACATATTTACAGGGAGAATCGTGGTTTCTGGTGTAGCAGATTTTATGATGTTACTTGAATGTTCTTAATTAGAATTCTATGTCATGGTATAACAACTATAATATATGTTAGAAACCAAGGGGGATTTTGAAGGGAAAAGGCAATGGGAGATCTACAGAAAATGTATGTCCTAAACTACTGCGTTCTGGTTCTTTCTCACTTTAATTTTGGATCACACTGGCACCCTACTTTTCAGAACTAACAAGAAAACTTAACCCCTTCCTTTCATTCTGTATGGCAGACTAGTACCGAGAGACTCAAAGCTGCGATGTAAACAGTGTGCAGGGCTCTGTTCAAGTCCGTGGTGGTCACTAAGGAATAAGGGTTCTGTGCGCCGTGCTGTACAAAACTGGGTCAGGGCTCAAGGTAGCCAATGGACTGAGATTCAAGCGTAAGAGGAAAATATTGAAGGGCACATAGAAACCACGAAAGAGCATCCACTGGACCACTGCATTAAAAAAAAAAAAAAAGCCTAGAGGGAGAGGATAAGTCAGACTCAAATGAAAATGAAAATAAAAGCAGTATGAAAAAACTTTCTTCTTAACTAGAATTAAGAGAACTTCTCAGTTTACTCTGTGATGATTTGCAGGCCAAATGCTTGATGTGAGGGAGGTTTATGTCTTGATTTGTGAGCCACTGGGAGTTGCAAATTATTTGTTGTCTTGATTGTGGTAGCATGAAGAGAAGCCAGTACGGTACTGTTCATATTCGCAGAATGACGCTCCCTTCCCATTCAGGTGTGAGCAGTCACTAGACATTTGTACGAGGGGTCTTCACCTGATAGAAGATTTATATATAGCAAACAATTCTGGTCAAATGGGAGTTGGTGAGGTGAAAGCAAAATGAAAAGAGACATCCTTAAAATCCCTTAAGGCTATTTTGGTACATCTCAGTTCTAAGCAAACAAACATTTATAATTCTTTTTTTTTTATTTTTTCTTCTGAAAGTCACCTTAAAGGGCATGTACTACCCAAATCCCTGCTTGAACTCTGCATACAGTTCAGACTTCGGATTAGAGTAGTCATACCATATTTAAGCTACTTAGTACATCCACAAATTAACCAGCTAACACCCTACATTAGCATGAGTGCACGAAGTAATGATAGCCTAAACTTTCTGTACAAGACTATGCAAAACTTCTTTGAATGGAAACATTTGTCTCAGTGTAAAGAGCCAAGGCTTTGTGCATATACTTAACTTTTCAACCCCCAAATAGTCCCTACCCAAACTACTCACCAAGCACAAATGTACATGCAGATAAATCTTTTTCTGATGATGTTGCAGGAAATAGTGAAACACATGTTCTACTCAGACACAGTAGAAGTCTATAAAATCCAATAAGCATGTTTTTTACATTTACATTTAAGTTTCTGATTTTGAAGGATACCATAATAAAAATGTTCTCTGTTCTGGTTCTGTAGTTATCATGTATGATATTCCTAAACCTTTAGTCATGATAGGAATAAAGTCTCACACAACAGAGCATTTCAGACAAAAAGAGACAATTTGAAACCATACACCTAGAAAGGTGAATTTTGATCCCTTGTTTTTTTTTAGTGCCAAAAAGCTTTGGACTTGTGTGGACTCTTTTACTAACCTTAGCGTTTTATGTATCTTTTTCCTGCAACAGACACTAGCAGACAGTGCAGGGCACATATACAACAAGGGGACTGAGAAAGCTAGCCCTGAACAATCTGTCACTTCTCTGTGGACAGGCTTTATTCCCAACCTGCATTCTGAAGCCTTGGTCTGTGTCTGGTGCGGGCACGCTGCAGTTCCACCACAATCTCAGTCCTGCAGCCCTGCTCTTCTGCCTGCTTCCCGGCAGAGCAGAGTTTGTACAGATACCTGGGATGACTGGCAGCGCTCTGATTTTAGAAAAAAAAAAAACAAAAAAACAAAAAACGCTTTAGACAAAGTGCTAGAAAGCACAGCCCGTCTCACTACCCTATTTCTGTCAGTAGCCGCTAGTGGTAGGGCTCAGCTGCCCCGTTTCTGCTCAAAGGCACACTCTAATCTTGGTAGTAATTTCTGGAGAGAGAAAGGTCCTGGCTAGTACTTATCAGCATTTGAATTCAGTCTGTTGGTTTTCTGGTAACTCTTCTTCCTCAGTTTCCATCACAATCATCAACTTTCACAGTAACACTCTCTCTGGAAATGGTTTGCCCCGGAAGCAAGATAAGCAGAACATGAACACTAGCAGGAACTGAGCCAAAGTTTTGAAAATTCTGGCTCTCGCTCCGCAGCACCAAGTAGGAAACTGTTTGCATTCATGGAAGACGAATGTACAGGAAAGGTCAAAGTAAACTCCTACCACTTTCCCTCATATCTGAGCCTAGTTTTTCCTGATCCAGCAGCAAGTTTATTTACCTCTGCTCTCACTGCAGAACTGAAGAATTCGTCCAGCTGAGAAATAATCAGCTTCTGCTTGCTTCTGCAGTTCACAAGGTAAAAGTCCCCATTGTTTTCTGATGGGGAATACCACCTGATGAGGCCTGAGCATTGGATCACAATAGGGACAGAGGTCCCAGCACAGGAAAGTGTTTTCTTCAGGACGTTGCATAAGCACAAAGTTAATTTTAAGTCCATATTACAGTGCCATAGCAGTCAATACAACAGAAGCATTTACGCTGAAGTCAAGTTAGTACCTGTTTTTAATTGCCACTGCACAGGCTTTGCCTAAGCACACTTTCAGGTGCTGCCTTGGAAAGGAACACGTATCTGCAGAGGGTGAAGTGTTTTGCTAAATCAGAGTATGTTGCAGTACATTTTATCTCTCTGTGTAGTCTCCATTACAGTAAGAAAGGTGGCAGAAGCCCAGCTTTTGACATTGGAATGATCCTTCTGCACCCCTAACAGTGGGTCATTTTCATTAAAAAAAAAAAAAAAGGAAAAAGCTAATACAGAAGACTTCATTCTTCCATAGGGCACTGATCTTTTCAGTGTGTCTGTAAGGAGCTGCATAGGTCCAATTTAAACTGGAGGAGAAACTGCCCTTGACTTTGGCTAGCCTGTGATCAGGTTCTGTGCAGAGGCCATGAGGCTAAATGACCTGTACATCACTAAATAGTGCACGATTCCCAGCTTCTGACTGAGAAGGCAGGAATTCTAACTGCAGAGCCTGAAGCTGGTGCCACTGTATTTTCTGAGCGTACTATCTGGGGAGAAGCAAATCTCTGTGAAGGCAAAAATTTGAAGAAAAAAAAAAGAAATAAAAATTTAGAAAATAAAAAAAATAATAAAAATTAAGAAAATAAAGCTTTCCTGTGACTCTCACGTGACAGATGCTACAGGAGCTTGGAAACAGTCACCAGGAGGAAAAGAGAGAGTGAAATTATAGTCTTAGGCCTAGCTTCACCATCATGAAGAGGCTTTTGGAAAGTTGGATCAGTCCGCAGTTGGGGATGACAACCAGTTTACACAGGCCTTTTCCTCTCTGGAATGCTTTCTCGTCATACGCACTGATAACAGCACCCCCCGTGCCAGGAAGTAATACAAACACATCCTCTTTGAAAAGCTATCTAAAAAAACAGGGAGGAATTTTTTTCTGATTGCAGTCGAGTGACACCAGTCCTACAACAGCCATCTGCATGCCACTCCTGTTTCCTTCCTTGTTTTTATTTTCAGCTCTTTTTATAGCCAATGCATTTCCAAACACTCCACAAGAGATTCTGAGTTGAGAGCTTTTGCCGTTTCTGGTTGCTTGCATTACACTAACGCAACATGTTTGCGGCAGACCTCCTCATCTATAATTTACCGACGCAGCTGGAGTAGCCCAAAGCATAACACTGAGCTGTGAGAGGAAAGCAGTACGAGGAAGCAACTAGGTCAGCTACCTGGCCTAAAGAATCAATGGATTAGCATGGTGTCTCTCACATCTCAGGTGCTCGTGTTTCCACCATTCGATGCAGTTTCTGTTTGTTCTTTGCTCAGATGAACCCCCTTCTTCTCTATGAATAAAATTATAGTTATAGGAAACGGAGATATTGGCATGAAGCAGCACACTGTATTTCTTTCCCATGGGAAAGTCCTGTTCAATAAAAATTGAAAACTGCTTTCAAAACCAAGATTCGTCTTGGTAATTCTGTCTCCTCTTCAAGCCAGAATGTGTCTTTATGCCCTGAAGAATTAAGGGAAATATTCCAAAAGGTTTTCAGTAGTGCAAGGAAAGAGCCCCTAACTGTAGCTTTCAGTTTACTGGGAATATGTGCTTCTAGTAGTTTGGCTTCCAGACAGTATAGTCATGATTTCAGAAACCATTTCAAAGAAGGGAACGATGACCCTGTGGTTGAGACGTTGAGACTGGACCAGTCTGGTTCAGTTCTTGGCTCTTTCAGAAAGTACAGCCCTGGGCAAATCATCTAATCGGGTAGCTTCCCCATAAAGCAGAGATGATAATGGTTCCTCTGTCTGACACATCTATTAAAACTATACAGAGCACTTAAGATTTAAAATTACAAGGATGAAAACGATAGATCTGATTCATATCTGTGCTTCCCAGAATCCTTTTCTATCGGTCAGGTTTTGACCATTACAGTGGTACAATAAAAAATAATTCCACTGGTTTAGTGGAATTTCTCCGAGTGTTCACTGAGCTAAATGAAGCCAGAACTTAAAATACTAGATCTAAGTGCTTCTTTTTGTTTCTTTTTCTTTGATGGGATTGTATTCATGGCTATTCGGAATGGAATATCTCCAGCTCCCGTCTGTCCATGAATGTCTTTTCAGTTTCAACCTGTTAGCTCTGCAGTTCTGCACCATCTCTGAGATATGTAAACTCCTCCAAATCTAAAAGCACAGCTCAGTAATATTGCCTCTTTTTTTTTGTTTTTTACCAAAACATGAAACCAAAAAGACACGCACCCCAAACTATAAACACAGTAATTAACCCTAAACATTTTTTTTTTATTTCAAAACATTTGAAATAGGGAATCTGATCATCAAAACCACAAGCATACAAATGTTTCCATGAAGGATAATCAGGATATTGGACTTGCTAATAATTTTATGTAGGTATGCAAGCTATGAGAGAACCCATATGGTCCCTTTCCATTCTACAGTTCTGCTACAAAGCTATATGCCTGTAGAGTTTCAGCACTTGTTGGCTCTCCATGATGTTTTCAAAATAGCATGTGCTGTTCAAATATGCTTTGAAGGTAAGAATTTTAGCAAGTCATTGCTCTCTGTACTTTCTCTACATCCTGACCCCTCGATACCCTTGAATCTGGAAGTTTCACAGTCGGAAAGGGTGCTACAGAAATATTCCCAGCTCCTCTTATCAGCCCCGGCCCATCTGAAAAACAACAGAACTGGAGCTGCAAATGTCTTTCTGCTCACATCTTTCCCTCTCTCACATGCCCCAGAGCTATACAATAGGAGAACTGCTTAGAATATCATAGTAGAGTTTTGCCTACAGCAGACACAGCCATCTGCAAAGAATTCACATTTCAAGACATGCCGGTTCCAATGGATCTGAAAATCACAGCTAGTCAGCAGGGCTGGATGCAGTCTGCATTGCTAAACGCTTGGGTGCACTCATATAATTGCATAATTCAGTGTTGCGAACTCCCTCTTCTCAGACAATGTGTTTTAGATATCGACTGCACAGAAGGTCAGCTTGTGCTAGAAAAACAAACAGGCTGCTTTGCTTAGTCCAGCAGTGTAGGGAGGGCTGGGAATAGGCTATGACAGGAGACATCCAGCCCTGTTAATTGTTGTTACTGGGATGTGCTCAGAGGATTTCAACCTAGCTTTTAGCAGCCCAGACGTAATGCTTTTTTTTTCCCTTCCATGTAGCGATGTGTAGAGGGTCTAGTCGAGACTGACTTCTGATTACATTAGTCATTACGCAGACAGTTCTCAGGCCAAACCGCTAAGTGCCTGAGACATACAGGTGCAGCAGAGCGTGCCACAGAGATGCACAACCTCCAGTTCCCTGTGGTACACTGCCTCTGTTTATGAAATACTGGGCAGATCAAGTCAGCTTGTGGGGATCGCTAATAATGTATTTATCGGTTTCAGACAAATGTCATAGAGGAGTACAGATGTTGCAGATAATTAAGTCCTGACATGTTTGGGGAATCTTGTGATGAAAGTTCCAAGCGTTCACTTGACGTTGGTACTGATCAGGCACTGGAGAGAAGTTCTCACACGTTCCCATAAGAAAAGCTACGTTTGGGGGATGCAGTTAGCCACAAGAGTTACCTGACGCATCTGATAGATTATGCACGGGCAGCCCAACTGATTGTGTTAGGCCACACAATCATTCAGAGGCAGGCTGGAAATGAAGGGTCGTCCCCTCTTACGCTCGTTCCATGAATTGAGTTATCCAGGCTCTTGCAGTCAGCACAAACCAACATCCCCAAACACAGGGGCTTCCTCCCAGAGAAGCAGCTGGGAATTAAAGAGGGGAAGAAAAAATAAATGGTTGCATTAGCAGCTGAGCTGAGAAAAGAGCCTGAACTTTGACT
This sequence comes from Anser cygnoides, assembly GCF_040182565.1. Taxonomy (NCBI): domain Eukaryota; kingdom Metazoa; phylum Chordata; class Aves; order Anseriformes; family Anatidae; genus Anser; species Anser cygnoides. The sequence continues at coordinate 12,055,420 of NC_089890.1, read as the reverse complement.
TTCAGTTGTTATTCGTACAGCAACTTTCACCTCAGAGAAAGGCCCCTGGGTAATCCTGGAAGCCGAGGTTAGAGCTGTGCAAGAAAGTAAGAGGAGGGGTGAGGACAACACAGAAACCAGGAAATAGGAACGTGGGGCTTTGCCCCCACCTGGAGCAAATGAAGAAATGACCATGTAACTTTACAGACTGAAATGTATCGGGTGGCTGGCTGCACAGATCTTAAGGACTTTTCTGCCCTGTGGAATATTTCCAAGTGTCCAAGGCTCTCAGTAAGCAGGCGTGCACTTCTCTCTAAATGGATGCAGGTGGAATGACACAGCCTTCCCTCACTGGGAACACAAGAAAAGCAGAATAAAAGTGCTTAATTGCGGTGTAATTTATTTTTCTCTTCTGCAAGGGGCTATCGCTACTCTGTGAGGCAGATAAGGCGACGCATTAGAAAGGCACATCAGTTGTGCTGCCAGGGAAACCTGGCTTTTGTTCTTGTTTTGTTGCTTCCTTTAGTCCTACCTACAGCATTCCTGCTGCAAGGGCAGGGGAGAAGCTTGTAAATAGCGAACAGGCACAACACTTAGCAAAGTCATCACAGTGTACGTCTGCTGGACAGGCTATTTTTATTTAATGCTTTCTTTTTAATAGGTGCTTCAAAGGTATATATGTTTAGAGCCAATTACATGCAGAGAAATCAAAAAGACACCAAAATAACAGGTAATAGGAATACCAGGAGTTGCAGAAATAATAAATACCCGTCAGTTTTTTTCCCCAGGGTGTCTTACCTTCTAGGATAAAGCCACAATTACAAACATGTTAAAATAGCCTTTTCTTTACTTTATTTATTTGGCTGCTCAGGAGAGAGGAGAAACTCCATCTTACTTGTGTGGTAGTGGGGGAACGCAGCCTGAGAGGTCCAGCACCGCAGCCTTACACACCCCTGGAAGAGATGTTCCTTTCCTTTACACTCTCCTCAGGAAATATACATGCCCCGACGAATTGAGTTAACGTATTATAGCCACAAAAAATACAAGGATGCGTTAGATGTTCCCTTGATGGCTAGCGTGGTGGTCAGGAGGAAGGGTGCAGACTCAGTCAGCTTGGAAAAACAGACCGAAAAATAACGGAATAGACCCCCTGTGCTTACATCTGTAGGGGAAAAAAAAGCTCAGCAGATGATGAGAATTAGCAGTTCAGCTGCTGCAAATGATTTGTAATTGATTATTTTCAATGCTCAATTAAATTGTTTGAGTCAGGGGAAATGCTAGGGGGGTGGCTGTGGCACTTGTATGTCCTACTGAGAAGTGCGGGGGGTTTAGCAGGTGTAATAGTTCCTGCAGTCTAGGACAGACCCTTCATAGTCAAGTGCCAGGACTGTCTGCTCTGGTGCGTTTGAAGGAAGCAGAACTTCTATGAGGTTTTTGAAAAGGTTCATTAGTTAACGAGGAGTAGCTTATCATGATGACTGCTATTTCGAGGATCTTTTCAGAGGTCCTAACATGCTAGGCCCTAAACTGGCATTAGAGATAAGTGCTGCTCAAAGGCTTGCAGCACGGAGGAAGGAAAACTAGTTGTGTGTCCTATGGTGTGGGTTACTGGCAGAGCAGGCTGCAATTGTTTCATCTAGTAGCATGGGTATACATCCTCTGGGAAATGCTGTGTAAGAGTAAAGTGGTATAAGGAGTTGTTCATCCTGAAAATCAGGAAATAGGTTGGACTGCCTCATTCCCGTGTGACCGTGGCACTCCCTTCTGATTACTACCTGGACCGTGATGGCAAAGGACAGGAATGTAGCTGAGGCATCACAGGGGAAGGCACTGACCTGGGCTCTTCAGGAGGCTTGTGCTGGACGGTCAGAATAGCTCCTTTCTGTCCCTGAAGAGCTGAAAAAACTTAGCTGAAAACCAGCATAGCATGCTACAGCTCATACCCAAGCTTTATATGTGCACAGAAACAGCTGTTTGCAGATTAGCTCTTTGTGCCAGCTGGGTATTCTGAAGTTATTTGGCAAAGGAGAAAAAACTGATTGGATACACATGAAATCCACCTGGCCGGGGCTGTGAGATAGGATTCAGTGGAAAGGTTGTGCCTGCTGTGGCTGAGCTGCAGATGAATGGCCCTGCGCGCTGCTGCTGTGCACGGAGGCAGCTCACTCTGTTAGGGGAGGTAATAAATACCAGCCTGGGGGCAGGGGAGTGAGGAGGTGTAGTTGCTCCTACACAGCTGAGCTGTAGGAATCAGACCTTGCTGGGTGAATCCTGTACTTCTGGCTAAAACTTTCTCTCCACCTTGCAGTACTGTTCCATTCTCACAAATGAAATTGAATCTCTTTTATCCTTGTCAAATCACAGGGTCCCTGTTTATTTACTGCAGCACGCAGAAGGTAAAGGGCTCTCTTCCCACCTATTTTGCTCTAAGTTCACAAAAGATGATACACAGCTGGATCCCTTTTGTCATGCAAGGCTCCTAGTTCCCAAATTCTGTCACAGCCTTTTCCAGAGGGGCATTGCCCACCTAACAGCTGCCCAGCCCTCAGCCCGCTCTGCAGGAGCGCTCGGGGAAGGCTGGGGGCTGGCAGCAGGGCCGTGCACTCACGCCCACACACGCACCCACCCACCAACTCACCCATGCAAGTGAGACACGCAAATTCAGGCTCTGGGAGTCCCAAGGGCAGAGCAGATTCCCCAGCCACTGCCCAAGCACTGTACTTTCCCACAGATGAACAACCTCACAGAGAACTTGTGTATTGAGAGGGTCAGAAACAAACGCTTGCAAAAGGAGATGACAAAAGCCTCCAGGAGTCAGTTTTCTTATCTGCAGTTTGCACTCAAATAACCCCAAATGGCCGCTTATCTGTAGCAACGATGGATTGATTTAAATGCACAAAAAAACCTGAAGGGTTTATCAGGTTTCTTAGATAAATAGTCTGCAGTGATGTCACAAGGGGGTAGATGATGAGCTCACGGGGAAATGCAGTCCTCTGTCACTGCAAATAAAGGACCTTGTCTGCTAAGCTCAGATGAAGGTTTGAAATATCAACGGCTTTGGGATGTTCAGGGCTGGGGCTCTGCTCTCTCCTGCCTGGGACATGCAGTGAAGGCTGTGACGGTTTTCACACAACATAGGGCTATTTAAAGATCCTGGGATAAAAATGTATCAACACTTCTACCGTGTAAGCAGAGCTGCAGAGTAGATGCCAGCTTTCTGTGCAGGCTGCTGAACACGAAGCATTGATCTCGCAGATAAGTCGTGCTTACTTCCTGCTCCCTCAGGACTTGACCCAGGGTCTCTTGAAGTCTTCAGAAGACTCCCGATTGACTTGTCTCTCAGTTATTGCTCTTGCTGCCCAAAACAGACAGTTCTTTAATTATTGCATGAAGAGCATCCTCCAGTAAGCCAGAGACACAGACGCACCGGATTTGCTAGAAGCTAAAGAATGTGGTCCCCGTTCAAACTCAGTTCTTTTATAGGGTTGGTTGCCTTCACACCAGCCTCTCAGTTCTCTGCTGGTGTAAGCATTTGTCAGCAGAAGGGAAACAAGTTAGCTCTGTGATTAATTGCCGGTAAGGTGGCTGTGGTGTGTCCTGAGAAAGTCCTTACTGGCTGGATTTATTTTGCTTTCTAATGTATTCAGATGCATTGGTAAGGGGAACAGTCAGGACGAGGAGTCCCTAACCCCCTTCTACATCTCTGCAAACATCAGGAGAGCTTTTGTTCGCTGCGTTACCAGCCCCAGGGACAGGGGTGTGTGCACTAAGGGTGGGTTACGTGTGCGGCTGTGGAGGTGAGAGCCCTGCCTGCGAGCTCGCCCCTGCGCGCCCACGTCCCGCCTGGCCCCACACCCAGGCCGGAGCTGCCTGCGGCCGCTGGGCAGCACACTGCTTTAGCGGCACCCTGTGCCTTGAGGTGACATGGTGCTGAGACACCAGCCGCCTGGAGTCCTTGCGCAATTCTGCATTTTCTCTCAGTCCGGGAAATGACTTAAGAAACCGAGCTGGCTGGGCCAAAGCGCTCAGTGCTGCAGGTTTTGGCGTGGAGCCACTAGCCAGATGAACCTGGTCCTGTGGGGCAGTAAATCCCTTCTCCTCCCTTGCATGGCAGTGCCTCTCTGGCACCAGGGGCTCTCTAGCACCGTGGTGACAGTGCCAGGTGGTCCTGAAGCAGAAGCATTTTGGGGTATGCCCTGAGCCCTGTGTGCCGGCGGAGCTGCAGCAGGAGAGGAGAAAGCGCGCTGCTGCCGGGAGGCTGCTCTTCCCATTAGGCGTTAGGTGAGCTCGGCGCGCCGCTGTTCTGGGCGTCCGAGGCTGCCTTCTTCAAGAACTGGGGCCTGCAGCCCCTGAGGTTGTCCAGCCATGTGTGCCCATGGAGCAGAGGGTGAGGGTGGACGTATTTCTCCCTTTTACATTCTGTGTTTCCTCTACCCGTCTGTGAATTCTGTGAAATACAACCCAGACATCCTCTCTGTGCTTTAACTGAGCTGTGTGCAGGACAGATAAAGGACTGGCTTTCTTTATATGCACAAAAATTAAGAGCAGCCCTCTTGCAACCACTGGAATAACAGCGGCATAGATAAGCTGCAAGTCAGACCTCTTCTGCTCCTTGTCCTCTTGCCCCTTGAGTCCAAGTGCTGTTTTGTGCACAGGATATACTTGCAGTGTAGGGAAATACAGGCTCCTCCCCACGTCCAGTCCCTGCACTTAAACAAGCCTTTTGCATCTCATGTTATTTCTGAACCTAAATATTCTTTTCTGCATCACGTCATGCGTTTATTTATGTTTTTATCCTAGAAGCCTCAGTCAAAACAAACAAGGGACTGCTGCCTCACTCTTTGAGTCACTAGTGAATGCAGCAAGAGACAGACCTAGAGTAAGAAAATGGTACTCACCTCTAAACATTTCCTGTATGTGTGTTTATATACACCTGCTTTTATATTAAATGTGTATATATATACTTTCGTGTATGTATAAATATATATATAGTGTGTATGTGCATACACACACACACAGAAAAAAAAATAAACAATGTCAGGAGGAAGAGACTCCAGAGACAGTAAGCAGATAAAGTAAATCAGCAGCAGCCTGGACTCACTGTCTAATTGTTGTCAGATCTACTTTCTTGTGGTTTGGAGCAGTTGTGCTGCAGGAACGGTACCTGCCCATTCCTGCCCTGCCAGCAGCTGATGTGGAGGTTAACTAGGGGGTGACCTCAGACCACCTTCGCTACGCAGCGACAATCCGTAAGGGCTGGTCGCTCTGACGTCCTGATGAAGTATTTTTTCAGGTGGCTGTTTTAGTGGTTCGAGCCTTATCACTGGAGCCCCATGCTGTAGCATATTCTCTGTTGGAGAACTTTGATTTCAGATCTTTCCATTCTTTGTTTCCTGTTGTTGAAGTTGATGCTTTTTAACACAGCTATTCTAAAACCACTGCTAACGTCCTGCATATTCCACTTTCTTCAAAGGTACAGTTGCAAATAGAAGTTGACTTTGATGTTTTTGGCACAGCCTTGCCTTCAGCCCCTGGTGTGTAAGTCTTAGCATCTCTGGTCAGGAAAAGGAGCGCCTGAGAGTGACTGCTGCTTGAGCCCAGGTGTTGGAGAGCTCAGAGGAAGAGGATGTTGGACCCCTTGGGCCTAGCTCAGAGCTTTGAAGTCACTTCATGCTGGCGGCCAGCTGTACATTTGCTCAGGACTCGGTGGGTCCATTTGAAGTCTATTTCTAGCCGGCAGATGTCATTCAGCAGGCACAATGGGCACTTAGCGCGAGAACAGAGCCCCCAGTCCCTCCCTTGTCAGCTGTGGGGGGCTGTGGCACCCCCAGCAGGATGCCGCAGTGTAACACCCTCCCCGTGTCACCGTGGGGATGTGCACGAGGGGTACCTTGTGGAGGAGGTGGCATTGCCCGTTGGCAGGGATAGGGGCATTGAGTCAAAATAGCTTGTATGCTGAGGTAGTAGCTGTGCTGGCACTGCACCAGGGCATTTCTCCCTCCCAGGAGACAAACTACAAGCCCTTCATCTGTCCTGATGTAAAGATTCTTCCTAAAGTGAGCTTTAAAAACTGCCTTTGACTTGGTGCCTCTGCTGAGCCTTAGTCTGAGCAAAACGTGCCTACTTCTTCTGTCAGAAGCACAGACAGTTAAAATAGCTCCTGCTGCTGGTGATGATTTCATGGGAGGTAAAAATAAATAGGGAAAAACTAATGAGACACAGGAGAGGCACTTTATGATGACAGTGTCCTAACACAGAAAACCTAAAATTAGGAGTAGCTATATTTGTGTCTCAAGGCAATTTCAGAAGGAGATTAGGCTCCCCATGGACGTCACTGACTCAGCATAACTCTGTACTTGGCCTTGTGGACACACTGGGAATTCCCTCATCTCCCTGAATGCAGGTACCAGTGTGATCTACCACGATACCAAAGTTGGCCCCTGTGGCCAGAAACACTGTTGAATCCAAACAGCAGTGAGCAAAATAATGATGAAAGTTTATATCCACAGATGGTCCTGCCTACTCAGCTGTACTTTTGACACTCAGGAAAAGGACAGGTTGTCTGTAGGGCTCAGCACTTCAGGGTGCTCATTTGCAGAGCGGGCACCGAGCTGGAATGCCGCGGGTGTGTGGAGCACATCCTCTCAGCTGGACCAAGGTCAGAAAAAAGCAACACAGCACTGTGGCAAGCTCAGTGCCGGGAGGGGGCTCAACCAAAAAGAGGCCAGGTATTTCATTGCAAATTAAAACTTCGGCGCAGTTTTGCCATCCAAGAACACTGACCCTACTTAGCTGTGAGGAGATTTTGTGCCTTGTAATCCCCCATTGATCTGGATTACTCTTTTTATTTAAAGAAACTGACCTCCAGCAGCCACACCAGCTCCGTCTGGCCCAGCAAGCAAGTCTGGAGCACAAGTACAGGAACAAATTCTAACTCAAAAAAATTGGGTTGACCAATATTGGGCCTCAATTAAAAGGCTGAAGAAAACAGGAGAGCATTATCTTACGCAAGTCTTAACTTTGCTAGTAGATTATGTAGTCTAACAGGTCCCATTAATTCTGTTTTTCAGTTAATAAATTAAGGGGTACCAAATAATCAGTGTTTTGCTAAGCCATAGTACATTGCTGAAAGTCAGGTTTATTGTTACTCGTAGCCAGCTCCAGTTTCTTTCTTTCCCTTTATTTAAGAAGGAATACGGACCTCTGTAATCCAAGTGTTAGCCAGTGACACAGAAAAACCTATGTTTACATCTCTGACTTGGCCCAGACTTCAGGTGTGTCTTTGGGTAAGTTCCCCAGCTTCTCTGTATTTCAGATGTACTCCAGAACTTCTCCGCCTCCCAAAGGTATCATGGTGCCAAAGTGGGTGGTGCTCAGGTGCCTTCTTAATGAAGCCGTGGTTGTCACACTGTGCGGAGACGTAAATGAAAGGTAGGAACATTAAAGGCACTGTTGGCATCATTTGCCCTGACTTTCAGTGCATGTCATGCACATCACCCGTAGTCCCCTCCCTCTGTAAATACCACTGTAGTGCATTTTCCTAAACATTCTCCCGTGCCCTTGCTAATTTAAGCCTCTATGTTCTGCTGAAAAAGTCACGTTGACACCCTCAGGTATTTTGTGTGACTGCAGAACCTCAGGCAGCGCTCCCGTAACTATCTTCATCTTAATAACAGTAACAAGTCCTCAAAGACCCGGCGTTAAACTTCTGGTTTAGGCCTTCGCCTAAAAATAGTCCTTGGACTGAATGTGGACTGGAGACATGATTTCATACCTGCTATTCCTGGAACTTTCCAGACCAAGAGCACAGCCTGGTTAAAACCCTTCCTAAATGCACTTCCTTGAGGAGGCCTCTGAAAGATAAATGATGGGTGTGATGTTGCTTTGTCAACAGGGGAGAAGCTCTTTGTCTCGGGTGTGATAATCATTGAGCAAAACAGTGTTAATGACACGGGTATTCCAAGCAACTGTGTGTTCCTACCACGTTTTGCATTAGCTTCCTCGCACTGACAGTGCTCCCTCTTGCTCCTTTCCTACTAGAGCCGTACCGTAGGCTGTGCCAGTAAGGCCGGGAGGCAGCTGTACACATCCCTGCTGCCGGATTAGGAAATATGCATTTGTAACTCGTCCTGATGATGGGTGAGGGTAATTCTTCCCTTTCATGCCTATGGGAATCACAAGCCCCCTCAAGGTCCTTTTATTTTTTGTTTTTAAACTAACAACAAAGATGGGCTGCTTAGGCTGTACTGGAGGGCTGCATCTCTAAGGAGTACAGGGCTGTGGAGATGTGATAGTTCTGAACAAAAAGACGCTCTTCGCCTGTCTTCCTTGACCTTCTACCATGCTGTACAGCCGCAAGGAGGTCTAGCCAATCCTGATGGCATCTGTGTTCAGCATAGACACTCTAGCCTTAGGTTGGGTCAGAATAATGCTGTAAAAGAAGTAGTGACATTACTGTTTACTAAAACCAAACCAAAACAAAAAGCAACAAAACTTGACTGTTTTTTTTGAAGAGAAGCAAACATCCTTTCCCCTCATTCCTGGCCAGATCCCCATTGTTTGTCCCTGGAAAGTGGTTGAGATAAAAATATAAGTGACGGTATCCTTTAAAGAGCAGCAAAAAACATTATGGCTGTGCTATTGGGAAATTACCTAGGTGGTACAGAGAAGGATGGTGTCTGAACATGAGCCATATTTTTGATCTACAGATCTGGCCCTTACAACTCAGCCCCTCCTACACATCTGCCCGGTCTCATAATCTGGCAGTTAGTCTTGGTGTTTTCGCTTAAAAGCCCCATTTCCTGAAGTCACGTGGTTTCATGTAAACCTCAACTTTCACCTTAATTAAAAAAAAAAAAAAGGCAAATTCTTCATGACTTCAGGAAAAGAAGAATAATATAAACTTGCAGGTATGACTGCATGGTTCCCGGAAGGCAGCAGTAAAGAGCACAATTTTATTTATGATTTTTAAATTAGCTTCGTATCATTTTTCAGGTGTTTGAATGCATGTATTTAACAGCTTGTGTATAAGGTAATGGGACAGTATTAGGAAAAGAGGCACCAAGAAGTTAAGGCTACATAAAACAGGCAGATGGTTGCAGAGGTAGAAGTGGGATCCAGTTACCTGCATTCAAGTCTTACATCCAGCTTTTCCACAGCTGCCTTTCTGGAAAGGAACTGCTAACGTGGCAGTGAAGGACGTTATTTGCAAGACAGTCAGGGGATGGTGAACAAAACAGAACATTAAGACTTGAAAGTTGCAACAAAACCTCAATTCTTCAACAAAATGTCATCTGTGTGTGACAGAGGAAGAGAGTCTTTACAAAGCTGGAAGCCTGTGAAGTGATGACTGATGGCATCATTGTGTTTGGGACGATTTCAGAATGCAATGCCGCAGTGCTTGCTGGAAGAACAGTTTTTCCACTCTTCCTTGGGCCAGGAGCCAGACTGTTCTTTCCCAGAAGTGATGAAAATGAGCATCCTTAGCTGGAACTTTCCTGATACTTTCCATCAAAAGGACTCTTCCAATGTAGCCCCACCATACAAAAGCATGATTGTTTGCAGGCCTAGAAAAAATACTGCCTGCAGATGTCAAATGAGCAACTTCAGAAGAAGGAAACCAAGTTTCAATAGGTGCCAGTCTCCAGCCACCATCAGGCAGCTGTCATGCTCTGATGATTCATACACAAAGTATATCAAGAAAGGCCTAGAAATCTGCATATAATGTGTGATTTCCTTCCTCTCCCTCTTCAAGGGCAGCAGTTTACATACGGTCCAACTGAGCTGTGGTCTCCAAAGAGGTGTTTCTGAAAGAGGTGTCCTGGAAGAGCTGACAGAGGTTTATCTTCAGGAAAAGAAGTCGTGCATTTGTTTGGTTCTCTGGGGCTGCTTGTTTTTCATGTGTTGTTTCTTTACAAATTAAAGCAAGGGAAACAAACAGAAAAGTCAGGGGTTTGTGTCCTGGCCTTGGCAGGACTGTCTCATACAAGCAGCAGTGCTGCTGCTTGTGATGTATACAAGCAGCTGGCTCCTACAAGAAGCCAGGACACTAATGGATCAGAAAATCCCACACAGCTTGTTTTCTTTCTCTGAAGCTGACACATCCAATCTGCAGCGGGATGCTGTTATGATGCAGAGGGGAGCTGCTGCAGGAATCTTACCTCCAAACCCAGGGAAAACTGCTAATTCCCATGTAAACGCACCCTTGTGGTTTTATTGCCTGCTAAAGACCTTTTTTTCTTCAGTCTGACCTCAGAGTCTCTACCTTCATGTACAAACACGGGGAGGCAACTAGTGAATGTCCCTGTCTTCTGCAGGAGCCTGCAGGGCTGAGCAAGCACCCTGGCTTGGGGACAGAAGCTGCAGCTGCTCCCTGGGCCCCAGGCAGCCTTGCTCTGCCTCCAGTTGCAATCAAAGGTAGTGGTGCACGGGGTCCTGTTACAACAGGAATGGAAGCAACTCTGCAGATAGCAGAAAGCCACCGGGATGGGAGTAGGATGCACTCTTGTGCTTCCTCAAAAGCCTCTGTTCCCTACATGCCCTCAAACTGCCTGAGAGACTCCAAATTTTGCCCCTTCAGTTGTCCTGGCAATCCCTTTGCTATCAGTACTGATTCACACCTTTTGAAGAAGGCCAGTGTTACAATCATTGCAACTGCTGAAAACTTCAGTTTTACTCCAGTAAATAAATGTTTGTAGGACCCAGGGATACATCCCAGGATCTCTCACTTTTTGGTCCCGTGGCAGCTGCCACAAAGTACAGCTGATGAATGAGAACAGCAGCCATCTGCTAGCACCAGAATGCTGTAGTTTTGGCTGTATTTCTCGTGAGCATTTTTGCTTTTATATGGCAGATGTCACCTTGAAGCTTGACAAAACAGAGTTCACCATCTCTGCACACCCATGAGCCAAGGGATGTAGCTGGAAGACAGCGGTTCCCTCAGATTCCTTCCAAGAAGCTATTTCCGTTCCGAACCAAGTAAGCAATACCGAGTGTCACCCAGCAGAGAGCACTGCAGACCCAGGAAGGCTTCTAGGCTGGGGGGATGGATTCTCACAAATTGATCCTCACAATTTTCTAACTGATTTATTTTTTTTATTTTTTTTTATTTTTAGTGGGGGATTCTTCTTCTTTCTTCATTGTTTTTTTTCTTCTGGCAAAGGCAAAAGCTACGATTCAAACAAATCCCAGATCCTCAGGAAGAGTTAAACAGTTGTTTACGTGTTGTCAGACCTGACTAAAAATATAATAAAATTTTGCTCCCCTTGCTCTGAGATGAGATTCAGCTCAGATTTACTCTAGAAGTTGAGCTCTTAAAAACACCAATAATTGGTGTAAAATCACAAGAGTAATCTGTTTTGAAAGAGCAGAGGAAAATCAACGCATCAGCAAAGCTGCATCTGTGATGAATGGAGTAAAATCTCTGGACCTGTCCCTATAGACTGACTTTAAAGAACCATATTTACATTTGATCTTGGCTCCGAGAAGCAAGATAGGCACGTGCCATGGTACCGTCTTACCACACCAGGAAGGAAAGTCATATTCTGAGGTGCCTTTATGAGGAAAGTCATAGTCTCACAGTTTTCCTTGGACTCCTTTTCTATGCCTCATTTATTTGCCTATACATGAGGGATTACATTTCCTGTTCACAGCTTTGTTTCTTGTCTGCTTAGCTTAGGAGTTCTTTGGACAAGAGAGACTTACTTATTAAAGGCTTGGATGCCACTGCGTTGCACTCAGAGATGATTCAGACATTTACGGATTTCATAAACATTCTGAACGCTATTATCCTTACATTATTCTGTGTATGCTACTGACTCGCATTTTGAGTGAAGTATGTTTTGAGGTAATTTGTTACTCAAAACACTGCTTTATTTCTGAATAGTAAGTAGTTAATAGCATCTGCTGTTGAAGCCACGAACTATTCAGGAAAAAAATAGACTAAAAACCCCTTCCACGATACATTTCTTATGACTTGCTAGACAGAACTGATACTAAAAAGAGGAAACCATTCTCTACAGGTCACGTTGTACAAAACATCCTCCCAGCTGTATGTAAGAATCTTGGCTGAGGAGAATCCGGGGTCTGGCGCTGGCTTAGCTTTAATGGCAATTGCTTCCTGGGCAAAGAACTCGATAGGAAAAGGGTAATCTAATAAATTCTACACCCACACAGAGGGACATATTGAATTCATTTCTTCTGGAGTGTGTTCCCCAAAGAGCTCATGATCTGGCCTCCATACTCTGCTGCAGACAGAAGCAGTTTTGCTTAGGTCAAGCCTTCCTGGTATGGTTATGCAGCTTAGCTGCAAAGACACTTCCACGCCAAGTACGAGGCTGCCTGTGCAATGTGTGTTCCATGGCAGCAGTGAGGATTAAGGTCATTTTCTGATAAGCAGTGCTTCAGGCCTTTATCACAAGAGATCACATCAGATGCCACGTTTGTCTTGGCTGAAGGCCGTCCTAGCAGCTCTTCACCAAACACGAACCCATAGGCAGTTGAGCACGCTTCCAGCCCCCCCTAATGTCTCATTAGCCAATGGACGCAGGAAATAAGCCCTGTGAAGCCAAGTGGTCTTTGCACCTTCCCTTGGGACACGGCAGTGCGCGCCCCCACAGCCGCTGCCTCTCCAGAAGTACGACTGCCGTGGCGGTGGCAGCACAAGCACCGCGCCAGGCCCATGGCCAGCTGGACACCGCCAGGTTTGAGTTAAACTCGGGCACACACAGGTGGAGGCAATCCTCCCCACGTCGATCCATGTTATATCAGAAACAATATCTAAAACTTCCCTTTCCTTACTGCAAATCTTTTCTTGCTGTGTGACTCACCGGGATCTGGTCACTTGATCAGATTGCTCTCACGATGTATTCTGGTCAGCTGGGTTTTCACTCGGGATGTATTCAGGTATATTCAGAAGAGGTTCCCTAGGCAATAGGTAAAGCTCACCTGTGACAGTACTGAGGTCAGAGAAATGGCATTAGGAAATCATATATCAGGTCTAGTGCTGATTTACAGCAGCACCAGGAAAGGTGCCCCCATCTCCTTTCTGTTTGTTCTCCTGAGAGGGCCGGTTGTAGCAGCTTCACTTGATTCATGGTTCTGACAAAACAGGGCCTTGGGAATCAACGTCAAGAAATACCTTGGCACATTAGAGTGTGTGATACCCTTTGATACCAGGCAGCCCGTAGAGGTTTGCGTGCACGGGGCAGTTTTTAGCTGTCCCCATTGCAATGCCAATGGCCTAACAAGAAGCGGGCAGCTCTGCGCTGGGACAGCAGCAAACACACAGCTCAGTCTTGTGACATGCCACATCAGGATCAAAGTTCTTCCCAAACTAAGTCTTCTCGCTGCTGTTATCTGGACTGGACCTTGGATTTTTTTTTCTTTCACCTGATGCAATTAAGATGAAGCAATATTTCTTTTTTAAGTCTTTCCCCTGGACATGTTTCATGTGCTGTGGCCAGGAGGAGCTAGTCAATAATTAATAATGCCATCAAAACATACCCTAATGGCTCATCTAAGCAGGGAAGCTGTGCAGGTGCACAGGAATATGTGAATCAACACTGCAAATAGCATATGCCGGTATATTTTTTCATCCAGTTTTATTCTGGTATTTATTCTGATATAAGATGCTTTTTGCCAATTGATGCTACATTGTTTGAAAGCAGATTAGGATAGCCTTCACAAAGAGTTGCTTTTTTTTTGGAGCAAGTAACGGAGAAGGAAGTAGCATCAGTAAAATCTTAGTGGTTTAATTAGGCTGGTATAATTAATGTGCTTCCACGGGTCATTGAGCTGATGAGCCTTTTGGATTGCCACGGATACATAGCACAATGGGATTTCTGTGGCCTAACATAACTGAAATAATAATAGAAAAGGCATAAAAAGAAGCAGAAAATGACAGCAGTAAAGAACACAACATATATATACAAATTTCTTTTATAATTCAACTTTAAAGGGCACATTGCTAGTCTACTTGCAGAATTAGTATTTAGCCATTTCTCTCAAATGCTGGCATTTATTGACAAAATAAAAGGGAAGTCAAAGCTTCTCTTGGATTGTATGGCTGTTTCGCCATTTAACCGTATCTGTAGTGAACTTCTGATCTGAGTAATAAAAATGCAGTCTTAGTGAGCGATGTTTTAAATTGAATCCTATCCATCAGAGTAGCTATTTCTGCACTTAGGCTTTCAAGAGATTAAGGGTGAAATCATTGAAGGCAGAGCCCACTTGGCATGCCAAAAGAACTGCTTTTTCTGCAGTTTATTCAAGATTTGGATAGGTTGTGGATGGGAGAAAGCACAACTAAATGGTAGTTCAGATGCTGAGGGGGTAGAAAGTAAGGAAAAGCTTCCTATGTCAGTCTGTCGGAAATACGTAGTGACAGCTTTCCTCTCTGGCTTTAAATACTCCAAAACTCCTGTCTTTGATCATCATTTCTAATAAGCCTCCTTGAAAATGCTAGTTTGTACCTTGCAATGGGAGCATAATTTCTGCACAGCGTATCATTATTTACAGCAGTATAATTCACGTTTGTTCATGATGATGAATGGGATCCATAGGGCACGCTCGCGTGACTAACACTATTCATTTCCGTGGGACCCGGGCCAGGCCAACTCTTTGCCAGTACAGCTCTCAGTCAGCGTTTCGTTCCAAAGTAAGAGTTCATCGGTAACTCTCCCCTTGCCTTTTGAAATTACAGAAATCTCTGAGCACTAGTAATGCAGTGCTACCTTTTGCCTCAGCCATTCTGCATTCTAACTTGTTCAGCGTCATGCAGCTTAGATGATGCAACTAAACTCATAGCATCCATGCCCAGATGTCATCCAAGTCTTTGTGACCTTTCTGGGTGTAAAAAAATAAAATGTACACGAGTTTTACCCATACGAAGTCCCTGCAATTTTTGTCAGACTGAAAACAATTCTGACAGCTTTGACAGTTCAGGAGATGGACAGAATGTCTTTATTTTAGACACTCTTTTTGAAAGTGGATTTGAAACCTAACAATCATTCATTTTGAGTAATCCCAGCCTTGCATGTAAACAGACTTATTTTTTCCCAATTCAGTTTAGATTTTGAAACCACAACAGCTTTGAAATATCAGTTACTGCAGGTTTTCAATAATTTATAGTGCACAAAAATGTATTTCTGTACTGGAATCTTGCTTCAGGTGTTACAGCAACAAATCTTGTTTTGTTCCATTTTTAACCGTTCCGATTTGGTAACTCCTTGATAGTAGGAACGTTTCTCAATCAGCCAGAGAGCAGATCTCCTTTTCTCCCCTTGAGATGAAATGTGAAGCAGGCGCCCCAGTGTAACAACAATCAAGACCTGTTCCCCACTGTAGTTACAAGAAAGCTCTCCTGCATCTCCCAGGAGAGGTTCGCTCTCCGTTTCTGCCTTCGGTGGGCTGACCTCCACAGCTGGTGATTTTTCTGATTCAGGGCAGGTATAGAAAGATGTAGACTGATGTACAAGCCGGTGTGTTAAGGGAACAGAGAACTGCAGAAAGATGCTGCACTCCTACATGCCAACACCCAAATCAGTTGTGGCAAGTTGGAGAAAGCCATAAACTACGTCAACTTTTGCCCTAGGCCAAAACTCCTTTTTGAACAGGAAACCTGTAAACACAGCAGAGACATGTTTTTTCCAAATGCGAGAATAAAGCAAGACATTTGGCACTTAAGTCTTCACAGATGGTCATGAATGGCAGAACCTGATGTTAGACCCGATCTCTTGTGATTCCTGCTCTTACAGGAGGTTTCCTGCAGATTTAATAAACCAAAGATCTGCTAGCTTTAACGTCATGGTCTAAACGCAGTACCTTTCTTCCATGCAATACTCCGTGGCTTTATATGAGCTCCAGACAGCATTAAAATAACACCTATTAAGTTAGCAAAGACTCCCGTAAATATGTCACCATTTTTCAATACAAAATGAATGAGGAGTCATAAAGTCTTGTAATGACAGGAAAGCTGTTACTTTTGTGGCTGAACTACCTGTTGTGTGTGTATGTGTGCCGGTGGAGGGAGATCCATGTAGGATTTTAATAAGGTTTCAAAATTGTATAGGACGGTTGCTTGTGCTGGAACATGCTGACTGGAGGGATGGCTCGGGGAAGATGTTAGCCCATCTAAATCGGGATTTGTGCTTAGTGCAGTTTTGTGGTCGGGATGAATGTTATCCCCCTGCTCCATGCTTTTCGGGTATGATTCAGCTCGCCCACTAAGACATTCAGCAGCAGTTCAGGCAGACTCAATGAGCTTTACAGGAGAATGCAGAGCTTTATTGAATTAAATATTCTGTATTTGACTATCTCACCAAATCCTGTGCTGCTGGATGGCAGGGGAAGGACTCATTTTTGCCCTCAATTCTGTGCATTAGGCAGCAAAAATACCCTGGCAGTCTCATAACTACTTACAGTTGTGTGCTCCTCTCTTCCTCAGCTATCACTAGAGAGTAGCTGCCGTTCTGTGTTAAGTTTAGAAACACCAGGGAAGGCAGATAACTGCACACAGAGGGTTGCATTAAGATGTCAGGGTTTTCTGCTTCTATTATCTTCTTTCCATGTACCCAGAGAACTGTGCAGGCAGGAACTGCAGCTGTTTGGGACGCGAGTGGAAAGCCATTCATAAAGGCACACACAGCAGCTAATGTTGGGTGGCCACCTACACACCCGAAGAAGTGAGAAGTTCAGAATCCGATTAGTTACACAAGGCATAACCCAGCTGATAGCCGATATTGTTCTAGTGACCTAAACAAAGTTACTGATTACTTATCTGAAGTTTACATTGGCTTCCTTTTCATTCTAGTACATCAATAATGAAAGCTGTTCTGGAATAGCTTATTGCAGCTGGATTTGTGTGCTGTGTGGAGTAGTGTTTATAAAACAAAATTATCCCTGTGCAGAAGCCAGCATCACACGTAAAACCCATTTGCCTTACTCAGGTGGTTCTAATCTGAAGTAATTAACTTGGATAAACAGTTTCTGCATGGCATCTTTAGCAGATTCCACATGGGATCCTATGTAACTTCTGTCCTTTATGAGACTATTGTAATATATATATGGCAAAGAGGTCATGGGATTCATCCACCCTATTTCTAAATTGTTCCAATGAAAGACTACATTCAGCTGCAATATTAACAAAAACAGCTATCATAAAGTACTTAGGAGTGCTTTTCAGTCTCTCCCCGAGTGATTCAACTAAAATGCCGTGTACGAATACGGAAAACAAGAATAATTTTCAGAGCATTTCCAAGAAAATGCTTCCTTCTGACAGGATCTCCAGTTGTCTCCAGGACTTGCTTATCTCGGGTGCAGTCTCAGGTAGCTGCTGCAGCCCTGCCTGCAGGCAGAGGCTGGTCCGGAGGGTGGCAGTTCCTGGGGACCAGTTTGCAACCTGCCCCTGTAGCTGCCAGCACTTCCCTTGTCTGTGACCGGTACCTAACCCTAACCCTAACCCTAACCCTAACCCTAACCCTAACCCTGACCCTGACCCTGACCTTACCCCTCACCCTAACCCTTACTCTAATCCTAAATCTAACCCTAACCGGAACCCTAACCTAACACTAATACTAACCAGCTCTAACCCTAACCCTAACCCCAACCCTAACCCTAACCCTAACATTAACCCTAATAGTAACCCTAACACCAACCTAATCCTAACCTCAACCTAACACTAACCAAACCCTAACACTAACCCTAACCCATACCCTAACCATAACCCCAACCCTAACCCTAACCCTAATCCTAAATCTAACCCTAACTGGAACCCTAACCTAACACTAACTCTAACCCTAACCAAACGCTAACCCGAACCCTAAGCCTAACCCTCACCCTAACCCTAACCCTAAGCCTCCCTAATCCTGTCACGGTGACACTGGGGCTTTGCAGTGCCTGGGCACAGAGGACTGGAGGTGATGTGCAAATCCTCCAGGTATGGCCGTGTCCTGCCCCCAGGAGGAACGTGCTCTACACTGCTGCATGGTAGTACTGCAGAATAACACTAATGGAAACCAAGAACACACAACAACCTTTCAAATACCAGTTTGCCGCCATCCCAAAGCATGAAGACTAGCAGGGTCAGGCAGCTGCTGTGGGAATGAGCAGCAAGGTGTGAATTTTCAGTGGCAAGTCACAGAGTAAATGACCGAATTCCTCCTCGGTGTATTAGAAATTTCCGCTTTCCTCTTGTCTTTTTGACTATCTTTGTCTATTTCTTTTGTATGTTAACACACTTTCTTTTTTAAAAGAACTGATCAAGAGATTCTCAGTTATGCATTTGTCTCTTCCACTGCTTGATATATCTGTCCCTGTCCGGAAATTTTGCAAGCCATCACATCCTTGCATCACCCTCCTTCCTGTTAATTGTCTTCGCTGCTTGCCCGGCGAGGCTGTGCTCGCAAGAGCTGGACAATGCCAACAGCGTGTTGGGGGAGTAGCTCTGCTTCCTGCTGCCTCTGCTCAGTTCCTGACAACTTTATTGAGTTTCTTTAATACCCAGAGCACACTTAGTAAATGATTACAAAATGCTTCAAGGACATTAATTACGCTTGCCGCAGAAATACTAGCCATGTTTCTAGATGGCTTTGAACAGATCTAAAACGAGTTCTGCTTAGCCCCAGCTAAACAGTGTGCCACCAGCACAAAGGGGCTACTTTGCTCAGATAGCTTTTCCTCTTTATGAGCTGTTTTTAACTAGGCTAGACTGTTTACAGCATGGTAACAACAGCAAAACACCCTTTAGTCTATAACTGCTTCCACGCATGTTAGCACCATTCCAGAGGTGCAGTTTCTTCCATCCATTCCTGACTAATGCCCCTGGCAAATTTTCTAGCTGCAGGTTGTTCTAAGGCTGGAGAATAATTTCTTTCATCAGGCAGAGCTATTAAGTACATACTTTCAAATCACAGCTGTCTGCATCCATCTGCATCATCTTTGCTGGTGTGGATCTATCAGCATCAGCTTGCTTTTTGGTTTGGGTTCTCTGATGCAAAGGGCTGCTGCTTCCTCAGGACAAACTTTTCAGCAGGGAGTGCAAAACAGAGTGCACAGTGCTTCAGCTGATCAGAGTGACTGCATTTAGAAGGAGCATATGTTTTTAAATTAGAAAGCTTCCTGGCAGAAAACTTCATGCCTGGTTGATACTTGTCTCTGCATCTAAGTTGAGATGGGATGATTTGGAGGGTACAGATCTCACCAGTTCTTCCTTCAGCTGGACAATGTATGAGAAGCTTTGTCTTAATGATAAATATATTTAAAAAAAATAAGAGAAATGCTTCAATTTCGTACAATATGTCTATGAAAAATATTGCATCAAATGAGTGAGTCAGTAAGTAACGTGGTGACACATATGCTTTCTATTTCCTTGCCAGCAGAGTTTTGGTTCCTGAGGAAGTTCTGTTCCATTGACTTTGTTTTGTAGTAGTCTTTGGAAAGTGGGAAGTTGATTTATGATGTTTGGAAACAGTGTTCAGGGAAATCTTCCTGGAAAGTAGGCCTGGGTGCCTGGACTGAGCTTTCCAGAAGAAAAGATTGCACGCTTGCTGTTGGGCATTGTCTTTTGTACACGTGTAAATACAATAAATTGCATTGAGAACGGGCTGAAATACCACATTGCTTCTCTTTCACTGTGAGTCCGACACGCAAGTGTTGCCACTTGACTGTGCTGGAGCAATGCAGACACAAAGGAACAGGGATATTTATAGGTTTGGGTTTTTGTTTTGTTTTTTGTTCTTTTCAGTTTAAGGCCTGCTGGGCTATGCTCAGTAAGAGTTCTGCCTTGTCAGAGACTTTTTGTACTTCATCCAAGAAAACGAGGACATGATCAGAAAATAAATCCAGTAAGACCAGACTGTTGAAGTAAAAAAGTGCCTTTGTAGTTCCAAGGCGTCCTAGTCTCTTAAAATGCTAATAGGATGCCTGAGAATGAAAGAATTTATTTCAGTATATTTATTGAGTATAGTAGCTAAGCTGGTGGAAGACAATTAGGCATCTATCATGTAAAAAGATGCATTGCTTGATCAAATGAGGTTGATGTAATGTCACTTTATTTTTTTTAAAGATAAGCAGGAGTTGCACATCTTCCTTCCCTATTAACTTCAGTCTCTGATTTTCCATGTGGGAATTTCATGCAAATGCAAAGGAAGTGCTTGTACCAAAGTTGCAAAGCCAAATGCCATGATTGTTGGACAGTTTTAACTGTACTGGACATTTATTGATTGGGCTGTGATGATTCAGCATCTGGCCTCCTCGTCCAGATTAACCTTGTCCTTCTGTCCAAATAAACAGTGTAATAGAGAAAAAACAAACACACTTTAACAGGTTTGTGCGAACAGGCCATCAAAAGGATGCCTTCTCCGCATGGCATGCCCACCAGCTCCTGTTCAATAGGATGACTTGTGTTCTGGAGAGCTTTTACTGTATCTCATAGGCAGTAAACTTCCCTGGGATTTGGCACCCAGTTAGAGGACAGGTACTTCCCATCCCTAAGCAAATGCTTTTTGCCTGCAGCCCTTCGCCTACCTGTCACCCACCAAGGAAGCCGTGTGGCTGCCGATTAGTGTGCTTAGTTTGTAACAAGGCCGTGGCTATGAATTCAACAATTTGCATCTTGCTCAAAAGTTATACATCAAATACATTACATATTACATCTGCTATACAGCAAATGTATTATATAATATTTATGGCAAAGAAAGGGTTTTACCAAAAAAGTACTCTGGAATAATACGGGTGTAAAAAACAACGTTCAGTTTATGCATTTTTACAGCCTGTAGCAACCATGGAGGAGGGTGGCAGTCAGAACTCTCTTTCCTACGTTCTGTACCATTCAGGAGCCCAGGAACACTTACATCACCATATGCTTTTGACCTGCTCCACATTAAAAGGTTGATCTTGCTGTGGCTCCCCCCCATAAGCTTCACCAAGGCTATGATCCTGAAAAGAAAAACTACCTAACAGCTGCAATAGTAAATTCTCACTAGAACTATTGCATGCAGATAGTGTTGATAAATCAGCCACCAGATGCAGTATCAGAAACCACTTTTATACAAGTTTTTAATAAAAAAATTCAACAAAAATATATATAATCAGGCATTTTATGCAATGCATACATTCTTTATATCTGCAGGTACAGATAAATAACAGAAGGCAAAAACAAGTATTTTGCTGATCTTTGGCCATTAACCGATAATCACCCCAAAGAGATATTATAGGGTCAAAGAATAATAAACTGAGTCTGTAAACTTCTCTCATTACAGACAAAGTATCAGGCAATAATACAGTAGTTAGATTTCTAGAAATGTAAGGAAATATTTCTTTAACACTGCCCAATACTGAAATTTAACCTGTTTTGCTGATATGGAACGTAAGGCCTACTTTTAGCTGACACACAGGCAAAATTCCTGGGTTTACATTAGATATGCTCCATCCCCTACTACCTTAACCTACTTCCCTTCACCATACATTGCTCTAAAAGGCCAAGCTGTACCTCTTCATGAAATAAACTAACATGAATTCGTAACAGTGGATCAGTTACCTGAACCCCAACCAATGTACATACACACAAAGCAGTTAAGCCTCCTTAAGTCAATATTTTTTCTAACTTGACGTCCCAGAATAATAGCTATGCTTCCACTTTACAGCACAGATGCATCTCATGGCTCTACCAAAGCAATATATACATGATACACATTAAAAATCATAAAAGCAATTTTAAAGGTACACCGATAGCACGTAGCAGCTTATGTCTATGTATGTACATGTTTTCACAGTTACATTTTAGAAAACTGAGAACATCAGGAATACTTTTACTGTGTTTACTATAAATATTAAAAACTTAACTGTCAGGCATTTTGACAATATAGTATTTATGGTATCACTTTAAATAGCTCTTCAAAACCTGTAGAGTTTTAAGCATAAAGGCTGTGAAGTTTGAGGATTCTTTAAAGTGTTTAGCCAGTTTTAGCAGCTGGGCTGTCTGCCAGTTTGATTTTTTTTATTTTTACTTTTTTCTTCTCCCCCCCCTCCCCCCCCATGCATGTGTCTGTTCAAATCTGGTAACAGAGAAACTCCACCACTTTTGATGGGATAGGCAAGTTCTTGACTTGGCTGGTTGGCATCACTCTTCGAATTGCCATACGACATAGATGTTGGAGACTTGAAACTTGTCTCGGAGTTGCCCAGAAGTACACACTGCCATCCTGTGTCCTGCACAGCAAAAAGGAGTAAATAAATAAACCAAAATGAAACAACCCCCAACAAACACAACTGTACAATTATCCCACTTGAAAGATTTCAGTTTGGTACAAATCCTCACGTACGTGGTTAGGGGGAATAAGCTTTAAACTGTTGCTTAGTTCTAGCTAGAGCAGCACAACAACGTGCTGATTATCTATGAAAGGTTTGATCTTCCAACAGCTATAGCACCTGCAACAGAATAACTGCACTAGATTTCCTAATGGTCGCACTCCAATCCACGTTTGAGGGTCTGTATTTTATTTATTCTCAAAGATAAGAAATGGGTTTATCAGCCTCCATATTTTACTGCTATTCCAGGCATGTTTAAACAAATAGAACCAAAAGTAAAGCAAAGTCAAAAGCATCAAGCTGCAAGTCACAATCGAAGGTTTTTTAAGAACACTTAGCCAATGTTTTCAACCTTTTGTGTTACTTAAATATTTCAGGCGGGTGGAGGGAAATGCATATACTTGCCCTGCAGCTAGAACACTGCCATCAGTAGAAAAGGTGCAGCAGAGCCCATTGTTCAGAGGTGCAACTTGTACAGGGTACTCTTCATCAATTCTCCAGAATCTTACCATTCTGAAAATCAAAGAATGAAGTAGTAAGTTAGAATTAAATGTCTATTCTGATCTCATATTTTCTCTGATGCTGCACAATAAACGGGTCTGATATTAAAATGTTTATAAAACTGCCTGAATTTTGTAAGTATACAACGTGTTTCAGATTTGGCCTGAAATATTATGACTTCTTCATTCCTGATATACACCTCGATTTTTATTTCTTCAACCATTCAAGCTCTGCCAATTAAAATAAAAGGTTGCCTTCATCAGCAGAAAATAATAACCTAAAGATTTTCAAAGTCTCTCTTCAATGTCGTCATATAAGCTAGGAAATCCCAACGATGCTCATCTTAAATTAAAAAAGAAAATAATTAAGCAGTCCTCTTGTAGATAGTTTAATACTCTTGCTGTCATCTTGAGGAAGCATTCTTCATATGCTTAACATATGGTTCTTCAAAACATGAGTGGCACTGTTAGCAGAAACTGAATACCAGACCATTGAGTACTTTTCATTTAATTTTGGAATCTAAAACTACAAGAGACTTCACTGCATTATTATCTCCACTTACATTTACATTGTTTACAACCCCTCTTTTTCTATTTTCAGTTGTTAACATGCTTCAGTTATTCAGATCATTCACCCTGTACACAACTCATTTTTTTCTACGTTCAGAATGAACATGAACATATACCAGACAACTCATCTACTTTTACCGAGACCGCTAAACATCATTTCCCAGTTAAAAAAAAAAAAAAAAAAAAAAAAGCTGACGTTATTTAAAAGTTCATATCATATGGGAAGAATTAAAGGAGTCCAACAAATCTTTCTTCATACTTACTTATCATCGGCAAGGCTTGCAATATGTAGTCCATCGTGACTAAAAGATACTGATCTAACCCAACGGTCATTTGCACCTCCAGCAAATATTGGAGTAGGAGGGGGAAACAGATGCCTGGAGATAAAAAGAAACTTAGCTAACATCATAATATTTAAGAACTATGGAATGCTTTCCTTCAGCTATGACTGGTAAAGCTGAGGAAGAAAAAAATGCATTGAGTATTTTAACTGTGAAATCAAGAGTGCATATTGAACTACTGTATCTTTTTTAGTACTGAACATTTCAGCTTTATTGAAAACTCTTAAATTCTGTCTCAGAGGAAAAACTCTGCTGTTCTACCATTTTAGGTTTTCCATCGACCACTGCTGTGATTTTCTCCCAAGTCTAGTTATCAGTCAGTTGCATTAAACCAATTATTTTTAGCAGTCACCTTCATTCTAGGAGAAAGTTTCCAGATTTGACTAGTTCACTTACCCAAATTCCATAAGAATAACTCCAATATATGGATCCCAGACATAGACACGAGTATCGTAAGATGCAGTAGCCAGTAAAGCTCCATCAGGAGAAAACTCACAAGCTACAACATCATTGTGATGTCCCTCAAGTTTCCGTATCATGGAGTATTTATCCATATCCCAGAGAAAAACCTGCAATTAAATAAGCTAATGTTATAGCTCTGCTCAAAGAAGCAATTAAACATTTACTTTTTTTTTTTTTTTTTTTTTTTTAAGTATAGCTGGTAGTCTTATTTAGGATTATATTAAAATCAGGCATTATGAATTACTAAAATTAAGAAATATGCTCAGTGTCATACTCAGATTAAAATCAATTTTAAAAAAAAAATAATTAAAGCAGACATGCAAGTTCTAATTCAAGTTTGTTAAATGTTATTAACAAAATAAGCCAAAATATAAGATAAAGGCAACACAATTTAACCATGTAGCTTACTGAAATTCATGTATTACAAAACTATTTTATTAAAATATGCAGAAATAAATAGGGTTAAACTCTACAGTCCCCTCTTTTCAGTAACTACCAAAATTTTAAGAAATATACAGACAGAAAACGTAAGGTTAACATATTGTTACTCCAGTGGCATCCCTTTGAGTTTAAGATCACTTGTTTACAATTGGCTTGGATCACCAACGTCAGCCTAGGAAGAGAAACAGATACTGCAAGCAAAGAGAATTTTCACAGCCAAAAGTTATGTCTTTGGCAAAACAACAGGGAAGTCTAACCACATTATTAGAAAGAATTTATGCATTTTAAATCAAGTCAACAATTAAAAAAACAAAACAAAACATTAAGATTACAATTTACCCGGCCAATTGCATATTGTATTATATACATTGGTAAAAGATTATAATATTCTGGGATTTTACATGCAGTTGTACATTATATATAATCAAAATAAAGACTGTGCAGAATTACTTAATAGAACAATCTATATGTACTGAATCATAAGTTTATAGAAAATGTAAGTCTTTAGCATAAGATATATCCCTGAAAGAGCTCATTAGGGTTCTTGATTTTTTTCCCCTGACTCAGTCTTACTGCACAGATTAAGTGCAGGCATCTTGGATAAATATGTATGTTTGACCAAAGCAAACATGGCCTTAGTGCCTCACATACTTCCTACAACTGAACCATTTTACAATCAGTTATAAACGTGTTGACCAATTCCTCTAAGACCCCAACATTCCATAAAACTGGAAACTACATTTTAGGAGTCAGTGTTTCACTGCTGGGAAAATTTAAAAAAAAAAAAAAAAAAAAAGAAAAAAGAAAGAAAGAAAGCAGAAAGTGGACATCAACCAGCACCTGCGTACGTACAGTACACCTTGCAGTCGAATGCAAGGTTACTTCATCCTATGGTAAAGTTCGCCCCCAGCCTGGTAGCCAGAGATGCCACTCTTTCTGCCCAGCTAACACCATTGTGCTCCTGTGTGAGTGGTGCCAGCTTAACCTCAATCACACCAATATTGCTGCCACCACCTGTGACAGGGAAAGCAAGAAGCTTATGGAAAACACACAGCCTAAAGATATCAATGTATACATCCACATCTGCTCTATTTAAAGAAAAAACAAAACCCCAAACTCAACTATTCTCTATCAAATCTGCACTGATGATTTAAAGTATAAAATGCATTCGAACAGTCATCCATACAAAGTAGTACTCAATGATTGAATTGTGCTTTTTATTCAGCATCGCTACGCTTCATTAAACTACCCAAAAAGCCCCTGTAACTAAACTGACTTCCCTTTTCTCTTTTATCCTAATTTTTCAGTGCCAAGAAAAGCAGCTTATTGTATATGTGCTTTACCTGCACTGCTTTCAGTTCTCTAGCAGGGCATTACAATACAGCTGTAAACAAAACCACTATGCTGTTCTTCATTCTACATTTTTTAGACACGAGTGCCATTTGTATTCAAGAACACGAAGTATTTTTGTTCAGCAGGAGATACCATGACTGGCTCAGACTTTGAAAAGTCCTTTGCATTGAGCAGGAAATAGAAAGGATAAAATCAATAATAAAATAGTTTTATGCATTAGTCTAAGTATCTTATAACACTGGAAGCTTTAGTCTTCTTTGATTTTATACTATGAACATGTGCAGGACTATTTCTCAAAGAATGCTTAAAGTTTCTTCAACTAAAAGCAGTGCAAGTTCAATTCATAGATCAGTGTCTTAATGCACCATTTGCTAGTTTAATTTCATGCACTTTTACATCATCGTAAAACATTAGAAGTTCATGACACCGAGCACAAGCTTAATGTTAACTGAGATTTAAAATGATTATGCATACAATTCAGTAGATTTAATGAACAAGAAACTCTGACACATACTGCTTTACTAGCTCCAACAGAACAGAGAATGGAAGAGTCTGGAGAGAATGCACAACCATATACCCAGTTCTGATGTCCTCTCAACACTTTCATCATATTTCCTGGGGAAAAAAAAAAAAAAAAAGACACTCTAGTCCCATAAGAATTGGTTAAATACTACATATTCAATATGAAAAATATTTCCTATTTTTTCTTTTTAAAATTTTATGCTCTTTCCTAACAAGATCTTGCAGTGTCAGTCTACATAGAAATAAATATTCTGCAGCTTCTAAATCCTAGGTCCCTATTGAAAAGTCACTTCATGTACTGTTTTAATTTAACTCAGTACCAGCTTGTACCTTTAGAGTACATATAGATACAGAATTTCAAGAGAACATACAGATTAAGAGACTAATAGAAGGATTTTTTTTGAAAAGAAAGCCTGACCTGTGTTTATAGCAATAAATGAGGAGAGTATGTGCATACTTCTACGTGTTACAGCAGATGAACTTAAAATGCATACCGTCATCTTTCAGGTCCCACACTCTCAGTGTTTTGTCTCTGGATGCAGACACTAAAATCAGGCTGCCATCTGGGGCAAAGGTTAAATCTCTAACAACTTCTGTATGGTCCATCAGGTTAAGGAGGAGTTTTCCTGTTACATGAAAACAGTATTTGAAACAATATTAACTTTTTAAAAAACACAAGATACTTATTGACATACGTCCTTCCCCATACTCAAGAACAGAGAGTAACTTCTTGTTGTTGAAGTTTCCGTTGTTTGAAAGTATTTTAAAACTACAATCCAGAAGAACATTTCGGACTAAACAACCAATATGCCTGAAATCAATCACATACTTAGCCATTTTGCAGCACCAAGGCTTTCTCTTACATCACTTACATCTCAAAGCATGACCTGAGTCTGTTCCTTCCTCTAGCAGTATCAGATGTTCCTAGTTGCAGTTCATTATTTCAAAAATACTTAATTTGTATTCAAGAGTCAACTCCCAATTAAAATTCTGTAAAGAATTTTTTCTGCGTATTAATGTTCCTACTGCATAAAGTGACACTGACATGCCAACTTCCCCTCACACACTCTACCTGTATATACATCCCATATCTTGATGCGCCCATTGTTCAAGCCTGTTGCAAGTAGAAGCTGGTCTTGCCCAAATTTGAAACGATGCCATTCTATATTCACACAGCGACTCTGCTTCTCAGGCACCGAAGACCCAAAAGCAAGACTCCATACAATATCACCACAGTCTATTATATGTTCACAGGGCTTATTTTTCTGACCACTGTCACTGTTCTGTCTTGCAAGTCTTGTACTGATAGAATTTGCAACATTCTTTGTGCCATGCAACAAGCTGCAAAACAAACAAGAAAAACATAAAGAGTCTTTAAAAATAAGTAGCTACATATCGTGTGACATTCAGAATGCAATAGAACAGAAAGGTCTTTAAGATGTAATGAAATCTGTGAGTTGCCATGACGTACACGCATGGAGGCCCATAAGAATGCATTTTTACTTTCAAATTATAAAAGCTGGGTTTTCTTATAACTGTCAAGAATTATTAACCCTTGGAAAACTTCTACAAAGACTGTCCATGTCTTCACCTCTGTAGAAACATATTAACTCACTTTGAAAAACATTACAAGCATTTACAGACAAAATAAGCTACAAAAATGTCTAACACTTCCTGCTAAATAAGCAAGAAGTTCCCTGCAATTCACTTACGTTCATGGAAAACTGGGATGAGACATTGAAACCAGCATATGAAAAACAACTAAACCGTCACCAGCAACAGGAAAACAAAAAAAGGGATTTGCTGGGAACAATGGAAGCAAAACTTAACTAAGTACAAAGATTCAACTGCTAGATACTAACTTCTTTAAAATGTAACCTACAGCTGAAAATAAAACATCTTTTGGAACTTAACTTTCACTCTAAAGTGAATAATAATAGAAGGGGTCTGCCTTTAAGTAAATTCCTAGAAGGTAAAAATAAAATAGCCCTCTGATAGGAAATGTAAGAGTCCAGATCTGCTTTAGTTTTCAAAATTCCATGTTCGTTCTAACTTCCGCTTATTTTAGAGCACTTGACTGAATTAGTAAATTACTCCGTTGTGAATTTGCAATACAATTGTTTCTCTGGCTGGCCACAGAGAAGGAGATAATGGCTAGTACTTTAAAGAACTATTTTTTCCTAAGATGTCAAGGCTTAAAGAGACAATATATGAGTTTGAATCTATTAAACATTATCTTCTATTTGGAAATTCTTAAGCTTTCAGTTTAAGAGCTGTATGGTTTTATCTTACAAGTTATTAAGGCACTGGGACCAGGGGACCAGCTTCACTATGCGATGCCCTTGTGACCAAGCAAAGTAAGATCCATCGGGAGCAAACGCAACAGTCCAGTTCTCACGTCCACACTTCTTGTCAAAAGGAGAAGTGGGGGCTAACAGTTCTCCTACAGTACGTGATCGTGCTGAAAAGAAAACAAAGAGGAAATTCCATTAAGAAATAAATTCAGCATATTTTAAAAAGTTACAGAGGAACCAGGCGAAACGTTAATTATTTTGCTTTTATTTGTCTTACGGTCACAATATAACCAAGCAAACGAGCAAGCCTCAGCTGCAAAGGAGGTTGAGTCCCTACGGCCGCACAGCCGGCCGCGCACACGGACCGGGGCCTTCGCCGCGCCGCCACAGCGGGGGGAACGCGGGCGAGCGGCCGGCACCCGGCGGCCCTCGGCCCCGCCACGATCGCGGCCGCTCGGTGCCCGGGCGCTGCCGGCAGCGGCAGGCGGGGAGCCCGGCTGGGAGCCCGGCGGCCCCCCCGCGCGCCGCCCGGCCCGCTCCCGCCCCCCCGGCCCGCTCGGCCCGGCCGCCCCTCACCGATGAGCTTCTCGTTGACCCTCGGGGGAAAGCTGGCCATCGACGGGGCCGCCCTTCGGAACGGCTCGGGCGCGGAGCGGGGACCTGCGGCGCGAGCGGGCGCGGCTGAGGGGGAGCGACCGACCGCCGCTCGCCGGGGCGCAGGCACTGGGACAAAATGGCGGCGGCGGCACGGGGAGTAGCGCGGCGGGGAGGGGCGGCCTCGCCCCGCGGGCGGGCGGGGGACGGGCGGCCTCCTCCGGCCTCCTCCGGCCTCCCTCCTCGCTGCGCCCCGGCCGCCAGCACGGCCTGCGCCTCGCCCCCCGCTGCCGGCCGGCCCCGGGCCCCCGCCGCCCGTCTCTGATCCCCGGTGCCTCGTCCCGACCTGCCCGCGCCCCTCCTGCCGCCGTCCCGAGCGGGCCCGGCCCTCCCCGCCCGCCGGAGCTCGCTCTGCAAAAGCAGCGCGCGTTCCTTGAGGCGGTCGAAGCACGCGGCCTGACGGGAGCCCTGCCTTCGCTGTAAGAACGTCCTGGATGTGCTTAAAATACAGCCTGTGCCCGTCGTGCCTGGGAGGAAAACCGGGTTGTGGTGCTGTCGTGGCGAGGCCCGCGGGTGCCGCCCGTTTTAGCCACCCCACAGGCCCCTCCGGGTCACCTCTTGACCCTGGGAGCGGGCTAAGCCTGCGCTAGCCTGGCTCCTGCCTCCCTGCCTTGGACAGAGGTCATCTCCATTATCTTCTAAGGCACGTTGTGACATCCTTGATGTCTGTTGACTGTGGGACTGCAAGGCAACACGTAAAACAAAAAGTATGCGAAAGCTTATATGAATGCGTTGCAGAACGTGTGTGTGATACTGACCTGCACGCTTGATTCTATCTTCCCTGACCAGGAGCTGGAAAATTCTTGGGATTTTCCTACTCTCCTGATGTTTCGTTATAAAACTGTACAGTTCACTGTCTAGATCCAGCAAGATCTGGTTTATGCTCAACTTTTAAATGTATAGTTAAGGTTAATGGGGTTGCCCATAAACTACTTGTCCCCGAGGCCACCTCGTTCTGTGTGGTTTTGTCTTAAGGTCTGCGTATTCTTTCCCCTTCCTTTTCCCCATTCTCCTTTTGCACATCTAAGTTCTGCCCCTCTTCTAAGACTTCTTTCCATGCTCTCTCTTTGTACTTCAAGACAGCACATAGTATAATTAACTGCAGCTAATAACGATGATTTCATTCCAAAGTAGTGGCCCTGCTGGTGGAAACACTGAAGTAGCCATAGGGTTTAGCTATTCTGCTGTAGCAACAGATATTACCCTTGTGCAATCAAGGCCAGCAGAGCATTTTTTAAATCATGTAGTAAAACAGTGTTAAAGAAATGAGCAGGAAGAAGTTCTGAGTATGTCTGAGTAGGTCCCAACACTTGTTTGGTACTCTCTTGGCCCATCCTAGCACTGACCTGTCCCAGGGCTTCCTGGCAGCGTAACGCTGCTCCTGCTCTATCCATCCTCTGCTGCCTGCAGATGGAAAAGCCCTGACCAGCTGTCTCCACATAACTCCCCAACTTCTCGTAACAAGGCAGATCCGTAGCCATTGTGAAATGCTGCCTTGGAGTTACACATGAGTCGTGAACGTTTGAACCAGGCCATCTCGTAGCTGAGATGACTCACGTTGTAAGAGTTCTCCCGGGGGTCTGAGCCTCACCTGCAGCCAGGATAAGGCTGGGTTCTGTTTGCTTACCTTGGGGGGCTGTTACAGCCAGGAAAGATAGCAGTCAAGTTACACAGCTTTGTAGGGCTGTTGCCATGTTACTGGCCTTCTTGCTCACTTTCTTAAAAGAAGCAAAGTATTTGTCAATTTATTATTTCTGTAAGTTTCTGTATTTTTGTAACTTCTGCTTCAGTAGTTGGTGTTTCTTCCTGAGTGTGCTTTCTGTTCATTCATGTAACAGATCTGAGGGCTAGAAGAGATGATTGCTTAGTCTGGTCTCTGTGTGACGCAGGAATCCCGTGTAACCCGGGGCACTGTCTAGCACTGAGGGTTTCCAGCAGCTACCCCGTTGTTCAGCCTGTACAACACCGCGGTCCAGCTGCCAGTCTTTGACCTTCCCAGGCTGTAGTTTGTGTCTTACGGACACAGAGACAAATTGTGATATGCAAAATCCCAGGTTTTTGCAAGTGCATTAGAAATTGGTGTCACAAGCTGTCCTGGAGGCGTTACCAACACCTTCTCTCTTCGTGCCTGCCTGGAAGCACTGTTGTCTCATGTCTGAGGCCAGGGTAGCAGAGGTAGAAGGCTGGGTTCTGTCTGCACGCTGCTGACTGAACTGTCCTGGCCGGTAAAGCGTATCTTTTTAAAAATCAGTCAAAACTTGGAGAGAGAAAGAATCCACGCTTTGCTTCTCAGAGTCCTTGCCATACTTATTGTCCTTGTAAGTGCAGCAAACTGGATGACTTTTTGGATGATTTTCGCTGCGGGTTCCTGGTGAGGCATAGCTGTGGAATCAAGGGTGGCACCAGGCCGCATACCCCACACAGTCACATGTTGCAAGGGCCTGTAAGACCGTGCAGATGACTCAGGGCTGATTTATGTGTTTTCCATTATCCTCCTATGCGGATGCAGCTGCCAAGTCTGCACAGCACTGTTCAGCTGGGAGGCTAATAAGCTCAGTGCCATCTTTCTCCATCAAGACTTTACACACTGCTGTAAGCTTTCACAAATGAAAGAGGACTTTTGTTGTCTGCCTGTCTTAAATACTTTCAAAGATCCAGGTTACGGGGCTTTTCCTCAGGCTGCTGAAACACCAGAATCTGCTTATTCAACATTCCTGTATACTGACACGGTGAATCTGGTTACACAAATTGCGTTTGTTTTTTCTTCTTTGAATTTTTTAACTGATTTATGATTTGTGTTTTTAATCAGCTTTGTGGAAGTCTTTTTGACTCAGTCAGTTACCAGGCTGGACTAGGAAATCCATCTGAAATCTGGGTGCATTCCAAGTAAGGGACTGTGCTGCTTGTATAGAAATGGGGATGTGCTGCTTGTATGAAATGGGGATGTATGCATTTGTCGTTCTATCTGGAGTTGTAAAATGAGTCTAGGTGTCTGCGTCACGTGTTCCCTGCCTTCCACGCATTTGCAGGACTCTCAGCAGGGCACTAGTGGTGCTCCATTTCCATTGCTATGGCTTTCTGCTGGAAGGTTTCTGCCACGGAAAGGTTGTTCATTCCAGTTAATGAATCCTAGTATGGATCAGCAGAGAATAGTGATCAGTTTCCACCCATGCTCTGCTCACTGTGCAGATCCCCATTCAGTTTGTGCAGGCTGTCCCAGTGAGGGTTTCTGTTCGGGGACCACCAGGCTGTATTTCTGTTGTGGTTGTTTGGATCGTGCACAGACCTCTGGAAGCCAGATCAGCCCAGGGAGTGTAAAATACATGGCAGAGTACTAGAAGAGCCCGTGGTGCTTTTCAGGCCCAGGGCTTCTGTCCCTCCTCTCCACAGTTGCTCTTCTGTGGAGTACCCATGACAAATGGCAGGTGAGGGGACACTTCAGGGCAATGACATCAGGCCAAGTAGCTGATCTGTGCAGTAGTGCATGCATCCCGGTGGTCCGGCTGTCATTAAAA
This sequence comes from Anser cygnoides, assembly GCF_040182565.1. Classification (NCBI taxonomy): domain Eukaryota; kingdom Metazoa; phylum Chordata; class Aves; order Anseriformes; family Anatidae; genus Anser; species Anser cygnoides. Next base: position 12,022,484 of record NC_089890.1, on the reverse strand, counting down.
ATGCACTATTTATAGTCTACGCTGTTAATAATTCACAAGCTTCTGTTTGTTTTGAGCCTCCTTGGGTCGGAGAAAGTTCAGCATGAGTTTGTGGAGGCAGAAGAGAAGGTGAAAGGGAAAAGCAGAATGGAGAAAGAGGGCAGTGAGGGTTGAAGAGAAAAAGGGATTGCAGCGAGCAGAGAGCCGCAGAGCAGTTGTGCTGGCTGGGGGGATGAAGGTGCCGTCAGCATCCCAGAATAGATCAGCTGCCCTTAGCGCCGCAGCACACGCTGGAAAACCCATCGCTGGTACCCAAGTGGTTAATCTGTAAGGGCCGGCTAAAAGAGAATTCTGGGGGAAAGCTGCACAGATGGAATATCAGAGAGGGACAAGACTGATTTTTTCTCTGTATTCTTATGGTCTCTTAGGGATTTTTTCATTTTTGGACCACATCTTTGTGGTATAATAAATAGAGCAGATGGCTTACTGTGCGTGGCGAGTTCAGGACTTTCACCGGGAGTAGATGCTCTGCAGTGAGGGAGACAGGTTCGGGTTTGTTCTCTTTTGGTTCAAAACCATTCCTTTTTGTAAGCTGGCCATGGGTGTTGTGCCTCGTCAGGGAGCCTGTCAGGAACATCTGCGCTAAATTTACCCGCCGAAGCTACCAGAGCTGTTATCTCAGATGGCTGAAGGTCACGATGAGCGTGTTGAACTTGAACTGTCCTAAACAATGATAGCAGAAAAGTGTCTTTGTATTACAGAGAAAAAGCAGGGCAGCCTCGGCCGGTTCGCTGTGCCCGCACCCTGTTACATGCCGGGCTGATCGCACAGCTCCCAGCACCACGGCGCCGGCAGCGGAGACGTTCGTTCCACTTTGATACGGAGCAGGAGGATCTGTGCAGCTGACGTTTTGGTCTGCAAGAAGTCTTGTCTGCCGCGTTTGAAATGACCTTTCTTGGACGGCTTATTCTGTCCTGCCTTTCATTCCCTGCTCCTGATAGCACGGCGCAGTTAAATGTCCTAGCCAGAGCCTGCTGAGCAGGGGAAGCTGGGGCTGGGCAGGTGAGGAGGAACCGGAGCCCGTCCCTGGCGTTCTCACTTCAGCACCTGCTTGCGCGTGGGCTGGACTCACAGACATTACGTCTGCGGCAGCGACCGTCCTCCCCGCTGCTCGATGCGGCCGTGCATTAGCTTGAAAGGGCTGGGATTAGGAAGTTGATGTGAGACCAGAGGAATGTTAAAGCAGTCACATAACAAGTCAAAATGAGGGCTACGTGCTGGCCGACAGTGACTGGAACAGATGATAAAATAGCAGGGAATATTCCCAACTGCTCCGGTCCCATATCTTTTGTGTAGATACAAAAATACGTCCTGATTTTTTTAATATGATATCTGGCCGGGGACAGAAGCATACAGTGATTTATGCTAACCTAAACCGTAGTCAGTAATAAACTGCTGGATGTGTTTCCAGTAGGAGGAATATTTTTTTGCTTTTTGTGAAGTCTGTGTTTTGGCATTGGACTAGCCAGATTATGCACGCAGAGGAAAAATCAATTGCATGAAATGGAGGGTGTCCTTGTCAAGTTCAAAAGTTTTTCTGTAAATTAAATTTATAGAGAAGCAAGTTGAGTTTAATAGGAAAAATGAAACGATTGAATACCTACATTCTGTAAAGCAGATCGATAAATTAATAAGAGCAGAAAGTCAGCGTTTTGGAGAACTACAGGGTTGTGTCTGACAGCTTCTGCCTGGAAATGGACGAGGCTGCATTCCTGCTGCGGCAGAGTTGGGAAAGGGCAGGTTGCTTATAGATAAAGCGTGTTTGCTTACGGATCAGAGGTGGGCCTGAGCTGATGTAGAGTTGAGCTTGGAAATATTTGTGTGCTTTGTATCCAGGCCTGTTGCTGCAGGAAAAATACGCAGAGGGTTACAGAAAAGGTGAAGAGTTTGAGAGAAATTGAGGTTCTCTGCAGCTGGAGGTTGGACAAGATAATTTCTTAAGATCTTTCCTAGCTCCCATGTTTGATGGCTTGTTAAAATGCTGGGAAATAGCTATAAGAGCAATATTGCTTATTCGCAATGCGGCCTCTCACAGCATACCTAAAAAGTTCACTTGTGTTTACCCAGTGTACATAGAGTAAGAGTGGCGTAAAGGAGCCTTAAAGTAAATATGAGAATACGAACTTGAATAAATAGTAGTATAAGGAGAGATATTAAGGCAAACAAAAGCAGTGCCCCAGGACCAAATTTGTTTCTTAGGAAACATGTACACCTCACAGCTTTTAAGAAAATTCCCACAAGCACATCTGTAAATCAGAGTGCAGAATATCTCCAGGCAGGCACATTCAGAATAAAATATGGGGTGGGTTGGTAACGCTAACTAGTGACAGAGTAGTCTCTGTTATCTCACTGGCTCAGAACTCGTACTAGTAATAGATGCTGATAATCTTGGATCAAAGAATGGCAAAGGAAGAAGAAGGAAAAACAGGTTAGGGGAGCAGGAATTGGACAAGATTAGAAAAATAAGATTTTGTATAAAATCTGGCAATTATTTGGGAGATTTTATTTACATGACCCTGGGATCTTATTGCAAATTTTGCAAGAGGTTATTACTTATTTTCACAGTTGCACAAGTGTCCAGGAGTGCAATCTCTCAGCGTCTTTGCAGTCTGAAAAGGAAGCAATAAGGAAAGGCACATTGAAGAGCAGGGGTAACACTTACAAGCTGAAGAAAATTGAAGGGAAGAGAAATAAGCCATAAAGATTTTGAGCAAAGGTCCATTAATAACAAGAGGTAAAAACAGTGTTCAGAAAAAGATTGTTTAGTTCCTTGCATAGGAAAGGGTTAATGGAGCTTCCTTCCCACTGTGAGTTTTGTCCTTTCTCGCAAACACTGCGGGCTACCTAAGGAGCTCTTGGTCTAGAAAAGTCAGTATGTTGTAATGCCGTCACGTGATAATGTAGTTTTAAGAAAAGCCAGCCGTGTCGAGCCTTTCAGTAAAACCATCTTCAGTTCTGGCTTCCCCGTCAGTCTCTGTTTGCTTTATCCGAATTCCTGTAGAGTGGCAGTTGAGCAGTGTCAGGCTGGTGCCCGTGTCTGACAGCTCAGCGAGCTCTGGGTGGGTCCGGGTGCGAGGCTGCAGGCAGTGGCCGGGGCTGGAAGGAAACCAGCCTGGGAAGGGGAAGCAGTGGTAGCGCCGCACACCCCTCCTGCACGCAGAGCTGTAACCGAACAGACGTGGCCTATGCGAGCACCACTCGTTCCTGTAAAGTAAAGGAGTAAGCGATAGTAATACAGGCACATCTGTGCTGTTCGGTGCCTCCACACTGAGGGCTTTGTTTCATTCCGTCTACTTCTAACCAGACCTGGATGCGGAGGCACCAGAACTGCCGTTGCTGTAATCTGCTTCCTGCATTGCTTTTTTCTCCGCTGAAGCGTCATGTCTGGCTCTGTGATCAGCCAGACACAGTCACTTCAGTGAATTTGATCGCTTTTAAGGGAAGGACCTGCTCTCTGCATTAATATAATTGCAGGTTATTTGTCCGATTCCTCCCACGTCTTACTTCCTGAGGGCCTGGCACAGAAATCTGGTTTTGTAATCTGAGCACTAAAGCGCGGCTGGATGTAATTATGTGCTCCATTATTCCAGCAGCTCTGCAGCACGAAAAGTAAAAGCTCAGTGCTGCCATTAGTACTGAAAATACAGAAGTTAGCATGTGTTAAGTATCTCGTGCAAGAAGTGTACTGGGCAGTCTGTACACAGGAGTGACTTCAAGTTTACCTAGCATCTATTTCGCATTGTCATTAAATTGTCTTTCCAAAAGAGACTGAAGAGATGTCCAGTTATACATTCATTATATCTCTGGAAGTCACAGATTGTACAGAAAACAATAATAATAGGTCTTGGCAATAGCAATAAGTCCCCCGCTAAAGCAAAGCAGGATTTGGGGGAGTGTAACCTACCTTTTTGCCAGATGTCATTTGGATGATCATCCCCGGGGAGATGAGATGTACATGCTCAGACCCACAGATGGATTTATTGGCTGCAGAACAACTGTAACTGTGGCTGAACATTTCATCTCACAGCAGCTGTACGCTGCCTCTTTGGTTCTGCAGATGGTCTGGTCACTGCATTTTTGAGTGGGTAAAGGCTGCTGTTAAATAAAGACACACAAAAGAGAGAATTTTTTGCAAGACCTGAAATTTAAGCCTATGTCCTGACATGAACAGGAAATACATACATATCCTAATTTAGTTACACACTCTATGTTAAAAATATGCTTGGTAGCGTTTGGGCTGTACGTTCTGCTCTTCAGTCAGGTGTCATGTGCTCTGATGGTAGCAGCACTTTGTGCTCCCACAAGCAGGAGATGACTGCAGCGAGGATTTAACGCTGTGGCATCATGTGATAAGCCTTTGTCACGAACCAACGTAACGTCGTGCCGTATAAACATCCTGTGTCACCGGGCTCGGTTTACAGTGCAATTAGAAGGCTGATAGCAGTGCTTGTAGGCAAACACGAGGCAGTTCTAATCCAGGGCACTTGGACGCCAGCGGCAGTGCAGCAGTCAGCGCTGGTGGAATGCACTTGTGGGATGGCAGCGCGCTGCTCGGGCGGCTGGGGCGCGCCGGAGCCTTGGCAGCAAGCGCCAGCACGCCTCGTGTGCTCAGTGCCGCTCGCCCGGCCTGGTAGTGCTGAGGGTATCTCGTGCTTTATCAGTACGGTTGCAATACGTGCTACAACTTCCCTACAATTACACCCTCGGTTGCAATGGAGGTGTATAAAGCAGGCGAGCCCCGTAACCACCTCACAGAACCCCAAGTAGAGTTACAAAAGTTGGAGCTCTCACCTGAGTTCATAGCAATGGGTCTGTGGCCGTTGTGTGCTCTCACGTCACCGTTCTGCAACACAACAGCTTGCATTGGTTTGTAGGACACTGACTCTGGAAAAGTTTGCTGGTGGTGTCAAGCACTGCGGTAACGTGAGGGTAGATCTTCGTGGTACAGTACCTTCCGGTGCAGTAGTAAATAAAAATGGGAAAACTCGCTTTTGATGCTATTTTGAGCAAATTAGAAGCTACAAGTTAGTGTTAATTCTTACTGATACTGCTGAGCTCCAAACTGGTATCCTTCTAGAGACAATCAAGCTGTTCTCTGAGGATCTGGTGAGGAGATAGAGCCTTCTAACAGGATCTAACAGGACAGGCATTGAAGGAGGAGCCAGGAGGCTGACGCTGTGCTCGTGGCAGTGCTCCTGCCTTGCTGCATGACCGCGCAGTTAGTCATACCAGCTTTCTGGGCTTCTGCTCGCCCTTTCAACTTTTGCCTGTGTTGTCTGTTGAGGTTTCAAGAGAGGGATTTCTCTTCAGTCTGTATTGTACAGCACCTTATGTAAAGGGATCAAGGTTTCGGGGGAGCCCTTACCAGATGCTGCGGTGCAAAGAGCACACTGGGTAGTGAAGAGCTGTGTCACACAACTTGGCTGTGAATGGGATAAAGCTGCCGCGTGGAGGCTGGGCGGACAGACACTCGTGCCCAGTTTACGTCTGTGCAGCTTCCAGTCTATAAACTGCCACAGGACTCTCCTCAGTGCTAGGCTGGTGAGCTCTCTGCTCAGCAGGACAGCCCTGGCAGTGCCCCTTCCGTCTGTGTCTGGCGGTTGTGCTAGCATGGCTGTGTCGAGAAAGGTGTGTTTTTTTTTTTTTGAACTTAAATCAATGTGCCATTGAAAGCTCTGGTAAAGATAACAGCTACACTGCTGTAAAAATGCACAGGACTGTGCAATATTTTTGCTTTCCAGAATAGAAATAAACTTTTATACCAATGGAACTATTTCTGCGTATGGGAGGACAAGATACGTTGACCACTTCTGTTCTTCCAGTCTAATAGAGCAAAATATCTGAAGTGTAATTCCACTAGAGAGCTAAGCTGGGGGAAGCTCACATGCTTGACAGGTGTAACAGAAGAAAACATTTGAGACTTGGTCCTTTCTTTTCCGTTCTTGCTGAGCTAGGAAGTATTTTTTCCTCTTGCCTACTCTCTCTCTCTTTTTTTTTTTTTTTTTTTTTGAGCTGGCTTTTCCTGTCATACTACATACTCTAGAAAGAGCTTGGCATTTTTCCCTGCCCTTTGCAGCTTTGGAATGTTTTCTTCTTGTTTCTCAATCCCTGTTAGAATAGAAAGTAAGGCGGAGGTGATGTCTTTGTTTCACTGTTGCTTTTAAGTCGTATGATGATATTTAGGAAATCCATGGACCTGCAGTACTGCCAGACTACCCTCATAATGAAAAAAGGAGTACATCTGCGCAATGGATTAGTGAGTGCCCAGCTCCTTAAAGGCTCAGGACCAAATTGAGGGCAACAATAACTACTGGTGGCCAGCAGTTTGATTCTGCAATAGTTTCATTGTCCATGTGGCCAGTTAACTCTAACAATAATAAAGAAGAAAGACTGGATCCATGGTTGGGCACCAGCCAAGAGGTTAGCAGGAAACTGCAAATGTAAACATAGTGTTCCCAACGGGGCAATGGCTTGGGGGTCTTTCACAGTGCCAAGTATGCTGTTGCTTTCAGGATTAAAAATAATTAGATGCCCAGTGTTCTCAGCAACAGGAAGCACCCCTCGACGTGACCACCAGATCATTCCCACTCTGTTCTTTTCTTTATGGGTTTATCTATCCAAAAGAAGAACTGATGGAAAGTGTCACATTAAGCCTGTGCTTTGCTTCCCAGAGTCCACAAAAGGAAGGCTTTGCTGTGAGGCAGCAGACAGTCAGTTAATTATTACTTTAGACTGAGGTCTTGACATTAGTCACAGTCAGGTCACGATTTGCCACTGATAACAGCATTGCACAGTGCCAAACGTAGCAACGCCTTCCAAGACAGTAGCAAAAATAGAACCCGGTTGTTTTGCAAATACCTGTAAATGTAGCAAAAGCCCATTTATCTATCTATCTATCTATCTATCTATCTATCTATCTGCCTATCTATCTATCTATCACTCAGGGAAAGGATCACCCTCAAGTCTAATTACTTGCAGTGGAGTTAAAATTCACCTTCCCATGTTTCTCCTTATGGATTTTTAAATAGTAGTACTGTTACTTCCCTGTCCTAGAGGTGATGCACTGTAGGCTTCGCTCTCAGCTTTCAGCTCCATTTAACAGTACCCCTAAGACACCGCAGCTGAGGACTCTGCCCTTCAGCATATTTGGAAGCCCAGCGAACTGCCATGGGTTGTATCCACAGGGCAGTGCCATACTCCCTACATTCGAGCCACTTGGTGTGTATTTTAAATTAGCTTTAAAAATTTTATTTCAGAGGAATTCATGTGGGCTTAAGCAGCAGTTGAAATTAAATTGGACAGCATAAGCTAATAGCATGACTCATGGGAAGGAAATAGAGCAGCTGGTAAAAACTGTTGGGTAACAGAGAGTCTTTATATTCATAAATTGATACAAGCTAACATCAGGCTTACAAAAATTGTCTAAGAAGCAGAACACAAAATTCCAGTCTTGAGATTCTCTCAGTTCTTAAAGACTTATCTTTCCACCAGACACTCTCCTTTCCCTCTTCAGCCCCTCTTGTACACCGGATTATTTAAGAAGAGGGAGGGGGAGAAGAAGAAGGCAGTCTTTGGTGAGGGAGGTGGCCCAGTGGCATTTCTGCACGCGGCACAAGTGTCTGTGGTTAGGTTAAAATGACAGTGCAGCTGGACCAACTGTTAATTTATGCAGATCTTCATTAAACCATTGGCTTATACCTGTGGAAGTAAATAATATGCTTCTGATACCAGCCATTTTGTCATTACTGAACCAAACATGGTATGAATGCTAGTATTCAGCAGAGCTTAGACTTCAGACTGCAGCAAAAGATATGATTTATTAATGTGCAGATGTAACTGAACCCAAATCCTGGCTCTGAGACTGTGTGATTATGATCTAAAATCAGCTGATCTAACTGAGAAACAATTCCACTGAAGTTAATGGAAACTGCACTGGGTTTTACAGAGTGCCAGGGGAAGAAGAAGTATCAGGCCCAGTCTTTTATTGTGTCCCTAGGCAAGTCGTTTTATTTAAGAACTTGTTTTAATTTCACAGTTTATATGAGTGATGGGCATTCATCTGTGACCTGTTGGGTAGGTTTTGTTGGGTGTGAGTAGCCTTTGGCGCAGCTTTACTTCATCTAGTTCACCTTTGTGCCAAAGGTATGCGTGTACAGTCTGATCACAAGGCACCGGAAAGCTTTATGAAGAGCACTCAAGCAAATATAACACAGTTTTATGAGGAATCCTGCATTGTGAAGTAAGGACAAGGCACTACCCAGAATGACCATTGCTTACAGAAGAAAGAGCGTGCAGGGCACGCACTGCAGAACGCGGAGCAGATGGAGCCTGTAAGCAAGGTGAAGGGAGAAGGGATGACGAGCCGGCAAAACACCAGGCAGGAAGAGCTTACACACTGCCAGGTGGGCTGTGCTGCAGGAGGGTGTACCCCCAGCAGGTGACTGGCTTTGCCACCAAGAGAGACAGAAGCTGTGCAAATGTAGCAGGTTTTGCTTAAAAGGCATCACACAGCAATGCTGACGGATTCAAGAACGATGCTTGTGGATGGATACACACATGGTGCTTGAGAACAGGAACATGTCTTGGGTGAATCAGTGGGTGTATTGAGTAAACATGAAGGAATATCCAAGTGAGACCCCACATTGAGCAGTGTAAACGTAAGCAGGGTAAGAACAATCAGCAAGAGGAGGTAAGCAGCTGGTTGTGGGCAGAGACTGGAACAGACTGTAGCCCCTAATTATGGGAACTACATCATCCAAGAGCTCATAGCACAACTACTGTCACTGCAGTTTCTTGCAGCGGGATGCAGCAATATAAGGTACAGGTAAAGAGTGAGAGCATGAAAATGATTCATCACGGCACAACCAAGAGAAGGAGGTAAAAGCTTGTGTTATTTATAGTTACATCATCTATGGGGAGATGGTGGGGAGTCAACCTGCACCTTCCCGGCAGTAGAGGTGCTATACCTGCAATATTCTTGATTTGCTATGGAGAAAAACAATGCTGAAGTGTTTCAGTGTAATTAGGAGGTCAGGCATAATTGCTCTGCCTGAAAGACCAAACGTAATGAGAACACCTTACAGGGAGGGAGCACAGATGTTAATGCCTGGCTGGCAGCTCCTACAGACTTTTTGTCTCTCCTGGTCTCATCCCAGTGATATTCCAGACCTCCAGCTTTCTGTGCATGAAGTCCTGCCCTTCTGTAAGAGTGAGTCGTTGGGAGTCATTGTGATCAAACTTCACCTCAGATTTGACAAAGAGCTCGTTTTATACCTCTAAGGCAAAATGGCAGACACTAACTTGATATATCTTTATCCATTTCCAATATATGGCATAAGCCTCAGTTTCAGAAAATACTCTGATCCGTTAATTTCCTTGAGAATATATGAGCTCTAATTATGATGTCTTGATAATGTACTATTTCTTCATATCAGCACAAGTGCCAGGGATTAAACTGGTGTTTTGCATCCAAATGAGTTTTCTACTGGAACAGAAAATATTTGCCTTTAAATTTCAGCTTTTAGAAATTGACTGTGTGAAATAACGTGCTACAATTTTAATTATCCTGTGCTGACTAGGCTATCTCGCATTGAAATTCCAGTATGAGTATTTTGTGTAGATTCTCCAATGTCTCTAAAGCATAATCCATCATTTGGTGATTACCATTAATCTAGTTAGTTCGTTCGCTTGCTCTGCTCATTTTGAACAGATCCTAGTGCAAGTCAGGGAGAAATTGGAAAGCAGAGAATACAAAAGAAAATCCTTGGCTTTAATCTTGCAGGAAAAGCTTCTTCACATTGGAAATCTATCCCGCGCATTTCAGGCGAGATAATAAGGTAAATGTAAAGGGAAAAAAAAAAGGAAAAAAGAAAAACCACCATTCCTTTATCAAACAAAAATAAATATGGTCTGTTCTCTACTTAGTTCAAACTTCAGGGATTTTAGTGGCCTCTAATGCCCTCTAATGGACAAACCTGTTGGAGCAGTGTCCTCTCAGAGACGTGCAAAAAGTGGGTGAAAGAACCAACTATTTCAGTGGAGAAGGAGCTGCAGCATTGCCGGATGGGCTGAACAGCTTTCGTTGGGAGCCTGCCAGCTCTTAGATTAAAATCCGTGTTTAAGGAGTTTGTAGCTTAGAGATATTAAGTCACCTTTTACTAAAAACTTGGCAGATCCTTTTCTTCCTCCCTCCCTTCCTTCCTTCCTCATTTAGCTGAAGTTTGTTTGTTTAGCTTCACTTACAAAGAGCAGGGAAATATTTTTGCCATTGGTCCCAGGTTCGGCACATTTCCTCCAGAACACTACCCCATCCATCAGGAACTGAGATCAAACGTGTGCCTTACAGAGGAAGGCAAATCTCTGTGTGCCTCGATTTTCTCATCTGGTTCCCCATCCTCCTACTCAGGCAAAAAGCAGAAGTGCCAAAATACCTCCAAGGAAGTGATTCAAGTGGCAATTTTTTGGCTCTACTAGAATCATGAGTGTCTGGAAACGTCATGAGGGCGACTGTTCCCGCATAGATAAATTCCCAACTCTTACTCTAGTGGCTTGGCTCTTCAGGTTTCAGGAGGTCTAAGCCTATACTGAGAGGCAGCAGAGGACGTAGCAGGGGCTTTTCTCTTACGTGTGACTCCTACCACTATTGTCACTTTTGACAGCCACAAAGGGAAATTTTTAGTGAGGAAAAACCAGCAACATTCAATCTAAAGCCTGATGAAACAGTGGGGTAGTTTTTTGGATGCCTTGGGCTGTAATTTCTTATTTGAGTTTACATTTAAGCTTAAGGAAGTGCATTAAGAAATTCTTGCTAAAGTGTCTTAAAAAAACCCACCAAAATAACCAAGAAGCACCAGATTGTCCAGAGCTGCTAAAGAAATGGTACCGCAGCGCAGAATTTATCTGGAGCCAGGGAACTTGGAACGATTTCTCTTCAAATCAAATCTAACTTGCAGTTATAAACTGCCATGAGTCTGCCTGTCAGAGGGCAAAATCCTGCAGGTTTTCATCTGTCCAGCAGACAAGGCCTAGCACCAGTAGGGCCATTGTGGTTTTTTTCTAGGATAGTGTAGTAGGTAATTTCTAGGATCATGGGATTCAGGGCACTTTGTACTGAACCTAGGAAGAAGAGGAAAAAAATAAAAGGAAGCAGAGAACATTGGGAAAGAATGATCTTGACCAAATCGTGGCTGGAATTTTCCAAAGAGTTTGGGGGAAACTCTCTGAGAATCTCCAACGTCACCATTGAACCTCTGAAGCTCCTCCTCTGCCCCCCCCCCCCCCCCCCAAATGTGGGAAGACTGCAGCAAGTCGTGTTTGCTTTTAGGGAACAGATTTGCTTTGGGAAAACAGATTTGCACTATGAGAAACAGGAAGAAGCACTGTTTGTTTTGTTTAGGAAATTCTGAGGGGAAGAAATCTTTTCATACTAAAGTCAAGAGTTCCCAAGATGCCTCTCTCTCAGCTAACCTCATCACCTCTGGTTTCTTTCTGGCTTTTTGAGACATGTTTTTCATACACATATCAGTCAGCTGAAGCCCTTTCCTGCCCCCCTACCCACCCCCCAGTGAATTATTATTGTTTAGATTTTGGCAGAAGGTAGAGATCCCGATGAAGATTGTGGCTGTATTGCCTTAAGTAGGTATTACTGCTGCCCAATTGCTATGCGATACTTAGAGGTCAAATATATAAACAGCTGAAAATGAAGATGTGACAGATTCAGGGAGGAGTGGCCCAGCAGGAGTGGTGCCTTCAGCAATCCCAGAAGTGCTGTCTGCTGGGAATGTGAAAGGTTTGGCAGCGGAGGGAGTGCTCTGCTTGTGCTTCTGTGTGCACGCTGGCTGCATGCACAGCTGTGTGCATAGAGCAGTGCGCTTCATTGTTGGGAAACACTGATACTTGGCCTGTTCGATTAGCTGCTTTATCTGCTTACCTGGGGAGTCATACAAAAAGAGCTCACATTTTAAGTTTGTGAAAATTTTCAAAATTCCTGAATAATAATAGCTGTTACTTGGGACACAGTTAGAAAAATGCCTTGTGGGCTGTCTGAAAGTATGATTAGAAAAGGTTCCAGTGACCAGCTTCATTCTCCGTCCAACTCAGCTAAGATTTTGATAATTAAGCAAATATATATCCATATCACGTAGGTTTGCTTGGGATGTAAAGCTATATATAACCAATACATTAGCAGTCTCTTCTAGAACATAATTCAACATTTAGTTTTAAAAAGATTTTTGAAATACATTGATGCTGACCATTATAATGCACTCTAATGCAAAGGAATCAATAGCCTTTACACCACAACTAGTTTATTGTAGATGGCAAATGAATAATGCAAAATTCAGTGCACTTAACAGCCCAATATTAGACTTCACAATTTGTATAAATCAGAATGCTTTTTGCATTTCCTGAAAGGTAGTACCACGAGGTCTACAGACAGAAAACTACTATTTATTCTTCAAGCCATTAATTGTGTTTTTTTTTTCTTAAGTAAAATATTTGTGATAGTTTTTTAATCTTTGTATAAAACATTTGCTTCTTCAAATTCTTGCTATGAAGTTGTTGCTAGAATGCAATGGAATTGTTCACATTGTAATTCTGAATTAGGGGAATTCCACTGTTCATTATTTACAGGGAAAGTTACCTCAGAATATATGTGTTACGATAACAGCAACAGTATCCAAGCCAAAGCAAGGCCCCTACTGAGCAGAGTAAAAGCAGTATCCCTCCTGGTTTAAACAGTAGCTAGACAAGGTTGGAAAAAGGTATTATTGGATGATTCCTCTAATTCCATGTTTTTCCACAGTGCTGTATTTTAGGCTCAGTTCTGTCTTGATTACACGCTAAAATGTTTTTCCTGGTGCTGCTGCTGTAGGTTATTTACATCACAGATACTGACTCAGGAATGTCTAAGAAGTCTCTGTACAAATCAAACACCTAATTTTATGCTGCTTGCATTATTGTTTTTGAAATAGTGTTTTGAGATTTTCTTCCACATTTGGGCAAATGGAAAATGAGACGTCCTTGTTTCAGCAGCTGGATTTATTTTCAGTTTTTATTTTACTCTATAGTAAGATGATTGATAACTTTTTAATTTACTAATTCAAGTTGATGATTCAAAAATCTGTTTAGCAAATGTTTCAAATTTGACTGAAGAAATGGGATTAAACAAAAACTGAGATGAGTTTATCATATAGTACGCTCTTTCAACATACATGACATACATAGCTGTACTTTTATGTTATGTCAGAACATATTAAACACACTGTAGCGTAATGGCCTGATTACATCCCGCAGAAAGGATTTGGCAATATCAAACCCCACGTATAAACTTTGGAAGTAAAAATAAATAATGTGTACTTCGTCAGAATGGTTCTGTCTTGGAAGAGAAGGGGCCTGCACTCCCTGCCCCTTTCTGTCCCTCCTATGAGAGTTACGGATTTGCAGATTACAGCAGGGCAAGTTGGAAAGGCTCTTTTTGTGTCTGAAATATCTTAAAAGTGCTTTGTGACAGTCAGCGTAAACACTGCCTTCATGATGCTTCAGACAAGGAAAATTAATCGTCTGGGCACAGACTGAGCAAATCTGGACCTGGAAGTAAGGATAAAAAAAGAAAGTCCATTCATTCTCCAGTTCTTTGCTATGCATTTGTCAAGTTTAAATCCTACGTTCAGGAAGTCCTACCTCGATTTGCCCATTTATTTATATCACCAGAAATGTAACACGACTCTAGCACGGAAGGGCATTATTTTGTGCTCCCGCCTGCCCAGAAGGAAAACAAATTAACATTCCCAAGAAGGAAACTGGAAGCGGCTGTTTGTTTGTCCTGCGCTCCGCATATCCTCCTCTCCTGAGTCACGAAGAGCAGACGGTTGGCTCGGGACCGTAACGAGCTTTAAAAGGCATTTCTGCGTGCGACGTTACGCAGCTCTGCGGTGAGCTCTGGAGATGTAACAAAAGCACGAAATAAGCCGTTCATTAAACGACCTTTTTTATTCTTTAGGAGCAGCCGCCGTGCCCCCGGCCCGCAGGCAGTGCCGGTGCCGGAGGCGTGCTGCCGGCCCCGCCCTTTGTGCCTGAGGGGGACGCGGGCAGGGCCCCCCCCCCGCCGCGGGCTCATTCACCGATTGCAAGGGAAACCCCCGAAACAGCGGGCTGCTCTGAGGAGAACCCGGCGCCTTTCGGTGCTTTTTTCACTCGCGGGGCTTTCTGCCGCTCTCCCCCCGGCTCCGCAGGGCGACCGGCGGCTAACAGCCGGGGGGCGCCGCGGCGGGGTCCCGAGGCGGCCGGAGCCGCCCCCGGCCGCCCCCCGGCCACCGGCGGGGCCTCTCCGCGGCGCAGGCGCGGAGCCGCGGCCGGGCGCAGGCGCGGTGCTCGCCCGGGGCCGCGCAGGCGCCGCCCGCCGCCGCCCGCGTCTCGGCGCTCCCCCTGGCGCGGCGGCCGCGGCGCTGCTGCTCGGCGGGCGGGCGGGGGCGGCCGGGCTCCCGCTTCCGGCGTGGTGTCATGGCGGGCCCCGGGCGCTGAGGGCCGCGGGCAGCCGAGGGCCCCGGAGCGCGCCAGGGATCCGCAGCCGCCGCCCTCGCCCCGCGCCGCCGCCGCCGCCGCCCCCCCCCGGGGATCCGCCCCCTGCCTGGCCGGCCGGGCGGGGGGCCATGGCGGCCCACAAGCCGGTGGAGTGGGTGCAGGCCGTGGTGAACCGCTTCGACGAGCAGGTAGCGGGGGCGGCGGGCGCTGGGCCGGGGGCAGCCGCCTCCCGCCCGCCCCCCGCGGCCGGGCCCTGCCGGGGGCTCCTCCGCGCCCCCCGCTCCTCAGCGCCCGGCTGCGCCGCGGGGCCCGGCCGGAGCGGGGCGGGCTCGGGGCTCGGGGCTCGGGGCGCCCTTTGTGCGGCGCTGGGTGGGGCCCGCGGGGCCGCCCGGCTGCCGGCACCGCCCGGGGGTCGCGGCCGCCTCGCTGCGGGGGGCGCAGGGCCCAGGGGCTGGGGCCGAACCGGCTGCGCCCCCCCTCCAGCTCCCCCGGGAACGCGCTTGGCGTTTGTGGAGGGCCTCGCGGGTGTTGCTGCTTGGGTTTAACTTCTTCTCGTTCACCAGAAGGGAATTAAAGCCTCAGAGATGAGCGCGGGGACTACGTGCCGCTGCGCAGGCAGCTCTGCCTCCTAGCCCGTAGCCGGCGGTGGGTGTCGTGCGGATCTCACCCGCAGCGCCGGCAGCGCGGCCGTCTGGGATGGAGAAGGTGTCCCAGGGCGTGCTGTGGCAGTGACACGTATTTACTGCTCTTTGTAAAAATCAGTGCCGGTAGCTGGGAGAAGGGTTTTCTAGATAGAAGGAAGAGCGGTGCGCTGGCCTTGGACTTGGTGCTTCGCTGACCCACGTGAAGAAACTGCTCACTGGGGTTAGGTGGCACGATTCGCTCAGCGAGGCTCAGCTCAGTGCTTACACCCCACATTTTTTCCCCCAAGATGCTTTCCTGGCACATAAGCGGGATCTCGGTTTAGGCTGAACGATCAGTTTCTGTCATGCCTCACCTTGCTGTTCCGTGAGTACCTCCTTTGTGCCGCCAAAGACCCAGCCCAGCCTAACTCCTGTCGAAGGCACGAAGCTGGTCCTGTAGATTGGATTTTGTTCACCTGCCTTATTCACGTGTCCCTGGTAGTGATGCTTGGCTTTTGACAACCTGCAGCAAGATTGCAGCCTAGTGGAATAAAAATAAGCTGCTTCTTTTTATGTTTATTTGAAAACTGCTCTGAATGAAGCTTATTTAAAAAAGGAAAACATAAAACTTTGTCTTTTGACATTAAAGCGATGCAGATTTTTCCAATACATTTTAGGCGCGATATTTGCATAGCTAACTTAGCCCCCCCACCACCTTATCTTGAGTCATAGATCATTTTTTCCGTAAGCATAAAAGGCATGGTACTGATTATGCTCCCAGTAATGCAAGAAAATGTTTCTTTGTGTACTGGTGTTAAAAGGCCCTAGGCTTTGTCGTTTGCTCTGTTATGTATATTGTGGAACTGGGCTTGCCAACATCTGTTAGGAGTTAAGAACTTGAGCTTTTTAAACAGAAGTATTTCTCTCTGCGTTTCGTGGAGTAAGCACAGACAGGTACACGGGAGGAATCCTCTTCTGGCAGAAAGAGGCTGTCCTCATTTTCGAGATGCTAGGACGCTGGAGTTGCAGGGAAAGCGCACACAACATGCAGTATTGGCTGCTGTAGTCGCAGCGTGCTCGCAAGGTAGGCGTTATTTACAACATTCTGATGGGTGCAGTGAATGGTTCTCTTTAACCAGTGCAAGTTTTTTTTTGCATTGTATCAACTAGTGAGTGAAACAGTGAGGCGAAGATGAGATACTAGTGCCTACTTCTTTGTGAGACGTCTTCCCTCTCGTTGATTAATTTCAGCTCAGGGTTCTCAATTTTGTTTGTTTTCTTTTAATACATTGTTTCCTCTGCCTGGCCTAGTCTGACAGTGATCTTCATGGTGGAAAAGTGACTCTGTTCTTAAGGGAATACTCAGTTGCCAGGTTACTGTGACACCCTTACCACTACTAAATGTGTTCTGAATCAGTGGTGATGCTTCTGTGTTTCTTGTAACTCTTCACTTGGGCGTCCTCTTTGGGTAGTCCCGTGGCTATGAAGTTACCGACTTTTGCTGTATTTTAGATTGCTCATCTGAAAATCAAGTTTGTATTTCATAAAAATATACTCAGTGTAGTGCGTGCCATTTTAGTGGTGATGCAGTTTTGAGCGTTTGCATGCTGTGTCTGCCCTTCTGAACGCAGGACCTTTTGGTTCAGCACTGAGGGAGCCGGACTGCCACTACGTGTTATATCATCGGTGTGTCTGAGTAAGGCAGGGGAACTCGTGTTTGCTTTGGGCTGGCAGTTGTTTTGGTTTGTTTTCTGCGGGGGAGAGAACATACAGCTTTTCAAGGTTTATTCATTCTAAAAGGAAGAAAATGCAACCATTTTTCACCAAAATTTATTGATGTAGACAGGCTTCTCATTCATTTGCTAAGTGCCTGAATTCATTTTAAGACAGATGAACAACAAACTGAGAGAATGCTAATCTGTACTGAAAACAACAAAAATCAGTGCAAACCAGTCTGTTCTTGTCTACTCTTGTTTATTGTTATAAATGCTGCTTTAACCAAAATCTGCTTTTGTGTGTATGATTCTGTGGGCCTAAAATGAATGGCGAGCATAGTTTTATGAATTAACCAGTGAGTGGCTTACTGAATACATTTTTCAAATATAGTGCCAGTTTTGCCCAGCTGCGCTCACGTCTCAGGCGTTGACTGCTGCAGTGCACTCTTCTTTGAGCTATCCTTGAAGACTGCTTGAAGGTTTCAGCTGGTGCAGAAAGAAGCTATTGACGGTTCATGGGAGACTAGATCACGTTTCTTATGTAGCACGTTCAAAATCTGTCGAGTGATTTCATTTGTAGTACTGGTTGTTATTACTGTATGTTTCAAAACTTTCAGTGATCTGGATGGAATTAGGCTTCAGTAGCACGAAGAGGCTAGGCTATGTTTTAGTAAAATTCTCTGTGATTTCAGACATAATCAGGTCTTTGTAAAATAAAATGGTCTCTCTTTTCCCATGGAAATGTTCACTTACAGTTTTATGTACTGTATTTTTATAGTATTTTTTGATGTGTTACAGCTGAAGTCATGGGAAGGCTGATGCGGTAGTGAAACAGTTCTTCTAAACTTAGAGAAGCCTTACTGCCTAAACCATTTAAATCTAAGCTGTTTTAAAGACTATCAGATAGAATAAAAGGTATTAATCCTGTATAAACTTGTGGTGACTGAAGCGATTTTAATATACTTAAATGAAAGAAGCCCTTTATTATGTGGATTATGGTTTAGGCTCCCCATTTGTAGTTTGAGAAATATGATTGCTTTCAGTTACGAAAGCTTTTGTAAAAACTGAGCGCCACCAGGAGTGTTCCATTCTTCCTTTCGTTAAAAGGCATTAAGGTAAGGCAAATATTCCCTCCTCCTGTTGCTTCTCTCTGTGGCATTTGAAATCTATACAGAGTCAGAAACCTGGAAAAGCAGTGGCTGCAAGTACTGGCTTTGTGTCTTTCATTGCTGTTTTTCATCTTGGCTAGTTAAGAAACCACTAGCAGTAATAAGTACATATTTCAAAGTATTTCACGTGAGTTCTGAATGGCTGCGCTTCTCAAGCAAAATGGTATCTTTGCTGTAAGGTAGGGCTGGTCTGTGCAGAAGATGGAGCTTTTTTTCTGCAACTGCTCTGCCTGAAAGATTTCTGCAGGACTTGGGGGGAGCCCAGTCAGACTGTGACCCTGCCCTTAAGCACAAAGGGCACTACTTCTTCCTTCTCTAGCGTAAACCTGAAGCAGCCTTGACCTTACTTTTCTGAACCAATGTACGTAACATATTGCAGAAGAACTGCTAGGCTGCGTGCAGATGGTGCCCTGAAGAACAGATACAGGAGTGGTCCACGTGCAGCAGATGTTACCCCAGTCTCTTAGTGAGCTGCTGAACAGCGCCAGGGTGCTTTGATGATTCTTCCCTATTTAACACAGCATTTTGTGTTTATGGTGTAGGTAAATATACTTTTTATTTTTTCTCCAGTAACAACTTTTAGCTAACCTTTTGAAAATGTTATTTTTTTAGGGCAACATCTGTAAGGTATTTTCAGTGTTCCTGTTCTTCAGAAGACTTAGTTATGAGGCTCTTTTACCAAATGAATGCTTTTTAGAAGGTGATGCAGTGCATGTTTTTAGTTGCGGGAGGAGGTGCACGTTGATTCCTAAAAAGATCTGTAACAGGTAATGCTGAGGAAATAATGGTGCTGTGCATATTTTCTGTCTCTCCCGTACGTCTGTGCATTACAGCCTACTGGAGAAGTTCCAATAAATTATATGAGAGGAAAAAGCCAGGTATGTTTTTGTGCTGTAAGGATAGCACTGGAGATTTTTTTTTCTAGATGTTATGTTTGTTACTTACTTTTGAACCTGAATCAAAGGAACAAGCCTCAGTGTGTTCAGACATCTCCAGCTAGTTGCTGAAGATGACGAGCCCCTTCCAGACAAGCTGGGAATTTCCTTCCCCGAGGTGAATTGCCTGGAACAGTCTCCCACCTTTCCCTCTCCAAGGTGATTTACACCTTGCTGCTTTTCTGGCAGTGGGCATGGTGGGGGCAGCGAGGGGCTCTGCAGGCTTTGGCACCGCTTGGAAGGCAAATCTCGAAAGCTGAATTGCAGCAGCCCTGCCTGCAGCTGAGTGGTGGCCGCTGCCTGCGCTGGGGTCGTCCCGGTGGCGAGTCAGTCGCTGTTGTCGTGGGCCAGTGGCAGACCGTTCATCGGCCCGATTCGGAGGTCTTGAAGTTCTGCGAAGTTGTGTCTTGCACAGGAAAGCTGAAGTGGTGATTTTCAACCACTGGTAAAGCTCTTTTCAACCCGTGATAAAGCTCGTAAGCTTGTTCTGTAACTTCTGAAAATAAGGGCATTAAAGACTGTCTTTTGATAAATAAAGGTGGTTTAACTTTGTGTTTATTAATTATAGGTGATAAAGGAAATGGCTTAATGTTAGCTTTTCTCAGCTGAGTGGAATATGGTACAGATATATTCAAGGCTATTAGTGTTATCAATTTCAAATCAATATCCATGTACTTTCATCAAAAGACTGTACCTTTTGTATCAGGTTAGAGGATACCTAAACAGCTGCTAGCATCTCTTCTACGCATATGGAAAACAGATCCAGTTTTCTTAATAATTGACATCTATGATCAATGAAGGGATTCCTTAACTGAACATTCTTGGATACAAGCACATCAGCCTCTAAAGGAGGATGCTTCCAAAGGTGCTACAGTATTGTGTACCATCAGATACCTCAGTGCTTTCCACTTTTTAAACAGCTTTGCAATCCTGCACTTCAGAGTTTCAGAATGAGTTTTTATAATCTGACCATAAAGGTCTTGTTAAGCATGCATATTAAATCTTTTTTTTCTTCTGGAATAGCCACTTTCTTTTTTTTTTTTCAGTTTTTAATTGGCAAAGTTATCTCACAGGTCTGAAAAGGCTGCAACATTTCACTCCAGAACCAGATAGGTAGGAGTAACTAGACATGGGAAAGCCTTTGAGTTTTCCCTCTCCAGCTGGTGTCACAGACCTTGCGGATATCACTCCAGACAAAGTTGACCAGGTGACTCGTGGCCTTCAGGCACCATTGTGTAGAATGCTTAATAATTTATGCCATGTTAATGCATAGAGGCAGTAACTTAACAGATGCCAAGTGTGGTGTATGTTGGAAAGCCGTTTGAAGCTTTCCTTGTTTTCTAAGATACTATGATTGTGTTTATCTGTGAGTTGGCCTACTCATTTTTTTCTTAAATGATGTTATTTATGAATCAATTTATGAAAATTTTTTCATGAGGATAGAAAAAATTCATTTTACTTTGGCAAGTTGAGAGAGGGTTCTGCATCCTGTAGATAACAATTATTGATTTTTTTAAAAATACATCTTTTAATAGCCACTAGTTCAACTGGATTGGTTTTAACAATCCTAACGAGGGTATGTCATGCAGATCTCTAATATTTCTAAAGTTTACCTGTTACTGTATGTCTTTCAAAAACAACAAAATAATAATCTGGTATAATGTATCTTTTGCCTTTTCTTCTACTAGTAATTTGTTACCTCTTTGCATTTAATAAGCTTTATGGGAATTGTTGAATTTCAGGACAAGTATCAATAAAGGATTTGGGAAAAATTATACATAGGTCAGCAGGCTGTCTTAAAATGAAGTTAGAAATGCATTTCTAGAGACAGAGTTTGACTTAAACTGTCTGTGTGGTCAAATGTAGTGCTTTAACAGTTTAACAGGGTGCTTGCGTGGCTGATGTGTGCTGCTATACAGTTTTGCTTTTCTAGTTGCTTCAGCAGTACCTGAAAACATCACTTCTGTCCTATAATTCAGGATATGCAGGGTCTTCTACTCTGTTATGGCAACTGTCAGGCTCAGCTACATAATGGCTTTTCCTTGTCTTTTGCAGTGAGGTTCTGTTTCAATTCATCTTAAAAGATATAAAATTAGATAGTTGGAAAGGTACCAGATTCTGTCTACACATTTTTCCTTTGCCTGATGCATAAAATAAAGCAGCTCAAGGACCAAAATGCCATTGTTCCCTGTCCTCTTTAGCTTATTTGACACTTTAACCTGACTTAGTTAATGTGAGTAAGAGAGAGGCTGTATCACAGCATGCCTCTATGTGGGTTGTCCATGCACCAGCGTAGTTTATAAGGTTGTTGACTGCTGCTTCCTATTTCAGTGGTGAAAACAGTTGGATTGGAGCAGTGGCCGTCCCTTTGCTAAACTGGGATGAGATCAAAATGATGCCTGTGCTTGTGGTTGGAAGCTCCATCTATATTTAAGCTTTGTGCTCTAATTTTTATTTTTTTTTCTAATTCAAATAAAAGCTATAGAGGAAACCACTTGCATCAGTCTCCTTTTTTCTAAAACAAAGACAATAAGAGTGAAGTTGTTGAACTCTTTTTTTCTTGTAAGGTTTAGCTTGGTGATATTTGTGTAGAAGCTGACCAGTTTCTTTCTGGTCGCTCAGCGCTGGCGCTGCCTACAGTTAGGGTGCAGAAAGTGTTCCAGCGTGTCAGAGAGCCCAGCGGAAATAGCTGAGAAATCTAAAAAAAATTCAGTGCTAATATTTCCTTTTTATATAGCTTCCTATTTTAAATGGTAGTATAAAAAGCAATTTTACTTCTAGGTGACCTTGCTGCAGTGGCTGTTGTGGCAGGAAGCTCCAGAAGTGTGTAATACGATGATTCCGTAGCATGGAAGCACACAGAAGAAGATCTCTGACACAAGCCTTTGAGAGGCAGTTCTGAAGTGTTTTATCACTCAGTGGTATTGAGCTTTTCTGCTGTTGTCAGCACAGCGACTTGAAAATTCAAATAAAAAGTACTAGTAATGCTGAAATTTTTAATTAAATGTATCTATTTTCCACTAATGACTTCCGAAAATATATTGTAAAAATAACATCTATCAATGAAAACAAAGCCTGAGTCATAAAAGCTTTGATGTGCTTTTCCCAGTTTTGAAATTAGCACAGTGAAATACATCACACTGTTCTAAAGCATTACAATCTGACAACTTGCGAGCGAATTACAGAATGAGGTGAAAATCAGCCTGGCTGCCCTACGGAGCTTGGTGCCACCGGGTGCTGTGCAGGCGAAAACCTGGCAGAGCTGCTTTGAAGGGGTTGATCTGACGCGGTCTCTGCCCGTGGTGCTCTGCATGCAACACTGGGTGCAAAAGATCCCAAAGCCACTGAGCTGAAAGGAAGCGTTCCTCGTAGATCTTCTGGTGCTTGTTGTCCTCTAGAAGTATCTGCTGTGCCCGCTCCTGGAGGCGAGGTGCTGTGCGAGGCGGGTGACCGGTGCGATCCCATTCGCTCATTTTGACTTAGGAGTCTGCCCTGCCCTTAGGGAGAGCAGCATTTCCATCCTGATCTTAGTCCCTGGTGCCCAAAAGAACCAATACTTAAACCAAACCACAATTTCTATGCAGAGGAAGTTGCAGTCAGGCATAAAAGTTAGACAGCATGTTAGAGGTCCATTTCCCTACAAACGGGAGACGTTGATGTAAAGTAGATTACAAGTAACGATGCAATCGAAAGTATTGTTGAAAAAAACGTTTCAAGTTCTGGGTTCTTCAGTAAAGTTCATGTAGCATGTTAAATATGGGCCTTGAAACTCAACAGCAAAGGTAGTGATGAAGGGCTGGCAGAGACGGTCCTGGGCGGGTGACTGTGAGGAACGAGCCCGCGCCCTGAGCTGGGCGGGAGCAGAGCCCTGTCAGGTAGAGCCGCCTCAGGGAGACCTGCACAGGCCGCGTGCAGGGCCGAGGCCACCTGCGGGAGGCCAGCACAGGTAAACGTGAAATCCCGCGTCCAGGATGGAGCAGAACCGGGCAGCCGCGAGGGCTGGGTCTGACTGGCCGGGACGTAGCTCTGCTGGAGAGCAGACCTGGCTTTACAAGGCCCTGGGTAACCAGATCTACGGCCCTGCTTTCAGCAGCAGCATGGACACTGCAATCACCAGGTCTCTTCCAACCCAGACTGCTCCGATTCTCCCTCTCTGTTTCCCCAAAGCAGAATTCTTGCTTGTGCAGGAAGTTCTGTGAACTCCTCTGGAAAGGTGCTCGGCTCCTTCTGAAAGGTCTAAGACGGGAGTAAGCCTAGGTTCATGCAGAAAGAGGGGTTTTCTGGTCTAGGCCATTCCTGTTCTCCTGTTCTCCTGTTTTGCCCTCTCAAACCTAGAAGATGAAAGTCTGCATTATAACTTTCAGAGATAAGAAAGCCATGTCTTCTCTGTACGTTTTCTCTGCATTGAAAATAAGTTTTGATGGTTGTCCTTGTTTCTGTGTTGAAGAAGCCAAACGAAACTTAGTGTCTTGACTGTTATATTTATGTACTTTGTAATATAACTGGTAAAATGCTCCAACTGGCCAAGATACTGAAAGAAGCGTGCTGCAGCTGTAGAGCTGTTGTTAATTCCTTGGATTTTTTTTTTAATGTTTATTTTATTTTATTTTATTTTATTTTTTGCAAGATACCCTTTTCCATGTGAAAATATTGCATTGTGGCATTCATTTTGAGCTATCGGTGTCTTTCAGAATACATGTTTATTGAGAATTCTAGTTGAATTTAGGACTTACAGTAGCACTTGATTAGGTGGAGAATTCTTGGGTCATACTTTGCAGTGTAAATGGTTCATGTGATTTATGAAAAGGAACAATAATACTCATACCTTTTTTGTTCCCATTTTTGGTTCTTGTTCTTTTATGAAAATGTAGATCTTCAGTAAAATGAATTTTTATGAAATATTGCTTTCCGCGTGTTTGTGTGATAGTTTGGAAATGATTGAGTCCAGCAAAGAGTATGGGAGGGAAGCGGCTAGTTTGGGACCCTCACAGGATTTGGGTACAGTATGAAACAGTGTCTGGTGTCCACTCAGTAGGATCGACATCGCGGTACTGTTCAGTCACCGAACCTTGTCTTTTCTGGAAAAGCTGCGTTGCAGCATAGCCTTTGGTGCTGGCTGGTGAGGAGAGGTGGCTGAGGTGGGGCTCACGAGTCGAGGTTAGCTCTTGGAGTGCGTGGGGGGCTCTGTCGGGAGGCCAGGCTCGGGGCGTTTGCCAGGGCTCCCAGCAAGCCGCAGCCTGGGGCAGAAGGGGCCCCGCGGCTCTGGGCCTGCAGCCCTGTCCTGGGGGGCAGAGGACGGCCATGGAACCGCCCAACAGCTCGCCTCCGGTGTGAGCTGCTCGGGTTTTACCTCCGCTCAGCTCTCAGGACACGGGTTTTAGCTTGCAGGTGTTACCCTTAGGAAGTCTTCTGGTATTTAACTAGCCTATTCTTCAAATAAAGTTTTGTCTTCTCAGAATTCTATCCTGCGTTTTTCTGCTCCTTTTGACATTAGATTTGTGGAAAAATTGTCACAGAGTAGAGGTTTGGCTTCAATTCAGAAAAAGAAATAGGCGAGCATGGGAATTCAGTTTTATACATATCTCTAGTAGAAAGAGAAATGCAGGTGAAATAATCAATTTGTTTGTAGTTGTCTCTTGTAGAATGTATTGCAAGGTTGTTCCTGGTGTCTTAAAAATTCTTAATCCATCTCTAAAGGTGTAAGTCTCAATGTAAAAAGCTTATACTACTTTTCTCTTTTTGTAGCTTCCAATAAAAGCTGGTCAGCAGAATACCCACACCAAAGTCAGCACGGAGCACAACAAGGAGTGTCTCATAAACATTTCCAAGTACAAGTTCTCCCTGGTCATCAGTGGTCTCACTAATATCTTAAAAAATGTTAATAACATGGTAAGTTCTCTAATTTTGGATTGTTGGGTGATTTTCATAATGATTTTTATCTATTCATATTATACAATCTCTGCAGAGAAGCACTGAAATTTAGTCAAAATGATGATCACCTTTTACACTTAAATATTTTCTTTTCATCTTCGTATGCCATCACCAACAGCACTGAGCTGTGTTACCTATAAAGGTGATGAGATGGTTGTGGCAGAGGAAGGAAGGTGATTAAGGGGACTCTTGTGTCATTCATGGGAAGGGTCTGTAGCGGGGAAGGTGTGTGGCTCGCTAAGGAGCAGGTGCCTAAGGGTACCTAACACTACCTTGGGTCTCTAAGCAGTGGTTAGATACCAGCTGTGCAAACCAGTAGAATGCATTGCTTGGTGGGAGGTGGGGGAGGACGTTCTTCAACACACAGAAGTTGCTTCAGGTAGCTAGGGAAGCAGCGTGAGCAAAGCTTTTAGAGGAATGCAGCAGGTTAACAGAGCTACTGAGCAGCCACATTGAGGTTTTTTTCTCAACTGTCCTGCCAGTGAGTGACTCTGCTGGGAGAAGAAGGGAAAAAGATGTAAAACTTAGGTTATTTGAATTTTCCAGGCTGTTTGGATGCTTTAGCATTTGTGTCCATGTGTATAAAAAAATACCAATTTAACAAACAACCAGCTGAATTTCTATCAGAACCATGTTAAAACGAAAAAAAAAAAAAGCTTTGAAAACAATCTCTTGTCTAATATTGCCACTCTAGACTTACACTTCCAAAGGCATACTTTACTAGTCAGTAGGAAAAAGGAATGAAGAATTTGTAGAAGCGATACACATCGCTCCCATTATTATTTGATGTGGATTGCAGCCTCATTGAACCACTTGATGTTGGTACTTGAGGGCACTGATATAAAGGGATAAGGTTCAAGGTGATCTTTCTATGAGTTCCAAAGAGAAATCTTTAGAGCCAAATGTCTTAGTAGGTGTTTTCCTTCTGCATACTGCTTTTGTCTTAAACTATCATTTAAAATAGATCTCAGTGAACCAAACAGGAGAGAAGCCCGAAAGGAAAAAATCTGGTGCATATCCATAGTGTCCACTCTAGAAAAATAACTGTTGCCATCAAGTTGCACAAATAGGAAGTTTAGGAATCCTTTATGAGGAGAAAGATGCAGTTTGATTTTTTTTCAAGGAAGATCTGGTTTTGGATTTGTGATGAGAAAAGCTTAGTTTGTTGAGTCACGAAGCCATCTGATGTGTGATCGATCATTTGGCATCTCCGCAGACAGGTAATGGAACCGGCCAAACTCTAGCAATACTTCTTTTTTTTTAATGGTTTTAGTAACATAGTTTGCAGTGAGCCCAGTTGGTTGTCAGTTACATAGAGACGTTCATCTGCTGTAACATTATGAAGGACTGATAAAATCAGAAAATAGGTTGCCCTATTATTAGTGATTTTAAGCTGCTTAAAACTACCAATAATCCCTTTCAAGAGAGAATTCATTGTATTTAAACTCCATAGGTATGAAGGAATGTGATATTTAAGATTGTCTGATAAGTGAGAAACCTATGTATTTAAAACAAGTTTTGTCTCAAAATCTATGAATCATAAATAGAAAGACCTTGTTTAAAAAAAAAAAAAAAAATCAACATTTGCTTTGTGCTGAGGAGCAAGACTTAAGGTTTCCTGTGTTTGATGGAATGAGCTACTGTATGAGTCAGCAGTATTTTTAGAGGATTCCTGTAGGGTGAACAAAATGGACCAAGAGACTGTCTTAATACTAGAAAAAAGTTTTGAGGGTTTGCACTCTGCTCAAAGTTGCAATGAGTTGAACTATCCTGTCACGCGGTTTGAGATGTGACTTCTTCGGGCGACTTCACGTTGTGTTGCATGTGCAGGCAGTAGTACCAATACAGGTTGGGCTAAATCTTTTCTGCCTTATTTTGCTGTCTTCATATTGCTGGAACTGGTCACTGTTGCTGGCAATAAAATTGGACAACAGCATAAATGCTGGATGGAATTCTACCTCCATCCTGTTTCTGTTCATCTTTTTGGAGGGTCTCATGTGTTTCTTCCTGTGGTCTCTGCTAAATTTTGCAGCACTTGAGTAACGTTGTAGATATGGATTTGTTGTAATGTCATTTCTGTTGAGTAAAATGTTGGCAATGAAATACAAAATTAAATAAGAGTTAAGAGTAATTGATACCACGATAGTTTGTGAAAAGGTATAACCTTCATTTCCGAATAAAGAAAATGATGGTCTGAGGAAGGCAAGGGGCTGCAGCGCACCTCCAGTCTTACTTTGCAGTAACTGCTTGTTCCTGATTAGATTTGGCATTGCAGATTGAACAAAGATATTCCTTCAGTAATTTCTTCAGTAAGTTCTTCAGGTTTTAATTCCTATTTCAATCTATTTTTTTGCTGGCTTTATTTCTGAACTTAACACTGGAGCGGTAAAGGAGCCATAACTTACTATGCCACTCTGCTACTTTACTTTAATGCATTACAAGTCAAATTTGTGCGTCTCAGATGAATCCTTATCTTTTCTTCTTCCAGAGAATATTTGGAGAAACTGCTGAAAAGAACTTATATCTATCTCAGCTGATTATCTTGGATACACTGGAAAAATGTCTGGCAGGGGTAAGTAGGCTTGCATAAGCAATTGCTAACTTGGTATCAAATGAGTTAGAGGGTATAAGTCAAATGTCTGTGTATTAATTATTACTGGTACTAAAGTTAAAACTTAAAGTTTAACTTTAAGTTAAAGTTTCTGATTTAGAGCAAAGTGGAATTAATGCTATTTAAAAAACGTTAAAACTTTCTATAAATGCAAGTAATTTACATAATTGATAATTTAAGGATTTGTGGGATGTTTTTTTACTTCTTAAAATTAATAATAGTACCTGTGGTAGTAATGATTAGAAATACTTTTTCAGCTAAATAGATCCAAGTAATTTTTTTGATTTCGGCCTTCCTACTACTCAACTAATTTCTGGAGTTACAAATAATGTCTTTCTTATAACAATTTGTTAAAGAATTGTGGACAGCTGTACTCAGAGAGGCACGTGTGAACTGGAGTAAGATAAGGCACGCGGATAAAGAATTAGATTTGGTTATCAAGTGTAGCTAGATTACTATAAACTTTGAATGCTTGTGATGCATTCTACTTTAATATTTTTGAATAGATGGTTGAAAAAAAAAGTAATCCCACAACTTAAAAAGTAGTGTGATAGTAAATCATGTTAGAAGTAGTGGACAATTTATTATGAATATTTGTTTTATAGTTCTAGGTTTTCTGCAAACAATGTTGATTTTTCTGAAGATTTCTTGTGACTTTCATTAGGTGAAATAATTTCATTTCAGTTTTTTGTAATTGTATATACAGCAGAAACTTCGCTATTGCTACTCTAAAAAATTACTTTTCCAGGTGTTTCCTAGTTTATATTAGTTAACTCTGTCCAAGCTTCCATTGGGAGTCCAGTCCTGAGGTTTCCAATCAGCTGTGCTGAAAGGCAGTTTGCTATTACCTTTGGGATGTAAACGGCTGTACAACTCACTGTGTTAAACTGTGTAATTGCAAAGCCAAACTTCTCTGTGAGCAGAACTTGCAAATCTGTGGCTTATTCCTTTAACAAGAAGGATTTTTTTAAAGCTGTATTCCTGGATGAATGTCATGAAAACATCTAGGCTCTTTGCAGTTTCCCTGTAATTGTTTTTGAAGGTTCTTTTTTTATAAGGTAACAACTATATTACAGTTAGGTTTGTCAAGCAGCATGTCTTGTATTACAGTACTGAAACAACCTGAATAATTGTGGATTCATCTAAATTCACAAAAGATCCAGGTAAATACATTTTGCATAATAATGTTCAGCTGTAAAAGCTGAAGTAAATACTTTTTTTTTGGTACATTTTCTGTCTTTGATGTAATTAATCAAAAAAAAAAACACCAAAAAAACTGTTTCACTTCCAAAATTAATTTCTTTAAAAATTTCTTACGTATGTTTTGCTTGAAATGTTAGTGTGCTTTTCCTGGTACATGATGATATCTGAGCAGCCTAAAATTATGCTGAATGCTTCTTGGTTTGTCCATTCAAATGAGAGCAAGTTGAGCCAGTATATGTTCAATAAGACTGAGCCAAAGTTCTATACAAAGAGCGTTGTGTTCTGTGATATCTTCAGACGTATTTCTTGCTCACTGTTCTTGCTCAATGTTTCATCAAGTTCTCATGGCAACAGGACGCAGGTCAACTAAGTGGGAGTCTCTGAAACTTCCCAATTCCCTATGGTAAATTCATTGGTAGAATTTTAGAAAGCTTTAATGCTGACCCTTCTGTTAAATCTCGTTCTTAGTAGAGCAAAGTTTCACTTCGAATTCTTTTCTAAATAGTTTCCTTATGTCTCATACTGTACAAACTGGCAAAAATTGGATTTTTCTTTTTTCAGGAAATTAGAGACATTTTCCACTCATATAGAGCAATCCCAGGCAAGAGCAATGGAGGAACACTTCTTTTTCAGTTCCTTTAAAAAAAAAATAAATTACTTGCTGTCAAAATATAGGGGTCAGAATAGAAAAGAGAAAGAGGAGTAAGGATGGATCTTTGCCCTTTGAGCTTCCATTCAAAGCCAAGATAGTTAATGCTTTACTGCTAATGTTTTGCATAGGCTGACGGTACATTTCTCAAAAAGGAAGCATATTTCACTTCAAAACCTAGTTTGTTATTATGCCCAGTAGTATTGATCAAGTTAGTGTCCTGTGCATTTTGGAGATTAATTTGAAAAGGTAACGTGATTTGAATGAGTAGGGTTATTGTTCAAATGGGAAGAATCCTTTTCTGTGGACTCTACTATGGTCAGTGGTAGTGTGCAGGCAGAATTTGAAGTTTAGATTCAGGTCCTGTCCTGCCAGTGGCAGATTTTTTTTTTTTTTCCTCCAAACCTAGAAAGTAGAATATCATGAACTACCAAATGTTTATTTTTAGCAACCAAAGGATACCATGCGACTAGACGAGACTATGCTGGTAAAACAGTTGCTGCCAGAAATCTGCCACTTCATCCACACTTACCGTGAAGGCAACCAGCATGCAGCCGAACTGCGCAATTCTGCCTCGGGGGTTCTTTTTTCTCTTAGCTGCAATAACTTTAACGCTGTGTTCAGCCGCATTTCCACCAGGTAGGTGTTTCGGTAGCTTGACTTAGCCACTGTATTAGAATGCCTACTAAATATTGCTGTCTAGAACATCTGTCGTGAACTTCAGTCTTTCATTTTTGAGAAATGTTAATAACTGTTTAAATGATATTTAGCAGGATAGTTCTTAAATGAAACCCATCTGTTTTTCAAAATTTTACTGAAGTTTCAGGTTAGAAAAGGTACCTGTTTCATACCCATTCTGGGTTACTGTCAGCATATTTTCTGTGAGCTGCATTTATTGTGCTTTTTTCTATCTCCTTTTGTAAATCCAAGTTAAATGCTATTTTAGAGTGAAACTAATCATAACCCAGAGAAGCGTATTGTTGTAGCCTGAAGTTGAATAATCTCTTGTGGATGCAAGGTGTTTTGGAGAAAAAAGGATGCTGAAGGTTATGACTTATATCCATATATTTATGAATTTAGAACGCAAAATTTCAGATTGTTTGCAACTTCTGTTGGAGCCCTAAAACTCTTTTCCTTCCCATTTCTTCCTGCTTGAAGGTTATTACGTTAAGCCTGTCTTATGCCGAGGGGGGAACAAACCAGCTGGACTCGAGCATTGTTTGTTAGTTGTTGGAAAAGACCCATTTGTCTTCTGACTGACTTGGGCTTCACACCACATTTACTGTAAAAATAACTTTAAAACTTTTATACTTTTCTAAGTAAGGAGAGAGACAGTCCAACATTTCCGTCTATTCTTTGCTCTTTTTGCCATGTTCCAGGTCTTTCTGATGCTTCAGCATTTGACAGTCCATTGAAGTTGTGTATTGAGCTTTTTATTACTGAATTGCTTTGATGTTTTTTGAAAGTTGCTTGAAGCAGCTTAGCTCTTATCACACATTGTTACAGCTAGCAACATCCTTGATGTATTAGGAGTGGATTTTGCACACCCTTCTATGGTTGAATAGCAATGAATATGCCAATTGAATTGAAAAAAAGATGTATATGCTCCTTATAATGTAAACAAAAATGAATTCATTTTTTTGGAAAATATTTGCATTTTAGGAATCAAACTAAAATTATTTGAAATTTTAAGTATTTTCAAAACTTTTAAAGAACCCTTAATAACTTCAGTAACTGTTTCAAGAACATAGACTTGGCAGCTAGCATGGAGGATGTGGTTTTACTCAATAGGTTGATTATGTTCTGTTGCTTATAGAAAAGGAAACGATTTCTTTTGCTCCTTTTATAGGAAGTATTTTTCAGATGAGATTTTTTGACAGTCTTTGAATTTAGTCCATGAATCTGTACTTATTCATACGTCCCTAGCATGGTTTAGTTCTCAAGTGCCAACACCCTTCTTACCATGGGTTTGAGCTGGAGTGTAGTGCTTTTCCCTGACCTGCTTTTCTCTTCAAGATGGCTTGTACAGAAATAGTTAAATACTTGACCAATTGTTGCTGATCTCCACAGGGGTCAGCTTGCCGACAGTTAACATTGCTGATCTTTTGACCTGTGCTTCCTGTTTAGGCATATTTCTAGGCCTTGTACAGCAGCTGGGGGATTTTTGGCACGAAAAGCACAGCAGTGGGGACCTTCCCATTCCCAGCGTGGGCTGTTAAACTTCCCTGGCGTTGAAGAAATGAAGAGCTGCTTTTGTGTGTAGTACTAGAAATCGCATTCCATGTCAAAAACACATCTGTAGCTTTGGAACAAGACACGGCAATCTTTAGTTTTGTGAGAACATATGATTTAGTTATTAGTGGGTTAGTATCTGATGAGAAGTTTAGTAAATCATCGAATACAAAAGTATGAAATGGCGCCATTGGATTTAGAATGGTATGATTAAACTTCATCCCTTTCCTTAGGCCAAAAAAACATGGACTTTTTTCATCTTAAAATACGGTTGGAGCTTACTTCAGTGCCATTAATTGTCATTAGTCATTGCTTTGCTCTAGAGAAGTTAGCTGGGACAAAACTTGCCACTACGGAGCGGTAGTCTAAAGGTGTCATGTCTCCGTGATTGTAATATTTAGATGAAAAAATGGCAAGATTATAGCTACATTATGGGAGATAACAGAAAGATTTAGACAAAACTTGGGTGTAAACAGACTGTCACCAGATGGTATGGGTGTCTTGTGAGACTTATCACTGGTATTTCTAGGTCTGTTCTCAGTATGGCTGAGAACAAGACTTTAATATTAGCTCTTAATCATGCGAAATGTGTCTTTCGTTTCTAAACATGAAAAAAATTTATAAGAGGGCATCATCATATAATATTCTTCTGCTATTCAACAGTATATAAAATCACAGGTGTGAGTTTATACCTACCTGACATCATCTGGTTGAGAAGTTAATTTATTTTGTATATTTTAGATTGCAGGAACTGACTGTTTGTTCAGAAGATAATGCTGATGTTCATGATATTGAACTTTTACAGTACATCAGTGTGGATTGTTCAAAACTAAAACGACTTTTGCAAGGTATGATGTGAACGTGTTGTGGTTTTTTTTGGAAATATATCTGTATATGACTAGTTGGAGATGATACAACAGCATTGATGCATGTATCTTTTTATTGCTGTGTTTTACTCCAAATATTCATATATATTTTTACTGAAACATTAAAAAATATTGGGGTAGCATGAAGTCATTGGTTTAAATGCAGAATGTTTTACCTTTACAGAGACTGTATTCAAGTTTAAAGCCCTGAAGAAAGTAGCTCAGTTAGCTGTTATCAACAGTCTTGAAAAGGCAAGTATTATAATATTTTGTTTCATTGCTACATTGCAGACTTTCTCTAGTTTACAAATATTTGCAATTCAGTAATTTACTGTAAAATATGCATTTGTGCATCAGTTCAATGCATATGTTCTGCAAGAAATGTTGAGTTCTTAGAAGTAAGAGTAAAATCTCTCCATTTAAATACATAATTCAAAAATAAAAATATTTTTAAGCTCTGGAATGTAAAGATGTTTTTTGTTACCTGCAGGCATTTTGGAACTGGGTGGAAAACTATCCTGATGAATTCACAAAGCTGTATCAAACACCACAGACTGATATGGCTGGTAAGGCATAACAAATGATGTGGTGTTCAAAAGTTGGTTTTATTTTTTTCCTGTTAAGTCCTAAGGGTTTGGGGGGATGTGGGGGGGTGTTCTTTTGTTGTTGTTTTGTTTTTTCCCCCCAAGACATCCCCACATTCGTTTTTGTCCCCTCTTTTCTTCTTATGAAGTCTGCATGTTAGAAACTAATTCCTGTCAATATTTTCAGGGCAGGCAGGGATGTATGGCTGTCTGATTTCTCTCTTGATGCAACTTTTAAATAGATTCGTTTGGTGGTTCACAACACAAGGAAATATAACCCGAAAGCTGCAAATTCTTTAAATATTTTTCATCTAGGTACAGGAAAAACAACAACAACACACAAACCTTGATTAAAGAACAGTAGCTGTATTTGTCTCTAGTCAAAAAGGGATGAAAATTTATATTTTCAGATAAACCATGGCTCTACATGGTTTGAGCCCATTTATCTCAGGTAGCATATTACTAATATGCAAAATGGATATTTTTTTTCCGTGTAGGTGGAGCTATCACTCTGCTCTTTTATACCTATTATCTGCCTTTTCATAATTATAATTGGTGTTGAACTTGGGTTTATATTTTATGCAGATTGTGCAGAGAAGTTGTTTGACTTAGTGGATGGCTTTGCAGAAAGCACAAAACGTAAAGCAGCAGTTTGGCCACTGCAAATCATACTCCTGGTCCTGTGCCCAGAGATAATCCAAGATATAGCAAAGGATGTGGTAGAGGAAACTAAAATGAACAAGGTAAGAGAAGAAAAATAACTTAATTCTGATTTCTAAAGCGTGCTTGTCCTTGCTTATTCTGTATTTCAGATGTATTTTACTATGGTTTTTATGTATAAAGCAGATTAGAATTCCATACATAAATTTCTGCACCCTTTTTAAGTTCTCACCTAGCATATGTTCTTCCACTGTCAATAATTCATGCAAATAGTATGTCCTGAACAATATTATTCTTCACTTGGATGTCTCCCTGGAGATTTGAATCCGAGTGTTGATTGCCTTGCTTCCACCAGTAGCAAGCTTAGCATAACTTCTAACTGGTATGCATGTATTGTACCATTCCAGGTTTCTGCAGTGTGTTTACTGTGTTCTGTAATTGCAGTACCTGTAGCAGATGGAGAATTTGATGTGGCTGCAAACACTGTGATTGCGAGTTGTATTCTGATTGCCCTAGAATTATCCAAAATGAATGTCTTTATTAAACATAATGTTTCTCCAAAATGCTGCATAAAGTTACTTTTCGCAACCCCAGTATCCATGACTTCTGATCAGGAAACACAGTGATGTTAGTTTTAATACTGAAGTTTCTAAAAACCCTGACCACACATTACCAAAGCTCTGGCTATAACTATTCCCAATTTTAATTCTGCAGAAACTCTTCCTGGACAATCTCAGGAAAGCACTTGCAGGCCACAGTGGGAGCAGACAGCTGACTGAAAGTGCTGCTATTGCTTGTGTTAAACTTTGCAAAGCATCTACCTACATCAACTGGGAAGATAATTCTGTCATTTTCCTACTAGTGCAGTCCATGGTTGTAGATCTTAAGGTAAAAAATATGTTTCCTAATTGCAATGAAGAAATTTGAATTTTTAAATGCTGAAATTAGCTTCAAACTTCTTAATCAAATACCATAGTGTTTTTCAGATGAATGTTTTCCTTTTTTTCCTTAAATAAAATAAAGAAATGAGTTAAAGAGCAAAGGAGGAGTAGTCTTCCATTTCTTTGATGGATTTTCTTTGGTCTCCATTAGGCCTCCTAAAACTTTAATTTGTTTGAGATGCTGAACTTTAAAATACAAACTTTTATTTAAAAAAATGCTTAGAAGTAGTGATTGGTTTGTTTAGTTAGTATTAACAAGAATGGCAATTGAATATTTGAGTCTTAAGTAGTAGATATTGGTAGATGCAATTTGAAGAAAGTGTAATTTTTAAAGCAGCCTTTTTTCCCCCCAGTATGATTTATTGAAAGTAGACAGGAATAATCTCGGTGTCTTTTTTTATATATATAGAATTTGCTGTTTAATCCAAGTAAACCTTTTTCAAGAGGCAATCAGAACGCAGACATAGACCTTATGATTGACTGCTTAGTCTCATGCTTCCGCATAAACCCTCATAATAACCAACACTTTAAGGTGAGAACACAACTTACTGGTAAGTCGTTCTCAACATACTGTTGATGACCTGTCTATTATCAAATATATGCAAACAACAGCTGGAAGTTTGTAAATAATTTCAACTGTATAAGTATCCCTTATTGACGATTCCCTTCATGTTTTCATAATTTTTTTCTTAGCTGGTTAGAGTTTCTCATTGTCATGTCTAGATTTGACAGTTTTGTCAATTTAATAAAAAGGCTCCAGTATGATTCTCATTGTGATGTGAAAGATGGCAGAGAAAAATATGTTCCTAAGTGGCTTTTATGTATTATTTTTATTGTAGATCTGCTTGGCACAGAATTCCCCATCAACATTTCATTATGTACTGGTAAATTCACTCCACCGAATAATCACAAATGTAAGTTCTGAAAGTATTTAATTGGCCTATCTCTCTCTGGCTTCTCTTCGGATCCACATGTACTTACTAAATAAAATCTAAATACTAGACCAAATCTTGTTGCCTGTATCTATGCCTCAGAGTTGCTTGTTAATACACAAGCACATGCAAATCTTAGTTGGCACTATCCACCAATTGGATTCCCAGTTTGAGAGCTTTTCCTGATCAGGATGAAAATAGAATCAGTCAGTGTTAAGCAACTAGCCTTACTTAATTTACGTAATATTTTCTATTTCATTTATCCCCCAGCATGGTAATGAGAACTCTATTTAAAAAAAATTAGACATTTTGACAAATAGGGAAGAACATGCTACTGTAGATGTGGTGGTGTATCTAGAGAAGTAATGAAGTTGTTTAAAGTTATATTGCTTTGGTATTTGTACACTTTCAAAACAGGCACTATGCTTTACTCATGTTTAATGTGTTGAATAATACTATTTTTCAGATATTATCAAGCACTTAAAAGACTAATTTTCTATTTTGTTTAGTGTATCAGAATGATTTGAGCTCACATTAAGTGTTTGAAGTATTACTAGCTGTCTGTATCCTGAAGCCTACTGTGGTTTCCTGTATCCGTGGTTTCAGAGTTTGTGTTTGTTCAGAAGGAGAAGACATATAGTAAGCAGCTGACTTGGAAGCATTGCTTCTGTTATACTTCATTTAAACATTGACAGCTTTATCTCTACAATGAAAAAATAACACTTGTAATACTGTGTAAGATACTCATGTAAAGTTCCGTTATATTACAGCTTTATAACTTTGATATCTAAGCTAAATCATAATGTAACTCTCATGTTACCAGTTTATCTTTTGAGCATTTCTGTGTTTTCATTCTAGTCTGCGTTGGACTGGTGGCCCAAGATCGATGCCGTGTACTGCCATTCCATGGAGCTTCGCAGCATGTTCAGTGAGACTCTTCATAAAGCTATTCAAGGCTGTGGGGCACATCCAGCAATTCGCATGACTCCGGTAAAGACTTGTAAAGAAGTTGTTAAAACACAAGCCTCTTGTTTTTCCTTTGTCTCCATTCCATTACAGCTTTTTTATTCATTAACTTTAGACTGGAAACTAGAGGGAGAAAGAACATTGCAATCCAAAAAGCAACAGAGAGCCAGCCATACATGTTCTGTAAACCTTTCAGATTTTGGTGCATTGACTAACTGTTCCTAGTCAGTTAATGATGTATGTTTCTCAGTTTTTTTTCATGCTGCTTTTAAACTGGCAGTATAGCAGTATTTCTTCTGTAACTGTCCTGTGGCTAACTGTTCTTTTTAAGCTTTCTTGCTGTGTGAATAGCTAGGTAATATGTCCATTTTTATTTAATCTGAGAAACAAAAGCATTCTGTATGTGAGCATAATTTCTGAAAACTGCAATGCTTTTACCATGATTGGCATGAATATTTCTTCATTTGTCTAGCTTAATTTCCTTTGAGCAAGTTGACTGTTTGGTCTTGGTGACAGCACCAAAGTGATCTAGACTTTTCAAGCATTATGAAATAAAGCCAGTATTCCTGGTCACCTTAGGAGAAAAAAAAAAAAAAGAGGAAATTCAAATTTGTAGTTCATCCAGATTTTTTTAGTAAGTTCATATGCAGCTGCATTGCCTTTCTTCTGAACTTTCCGTGTAGGACTTCAGATGTGTCAAGTTAGCTCATTGGTTTTCTGAATTGTTTCAAAGTGCGTTTGTAGTCCCAAAGTGTTGGATGTTTGGTTTGGAAGAAGGCCTAAAATGTTGCATGAAAATATTCCTATTGGGCTTCTCATACAAAAGCAGATGATCAAAATACTTTCAGTTGAAAGCTACAACTTGTTTAACTTGCTTTATATGTGTGTGTGTGTATATATATATTTATATATACATATCTATATTCATCTGTAGAGAAAATAGCAGGGATGTTGTAATGGCAACTCTGACATTGACTGGTGGTGCTTTGTCTTCTGCTTCTTATTTTCTGTTCTTATTGGCTGCTGTCGCTCTCATGGTCAGATGCCAACCAGTCACTGTTTTGCATGGCAGTGGGCCTCTGTTGCTGTAAGTATCACCCATCGTAACTACCGCAGAAAAGCCTTTCATTGCTCTGACTTTTCTGTGCATAGTTACCACTGCAGTCACATCACTTCATCTCGGGCACAAAAGGTAGCGTGCTTTACGTGAGAGCGCAGGACTGGAGAAGACGTCTTCACTGCTGGTCCGGCAGTTGCAACACCATCCCTTACACAAAAATCTGTTGAGCTCCTTGGTAGAAGTAAAGGCTTTTTGTTGGGTGTGTTCTTTTCTTTCTAACCCCTGCTTTTTCATCACGATGCTCTTCCAGAATCTCCCTGCTCTGGTGTTTAGAACTGTTTTCTAATTTCCAGCCTAAACTTATTTGCGCCTAAGTTATCCCCACGTGTTTTTGTTCCAGTGTTGTCTGTTAGGTTCAAACTGGTGTTTATCCCATTGACGTCTGTGCAGAGAGTAGCCTTGTCCCTCTCTTTGTTTTCTGATAATCTTTAGTTTTGACCGTGTGAAGTAAATAAATAGCTTCACAGAAACTAATCAGCTTCTTTTGGCATGTGCCTCTTCTCAGAATTCACTTAGCTGTACCAAATTAAGATTTTTCACAGAATGAGTTACCACTACCACCATAGTATCAGTTTCTTGATCAGATACTTTTTGTGGTAAATTTTATTCTGTTTTCATACTAGCTGTTCAGCAAAATAGCAAGAACTTCTAGCATTTCTTGTAGAATTAAATTCTATGGTATCATGTATATACTTCAGTTATCTTGAGGATGATTTCAAGCTAGTTTAATTTTTTTGCTGAAAATTTATAAATTTAATGAAAATGAAAAACAAGTTCATGTTATTGTTTAATTGAGATTTTATCAAATAAGAAGTTAGAATAAATAATTTTAAAAGCTGAATTTCTGAAGCGTTGTATTCTGTCTTGTGTTGAATATCCACAACATTTTTTTTTTTCACGTTACTGTCTCTTAACTATTTTGGTAAGAGTAAGCAAAAATACTAATGTAATCCCTGGTGACATGAGTTTAAAATTCATGAAAATATAAATTCTGCAAATATATTGGAGAGAGATAAGAATCTTTTATGTTTGGGCGTTCTGAGGACCAATTAATGCAAGTTCACATTTTTATATATATACATGTATTTTGTGTGCATATATATATATTTTATATTTTCATACTTATTTATAGTATACATATAGTCTTTCACACACTTTAGCATGTGTCCAGATTATTTTTCTTAAGATGAAGGTGCTGCAGTCAATTGCCATACAACAGGGTGGTTCACTTTGGGGGTACTGTGCACACTGTAGTATTGAGGCATAATCTTGATTGTGGAAAATCCTTCTAACCAGTAGCATCCATATACACTTATTTCACGGCTAACACTCTGTATGACTATTAGTTATATGTATCGGTCATACTGTTAACTGGATTGTGTTGTGTGAACAGCAGTGGTAGAACACAGTACGGTTCATAATGGAGTCAAATCAGAATACCTTATATGAATTCTCAGTACATACCTTAAAACATCTTCCATTTCAGATGAGGAGGTTGAATGGTCCAGAAACAGTTTACTGATTTTTTTCAAATGGAGCTAACTTTTTTATTTAAAAGATGCATTGTGTACCTTGTGAAAACTAAAAGGTATATTTTTCAGAGGTTGTACAGATGAAAATGCTATCATCTAGACTGATTATGACAGGAAAATAGAAAATGATTTGCCTTTGAAAAAAAAAAAAATCCTTACCCTCTCATGTAATCAAGCTTACTTGGGATCCTTGGTTTGTCTTTCCTTGACCAGAGGAAATCCTCTAAATTCTTATTAGTCCTTCTATCCATTTTTTTTTGTACAGTTTGTCTTACACAAAATCTTTTCTTATATCCGTCTGCAGATCACTAAAATATTTCTTAAGTTTAAAGATATAATAGTGATAGTGTATGCATATTTAATAGGGTATTTTTAGGTAGAAGGCTAGGCAACTATACTGGAGTGAATTGAATATAATTTATAACTTTTTCATGAGTTATAGATAGTACAACCAATTTGCTTCATAAGATGTTTAATTATAACTGCTCCATAGAGTACCTTACTGACAGTGACTGTGCTTTTCCTCCTGTCAGAGTCTTACATTTAAAGAGAAGATGACAAGCCTTAAATTTAAAGAAAAACCTACTGACTTGGAAACCAGAAGCTACAAGTTCTTGCTATTATCCTTGGTAAAATTGATCCATGCTGATCCAAAGCTTTTGCTGTGTGTAAGTATGTTATATTATTCATTCTATCCCAGACAAAATCATGACAAAACAGTAAAATTTACTTTTGAGGCTTCTAAATGAATAAAGATTAAAAACATAAACCTGACATCTAGGATACCTGTCAAAGCAAAAAGACAGCAACAAAAAGAACCTGAGCAATCACAATGAAAGGGACCATAAAGCTCTGTAACTCTGAAGGGAGAAAAAAGGAAAGGAGAAAAAAACAAAAAGAAAACTAAAATCAGGCCAAAAAAAAAAAAAGAAAAGCCATCGTTTCAGTGACTAGAAAGATATTTTCTGAGATCATTGCTAGTTTCTGTTAGTATTGTCTATGGTGCTGAGTAAAATAATTTAACAAGTCTAATGTTTAACAGTGTTTTCTTGTGAATTCATGCCAGAATGAATATTCCATTCTTTTCAAATATTACCTTGTGGCTTTGCAAATCTTGTGTATGAACTCCGTGAAGCTGCAGAAGTAAACTAAGTGTCGATAAAATCTGATAATGTCTACAGTTGGAGAACATGTGTT
Source organism: Anser cygnoides (assembly GCF_040182565.1). Lineage (NCBI taxonomy): Eukaryota > Metazoa > Chordata > Aves > Anseriformes > Anatidae > Anser > Anser cygnoides. The sequence goes on along the minus strand of NC_089890.1, from coordinate 11,982,059 downwards.
ATGCAGTGTTGCCAAAATTAGGGTACTACAAGCATCTAATCAGTGTGCTAAATATTTTCCTTTTGTCTGGTCTGTTTATTTTTTAGTTTTAAAATATTTCTATTGTATCAAAGATATAATATGCAAGAGTATCATGGCTTTAAAAAGAAATGAGGTACTCTGTTAAAATCCACTTATTGTAATTATAAAACTGTTGCTTAGCAGTTGGTTACATGGTCAGTCATTGAAAAGTTTTACTTCTCAAAGGCGCTTTCCTTTTTGCTATTTAGAATCCAAGGAAGCAAGGGCCTGAGACACAAGGTAGTACTGCTGAATTAATTACAGGCCTTGTACAACTTGTTCCACAGTCCAGCATGCCAGATATAGCACAAGAAGCCATGGAGGTAAGGGATAATGTTCTGTATGCCAAGCAGTTTGTTTAAACTAGGAAACTATTTGAAATAACTACTTCAGTATTGTTGGAGAACAATTTATTTTTTATTGCCATTTTGACAGTATTCGAACAACGCCTTTGCAGCAAAACACTTACAAACTTTGTGTTGTGTTTTTTTTTCAGAATTTGTTAGAAAAAATAGTCAAGATTTCCATATTTGTCTTTTAACTTGTATTTTCTCTAGTGTCATTGCATTTCTTTGCCTCCATATCAGACAGCCCCATGTAGTAGGGGACTTCAGATTAGATGTTTTGTTTGCCATAGTTGGTTGGGGTAATTAAGGGTAAATGACTTCTCATCAATGATTATGTTTGTTTTGAGTCTTTGACCAGTTGAATTTTTGAGATACACATTTCTTCTAAAAATTGTCTTCAATTTATAAGTAGTTGATTTTTGAGGTCTTTTAGTTAATCAGACTAAATCAAAAGCAAAAATTAAAGTTTTGGCCTTAGTTCACTAGTAAGCCCTAGAATATGGTCAGAAGCTATTCTTACCCAGGTTTTCTGTTGTGAAGGGAATAATTACAAAGAGGAAAGTATTTACTTGTCCTTGGCAAAAAGCTTGAACTACAGAAATTTTGTTGTTGCCACCAGAAGTTTATGTCTGTAAGATGTGTTGCATTAATATTTTTGCAGTTTGGATCATTCAGTAAATATTGAAGTCAAAGCCTATCTTTTAAAAAGGTTATGTTTCTAGCATGGGTTTGTATGGAAATACAAGGTAAATCTAATTGGGAATAAAATAAAATACCTTTCACATGGACTAACAGCAAACTGGTGTTCTGCTATATAAAATGCTTTTTATATCTTTTATTTTTTTAAGCAATGTAATTGACTTGTGATTACACCTATTTCTCTGCCTATTCTTAAGTGACTTGTCAATTTCTGCCTTTAAGTGAGATGCTCTTCTGTTTTGAACATAGGCCTTGCTAGTTCTTCACCAGTTAGACAGCATTGATTTGTGGAATCCTGATGCACCTATAGAAACATTCTGGGAAATTAGGTAAGTTCACTCCTGTAAATTAGAGCAATAGCTGTTTTGATTTGTCTTCTCTTTTGCAATAGCTGTGAATGTTTTGAGAAAGCTGTACAACATTGGCTTGAATCTGCAGTCAAAATGATTTGTTTTCTGATGACAAAGTAGTATTTTCCTTATATTACTTCCATTAAAAAAAAAAATAAATGTTTTGCTGGCTTTCTTAAAGACTCACTTCAATCTGTTGTTAAGGTATAGCAACAATTACTCATTTAAAAGGTTAAAGACTTGCCCTGGATTCAAGTGTTTATTGTTTGAATTCTGTTTTATCCTCTGTGGGCTGAGGGAGGGTAATGCAAAGCAATTCTAGCAGTGTGGATTTGCTGATCTTGACTCTGAAGCCCTCACCTAAGGAAGGTAGTAGTTTGCCATGACCTGTGGTCTCCATTTGTCTTTGTTATGTATCTAAGGAATTTTTATTGGTTAAAGTCATCTTGCTTATTATAACATCACAGCAGCTGTTGCAGTTGATTTCTTGGAGAATATTTAAAAAAAAAAGTTCCAAAATAATCAGTTACACAAAAAGCTGAACCAAAAAACTAGGTAACTCAGAATTCTAAGAATTGCATGAGCTAAACAATTTAAGAAAAATATTTGGTGATCTAATCTGATTTGGTACAGGTGTTTGTTTTAGAAGAAAGGGAATTAAAGTCTAGAAGGAACACTTTGACGAGCATCAACAAATTGGCCTGCGTGACTGCTAAATGTGGCTCAAGGGGCTTATTATTGGGTTAGTTTGGGGGCTGAGTCCTGCCTAGATGGGCAATAACTAAAACTCATTACTGTAATTTCTAGTAGTAGAAATGAGTTTGTGGTCTGTTCGGGCTGGGGGAAAAACCCATTAAAATTGACACTAATTTGGACCCTTTGGCAGTTTTAACAGAGAGTGTGAGGCCTGAATGGATATGAAGAAGGAACATCCCTAGATGTGTTCCTTCCAGAACAGAGTTGTGACACGTTATCAGAGCAGTGTAGGTAAACTTGTACTGCCACTGTCTGTGCTGTATCTGTTCTGTGGATAAATGGAGGACTTCTGAATCGACAGCCCTGGAGTCTGGACTTCTAACAAGTACCCAAATTGCTTAACTTCCTCTAGGGAACTATAGAGGCCAGTTGGGCGGTGGGAAGGGTCAGAGGGGTTTTGTCATTTAAAGTACACACCTATATTATATCTACTATACATTTTAAAAGAAGATGCTAGCTTATCTGTAGGATATTCATGCTCATTGTCTATTTCTATGTAAAAAGTAGTAATACCTTTATCAGACATTTTATTATTAGATGATAAAGCTAATGCTAAATTTCATTTTGCTGCAGTTCACAAATGCTTTTTTATATCTGCAAGAAACTAACCAGTCATCAGATGCTCAGCAGTACAGAAATCCTCAAATGGCTGCGAGAGATTCTCATCTGTAGGAATAAATTTCTTCTAAAAAATAAAGTAAGTAAACATTATCACCGATCTTTTGGGATCATTAAAATGAATTGGTCTCTGTTTTGTTACTGCTTTTATTTATAAGGTTTCTTTTATGATGGAAAGAGATTTAGTAGCTACTAAAGAACTAAAGTAGTTCTTTACACTTAATTGCATTTAAATTATAGTTATGTTTATGTTGGTATATATTCTGTGGAGTAAAAACCAAGAAGCCCATTGGGATTTTGGGAGGCCCCAAGGAAGGAAGAAAAAGGCATGATGGTGTGCTTATATCGAGGTGATATGTTTTGAAGATGACTCTCAAAATAGTTTACTTTCTTAAGGGGAAATGTCATTCTAAGATACCATTAATATGGGTAAATTTATAAAGCCCTCTGAGAGCACCTATGTGAAAGCTGCTGTGTAAATGTTGACGAGCTTTTTACTTTAGTGACAACAGTTCCTGAACTGCATTGTTTTAAAAGATAAGGTGATTAATTATTTTTCTTTCCTCTCTTTACAGCAATCAGACAGGAGTTCCTGTCACTTTCTCTTCCTTTATGATGTCTCTGGAGGTGGAACTAGTCAAATGTCTCTTGACCATGAGGAGATGAAAAGCTGTACTCCGGGAGCCACCCTCAGGAGAGGGAAAGGGAATTCTTCCATAGTAAGTAATATAGGATAATAATAATTATTAACATTTAGGGATAAAAAATTATGTGCAAGTAGAAATTAAATCACTGAGTGTAATTTTTAAAAATATAATTTATTATTTCTGAGGAGGAAAAGGCATACTACTATGTGCTACTGTTCTCTTTCTGGTCAATAATCGGCTGTAACATGCATAAGTTTTGAATCTAATACGCTGGTTAGTAATGAGTTTCAGAAAGTTGCACTTACTTTTTTCACATTAAAAAGTTGGTGAATCCTTTTTTCTTAGGATCACATACAGCATCTCTTCATATTTGTCAGTTGCTAATAAATCTGAAATCTCACTTTTCAATGTATTGCATCCAGTCTGAATAAACTGTGAAAGATCATAAAGTCAACCATTTCAGTAAAGTATACCCTTTGACAGACAAGTCTAGTGTTTAGCTGCGGGGAAAAGTGAAGAGGGTATTTAGAACATCTTTTTATGAGCCAAAAACTTCATTCTCTTTTTTAACATACAGTTTTTTGTTGTCAATAAGACTTTGCTAAGTATGTGGTTATCTTTGTGGAAGGAGCAGTTTCTTGCCACTGTGTTTGTGCAACAGCATATACAGTAGAGTTCAGATGTTGGTTAGGATTGTTTATTTCTACTAGAATGAAAGCAGGTATGAAAAACAATTTGGATTAAGAAAATTGCCATATTCCTAAGCAATATTACCGAATTTGGAATTCTGTGTTTCCCAAGGAAAGTACAGCAGGATGCAGTGGAACACCTATTTGTCGCAAAGCCCAAACAAAATTGGAAGTCGCTTTATACATGTTTTTGTGGAGCCCGGATATTGAGGCAGTCCTTGTGGCAATGTCCTGTTTCCGTCACCTGTGTGAAGAAGCAGATATCAGATGTGGAGTAGATGAAGTTTCAGTTCATAATTTTTTGCCAAACTACAACACTTTCATGGAGTTTGCATCTGTTAGCAATATGATGTCAACAGGTAAGAATGATGAGTCTTGGAAAATGCCTTTCTACCTGTACAATAAGACTTGTTTGGATTTGAGTTCTTTAAACAAGTTTGTATTCTTGATTTGGTTGTAACTCCTGCTTTCACTGAAATATCTTAGCCATTGAAACTGATGGAAAGAGTAGGGAATTTGGGTAACTGTTCATGAGGATTTAAAAGTGTAACAAGGAGAATCTTTCTAAACACTTTAAGGGATATGTTCCTCTTTAATAATTACTTTCAATTATCTCATATTTGATGTAGGTGGCTTTTCAAAAATTTGTTTGATAAATGTTCTGTGCTTGTTTGTAGGGAGAGCAGCTCTTCAGAAAAGAGTGATGGCATTATTAAGACGCATTGAACATCCAACTGCAGGCAACACAGAGGTAAGTTTTCTTCTAAATTTCTGTCCATTTCATATGTGTTTTTTTTCTTTCTTTTTTTTTTTTTGAACGCAGAAAAGACTGTTGCTACAAGTAGTTTTGAATTTAAATCTTCATATATCTTATTTTAGGCCTGGGAGGATACACATGCAAAATGGGAACAAGCTACAAAACTAATCCTTAACTATCCAAAGACCAAAATGGAAGATGGGCAGGTGACTATGAATTTTTCCTTAGGTTTAACCCTGTAGACATTCAGAGTAACTATTTAAGCATATGTATTTTATGAAATTTCATTTTAATCTGGAAAATGAGTTGTATAGGAGGACTTAAGCTCCATGAAAATATTCCAGAAATTAAGTCCTCTGTGCTTACTGGTAAGAGAACAAGAGAAAATTTGACTTAAATTGCAGTAAGGGAGATAGCTGAATTTAATAATTGGAAAAAAAAAAATAATGAAAACTCCAGAATACTACTAGAGAAATAAAATCTCTTTCACTGGAAATTTTCTAAGAAAAAAAAAGCTGCTGACTATCATGACTTAAATACATTTTTCTCCTACTACATAACAGGGAGTCATCTAGGCAACCCCTTTCAGTCCCTTTTTAACTCTGTTTCTTCAAATTATATAAAAATAGCTCCTCTGGATCGATTTTCGTTCATACTGTAAGATGAAAACCTTAGTAAATTGTTGAGATGGAATTAAAATGGTGGGATATGTTATGACATACTTCTAAATTCTGATCTCTATCCATTATTTATGTTTAATTGAAAAGATTTCATCTTCAGTCATTCTTTTTCAGGTTACTGAAAGTCTTCATAAAACGATTGTTAAGAGACGAATGTCGCATGTTAGTGGGGGAGGTTCCATAGACTTGTCTGACACAGATTCTCTTCAGGAATGGATCAACATGACGGGGTTCCTATGTGCCCTTGGAGGAGTGTGCCTACAGCATCGTAGCAATGCAGGATTAGCAACCTACAGTCCACCTATGGGCCCAGTCAATGAGCGTAAGGGCTCCATGATATCTATGGTATCCACTGAGGGAAATGCAGAGACTCCTGTTAGCAAATTCATAGATCGATTATTGACTCTGATGGTCTGTAACCACGAGAAAGTGGGACTTCAAATACGGACTAATATTAAAGATCTGGTGGGTTTGGAGTTGAGTCCAGCACTTTATCCAATGCTGTTTAACAAACTGAAGAATACCATCAGCAAGTTTTTTGATTCTCAAGGACAGGTAAACTGTTGATATATTCCTTCACTTGTGTATTTTAAAAATTATCGGTCTTGTTTTTCACATAGGTAATTGAAATGGGTTATCTGTTCATGTTTTCTACAAAAAAAAAAACTGCAAACGTGATTGTATTTGAGAGCATGCGTCATACAATTATCATATTTGATTCCAGGCTATATTTAGCATAAAGTAATTAAAAACATTCTTGAATTCCTAGTAAACTCTCAGAGTACAGAACTTGTGAGAGTGTTCTCAGAATCTTTAAGGTTGGTAGTGTTGGCATATTTAATGTCGATATGTATTGGAATTCTTCTGACTAGGTGATTCTAGAAAAATATTTGTCTGTTAGATTTTCTGCAGTGTATTTGATGAAAACACACTTTTTTTTTTTTTGAGTTAACTGCAAACAGGAAGTTAACACTAGAAACTTTCTTCCCATAGGTTTTGTTAACTGAGACCAACACACAATTTGTAGAACAAACCATTGCTATAATGAAGAATTTGCTTGACAATCATACAGAAGGGAGCTCAGAACATCTTGGACAAGCTAGTATTGAGACAATGATGCTAAATCTGGTTAGGTGAGAAACCTGGTTAACCTTCTGTACAAAGTTACATGTTTATGGAGTGAAGTAGACGCTTCTAGTTTTATATCTTTTCTGCTTTCACCCATGGAGAAAGAAGTTGATCCCTGTTCTTACTGTTCTGACAACTTCAGTAGTCATAAAGATTACTTAAATGATAGCGTAAAGTAGACTTCCTTTCTTCAGAACCAACCATTCCATACCTCACCCCCTTTCCTGGAAGCATTTCTGCTTTCTTTTCTGTACAATAGTGTTAGTGTTTAGAAACCAGATGAAGGGCAGGTTTCTGTTCGGTTTTATGCCAATCGGAAACCTTTTTGACCTCAAGAAACTTGGTGCTGGTCTTCAGCTGATGTAAGGCTTGGTTTGCTCACTTGGAAAAAACATTAGCCCAAACACTTGCTAACCCACTATGCAAGTCAGTTATTGTCAGCCAATGTGTAGATTATGACACAGACCTGAAAAGATTTCAAATGTGTGGGCCTCGTTTTGTACAGCATGAAGTATTTACTTTTTGCTTTTTATCTTCAGGTATGTGCGTGTGCTTGGAAATTTGGTACATGCAATTCAAATAAAAACTAAGCTCTGTCAGTTAGTAGAAGTAATGATGGAGAGAAGAGATGACCTTTCGTTTTGCCAAGAAATGAAATTCAGGTAAGAAAGCAATTTAGACATAATAAAACATCTAGGGCAGTGTAGTGTGGACAAATATAATTTTGGTTACATGTTTAAAAAAAAAAAAAAAGAAAAAGAAAACTTATGATGGTATATTTATTTCTTTTACTTTGTCTTCAGGTTTAATAGTTTAGAATCTAGTATTGCATTATAATTTTATTTTGAATGTGGGGATACTGAACGTGTGTAAAAAAAATGATACAGAGTGGGGTATTACTTGGTACAATAAAATTCAGTTAATCTTCAGTATCTGGTGGTTCAAATATGAATTTGTAATAGTAAGTGGAAACAGTAGTAGGTGTGTTTGGGGATGTGGGTTATTATTTAGGGGAAAAAACAGAAAAACAAAGCTAGCAGTTTTACGTTTTTGTATCTATATTTAATTCACAGAAACAAAATGGTAGAATATTTGACAGACTGGGTTATGGGAACATCTAATCAAGCAACAGATGAGGATGTAAAATGCTTGACAAGGTAAGAAAGGATACTAATAAACTGCTTCTAAAGTTGCTAACAGTGTTCCAGATATCATTTGATATCCACAGATCAGTTGGATTATGTGGAATTTCTGTAGTGGTAGTAATTTTAAAAAAAAGACCAAAATTGAAACTTAATTTTTTTGTGAGCAGCAAGAAAATTGTATTTAATGGTTAGCTCTTGAGGGGTCTTTTAAAATGTACAGATTTTTATTTAAATCTTTTTAATGCTATTTCTGATTTAGTGTTAGAGTTGCTTGTTTTATTTCCTAGAACTATGTCTTCATATGATACATTATGAAGAATAAAATTGTCAAAGATTATAGTGTTGAATTCATACTTAAGTTTTTTTTAGTGAAAACATTGCTTTTTAGTAGTAGTCCTATAATAATGTGTTGCTTGAACCTGTACCACAGAATGTGATTGCTATTTTCCTGATGGACACAGTTTAAAGGTTAAAAAAGGTTTAAGAAACAGTTTAACAACTGATTCTTAAAAACTTAAAACTTTTTTTCAGAGATTTGGACCAAGCGAGTATGGAAGCAGTGGTGTCTCTTCTTGCTGGGCTTCCATTACAGCCTGAAGAAGGAGATGGTGTTGAGTTGATGGAAGCCAAATCTCAGTTATTTCTTAAGTAAACACTGACTTTTAACTATTTATACTATACAGCGTCTCAGAGTAGATGCACTTAGTAGATATGACTTTTACTACCAACTAAGTTTTTCTTCTAGCAGAAGTAGAGATTACCTCGTATAGATGCCATTTCATAAATCTCTGCCTAATAGGTTTATGGAAACATTTTCATTTAGAAAATAACTACTAAATTTGTCTTTGTTTCCCCTTAATACAGACGTATCCTTAGTTCGTGGGAGGGATTAGCTGGGTTTGAAATTGCATTTTCATCCATGAAATTTAAAATCTCTTTCAAGACAGCTGTTTGTAAAGGCACACCGGTGGAATTTGTTTGCTTTGTTTGTGGGACTTATATGTGAGTTTTTAGGGCAATGCCTCCTAGTTCTTACAACGTGTTCTTTGAAAGTTTAGACTGTGCTACAGGGAAGTTTTGGGGGGGGGGGGATGGGATTTTTTGGGAGGCTTATGGTCTATTTGCTTTTGTATGCAAATCTTTCCAGACTGTTGCCTTCACAGAATCTGTTTTAACTATCCAAGTCTATCTTTTTCTTTAGATACTTCACACTGTTTATGAACCTTCTAAATGACTGTAGTGAAGTTGAAGATGAAAGTGCACAAACTGGTGGCAGGAAACGTGGAATGTCTCGAAGACTAGCTTCGCTACGACACTGCACTGTTCTTGCTATGTCAAATTTACTCAATGCAAATGTGGATAGTGGGCTTATGCACTCCATAGGTAAAGTAATTGGATAAAGCTATGCATAAATGAATACATAATGAAGACATTGGTATTTGATTTATTTTTGCATTTTCCTTAGTAGTTATGTTTTTTTTTTGTTTTTTTTTTTTTTTGTTTTATCAGGCCTGGGCTATCATAAAGACCTCCAAACAAGAGCTACCTTTATGGAAGTCCTCACCAAAATTCTGCAGCAGGGAACAGAATTTGATACGTTAGCAGAAACAGTGCTAGCAGATCGGTTTGAGAGATTGGTGGAGTTGGTTACAATGATGGGCGATCAGGGGGAGCTCCCTATTGCTATGGCTTTAGCCAATGTGGTGCCTTGTTCTCAGTGGGTAAGTTAATTCATACATTTTATTTCCTAAGTGTTTTGAAAATAATAAGACTTAAAATAATTAGGTCAAACATTTTGGGGGTGTAAGAATAGCCTGCTAAAGAGAGATTAGACCTACCTTTCGTAATAACTAGCCTTTCTTAGTATATTCTCAGAAAGTATACTAAATCCAGCTGCAAGAGATCGTGATTATCAACAGTAGTTTTATATTAAATTTCAGTTAATGCCTGGGAGCAATTTTATATACAATTATTATAATAAATGCATTTGTTTTGGTTGATGTTATTTATTACAAATTGTGTGCTGTAATGCAGACGAACAGAACTGTATGTACTCCTCAGATTTAACAAGATGAATTGTTTTTTGTTACACAGCAGAATAAATGCTTATCTGTCTGGACTAACCATTTTGAATTTGCATGAGTGGTTGTCATGAGAGATTTTTAGGCAAACAGTAGCATAGGGAAAATTTAAAACAAGATTGTGCATGCAAGATTCCATAGCAAATTTAAAGCATTAGTACAGTCTTTGACTCACTGCTCAGATGACCATTTCCTGCTTCTTTTAAGGATGAGCTAGCTCGTGTCCTGGTCACACTCTTTGATTCCCGTCACTTGCTCTACCAGCTACTTTGGAATATGTTTTCAAAGGAAGTTGAACTAGCAGATTCCATGCAGACGCTCTTTCGAGGAAATAGCTTAGCTAGTAAAATAATGACTTTCTGTTTTAAGGTATGTTACCTAACATTTCTCTCTGCTACATAACAGATCAGTAACACAAAAAGTTTAGTAATATAAAAATACAAAGCTATGAGTCTATGGTGTTAAGCACTGGAGTAAATGAATCAGATGAAAATAGTGATGAGTTTCCTTTGGGACTTAGTTAAAGTTACTCTTAGCTCTCACATGCATTTCTTAAAAGCAGAACTCCCTAAACTTTCAGTGTTTGAAATAATACTTGTAGATCTCTTATGTTCAGGCCCACCTGAAAAATACAAATCCTTCTGGAACTAACCTTTTGCCAAGACTTCCTGAGTCAACCAGTTAGGCTCAAGTTTGCAGTTAGTCCTCTTGAAAGTTTCCAAGGCAATAAATGTTTCATCTTGATTAGTCTGTGTATTCAGTATTGTGAAGAAAACTGATTGCAGTAAAAAAAAAAAATGTTTGCAAGATTTGTACATTTAAACAGACAAATATTAGATATTTAGAAAGCGTTACTTGATAAAAACAGCTAAATATATTTACAGATTTATATTACTTCGAAGTCTTGTCCTAAATAATCTTCAATCATAATAAGTCTTTTTAAACTTATGACTACCTTAGTTACATGAGTGATTTGGGGTGTAGTACCAGCTTGAAGACGGTTTCTAATGGTCTTCTATTTAAAGAGGAGAAGACAAATTCCAAGGTCTTTCACTTCAGTTTAAAATGTTGTGTAGTGCTGTACAAACGGAGCTGGGTTGTTGAGTCAGTGGGCTCTAAGAAGGATTTCCATCTGGTTATTATGGTTATTAAGTTGACCTATCATTTTCTCTAGATTGAAAATTAAATAAAATACTGGTAGCAGTTGATCACAGTTGTGTTTCAGAAGTGAGTCTTCCAGAATACCAGCTTTACAGAAATCTGGTTTATGCCAAAACAAATCAAGTGTTTTCAGGCTCTCATAACGTACAGAATTTTGGAGTGTTCCTGTGGGTTGCTCTGTTAATCTGGCCACATATTCTGATTTTCTTTTTTCAATAGGTATATGGTGCTACATATTTGCAGAAGCTTCTGGAACCTTTATTAAGGACTGTGATCACGTCCTCCGAATGGCAGCATGTTAGCTTTGAGGTGGATCCTACAAGGTTTGAGATTCAAGGCAGGGGGGAACAAAAGTATTTATAGACTTGTCTCCCAGTCATTGTGATTTCCTTTTCCTTGTTGTAAATATTTTTCTCATACTTTCATACCTTTCTGCTCCTCACTTCACCAGACACATTCATTGTATCTACCAACAGTCCTTATACCCAGGGAGAATTGTACAGAGCTGTCCAACACATTGAGATGAGTTCTGCTGCATGTCCTCTAAGCCCTGAGAGAGTAAGGAAGACAGAGAGTCCTTACAGAACCTCTTCTCCTACTTGCTACTGCATACTTCTTGTAGGCTACTAATGTGGGCGTTTTCCACTAGTACCAGAAGGCATCTGCTTTAGGTCGTTGGATTAGTTACAGAAGCAAGTTGGAATGCATGCATATTGTAATTTTTTTTTTGCTTTAATTTCTCATATCACTTCAAGACTTGGATTTAGTAGCTGTTCTGTTGTTTTGAATTTTCTTTAACTCTTGAAAAATTTTCAGAATTCTTCTTTTAAGTAGTTTGCCAAAAGATAGGCTTTATTTTTAATAGTTTAGCTGTCAAACAACTGTGTCTATCTCAGAAATTCCTTTCACAGAAACCATCATCAAACTGATAATGCAGGCCTCTTGGAATTATGAACGCTTGTCTTATTGTGGAATGATGGGAGAGAATCCAACTTACAGCTATCTGTTTATTACTAAGTTTTGAATGACCTTGTATTTGTCACTTACGTAATTTAAAATATTGATGGAATCTTTTGTGTGAAAGATTGTAAATATTTCTGTAAGATTTTTATTTACCCTGTGGGATATGGTTACTACTGAAAATATAAGCATAGTCAGTGGGATTTGATTGCTGGTTATACATTTATGGGTCTCTTTCAGATTGGAGCCTACAGAAAGCCTTGAAGAGAACCAGCGGAGTCTCTTGCAAATGACAGAAAAATTTTTTCATGCAATCATTAATTCTTCTTCAGAGTTCCCACCACAACTTCGCAGTGTGTGCCATTGTTTGTACCAGGTATGCCTGCAATGGTTGCCTGCCCCTAAACTTGGGAGTTTGTTTTTACAATTCTAGCAGTTTGCATCTTGGTCTAGTAAAGGGTGCATAGTGGGCATTTCTTAAAGAATGTTGTCAAGAGGTTTGTTTAAGAACAGGGATCTAAGCTGAAGGACTAAATGGTGTTTTAGGCCTTGGGTTGGCAGTTAGGAGGTGACTAAAATGTTATTTTTTTAAGGAATTGAATCATAGCTAAGAACTCAGACCTAATCATCTCAGTGGGAAACTATAGATTAACTATGGAGGTAATGGTTATACTTGCTTTCAACAGTTTATCACACAGGCCCTCTATAGGGAAGGCAGCGAAAAGAAAAAAAAAACAACAAAAAACTGTTGGGTTGGCAGAATGCAAAACCGTGTTTTGAATACAGAAGCATTATACTTGTTTGTTTTATTTCTGCTTTAATTGGTCCTATATAAAGTTAACTTATTAACTTTATACCTCTAGTAAACATCAATTTTATGAACAAAATAGCTACTTGTGCAGTTACTGATTTTACGTAGTTGTTTTCTGCATGAAAATCGAGACAATTCCTTCACGCGTATTTATTTCTGCAGTAATTTTTTCCAAAAATTGTCTCTGAAATCTATTATTCACATCACTGCACCAGCAATATTATTCGGTCTTCCAGTACAGGTGGACACAGTCTTACACTTTACGTCTTTTATAGAAAAACAGGTTAAAAGATTGTAAGATTCTTGTACAGAAAACAACAACAAAACTGTATGGCTTTCAGTGGCACCAAACTAGCTGCTAAAATTCCAGTAGCTGCTGCTAAAATTCCAGTAGGGGATGGATATTCCTGCTGCCTGAAGAACCTGTAGGAAATACAGTTTGCTGTCCTTCTGGAGGAGGCTGTCACGGAAGGGCTGTGCACAGCAGTTTGTGAGCTGCAGTCTCTCCGTGTTCTGGAAGAGATATTGTTGGCCTTTCTGCCATGAAGTCTGTATCTCGGGTCTGAAGTAAAGCGAGGAAAACAGATTTTCTGAGCTATGTTTGGAAGGAGGGCATGCAAAGGAGCTATCATCAACCGCAGCCGCATGTGGGAGATCGCTGCGGAAAGTGAAAGCATCCGTGTCTTAGAGAAACAAAACTTTGAACTAATTATGAGTAGTACAAAAAAATTCTGTGCAATGTTAATCATTATTCTTAGCACTGTTAATGTTTTAGCAGCTATTAATAATTTTTGTAGTGAATACTGTTGTGATTTTCAGAACTTGGAAGTGAAGACCAGTGCATCATGTTGGGACTGTTGTGGATCTTGGGTTGTTGTCCTCAGCTGTTGGGAGGAATTAGGCGTGCAAATGCTGGCCTTTTGTTTCTGCTGCAACAGCTGGTGTAAATGGCTTCTCAAGTCATCTGGCTCTCTTTCCACCTCTTGTTTTAACAGGCTGTATCCAGGTTGTGGAAGGTTTTTTCGTTTGGGTTTGTGTGTGTGTTAAATAGGGAAACGAGGCGGGCAGGTTGGTTTTCCTTCAGGATCAGATGGTCAGTCTTGCAGACACTGGCTGCAAGTGGATGTGTCACTGAAAATACCGTGTGTGCTTGATTGTTGCTTCCATTATTTGCTGGTGGTTTGTCTTGGATATTTTCCTAGAATTGCTTTATGTGCAGTTGCTAGGGTGCATCAGACTTAGATCTATTGCAGTGATACTTCGCTAAAAATTCTTCCTATGCAAACCATTTTTAATTCTGACGTGAAATGGAGTTACTGGAACGTACTCTGCAATGGGGTGGTTTTCAAAGATTCTTCTGTGGGAGCATATCAATTCTATTTTTTGCCTTTACATTGTTTCAGTTAAAAGGGTAATTTACATGATTTTTCTTAATAAAGAGGGATGGAAATTTTACTTCCTTTAATTGCAGTAGCCTGATGAATAGAGTACAGATAAGAATGCTTCCAAAGTTAACTCTTTCTTTCTAGAAGTTACACAAAGTCAGAAGTTTGTAAAGACAACATCAGTTAAATATTAACAGGTCTTGAATAAATTTGAGCTGTTTAAATTTAGCTTGGTTGGTGGAATAGCTTTCACTGACTTGCTTTTTTACTGTCACATTTTTAAGTTGTTAGAATTTTCTTCCAGTTCTTTTCTCTAAAGCTTTTATATGAACTGTTGGTGTGTGCTCATTCTCAAACAGCTAAATATTGCTAGCTTTCTATTGATAGAACTCAAGGCTTCACTTAGTATAGGGCTTTTCAGTGATGCTAGTTTATTCATACAGCTAATATGAAAGACGTAGGATTGAGCTGCAAGAGCAAAATTTACCTCTTTGCAGTACATAAGGCTGATGTACTATATCTTTGCTCAAATCCTGCTGTAAAATACAAGATAATGTGATGTTTTGTGGTGGGTCCTTTTGCCTTGAAATGAACATAATCAAGTCAGATGTCTAAATTTGGAAATCTATAATAAATTAGATGTAGATCTGCTGGCTTTTTTTTCCCTCCATTCTCCACAGAATTATTTTATGTTATTGTTTAGCTCTCAAAGTAATAATTAACCATGATGAATCACAGATCTAACTAAACTGAAGGACACACAGAGAAACATTGGGAAGATTTAAAACTCTAAATTTATTTTTAAAGTAATGTGTATATCAAAGGTATAACACTTTACTATTTCTACTATTAAAATTACTTTGGGATGGTGAAATACGTCTGAAAGCTGAATATGCGATTTAATGCCCAATATTGTATATCATGAGCACATTAATGTGGTTTGACTTTTAATCTAGCCAGAAATAGTAGAAATGATTGAAACGCAACATTTGCTTGTTTTGTATTTAGTGCTTTGTAAATAAGATATAATAAAAAAATGTGGAATAGAACCTCCATCATCAGTCTTTAGTTTATATATTTCATTTTCTGTTGGTTATGTTTGTTACATTTTACTGTGTAATTTATGTACAAGTCAACATTGGTTTTTTGTTGCTGTATGTAGTTGGTGCTGTGACCTGTTTGTGCTCATCTCTGTTCTGTAGGCAACTTGCCACTCTCTACTGAATAAAGCTACCGTAAAAGAAAAAAAGGAAAACAAAAAATCAGTAAGTTTGGAGACCTTTTTACTAGCCATTTCTTTCAAACCACAACAGAAATCTTTTGCTGTTTATTCAAAACATCTTCACTTCAGTCTATTTGAACTCACTGTAAAATCATTCTACTAATTCTGGCACAAAATAGCTTTCATTTCAATTAACACTGGAATTATTTTATATTTAAAATATTCTCTGTGTGCCTATCTGAGTAAACAAAAATACATCTTTAACATTACAGCTTAGCATTTAATATTCTGATTCCTCTACCCTTACCACCATCTTCCAAAAAAAAATAAAATGGAGAAGGAAAATATTTGGTTTGGGGAAAAATCTGAGTCTGTTTAGTTGCTTTAATACTTTGCTAGATAAAATGACTTCAGCTTGCATCCTGGGAGAAGAACAATTAACACATGGTTTGCTGAAAAAAGGCTCCTATGATTTATTTCTGATATTTTCTTTTGTTTGCCTTCTGACTAAGCAATAAAAATTAGCATTTCTATTTACTGACGGAAGACGAGCAGATTTCCCATTTAAACTTACTGTGTTAAAGAAGAGTTTAGATGTATATATTGTGATAGAGTGGTATCGTTATA
The DNA here is from genome assembly GCF_040182565.1 of Anser cygnoides. Lineage (NCBI taxonomy): Eukaryota > Metazoa > Chordata > Aves > Anseriformes > Anatidae > Anser > Anser cygnoides. The sequence goes on along the minus strand of NC_089890.1, from coordinate 11,965,936 downwards.
AGCTAAGGCTTACCCTTTTCTTTGACAGTGACCTCAAAATATAATGTATGAATAATACTGAGGCAGAATGGAAATTTAGACTTCTATTAAATACTCCCATATTTTTTGCTATAACTGAGCAGATTAGTATCATGTTGGAATGCAAAATCTGTGTGCAAAGTAATACTTTACAAGAAAATATTATAAATAATTGCATTGCAAGATAACTTGATTGAAGTTGCTACCGAACCATAATGATTCTTGACATGTATGCGCTAATGGCTTTATCTGTTCTAAGAAGCATGATTTGAGATTGCACTAGTTATGTTTTGAAGTAGTATAGTAAGCTGGGAATTGTGTCTTATTTAAACAATTTAACTTCATATATGAAACTTGCTAATTTTATTCTGTGAAATGGTAGAATCTGACATTATGATTAGTTGATAATTGGACAAAAATATACATATAGGTATTGAATATTCATAAGACACTGGCTACTTCGCTCTGGATCATTCTGTCTTTCCTTCTTTGGTAAATCTGTTGAGATACGATGGATCTGGAGAGTATTTCTTCAAATATCTTCCTCCTTCAAATTTCGATCACTGCTGAAACTTTAAGTCTTGTAATTCACGTTGATGGAGAGGGCCTTGAAAGTAATATTGAAATAGTTATTCAAATAAAAGACCTGAGAATTTAAAAAGAATTATCTGTTTGATTGGAAGGCTGTGTATGCCTGAATGTGAACATACGGCATTTGTCCACTTTACTGTCAGTGGCTGGAATTAACTGGTGAGCAACTTTGAAGTTTACTTTCTTAGTTTTGTACAATAGCTATTGTAGGAATTTCACCCCAGCAAGAAAGTTTGTATGAAAGCTGAAGCAAGCCTCGCCAGTGTCTGGATAGCCCCCTCACCCCTTACTCGTCTTTCCTTCTCTTTCTTGATTGTCTTACAATACAAGACCTATAAAGCCAAGAGAATCCTACTCAAATCTATTGAACTTGTTTGCTATGGAAAGAATATGTAAAGTTGGACTGCCGTACAGGACTTTTCTCAGATTGCTTTGCCTTTTCTTTAATGCGAATATATTATTTATAATTCTCAACTTCATAGGTTGTTAGTCAGCGATTTCCTCAGAACAGCATTGGAGCAGTTGGAAGTGCTATGTTCCTACGGTTCATCAATCCCGCGATTGTCTCCCCTTACGAGGCAGGGATTTTAGATAAAAAGCCTCCACCAAGAATTGAAAGGGGATTGAAACTGATGTCAAAGGTGAATCAGTGTATATTTTTATTTGGCCATATTGTATGTTCTACCTGAAGTAATTCTGTTCTTCAATTGACAAGAATGAGAAAATTTAGTTAAACATTTTAGTTTTGTATAACAAAGATCACGCTTATTTAAATTGCAGTGTTATGTTTATAGATCATAGCATTACTTAAAAACAAAGAAACCAACATAACTTCAACAGTAGTGAGAATATCTTGGTATTTATGAGGTTTATAGAAGTTTTGAAGAAGTAGCTTTTTTCCTATCTTCCATCTCAGGACTGGTACCATTTTACCATTTGGTATTACTTCCTGTGGAAAAAAAAAAAAAAGGCGTGGGGGGAGCTTAATGGTTCTGTACAACTTCTGTGGCCTTATGTATATTATCTAGTTTTAATTGTTGAGGAATTACGATTTTCTTCAAATAGGCATGTGCCTTTACACCTGTTTGTGATTTCCAGAAAAAATACTAACCCTTAATAAAGCATGCTTTTGAAAGATGATTTCTTTTCCTGGTTTAAACCCAAGTAAAGCTCATAAGTGAAATCTTTTTCTAGTATTTAGAATTATGTAAAAGAAATTACTTTGTAATAGGTGGCTTGTGTGCCTTTTTTGTTTGTTTTGATGTTTCACAACAAGTTAAAATGGGTATTTCTGATAGTAAAGTTATACTGGCAGTCATAACAGTTAAGACATTAAGCCTTTATGTGCCTCTACCATCTTTTTATTATTTAGATACTTCAGAGTATTGCCAACCATGTCCTGTTTACAAAAGAAGAGCATATGCGGCCTTTTAATGATTTTGTAAAAAGCAATTTTGATGCAGCACGAAGGTAGGCCCTTTGGAATCTTTTGCAAAATTTTGTGTCATGTATGCTGTACGTGGAGATGTGTTCTTGCAGGCTTTTGACTTGCATCGGGTCTGCGTGGCAGACTTCCCTTACACGATTATGGCAATCGCTGCTTTTCAACTCTAGGTTTTTCCTCGATATTGCTTCTGACTGCCCAGCTAGCGACACTGTCAATCACAGCTTGTCTTTCATCAGTGATGGCAACGTACTTGCTTTGCACCGGTTGCTGTGGAACAATCAGGAGAAAATTGGCCAGTACCTTTCCAGCAACAGGTAAAACTTCAGAAATATGGAGGGAGCTGCTGATGGGGAGTGAATATTTTGAATTATATTCAAATGCTTTTGCTGTTACTACTGAGAAGAATCTGGTGGCTGAAAAAATCTTACCTCTGGATACTTCTTTGTCTTACCGACAACTCATTACTGGGTGCACGTCTAAGATCTTTCTTGCCTGCTTTGCTGCCAGCCTTCTGTACAAGTGTATATTTGTCTGTCAATCTTTGTAAAAATTGATATGCATAATACACATTTTTCTAATTTCTTCAATGAACACATTTTTTAATTTTAAAAAGGAAATGTAACCTCTTCAAGGTAAGGAAGGGTACTAGGCAAAAAATAATAATAATAAAACAAAAAAAAAAATCAAAACAGGAATTGCTGAATAAATAAAGACTTCTCTGTTAAGTAATAATGCTGTTTCTAGGGACCACAAGGCTGTTGGAAGACGACCTTTTGACAAAATGGCTACTCTTCTTGCCTACCTGGGTCCACCTGAGCACAAACCTGTGGCAGATACGCATTGGTCCAGTTTAAATCTCACTAGTTCCAAATTTGAAGAATTTATGACAAGGTAATGAGATTATTGTGGAGGGGAAGCTCATTGTGGGTTTTCTTACTTCAGCAAGGAAGTAGTTACTAAGACTCGAGCTTTCATTTTGAAGGAGGGTTTAAAAGGGTGGCTCTGTGTACACCTGTTAGGTTTGTGAATAGAAGATTTTAATTTCAATAATTAAATTGAGAATTAAATCAGAATGCAGTAGCTTTTGTGATTTAACAGAGGTTCAAGACTTTATGAACTTAATGTTTCTGTTTAAAGATGCAAATAAACAGTGTTTGGGTTTTTTGTTTTATTAAGGCAGTTGTGAAAAGCTGATGTCATGTACTGCTTTTTAGGCATCAGGTACATGAAAAAGAAGAGTTCAAAGCACTGAAAACATTAAATATTTTCTACCAAGCTGGGACATCAAAAGCTGGCAATCCTGTTTTCTACTACATTGCTCGGCGGTAAGGAATCTTTCACCTCCCCTGTCTAAAATAAACCTGTAAAAGCTAAAGTATGAAGTGTATATATGAAAGAGATGCAAACAAGACTCTGAAAGTAACTTATTTGCTGAATATTGGTGACAGTAATTTTGAATTGTGATCAGAACTAAATCAGAACTAGTTCTTCCACCTAGGAATATGTGAGTACCTGCAGAAATATACCTGCGATTTTAAATTTTATTTATTTTTTCACTGTTTCAAGTAAACTACATCTACACCACGTTACTATTAATCCTTTATCAGAGGTTTTAGCATCTTCATATTATGAAGTATAAAATTAATAACAAGCTAAGATAAGCAATAAAACTCCTGAAAAAAGTCCCCATATCCCATTTTAAAGAGTAATACAATTATTTAGAAGTTTTATATATAGTAATCACCATAGTGTTGCTTCAGTTTGACCAATATGTTCTAAGTGAAAAATAATTCCATGTTTTTAGAAATGATTGAGATCTATGGAAATATCACTGGAGTGATAGGAAAAGCAGATGTTTAAGTGTGAACTTTTCAAAAGACTCTATTTTTCCAATACGGTAAAACTTTGAAAGTTCTAAGTCTTCCCTACTCTGGAAGGTAGTCATTCCTAAGAACAAGTGAAGTATGCTGCAGTACTGAATAATTTGGGAAGAGTATCCCAAGATTAGTATTAGTCAGTTTACAAATAAGTCACAATTCTCTGTTTAAAAGAAAAAAGTATATATATTTAATCTGTGTGGAATTCAAATAAAACAAGGCAATGAAGGTGCAACTACAGTAAGAATATAACTGAAACTTATATTTTAAATTTAGTTATTAAGTAACAGCCTTTTAAAATCTGTGGAGTGAGGACGGGAAGTTCAACATCCCTAGGTATGGTACTCACTATTACAAGTCATTCACAGACTTCATAAGAAAAGGAGAGTCCTTGTGCTCACAAGTAACTGATGGGTGCAATCAAATCAGGATTGAAAGCCGAGACTGTAGCTGTTACACCTTTTCTCTGAGCTGTGGTTGGTGGTGCCCTTGCCTTTGGTACTGGTGCCACTGTTGAGGTGCAGGCTGGCATCAGGGGCCGCTGGTTTTGGCACCGGCGGGATGGCGCTGCCACGGTCTGCGGAGTTCTCCCTGGTGCCAAGTTGGGTGCTGAGTCCTCGTGTCATTGTGGCGCTGGCTGATGCTAGCAGGTCTTGTTTGGATGTTGGCCTTCATGGTCAGATTGTTGCCATCGCTTCGTGTGCCAGCGGGGCTCTTGGTTTTGCTTCTGCTGCCGTTGCCAATGTGTTTTTTGCTGATGGTTAGCTGAGTCAGTGCTGGTGGAGCTGCCTGAGGCAGTGGTGCTGGTGTAGAGCTTGTGGGGGTGCTTTGGCTCTCTGGGTGCTTCTGTTGCTGATGGGGTGCTGGTATGGGCCGCCAGTGGTGGCTGCTGCACCAGTGGGGTGCTTGCTTGCAGGACCATTGCTGATGGTGTGCTCATTGCTGGCATGGTTAGGCATGGTTGTGTCCCTGGGGGTCATGAGCTGCTTCTTGGGGTAGGGCTGGGAGCACAGCTTTCAGTGGTGATGCTGGTGCTGCTGTCCTTGTGTGCTCCGTGCTGGGGGTAGCTCTGCTGCTGGCAGTGGCAGTTTCATTGACGGCGCCGCTTCCAATAAAAAGTGTTGCCGTAAGCTGAGGAAACGTCCTCAGTGGCAAACTTTCTGCAGACCCTTTGAGCTCATGTAAGAACAGGGGTACAAGCAGAGGAAAGCATTTCTTAAGCAGCGTATTCTGTTTGTATTGAACAACTTATGTAAATAGTCAATACATACTTGCAAATAAGGTATTCTTCAAATTTACTTATCTCTAGTGAAAATCATACCCAACATGAATTTAAGTTTTTTTCCAATTAACTAAAATTTTAAATCCCTACTTTTACTCACTCCTAGAATTTTCCATCACATTCAGTATTACTTTTTATTCTGTGTTGTAGATTGACCTACAAACTTACTTTTCTAGAAAGTCTGTGCTCCGTTACACCATGTGACTTTTGTTGTTTCCCTTGGAAATTTTCAAATTTTCAAGTAGGGAACAATTTTAATAATTGGAAAATTTTATTGTTTTGCTACTTGATATAACAAACATACCTTATTCCAAATTCAGGTTGAAGGCCAAAATAAACAGCAAGCTTTGAAGAACCTTTCTGAATATAACCTCTAACTTTATAGTTGTATTCTGCTACTTAAATATGGATTCCTAGACAGAATGCAATTAGAGATCCAACAAATTAGTGTATCTGTTCACATTTTCATTGATCATATTTTTTATGTTTTCAGAACAACAAAAAAACCCTTCTGTTCAATATCAAATGTGGAAGGTAAAATAAACCTCAAAACTGTTTCCTTCTGAAATTTTGTGCTGCCATGCCAAAGGGGTTTTTTACACTTAAAAAAAAAAAAAAAAAAAGCCTTGCTGTCAAGCTGATAATGTAAGGAGGAAATATTTACATTCTATATTTGTTGCTGTAAAGGTTCTCAAACGTTTGTTTTGCTGCTAACTTTTTAGAGAGGTTTTGTGTAAGACGGTGCAAAGGTAGAATTAAAAATAAAGTGTAACATTGCTTGTCCATTTGGCAATGACATTGTTAGGAGTGAGAGAAAAGAGGCCAAGCTTTCTGTCAGTTAATGAGTTCTTAACAAATCTGTAAGCTTATGCTAACCAAAGCAATACTAAACACACATAAACTCTTATTGTAATAAGTTTTGTTTTCTTACCCATTTCTATCTGAAATTTTCCCAACAATTTTTAGCACTGAATTAGAAACTATAGGAGAAAATGCTTATGTGAGTAAACCTTTAGCTTTCTATTCCTTTTACTTGGGAAATAACTTGGAAAATTGCTTTCCTTTTACTTGTCCCCTTTTATGCACTTTCAATACCCTTGACTCTTCGGAGTGGAAGAAAGCAAGATGAGTAGTGCCACTTATCTTGTGTCACAATTCTCTGTCTTTAAAAGCCTTACCATAATCCGCTGTCCTCTTTAAGGTTTTTGAATCACCTCTGGACCTATTGTGTTGGCTGAAGTGGGCTTTTACAAAATTTTTTATGAAACTAGTTTACAGTATAAATGGCCATAAGAGTTTCTAACAGTAATTAGCTTATATTAAATCAGATTATCTTGAATACCTGTCACGTTTTACAGCAGTGGATAAGAAGAGCGATAGTTTATGGAAACCTTCCTTTTGCAACATCAGCGATAGTTGTTGAACCAAAAATGAAGCAATTTTGTGCTCAGACAAATACACATCTGCATATCTAACATTAGTTTTCAGAAAATATTGAACAGCATGTGTCTTGTAGAATGACTTTATGGGGATGTCTGAATGCTCCGTGTAATTTGGTACTAGAAGCAGATTTATTGAACCATCAGTTTGAGCACTGCTTTTATGCTAGGCAGTAGAAAAAACATTACTGATGGCCTAAAGGTTCAGCTGGGATACAGAGTTGAAAGTGAAGTGAGTGTATGTAGTGCCAAAATTGAAACTAATTCACCTATCTTGAAGTATTCCATTTGTTTCTAAATTCATTTTTTTCCCTAAAGATTCCTGAAGCTATGCAAACAAAGTTTAAAAGAAAAAAAAGTGAAGTTTAAGGACCCATTTTTAAATGTTCCATTGTGTAAGTGACTCATATCCTTGGATTATGAGTTTTGCTGAAGTTGATTTCTGCATAGGCTTATGAAAGGATATGATTCTTGTGGACAGCATGTATCAGCTTAAGTAACTGTGTTTTGAAAAGCATGCTGGTTGTTTTAGACAACATAACTAACTTTATACAGTTGAATGTCAGTAGAATTTTAAAGAGTGTGTAATGTATTATGTTCAGACCCCTTCTAAACTAGTTGTGCTGCTGTGAATAGTAAAAACAAATTGGGAAAACACAGGAATAAAAATGGATGTTTGGAAACTCAGATTTTCTCCCAGTTGTTGTGTTTGTTCACTGTTGTAGTTGAATAAGCTTGAAAAATTGTCATCCTTCTACCGCAAGTTAGCAGGATCAGCTAGAGTCACTTCATCTCTCCACTCCCACCTGCATTTCTGGTCCATTCCTCAATTCTGTCAAAGTAATTTTGGAAACTGTTTCTCTGACACTCCTGCAAATATGTATCACAAGAAAAAATATCTCCTTTTTAGGATAGATAAATACAGCCAATGCAGTCATACAGGTACACCCATCTTTTCCTGCTTGGACATGAGCCTGCAGCTAATAAGACAGAAAATATTACACTTTTTTTTTTGGGGGGGTGGGGGGGGTGGGGGGGAAGGGTTAAAGTCCCTGGTGTTTGTGCTAGAATACACTCTTTAAATTCTCTTTAAAATTTGTTTGCTTGCCACCTTTTTCTCCTCCAGTTTTTCCATTGAATACTGTCTTATTTCATGTCAAGTAAAATAAAATGCCTGCATTGTTATCCTGTCCTGTTCAGGCAAAAAATTAGGTATACATATGCCAAGAGTAGTGACAATCCATCTTCACAAAGTTTACTCTGTCTGGCATTGATCCAGGGCATCCTTATCTATTCTGGGAAGACCTGACATACAGTGTTTTCTTCATTTGGAGAGCAAGGAATGGTTATTTCACCTGTAAAGAAAGAATTTCTGGAAATAAGTTGGTACAAAAGCATGCAACACATGCTTGCTAGGTGTAGAGCCCCTACTACCTTTTCTTTAAAAGCAGAAAAATGAAATTATCCACAGCTGGCTAACTTAACAGGAGTGTTCAGTCTCTAAGGAAGCTTACAGGCATGGTGGTTATGACTTAACAATGAGTTCATATGGAAGTGATTTTTGTAAAATATGTTGGTGTTTCAGTGCTAGAAACTACTTCGATATTTGGAGCAGAAGCCTAGAAACTGTTTATATAAATCTGTCATAAACAAAAATTACCTAGAGGCTATTTTGTGCTTCTTTCAGCATTTGGGACCTTGGCGTCTTACTGTTAGCTGGTCCAAGGGGCAGTGATTTTAAGCATGTCATTGGGATGTTAGTGAGTAAAAGGAAAGTAGGTACTGGTGCATGCTTTTAAAGGCATTTGGGAGAGATTATCTCCGTATAAAAATCCTGTCCCTTCAGCACTGCAAGATTCACATCTCAAATTCTGTGTAACAGAGTACGTGAAAAGAAGACAGAAGAGAGCTTAAGTCTTAAACAGTTGTTCAAAATTCTTGTTTGCTGAGGTTTGAGATAGAGTATATATTAACCTATGTGTAAGATGCCTACAAATATTTCTTGGGTCTACATACAGCCATAGAAATACACAATTCTTGCAGAATCAAACACTAATATCTTCAGAAAGGCTGGGGAATTGATTAACCACTCCTTCGACGTTGCTTGTACATGTCCAAGTATCCAAGAATTAAGCTAGCGGGGTGCTTACAAAAATATATAATGTGACATTGAAATGGGCTACAGTATCATTTCCTTCACTTCAAGTACATGTACTGCTTGCCACTTGTGAGTGAAGCGTCCGTGTGTGAAAACTAAAAGAACTAACCTCCATTAGGAAGATGTGTGAAGATGAGCAGGAGTAAGCATTAACCTTTTTGTGGGAAGCATTTCAGTTTAAGGTCGGGGGTTTTATTCGGGGGTCTCTCTGGCAGGCTTAGGAAGGTGTTAGCACTGCCCAAGTGGAGGACGTCGACCTGGCTGTCACAGGCTGGCGCTCTGCACCCCTGCTGCGCTGCTGGGACTGCGGGTACCCCCCCACGGTGGGCGTGCAGGCTGTGGCCCCGACATGCACGTCCCGAGCAGCGACGTGTGCCAGGGCACCGCGGCAGCAGTGAGCAGAGAGCAGTGCCCTGTGTTGGTGCGGTGAGTGCCTCCCCGGGGCTACCCGGCCTAGGCTTACCCGGTGCTTCTTTGGAATGGCGAAAGTGGCTACGTGGTGCTTACTTGGGGTATTTGTCTTAGGGTTCTGAGCCAGATGTCGTGTTTTGAGGTGTGAAACGGGGAACAACTGTTTAGATTTGAGCTGGCAGTACATTTGAGGGCTTGCAGCAAGCAGGTTTTTTTTATTTTATTTTTTTTTAGTTTGAGATCTTGTTGCTAAGGCATTGTTGAGTCATTTTACTGATATATCTGGATCAGATTGTATCCTTCTTGTGCTGTGAAATTTAATCTTGTCTGTCATTTTTCTCCACATTTGTTTCCCGGGTAACAACCAGACTTCCAAAGGCAGTGATCTTCTGTCTCCAATCCTTACTCTGTTACTAAAGTGATCAATAAATCAATAGATTACTGCCATTAAGTTTTAGAGCTGATATCCCAAACTAATTAATAGGAAATGTGGAAATACAGACCACTGAGATGTTTCACTCCACAGCTATCCCTGCAGCAATTTTAATGTTTTAAGAGCCAACATCTCTACAAGAAGGCATGCTAGACTTCTTCTGGGTAATCAATTAGTAGACAGAAGACAGCACCATTTTCAAAAAGGCTGTTGAACATCATGTTGAATTGTTGGATAGTTATTTTCCAACAAAGAATTTTCTGAGGATAGATTATTGTTTGTATTATCAGAGACCGAATGACCAGCATGTTTAAAAGGAAACTGGTTCTGTAGCGTTCACATCCTTGCCTCTTGCTTTTATTTCAATTTGGCTGCGCTGTTGCCAAGCAACAAGTGCCCGACTCCCCCGGTCGCCTGCCTACTCCAGCTCTGTTATCAACTCATTTGTATGCCAGAAAAATACAAGGAGCCTAAATTTCGGTCTGCTTTGTTGAAGGCAATCTGACTAAGAAGCCCTCCTTTGCACCTACCAAGGGCAAGTTGTGGGTAAAGAGAGAGCCCTAGAGTTTGGAAGGAGGTGCCATCTCCCTTCCATACACATCTGTGATTTGTTTGCTTCCCAATCAGTACGTGTATTTAGAAAACCACAGAACCCCATGTGCACATCCAGGCTTTTATCAGCATGCTTAAAACTTTGAAGTAGACTTGCCATTTGCCCTGAATTACTTGTGGAAAACAGGATTTTTTCATAGCTTCACTGCTCACTGGGTAGTCTCATTGTAGGTGGAACATGCTCAGAGCTTTTAAAAGTTGAGTCCACATAGACGTTTTGCATCCAGTAAGATTTGGCATCCTGTATTGAATGGCTCAGCAAAAACATGTAAAATTTCATGTAATTCCCTCAGCATAACTCACTCAAGACGTTGTAGTTATAGTACCTCATTTTGTGATCTCTGTCCTACCTTGCAAGCTAAGCTGCTTTAAACTGTGTGGGATGAAACCATATGGGTGAGATAATTCTAGGAAATTCCTAATTCTGAACTTAATAAGTAGGCTGATACTGATTTAGTGTCAGCCAGTACTTAGCAAATACATTACCTGGCCAAAAAGGGTGGCAGGCAGTGGCATTTTTTCGGATACTGATCCTACTTACTGGAATTTCAGTTTGTGTCAGATTATTTAACCTGGGGAAAATACATGGAACTTGTGCAAGTGGGAAACTTTCAGCCTGCTGGTAGTCGCTCAGGTTAATGAGGCACTTCTGCTGGCTACTGAAGGCACTGTGCACATATTGCTTATAGTCCAGGTTGTTTTAACTGTGACTTGGGTAACTAGTTCTTGTGTACCTCAAGTGCCTATGAAATGTCAGTGGTGTGTCAGTGGTGGGTTTTTTCTTTAAAAGCTTTCTGTTCTATTAAACACGAAGATACTTTTTTTTTTTTTTGAGTTGGAGAAAGTACCTTTTTATAGCAGATAGACATGTCTTAGGGGGTTGCAACTTTTAAAGAGTAAGAATGGCAAGGGTAGGCAATGTTACCATTATCACATCAGCTTATTAATAAACAATATTAGGAAAACTTGAATATCAGAATAATACAATTGGCTTATACCATAATTTTCCCCCATAAGACGTAGAGATTGAGCCAAATGCCTGCTTGAAGTAGGTTTGTATAATAAAATAGTGTCTATTCAGCAATTATTACCTATCCACCAAGAGTATATGATAGCAATGCATATGTGAAAAGAAGCACTGTGACTAATTCAGTTCAATACAAACATAACTTTATTTTTACTTAAATGCCAATGAAATAACTGTACAAATTCATCGTGTAACATTTACTGTTAGAAATTAAAACACATTTCTGATTATAGAAATATTGTTCACAATTGGAAAGTTATGATTTCTCTGATACCAGGTTGTAAATGGTCTACAGCCCGCACTGACACCTAGGAGAAATAGGTAGAGGGCTCCAGTCCTGGTATTGAGGTTTTCTGGATTTTGCAGCACCTTCATGCTACAATAACTGGAAATTAAATGGCTTGAAATGCATGGAAAACATTGTATAAAGATATGCAGTATTAGGTGAATAATAATTTTTCAATGAACTTGTTCTTCAGGTTTCATTTCATGCTGTTTGCAAAACTTCATCAGTAGTATATCAAGTACCTTTGCCACATAATTTTCTTAAGGTGGTGAAAACCATACGTGCATCTATTTCTACTCATTGATGGTGCAGATGTCAAGGAGAATAGCGTTCGTGCTCATCATTGTAAGGCAAGGATTTGGGCATGTTCAATGCCATGGATTTAGTTAATTTTTTTAAGTCAAAGCATTCAAGGATTGTTTAAATGACAGCTGTTAAACTAATTGCTTAGTTGATGTATGTTACATAACTTGCACTAGAAATTGGCTGATTTTTTTTTCAGTGTTTAAAAAGTAGTTCGAAACACTCTGGCTGAATTGCAGCATTCTTTTAAGCGTAGCATAGTGACAGATATTTCAGATTTTTGATTGCAACTTAGTGGTCAATTTGGTTAATTTGTGTAGGTAAGTTCCTTGTTGGAGAGTGTCATGGCATTGAACATCTTGTGTTTTCCTCTACTTCTATCTTTTTTTTAAAGTATGGAGAGCGAGAAATAACTTGCCTGCAGTCTCTAAGTCAAGACAGAGCAAAAAGAGGTATCAGCCCCTACCATTTTTCCCATGCTGAAGTTGGACCACGTTGGCTTCTCAGTTTACCCTCTCTTAGATAGACATCATTGCATTGTCATATTTAATTCCTAAATTCAAAACTGTTGTTCTTCGTATTTAAAATATCCTAATACATATGAAGCAAACATAGATATACATGCTAGCAATTTTTCTCAGGAATAACTTCTGATTAGTGCAACAGCTAGGTTTAGTTTCTTTATTTTTCCCTTCCTTATGCATGTCATCATAACAAAGAATCTGTGCTGCTATATTACAAGGATTGCTCATCGGCAAGTCAAGCAAGACAATGCAGATATGATACAAGACTTCTATTTTTTCCAGTTGTTTATGACAAAATCATACATAAAATCAGTACTTAAAATTCTGATGTTTTATTCTGTGCAAGTAAAATTAAAAATTTAAATACAAAATAAGCACATTTTTAAAAACAAAATCATAGGTTAGTTTTACTCAATTAAGACATTAAAATAAGTAGCAGCTTAGTATCCAGACATTAGTGTGCACTTCTTTTAAGAACTGTTATCTTCTTTAGATCAGTCAGAACTTCAATTTTTTTGTATTTTGAGTAATTATTTGACCTGGATGTCTTACCTCCAGCTATGTGTCACAGGAATAAGCTCAATACTTCTCACAAGAATACAAGCCCCTAGCCAATAAACATTGCCACTGCATTAAGCATTACAGCATAAAACAAATACACCTCACAGATACTTGCTTTGGAGGGCACATCAGTGTTTAAAATACTTGTGGTGGATTCCTCTCTCCTTAAGGTAGCAGTTGTGCTTTGAGGCATTTTTGAGTAGTTTGTTGGCATTCCGCTGGTGATACTTAGAGTCATGGGAGTAGTGGATGATCCCGTTGGATGGGTCAGGCTTGAGTTCACGTCAGTTGAATCTTTAATGTAGATTGTGTGTGTGGCTGCCGCTTCGTAAGAGCTAACCTTCCTACTTGTCAGGTCTTCTGGATAGAGGAGCAGCGGCCGGTCTGTGCTCGTAAACAGTACAGTTTGGCCTAAGGTAGCCAAGGTAGTAACTTCCTTAGCTTTAAATTGTTTATGCATTTTTGTCATTTGGGATGGTTCAGTTGCCACTGGAGAAGCAGCTTTGTCTGCTGCCTTTATTCCTTTAATCATGCGGTTAGTGGCTGGAACTGTGGGAGCAGCTGCAGCTGGCGTGGCGTTCACCCAAAGCACAGATTCGTTAGCACAGGGAGCCCCTATGACGCTGGCGGTGGTTCCCTGCACCCATTTAAGTAAATATGGGATGTTTTGTTTATCGCTGCAGGACCAGGGGTTGTTATATAGTGTTACTACTTGTAGCTGAAAGAGCTGGTCAAAAGCTTTGTCAGGAATGTATGTGAACTTGTTGTTGTGTAGGTAGAGGCTTGTAAGGTGCTGTAATCTCACCAGTGTTCCTGGAAGTATCTGGGACAAGAAATTACTGGATAGATCCACTGTCTCTATGTTGTAGGGCATATTGGTTGGAACTGTCCAAAGTTTGTTGCTACTGAGGTTGAGAAACTTGAGACTGCTCAGTGTGTTGTTGATGAGAACAGCTCTTTCCACCATGTTCCTAGAAACATCAAGCACTTTAAGATTCCACTGGTAAGCTGTGTCAAGTTTCTGAAGAACTTTAATGTTGTTATTTATGGCATATAATTCCCACAAGGACTTGGGCAGATGAGCAGGAATATTCTTGAGCCAATTATTTGAAATATCAAGGGTCCTCAAGTTGGTGAATCTTGTCAGCTGATGATCAAGATCTACGAACTGGTTAAAGGACAGATTTAAATATGTAATGTTGTCTTGAAGTCCATGTGGCAGTACAGTTAAGTTTCTGCCTGAACAGTCCACATTCCTGTTGTTTCCTGAGCATGTACAGTTAGAAGGACAGATAACCAAAACAGTGGGTATGAATAACAGAAGGACCAGCAGACAGGTAGATGCTTTCAATATCTGGTGTTCCATTGCTCCCTAAAAATAAATATACCAAAATGACACCCTTTAAATCTATGTAATATATTTTATTTATTTGTAAGGGCTGTCTTTGCAATGATTAGTTGCAGCAGAGATTAAGTAAAAATATCAATAAACCCCTTTGTGGCACGGTCCTTTTTATAATTGTTCAAGAGAGACTTTACAAAGCATCCCTTCATAGACTGTCATGTTGTCTGGCAGAATGAGACTTGTTTTTTCATCTCCCTTTCCCCATCAAGCTCAAATGAGGGCTTTCTTCCGAAAATGCAAGTCTCTTCCAAATGTTATACAATGTCTGCTTCTTGTTTTTAGTGATTTCAAGCCTATATTATGTTTGGAATAATGTGTTCTTTTATACAAGATGAAAAAATGGCTGTCAACTGGATCTGCTTCACAAATCTCTGCAGTAATGTAGCAGTCCCCCCCATACATGCATGCTATTTGCTTAAGTAGAATTGGTTAAAATACATCTTAAATTGTTAGGAATTTAGTTTGAAAAACAAATTCTGTATTCATGGTAACATGCATATTGCTATTTTTCTATATTATCACGTCAGTTACATTCTCAAAGCTGCTAACACATGTTTGAAGCTGATTTAATGTTAGTAAGAAATCTCTGACACTGCAGCAAATTTCTGGTGCAAGCATCTGTCATCAACTAATAATTTTGTTCTTATTTCTATCTCTAAATTTGTAGTAGGTTTTTGTGATTAAAAACAAAAAATGCAAACTTACCGTAATCTCTTCTGCAATATCAGCACATCATTTCTGTGAAAGATTTAAGCTTAGAGGTCGTCTTGTTCTGGAGAGTAGCTACAGTTGCTGTCTGTGGATTGTGCTTGCCTCTTCAGCTGCATCGTATTGCTGCTAGCTGGGGCTCTGCAACCACCTGATCTGTACTACACTGGAGGACTGCAGAGCTGTCATTGGTGCTGACTCAAATTTATTGCAAAGCGTGCATATTCAATAAAATAGTTGGCTTTTGTAATTTGACTTAGTTAACTTCTCCCTAACTATATTTTTTTAGCCATGTTAATGCATCATAATATAGTATGTAAGATTAGCTAAGTAAACAGTACTGAGTGGAATTGTGGTGGGCTATTTTAGCTTAACCTTTGAGTCCATTTAAATGTTCCCATTTAAAAAGTCATGCAAGCTGTTTTCTTTTTTACCTTCATTTAATCTCTGCTTCTGTAGCAAAGGTTAATGTTAATTTAGGCTTCCTATCTTGAGCTTTCTTAAGCAACACTGCTAGGATATCTTTTCATAGTTTTAAAATGCTCAGTTTTCTGCTGCTCAGGTCAGGTTGTCCCTGTATTGTCAGGTATAATATAGCCCAGATTGTAGGATTTAACTGCTTTCTGTAGGACGTCTTTATCTGCATTTCTCCAAACAATATCGTAAGAGTATATATATTGTTTATAATGCTGTTAATTTTAACATCATTTAGCGCAACAAGCCTTACAGAAGTCTCTGAGCAACTGGAAAGCTGTTCTTCAGGCACACAGATGTATACATCTTATATAAACAATAAGGAAAATAATTGTAAATATCTTTTCCTGTGCCCATTGTACCCACATCAGCATAGAATTGCATATGCACATCTTAAGACTTATTTTTTAGTGGTAATTTAAATAATTTGAAATTTGTTGTTATATGTGCAAACAAGTGGTCTGCACAATGCATACAAATATATTCCCTCTTCCAACAAACTCAAGACTGCAAGCTCTTTGCCTCTTTGCAGAGATGTCGTGGAAACCTAGCTTCAGCATCTGGCAGCTTCTTTCTATAAATTTAAGCATTCGAAACCAGGAAAATATATCTGTTTTTTAATTTACCTTTGAGACCATCTTTCAACTTCCCATCAAATAGCATATTAAAATGCATGGTTCTAGACAGGGCAGCAAGCTTCTCTTGTAGTCAGGACCCAGAAAGGAACCTCTAAAACGCTTAAGCATCTGGAGTTAAAAGGCATCTGGCATCTAGACAACCATAAATCAATTTTTGAAGTTTATATAAATAAGATTAAATCTTTTCTGAAAAGACTGCTTTAAAGGAGATGAGTAAACATGCACAACTCATTCTGATAGTTATTTGCATTGGGTGTTCTGTGATCTGTTTCTATTTATCCGCAAAAATCAAAAGTGCCTAGGTAAAAGAAGGCTTCTTCATGCTTGTTCTTCATGTGCTTGGAACTATTTCAGCTTTTTTGTGACCACCATATTAATTCTTTACTTTCATTATTATTCTCTGTGTTACCAAAAAATAATATGTAGTGACTAGAGATTTTATATCACTAAATATTTTGGCAATATTTGATCTGGAGGAAATCTCCTTCCTATTAATGAAGAGCAACTGATGGCTGTTATGAGGATTTATTTTAAATGCCTGTCAACCGCTGTTACCAAGTAGTCTCCAGTCATATGCAGAAAATAGACCTTTTTATGAAAGATAGCCGATATGTGTGCATGTCAAAGCATTCGGATTTTGTTCTGAATTGGAAGCTTTGTATCTAAGCAAATTCTCTGTTGTGCTTTAAGCAACCAAAACATCTTTGAATTAGAAAGCTTTATTAAAATTAGCTCGAATTCATTGCATTCACTTGTACAGCCTAATAGGACAAACAGTTGTTAGAAGCTCTGAGTACCTCTAAAGCTTATACTGTTTCTTGAAAGCTCCGTGTCCATCTGTATGCTATGTAGACGTATGTGCTGACACACAAAGGTATGCATGCTGTTTTCTGTAGTCTCCAAAATCTGGAGTTGCTACTTGTCTGTGCAGTGGGCTCCATCTGTATTGTATTTTGGCATGATTTGTTTTGGGCAGAACTAGGTTGTTCCCTTCTGTGAAAGCTGAAGTCAGTAAGTGCTGGGGAACCATTGCTCATGCTGTGGTTTGGCTGTTCCTGCTTGTGGCAACTTCTCCATTGTTCAGTTATTTGAAGAATGCTTCGTTTAAGAAAAATGAGAAGCATGTTGGAAAGTGATTTTGGCCATCTCTGGAGGGTGTTCTAGCTGTGGCAGTGATTCACAAATCTCTTAAATGATTAGCTCAGGAGGGGGGGGAAATTGTTCCTTTATTTCTGAGTGAAGTTCTCCTTGTTTGCTGGGATCCGAACCGTGATCCTCAGTTGGTTCCCTGAGCCAGTCAGGTGGAGGTGGCAGGTCAGAGGACCCAGAAGAGGGGTGAGGACACGAGCCAGCTGTGCAGCTTGCTGCGTCTGAGACGGGCGGTGCAGCGGCGCTGGAAACGGAGATCCTGGCTGCAGAGCAGTCTTCTGCTGGTGGAGGCGGTTGGCTGCTTTCATGACCGGTGGTGCAGTTGGATGGTTTCTCTGACATGATAAGGTCATGCTGGAAGTGTGTATCTTCTCTAAATTTCCAAGGCAACACAGATAAAACCGATGAACGCTTGGTAGCCTGGCCAGCGTCCATAAAGATATCTGGTGTATCTCCATCTGCAAACGGAGAACGACCAGCCCAGTTTGAATTGACTAGAAGGGGCCTTTTGCAGCACTTCCACAGAATAATCGCAATAATAGCAATTATCATACTAACCAAAATTAGGCCAATTATGATTGCTGCTAGGCTTTCATTGCTAGGCTCTTTGCATATTCCAGTCGGGCGAGGTGTTGTCATCACAGCAGTCAGTGCTCTGCCAAACGTGTGCAGACTGGGTCCGGTTGTTTGCAATCGATACATAGTAAAACTGTTTTTTGTTGGACTCCTGGTACTGGTATATACATTTCTTTCACTCATGGAAACATCTGAGGGTGTTTCGGTAGAAAGCGATTTCCAGATTTCTCCAGAGATAAGAACCAGTATTATTTGGCTGCGCACCATTTCCCTGCAGTCCATTGAAATGCGTCCTCTCCTACATCAGAAATAAAGTAGAACATGCTAAATTGAACTTTTGAAGTACCACTTCACAGGCACCAGACAATGTTATGTTATACGTAGTATAAAAATAATATTAGACTCACTGTTTGAACTTTCATGCCTGTTGCCATTTGTATAACCAGCAGGTTTTTCACTGATTTTACAAGCAGCAGACAGATTTTCAGTATTACTGATCGTTGAAGGTAAGCGACTTTGAAGAGAATGTCGTAATTATTATTTTTTCACATTATCAGAAAAAGGCATTGGGAAAGAAGTCTGAAGTATGGTTCAAAATAACTTTAATCATTCACCTAAATGGTTATGGATGCAAAACAAAATATGAAACACTCGCAGAAGTATTGACAAACAGTATTGTCACAAAAGCAAAGAAAATTGTCTTGTTTTATACCTTAAAGATTGAAAGAGACAAGCCAAGCCTGAGTTAAAAGCTGTTAACAGTTCTGTTACTTTTATTTCCTGTTCTTGCCTCACTTCTGCAGTTAGAATGTAATATTTTTTTTAAAGTTTCCAAATACTGCTACTGTAATGGAACATCACTCAAACGTGCTCAGACTGTTTTAGTATAAATTCCTGCATGTGGAACATTTTTGTAATGACGGGGGGTGTGTTAATGTTAAGTGTTTGGGATGAAACACTTTTTTCCCTGTACTGTTTAGAGTTCAGGTCTCTGAATGTCTCTGTATGAGACAAATCATGTAAAATACAGCCACTATATAGTGATTTTTTTAATCTGAAATTACTTCCGTGCATTTCGATCTAACTTATTATTATTATACTAGTCACGTGAAATGGTCTCCAGAAAATCAGTACGCATTACTACTGCACCTGAAATTTAATTTTACGCGTTTAATGCTTCTAGAGAACCGTATAATCTAAACTGTATAAAATTCATAACAGATAAAAATGATGCTATTTCATTTTCTTTTGCTCCCCTCTTTTCAAAATACAGTCAAATAATACATACAGAGTTCATGATAATTCATAGTAACAACATTTCAGGACTGAGATAATGCTTGTAGGATAGAGACATTCTACAAGAGCTTTGACTGTCAGAAACTTACGAAGTGCTTACAAAGCACTGCACGCAGTTTCTTTAAAAACAAATAATGCAAATATTAAGCAGTGACAACTTGAAGTTGATTCTTACCTTGACGTTTATGGTTTATCAAGCAAGCATCTTATTTTTTGTTTGAAGCCTTACAAAGACGGACTGTGTGCTGAAAGCCGAGCAGTTTTAAAATGGCTTTTCTCACATTGAAGCAAGTTTCTGCAGCTGAAGAGGAAGTTTACCAACACTTGCTGCAGGAAGTGCCAAGAGTAGGGAGATTACTAAGAAGCTTAGCTCAAGGTTTGCATGATTTAAGAGCAAACTTTTCAGCTCTGATGATTTGATAAAACTTAAATATTTACGTGCTTGTGGCTTTTATTGAGTCTGTGTCTATTGTGAAGAAATTAATAAATGCTTGGTTTCCTGTCTTTGAAAATAGTTATAAAATTTTTGATTGACATAGAAGTAGGTTTGGATTTTATTTTTACAGATATAATTTTGGTGGTGGTTTTGATGAACTGTCATGATTATTAATGGAAAAGCAACCTTAAGTTCATTGCGGTGAGTCATAGAGAGCCATCTGATCACAAGATACTGGCTTGCTTACACATCTTCATGTGCGTAGTTGTTTTAAAAGGCGGATAACTATAGATTTTACCCTTCCCCCTGCCTCCTCTTCCCCACATTATTATTCTGTCTGGACAACTTTGGTACTTGCTGTTGTCATTAAAGGCGGACGGTGCTCTCTGAGCAGTTGTTTTCCCACTGTCTCTTTGTCCGCATCCCTTAGTGCAACCCAGGCTACTTCGTATTTTTTGTCTCCTTAAGCATTTTTGCCTAGAAAGGCTGCGTGGCAAAAGAAACCTGCACAAATGTCCTCACAGCATTTTGCAAGTGTATTCTTGTGCCTACAACAGTAGCTAGTGCCATGTCCTCATTCTGCAGCTTCTTCATTTCCTGTATGTGCTGTGCTCCTCTTCTGGTTGCACTGGCTCTTTTTTATTCTCTCCCTACTCCTGCAGCACAGACAAATCCTGATCCCATACTGACATCATAACTCACAGTTTCTTGAGTCCTTCATCTCATCTACATTCCCTTCACTCATCACAGTCTCCACCTTCAGTCTTCAGCCACAGATCACACCCTCATTACTATTTCTTTTCCTTCTTTCCACTGATAGGATCGTGATTCTTTCCTTTTTTTCCTTTTTTTTTTTATTTTATTTTATTTTATGACAATGTTGTTTCACCCTTTTTATCTGCTTTCTGCTAGCAACTGACTGTGTTCCTGATCCAGGCTGGCTAATTCTCCTACAGATTCGTTCTCCTTTTTTTAGTTCTGTTATCTTCTTAGCTGTGACAAGTTTTACACCAGGTTAGATTCCCACATCTGCTATCCCAGATTCATTTTTAGTACTTGCAGTGCCTCTGCTGTTGCCTCATGTGCTTATGGTCATTTTGGGGAGGAAAAAGGCAACTGTAATGCAGCATCTCCCTACCCTGCCCTTTAACTCTCTTTCTGTCACAAATGTGAGATGTTGTTGATTAGTCTCCTCTAAATACTAAGCTGTCATCACCAATCTGTCACAATTTGTCCTTAATTCTTTTCTTGTGCTCTCCCCTCATGTTTTAGAAATGTGAGACACGATATCCTATCCCCCCATCCTACCTGCGTGCTGTGTTGCACCTTCTCCCTTTGAGATCTAAGGTCTGAATACATGCCTTACAGTAGATGCATTTGAATTCTCCCTGTAGTTTTATTTTCCATCTTCATTGAAGTCTATTTTCTAATGACTCCTACTTCTGAGCTAAGCTTTCAAACTTTTTCCAGCTTTATCTTCCTTACCAACTACCTTTGACACAGGCAATTTATTTTTTATTTTTTATTTTTTTGAGATCTTGTTCTCTCCTGACTTCCATAATACTGTTGTCTTTCTTCTCTGTTGCTTCTTTACTTGCCCTTCCAGGTAGGTTTATAGGTGATGGAGTGGAATTTAAGTAATTGGTGTTCAGTCTTGATCCTTTCAAACTCATACAACCATCTCCTGTGTCAAGGATACTGCAGATGCGCAGGAAGTTTAGAGCTTTGTTGTTACTCAGTTCTAACACCTATACCCATGGTGCAATAAATCTTTAACCCAGGAGGTAGCCTGTGAAAAGAAGCTTCTCATGTTTCCTTAAAATAACAAAGCTCCTCTATACTGAGGCTAGATGCAGGCATCTGCCAATATATACGGGAAAATCAGGTCTCTGGGAATAACATAACTAAAAGTATTGGTTGCTCCTGAAGAAATTTTTGACATGTTCTAATTGGTTGCACTAGGACAAAATGTAGTATTTTTCCATATGGATGTTTTCACAAGGTAAGAAATCACGCCTAGGTATCAGAGAAGACTGTTACTGACATTCAGCAGATGTGATAGGGATATGATATTCCAAAATGTCTAGTGTAATATTTCTTACAATATTTTGACTTAGAGAAATAACATATACTTTATTTAAAAAATGATGATGATAGTTTATTGAGGATAACAAAATGGAAGTCTTTTTATATTGTAATATACAGTACAAACTTCATATATTTATGCACAAATTCAAAACAATAAATATGATTGCTATCAATCTAGTTCAAAAACAGTTGAGCTGATTTAAACAGTTTTTGATAGAGAAAGTGGAAGGGGCATTTTGAGAGACTAGTTCCTGTTTCAGTAATTGTGTCATAGTTGTGACTGAACTACGGTTTTCTTAAATAGCAACCTGGATATGCCTGTGTGGCACTTCAGAGTGTGCTGTGTTTATTAGACTAACCATCCTTTCCTTTTTTCCCCTCAATGGTCTTTGAGAATGGACAAACTTCTGTCCTTCTGTTTTATCCTGTTTGGCTACTTCAGCTGTGATTTCTGGTCAAAAGGAGTTAAACCAACCTTGGCGCTATTTATAAAGAAGCTTTGTAATGCAGTCCTACTCCTAGATCTACACATTTTTACAGCATTCCCACTACCATAAAATGAAAAACCCTAAGGTGTGAGTTTAGCTTTCCTGTGTTACAATTTCAGTTGTTATTTGAAAGCTAAGTTTTTGTTTCATATTAATCATTTTTATCATATTAATTAATAAAAAATGTAAAAGCTGAGGCTTTTTTAGCTGACTGATCTAAATCTCAACCACAAAATTGGTTAAAATGCTTTTGTGTGACTTCAGTTCTTCATTTTCTTGTTTATCTGTTTCTCTAGTGATTCTCTCAGTAGTTTGATCTTGGGTTTTCCTTTGGATTGCGGCATCTCTCCCTGCTAGTAACTCTTGCATTATCAAGTCAGTTCCAGCTGCCTCCTTAGGCATCTTCTGCCACGTTCCTGCTGCAGTTGGCCATAAGCTGTTGGTAGCCAGAATATCGCCATTGCTTCTGGGCCTCCGTTTTCCTTGTTGAGCTTTTTTGAGATAAGACATTTTGTTTGCTATTACAACCGTTGACAGAAACAAGAAGGTGCAGATGAGCACAAGCACTGCTATTATAATGAAGCAAATCAGTATAAGAGACTTATTGTCTTCACACATTTCATTTGTCCGTGTAGTCTTGGGTTTGCTGGTATTCTTAGGTCCTCCAGCGGCAGAAACAGCACTTCTGGGAGATGAAGACACTGAAGAGTTTTGCCCCATTGTTGAAGAGAGAGACTGAGAAGTGGCTGTCTGCATTTCAGTAGTCATTGTTTTCCTGTTGAAATTGATGGTTGGAGGAGAATTTGTATTGCCTTCTATTAGGTTCTGGCTGCCACTTAGGTTTTGGCTGATGGGATTCCAGGTTTCATTTATAACTCTGGGGTACTCAGTATGGTTTGCATTTACTTGCAAACACAAAGCAAAAATTATCACAACAGGGAACGCAAAATGTGGTTTACTGTGTATCTTTGTCTTCATCTTCCTCTTTAGTCACCTACAAAAGAATAAAATACAGTATTAGTTTAGCAGTGCTGGTTCTGAGAGGTTTGAATCGGACTTCTCAGGGAATAGTAGCCAGCAGCCTTTTTGATCAAAAATGTGTTTTAACTTGACCTCATGTTCACTGCATGTAGGAGGAAGCGTTCAACTGCTGGGAATTCTCACTGAATAGGTGGTCTTGAACTTCAGCTCTTAAACTGTTAAATTCTGACAGTTGGAGGTTTATATATATAATGTATGTGAAGATTAAAAAAAGAACATGGAGCAAAGTAGTGAAAGGAAAGTGTTTTCTACTAAGTACTCAGTGAAGTGTGAATGTAGACACTGTAGTAGTTCCTCCTCTCTAAAGCTGACCACATTAGATCTGTAAGTTCATCACTTCTCCTTTTAAATGATGAAGGGAGGCACCATGTAAAATTTACAAAATACCACTTTTTTCTTTCCTTTGTTCCCCTGAATTTGGGAAATGTAACCATGCTCATACGGATGGTCAAATGAAAAGCTTTAATTGAAAATGTTCTTGTAAACGACAGCAGTAACTTATTTTAATTGTTTGTATTCCTTATCTCAGCTGTCTGGCGCATTTTGTAAATACCTAGGAAAATCTTAATTATCTAATTCTTCTGATTTATTATGCAAAAGGCTGTCTATCACAAGTGTACTTCTAACATCTTATTCCTCACAAACATACTTCAGATTGTGACATTTTCTTGAAAACTTCTGAGATTATGCAAATTATATTACCATTAGTATGTTCTGTTTTACATTTGTGTAGTACTCAGATTTGTATTATAATCTTCACCTGTTGAATCTGTCTGGAGAACAGGAAACTGATCTTTAGATGAATCAGATACTAAGATGATAAAATAACGGTGACAGATGAGACAAATTAGTGAACTGCTTCAGTGCTGATGCTTCTTGAATTTTGCGCGAGACACCTTCAGAGCGTAAGGCTTATTCTGTCCAGTGTGTCTCTTTCACCTGCGTTAACAGAACCAAGTGTTTCTTCTGAGTGTTACATATTCCATCTTGTTCAAATATAACTACTCTAAAGAATGACTGAAAGTAGTAGTGCTATTTTTAGAAATACATTTCTTCTTATAGTACTTTAAAGACAACAAAGCACATCTGTATGCTTCTAAGTTTAGGTAATTTTGAAATATGCCAGACAGTGTTTACTTTGCCATAGGGAGAAGTTATCATATCTACCAAAGGACTTAATGTATTCACACCCAAAAATCAGAGAGGTGAACTTGATTATCTTTTTAATATCCAAATGGCAGTCCTTTGTATTGCTGATGTCCCCCAGGAAAGTGAAAGAAGTGATAGACGTGATCTGTAGCCAGAGAACAAACAATGGATGTCTCCTCACATGGCAAATGAGCAGCAAATTATATATGTATCTTTCTTTGCAGTTCAACTAAATCATAAAACCAGACTCTGTTCTGAGATGAATCCTCATTGTTAAATTTGAACTAGAAACCATTTTAGTAATCAGCTACAGCTCAGGTAAAAGATTTTGTTACCTATATGGTAACAGTTGCCTGGAGAATGCCTCGTCGCATACTTTAAAAAGGAATAAAAGCAGCAACTGCAAACCTTTTGTTTGGTTGGTTTTTTTTAGAAACAAACATTTCACAAGAAGTTTCTGCATGCTGTGCGGAACTGAGGTGCAGCTGCCGGTACAAATGTAGCTCAGTGCTTACTGCCTGAGGGTTACAGAGCTCTGCCTGCACCCTCCGAGAGCATGAGAAGTCCAGTGTTACTTATGATCTGGACCAGAGGTGCTTTTCTTGAAAATAAACAGGCTGGTGTTGTCAAGAGTTTCTCTTAAAATCATAAGAACAAAGGAACTGATCATTAAATAGTTTTGGGGTTTTTCTTAGCTCAACCCTTTCTAGGTATTGGTAGGGTCTTCTGTCAGTATGCAGTAAGAGCTGCAATGCTTAGGAACCACGCAGCAACGTGGTGGCTGTCGCTGTTCATTCCTTGGAGTCTGATTGTGAACAGCCTTTAATGTTACTAAAAATGCAGTTGTTTTATCAGCTTCCTTAAAGCAGTCAAAGATGATACTTTTATTTATTGTTACTGTTTGAGTTACATGTGGTAAACTAAACTAAAATAAAATCTTTTACATAAAAAAAATAGAAACTTTTATGTAAGATTTTCTACAAAATCTAAGAAACCTTGAAGCAGAACTTTTAAAATAGAAGGAAAATGTGCACTTACCTTGCCAAGACGTAGTCAAAAAAAGGTGGTGCTTTAGATATTTAATCCTCTAACAGTAAAATTTCTTTGTGCATATATTTGCTCTTAGGATGCAAACGACCGTCAGGATCAAGCAAGTAGACTTAGACAAGGCTGGATTTTTTTAAGCAAATCTGAACTGAAATTATATGTCGTTTACTCTAAGTAGGGAACTAAAACCACAGTGATGACACACTTCCTTTTTGTAACAACTATACCATGACATGTTAGAGGCAGAGAAACACCAGCTTGCCCAAATTAGCTTTCCGAACAACAGGAAGTAACACAAGGAAAAAGTCTTAGGCAGACAAATATTCAACATTCATGAAGTTTATCTTCTTTGTTATCTTGTGTTCAGGTGGCTTACCTCAAATGTTACCGAGAGCTGTGTCTCACTGTGATCAAAACTACGTATGTCTTTACAGTATTAATTAGCTCTTTCTATAGGCTGTTGTCTTGCTTTGAAAGAGTTGAGTTAATAACAGTTGGAAACAGCTCTAGGTATTTAAAAGTTCAAAAACTACTGGTAAGTTTGATTTAGAATTAATTATTTCTAGTAGAATTCCATCTTCTATGCTAACTCTGGGAACTGGACAGAACATCTGCCTAAACCAAGTCTCATAGAGTTCAGCAATTCATTAAACGAGAACAAAAGGTGGTTAATATTTTTATATAGTACCTGAATACTATATAGACCAATCCTCTGTGCTACTCAGAGGACCCATCATTCTTAGAAATGCTCCACCAAGCATTAGAGTGCATTATGTGCTGCAGTAGATTGCAAATAAAATGAGCTGAGACCCTTTGAAAAAATGGTATATGGATGTTTAATTAGTCTTAATCAAGGCTATTGAAATAAATCTTTTCCACACATAAAATTAGACGTAATTTGAATCTGTATAAATGTAAAAAAGAGTTTGCGGGTCTGCTATTTTACTTCTATTTTTAAAGAAACCCTCAGCTCTTACAGTTTTGAGCTGATCGATGAGCTCTTCCTCTCCAGCATGGGTTTTATTTTTCCTCTTGTTGGAGATGCTGAATGAACCTCTGTCTGTCTAGAGACTGCTGGCTGTGGTAGATTGTGTGGCACTTCAAAATGAAGTTGAGTTACCTCCAACTGGAGCTTCACCATTGGGCTCTAAACTTGGTTGGCGCATGAGCCATGGCAGAATTTAGGCTATGGATGTCAATCCTGTATTAGTGCTCGAGATTGACATTTTTAGGACTATGTGAAAGATCGGTTTGTTTTAGCGTTGTAGTCTGTGTGATACACTACTAAAATGTTTTGATGTGGATTTAAAAGGCAAACCAAACAGTGTCTGTCTTGTTTTCTTACAGGTTCAAGACTGGTCAGATCAATGGAGATTTACTGATATACCACGTCCTGCTAACTCTGAAGCCATACTATGCAAAGCCATATGAAATTGTAGTGGACCTCACGCATGCTGGCCCCAGTAATCGTTTTAAAACAGACTTTCTTTCTAAATGGTTTGTAGTTTTTCCAGGCTTTGCTTATGAAAACGTCTCAGCAGTTTTTATTTATAACTGTAATTCTTGGGTCAGAGAATACACCAAATACCATGAAAGACTCTTGACAGGTTTGAAAGGAAGCAAAAGGCTTATTTTCATAGACTCTCCGGGGAAGCTGGCAGAGCACATTGAACATGACCAGCAGAAACTCCCAGCAGCTACCTTGGCTTTGGAAGAGGACTTGAAAGTATTTCACAATGCTCTCAAACTGGCTCATAAAGACACCAAAGTTTCTATTAAGGTAAGTCTTCTTCATGCTGTTCCTAGTGAACTGTTATATTTCAATAAGAATTTGAGTATGATTTTACTGTCTTAATTCTCTTGTCTCATGGAGGAATCACAACTTAATTTCTTACAATTTCACATATTTATCTTCATAAAATAGAAATATCAGACTTTTTTTCTCTCTTTGTTTCTTTAACAATAGGTGCTGAACCATTTTTCTTCTCTCTTTTTAAGGTTGGATCAACAGCTGTGCAGGTGACATCAGCAGAGCGTACAAGAGTCCTGGGACAGACAGTGTTTTTAAATGATATATACTACGCATCTGAAATTGAGGAAATCTGTCTTGTTGATGAGAATCAGTTTACCTTAACAATTGCCAACCAGGGCACACCACTCACTTTCATGCATCAAGAGTGTGAAGCCATTGTGAGGTCCATTATTCATATACGGACACGGTGGGAGCTGTCGCAACCAGACTCCATCCCACAGCACACTAAAATTCGCCCTAAAGATGTCCCTGGAACACTACTGAACATAGCACTGCTCAACTTGGGAAGCTCAGACCCCAGTTTGCGGTACTGATCTTTTAAATTAATATCAACTTTGATAAAAATGTGATTTTCTTCCAAGATTTTCTTAATTTTAGCAAATCTCTCTTGAACAACACAATTTTGCTTTCACCACAGCTCTACCAAATGTAGTTACTAATATCAACAAAGATTGCGTTTTGTATAGGTGAAGAAAGAAATATGTAGTGGCGGAGTAACTGAAGGTGTATAGGTAGCTTAATTTCTCTTTAAGAGGGAGAAAAAAACTTATGCTTTGCGATATGGGCTTACTAGGTACATTTGATTTTCATGGTATTGAACTTCTTGTTTAATAACTGGGAGCTGTACCTCTTAGAGCAAGCTCTTGGGTGTTGTCAGAGGGCTGTCTCTAAATGGGTCCTGGTTCAATGGGAGCCTCTGGGGCTGTTGGCAATCTGTTGCTCAGGTGCACTTGGAAATACCTAGAATTTCCTGGAACTGAATGCCTTTCTGAGAAATCCATTACAAAGTTCTTCAAGCATCCTCTTTGACTTTATCAGAAGTTGTTTTAAAAAAGTAGCAATGTAATTATTTGTCCAAAGTAATGTTGTCTCTAAAGCTTAAGTGATGCAGGAAAGAAGTTCAGGATTTAAATATAGTACTGGATATTATCAATGCTTATGTGATTTTGAAAATGATATTACTGTGATCTTTTAGTGTAATGTATATATTTTAAAACAGACAAGAAAAATATTACAAGTCACACTGCTTGCTTTGTTACAGGTCTGCTGCCTATAATCTTCTATGTGCCTTAACCTGTACCTTTAATTTAAAGATTGAGGGCCAGTTACTGGAAACTTCAGGTCTGTGTATTCCTGCCAACAACACACTCTTTATTGTGTCTATTAGTAAGACCCTTGCAGCTAATGAACCACACCTTACCTTAGAGTTCTTGGAAGAGTGTATTTCTGGATTTAGCAAATCTAGTAAGTAACACTGATATTCCTCAATGCTAACCATGAATTTGAAAAGATTTAAGCTGGTAGCTCTCAAGTTTAACAAGCATCCTTATGTGGCTGAGTCACAGTAAGTTTAAATTAAAAAAGCTTCTTTGAGCTGTTTTAGATATTTTCAAAATTACTTATCTATTTCTTAATAACCAAGTTCTGTAATACTAAGACAGTGTCATGAACTGGAGTGGTATCTGTTGGAGTAAAAACATTACTTTGATTTGTATGTTTGAATGTACTCTTTCTGATGAAGCAGATCCTTTTTTTTAAAAAAAAAAAATGCCCAAGCCTTGCTTTTCTAACTTTGAAGTTAAAACAAGTTTCGCCAAACATCTCCTTCATTTAGACAATTAAATTAATTCAGAGATCACAATACAAATTACTTGTTTCATACACCAGGAGTAAAAACATTGCAGGAAAAAAAAAAAGAGGTCCATGAGGTTTTGAACTCCAGCAGATACATTGACAAAAGAGTTATGTGGTCCTTTCTTTCAAATGTAATCCTTTCAGATAGATTACAGTCGAGAGATATTATCAAGTTCTGCTATGGTGTTTTTGTTATCCCTTTCTTATAGACATAAACCAGCTCTGACTATACTGTTGGAAGCTGTTTAGAATACATTCTCAAGATTAAAAAGAAGTTATCTTAAATAGTCTGCCTATTGTGTGCCTAAATGTACACATCTATGTCACACTTCTTAGTAAGATACTAAAATGTCAAAATCTTGCCAGATTCTTACGAATGTTTCTTGGATGTTGTTGTTATAGTATGTTTCTTTTTGAAGCTTGTCTGTTTGCCCAGTATTATTTGCTCGAATCTGAAAATAATTATTTTAGAAGAAAACCGAAAGGTGCTCACAAATAATTATTTACCTATGCATAGAGATCAGTGCTGAATTTTGTTACAAAGTGAATTTTTATTTCAGGTATTGAACTGAAACATCTTTGTCTGGAGTATATGACTCCCTGGCTGTCCAATCTGGTCCGATTCTGTAAACACAATGATGATGCTAAGCGCCAGCGAGTCACTGCTATTCTTGATAAGCTAATAACAATGACAATAAACGAAAAACAGATGTATCCTTCCATTCAGGCTAAGATATGGGGAAGTCTTGGACAGGTACAAATTCTGCATGATTTCTTGCAATTTGTTTATAATAAAATTATAGAGTTTTTAATCACTTAAATATTAATGCAAAAAGACAAAATGGAACTTGGCATGACCTAAGTATATCCGCTGTGTGGAGAGTCATGAGCAAGTTCTCTGAGGTTTCCATTCTTTAAAATACTTCACAAAACCATTTCTGAACTCTTGCTTCTAGTACTCTGTTCCTGGCCCCCACTGAGAATTGAAAATTAGAAATATCTGGTGTTAGTAGTAATTACTTCATCAAAACTCCTGAATGTGTGGGTACTGAATGGATAGAACCGAATGCTAGCATTCAGATATGTTAGGCTTAAGGCGGTGAAAGAACTTCTTCTGTTTTGTTATTTGCACTTTTAAAACTGAAGCATTTTGATTACAAATAGCAGCGTCAATCCTTCTGTTGATAATTAGTTGAATACTTACCAAATACTGTCCCTATTCTCCACACAAAGTAAAAAAAAAAAAAAAAAAAAAGAAAAGAAAGCTGTTTTCATATGCCATTCATGAAATAAGTGTCCAGATAAATGAGACCAGCTTTATTTGCCATGACCAGGCTTGTTCACAAGCAAGCTGACTTCCTCATTGTCATACTATTATTATTTTTTTAACTGTCATCCGAACTGATGCAGCACAGCATCACAAAGTTGCTCTTGGAGAATGTGAGAACTGTCAAATGGATGCATAAGTGTAGTTTCTTGATTGATCCAGTTGGACTGATAAAAATCAATGTATTTTGGAAGTTTGAATCACCCTGAGATGAATATGACCATTATGTGTAGTATGAAAATCTGTTAACAGGTAAATGTGGAGAACATGAAATAAAAAATGAAAAAATTCACAGAAGTCAGTGGGGAATTTTATTGTTGATTTTGTTGATCCAGAATCTTAACCAATTTTTATAATACAGTGAAAGCTGAATTTCAACCAATACTGAAATAGCTTTTAATCTTAGCTTGCATATTACATTTAGAGAGAGTTCTCAGTGCACTTAGTCAGCTTTGGTTCTTCATACACAAGAAGAAACGTGTTTTACTGGTTGCTGTATTCATGCATGATGAGTGTTCTAAGCAAAATCTTTAGCAGGTAGGATCTTGCTTATTTCTTGGAAGTACGTGGTTTTTTTCCACCTCATATCCGGTTTCTTCTCATTAGATGCAGCATTTTCTGCATAGTTATACTTTAAAATGGAAAAAAAAAAGTAAGATACAAACCATATCATAGTGCTTCCAAAGTTGTGAAGAATTTTGATTTGGAGTAAAACCTAATGGAATTCATCTTTACATTTCTAATCTTTACATTACGCTTCTTTCCAAAAAGACAACATATTATTAAAAACATAGCTTCAATTTATAGTAGCTATGTATCTTTAACTAAAAAATATGATTGCTTAAACAAAGGGCGATTTACTGTGGAAAAATTATGTTAACCACACTGGGAATGACAAAGAATTATTTTTCTCTGACAGATAACAGATCTCCTTGATGTAGTTCTGGACAGTTTCATCAAGACTAGTGCCACAGGGGGCTTAGGATCCATAAAAGCGGAGGTTATGGCAGACACAGCAGTAGCGCTTGCTTCTGGAAATGTAAAGTTGGTTTCAAGCAAAGTGAGTTCCCTCCTTGCCTTAATTTCTTCTTATATAGTAATTTCACCTTAAATGGTAATGTGACACTGATATGCTTTCTGATGACTCGGTACAGGAAATAATGAAAAAAAACATAAAACAGGTTCCAAGCAATAGAATAATTCCAATGTTAATGTGTAATGGCTGTTACTGAAAGGTTGAGCTCTGCTCTTTAACTGAAACAAAATGGTTGCTTTATTTTCAGGTGATTGGAAGAATGTGTAAAATAATCGATAAGACTTGTCTGTCCCCAACTCCTACATTGGAACAGCACCTGATGTGGGATGATATTGCTATTCTAGCACGTTACATGCTGATGCTCTCCTTTAACAATTCTCTGGATGTGGCAGCCCATCTCCCCTACCTCTTTCATGTAGTTACTTTATTGGTGGCCACTGGTCCCCTTTCTCTCAGAGCTTCTACGCATGGTCTTGTCATCAACATCATTCATTCTCTGTGCACTTGTTCTCAGCTTCACTTTAGCGGTAAGTTCTTATCAGACTTTGGATTAAGTCGATTGCTTCTTAAGTTTGTTTCAGAAATATTCGAGTTGTCTTTCTCTCTTTCAAATGTTCTGAGAATTTGAAAATACTGTGTTGCTATTAAGCTTGTGTACAAACCAGAATGAGGATATGAGCTAGAATAACTATGAGCATGAAGTTAAAGTATGACTGTCTTGTTTAGAGCAGGTGTGTCATATAAATTGTATAATGGATTTTTGAAAAAGGGAAGAAAGTACGTATCAGTAAGTTTCAGTAATAAAGATTAAAGAAAAAATTTATCTGTGCTAAAACTGGCTGATGTGCATCTTTTGAATGGTTGCGTAATGGAGTAACAAAGATATAAATTACATAAGGAAATTGTGAAATTACATGGCAAGAATTTTGCATACGGCTATGTTTCAGCAGTCCTAAAATAATTGATGCTAGCAAATATGTAGCTGTCATTTCTTATTACAGAAGTACAGTATACAACCAGGCTGGATTTTGTGAAGAAAAAAATAAAAAGTTTATGTAATCTTATTCTTTAAGTATCTGAAAGCCCATTTTATATCTGTGTATTGACAGAGTGAGTATGTGAATAGACGTGTACACACACACACAGAGATATCTATGTATATTTAAAGAAAAGCTTTGCTAGGATACACAAAGAGAAAGTTAAGCCTTCCAACAGTAAATTAGAAGTACACTGAAATTAAATGAAAGTTCAGAATTGTAAAAAATATTCAGTAATAGCAGGGTCTTTGTTTTCTTCTGATTTAAATGGGTTAATTGTAGTAACGAAGCCAAAACCATAATTTGATCGCAGTTTGAACTTTACAGTAATGTTGGTCTTTCAAACCATGAGCTCTCCAGGTTTCTGTTTTCCTAATGCATATGAGGAGAAGCCTCAGAGAACCAAGTCTTTAGACAAGTTTCTTTCTACCTGTTTTCAGACTGCATCTTCCTGGTGGCTGTGGTTTTAACAGTCCATACGACAGGCCACAGTTGTTCTGAGATGAGCAGCAAAGAAAACGGTGTTTGAATGTGCATAGGATGATTATCTACTACTATCTAGTATTTGTGGGAGCCTAAGTGTGTGTTTAAAATATGGAATGAACTTCATTGTTGTAACTCTAATATGTAAAAATTTATTCAACAGAGGAGACCAAGCAAGTTTTAAGGCTGAGCTTGACTGAGTTTTCTCTGCCCAAGTTTTATTTACTGTTTGGAATCAGCAAAGTGAAATCAGCTGCAGTGATAGCTTTCCGCTCCAGCTATCGAGACAGGTCGTTTTCACCTGGTTCCTATGAGAGGGAGACTTTTGCACTGACTTCTTTGGAAACAGTTACTGAAGCTTTGTTGGAGATCATGGAGGTATGTGGTTCAAAACAAAAGTCATTATCTGTAAAGGAGAATGGCACTGCTTACCCTTCTTTACAGGCAAGCAGTGTAGTGAGATGTACCTCCCATGATGTGTTAATGAACGCCTAAGTAGTTGAGTAGTTTCTGAGACATAAAATAACTGAATATTCTGAATTAAAATTGAGCAACCTGGTCTAGTGGAAGGTGTCCCTGCCCATGGCAGGTGGGTTGGAATTATATGATCTTTAAGGTCCCTTCCAACCCAACCCATTCTATGATTCTCTGAAAATAATACATTTTCTTCATGTTACACATATTCAAACAATATAATTTTTTTTAGGCTTGTATGAGAGATATTCCAACGTGCAAGTGGCTGGACCAGTGGACTGAACTAGCTCAAAAGTATGTTGTAGACCTCAAAACATAACCCCTAACTGCCTGTGTAGTACACTTAGAATTGTCAACAACTCATTATACAGCCTGTTGTATATTTGTTTAATATAGTGTACTCTTGTTTCTTCACAGGTTTGCGTTCCAATATAATCCATCCTTGCAGCCAAGAGCACTTGTTGTCTTTGGCTGTATAAGTAAGCGTGTCTCTCATGGACAAATAAAACAAATAATCCGAATTCTGAGCAAGGTATATAGGTCTATATCTGTTTTCCTTTGTGACTCATAAAATAACTAAATTTTTATTTTCCCATCGAATATAGAACTCATTATAATTTGACAATAAATAATTTCTTCAAACATATTCTTGTACAGAGAGCTACCTGATTGGAAATTTAGTCTTTGTAGGCCTGGCTTTCTATTTTTAATTAATTTGGTGGCAGTAAGTTTCATCAGTGCTGCTATTTCTAGAGTAACAGTAGTTTTGAATATTGAGCTTAAAATTTGAGACACTTAAAATTTGAGACACTTAAAATTTGATCCAGAAAAGTCAGTATTTAAATAAATGTGAAATTTTCTGATAAGGCATCTATCTGCATGCACATTATTCACAAGTTCCTTTTTTTAAAGGAAGCTAATAATCTAGTATGTTACAACTAAATACAATGGAAAGCATAACATTTATATAAGAAAATTTTGAAATGGGCTACATAGCTTGGTAATAATGCCCGTATTTTCTAAATAAGGTTGTGTTCTATTGGAGGTAAACAGTCTGCTAACTAAGTTTCCCTTAAGTACTTTATTAGTGTTCTGTGGACATAAAATTTAATTAAACAGCATCTGAACTGAAGAAGAGTTATTTTGTAGTTGTTGCATCCTGTCCTGCACTCTTCTTTTTGTAATACACACTGTAATTGTTTACAGCAATAATATCAATATATCAAATATATCACTAGTGTACATCATAATTTCTAAAATTCCTTGCAAATTGGAAAAATTAAGCTGTGTTAATTAATTGAGAGCCACAGTTATTGTTTAAAGCTTTCATCTTTTTTACAAAGTAAAATCTAATTATGGGTTCTATTTTTTTATTATTCTTTTTTTCTACAAAAAGGGACTTGAGAGCTGTTTAAAAGGCCCTGACAATTACAATAGCCAAGTTCTAATAGAAGCTACCGTAATAGCACTCACCAAGCTGCAGCCTCTTCTTAATAAGGTAAACGACTGGATTTTTAGAATAAACAGAGAATGTGTTTTGTAAATGGAAGTTATAATTGCAAGTATAACTTCAAAAATATAAGGAAGTGTTGTGGCATCTGATGTTCACACCTCATTGCTGTGACTGTTATGACTCATGCTTGAAAGTAATACGTATGGGAAATGTGTCACAGATGTTTGGGTATGGGACCTGGGCAAGTTTTAAAAAAGCTTTAGATTGTACTGTTCTGCTTCACCAAACTGGGCCACAGCAATACAAAGGCTATACCATAGTCTGTAGTAATTCTCTCCAAAAGATTTTCAGTCTTGGCTTTCAAATCTGTAATTCCTAATACATGTCTTTCTGATCATGGCTTCTAAAAAATTTTAGTCTTGTCTAATGTATTAATTCAGCCATTGTGTGTTGCTGTATGAACTGATTGGCATACCAATAGGTGCACTGTTAATGAACCACCTTAAAATTTTCTAGTGGAGTGGCATTGTCACACACGTCTGAAAGAATATAGTTCTAGGGCACGGTTCTAAAAGGGGGTTTCTGGGGAGCATGAATGGGTCTGCAGCTTCTCATTTGTTAATACATTAGAAAATGTGCTAAAAAAAAATAATAATCCTACCAGGTGTATTTGAATGGCTGATTTAATATGCATGTTTCACTTTTCATGTACATAACAAACTTTTTAGAAGTCTTTGGCTAATCTTTACTTCAATTTGTTTCACTCTGTACTTGGTAGCTTTGCACAGACAGTCTTTGTGTGCCATCTGGATGGCACTGTGGTATTTAAAATTAACAAGAGCAAACAGTTCTGATAGGCTACTTGCACTTTTTTCCACCCTGTTAGTGTACCATGCGCTTACCCTTAAAACACATAACCAATGAGTGATGTGACCGTCCTTTACAAGCCTTCCATGCCTGTATCACGCATTTTCCTGCATGTGGTTTTAGGCAGGGAAGATTACAACAAAAAGTCTCGCGTATCTATTGCTAGATAGTTCTTTGAAAAATCGGCTGCGTAAGGGACCCAGGATTTGTTGAATGCCGGCTCTTCCTGCCTGATTTTCTGATTTGGAGATTGAATTGCTGGGCCAGTTATATGTGCAGAATTGCAATTCACTTTCAACCTGCCTTCCGAGTTGATAACAAAAGATGCTGTCTTTCAGTCTGATGTAGGGCAATATGCATCTGACATTTTTGTGAGCAATGAAAGGGGTATAAAAGAGAAGGGATGGCTTCTAGGGGAGGGAGTGGAAGGCTTGAAATTAATTTGCTTTCTGCTATTCACCTGCTAAGTGCATCAGCACTCTGGGTTCATATGAACACCTGTTTCGTTGGAATGGTTGTGTTTGAGAACAGAACCTCTGCCACAACGTTAGTAATGCATATACAAAAACATGTCAATTCTATTTGTCTTTCACTTACAGGAACTGACTTGAAAGTGGAATCACGGCCTTTTCCTTTTCCTTCTCCTTCCAGGACTCCCCTATGCACAAGGTCCTCTTCTGGGTAGCTATGGCAGTACTGCAGCTAGATGAAGTCAACTTGTACTCAGCAGGTACAGCACTACTTGAACAGAATCTGCATACCTTGGATAGCCTTCGAGTGTTCAATGATAAGGTAAGCAAGCCCTCTGTTAGTAACCAGCTGTGATTAACCCTTCGTTTATGTAAGCAGTTAGATCTGTTAAAAAGAAAAAAATAATTCCTTGTCCTCTTGAACAGTACTCAAGCAACTAGAACTGACATTTGCATTGCAAACTTGCAAAACACCAGCAGTAAACTAAGAAGCAGAGATGAAGCTGTTATTATTCTGTTCTAAACTGGAACAGAAATGCATAGATACATTCTAATCAAGAGTGCACTTGATATTTTCCTGTAAACTCTTAGAATTACCAAGTTTTGTCACTTAAAAAAAAAATGAGTAGAGGAGTAATCTTCAAAGAAACAAGATACTAGGAAGAAATTCTTTATTGTGAGGGTGGTGAGGCACTAGAATAGTCTGTCCAGAGAAGCTGTGGATGCCCCATCCCTGGAAGTGCTCAAGGCCAGGTTGGATGGGGCTTTGGGCAACCTGGTCTGGTAGGAGGTGTCCCTGCCCATAGCAGGGGGTTTGAAACTGGATGTTCTTTAAGGTCCTTTCCGACCCAAACCATTGTATGATTGTATGAAATACTCTTGTGTCTTATTTTTCTGGGTCAGAGCCCAGAAGAGGTGTTTATGGAGATCAGGAGACCACTTGAATGGCACTGCAAGCAGATGGATCATTTTGTAGGGCTAAATTTCAACTCCAACTTCAACTTCGCACTAGTGGGACACCTCCTGAAAGGTAAATATAGATGTTGCTGTTCATTTTTACATGAATACTCTTAATTCAGAAATAAATACAAGCCCAAGAATAAAGGGAGAAAAAGTGGGTGGTGGATTTTAAGTAACTCAGGTCACAGAACAGATTGAAAATTAAATGTTCTTTGACTAAAGGACTTTGCTGGGTTTCCTTTATGCATATCCTATGAAGGTCTTCAGTGCAAATGACATAAATTCTTTGCTGTCACAGGAGTGTGTGGCTTCACTTACTGCAGTTCCTTATGTCTTCCTCCAAGAATACTTTCTATGTGTGCCTGTTATTTGGGCTCATCGTTTCTTTTAGAAGACTGATTTGTGAGCTAATAGATAATATATGCAGAGACATTTGTAATTGTGTTTTTTTATGCGGAGGGACAGAAATAATAGTCCGAAATGTGCAATTTCTGTTAGCATTGTATTTCCTTGCCCTTTATATGAAGCGTCCTGAGGACACACTGAAAAATATTTATAAATATTTTAAAAATATTAATGCTTCATAAATATGCATTCAAAAATTAAATACAATATTTGTTTTTTAACCTCATTTCTTAGGATACAGGCATCCTTCTCCTACCACTGTAGCAAGAACAGTAAGGATTTTACATACACTACTAGCTCTGGTTAACAAACATAGGAATTGTGACAAGTTTGAGGTGAACACCCAGAGTGTGGCTTACCTAGCAGGTAAAATTAAACAAACAAACATTCTTTTAAACTTGTGCTAACTGAAATGAGTGAATTGTGGGAATTCTTATGTTATTGGGTTGATTATGGTTGTATCAATATAAAGGAAACTTGTAACTGGAGATGGACAAGAGTCTGGGTTAGCGTGGGGTATATCAATCCACAGTTCCTTGTGGACTGAAGTCTTGCCAGCACAGGCCCTATTGTGCAACTTTGAAAATACCTGAGTGAGGCTGAAGGTTTCTTGGTTTAAATACTGGAGTGTGTGCTTTAGGGCATTCATATTTCTAGTGGTCTAGAAATAGAAATTGTGACTATATGAGGGCAAATGTTTAAGTCATGTAATTTTAACTGGCTGGGGAATATAATTCTTTTTGTATGACCTACTTTTAATCTGTACATTTCAGTAAGGTGTAATTACATCTCTGTGGTCATCTTTATACTAAGTAAAAAATCTAAATTGAGGGACTGTTGCTTACATTCTTTAATGTGTTCCCGCCATGGAAAACTTACGTTAGCTTTCTTTGAATTTTTAGCTTTGCTCACAGTGTCTGAGGAAGTTCGAAGTCGCTGCAGCCTAAAACATAGGAAGTCTCTCTTGTTGACAGACGTTTCAATGGAAAATGTTCCTATGGATACATATCCCATTCATCACAGTGACACTAGCTATAGGTTGGTTGCCTGACTTTCAGATAATAAAAGTTATCCAAATTCCAATATCTCTTTTCTTTAGTAAAAAAGGTAACCTGTGGTATATAGAAAACTAAAACCCATGAAAAAAGCTAAGTTAATGTTCAACTACATATTGCTGGTTCCTGACCAGTGTGCTACTGTGATCAAGAGTCACAGTGGAATTTGTGTATTGAATTCGTATAGATTTAATTTTGAGATCTCTGAAGCTGTTTCAGAGTTTAAATTCTTTGGAAGTTCTTAGTCTTTTTCCTAACCCCTTTCTACGAGACCTTATTTCACCTCATTTTTCATTTATATTCTATAAGAAAATTCTGTGTCTTTTTGAGAGCTTCAGGGCATGTACTAAGTTAATCACTTAAAAATTAATGCCTAAATGTGCAACGGTTTTAAAGATTTTCTTAATTTAATTTCTCTGCAATTTCAGGACACTAAAGGAAAATCAACCATGGTCATCACCAAAGGGATCAGACAGACATCTGGCTGCCAGTTACCCGACAGTGGGACAGATAAGTCCTCGAACACGAAAATCCATGAGTTTGGATATGGGGCAGCCTTCACAAGCAAACACTAAAAAGCTTTTAGGTTATTAAGATACCTAATTTACTAATTTGTCTACAGAATACCCCAGGAAGCGTTACTAGAGAAAAATTATACTTGTATTTGTTCTGACTTCAAGTGGTTTTCCCCAATTCAGAGGAATGTATGTAGTTTCTACAAAATGCAAATAGAGAACACTACAATTAAAAAGGAGTAATTACGTTCTTTTGATCAGAGGGGGAGAAGCAAAAAAAAGAAAAAGGATATTCCAGATACTAAAGGTTCATAGTGCTAATTTTCTGCCACCAGCCCTCTGTCAATAAAACCAAGAAGCTGAGTACTTTAGCTTCGTTGCTATACTGAATACTCTATTTTACGGTGGGAGAAATGGTCCCAAAACATTTTAGATGTTTTGGAAGCAATCATTTTTTTTTCTTTTATACTTGGCTTCTCAGTGCATCATGTTTACAAGCAAGTCTTAGTATCAAAGAAATTATATGAGTTCGTTCGCATAACTTCTGGTTACCCTTTTACATTGTGGCATATATGGAAGAAGAGGGGCATTTCTTTCATTACAATCCTGTTACTGCTTCCTTTACAGTAATCACATTTTGGCATGTTTATTCAATGTGATGTGTTGACCAGGAAACCATAGCATGCCCACAGCTTACATACTGGAATAAATTGCATGCTATCCTCATATGTATTGTGAAGCATTTTGGAAACTGTGATGGAGAGCGGCATGGTGTGACCATATTTTCTTTACCATCCCTGGAAATGGTGAAAATGTCCCCAGATTCCTATCAGTATATTGTAGATAGGATAGCTTGGCCAGAAAATCGGAAATACTTAAGTGTATGGATTTAGGTTTAATGTTTTTAATTTCGTGATAAATTGTTTTTAGGTACAAGGAAAAGTTTTGACCATTTGATATCGGACACAAAGGCTCCTAAAAGGCAAGACATGGAATCTGGAATCACAACGCCTCCCAAAATGAGGAGAGTAGCCGAAAATGATTATGAAATGGGTGAGAAACAGGACTAACGCTTTCAGAATAATTATAAATGCTTTGTATATATATACAAAGGATTATTTCTAAATTCAGTGTTTATTTGATTAGGTAAGGTACTACAAGGTAAGGGAGAAATATCTTAATAATGGCTTGTGGAGAATACAGTCTTCCTTATCACTGGCAATTGAGATTGGAATTAGAGTTGCTCAGTTTGCAGACCCAGAATAAGGGGCAGCTATAAAGTACTGTATACAGGAGTGAAATGAAATAAGTAAAATTTGACTTTTTATGACTTACTAAGCCCTAGCTGCAAATTTTTGCAGATGAAATGTGACATAATTCCTAGAATGCCTCTCTTCATCTTCTCCCACATCTGCTTCCTGTGCCCCCATCCCCAATTGCAATGCAAGACCAGGGTTCTTCTGTTCTATCTGATGTCAGTCTGCTGCCTGACCCTGAATATGTTACTTACCACCCCTGGGCCTGTATTTCACTAAATAGGAAATTGGGGTTATTGTTTCCCATTTGATAATACATCCCATGTGACAGCCTAGCACCACTAGTATTACAGCATAATTGTTGCTTGTATACTTTATGAAAATTCTGTTGAACTCTGAAGTTTGCATATAACTGAATTCGTTGTGCAAGAGCTAATTTTATTTTGATTTGGGTACATTTTTCTTTGGATGAGCTGCTCTTTTTTATCTGGCAGAAACCCAGAGAATATCACCACAGCAACACCCACATCTTCGAAAAGTTTCTGTTTCTGAGTCAAACGTCCTCCTAGATGAAGAAGTTCTGACTGACCCAAAAATTCAAGCACTGCTGCTTACAGTTCTTGTAAGCCTTCTTTCTGTGTATTATTGTGTTATTTTCTGATGTTCTTTTATCTTCCAAAGAAGCATATGTGTTCCTTGCAGTGCTTCTAAATTCACATGGATCAGAATCAGTATGTAATGTGTAAATCTGTACTTTTGTTGATTTTCTTCAGACTTTCTAGGAATCACTTTTATAAATGTATTTGAAAAATGCATGAGAGCAAATACCCTGTTGTTTTGCAGAACATGTCCAACAATTGATCTGTTTTACTTGTAGATTTGTTTTACAAACTAATTTTATATAGCAAGAAGTTACCACATATTATATTTTAAAAGTTAAGTGAACATTTTTTGAAATTCCAGCATGATTCAATTTAAAACTTGACTAACTAGTAATGTAGCTACCAGTATGAGAGTGCTTTCGTCAGATGCACCAGTACAGTTTGCATTCCTGTTATAATGCACAGAGTCAGTTGCACAGTTTTGTCAAAAACTGGCTTTTTTTTTTTTTGCCAAAATAGAAGGTATTGCCAGCTGTTCTTATTGTGTCCAACGAAGACATGAAGTCACTCGATTCCATGTCCGAAGAGGACATAAATTAATGTTCTGTAATGCTGCTTTTTCTGCAACCCAGAAGTACTAAAATCTGAAACTACAACAACAACAAAAAAGCCTGTAACTACTCAAATTCTCTTATTAGAAGCATGCTAATTTAATCCTTTACATTATCATAGGCAACATTAGTGAAGTACACTACTGATGAGTTTGACCAGCGGATTCTGTACGAGTATTTAGCAGAAGCCAGTGTTGTCTTCCCAAAGGTCTTTCCTGTTGTGTAAGTACCTGAAACTCTGACTTGGCCTTCCTTTTAAACAGTCTCAGGACCAGAGAAGCACGTATGAGGTACTTCTCATTTGTAGGTTACTAGCTGCAACCTGTCCTTGCCTTGTTGAGACAAATGTCCATTGCAATCTGAGAATTGTCTTTTTTTCCCTGTGTTAAATGAATATAAAGTTCCTGCTAGAATAGGCACCCTTGGATAGCAGCACTACAGATGGTCCCAAAGCACTTCTCAGCACCGGGTTCTGGGCAGGCTGGCAGAGCGTGGGAGAGCGCTGTGCCGCTCTTGCTAGGGAGCCGGGCTGTGTACATCAGGTTCTCCTGAAAGCTTTCAGCGTCACTGCTGCCGTTGGTCTAGTGGCACAGCATGGCTTTATCGCTTACTTGTTACTGTAGGGAGTCAAATTATGTTTTAATGTAGTCATATAGTTTTCTGTAGAAGTCTGTATGTAGTGTCTCTTTGGTACTATTTTTGTACCAGTTAGACTCAGATTTTTTTTAATAAGTAACCCAAAAAACTGATTTAAAGTGTGGTTCAATGTACTCGTTGTATGTATTTCTTTAGATACAGGTTAAAAGTAGTATTCACTACAGGCAATACATGGAAGGGAAACCCAGCTATCAGAAGGTAAAGTGAGGAGACTTTTAAAACTGACTGATGCTTGATTTAGAAAGAATGGTACCTTCTTCTGGTTTTATAAAGTAATGGTCAGAATAAAACAAGTTCTGTGAGCTACTGAAATCACAGTTGTAAGTAACGGGCATTTTGCCTCAAAAGAAAAAATGCTATTAGGAAGCCCTGCATAGACAGCCCTCTTTACCATTACGGGCATTTCTCTGAGCTCATGATGTCTTAAAGGGTCAACACAGAGGCTGCTTGAATTGCCTGTATCATTACTGCCCAAGTTGTAGGTTGTTTTGTTTTGTTTTCTGTTAAATCATGGGGTGGGCTTAACATACGATGTTGTTCTGTCCTCTTCTGTGTATGCTTAAACTGATTGTCAAACTTGATGGGCATGATATAGTGCAGTAATACAGTGTGATCAAAGCTTGAGTTCTGCAAGGGAGCTCAAATGAGACTGTACCCTCGCAAGTTTACAAAAGTGCTTTGAAAGTTCACCTTTGACATGTACGCAAATGCAGGGAATAATTTTTTTGGTTGAAAATGATAAACATATTTGCAATCTAAAGTGCTAGGCAAAAAGAATGCTCTGATGGGTCCTGCTGTTACTACAAATTTTCAGAAGTGTTATTCCTCTTAACGTCCTCGCTGCATTCTACTTCTAAAATCACAGAACTTTTGAAAATCCCACTTTAACTGCTGTTTTTTAAAGTCAGTTGTAAACTGTATTCTTATTTTGTGGAAAAAAAAAATAAGCCACTGTTCTTTTCTTTAGGCATAATTTATTGGATTCCAAGATCAATACCCTTTTGTCACTGTGCCAGGATCCAAATTTGTTGAATCCAATTCATGGGATTGTTCAGAGTGTTGTCTACCATGAAGAGTCTCCACCCCAATAC
Source organism: Anser cygnoides (assembly GCF_040182565.1). Lineage (NCBI taxonomy): Eukaryota > Metazoa > Chordata > Aves > Anseriformes > Anatidae > Anser > Anser cygnoides. Next base: position 11,922,506 of record NC_089890.1, on the reverse strand, counting down.
CAAACTTCTTATCTACAAAGTAAATATTTGGGTTGTGTTTTTTTTTTAACCGCTGTATTTTAAGTTAGATTTGCTAATGAAAAAGTGTCTGAATTATTGCAGCCTTAATGAAACAGCAAGCCAGTTTTGCTGTGTGGATTCTTTCCAACTTCATAAATCCAAATAATAGTTAAGTGTTTGCATATTAAAAAAACAGCTACTGACATGACCATTAAAACTGGTTTTTGTAGTTGTGCATCAGATATTAGAAGTATAATACTCAGTATTTGTTTCTACTAACCAAATTATATGGTGGTGATGAATGGTGAGCTTTAAGTTAACCTTTTAAGTTATGGGTTAATTTAATGATTGGTAAGTTTTATAGAGCAACATTTGTTTTTTAACACCTAATCTCCACTTTCACGTGACACTCGAGCACTTAAAACCTAAATATTTTTTATGATCCTTAATCAAAGACTATCGAGGAAAACTCATAAGAAACAGATGACTATTGAGAAAAATTTGTGTTGATATAATTTCCGAAATGAGACACATATTCACATGTTAAATTTACCTTTTAAAATATCATCAAGAATTTACTGCATGACAGTTCTGCGATTTTGAGGCTCTTTAACTTATGTATCTAATAAATTAGAATTCTATCATTTTATCTTATTCAGTTTGGACAAAATTTAGTATTTTCAGTCTCCAAATAAAATATCTCATTTCCATGCTGAAGTAGATCCAAGTAATCCTCCATGTGTAATTTCTAGTTGTTTTCTGTCAACTAAGAACTGTGTTTTTGTGGTAACATTCAATTTGTTGTTGTAGGTTTTGGATTTAATGGGTTATGGAGGTTTGCTGGCCCATTTTCTAAGGTAAGAATAGTATGCTGTATGTAAGTTCATCAGTGTTTTACCATTGTTCTCATTATAAAGAACATTGATGCTTCAGGAGGGGTGCAGATAAATGATAAATTACAGAATTGATATGAGCAGTTAGTGCCATAAGGCTCACTTTCGTGGCTAAAACAGTTTTCTAGCCTGCAGTGGATATTTTCATAGACGCAGTAAAGTCAACTTACTGAAGCTGGCTAAAAGCAGTCAGGTGTGTAAATGCACCTTTCCAGCACTCCTAAGTTCACTACATGTACATCATTTAGAAACTATTTCTTTAGTTTATCATCTCTGTCTTACAGTTTAAGGAATTAAATCAATAAGAGTGTTAATTCCATAAGGATAAATTTTATGTTACAGCAGAAAAATTAAAGAATTTACCATCTGTACTGCTATCTGTTCCCTCTCGTCATTGTAACAAGGAGTAGATAAGCAGGATAGGCAGTATTCTGGATGGTAGGTTATGGGGTATAAGTAATACTTTTAATAATCTGTTAGGTTTGGGTAGCTGTGGCACTTTATGAGTGAAACGGCCTCTCTTTTCTGGCTTTGTAGTTCCCAGCAGTACTGAAATCACACCTACAAGTGATCTTTAATAAGTGCATTTAGATTAATCTGGAAAAGATCACAAATCAGTTCTTGCTTATACTTACTTCAAATGCTTTTTAAAATTTCCAGGCAAAACCAGCGTAATCTTAGAGTGAGTTCTGGGGCAAAGCTCATATTGACAGAAAAGTAGAAAGAAAGGAATCAATCTTTTTTTCCCCCATCACCCACAGCAAACACAAATCCCAGACTATGCTGAACTCATAGTGAAGTTTCTTGATGCCTTGATTGACACGTATTTGCCTGGAATTGATGAGGAAACCAGTGAAGAATCTCTCCTGACACCCACATCTCCATATCCTCCCGCAGTGCAGAGCCAGCTTAGCATTACTGCTAACCTTAACCTTTCCAATTCTATGACCTCGCTCGCAACTTCCCAGCACTCCCCAGGTCAGTAGCTGTTGTGATACTACATAGGTAAGGAGAATTTATTGAATTTACTGTTTATGCAGCCAAGTGCTCAGTCTCATTGTCTTTTGGGGTGTTTTTATGCATCAAACATTATTGCATTATTGAGTCAAATGAATATTAAACTGTTGACTAAGATAGTACACTAATATTTCAGTTGTTGGACTTTGTCCATCACAAAAGCTGTCTTCCAAGTCGTTATGCATGAAGAAAATAACATTAAGTGCATCAGAACAAATAGGTGCATCTAATTATGGAAGATACACAGCAGTGAATTCTAGAAAATTAATAAATATAAACATATAATCATGGTGTTTTGCAAGGAGAACAGTATCTGTTTAGGCAGTACAAGCTAGCACCTATTAGGAAAAATAATCCAGAGCTGTGCCGTGGACAAGAGTGTCTGGACTGACTCAGTTTCAATCGACTATGTGGACTATGTGGTTTCTGGCCAATACCCTTACAGGCAGCGCCATACAGAGGTCAAACTCTTCTTGAAGAAAAGAAGTGTTCGGGTAGATGAGCATGGAATACTGGGTCAGTTTAGACTACTGTATTGCCAAAAATGTGCAGATGATCAAATGGCAGTGTTCAAGAAAAGTACAGGCATCAAAGGCTGTAAATGGATAGAAACACTAAATTCCTTCTGGCTTTGGGAAAGGGGAATTACAGGGAAATGCAGAGGTTAAATACAGCAGCGTGTATTTTAACTTTTTGAAAAATGAAAAAAGTAGAGTAAAAAGTACTTGGTATAGTATATGGGGCATAAGCTAGAGATAATTAAATATAGGAAGAAAAGAGAATATATGTTAAAGAAATCTCCATGAAAATTCCTGCTGAAGTGGTTTTGGATTAGTGGCTGATACATTGAGGAAGTGCTTTACTCTTCTTTGTCATAAAAATTATGCTATCTGATGACTGTTGTGGTTCTGAACACTAAAATCAATCTACTGTATTTCTGTTTTTTTCTAACCTTGATGAAAGGCTAGAAACCACTTGCATTTAGGTTTGATAATTATGGAAGTGGACTTTTTGTTGTTTTCTGTTTGTTTTGAGTCTTGTTTTTCACTTGTTTCTGTCAGCCCTGAAATAAGTCTGGCTTAGGTATACATAAGGAGCCTGCTTTGGCAGGGGGGTTGGACCCGATGATCTTTCGAGGTCCCTTCCAATCCCTTCGATTCTGTGATACATAGCTCTACTCAAGAAATTTGGTCTTGAAGATCATCAGTTTGCTCTCAGATGCGAGAATGTTTTTTGTTGAGTATTATGAATTTTGCAGAGGGGAGACAAGTAGTGGTGCAATGTGCAAAAATGAGACAGTGTTGTGTTGTTTCAGTAATGTAGGAATAGTGATTTTTTTTTCATGCAGTGAAAGGCAACTACAACTCTTTTTTTTTTTTTTTCCTCCGGTCTAAGAATTCAATTTAAATTGTTTAAGTTTGGGAAGATTACTTCTTGACATACTGATGCTGAATTCTAGAATTATATTTTAAGATGCCTATCAGTGTAAATATACTGAAAACAGTTTGCTTTCCAGTCCCTCCAACTCAGGATGATTTATTATATTAAATAAATTTGTCTGAAATTAGGAGAAAAAATGTGAAGGGTATTTTCCACAGCTGTTTTTCCACAGCTGTTACTTCTTTTTCTGCTACTTAAGTAACGGCACTTTTTTAGCTTAGAGGAGACCTTTGTGTCATTGTGGCCATAGTATTGTTTCCTTGTTTTGCATTCCTGCCTGAGAACAAGTAAGAAAAGAACATTGGCATGAAAGGGACTTATTGGTTGCATCCTGGCATCCCATTTGATTTGAGCAATAAGAACAGGTAAAAGTTGAGGTTGGAGAAGCTTTACAGATTACTATTTTACAGTGTCATTTATTTATTATAAAGGCATAATGCAGCCGCTGTGTTGTGTTATCATGTAGTTCGTCCTGTATAGAGAAATATTTCTGTATTATCCGTAGCTGCACTCTGTTAGGGTTAGTTAACAACCAGATTATGGAAAAGGAAGGTGGTTTGATAGAACATTCTTATTTGGCATACAGCTAAAAATTATCTGTGAAGTTAGACCAGGAAGAAGGATAAAACTAAAGGAGGAAAAATACAGCTGGCCATCAGTGTGAAAATAAGTACATTATGGACAGCCTCTTCCCATGTAAATGTAACATCAGTGGCAACTCCAACAGTTATAAATTGTAATAAAGTACAGTCTATGAAGACTACTTATTTGAATAGTCTTGAATTCCTTCAAAAAGTTAGAAAGTGGATTTGCAGGTTTGTATCTCTTGACTCTGGGTATTTTTTTTAAGCAATATTTTAACAAGATTTTTGGCAGATACAGGAGGTCATACATTTAAATTTATTAAAACTTAAATTTCGGAGTGTTTAAGTAGAATAAAGTATTGCTTTGTATTCTTTTTCTGTAGTCTTGTAGTAAGAACACAGATACGCTGTAAATTGCATATAGGCAAAAACTTTCTAATGGTTCCATTTTTATGTAACCACACCGGAGGCATCTTCATAAGGAGTCAGCCTTTAAAGGTGTTTCAAGCTAGTGAGAAACCGCCTTAAGTGATTTACTATTTTATGAAAGTCTTGTGTTGACTGTTTAATTTTCCCATCATCTCTCACTGGTTTTTAGTGTCTGTCTTATTTGCTTGATCATTCTTGCTTCATTCTAGCAATTTCAGTGCAAAGCCTTGGTATTTGATCAGGGTATCTCCAGCTTTCTGAAACTGTGGACTGGGTCACAACATGGGGCATTTCATCTTGCTCCTCCATCCCACATTTATTATACCGCTCCACCTTAGTCAATATACAGTTTCAGTAGTTTAAACTGTTATGTTAACCAGGGCAACTTTGCATGCTTTGCTTTTTAAGCTACTTAATTTTATTAAAAATGTAATTGGTCTTTTGGCGCTTTATACAGCTCCATTGCTGCGTACAAGAATTTTGTGTTCTTGTACACTGATGGCGGTGTTTATTCATTCTCTCCTCACTGTAGAGACAAGAATGAGGGAGTAAGCATATCTACCAAGATAAAAATCTTTGGTAAAAGAATTATAGAATATGAAGTAAATGTGGGCTGCAGGATTTCTTAAAACAGCACAGCAACTATGGGACTAATACGGAATGCAGACCTGCCATCCGCTTGAGAACGACTGAACAAGAAAATCAACTCTTTAGCAGTGCTGAGTTACTTTGTCACACCAAGTTTAAAAAAAAAAAAACCAAACCGTTACATCCAAGTATTTTTTTTGTTATGCTAAGAAATACATTAAATTGCAGATAACATGAAAAATAATATTTATTGCATCTGGAAACAAGTAGGCAAGATTGTTTATAAATGTTTTGTCTGTCAGCATCTCCACCCCCTCCCCTTCTCCCCGTGTCATGGACATTATTCACTTATGTTTTTTCTTTCATTCTGTGTCTGTGAAGCTTCTCTGCCTTGCTCTAAATCTGCAGTTTTCATGCAGCTTCCTCATCAAGGTACACTCTACTTCCATCATATTTGCACGAGATACTGCTTGATCTGCTTTAGGGTTGGGCTTGTGGCATGAGAAGTAGTTTACTAATCCTTTTGAACACGGGAATGGCTTCAGTATAAGAGCTAAGCTGCTGAATTTCTTGTGTGATGCTAATAATATTTGATGATATAGCAGACAAAGAAGGTCATTCATGTCTTTAAGAATAATATAAATTTGGTAATAAAGAAGTGGAATCTTGGTATGTGAAATTATTCTGCTGCAGATATTAAGGTAAAATGTAGAACTGCCTCATATTAGCTCTAATGTTAAGGCTGACTTCCCCTGAACCTTCAGTTGCACGCCACCAGAAAGCAGGCGTAAGTTCTTTGGACTAAATTGACAAAGGCTCACTAAAATGGATACTCATCAACACCATTTGATTTCTGCTTCTATATGGAGAAATATATATATAAAAAGAAAAGAGCTGCAGAAGACTTTTTTTACTTACACCCGTGGGTTGCTTCCTATTCTCATCATAGATTGTGACTTTCGTAAGCTTACACCCACACAGGGAGTGGAAGGATGACAGCCCGCAGGCAGCTTCTGGCTGGAGTTTTGATTTTCCCTGTAACTGTGGAATAGTGGAGTATATTTGCTCTTCTTGCTCATGCCGACGAGAATCAATCTCTTACAGGAATGAGACAAAAAACTGTGGAAGATATGATTTGTAGTAATAGGATTTTGCTGTAACCTTTTTATTTGCTGTCAGACATCCTAATTTTTGCTGCTGGTTGTACTTTGAGCCTCTCCCATTAAAATACCATTCCTGCTATTCATCCCAGTGCTGCACATGTACTGCAAGTGTTGGGTGTTGTTAAACATGCCTCAGACAATCATTTTGTTGCAGAAGTAATGTGACAGCTACACGAAGATATTGCTACACGAATGATTGACTTGAAGTAGAATTATCGTAAAAGTAATAATTGATGGGAAGTGTGTCTGCACTAAGCCCAAGTCTCAGATTTATATCTTCAAATGACAGACTGTCCAAAGACGTTAGAGTAATGGCTCATAACCCAAGGCTGTCACGTGTTGTCATATGTCAGCATGAAGCTTACACTGATGGGGTTTGTTCTGGAAGGTTGTTCCATGTGTTCTGGAAGGTTGTTCCATGTGTTCCATTTTAGCACAGCATAGTAAGAGTTACCTTGTCCTGCAGAGAACGTCTGAGGCTTCTAGGAAAGGTATACGCACTTGGGTATAAATCATCTGTGGTTTCATCCTCATCTTGTACTCTGTAAGCCTCCTCCTACCCCTGTCTGGGGAAGCTGCGCTTCTGCAGAAGCAGTTACCGTTAAGATTTCCAGACCTACCTGTTCTCTATGTGCTTCCTGTTAATATCCTTCTTAGAAAGCTGCTTCTGTAGTTGTTCTTGTTTAAAGTTAATTCTTGGTTCTTTTTCTTCCCCTCTTGATTTGCCAGGGCTTAAATCATTATAATAATTGGTGTCTACACTCAACTCTTCAAGTGAGTACCTGCATCAGTTCTATTCCTGATGTATCCTAAATAAGCCTACTTACCCCTCCTGTCCATACCTGCCAGGCAGTGAGGCAGTCCTTAAAACCTTGATTTGTACTTCATATACTTACAATTGTCTTTCTATTCCTGAGCTAAGGCTCAGTGCTGGGGGGATTTTGATGTCCTTGTATACACACAAATCTTTTCTGGTAGCAAGAAGTAGCCTCTGCCACTGCAGACTTGAGTTAAATTTAATTTGCTTGTTGTTCTCAAAACTGTAGCTGAAAAGGGCTGTGTGGCCTGCAAGACTTGCATTTGGGGTTTTCAGTGAGTACGTGTAGTGATACGGATGCCGTGAGGATGGAGCAGAACCCTTCATCTGCTGGCTGGACGTTCTGTCCGTACCTACAGCTGGTCATCTGCAGGCCTTGAGCCAGAGGATTGTTCCCAGGCCTAAGTAACCAGCCTGATATCCCAGCAAAACTTGGGCTTTTGAGAACTACATTGAATTGGTGTTGTGAATGATTTTAATTGTAATCGTATCTCAGCTGGCAGATACTAAAAACCGTATTCCAGCCTCGTGACTGCTGATATCTTGTTAAGGCAAGAGTCTGCGCTGGTAAGAGCCTGGCAGCAGTGCTGCGCGTCCAAGTCAGGCACATGCCGAAGTGCCCGTCTCTCTCAGGCAGACTTTCCGTGCACTTTACAGAGTCTGCCTTCCCTCTGTAGGTGCCTAAAGACAGAGAACTTGTTTCATTTGTCCAAACTCGGTGTAACTTTATGAAGCGTTCAGTACAGATCTCTGGTGATGTTTTTAAATCAGTTTGTCAAACGAGACTTTCTTGGCTAGCTGGAAAGCCTTGTTTACCAGAGCAGTCTCAAAAAGAGATGACATAAATGGTCTCCAAGCTCTGGTCCTAGTGTTTCCTTACGCTTAACTTAGGAGGGTTTCTTTTTGGGGTTATGTATGGAGAATTTTATTTCAAGTACCCATGTACATTCTACCAACAAGCATTTTGGAGCACGTCCCTTCTGCGAACGAGAAGCTGTGTCCGCAGGGAGGTGCTGACGCTGCTGTCGGCTGCGGGGGGTTGTCAGCTGCCGAAACGGAGCGCTCTGACCGGGATCCCACTGGCCTGTTGGTTACGAGCAAGCTTCCAAGCGTATTTGCAGTGATTTTTGTTGTCACTATGAACGTCAATATATATTTATAGTTGCAATATATGTGTATAGATAAACCGAACAGCAGTATTGAAATGCAGGTGTCGCACATCTCCGTTCGGTTCACTCCGGATTTGCACACTGGTTTTGCTGCCCAGGTTGTGCTGTGGCACACAGTAGATGAGAAGTTAGGACAGGCTACTTTGCATGTGCTTAGCACCTATTTTCAAAATATTTGTGTTTCGATTGCTATTACACGTAGGTGACGGGTGCCCGGAACAAACTGCGAATGAGAAAACGTGGGGTTCTGTAGTGGTCTTCAGATCAGGAGGTTCTGAAGGTATTTTAACGTCCATCTGAAATGCATCCCTTTCTCCCCAGGTTGTTCTACATGTCAGGTGTTGTTACAATGCAATTTGAAACAGCTGGAAACCTTGCAAATATGATTCTGTTAGAACTTGATTTTAATGGTACTACTCGACTGAGACTGTTGGAGAACGGAAAGGCCTGCTGCTGATGACAGCACGCTTTGTCAAGGATTTTCTTGTTTTGAGTGACAAAGAAAAAAATTCATCTTCAGATCCTTAATGCACATTCGGCTTAAGTAGATGAATAATGCCTACCTAAAGTATCTTTTTAAAAAGTAGGTTCTGAGAAGAAAATTTAGCAATTTCCCAGACCCAGGCAATTCAGCGCATCTCTGATGTGCATCCATCTAAATCATATGGATCATCTCCTTTTTCTTTACACATACATATGCTATTTCCCATATTAAATAAAATTGCTATTTGGCTAGAGATGACTCGATGGATTCAGTGACCAGTTCATAACCCCTGTATATTTTCATAGTGTTGTGACATATTGAAACAAATCAGCCTGTGTCTGTGGGAGTATTTTGTCTTTTATTCTTGGACGCAGCTTGAACTAACAAATCCAGTCTGCAGCTTAAAAAAAAAAAAAGATTATTTGAAGGAGTCTTGTTGAAATTTGCCCTGCGTGGACGTGTGTGGATGGGCACCACAGGTTAGCACATGGACGTGTTTGGTCAGGTCAGAGGCTGTGCTTTCCCTGAGCAGAAAGTCATACGTTTGATCCTGAAAAAATGATTTTTCATATTACAGAACTGCAGTAAATCAGCTGTATCAGATCTCTCATTTACGAGTCGTCATCACCAGTAAGGCTGTGTTATGTCTTGCTATAACAGTTACAAGTTTTTTGTTTTTTGTTTTTGTTTTTTTAATAAATTGTTCCTCAGATGTCTGAAGTGCTTTCCCAGCTAGGGCAGCACCGCTGGTCGCTTGCGTTACGAAGGGCTGTTTCCGCACCGCCACCTGTACGCATGGCAGAACTGGGCCGTGTTTCGAGCACAGCGTCACCGACTGTCACCGTGTCGCCGGTACCTGGCCGTTGCGCGGTCCAGAGGGCGCTGCCTGGCAGGCGCGGGCTCCGTGCACCCTGCGATGCCTTTATTTTGGCGTCAGAGGCGTCACAGTTTTTTGTACCACATAGGTGCCTACATGCTAACCTGTTTATTTGCAGAAGCATCTGTCCTTAGAGCATTAAGCCGCAGGGTGGGCAAAGCGAGGCTAACCTCGATCTGTGTGTTTCCCCAGGGATCGACAAGGAGAACGTGGAGCTCTCGCCCACCGCCGGCCACGCCAACAGCGGGAGGATGCGCCACGGCTCCGCCAGCCAGGTGCAAAAGCAGCGAAGCGCTGGCAGCTTGAAACGTCACAGCATTAAAAAGATTGTGTGAAATTTGGGTTTGGTTTTTTTTTGAAACTGACTGACGTACGTGGGCCTCTTGCAAAGGGCCCCCCACCAGTTATGATGCTGCACTTAATTTTTAAAGTTCCCATCCTGTCAGCCATGTTGCCAGATGATCAACTCCTGAAACATTGCCTGAATTTTAATGCCTTTTTTTTTCTTCTGTTTTTGATTTAAGCCAGTGTTTCAGAACCGCTTATAGATCCTGACGGACTTTGTAGCCGAAGAAAGCGTGGAGTTCTTTAACGCTGCAGTACAGTATCTTGTCCAAATATGAAAGCCATTTTCCATAGACGGTTCTACCTTGCTTCTGTGATATGCCTTGTTTGTTTCTTCTCTGAAGGAAAGTGTTAATACTTAATCCTGTTTGCACACTTGTCAAGGTAGTGGCTTTATGAGCCGGGGAAGTTACTATAATTCTGGTTTTAATTCAAACCTGTAGGATTTTTAGCTGTGGACTTTTTTTTACCATGCTTAAAAGAAACTTACAGTAGCCGCAGTACAATGAGCTTAACCAGAAGTGGTTGATTAGATTAAATTTCTAGTAATTAGCAATAAATTTAAAGAGGACAAGGAGGCCGCATGAGTCTCTTCATTCCCCAGACCATAGCTTCACATACTTGGACTGTATATGGACCAGACTGGACAAACTGGCTTTTTTCCAAAGCAATTTTTTTTGCTGTACTTTAACTGCACTAAAGAAGGTTGGATAGTGGAAAGAAAATCATCACAAACTGACTATTATGGTGTCATTGTAGCAATGTTGAAAATTTATTGCTTCTTTCTTCCATTTAGCCTGTACTTTAGTTTCGCCCTTCCCACCAATATGCACCTTCGAGAAATTCCTGGCAGAAAAACCATTGGGGTATGGAGGGGAGAAAATTTTATGGATTAACTTCCAGCTCTGGGAGGTTTTTTGGCAAAGCTGCTTTTGTGCTGCCCAAGCAGTGACATAAAAACAGTAATGTTTGCTTAAGGTACATGAACTTAAAAAATAACTGACATTTTGTCAAATCCAGGTTACGTTTGAATGTTTGCAGTGCAATTTCTGCTATCAGTACAGACGTTTGCAGTCAAACCTGTCTTGCAGAGCTTTCGAGGGGGTTCAGTTTGCAAGGGTTCGTACTTGGGGGTTATACAAAACTGAAATTGCTATCACTGTGAAAGCCACAGTATCACTTGTCAGGCACAGTAGTGTATTAGCAATGGATGACTGTGATAATATGCTGCTATGTTGAGTGACATGTAAAGATGTGGCACTGGGTGCTACAGATGCTACCTGCACGGGCTGAAAACGTGCGGAGTGTTGGATCTCAGCGGAGAACAGAAATTCTGACAAAAAGGCCTGTCATCCAGGTGCTCATCTTAGGGCTACGTATATCTACTGCTAAACAACAGCTATACTTCCTAGTTTGAGATCCCTGTTGTATGTTAGAAATTAACAATTTATAAGTGGCTTTAAAGGAGAAAAAAAAAACAGTATATAAAAAAAAGGAAATCCTCTAGTGCAATTTTATTAGTGGCTTTCAGTAAATCAAACTCCACAGCTAAATTGTTAGAGAATGGTACAATTAAGTGTTCAGATTTTATTGATATAGCACGTAATTCACATGTATCCACACAGTAACAATGTAACATTTATGTAAATAAAAATGCCTTTATTGTATTGATTCATAAAATAACAACTTAATTTTTTTAATTTGTTTACAGTCCTGGAAGAACTATGAACACAAACTTAATATGCAAATAGTTTGCCAAAACAAGAGGAAAAAGTAGAATTAGCAATCTTGAAATAGATACATTGGAAAATATTAAGACTTGTGCAATTAACCAAATCTTTTTTTCTCGACTGTGTAGAAGCTGCAGTAGAAACGTGATTACTGAACTGATACAGATCTATGAAAGGGATTATGAGGCTAGAAGTGAATTTAGGAATAGAGCAGTGACTCGTGCCATGTTTTTAAGCTGCTATGCATTTGTAATTTGGGGAGTCACTGATACAAAAACCTTTCTCATCTCATACATCAAATTGCTAACAGCCGCCTTCGGTGTCACTGTCAGTTTGCTCTTGGTTATACTGAACCAGGCTAATTCCAGCCCTTTCCATTTTAATGAAGACAATGAGTTGTAGAAGCCCGAAGACTTGTTCTTGCCATAGGTGGGAGGAAAAAAGAATATCTTGTAATTTGCTGGTAGGAAAAGGTAATTTTCAGTTTTCTCCTATGAGCAAATTTTCTTTAAAAAGAAATAATTCCAGCTGAACTACCAAATCAGTTTCATTCGGACTGAGTGCATTGCAAGTCTTCTAGTATTTTGCATTGCTTATATAAAAAAGATGTCATTAAATTAGAATTAATGCAGTCTTAGAAATAAAAGTAATGCAAAATCAAAATGGACAATGGTTAAAATTACCTTTTGTGTGAGAACTAGAACTAGTGCAAGCTCTCAGTCCTGGCTGGGAAAAAAAAAAAAAAAAAAAAACAACTTTATAAAGCAAGTCAATACAAATTAATTTGTTCTATATCCTGGAAGGTGGGGGAGTCATTTAATTTTTTCACAGCACAGTTCAGTAAGAGGACCTGAACTTTTTAGAGCAGGGGTGTCAAACGTGTTAGGTAAAGAGAGATGAATTTTGGTGTAACTATAGTCATGGAATCACAGAGTGGTTTGGGTTGGAAGGGACCTTTAAAGCACATCCAGTTCCAACCCCCTGCCATGGGCAGGGACACCTCCCACTAACTCAGGTTGCTCAAAGCCCCATCCTGCCTGCCCTTGAGCACTTCCAGAGCTGGGGCGTCCACAGCTTCTCTGGGCAACCTGTTCAGTGCCTCACCACCCTCAGAGTGAAGAATTTCTTCCTTATATCTAATCTAAACCTCCCCTCTTTTAGATTAAAACCATTCCCCCTTGTCCTACCACTACACTCCCTGACAAAGAGTCCCTCCCCATTTTTCCTGTAGGCCCCCCTGAAGTACTGGAAGGCTGCTGTAAGGTCTCCCAAAGCCTTCTCCAGGCTGAATACCCTCAGCTCTCTCAGCCTGTCTTCATAGGAGAGGCGCTCCAACCCTCTGATCATCTTCGTGTCCCTCGTTTGGACTCGCTCCAAGAGGTCCATGTCTGTCTTATTTTGGGGGGCCCAGAGCTGAATGCAGTGATGGCCGCTCTAGGTGGCCACAGTCTATGGCCAAGATTTAATTCAGGGCCGCGTGCGCCCTGATACACAGCAAAGTGATCTCCCAGTACCAGTATTTAGGAAGTTTGTGCTTAGGTCAAGGGGGAAAACATGGCCTTTCATTAATAATTAAACTTTTGTTAGTAACTGGTTGTTCAGTGCCTTATCATTCATCACTTAGAAAGCCTGCTTCCTGTAGTAGCCATTGCTGTTAACCTTGCCTTTTTGGTTTCTTTTTCATAGCCTTCTTTATGTGTTCCCTCTTCCCGTTCCGAATGTTCCGCACCTTGCTCTGTTTCCTTCCCGTGAGCACCACTCTCCATTCCCAATCCAGCCTGCTTCAGTTCGCTCCCCATCCTGTCACTCCATTTACCTTAGTGATCAGCAGTTAGTTACTGCTGCTGATGCTTCAGGCTTGAAACCTGACCTAAGAAGGGGGAGACTGAGTTCAGACCTTCCAGTCACTGTTTCAGGCAGCCTGCAGACTACAGGGCACTCACCACTGCACGGGTTACCTTAGTCACGGTTTGAAGATTACCTCTGCAGCCATGGGGTCTGTGTACTTTAAAACGAAAACTTAATTTCAGAAAAATCTGATTTTAACATGTGGACCATATAACTACATAATGGGGACTGTATGTTTGACACCCCTGTTTTAGAACATGCTATCCATTACGCACTAACTACAGTACAGTACTGTAAAGATGATTAACATTTTGTGTTTGTATTTTCCCTGACTTAAAAATAATTCAGTAGTATTTGAATAGTGCATAACCTACCTGTTAATTATGCCGATGTTTCTGCTTTAATGTGCATGAGGTTTCCAAGAACAGGAAACATTTCAAATAAGTATTGTGGACTGAGCACCTGGGAGCATTCCAGTGCTCTATTCCTAACTGGGTTGTAGGTTTTAGGGCTTTTTGTTTTGTTCTAAGGTTAATTTTTCCAAATGTAATGAAGCACGTCTTACTGTTATGCAACAAACTTACCACAAAAAGTCACTTTTAGTGTTGGTCCCACAATTTTTTTTAATGCAGTATATTCACCTGTAAATAGTTTTTTGTGTAAAATTTGACAGAAAAGTATATTTACTACACTGTAAATACATGTGACAATATATTGTATTATTTTGCTTTTTTTGTAAAGCAGTTAGTTGCTGTACATGTATAACATACAAATTTGATTATTCTAGTGTTAGTAACTGTTAACTACTACTTCTCCTTCCTGCTGTTGCATTACATCATTTAAAAACCCATGCTGTGTACTATAAACCTACACTGTGTATGATATCTTACTATTTCCATTTGGGCCTCAACTTTGAAAATGTTTCCTCGATTCACAATCCTGTTCATAGCGCAAGAAATTGTGCATCAGCAGGCAACAGCCATGCTGATTCAAACACAGTTGGTAACTGTAGGCAAAAATGGTAGAAACCTGGTTTCAGATAATTGTTGTTCACCCCACTTCCCCCTCATGTATGTACGTTCCCTTTTTTTGAAGTAAAATGTAAATTCAACCTGCTTCAAGTTGTTCGAAGGTCATTCACTTGTGGTATGGGATGAGGTTGGTATATTCTGAACTCCTTTTCCTGTTTCTTGGAACAGGATAGTTGGATGGATTTGAAATGAGAGTTGAAAAGCCACACGCTGGGGAAAACTAGAATCAAGCTGAAATCCATTGTCTTGGATTTCTCTTTCCAGACAAATGTGCTTCTGTGTGTGTGATCCTGCATGGGCCTAAATAACAGCAATATTGATTGCCAGTAGATAACTGAGGACAGAATTTGGACAGAATAAAGCCCGTTGTCATGAATTTCATGTCACTTCAATAATATGATCATAACTGAAATAATCAGAATATTTCTTTTTTAAATGTAAATTTAATATTTTAATAAAACAGCTGCTTGGTCTTTAAAGAACATTTCAGTATAATTTGTCTATTTGGGCTTTTTCTAGCTTAGAAGCCTGAAGTTTCAACTGTCAGACATCTTTTATGACAAATCTATTTTTCCTTTTAGGAGAATATATTACTTTCCTATTAAAAATGTGTAAGTACTTACATTCTGGCTTTCTGAATCATAAAAGGATGTAAAAACACAAAGTGTGACTGCATTGACTTCTAAGACATCTTATTGTTCCTGCATAATAAATATATTATTAAGCCTGCTCACCTGAAAATACAGCCAGCCGTGCAGGCCTGTATGGCTCAGCTGCCTCGCTGCCGTGTTCCTGGGGCCAGTAGGGTCTGCATGAATAGAGGAGCAGCAGTCTCTGAACTTCTGTCTTAGAGGAGCTCTCGGATTCTTATTTGCTGCCTAACCAAACAGTGTCAAGAACCCTCTCTTCACACACACAATAAAGTAGACTTTTCCTGCTCTCTAAATGAGCCCCGACATTAGTGCAGACAGTGAGAAAGCACAAGCTGTGCCTTTGTCTCACCTTGGCGTGGCGATTGGCCATGCGAAAACAACCGGGTAACACAGACAGGCACAAATGTTACGCTGAGCCGGGTACCTCTGAACGGTAACTGCCAGGATTAGCCTCATCTCAGGCTGCTTCACAACTGCGAGCAGCTGGTTTAAGAAAAGGCATCAGACGAAAAGGGAAGTCGCTATCCCGTCTGTCATAGGAAGCTGCTGTGAGGGCTGGGGAGAGAGGATGTCGTTCTTTGCTGCAGTCGGCTGACCCCAGAATGGCTTGGAGCTGTCTGTTACCATGACCAAATACTGTTGGGGGTTAAAAGCTACTTCAGAAAAATGCCCACGTGCGTGAGATATGGGTGAAATCTGGTCCTTTACATCCTACCATAGGGTTGAATTCTACTGCAAGTCGGTCACTTGCACGATTGTCAAATGCTTTTAATTTTTCTTTCCTCCACTTAGGCCCATCTGGATTGGAAAGATGGGCAGAAAACACGTGAACCTAAATAGATTTAACGTGCCCAGGCACACGGTGTCACAGAACTAAAAATTAAAGCCAGTCTTGTTACGGAGAGTGCTACTGACCATTCCCTTTCAAAGCAACCGTGTTCTCTTCCCACCAGTAAAACTCATGATTTGTATGTGTGAATCCTGTGTGTCTTGGAACATTCGTTGCTTTGGGTGACTGCTGGTACGCTTAACGAGTTCTCAAATGAAAGTAAATCCCAGGGTTGTGTGGGTGGCGAGCGTAGAATAATGTCTCCTGTGATGTGACTTGTTAAAACAAGTACAAGCTTGCTGTTCAAAGCAGTAATGGAAAAAAAAGTCTGGCAACTACATCTTTAGGCTTAGTCAAATGATAAAACTATAAATACTGACAAGTAACTCTATGTTCAAGCAACTCCCACTGATCCATTAAATTGTATTTTTTTTCTCATAGCACACTGTCCTTCAGAAAAATTCGGTCTCCCCCTCTGCTGCTACCCCTGGTTAGCATACTGAGAGAACAAGCTCTGCACAGAGATCTGGGTGCTCCGTAGAACGGCTTTCTTGAGCCAAACACGAATTGGTCGTGCCGACCACGGCCTTTGAAGCCACAGGTAAATGACGTGGCTGGGTCCTGAACAGGCGGATCAGAGACAGGCCTGACTGGGACTGAGTTTTCCAAGCTCCAGCTTATTGCCTCAGCCTCCTGAGGCTACTTACGTTCAAGATACAGATACAAGATGCCACGTCAGTGGGGCAGTGATGGCCTCTGCCTTACCTGTCCTGGGCTCCATTCCCTTTGCCTTAATGTGCTTTCTCTCAAGTGCCTTCACTTGCTGGCTGTGCCCTCCCTACCTGCACTATCAGCCAAGGTTCCCTCCCCTTCTTGGTGAGTCTCATTCCGTTTACTAACTGCTCCCTACCTCTCCTAGAGCTCACTGCAAGCCATTCTCTGAAAGAGGCCTGCGGCGCATTTCGTGCAGTGCCAGGCAAGTGAAAGGGGAGGCCTTCAGCTCCTCACAGTGACAGCACATGCAAAGAGGGTGCAGTGAAGAGTTCTGCGCAGTCTGCAAGACCCACCCACCCGTCTACACACAGGCATGACTGAACACGGGCCAGACACAGGGCACAAAGTGGCTGCGAGCCAAAGAGGTTGGTTCAGACCAATGCAAAACATACAAAGGCATAAAGGCCCCACAGTGCAAACAGACGTGAGGCCACTGAGGTGGTAGGGGCAGGACAGCAAAACAAGGGGAGGAACTTTTGTATTTGCCCAAAACACTTGGCATCTAGGTCTCTGTGAAACAGGGATCAAACACAAAGGCCTTGTCGGTGCTGCTAAATCCTGCTGTTCTATGGATTACTTACGTGAAGAGCTGCTCGTGGAAAGAGAAGAGGCTGTCACCAGTTCTGCATATTCTGTCCTTCGGAAAGCTGCACTGCATCTTGTTCTCCAGGTCTGATTCTCCTCTGGTGGCCCTCCAGCCAGGCCCATCCTTGTTTTTAACTTCTGTCTCACATAGTTCCTGAAAGAAGGAAAAATTACCTTCTGAGGGGCGTACCCTTCATCAACTGCAGCGCAAAGACAGCCGCGCTGCTCCAAGCCAGTCCCGCACAGAGGCAGGCACGGCTCGCAGAGGCGACGCAGCCTCGCCCACGGCCGCTCTCCAGCTCAGAGCCGAGGGGTCCCTCGTGGCTGTGTGAGCAGGACACTGCAGTGCTTGGAACAGCGCACCCAGCGCTGCACACAGAACAGAAGTGTGTAGGCTCGGACAGATGAAACCAGGCTCACCCGAGAGCAAGGAACCTGCTCCAGTACTCTGAGGATTGGATCAAATACCCTGCAAAGCAATTTAGCGAGTACGCTTCTGTTGGCCTTACTTTTCCAGTTGTTTGAGATGTTAATGGGTAGACCTGTAATTTACAACAAAGGCACAGGTAAAGAAGGCAAGAATAAATTGGCCTTGAGGGTGCTGACATAACTTACCTGTTCCTTTCTCATTTTCAGTACTCCTTTTATTTCGTATGGTGCCAATTTTTCTTGCCAGGAACATTTGTTTGCTTTTTAAATCATCATGAAAGTTGAACTAGCAGCCTAGAGAGCTGTTTCCCACTCATGAAAAAGTCAGAGACACGGACTGTTCCTGTAAGAACGTGACTTGTCAGACACGGAAGCAGTTATTCCTTCCTTTAGCAGTGTTTGCTCTATTTGACTTATCATTATAACATTATTACTCAATAGAGCATATTTTTGGTTTCCCTATAGTAAATTCGGTGGACTTTGACTGCCATAAGAGCTCAGCTATGTACTGCACACAGAGAAAGATACCCCTTTTGTCCCAAAAGCTTAAAATGTTTATAGGCACCACGTCTGACACTGTCTTGGTGACCTTCGATAAATCGCTTAACATCTCAGGATCGGGCACCATAAATGCCTGAATTGCCCAACCGTAACAGCTAAGGATGACCGTCAGTTAACGGCATTCTTAGCATACGATCTTCAGATTAAAGACATTAAAAGGGCAAAGTCTCAGCACCGTGGCATGTTTTTCATCACGTGTGGAACACTTTATGGTCTGTAAGCAGATATTTAGTATTCGTTTCCGACTGCCCTAAACAAAAAGATTTAGGCAAACCAGGAACTTTTCACAGAACGCTTACACAAAGCAGTAATTTAGGGAAGACGGTCCTGCTCAGATACTCTTCTGTGATTTTTGTGAGTTACTCATTTACACTCTCTAATGTACCGCTTGCTGCATACCCGTGTAAATAAACAACTGAGCCGTTTTAACTCTAACCGTCCTGGTCAGTCAGGCCAATAAAATCGCCCTGCCGTCCTGTTGTTGTGTTTACAGCAGCAGCGCTCCTGCACACAGCATGCTGTATGTTCCCGGCCAGGCGATCCCCAGGACGCTGGAAGAAGAACCGGGGCTCACCTCAGGGCTCCCCTCAGGGCTCCCCTCAGGGCTCCCCTCAGGGCTCCCCTCAGGGCTCCCCTCAGGGCTCCCCTCAGGGCTCCCTCAGGCGCTCCCTCAGGCGCTCCCTCAGGCGCCGGCCGCGGCTCGGAGCGCGCATGCGCACGGCTGGGAGGCGGGAGGGGAGGCGGGCCGGGGCGGGCGGGCCGCGGCGCTCTCGCGAGAGGGGCGGGGCGGGGCGCGGGGCGCGGGGCGGGGCGGGGCGGGGCGGGGCGCGGCCGCATGTCCCAGCGCGGCGGCCCGGCCGGGCGGCACGTGGGCGCCGGGGGGGCTGCGGGGGGCGCCGGGACGGGCACCGGCACCGGCACCGGGGCAGCTGCGGGACCGGCACGGGGAGGGGCAGCGCCGCGCCGTCCGTCCGTCCGTAAGTACAGCGCGGGCCGCGGCGCCGTGCCTCGGAGAGCGGCGGGGCCCCGCTGTCAGCCGGGCCGGGCCGGGGGCTGTGGGCGCTGCCGGTGCCGCTCGTCCCGCGGGCCGCCGTCAGGCCACAGCGGCGGCGGCTTCGCCCAAGGTCAGCGCCGCCGCGCCTGGGCCCCGCCGCGCCGGCCCGGCGCCGAGGTCACGGCGGGGCCCGCCCGGGGCGCGGCGGAGGCTGCGCGGGGGGCCCGGCCTCGCCGGGGGGGGCAGGCGGCGGGGGCTGCCCGGCCCGGCCCGTGCCTCCGGTACCGCCCGGGGCCGCCGCCGCTGCTGTGCTCGCGGCCGCGGGAGCCGCGCGGGTCCCGGGGGCTGCCGGGGCGCTGGGCTCGGGGCACGGCGCGGCGCCTCGGCCCGGCTCGGGAGCGCAGCGGCCCCGCTGTCAGCGCTCAGCGGCAGCGCCTCGGTCGCCCCCGGGGCAGCAGCGCTCCGGGCTCGTTTTGTCTCGCCCGTCTCGAGGCGAGGAGGAGCCGAGCCCCGCGGGTCCCGGGGCTGGGCCCGGCTTTGGGCGCTCCGTCGCAGCCTGGGCGGCGCGGTGTGGGGCGGGCAGGCAGCTCCGGGGGCATCCCGTCAGCGAGCGCTGCCTGTGGTGGCAGCAAACGGCACCCAAAGCTGCGCTCCACCGCCGTTGGTCTGTTAAGCAAAAGCGAAGGTCGTTAGGATGGAAGCGATGGAAGTAATTCCGCCTTCCTGCGCCCCCGGGGTCGCTGCTGCCTTGGAAGGCTGGGTGGCTGCGCTGGCACCTGCGGAGTGTTATCAGGCGCTGTGGACTTTGTCTCGGATGAAAGGAAATAGTTCGTTGCTGGGGAAAGTAGGATCAGGAGAAGGTAACTTTAGTTTTCTCCTGTTTGTTTGGTGCCTGTGAATGATCTACCAAGTTACAGCCCCCGGTGTGTGTGTGTGGTACAGCCGAGGAGGAGCACATGGCGCTCTGGAGTGTGGCACAGCCCCTCGCGAGGGAGGTCGGGCTTGTCCTGGTAGCGCATGCTAGAGCTGTCAGAGCAACGTAGCTGAGCTCGCTGCTCTGCCAGGGAGTCACTGGGTGACCAAGTCACTTAACCTCCTCGTTCTTTAATGAGTTTCCTGTGTAAGGGGTGAAATGCTGCGCAGGTGTCTGCCGGACTGCTGGACCTCTCGGGTGGTGATCTCGGAGTACCTGGGATTCTTTCAGAACAAGGACAGTGCAGCTTCACTGCATGGATCTTGATCATACGGTTTAACTCTTGATTAATTGGTTTGCTTGTATGTATCACCTGGTGCTCTGAAAAAAAATTACAGTTTTTCAGTAAGTCAAAGGGAGTAGGGAGCCTGTAGGGCTCAAGCTGTGCTTGGAGCTTGCTAGAATCCACCTCTGTCTTGTGACACTGGCTGTCCTGGTACCGCTCTGTTGGCAGTTCATCTGACGCTTTGTTTCCTGTGTTTCATTGAGCTCTTGAAGGACTTCTGAAAGCTCTCGTGAAATGTCAGTGCTGGGGGATTCAGGCAGGTGAATCTCATCACGGTTGTACAGTTCCTTGTACAACAGGGCTACAGAAGGTTTGCTGTCAGACATAAAACAAATGCTACTATTGCAGGATCTGCATGAGATGGTGCTGCAGGAACACACGTTTTTGCCTTCTGGTAGCTGCTGCTTATTTAGGTGTGTTTTCCTTAGTTGTGCCAATTTTAGCCACCTGTCTGAGAAACCAGATTCCTCCTTAAAGCTCTCTAGAGAGGCTTTGGGATACTTGTGTTGAAAACCTCCTTTCCTTCCTCCCTCTCTTTCATCAGCTGCCTAGAAAGCCTTGGCTTTACTGTAGGCATTCCCCAGTGCCTGAAATTAGCAGGAATTCCCCTCGCCACCCACAGTGTAAGGTGGAGGTACCTGCGGTTCAGACCCACCCGGGTACGCGGGTTCCTGGTTCCTGCAGGTTCTCCTGGGAGTGGGCTGTGACAGGAGTTTGTTTGCTGAGGACTGCAGCCAAAGCTGCTCAGAGCCAGCAGCAGTTGACTTGCTGCGTTGAGACTCTCGTGTTCATTTTGAAAACACTGCAGGCTGACTTTGGGTGTATTTGAGAGCAAGTGTGTTTTTGCAATAGAAGAGTTATCTGAAGAGCGTCGTGCTTTAAAGCAACATACCCCTCTTATCTTTGACTCTCATCTTTCATGTGTGCTTAACTGATGTGAAAAAATGATTTAAGGTATTTCTAGTGTCCAGGGGGACTGTAGTAAGATCGGGTTGGTAGCCCCGCATGCCCTTAGAAACATCTAGAAGTCATTGAAAGCCATTAATTACTTCTAATTGTGTAGGGTTTCAGATCTAATGACTAGCCTTTTTAAAATCCTGACTTCTAACTACAGTGCTCCTGTGGAATGCTTCGCACAAATGGCTGGCTTGTGAAGTTACTCACTTCAGGCAGCCAGCTTGAGATGCTTGCAAGAAGCTGTTTATTAGCAGGTGCTTTGCTTCCTGGAAATTAAGGCCATTGAGTTTTCTCCTTACAGGGATTGTAGAAGGTGTTATGTTTTCATGTCACTCACTGCTTTTGCAGACAACCTCTTCAGCTGTTTTATTACTGTCCGCTGCACAGATTGTTTAATATTTCTGCTGCTGCGTCTTGTGCCCTAGCTGGAAACCGACTGAATTTACGGCCCCAGTACATTACTCATAGCAGAGCTGAATATTTCATGAAAGATCGTTTAAAATCATTCTTCAGTGAACAAACCACTGCTTGTAGACCTTGAAGAGGTCCTGGGGAAAACTGCCTTTGACCTCTACTGCCACCTGGCAATGAGGATGAGAAACTTACCATGTGCTACAGCTGGTTTTGAACTCCCTGTGTATAAATAGCAGCAGTTCCTAGCAAAAGCTCATGATCTGCATGTGCCTCTTGTATCGGGGGCTTTAGCTTTGTGTGGGGATAAATCAGTGAATGGGAAGCTTCAAGTTTCTGGAACAAGGATTGGAGAGGGAGAGAGAAATGTCCTCATAAAACTCAGGGATGTGACCCTGCGGTTTTCCCCTTCTGTAATCAGGAGCATCTTTTGTGAGCTTGGCTTTGTGCTCTGTCCTCTGTTGAAATGTGAGGTTAAGAAGAGTTCTGTGGTGTCCAGGGGGACAGGAACATAAACACCAATTCTCTAAAATGTTTCGAGTTGAATGGAGTGTAGTGTCCTGTTTAGCAGGTAAAAAGGATGGGCTGCTGGCTGGCAGGAGTACCTATTTGCTGTTCCTTGTCTCCTCCAACTCAGGGCGATTGTAGGAAGGTCACTTGGCCTACCTTTGCTTTGTTCTCTAAAAATGGGCTGCCAAAGCCAAGGAAGGGACGCAGCCTTCAATCTTAGGGGAAAGCCGTTTTGTGTATGAGAACAGCCCCTAGCGTAGTTTGGGCGAGGGCTTGTAAGTGCTACTGTAATACAGATCAAAGTGAAGCATGTCTCTCTCTGATTAGGTCTCAAGTATGTTGTGTAACTTCTTGTATGCATTAACAAGCTTGCTACAAGTTATCTTCCTGCTTGTTCAGTCTAAACATCTGAGTGAAACCTTTGCTGTTCCTTCCTAGTATAGGTGAATATAGAGTGCTTTTTTCATAAACATTCAAAATCCTTCCTCTCTTTGCACTCCTGTGGTTTATTTGCAGCAAGCCAAGCTCGAGGCACAAGGCTTCTAACTGAACGACACCACTTCTTGCTTTTCTGTTTTAGCCCAGCTTTTGTTTTGAGAAGCTGTTCATCAAGGTCTCGTTGCTGTGCACAGTGAGCCTTCTAGTGAGCAGGGCTGGATGCTGTTCCCCAGATACCTGTTTGGTCTCAGCGCCGCCTCTTCTCGCTGTCTCCTACAGCCGTATCAGTGCCTTGTGATGTAAACCTCACTGTTCTGTCTCCTTGAAAGTTCAGGTCTTTTTTTTATTGTGTGCAGATATTGGAAACATTTGGTTCATTTAGTTTCTGCTCCTAGGTGTTATGCATGCCTGTTTTTTGGAAATCAATGTAGATGCCAGGCATTTTACTTAACTGGTTGTTTAAATTTTCATTTATAAGCTGCACCTGTAGTGGGCATTCATGTTGCCTTAGAAAGGGCTGCATTTGTTTCACTGATAGAGAAACAAATGCAAAATCTGTAAGTAACAGATGTAATTTTTCAGAAGTTCTGGAAAATATTTTATTTTCCAAGCTGGGTGAACGTGCAGAAAGAGCGAAAGATGATAAAACTTGGATTTGTGGAAAATGTTCATAACGTGGCAGCAGATCGTGAAGGTAATAAAAGCTGCTTTGCCTGTCCTGCAGATGGCTCGTTCTCTTCAGCATTTTATGAAAAATGCTTTTGAAAGGGTTGAATGTGGACTGGTAGGTGTGTCGGGGAGGAAAGAAACTACATTTGGAAAGAACCCCACAAAACCTCTGCCATGCAACGTGGGAGATGCAGTAAGGACAGGGCCAAGCCAGAGCAGCCACACTGACTGCTGCTTATCTCTGCACACCAGACAGGTCCCAGTGGGCACCAGGCAGGTGAGGAGGAAGCTGTTTGTGTGTGTGTTGGCTGGCTGGGGGTCTCTGAAGGTACAGGAAGCAACAACTGAAGCCTCAGCCTCTTGGCTGCAAGACGTGCTGCTCGTTCCCCAGTCAGGGATATCTGTGCACAGAGTGGGTTGGGCTGAATCCGAGGACTTTTCTCTGCTGTTTAAAGCAGGGTGATAATGGAAAGGTTATGTGGCCTCTGGCCAATATGCTGAGCTTTTTCTGGTTAGCTCAAAGCAATAGGACATTTGGTCTGGATCTGTGTCTGGAGCAGACTCCAAGTGGCAGACTTCCTCAAATTTTGAGGAATAGCCAAGGAAGATCAATGTGGTAGTGGTAAAACAGTGCAGAAGCTGTTTCTGAAATTCACTTGTGTCTGAGACATCTTCCTGACAAAGCAGTGAAAAAATTGATCTCGCCTTTCTCTGTAATAGAGAGATTCACTGGGACACACTAGTTTGGCTGAGGAAACTATAAATAATGAAACAATTGGAGCAGAAAGGTAATAAGATATAAAGTGAAGTAAGGAGCTTGATAATCTGATAGGGTTAATGTTAATTACAAAGTGTAACCTGTGGCTTATTGCATAGCAGGTGTGATCAGCTCAGGGCCTTGCATTAATACATGCAGCAGTGCAGGTGGTAAGGGTTGCTGGTGCTTGCTGTTCACATATGTATGAGCTTCTTGGTGATTTCCAATACACCTGCAAAAAAACCCCTACAGTTTGGCTAGACTGATACTTTTATTGTAAGCCTCTGCTTGTGAGTGTGTAAATACAAACTTCTCTGAGACCTGCTTTGGCCTAGAAGTATTGCTGCTTGAGCTGAGGAGCTCTGCTGGCCTGGTGCTTGACTACTTAGTCCCTCTTTCCATGCATTTTCCATGCATCCATCTCCCACTGTAAAATGAAATATTAATAAAGCCTGGGCTGTCAGCATAGCAGCTTCAGCTGTGAAGGAAGGGAGTAAGCTGTTGTAGGAACATCAGTGAAGCTGATTACACTGAAAGCAGGTTTTATCTTAGAGATAAAAGACAGCCTGGTGTTGTTGGTGGTGTTTCTTGTTCCAGTGCTCTAGCTTAGGTCTACAACAACCAGCTTTTTCAGGCTTTTGCTTGTCAAAATTTATTCCTCTGCAAATAGGACTGCTGGTTCCTTAATACTGTAAGGTTGTAGAGTGGCTTCATTAACAGAGTTCCATCACAGAGGAGATGGCTTCACGAGCTGTGTAACCCATGTTAACTAGGGTGTAAAAAGAAGGTATTGCTTCAGGAGTATCTCTTGGTGTTCTTGTCTCCCAGTGCTGGTGTTTGAGGCAGGAATTGCTGCAGAACTCTTCGCTTTAATTAAGTAAAGAGAAAGTCACCTGTTACTTCTTTTTAAGTAAGTACCATCCAGTTTGAGATCTTGCTTGCCTGGCTCCTACCTGTCTGTAGCTGTTTGTTGCTACTGAGTCATGTCTCCTGAGCTCTCACCTCTGGGTGTTCGTTCTGATGGGTGCACCAGGCTGTCCTGGGAGGAAGTGGTGGGAAAGGCAGGAATCTGAAATGCCACAAATTCCTGCGGCTGCCCGATACCACAGAGACCGCGAGTGGGTGATGATGCAAGGGCTGGCAGCCTGGCGATGCGGCAGGTCTCTGTGACTTCACGGGCCTGTCCTGTGAGGTCAGCGTTTGGTCCTGGAACCCCTCCACCCCCCATTTGAACCTGCAGCCTCCCATGGAGGTTCCTGGGGACCTGACAAAGGTGGGAGGTCCCCGCAACGAAGACTCACCACCTCTGTCTTCGTACAGAAGCTGCAGTTTGGGTGGTGCCTGTCTTCTGCCAGTTCAGTGCTGTTTTGAAAAAGTGGCTGATGCTAAGCATAGGCAAAGTAAGTTTTTCTGTGGCTGTTCCTGTGCGGTAGTTTCCCTTACCTTAATCTTACTGGTAGGGATTCCAGTTCTTTAGTTTTTTGTCAACTCTTGTTCATATGCCTCCTATAAGGCAGAGCACTTGCTCCTGGTTATTTTTAGCATGGAAAATTTTAAGAGCTCACGTGGTCCCATGTAGTTGAACTGTGCCAGCCTTGTCCAGTTCTCTTTCACCCAGATAGTATTTATTTCCCGAGTGCTGTATCGCTAACCATAGGGCTTGCAGGGAGGCGTCCTGGCCTTGCTCTTGAAGCCACATTTCCAATTTAGCTGCCTGCTTGCTCGCTCTGCGATCTGTCAGGCCGGTATTTAATTCCAGCCTTGGCTCGCCCTGCCGGCGGGGTCTGGAGCGTAACCTCTGCGGTGCCGGGCCAGGGAGACACGGGGGAGGCCGGGAGCAGCGGCGTGGGAGGGCACGTTCCTGCGGGGCTCGGTCCCTGCAACTTGTCCGCGTTTCTCCCACATGGGGCCTTGGAGCAGCTTTCCCCCAGAACAAACCTTGTGCTCTGAAAATCAGCTGCAGCAAGAGCTTGCTGAGCTCTCCTCTCAGGCCTTAAGGATGAGTTATCTGGCTTCTCCGTGAGGCTCGTGCCGCGAACATTTCTGGCCTTATAAGGATGTGTGTGCTGAAGGATTGCTTGTCCTGGCTAGGGAAACAAGGTGGCTTAAAACTGCTCTGGGACCCTAATGTGAACGAGCTGACTGTCCTGAGACTTTTCTTAAGGTAGGCGAGCGTGTGTCCATACTTGTCCTCATCTCACGGGTCTTTACCAGCAGTTCTCCATAAATCAAGTCAGAACGCAGCTTTGGAGAGCCGACTGCCCCCTCCTTTCCCCTCACTGTCCCAATCCCATCCTGACCTACTGAGGGGATTATTTAGCTGCTTGGAGAAGTCTCGTGTCCTGGCTGCAGCTGTGTGGCTCTGCCTTGAAGTAAGGTGTGACATTTAGACCGGATTCCTGAAATGCCAGAAGGAAGTGGAAGTGGCTGGTGGTGCGGGCCGAGCGTGTACAGTGTGCGAGCTCAGCGCTGGTTCGGCTCTATTTTTGGTGCCGGACTGCATGGGGCCCTGTGTCCTGGGGAATGGCACCGGGGTGTCAGCGCTTCAGGCTGGTTCTGGTGTCTACACACTGATTGTCCCCGGTCCCAGGCCCTGGGGTTGCTGTGCTTCCCCCGCGGGCTGCTCCTGCCCCAGGAGCACGAAGGCCGGCGGGCCGGGCTCCCTCCGGTCTGGCAGTGCTCGAGGCCATGTGACTTGACAAGCTGCCATTTTGTGCGCTGCTGCTGGCGGGAGAGCCCCAGGCTTTCTTCCCTGTGTGCTTAAATGATCCCGTTGCCCCTGCACGCCTGAACTGGCTGTCAGACTAGCAATGGGGAGGGGGTTCTGTCACTCCAGAGTGTGTTGGGAAGCGGGCTTTGGGGGCTCTCTTGCAGAGGAGGCGGAAGAGAAGTCGGTGCTGTATCCTACAAGCTTTCTGGCACAGTTCAGTTACGCAGGTTAAAAATCAGCCATCTTCTAGGCATCACATCAAAAGTGACATTGCAGCCAGCCTGCCAAAACCAGGCCGGCAGAGCCTTCCTGTCATGCTTGCTTCAGGAGGTGCCTGTGGGTGCTGGCTGCCACCTAGCCAGGCCGGCACGCTGCGATGTCTGCTGGCATCGCGTGCGGAACCGCCGCCTCGCATCCCCTTCTAGCTGATGGAAGGATGTGGACTTCCCATTTGGCACGGTCGCTGATAGCGTAATGCAGCTCTTGCTAAAACTAGCCAAATTAAAAACAAGAAATTAAAGGAGCTCCACAAGGAGCAGTCAGCTAAACAACCAATCCCCACTATTTCAAATACCACAGAAGAGTGAAGATCTTATCTTAAATGATAACAATGCTCAAAAGAGCGCTTGGAACTGTTTTGTCTGCCAGGCTTGGGACAGGCCTGTCCCTCTGTGGGGCATCCTGCTACTGTCTCCTGTGCTGCAGCGCTGTGTGGGACTATTGTTTGGACAGTTGGTGCAACTAAATAGGGAATCGGATAATAATGGGGCTGTCTGTTTAATCAGGGAAGCTTGCTGGGAATGGGCTTATGTGATGGGCTTTAATTTGAGTTTGTGGTATGCCTGAGAGACAGCTTGTGGGGTGGTTCTGCATTAATTACAAACTTAAGTGGACAGCAGATGAGTGCTAGCAGTGGCTCACAATGTGCAATTGTACTGTAGAGGATAAATGTGAACCTTTTGTCTTAGCAGTGTGCAGACTTCACCCTTCCCAATTACCAAGTTCAAATTTAAAAAAAAAAAAGCTAAATCCAAATTATTGTATAGGTTTGCATTGTTTTTCCCCTCACTGCCAGATCTGTTTGAGGAAGCATTCAGAAGTTGCCATTAACCAACAGCTTATCTTCAGACCTGACTGTATAAAGCCAGCTGGAAGTATCTCATGCGGAAGATATTGATAGGACTGTCCAGTGAATGCAGGCTCCAACTTCCTGCACAGAACAGCATTAATACCTCATTCACTATGTACTAGAGATATTACTGGATTTCTTAAATCGTCTGTAGCTACCTTTTGATTCGGGATTGAGCAAGAAATTTTCTAGTCACGATTTTGGACGTTCGTTATTTACTTGTCTCACTGCTGAGTCCTAATAACTGAGACGAGGAGGCGAGGCTGGCATCCAAACTAGCTCCGATAAAGTTGTTTGCTCCTCTGATGGAAAGGTGTGGCTGGAGGAAGAGGTGAGAAATCTGCAGTGAACATTGGATTATTTGAGACTTGGATGCTCAGGTTGAGCTTGAGGGAGGCATGTTTTTGTCACCCAGCTAGAACGTGAGCAGCTCCTTGTGAAGACTGGGGCCCCGGAGCAGAGCTGTATTTGGAAGCTGCGGTCAGAGTGCTTGTTCTGATAACAAGTTTTTTCTGGTGGAAAGACTAAGCATAGTTGACAGACTAACTTGATCGTCTTTTCTTGTCTAAGAAATATTATGGTTCTAGAAAGGAACTAGATAATACTCTTTTTCCAGTGGGTGGTTCCCATTTCTATGACTTTGCTATCTCCTGAAAACAATCTTTATTTTTGCTGCTTATTGGCAAAAGTCGAGGCCTGTTTGGAGAAAAGTCCGTTGTCGTTGTATGTAAGCATCGTCAGGCACACTGTGTTTTGCTTTAATTCCTGCTCAGGGAAAATGTAAACTGTAAACGCTCTGCAGCAAGGCTGGTCAGGGGACGTGGGTAAGTGCTTAGCTCTGTTCCAGCTGCAGGCTTTCCTTAAGGAAAGGCATGTCGGCGCTGCCTCATGTAGCTTGGTGAGGCTTGTAAATGGAGGAGCATGACTGTGATGTGAGTGCCAACAGCATCCACACGGGGAAGGGTTTGCAAGCTCCCTACAGTAAGAGGCAGCTTTCACCTCTCGAAAGTCAGATGAGTAACAGCTGTCAGCCTAGTAAATTTAGATGTAGAACAAACTTAGGAGCTGCATGCTGAAGTAGTAGTGTCTCTATCGAGACTGCTTTTTCTAGACTAATGTCACTGTTACAAGGCTGTTAGAACTTATTTCCCATCCTTACCACCCTTGGAAACAGCTCCCTGTGGGCTGTCCTTAAAGTCTGCAGCGGGGTGCAGTGTGTCTGCGCAGCTCCAGTCCTGCCTGGCTGGCAGTCTGTCTGCTGGCTGGCTGGTGAGCTGAGGTGCACAGAGCTCTCCTGCCCTTCGGGAGGGGCAGAGTTTGCAGTAGGATTATAAAAAGCAGGGGTCCGAGGTCAGGCCTCAGTCCCCGGAGTGCAGGAAAAGCTTCCTTTATCTGCGGTGGCGCTGGAAGCGGAGCAGCCCAGGGTGCCCATGCAGTGTGCGCACTCCTGCAGGTCTGGTGCCATAACCTGTTGGGAATGCTGAAGTGTCTTGTGCCCTGCTGGGCAGGGAGCACTTCCAGCCGGGCCTAGAGGCAGGAAAGCACTGCAGCAGAGTATTGACTTGGGCCAGAGCAGCTGGGGCACTGGCGGCAGCTGGCATGGCCTCACATCTCTGACAATCCCTGTCGTGGTCCCTTCTCGGCAGCCTGTCTTCAGGGAGCAGCAGGGACCTGGGGCGCAAATGCCCTGACCCAGCTGAGAACAGGCAGTGCACGAGCCACTGGAATGACCTAGACACTCATTAATTTGGTGGAATTGATTCATAATGATGTCTGTCTTTATCCAAGCAGCATGCTAATGCAAAGAAGAGGCAAAGCACAGTGTGCCATCTTGCTTTCTGGTCTATTTATAGACATGAAAGCATGCTCCTAAGTTGTTTTGGTGCCTAAAAAAGCCACAGAACCCTTTTTAAGAAAAGGCTGAAACTGCAATTAAGAGAGATTCTGTTCAGCATGTTAAAAGTGTGCCCGCGTCCTGGATTCTGGTCATAGCATAAACACAACTCCCTGGCGGCGAGCAGCGCTGGAGGATGATGTGGTGCGTCGGGGCCCGGAGGGCTGCGTGCTCAGAAAGTGCAACCCTGCTCTCGCACCATTCCCTGGCTTTGTGCTCGAAATGTGATTAGAAGGAGCCATCGCTGAAGCGGTCCGGGTGCGTTCCTTCACTGGCACTCCCTGCATGGATAGGTGCTCCCAAAATTCACAGCATCTTTGCAAAGTGTGTGCAGCAGGCTGAGGCTCCCAACTTGTGATGCTGTGCTCCCAAACACCTGCTGAATATTAACAGGTCTTTGTTGCTGGGAGTTCAGTCATTCAAAGGCAGGAGATTATTCATCTATCAGTACTTGTCTGAAATTGACATGAAACCTGCACATCGTGAGTGATGTCCTTTGCTGGAGCAGTCCTGACTAAATTATCTCTCCTTGCCTGTCCATTAATGATGGTATGAAGGCTGTCAGATAGTATAAGCAAGCTTCAAGGTCATCCTGCTGCCCCCCGTAATGCGCTGCACCAGGAGCTGTGTGCTTTTGCAAGCTGTCGGCAGCTTAAACCCAGCCACAGTTCCTGTGGTGTTAGAGGCACTTGGAGTTGCTTTGCTTGTTTTTCCTCTAATGCATTGTGAAATTGAAGTAACTGAAGTAACACTTCTCTAAGCAGACTGCAAGTCTTGCTTCTCCTCTCTTGGAAAAAGTGAACCTCGGTCCTCTGTCATTTGGAGCTCTTCAAAAAGCTTCACAAAAGAAGTGTTGGGATCCTTTTAACGTGGATGACAGAGGTTTGCTGGGCAGGCACCACTGGCTTCCACCAGCACCTTTCACTGAAGATCCCACCTGCTGACTTACGAGTCACACAGAAGCCCTGGGGGCCTCTTGCCTCACGGGGGTGGTGTTGGCCTTTTGAAACACCAGTGCACAGAGCCCGGCAGGCTGAAGACACGGCCTTGTGTGTGCTCCAGTGTGAGCTGCTCTGTGCGGGGACTTCGGGTGAGGTGTGGGGGGGTGGCAGCCGTGGAGGAGCCTTGCTGGGGTCACCCCAGAGCAGGCGGGGTTCAGCAGGTGTGAGGGCTCGCTTCTGTGTGAAAGAGGTGGGAAAGCTCACCGGGAGCGGTCAGGCTGAGGAAGGAACACAAACCTTCACGGGAAGGTAGAGAAGTACAGAGCAAAGCCAGTGTTGGATGTGTAAAGGTGCAGGAAAACCAAAGTAACCTGAAACTGGTTTCTCGGATGTTTCTTCCCGGCCTGGTTTGAATTCTAATGTGCGAGTTCTTCTCCCCGCTGGAGTTCCTTCTGGCTCACGCGCTTACTGCTGCAGCTGTCCGACAGCCCTACAAGTGCACAGCTCTTTCACTTACCTCCTGGCTCAGTGACTGAATGACGACTGCTCTTGCATTTCTGACTCTAAAAGCTGCTGTTAGATGTTTTTTTGTGGCTGTTTCAGAACACATTTTAACTAGCCAGGCATTTTACGTGCTTCTCAGGGCCCAGAAGCTGTGCTGTCAGTGGTTTACTTGTATCTGGTAGCAATGTCTAAAAGCACATGGATGTTTCCCCAGTCCTCGGCATGCTGCTGTCTCTGTAGCTGTCTTAAACTGCAGGCCTTCCCATTTTATATCAGTCCATGTAGCCACATAAAAGCTTGCAAATCTTGTTCCTCATCTGTCACTAAGCTATCGAGATCAGGTTTCATACATGTCCTAGGCATCTGTGCACAGGAGCTGGTCCTGCAGAGCCTTCTGTTGCTGGTATCCCCTGGCATCTTTCCGCAACAGGGCAGAGTAACTCTCTCTTGTCCGTGTTGTCCAGTGTGGTCATATCCAGCTGGTCTTGTGACACCCATTGGCTTGGGGGTTCGTTTTTCCAGGGGAGGTAACTTGCCTTTCTTAGCACTGTGACCTGATTTACTGCTGCGGTGTTCCCTTTATATAGCTATGTTCTTTTAACAGAAACCAAGCTGCAGGCAGATGGGCGCGTTGATGC
This sequence comes from Anser cygnoides, assembly GCF_040182565.1. NCBI lineage: Eukaryota > Metazoa > Chordata > Aves > Anseriformes > Anatidae > Anser > Anser cygnoides. The sequence goes on along the minus strand of NC_089890.1, from coordinate 11,890,449 downwards.
TGATCTTATTGCCCATCTGCTTAGCTTGCAAATCCATTGATGGCTGTGTGGCATGGAGGGGCATGCGAGTTCTGACTGGACTTAATGTCCCTTGGTTTTTAATGTATACCCATCCTGTGGTGGTAATGGCTAGATGGGGAAAGGTTTTTGGCCTTTGGCCAACAGCTGTGTTGGTCTTCCATTGGAAAGTATGAGATCTTTTAAGAGGGACTTCTGGTTATTGGGCGACACTTGCTTCATGAGGCTGCAGGCACTCTTTGTTTAGAAATACCTTCACTGTGTGTGTAAAGAGAAGTGGAGTAGCTGCACGCTGCTGTTTTGTACCTACTGAACTGCAGGCTTGAGTGGTGTGCCCACGCACCACCCTCTTGCAACACTGTAGATGAGAAGGTTGCAAAGCAGTTCAGTTTGACCTAGTTGCTGTATTTTAGAGATGTGTGTTGTCCAGCTACAAACTCTTGAGTGATGTGCCTTTCAAGCAGAGAACTGGGGAAACCTGCGGTGTATCAAGTCTTAGTTTTTGGCTGTTAGTAGCACAGCTGTGCTGCGAACCCAGCCTGATGCTGGAGAAACGTGCAGTGCTGGATGCTGTCCTTGTGTGTAGTACTGACCTGCAAAGGTGAGGCAAGGTGAAGCTGCTTGTCAAGATAAACGTACTGGTGAGAAATGTCCAGATATCCATACTGCTAGGAAAAGGTCTTGTTCCACAGCCTGCTGATAGAGCAGAGATGTGAATTTAAAGAGTGGCTGGAAAACAAGCCTGTCCGCACTAACAGAAATAGCTCACGGCATTTATGAAACTTTAGCCTTCCTGTTATCTTTCATGTGACTATTTTAATAACAGTTTTCTGTTTCCCTTTCTAGGTCTAATTGCTGAGGCTTTGTAAAATGGCTTTACGCTTTCGCACTTTGTTCCCGTATGCCATACCTGGAGTGCTGGCACTTCTTGGCTGCTGGTGGATCTATTCCAATAGAAAAAAGCATCCGAGCAATCATAACAGACAAGTGATAGCCGTTGCAGAAGAGCAGCAGAAAGAACTGCCAGAGAATGATTCATCACCCAAAACAGAAGCACGTGTTTCTCAAAGACTGCCTCTCTCCTCAGAAGAGGAACGCCCAGAGAATGAGACCTCGACCTCCCTGCCGCCGGCAGGGTCGATGACGCCCTCTCTCCTGCGTCAGCCTCATGAGGGGTTAGACTTCTCACAGGACCTTCCAGCCCCAGCAATAACGACAACTCAGCCCAGCACCGTCAAGGACGACAGTGAAAAACTAGAAATAATAGGATCTCAAGATGAAAGCAGTGTCCCTGCTTGTGTTTCTCTCCCTCTGATCTCAAAGAGCTCAAAGTGTCACAGCAGTGCTGCAGTCAGCCCTAAACAGGATTCAGGCTCTAGTTCAACCCAAGATCAGTGGCCATCGGCATCCGTGACACTGACGCAAGAGTCTTTGGGAATCACGGAGGAGATCAGCAATGCAGAGCAGTCAGATGATTCTTCGTTTAAGCCCCCTAAGGAAAGCCAGATGCCAGAAATTGTGCTATCGGATGCTGGCTGTGTGACAGCCCTTCACTTGGGATTGGAGAAGGAAGCCAATATCCCACAAGCCTTTCTCAATAATGAAGTTGAAGTTGTATCAAGTCACAAGGATTCCGCGATTAGGATGTTACCGGATAGTTCAGAGTCTGCCTGTTTGGAGCAGTCCAGGGAAGAAAAGATGTCTGAGTTGAGTGACAGTACTGTACCTGTGTGTCAGGAGGGCACACAGCCAAAAGGAGATGAATTAGAAAGGGAGAGGATTGGAGGAGTGAGTCTGGACAAGGAAGAAGTTGAGAAAATTGAGCAAGTAGCAATACAGATCATTTCCAAGGTCATTTTGGCAGCAACCGAGGAAGTGCTGTCTGGTTCTGTAAGTGATGTGTCCAGTCGGATCTGCCAGGCTGCAGCCAGCCGAGTCGAGAGGCCTCTGGAGAGGGCAAGCACTGTTCCTTCTGATCAGGTGCTTGCAGCAGAAGCTGTGGGAGGAGGTGAGAATGCCGCTGCTAAGAGTGCTGTGGTGCTGACATCCCCACAGGTGGAGGAACGCGATCAGTGTGTGACATATTCCAGCTGTTTAACACACAGCTGTTTATCCAGCCCCGTTCAGGGAGACACGAAGGAGTGTCAGGTAAAGAACTGTGTGCGCGGTGAGTCGCAAGGAGTCGATCGGACTCCTGTGGCAAGCCATGGAGGGTCACTGGGAAAATCACACTTGGTTACGGAGGACTCTGGGTGCAGCACATGCGCATCTGACGGTGCGACGAGTGCGGAGGACCCGCTGCAGAACACAACGCTGTCCGTCACATCAGGCCAGCATTCGGACTTACTGAGCACATCTGCAACCCAAGACACTTCTGTTGAGCAGAGCTCAGTACCAAGTGAAAAACCTCCTACCCCGAAGCTCCCTGAAGACAGCAAAGTGCCATACAGTAATGGGATGCTGAAGGAAGACGGGCCAGACTTGCGTCAGGAGAGTAACTGGGCAGCAGAGATTGATGGAGATCACTCGGGAGGTAAGAGATTTGGAAAACCTCATACAAAAATGTGGTGAGCAAGCACTTAATGTGCTGTATCCCCCTTGTTTCGCTACATGTTCAGATAAATCCTCTTCATGTTTAACTTTTTCCCAGCAGATGAATATTTAGCCCTCTTGTTCAGGTGGGTATGACGACTCTGAGCATCTGCTGTCAGAATTCCCATCTCCGTAGTATCTGGTGTTAGCTAGGTGACGTTCAGCATATACTGCAACGGGGTGAACAGGCTGGTCCCCATTCAGCACAAGCTTATTGTCTAAAGCTAAGCATGTGCTTGAGCAGCCTGGTGAACTGGAGTGTGTCTGGGTGTAGGTCAGGCTGGTGAGAACACCTTACAGGTTTGAGACCTGCTAATACAAATTCCTGCTTTGGATCAGGCAGCTTCTAATAAGCATTGGGATCTAATCTATCCTTGTGGGGGGTTGTAGGTGAGCCTTCTGGGGTGCTGCTGGATGAACCCAAGAAGTGCTCTAATAAATCGTGATAAAATCAGTTGATTGCAGACCAATTACCCTGGAGCCTGTTCTCCCTTGGAAGAGTAGGTGCACGCCAAGAAATCTCAACCGGCAGCAATGCTCACAGAGTCCCTCCATCTGTCTCTATTGTTTTTGCCTTCTAGATCCTGGAAGATGTGTGCCTGGCAGAATAGAAAGCTGTCTGAGCAAATGTTGACCCATGTGACCTTGGGGATGGATGTTAAAATCCTTTATAGGACCCTGTGGTGCCAACAGCCCTTAATGACAGGATGCCTTTTGTAATTGCTGCAAAGTAATGGGGATCCTGCTTGTTGTAAGACATGGACTGAGTTTGCCAAAAATTAAGGATTAAACCCCCAAAACGTCTTGACTAGTGAGAGTAACTATAGGAAGAAAATGGTTTTGTCTTGCTGTGAATGCTGGCGTGATGGGAATGTGCTGTGCAGCCTGGTGATGATGAGGGCTAAAAGTTCTGTGCTGAGACAGCTGAAGGCTAGGGAGAGGGGATATCACAGGTAAAGTTGCTGATGTGTCTGTGCTGGATAAGAGGTCCTACAGCTGACCTTCACACCTGGCTGTGAGATTCAAATCCTCCTCCTTGTCTAGAAAGGCTGTGGCAAACAGCTGCACTATTTGCCTTTGACTTTCGAGGCATGTGCTGTGTTGCTAGTTAAGATGTAGCAAATGTAAAGCAGCTATTGGATTTTTTTTTCTTTTTGGTCTTATATTGGATGGTCTGAATGCTTACAAGGAAGTAATGATCTTTGTGCTCCTGCCTGTTAATCTGGAGGAAGGATCAGTCTTGTGATATGCCAAGCAGGAGGAAGCTGTTTTAGTTCTTCTCCTTCCCAAGTGGAAACCACCTTGATATTGACTGATAGTTTGGGAACAAACTATAGATCAATTCTGGTACCTTGTTTCCCCAGGCATATGAGAAGTTTGGGCAAGAGGCAATACGAGCACAGCTGACACTCACAATTCCCCATGCAATCCCTGTTTGGGCAGGAATGTGATGTCAGTCCAGTGAGCAGATGAATGGGCTGCGCCCCCCTCCCGGTGTGCTGAAGTCCTGTGGTGAGCCCTGTCTAAGCCATGGGGAAAATGCGGTGTATCCTTCTAGAGCTGCAGCTCTGTGTTGTTGTTAGCAGAGCTCTCGTTCAGTTGGTAGCATTTACTTTTAGTGTCTTGTCTCTGCTGTCTAAGGTGCCACTATGTTTGAAAGACTCCTCCTGAAATTGAATTTCCTTCTGTTGCGTTCCCAGAGGTGTTCAGGTTTTTCTTCAGGAACAAAAGGAAACTTCTAGTAAACTGCGTGGTAGGGCTTGACTCTTACTGAAATACTGCAGCATGGTACAGGAACATCCTGCGTGAATACATGGGGAAAGCTCAACCTAACTTCTGTATTAAATGACGTATTTTCATGGCCTTGTGTCCGGTAGCCGGGTTAATTTTGTAGGTTATCTGAGTGCTGATAGGTGCATGTGTTTTGTAGGTTCAGATGTAAATAGCATGGATTCTGTGGACAGTGGCTGTGCCCTGGGGAAGACAGCAACTCGCCAGAACTCTAAGCCAGGAGGAGAATCCAGCAAGTCTGACCTCACTATCTGGGAAATCGAGGTTCCAAAGGTAACCAGGCACCAGCCCATCGTGCTTCTCGCCCTGCCCTACGTAGTGATCTTCTGGTTCTTGCAGTCTGGTAGTGGCTCAATGCAATCCCAAGGAGATCAACAAATAAACAAGGATTTAAGCATTTAGCTCCTGTTACAACTCAACAGGAGTGAAGAGCCTGTGCACAGCTGTAAAGAAGAGGCATGTAAGGGCTATGCCCAGGGTAACTCCGGGTGTTAAACTCATTACTCCCCATTTAGAGAGATTTTTTTTCCCCCCGCTGTGTAGGAGGGATGTTTCAACTGCCTGTCTAAACTCCTCCTCACAAGCTGAATGCTGATCTAAGCTATTCTATAGAGCTGCTTGCATCTCCGTCTTTATAATGAGCTTTCTTTTGGGTCATTATAAAGAGAGAGGATGTGTTTTTAGGACTGTGTTCATCCCTTCTTTCCAACCTTATGCAAAACTGCGCATGGCTGCCAGACATGTCATCGCTCTTGCAGTTCTGCTCCTCAGCAGATCTGGATGCTGATGATCAGTAAAGCGAAACTGCATCTCCTAGTAGGATAAACGTGCTGCTGCCTTGAGTGCACCCTGCACAGCTGCCCCAGGGCTATGTAGCCTAATAGGCATGATAGATTAGAAAGGGAGTAAACCAGGCTAATTAGCTTGCTTTAAAATTGCTGCACCATAGTATATATTTTGAATGAAAGATGAATATAGCATGTTTTCCTCCCTTTAACCTTTCTCTTTTTAAAAGAGAAGTCCAGACTGGGAGAGGATGTGATTTCACTCACTGTAGGAAGACAGTAGCATTTGCTGGGCCTGACTTTGTTCTGTTTGGGTTTTATGTTCTTCTGCAAGATATAAAGATGAATCTTTTAAAATGAGCTGCACTTAGTGGTCTGTATCTGCCTTGACTTATCACAGACCAATATAACTCTGCACTGGGATGGTGTTACCTTGTGTTCATCCTGCCTGGCTCTTTGCACTGCAGGAACTGGGAATGTGGGTGAAATAAGGCATGGAGAGCATTGCTGTTTGATTTGTATTTCTCTTCTGACCATTTTTCTTGTCTCTTCCATGAAGCATTTAGTTGGCCGCTTGATTGGCAAACAAGGGAGGTACGTGAGCTTCCTGAAGCAAACATCTGGTGCCAAAATTTATATCTCAACACTACCTTATTCCCATGACTTCCAAATCTGCCACATTGAAGGTGAGATGTCTCTGTTCAGTCTAATACCTAGCTTGTTGGTTGTAATTAGATGGGCAAGGATTTTCTAAGTCGTACAGTCTGAGTCTGGTGCTTTACAAAACTTTTCTGCTCACAGACAATGGTGTTACAGTAGAGGTATATGCCAAGTCACCTGTACCCTGGCACATGAACCCTCTGTTCTAGAGGTGAGAGTGCAGTTTAGCAACCTCAGCTGCTGTAGTTCATAACAAAAATAAGATCTTTTGTGGGATGACTTCTGGCTTTTAAGGGAGGAGCTATGGGGTGTGTATCAGCAATGGAATCTGATTGTGAAGAATGATAGACTAAATGCGGCTGAAAAAAATCTGCCAGTACTCTGTGAAAAGGGTCATCCTGGAGGCTAAAGCTGTTGAAGCTGGGGCCTGCATTGCTTGCGTTGATCCAGTCATCAGACTACATGGTCAGTCTATTAAAACTTTTTAAATTGTTGGTGTAGCCCAGGTTTCTTGTAGTGTTCTCTAGCTCCACATAGGGTATGTGTGTCCCCAGCATATTTGTGTAACAGATCTTCTCCTGGATTTTTGTCTTCCAGGTTCCCAGCATCATGTAGAAAAAGCACTGAGCCTTATTGGCAAGAAGTTCAAAGAGCTGAGTCTCACCAACATCTATGCTCCACCTCCACCATCGCTGACGCTTCATTCCCTCCCTATGACTTCCTGGGTAAGTCTCAGCTTGCTGCCTGTGCTGGTGTCAGGGTGGAAGGCTGCTGTTGATCACTGCCATCATAGCATGCCATATCCACGCGGCCCTTTACCAGTAAGAACATGCTGGTTCACAGGTTCCCTCAAAACACCTTTGGATCTGTGCAGTTATCTATTGTCCAGCTTGCGTAACTGCTACAGATGAGATTATCTGCCTGTTCTTCTGCTACAGGTAGAAAGGAAATAGAAGTGGGAGATGTAGCAGAATGTTCTACCAGGCTGGGGTTAATGTTGTGTAATCGCACATCTGGCTTAGTAGGCTTCGTCCTCCAGACTAGATGTTTGCCTGAGGAAATACCACTTCAGGCTGGAACTGGTTGGATTGCCTGCCACTTCTGCTTAGAGATCAAAATGTCACGCTGCTCTGTTGTCATTACTGGCACTGCCCTAAATCTTGAAGCTAGAAATCTTGAAGCTAGTCTTCTCAAAATATTTTACTTTCTAATGGTGTTGAATTACACTTAGAGAAGGCTTTCACATTAGTGTTCCAGAGAAGAGTTTTTGTGCTTCTTGTGTTTCTAAGCATCTGTACAGCACTCTTTTGCTTGCATTGGGCATTTAAAATGTATACAGTAACTGCACATAACTGTCTCCATGGATGTAAAGGCTGGCTTTGTTTAGGAGAACTGAGTTTAGTGACATTAAAGGCATTTTAGATACATTTTGTGCACAATAATGCTTTGTGTTCTGTGTAGTTGCCCAACGCAGTGGCTCTGTCAGGTAGGGCATATTAATTTTAACATGAGAGCTCTGTGGTGAATCTTGGACAGCCCCTGCAGAGATTACCTTGATGTTAAAAGCTCTGTGGGTAGGGAATCCTTACAAGTTGTACTGTGTTGATAGTGCAATGTGACTTGACCTGCATCATTGCTAATTCTGCTCACTGATCTTTTGGGTAAATAAGTCCTACAGCTGCTCTGTGCTGATAGTCTTTTTGTATACAAGATGGGCCCTTCCCTAAATCTGACTTCCTGTACAACAGCATAGTACTGAGTACTACAGCATAGTACTGAGCACACTGAGTACTTTCTGGTCCTGATCCAAAGCAGCCTTTGGAAGTGAATTATCATCATACTAGTGCTTTCCCACTGGTGTCTGTCAGCCTCAGGAGTTGTTGGTGGAACAAGGAGTTGCTTTGAGTGTCTAATGTGACTGAAGCTTGTGTTGTAATAAACACTAATGAGTATTTTTCTCCTCCCTGTGGCAGTTGATGCTCCCAGATGGAGTCACTGTAGAAGTGGTTGTGGCTAACCAAGTCAATGCAGGACACATGTTTCTACAGCAACATACGCACCCCACTTTCCATGTCCTGCGTAGCCTGGACCAGCAGATGTATGTCTGCTATTCTCAACCTGGAATTCCAACCCTGCCAACACCTGTAGAAGGCAAGTAACTTGGCTGCTCACAAGTTGTTCAGTTTCATGTCTTTTCAAGCTGTTCTCAGAGTACAGATGTTTTACTTTCTTATGCCACTCATCTCTGGAGCATATCCTAGGCCACTTAGTTGCATGTTGAAATTCAGGATGAAATCAAATCCATCTCAGTTTCTTTTTAGTCAACTTAGCATCTGGTACATTTTTGCTAACAATGTAGAACTGCTTCTGAATCTGTAGTGCTGCTGTTGGGACACAGCGTAAAGCAGAGGCTGCGTCACGTGGAAGGGGTTATTAGCACTTGCTCTCCTTGTTGGAGACAGACCTTGCTGCTGGTGATCAAAGGCTGGAACAGAAGCGGATGCCTGCATAGAACAGCATCGTATTGGCAGAGACTTAAGACTAAAACCCACCTCTTCTGTGTCACCCGTAGGCCTTATCTGACTGGGGGGTGTGGGTGGTGCTGAAAGAAGATAAAAGCAGTGTAAGAAGTGCTGTTGATTCTCAGTAGATAACTGCAGTACTGCTAATGTGTGAAGTGCTTATTTGTGGAAGTCTTCTAATGCTGAGCCTCTCTGTGCTCCTGTGCTCTGCAGTTGGTATTATCTGCGCAGCTCCGGGCCTGGATGGGGCATGGTGGCGGGCTCAAGTTGTTGGCTACTTCAAAGAGAGCAGCGAAGTGGAGATCAGATACGTGGACTATGGAGGATATGAGAGAGTGAAGATTGACACGCTCAGACAAATCAGGTCTCTAGCTCCTTTTCTGTAGCCTGAGGCAATATCTGGCTTGAATCTCCATCAGAGGCATCCATGTGGTTTGAATAGGGATTTTCACTGCTGAAGTGGGAAATGTTAGAATGACTTGTCCCAGCAGAGGGCGTGGATTTCTTAAGAGCTTACTGAGCTCCTGCAATTTCTCTTCTCCCCTTGAAAAAAGCCATGCAACTTCTGCCCCTTCAGCACACGGATGCAAAAGGATGCTTTCAGGAGTCCCAATTCATTGATGAGCTAGGAATAAAACTGAAGTTCTGTATACCTCACCCTCGCTGGCTGGCAGAGCTGTATACAAGCCCATTAAATACTCGATTGCCCTACGAAGAGCCCCCAGGGGCTTAGGGGGGTAAGAAGCACAGCCTGCATTATGGAAGTGATCTTTGGTTGGAGCCCAATCCAACTTGATGTGGTAACCAAACAATTTCTTGCTGTTTAGATGGGTGGAAGAATAGTCTGATCTTTTTTGGACTGTCATCAATTTTAAACTGAATTCCTGTTAGTGTAATTGATTAATCAATGTCACCTTAAAGAATACAAAAGTAATTTAAAGGCATGTTCTTATTCTAATTTGATTCTCTTTAAGGTCTGATTTTGTAACACTACCTTTCCAAGGAGCAGAAGTTTTACTAGACAACGTGGTGCCACTTCCAGGTAATGGAGCTCTCGAGAGGTACTGTTGGCACTCCTCCTGCAGGCTTAAATGGATACCGGCTACAAGCAAGCAATGCTTCGGTCTAAACTTTCTCTTCTATTGCAAGTGCAGCCTTTGAGGTGACGAGCAAGGATTGGAAGAAATATTTTTTTCTTCTGAATCAGCTAGTATGGCACAATCTGTCTGACTCAAGGGGAAGTTCATAAATATCCAGGCTTTTTCTTGTATGAAGGAGAGAATGAATTACTCTCTTAAACAGCAAGTTTGCAGGTCTGGCAGGGTGTAACTAAGCAGCTGTAACTGTTCTGCCTTCTGCTGTACAGTAACTGTAAATGCAAACTTGATTTTTAATTTGCTAGACAAATACCTGATATTTTCCTGCTGAAATGCCTGATGTGTACATTCTGTATTCAAAAGACTGCCCTCTGAGCACTGGAATGTCAGTCACTGCCTAGAAATGTTTTCTATATTTTTGGTTGGTTTCTGTTTCCTAGTGTTGGGCTCTTTTTTTGAGATTCTTGCTGTATTGGTATCTAAAAAAGATGGCCTTCCTGGGGTGCAGAAGGGGTAAGCTAGGGGTCAGGCTGGGTTTTATCACTGGAGCTTCTGGCTGGCAGGACTTTAGTACAGGCCCTGCCAAGACTGTAGATGGATGGCCAGGTTTAAGCTGCTGCTAGCAGAGGTGAGTGGTTTGCACGTTCCCTGAGGACATCTACCTCCTTCAGCATTTGCAGAGGTGTAGGGAGTTCACTTGTTGCTGGAGATTCTCAGAGCAGGAACCGCAAAGGTGAAACTTTTATTTTTCAGCAGTTTGATAGGAAATAAGCAACTTTTGTTCAAAATGTACTTATGCACTTATGTCCTGTCTCATCTTCACAGTGTGAATTGTAACTTCATTGGCTGGGACATGGGGGCTTCCTGCTGCATTGCGTGTGGTGTTAGCAGCAGGACCACCATAAGCTGTGCAGGTTGTGAGATTCGGGCTTCCAATGCTTGCAGAGCATGCATTTGGCATTGCTCAGATGCCAGCTAGCCTGTGGGACAAATGTTTGAGTTTTCTGCTTATAGTATGGCACTCTGTGCAAGGTTGGGAAAGTCCTGAGGCCCCTGACCTTAGTTTATTAAGTATCAAAATATTAATGGCAGCTCAAAGGCATTGCAGAAGAAGAATACTTTTGTTTTTAAAGCTTCCTAATTCATCAGTCACTTATGTTCACATTAACTTGGCTAGTGGCTTTGAAAAGCACTTCATCCTCTCCCTTCAGCAACACAGCAGGCGTAATATTTGTGTGTTCTCCAGCTTAATAGACTGGTTTCAGCAAGTGCCTACAGCAACCGTAGGTGAGGATTCTCTGGCCTAACTTATGTGGAAGGTCAAACGAGATTAGTTTAATAGTGCCTTCTGGCCTTTAAAGGCTGTGAATATCTAATTTTTCTCCTGTTCTTTTCTTTCCAAAGACGAGGATCACTTTTCATCAGAAGCTGATGCTGCTGTTAGTGAGATGACCAGAGGCGCAGCACTACTGGCGCAGGTACATGAGAGCTGTCTAGAAAAGCCTTGTTGATAATTTTGCTGCTGCTGTTATTCTCTCTGCCCCTAGCACGCTGTGTGTTTATCAGAAACAAAGTGCAGAGCCTGTAAGCCTGGCTGCTGAGCAAGGTTCTTGTTGAGAAGTCTCAGCTCTGAGAACAGGCTGAGAACTCCCTTGTGTGGCATCACCACTGCTTGGGACTGTGTGGCTCAAAGGGATGCACAAGGAAAGGGGTGAATATTCCCTTCTGTCAGCTGATGTAGACCAGGAGGATGGGTGCCCGAATGGGCTTAAAGAGCCCAAAGTGTCCAGCAGATCAGGTATTCACCTGGGCCTGCACTGCTCTGCCAACCTCGAATGCCTTCACAACACTGATATGCAAGATCGCCCCCTGGCCCGCCACAGGCCAGAAGCTAAGGTTTCTGGTAGTGTCCCACAGGCTTTTGTGCGCGGTGCCAGATCTTAATAAAGAGGGCCTTACCTTTTCTGAAGTGTTTCTAATAGTGGCTGTAGACATCCCCGTAAGCCAAGTGGGAAGCTGATAGTATTTGTAACAATCTCCTGGCTTCCTTTGGTTTAATGCAACACTCAAATGTATCACTAATTCTAGCAAGGGTAAAGATTTGAAGAAATGGGGTGACAAACTTGCCAGCAGAGTGTCTCAGCTGCCTGTTGGCAACAGCTACATTTCTTCCACCTGCGTGTGGGTTTAATTATTGACTATCACTCAGTGACGTGAGCCTTGCATCTACCACGGAGGAGACCAGAATTGCTGCATGCTAATGTTTTTCTGTTTCCAGGTCACAAATTATGACAATGCAACAGGTCTGCCACTAATACAGTTGTGGAGTATGATGGGAGATGAGGTATGTTAGCACACTTACCTTTTCAATATAGTTCAAGTTTATGGCTGTGCGGACTCATTTCTTGGTAAGGAACTTGGTGTTTCTTGCTCGTGGCTTGTTCACCTTTCTTCTTTTTTCCTCTCCCTTCAGGTGGTGTCGATAAACAGAACTCTGGTGGAAAGAGGATTTGCTCAGTGGGTTGACAACTACTAGCAATGTCCTAGATGCCTCGACAACCTTTTCCTAACAGGGGAAAAAAAAAATAATCCTGTTTTGCACTGTTACAATTTGGTTTGGCAACCTCTTACGGGAAGATCTGTTTACACCTGCATACAGAGTTTTGTGGTCCATTGAAACTTGTTTTGCTCAACTGTTACCATTTCACTAGAAACACATACCTCATCTCAGCGAAAGGCAGGGTATTAAAAGCCATAATGAGAGATACTGTAGCTTTAAAGCAGAAAATCCTCCCTGGCCTCTATTCAAAAATTGAATGGAAAACTTGTAGAACCCTAGGGCTTGCTTGAAGTCAACAAATGCCCCTGAAATATTAACTGTGGTTGCATTTTTGTTGAAGATGTATAATACCCCATGAAGCTGGTGTCCGCTTTTATGAAAAGTTACATTGGTTGTCCTTTTTTAACAGGCTCTGCCTGTGAAATTAATGAATGTTATTAAGGAAATTAATATTCAGTAATGAACTTTTCTATATCATGCCACTGATGTGCACAAACTGCATTCATCTTATATCTTCTTGATGCCAGGAGGTTGATGAATCGCATTTGTTGCGCTTACTGTGGCACATGTCTCACTGCAGTCATGTTTTTTTATGCTTAATATGCTTAACAAAGAAAGCTTCTCTGTGCAGATGCTTGAAGTGCAGGATATGTTACCACTACGATTTTGCTCTTGAAATATCATGTATTTAAAGAAAAGAACTGATTGCCAAGCCCAATTGTAATTTGTATTTTTCTAGCTGTGCAAGTCTGTAAATATATATAAAAACATTGTAATATTTTGTACAAGAAAAACACTGGAAACAAAGGGAACTTTACAGAAACTTTTTCACACCAAAATGTCCTATGTAGGTAGAACTGGTTTGGAGTGCATTAGGGTAGCCGACATATCTGGAGCATCCGAATGTGGGAGTGTTTCCGCTCTACTGTATACAGGATTAGCATTCCCTTAGATTGCTGTCTGGTTTGAATTGTGATCACTGCATTCTTTGCTATGTTGCTGTACAGATCTCTTTTTAAAAAAAGTAACAATTTGGCATTAATATTGCAGTGGTGTTCTCAATTTTTTTGCTCCTTTTTAGATTTCTATCACAAACCTAAAATTTTGCTCAAGTAATTTAAGCTGACTTAATACTCTTAAACATATGCCCTCTAATGTATATCATTTTAGATATGTATTGAGCTGGGATTTATTGCTGGCAGAGAAGATACTTGCCAGGAAAATGATGTAGTCAGGCCTCGAACTTTTTCAGGTAGATTCAAGGATGTCTTTACATCCTATGAGCTAACATGTCAGCACATCATACATTTGGATAGCTGCCTACAAAAGCATTTGGTCCGATCCCTTCTGATATGGTATGATTATAACCTTTTTTTTTGAGTTCTCTCCTATTCGGCGCTTATGATTTAATGTTCATATTTGCAATAATGTCCAATGAAAACTAAATTTGGTAACTCAGTTAAATCTATAAAACATATATCATTTTGGAATGTTTATTTTCCATTTCAATTAAAGCTCGAATTTTAAGCCGTCTTAATCAACCTGTGATGACTAAGAGCCTTCATTTCCAGACCTCTTGTGATGCAGGGTTGGGAAGGGAGCTCAGTGGGATAAGCAGGTGAGATAAGATCCCAATGGCTTTTCAACAGATGCAGAAAGGTCAAGCTTCAGCTGTCCTGGGGTTTATTTTACTTCAAACTTTGTGAAGGAACTGAAAACTGAATTTAATCTTATGATGAATTACTTACTAGAAAGCCTTAGCCTGAGCACTGGTACTCAAAGCTGTTGTGTATATATGGTGGAATTAATTTACCCTGTGGGCTCAGGAAGCCCCTTCGTCACACTTGTGTGTTGAAAAGCAAAACTTGGGAGTCTCCCTATTGTACAGGCAATAAAACCCCCTCTTTCAAGTATTAACAAGTTCCTTGTTCAAGCCAGGCAGAGCAATGATGTGAGTTGGTGTCCCAGTGAACAGTTTGTCCTTACCCTGGTACTGGAGCACCTTGCAGTTGGTAACGTCTTTTTCAGTAGGATGTATCTACACTTCATGGATGGAAGAGAAATGAAGGCACTGAATGGACTGATTTGTCTAGGATTGCACAGAACTAAGTGTGTTAAACTCTGAGTATTGCTTTTATGGTCAGTAGATAGGTGCATGTGCACACAGTTGTTCAGGGAACCAGCCCCCTCCCTGAGGCGGTCCTGCTCTTCTTGGCTGCAAACCGGGGGCTGAGCGTGCGTGCATCTGAGCTGAGCCCTCCCCTGGGCTTACTTTGAAGCGATTCAAAGGGGCTTTCCCCTTTGAAAAGTGGTAATTTTATTATGGGTAAAATGAATGAGGTCTCTGGAGACGCCTAATTTATAACTTCCGTCTGGAGTGCTTCCCGCCTGCTGGCCCCAAGCCATGCTCCCGCTTTCCTCTGCTGAGCAGCCCCGTGTGAGCCCAGATCTTGCTCTTCTGACCCCTGGCAGCCTGGGGGCTGCTTTTCCACCAGGCCTCCCCCCATGGCCTCTGTGCCCATTCCCTCCATGCTGGGGCAGCTGAGCAGTGCCTGGGCCAGGTCCTCAGGGGGCACAGGGCCGCTTTTCCTGCAGCACAGCAAGTCAAAGACTTCTTAGAGAGCGACGAGGGGAGGAGCGAAGAGGGTGTTTTTGGAGCAAATGAATGGTGCCCCTGTCTGCTGCTGGCGCTGGCAGTGCTAACACAGGGTGGTTCAGCTCCCTGCCTCTCGTAGCCACGTATGCAGCCTGCTCACGGCCCAGCAGGGAACCTAGCTCTGGCCTTTGGTGGTGGAAATTTCTTTGGCAGTGGTTTTCTTCCTATAAAAGTAAAAATAAAGCTTGCATATGACTTCCTCTGCTCTTGAGTCACACAAATACATCATGTCCCTGTCTCAGTGCTGTCAGTAGGAGGCCTGCAAGTCAGAGGCTGCAGAGCAAGAACCACCAACACGTGTCCTGCATTTAGTTCAGTGCCTTCAGAGCTGCGTTTTGGCTCCAGCTGCCTCTGCCTCCTCCCCCTTCCCTTCAAAAGAAAAGACCAGCAACAAGGCAAAGCGAGAGGGGAAATATTCTGTCTGCTTCGGGCAAAAAGGGGGATTGCACTTAGGGCTGGTAAAAGAGGGACGAGCCAGCGCTGGGGCTCTGTGGTCCAAGACTGGACCTGACAGCAGCTGTGGATGAAAGTCGGCCTCGTGCTCATCTGTTCTGCCTGTCCGTGCAATTCAGGTACAAGGTGCAAAAGCTGGATCTGGAGCCCCTGCAGAGCAGTCCTGCCCTGTGGGCTGGCCCCGTTTCCAGCTAGGAGCGATGCTGGGGCTTCTGAGCCCCATGCAGCTGTTGTACTTAACAGACACGTTGAATCCGTGTGATGGCTTTTTGAGTCTGTTTGTCCTTCTGACCTTCACGAGATCCTGTGGTAATGTGTCTCCCAACATAATTACATGTGGGTGAAAGAATTACTTCCTGTTTGTCTTCTAAATTGCCTGAGAACGACCCCAGATAATCCATCACCCTGATGCTGCCTCAGGTGAGTAATGGCCCCTGCTTTGCCTTGTCTGTGCCACTTATAGGCTTCTCTTCTGTCACCTGCCTCTGTTCCAGGATGAGGTGTCTGAAGTCCATTTAGCTCCTTACAGGGAAGCTGGTGGTACCATGTGTCCTCCCTGCACCTTTTCTAGCTCCACACCGGCCTTTGGGAGATGAACGCAGACCAGGGTCTTTCCTCCTTTTGCTGAATCAGGAATGTAAGAGCTGCTGCAGAGTCTCAGGAGTATGTTTTCATGTCTAAAAACGTGGTCAGATGTTTTACAACAGCAGCCTTGGTTTCCTCAGCCCCTGGGATGTCAGTGATGGCACTGAGCGGTGCCCAGGATGTGGTGTGGCCCCGGGGTCCTTCCCCTGGGAGAGGGGGATCGGATTAAAGGGGCTCCCCCTCTGCTCAGCGCCTGTCCCAGCTCCAAAACTGTAGGTGAGTGACTTTTTTTTTTTTTTTTAAATATACCTGAACTCGTTTGGATTCAAGGATGCTGAAGTGATGTTTCAGGCTGTTCAAGTAGGGTGCTCTCGTTTCTGGAAAATAGCACTTTCAAAGTAATTTGTGGATCTGGGTTTCTTTCCTAGGTGTTGTCTGAGTCTAGAGTGTCTGTGTCTGAGGGATCGAAGCCCCTTTTCTGGCCCTCAGGAGCTGCTCCTCGCTTGTGGTTACACATAACAATGTAAACCGCCCCAGTCACGCCGTGTGGCTCCGGTTCTGGCCCCATCCTGCCCGGGGCTGGCGGCATCGCACTGCTGGCAGGCCCGGTTCCTGGGAGCAGGGCGGGAATCGTGGGGCGCCTCAGCCGGCTCCCGGCCCCGCCGCTCCTCGAGGTCCCCTCCTCAGATCCCCAGGGCCAGCCTCGGCCTGCGGGGTCCCTTCCAGCCCCAGCCGGGCCGCGAAGGCCCCACGGCGGGGAAGGGCCTCGCGGTGCCCCCCGCGGGACGGGCCCGGGGCAGCAGGGGGCGCCCGAGCACCGGCCGGGCCCCGCCGGGCCTCCCCTGGCCCGGCCTCGCCGCCCTGCCCCGGGGCCGCAGCGCGCGGCGGAGCCCGCCTTTGTTCTGCGCCCCCCCCCCCCCCGGCCAGCCTGAGGTGAGGCCGCGCTGAAAGGCGGACTTGGGGCTGTGGAAGCTGAAAACAC
Organism: Anser cygnoides; assembly: GCF_040182565.1. Classification (NCBI taxonomy): domain Eukaryota; kingdom Metazoa; phylum Chordata; class Aves; order Anseriformes; family Anatidae; genus Anser; species Anser cygnoides. The sequence goes on along the minus strand of NC_089890.1, from coordinate 11,873,748 downwards.
AGTTCGGTGCATTTAAAAAAATAAAGAGGTGCCGGCCTGACAAGTATGAATGAGCCTGGAGAAAACGTTCCTGTTCAGATGCTGCAAATACAGTGCATGGAGGTGTTATTTTTCTTAATTAGCAATAAATTCAAGCTTTATTTTCATATTTCTAAGCCCTTTTGTGTTTTGGAGACTGAGTGCGTGCTGAATTCATATAATTAATTTTACACAGACAAAAATTGCGCTTTCAGGAGCCTGTAGGCAAGCTAAGGTGCCATGTATCACAACTGTAACTTCATTTTTTTTAAGACCTGACAAAAATAATGCACGGCTCTTCTCATCTTCGAGGAAGAAGGCAGTGAAGAATCACAGGGAGGCTGACGAGGCAGGGGCTGCCCAGGCTGCTGTCCCTGAATGCTTTCCTCGGCCAAGCACCACCTCTCCCAGTCTCTGCACCGTGCTGCCCCAGGTACGTGCAGGGAAAACCGGCCTCGGGGCACAGAGGCTCAGGGATCACCAGGGCACAGTTCCGTGGAGCACGAAGTCAGCGGTGCTGCGCTGCTTGCCCAGCCTGCGGGCTCCTGAGGAGCGGGGAGACCCCAGCCAGGGACACGGGCGCTGCTCCCAGGAGGACGGAGGAAAGTGAGCGCCGGGCGAGGCCTCGTGCTGCTGAGCCCACACGGATGGGGACTGAAGGCAGGAATGGTGCCCGAGCGGTTCATGTCCAGCTGCAGCAAACCACCGGAGTTTCGGCTGCAAATGATCTACCTGGACTTAACTTGAGAAGGAAGGGAGGAAACGCCGTGGAGGCAGCCCTGCCAGGTAGGAGCCGTGGCGGCAGAGAGGGGACAGAGCCCCCGTGGCGCACAAGCCCCCGCTGCCTCTGTCTGTGCCGCTGCTCGGGCTGTGGCCTCGAGCGAGGTGCCTGGGCTGGGACTGGGAAGTCCCTGCCTCTGTTCTCGTGTGTTGGGAGTCCCCAGTATTGAGAATGGGGAGAGAAAACCACTTCTGGCTTCAGCTGTGAGCCCCCAGCTGTAGCTCGTGTGAAAGACGCAGGTGAGCCCCTGGGTTTTCATCAGCAGCTTGACCTCCTGGTCAGGGCTCTCGCCCTGCAGTGGAGAGGTGCCCTCTTTCTTCCACCTTTCTGACTTGTGTGTAATAGAAGGGCTAAATGCTTATTACCTTTCCGTAGTCTTTTCCAGTTGCCAATCAAACGTGTCTGGTTTGGGGTTTTGTTTTGTTTCTTTGTTGCTGTGACTATGCAGGATGCTCTATCTCGCTGTAATTACGGTTCCATCATTGTCTTGGCATGAAAACATCTGCTGTCTCCCTGCGATCTCCACTTCTCCTATTTCTTTTGAGAATTTCATGGATCATGTTGACCTTCTATTTTCCATAACATCTCATGCATCTCAGTGTACACAGCTGTTTCTCCTGTGTTCCCCTGTCTCTCCCTCTATCCCTTTTTTTCTATCAGCATCTCCAGTGCATTCAGAATTTCAGCTCATCTGCTTATCAAATCAATATCTCGCCTGCCATCTCCTCTGCGTCGCAACCTCTGTAAACACAGCGCCTTTGCACCTAACTGCCCACGCCGCTTTCTCCTCTGAGCGCAAATTGTCTTCCAGCTCACGTCTAAAGTCTTTGTTCTTCTCACTTAACGTTTTTAAGTTAATTTTCTCGGCCTTTTTGTGTTGATTACGTTGTACTCTGGTTGTCTGGGCTTGAGGTCTGTCTGCGCGGGGAGGAAGCTCCGCTGCAGGTGAGGTTGCTCCGGCTGCTGGTGCCGAGTTACAGCAACGATGGAGCGAGGTGGGGGAAGAGGAGCGGGGCTGCTGGCAGGGTGTGGCGAAGGCATTGGAGGGGCTGGAGAAACACGGGCTCGAGTTCTAGTTTTGTATGACCTTGGTTCAATAGCATGGGGTCCGTGAGTATGACGAACAGAGATACTTCAGTTTTTATTCTGTTCTGGCACCTTTTATTACTAGGACCTTCCCGCTATGCCTATTCTCTTAAAAAATAATAATAAAAAAATCAGCCCTATAACTGCTGCAGAAGGACTAATAAAATTCCTGAGTATGACAGGACCTTAAATCTCTTTGCTTTGTTCCACGTCCGCTGAACGAGCATCCCAGCCCCCCGCCGCCCGCGCCTCCCCTCTCGCCTTCGTGCTGCTGCCGACGGCAGGAGCTGCCCACGGGGACCCGGCTTTGCTCCGGTCACTAGATGATGCTGCAGCAAAACTAATCCTGAGAGTATCGAAGGCTTCTTTATGTTATTTTATTTTATTCACCCTCAACTCATGGTCTGTATGTGTCTGAGCTAGGAATTTCTATTCTTGAAAGACTTTGCAGAAGTTTGGCACCTGGAACGTGTGACCGAGGAACGGCTATTTATATGTTGACAGAGGAGAGGGTAGAGGGCAGAAAGCAGGGTGGAGATTACTGAATCATGCAATAACTTTTTAGAAGGATGGAAATAACACTGTGCATGCATCCTAATTTTTTCCCCTTTCAGGAATATAGCTGTTTACACAGATGGCTTGGTACTTTTTTATACAGATATGCATTATATGTGGGTACTTATATATAAATAAGGCTGTAAGGTCATACATTAAAGGATTTGATCATCCACAAAGAGTTACGTGGTTGTCAGAGTGTGTAATGGCTACCTGATTCGGGACAAAAAGAGCTCCTGTGAAGATGCAGGCTGCACATGGCCGAGGGTTTAGCACTCTGCGTCCTTACCCAGGCGAAGCTGCCAGCAGCGTTACCCAAGGTCCTGGAAAGTCCTGGCAAAGCTGCTCACAGGAAGGTACGTAATGGGAACACCGTGTGAGTGGAGGGAGGGATTTGGGTGAGCAACCTGAACGCCGAGGACGGTTTAACAGCTCTCCGGCGTCCTGCAGGGTGCTGGATTAGGCACAAAGCAGTAGGCAGAGGCGGGACCAGCCCCACAACCCCAAATCTCTGTGGGAAGCCGGGTTCCCCGCCCATGCACTCCAACGTGTCATAGGTCCCTTGGTTTTGCTCTCTAACCAGCTCGGCAGCGCCGTGCCCATGTGGCAGGACAGCAGCACCGGGCCCGGCTGGCACCGCCGGGGGCTCCGCGGGAGGTGGGTGCTGGGAGGTGGGCGCCAGCCTCCTGCCACCGCGAACTGCTGGGGCTGCGCCTGCCTCGCCTCTTCCAAGGCTGCGTGAGGTGCAGCAGAGCACCTTTTGCTGGAGCTCTGGCTCTGTAGGAAGGCACAGCAGCAACCTAGTGCCAAGACGGGGCCATAGGTGTTGGGCCAAGTGTTGCTCTGGAATGGGCCAAGCCAGAGCAAAACAAACGGAAATCAAATGGGGAATAAACGTTATCGGAAATAATTTCCGTCACTGAATGTGCTCCGGTGGCTTTGAAATAATTGGCTATTTCCTGGACGTATCCAGATGTACCAATGCTCCCCCCGTTTCCTTTCTGCATACTTGTGATCTTTCAGGGACCTGGTTGTCCGGTCGTCCCTCCCCCTTTGACTCTTTATCCCCCCAATTTTCTTGTGGAGTTTGTATTTTTCCCCCAACAATGTCTCCGAGGAATCACAAATGTGTAATATGTGTCCCGATGCTTGTATTTTAATAGCGCGAAGCAAACCACATCAGCACAGGCAATTTCACATTCAACACATTATTGCTATTTAAAGCGCAGAGGTATAAAAATGATTGGCAATCCAGCTCGCCCAGAAATCACAGGCTGCTGCTGGCTGCCAGATTGTGATTTTTTAATATTGGCTGCTCCGTGCAGTCATTCCCTCACCTTTGACTTGCAGATTTCCTGGCGTTGAAATAGCAGAATCGTTTTTGGTTGCAACAGACACATTGCTTGCTGCTGAAAAGAAGTCATTATCATTAAGCACACCCGTGTATATATACATACGCATATACGTACACACACGGTAGAGTGGCTGGTCAGTTTTTCCAGCTGAGCAACCCTTTACATTTCCCCCAATTGCAAAGATGTTTTCCCTGAGCTCCTGGGGGCCAGGGGGACAAATGAGGACTGGTGGTGTTTTTTTTTTTGTTCCCCGTTCTCATGGGGGAGCAGGGGCAGCCAGCGAGCAGGGGGGTAGGGGGGCTCCACATTTTGTTCCCCAGGCTGTAATAGCAATCCGTTGCTTTGCTGAGAGGCGTTAGCTATGTCAGCGCTGTTTACCTAAATGCCTTGCTCTGGGTTAATGTACAGTGTGATTAACGATTAGACCTTTATGAATTTCTAGTTAAGACAACCTTACCCTGCTTACGTTGGAGTTTGAAATGAAAGAAAAATAGCTGTCCTTACAGGGAAATTAGACTTTGTCTTCCCTGGAAGTAATGGCCCCAGAGTGACATACGCTGTATAAAATCCCGTGTAGGTGGGTGGGTGCTTCCTGGTGCCTCCAACCCGCGCCGTGCCTCAGGGTCTCCTGCAGCTGGCTGGAGGAAGGCAGGACCGGCCTCATCCTCAGCTCTGCTCCGGCAGCAGGGGCACCGGGGGCGTGCAGGTTCTTCTGGGGACACGTCTTCCGTGGGCAGCACTGGCACAGCCGGGCGGGGAGAGGGGGGGATCGGAGCGCCTCGGGGTGGTGGCGCTCTTCCGCGAAGCCGTGCCAGGCCAGGAGCTGGCGGCAGCGCTTCGCCCGCCTCCGCGCCCGTGGGCCCAACGCGGAGCGCTTGGCGCCCCTCCGCTTGCGGAAGGGATTAGCTACCTCATAACATCCAGACAAGATAATCTCTCCAATTTTGCCTGGAAGAAGTCCCTGACAAACAGCAGCAAAGCTACAATAATGCCAGATGAAACAGTAATTGAGTTTGCCTTCTTATTACTTTCTCAGCTAAGTTCGTGTTGTTTTTAATTTTATCTTATTTTTCTGTTGCTGATAGAGAACAGCCGAGTATTGTCCCTGTATTGACTCAAACCCGCGGCACTGTATGCGAGGTGAACCGCAGCCATACAGGGAGGAGAGCAAAAAGAAGGGGGAGAAGTGACGGAGAAGTTTTTAAAACTTCCATGCATTTTAAGAAAAGAGAAGCTCTAAGTGGGAAGAAGCTTGGATGAGGGCTGCCCATTGCCTGCTCCTCGACCACCATACGTTAACAGCAGGGCTGTAACCGTGCCCGCGTCCCGGCATGCCGAGCTGTCCGTCTGTCTGTCTGAGGGAGTCTGTGGGACTGCAGCCCCTGGGCTATCTGCTTTTGGTAAGCTGCAGCCACAGCTCATCAGGGCTGCCAGCAAATGCAACACGAAAATCGAAAAAAACCTTTGGGGGTTTCCATTGACTTCAGCTTGTTCCGAAAATTGTTTTCACCTCTTAAATAGCACGGCATGGTGAGGCTTGTGGGGTGTTCTCCAGAGGTCTGAGAGTTCCTCTGGTCCCAGCTGGGTACCCAGAAAGAAATAAAGCTGAGTTTCAGAATAAACAGTGCAAGTGCCCAAAAGTTTCTGAGAATAAATTAATACATACTGGCTGTCCCGAACATGTTCTTGCTGGTGGACAATCAGCTGGCGAGAGGCTAACGCTGTGTGGAGAATAATGCATCACTGGAGCAACGCTGCTCTGATGATGCATTGCACTAATACATCACGGGGCCAGCAGCACCGTGATGATGTATGACCCCAAAATGGCCCCAGTCAGGAGAGCAGGTCCAGGAGACCCTGTCCATTCCCGCTTAGGATTGCCCAAATTTTCTATTTTTTTCCCCTTTCGAAACAGCACCTTGATAAGAACCTTAGGATCCTGCTGGGCCTCCAGGTGTGGTTCCCCAATGACGTGAAGATGTTGATTTGGAAAGGTGAAGCTGAAATGCTCTCGAGTGCCAGGTGAGCGGGTGTCACCTCCTGGCACGTGGCCACAGCTCCCTGAGCAAAGCGCACGGCGCTGCTAGGACTGCCGGCACCCCCATGGGATGTGCCGGGTCTGCGCCTGGCCGATGGCTGAGCAGCGAGCACGGAGCGGTGGGGACGTGGTGCCTGCTCCTGCAGCACGGGCTGCGTGTCGCACGCAGCAGAAGTTTGCCAGTACCGTGTTATCCCTCCAGTATTTTTAAAGATAACACACGGGCCCGCTGTCAGTCGTGGCCTCCAAGCAAAACATGTCATCCTTATTTCTTTTCTCTGCTTGCTAAATAATAGCCGGGCATGTTTTTGAAGGGATTGTCCTCTGGTTTATTTTTATTTGTCGTCTAGTATCAAAGCCCTAAAGGTCACATTTTTAAAGTTCTTTCCTCGGAGCTTCACAGACTATACATTTACTCTAAACAAAAGGAAAAGAAAAAAGCCTGCGTTTTCAGAAAATCATTCCACACGCAGGGACTCTGGAAAGCTCTAAATGTCCCTGCCAGTTTGATGCTCCCAGCTCAGCTTAAAAGCAGCTCAGTTTTGCTTAGTTATAACCAGTCCATAAGTGTGGATGTTGCACATTTTTTGACTGTGGCTATTCAAAGACCAAGCGTAAATGCCCACTTCTTACTTTCAGCCAGTGAGATGTGTGACTAATGTGTTCCTGTCAGGTTTAAACGAATTCAGGGAAGCTGGCACAGGCGGCGATCCCGCAGCTGAGCTGGGTTTCGGTCACCGCTGCACGAGGAAAGGCGGCTCTGAGGGTGTGCGGGAGGCGGGAGGGTGGTGCAGGAAGAGAAATGAAGGGCCCAAGTTTTGCTTCTGGCTCAGATGGACCGAGGGGAGCACTGCTATAGATCTTGTCACCCAAATCTCTTGAATGGGTTTTACTTCCCTGACGTAGCCGGTTCAAATTATTTGTGTAGCTTGATCTTAACATCGACAAACATTCCAGCTGAACTTTGGCCAAGAAGGGACAGGTATGTCAGGACGGGTTGCTTAATTATGTTTACATCTAAATTACTGCAGTAGATCTTCACTTCCTCGAGAGTGATTTTCCACTGCACTTTAATTTCATAGAACAATATGAAAGACATGAATCTTCATGAAACTCTGCTCCTAATGCAGCAGAGACTCCACAACGTTCGCAGCCTTTGCTCTCCATCACACGGCGTCCTGGGGGAAGTTCAAGGCAGGATCCTTGCCATCTCAGCTTTGCAACCTCGGGAAGCCAAATAAATAAAGCAGAAAGTCAGCAAAGCCCTGATTCAGCAAAGGTGTAAGCACAAGTTCAGCATTAACCTCTGCTTAAGCTGATTTGGAACGAGGGAGTAAATCTGACGGCAGCCCGAAAGTCAAACTAGGAATCCAGGACCCGGACAGCCGGAGCATCTGTGCTTTAAATCCAAGGGGAGAGGATGCTTCAAGATGAGGAATTTCTTAAATAAGGGAAGAGAACAAAGGGTTGACGCAAAGGGAAGGAGCGCTCCCGGGTACGGGGACGTTTCTTGGCCATAACTCAGAGGCTGGTGCGGTGCTGGCCGAGGCTGCTCCCCGGGGTGGGATGGCAGTGGGCAGCAGCATGGGGAACGTCTTCTGCAGGCGGCGGGCTCGTGGCACCAGCCTGTGGGATGTGCAGTGCTGCGAGGAGGTCGTGGGACGCTGTCTGCACGTGGGACCTGCCCGCCGGCGTGCCACAGGGCTGGGGCTCTGCAGGGCTCAGCTCCCGCGAGCAGGGCACAGCGGGCGCCGGGTTTGTCCCCCCCCGGCTCTTCGTGCTTATCTGATCCGCGCCTCCGTCATGATGTGGTTAGAATTAGATTACGGCGTTTTAACGTAGTTACAGCTGCATTTACCAGGCACGTTTCTTCCTGACGTACAATGCTGGAATGCGAGATGCGGCCAGCGGCTGCGCACGGCTTCTGGTCTCCCAGGCTGGCGGCAGCCGGCCCGCGTGCCGTGCCAGGCCCCTCCAGAGGGCCGAGCGGAGGAGCCCAGTGCACTTCGCCAAGGGGATGTGCGGGGTGCGGGCACCAAGGGGCCTTCGGGCACCCCAGCCCTTCTGGGGCAATGCATGGAGGTGCCGTGAGGGCACCCGACCCCACCAGCGTGCACACAGAACAGAGGGCCCCGAGGGGAAACCGTGCCCGGCTGCACCGTCCGCAAGGAAGGCTGGCAAGACAGGCGGCAGCTGCTGACAGACCGTGACACACGCCGGGCCACGCGGGGCTGGGAAATAGCCCCTTACGGCTGGGCCGTGGGGCTTTGTCCTTGCTTTGAGCGCAGGAAGAGTCCTTCACAGGTTCCTCCAGTGCCAGCGGAGCTGTGGCAGCTTGTACCTGCTGAAGAGCTTTGCTCAGGCAGCCTAAAAGCTTCGTGGAAGCCTTCCTGCTTGTGTCGCCTTTGGTGTGACCTTACTGGGCATGGGATTTGCCAGATCAGCAACGAAAAGTACTTCAGTAGCTGGAAGAACTAAATAAATCGGTTAGCTCTCTGAAGACAGCTGGGAAACACCAGAAATCGGGGCTTTGTGCGTTTCCAGGGTGCCGTAAGTGCAGGAATGCTACAACTTCAAAATGGAGCCGCTGGCCGGGGGGCACGTGGCTCAGACAAACGGGCAGACAGCGAGCATTCCCCCCGGCTGCGGAGCCGCTCCTGCTCTCCAGGCTTTCAGGGCGTCTTGCAGCAACTTTGATCTGCCTGTTGGAAATGTATAGCGATGATGCCCTCTAGAGAGCGGCTTGTTTTTCCTACCCCCTAATTCAGCTTCCGATCTGTGCATTTTAAAGTGCATATACGCATATAAACGCGTGCCTGTATCTACACAGGTACTGCCTGCACATGTTCTGCGGTAGTTCTCCTTGGATGCTCTTGCTTTCTCCTGCAGTCAATTTTTTTGAATGACACGGAGCTGATAATGAATGTGGCTTCAGTGCCGAATGATCGGGCTGGCTCATCTCATTCCACCTCTCCTGGTTTTGAGCAAGAATGTGAGGACTCGCTGTGTCTATTTCAGATTCCATCATGAGAGGAATAATTGAGATTGAGATTCTTAGTCACTCAATGCAGAAGGTCAGGGAATTAATGCTGTGTTACATCCAGACCATTCATTTACTGTGCCTCCTTTTTTTTTTTTTTTAACTTAACTGTCTGTTGGAGAAAACAAATGTGCCACAGAGAAGGTAGCAGATCTCCAATGCTGCGCACATCCCCAGCCTCTGATAATACATGGTTTGTCTCTATTTTGGGGGTGTTCCAGGGCAGTTTTATCATCGTAATTGATTAGTGGCGACAGAAAAAAAGTAGTCCAGGAGTAACAGGAAGAAATGATTCCAGTGAATCCATTGACTCTACTGTAGCATTGATCTACTTCTGGGAATTATTTATAGGGGAAGATTCATAGTTAATAATATTAGTTTGGACTTCTGGAACAGTTTATCAGAGGATCTTAAAGGCCTTTTCTAACAATTAATCGGGTAGAAAAATAAGGTGGAGAGCCTCAGTTCAGGGTCCTGGCATAGAAAATATTTGTGGCCCCAAAAGTGCATCTCCCCAGGAGGCACCACCAGCAAGAGGCGGTGGCACTGCCCAGGATCTTAGGATGCCTTTTTGGAGTAAGGCCATGGGAGCAGTGAAGGGACAAGCTGCTGCTGCTGCTGCTGCTGCTGCTGCTGCTGCTGTGCTGCCTGTGCTGGGCACGGGGCTGGCAGCGAGGCTGGAGCCCGTCCTGCCACAGCACCGGGGTGGAAGCTGCTGCCAGCCCTCCGACAGCGAGAGGGAATGCGCTAGGTCGGTCAGGGGGCTCCGATGTTTCTAGCTGAAGAAATGGGTGGATTTCAGCTGCTGTCAGCTTGTGTAGTTGAGGGACGGTCCTTGAAGAAATCTGCACTAAAACCCTCAGTAAGGTGAAGGAAAGGTGTCCATGAGATGGTCACCTGAGCCAGCTGGAGCAGGGAGCGCTGAACAGGGACAAAACAAAACCACCTCTTCTCTCCCTGCCTTTCCTCCCCGTTTTGTTTTTGTTTTTAGCTTAATTGGTCTGTATCCTGCAATCCTACCCGCAGGAGAAATGACACATCTGAAAAAAGCAGGAGGATTTCTTTAAAGAGGTCTGGTTTTTTTTTGTTGTTGTTGTTTGGGTGAATATATATAGAATTGCCTGGAAGTTGTAAATCGAATTAAACACCATAGTTCTGAAAAACAAAATTCTCAGGGCTGTCTGTTGATTTCAAAGCTGATGAAAACAAAGCGGGCTTTGAAATCTCTCCTCACCGAGCTTTCTCCCCCCCCTCCCTTATCATCTAAAAGATGGGACTGATAATGTTTGGTTTTTTATTCTTCTTTTGAAACAGTTGAAAAACAGTGTCTTCTCAATTAGGATGAAAATCCCCATGTTTTTAATAAGGTCAGTGTAGGGTCTTCATTAGCAAGATGCTGGAATGCCTCACTGCAGATCTCGAACTGCCGCTGAGAAAAACTTCAGTGTCTCCACAAAAAGTCCAGAGCCACATCTGCGCTAGATGTGCCAGAATTACTGGCTCTGGGGTAAGGTTTTCAGCTTAGGAACTGGTCACTGCGTTTTTAAATAACCACTCCTTCGCGCACAGCCCAGCTCAATGGCTTTTGTTTGTTTTTTTTTTTTTTTTTTTCCTGGCAAGCTGCTGCGGCAGGGGCAGATCCTCCTCGGTCCCCTGCACAGCCCGGCCAAGGGCAGGCTTTTGGCGGCTGTGTTCTTTCTGCGTTCCCCTTTCGGCGAGGTAGCAGCCGGTAACAAAGAGGCCTGGCAGCCCGGGCAGACGTGTAGCGCTCGCCACTAGGAGATGCAGTTGGATATTGAAGGCTGGAAGAGCCTTAAAAAGCAAACCCCAAAACCTAACCCAATAAATCTGCGCTCTGCCGAACTTTTGCCTGCGAGCGTTGCAACAAAGCTGCCGGCGCCGTGCACGTGAAAACCTCTCCTCCGTTAGGGACGTCGGGATGTGGAACGCCTCCTCCAGGCCCTTCGGGGCTGGAGCTGCAGCCTCGTGGCCATCCACGGCTGCGCTGGAGCCGTGGCCGCGCGTCGCTCCCTTTCTCCGTGCCACCCTTGCTCCGCGGCCGGGCTGGCAGAGCCGGGCTGGCAGAGAGAGCCTCTCTACAGAGCGCTGCGGGCACCGAGGCAATGCCAGCGGCAGCGAGGCTTCAACGAGACCAATTGTTTGACAAGGACATATTCTGCATTTTAAATGCTCTTTGATTTCCTGGCAGCTCCCCCGTGCATTGCCCCTCCGTAATGCTGTCTAAATAACATTTGTCAGGTGAAGCCGCATCTGGGCAGCGGGCAGGCCAGCCCGCAGCGCACCGCCAGCGATCAGGGACTTCCGAAACCCTCCGGCCGATCAATCCCAAGAACTTATTAAATGATAGATGGAATATAATATAAGTCATTATTTCTTCCTTACGCACGAAAATGAATTATTCAGTAAAGATTTAGACCCTTTTTACTATGACACTGAATTTATAGCACACGCGAAACATAAATGCAGATTTCTCCTGCAGCAGCGAGATGAACTCCTTCTCCGGGCGGCGTGCGTTAGGTGCAGCCGTCCGGCAGCGCCACGCGGCGCAGACGAGATGTCCCAGCAGGCAGGGCACACGGCTGCCATGCGGGCGAGGAGGACCCGCACCTTACTCAGCTCCTGCTTCCACCTTCCTTAACAGACGTAATATTTTCAACAGCCCCTAGCTGGTTTAGGAGCCCGACATCTATGTATTTCAGAATCACTCAGCCTCCCAGGATGTGCGTGTCTCTGGTGAGATCCAGAGCCAGGTGTTAGTTAGGCCCTCTAAAAGCTTACCTCAGCGAACTCAGCAGCTCAATTTCCGATCTGTGAAGCGGAGTTGCTGTATGTCGAGAGGCGAACAGTGAGGCTAAAACCTGCTAACGAGGAGTAGGTGCTGTGAGAGTACGTGGACAGATGTGTGAACGCGAATTCAGCTGTCTGCAGCGCTACCAGCTAAAGCCTGGTTCGGGTTATATCGATAGCGGTAACTTTCCTTGTTGTTGGAATAAATGCTCCAACTTTTAATTGTGCAGCTAGGGACAATATTACCACTGAGCAGCAGTTACAGATGTCAGCTTCGCAGTTCATTAGCTCCTTCCAAAAGTCTGTTGGGAGCTCGGATCTTTAGCACGAACGCTGGCGGCCGGAGAGGAGGAGAGCACACGCTCCCGTCGCGGTGCCCGTGGGCGTCGGGCACCGCAGCATCCCGGCGGCGGGGTCGCTGCAACGCGGCCCCTTCCCTGGGGTTGTCTGACTGTGGAGGCTTCGAGAAGTGGCAGTGCTGGCCCCTCTGCTGCCCGTATGCACACACCCAGGGAGGCGAAGGCGGGTGCCTGGGTCCTCTGTGCTTGGACCAGGCAGCAGAGAAGCTTGTTCTCTCTGGATCTCATCCAGAGATGTTACTAAAACTTGCTGCTTCTTTCCCCTACCAGGCAGGGAATCCCCTGAACGGTAATAAACCTTCCACAGGCATTCCTCTGTACTGCAGCACTTTTCATCTTGCGTTAAACGTGAATAACTAATCAACTCGGCGCAGGTCTGCTGATGAGAACCCCACGGCACGTGAGGCGCAGACGCTGCTTTCACTGCGCGGGTGACGGGCAGGGCCGGGCAGCGCTCACCCCATGAGCACGGTGCTCCTGCATGGGGGCTGCAAGTGTGCCCGGAGCACTGTGCCTGAGCCCCGACGCGATGTGTGGGCTGGGAGGGGTGCAAATTCCAGGAGCTAAAGCTGTGGCCGAGCTGTGGCATTGCCCACTCAGTGATGTTCACCCCATCACTTGATGTTTGAGTGAGGCATCCCGGCTGGAAAGGGCTCTTGGTGTGGCAGCATGAGAGAAAAAGGCCACCTCTTCCTCACAGGTTTGTTGCAGGGGTTGATCATGTTCACGATTAAAAAAAAAAAAAGGTGGGTGTGGTGAACAGCAGGCGCCCACGCTGCAGGACGTTGCCTCCAGCCCCGCAGCTCTCCCTGCTTCCCCATGGAGGACAAACCTCAGCCTGGCCGTGCTGGTCGGGATGCTCCAGCTCTGCATCCATCTGCAAAAGCTGTGTTGGCTCAGGGCATCGGTGCCGTGCCCCGTGGGAGGCAGCTGGGCTGAGAGAGCACTGCGTGGAGAAGGAGACCCTGCATGCAGAGCAGGGGAAGCTCGCAGCCTGGGCCGCGCTGCTTTGGACATCGGTCACACGTTGCATGTCAGCTGAAACAACCGAGGGGCTGTTTGCAGAGCCCGTTTATGTGCCTCTCGGCCCTGCTTCTGGTTTGACCCCCCCGTTAGGACTGGAGATGGCAAAGAGAAAGAGGGGGGAAGGAATAAACTCAGGGGAGAAGAGGTTTAGGTCCAAAAGGAGCCACGGGACCACTGAACGATCCTGTCGGGGGGTTACCACTTGCTTCCTTTCCAGAGAAAAGCAGAGGCTTGCCCCTGCCCTGTGCTTTTACCAGTTGAGGATGGGATTTGTCCCCTCTCCGGGTTTGCCACACCAGCTTGGTTTCTGCAAACGGGGCATTAACGGGCTCTTCCTCCGGCACTCACCATCGGATTGCCGCTGCCAGGACGCCAGGGGCAAGGACCTGGGGGTTTCTGCCCCAACAAGCCGTGTCCAGCCTAACATGTGTACGTGAACCGCTCGGGTTTGTAAACCTCACCAAGGGCAAAACCACAACAGGGTAATGGAAGGCTGCCTGCAAATGAGCTGAATTTGTAAATCTACATGACGTGTGCAAGAGAAATAGCAAAAATGACTGAACAGATTGAAACTGGTCACCTGCCTGAACCCGGCCACAGCTCAGGGAGAGGCAAATGAAACGGCACCGATAAAGCCTGCCCAAAGCCACCGGGCTGCAGTTTTCCCTGATGTAGGGGACAACAGCAGAGATTTCTCTGTAATATACAGAAATCCAGATTTCATTCTCGAGCTGCAGCCGGCTCCACTCCAGCTCTCTCTGCCCACCGGCTGCTCACCCTTTCCGCACTCCCTGTACGATTCCGCACCGGGGTCAGGGAGGCTGCGGGGTGCCCTAAACCAGGCCTCGCTCCCCTGACGGCCAAAGCAGCCCTGGGGCCAGGGCCGGGGCTGGGGCCGGTGCAGCTGCTGGAAGTCGACGGACGCCCCTGGAGATGTAGGGCACTGCGGCTTGGTCCCACTGGGCGGGTGGCCTGCACCCCTGATGAGGGCTTAGCTTAGGTGAAAGCGACTGCGGGCACCTCATGTCCCTGTGCCAACGGCTGGCAGCCCCGCACGGCTCCCACCTCCTGCCGCAGAGCTGCCGGGCACCTGGCGCCAGCGGCGGGAGCAACGCTGCGGCCGGCACCGGGGGCACTGGGGTGTGGAGTGCTGGGATGTGGGGACACCGGGACGCTGGGACACTGGGATGACACTGGGATGGGGACACTGGGATGCTGTGATGTGGGGACACCAGGACAGTGGGATGACGCTGGGATGGGGACACGGAGGGGACACTGGGGTGACACTGGGACGGGGACACTGGGACGGGGACACTGTGGTGCCGGGATGTGGGGGGCACTGGGACACCGTGAGGGCGACACGGGGCCGCTCCGTCCGGCTCCCTGCCGTTCCCTCACGCCCCTCGAGCACGGTGCCGCTGCCCTCGCTGGGGACCCGCCGCCGCTCCCCCGGCACCCTGTGGGCGGCGGGGCCCCCCCCCGACCCCCCCCATCACCCGGCGCCGCGCTCCACACGGAGCCGGCGGGGGCCGCGGGTGCCCGGCGCTGCCCGGGGCCGCGCGGCGCCCGCTCGCTCCCGAGGGCTCGGTGCCGCGGCGGGCGCGCGGCCGCGGCGGGAGCGCGCGCGGCGGTGACGTCGCGGCCGGGCCACGCGACGGCGGCGGCCCCGCCCCGTGGCGCGCGGGATGGAGGGAGGGGGGGGGGGAGGAGGAGGAGGAGGATGGTGGCGGGGGGAGGGAGGGAGGGACGGCGCTGAGCCGAGCCGAGCCCACGTGTGACGGCTCTGGCCGCTGCCCCAGCGCCGCTCCGGCGAGAGCCTCCGGTAGCGGAGGGAGGAGGAGGAGGAGGAGGGGGGAAGGGAAGGGGAGCGGAGCCGAGCCGGGCCGGGCCGGGCGGGGGGCGGGCGGGGGGGGGGGGCTCTCTCTCGCTCGGCGCGGCTCGCTGCGGGCTCCGCGCGGCCATGGAGGCGGACGGGAGCCAGGCGACCTCGGGCAGCCCCGGCGAGGCGCAGCACGACCCCGGGTAAGTCGGCGGGGAGGCGGCGGCGGCGGCGGCGGCGGCGGGGCTGGGGGGGGGGGGCGGGGGCACGGGCACGGGCCGGGCCCCCCCCCCCCTCCTCCTCCTCCTCCTCCCCCCCAGCCCTCCCGCCCCCAGCCCCGCTCCGCTCCGCGCCGCCGTGCGGTGCCCCGTCAAAATGGCCGATCCCGCCCCGGCGCTCAACCCCGCTCTGCTCTGCCCCCCCAGCAAGATGTTCATCGGCGGCCTCAGCTGGCAGACCTCACCAGGTAGGCGCCGGGACCCCCCCCCCCTTCCCGCACCCCCTTCCTCTCACGCCCCCCCCCCCCCCTTCAGCACCCCCCCCCCTCGCCCCGCGCTGCCTCTGTGCTCTTCTCTCCGCAGACAGCCTTAGAGACTATTTTAGCAAATTCGGGGAGATCAGAGAGTGTATGGTCATGCGGGACCCCACCACCAAGCGCTCCAGGTAAACCCCCCCCCCCCCCCCCCCCCGCCACCGTGCACGCACAACTTCGCCCGCGGGGCCCGGCGGGGCGAGGCGGGGACCCCCCACCCCCCCCCCGCAGCCCGGCTCGGCCCGGCCGGCACCGGGCGGCCGCGGGGAGGGGACGGGGACGGGGCCGGGGCCGGGCCGGGGCCGGGACCGGGGCGGGGGGGGGGGTGCGCGGGGCGGGGGCGGCGTTGCCTCCGTGCCGCCGCTCCTCCGCTGCCTCCGGTGCTCACCGCCCCCCGCTCCCTGTTCTTTGTCTCTCGCAGAGGCTTCGGGTTTGTTACGTTCGCGGACCCGGCGAGCGTGGACAAAGTGCTGGCCCAGCCCCACCACGAGCTGGACTCCAAGACGGTAGGTGCGGGGGGCCCGGCCCGGCCGTGTCACGCTGTCATTGAGGCGGGCAGCGCCGGCCTCCGCGGCTCTTTCTGTGTTTTTTCTTTTTTTTTTTTTTTCCTTCCCCTTCCCGGAGTTCACTTTTAACAGAGGAAACGCTGTAACTTTTCTTTTTTCCTTTTTTTTTTTTTTTTTCAATCCGAGTCTTCCCATAGCAGCTGCTGGCTCCTCCCCTAGCCTTGTATTTTACCGAGCGGTGACATTGAAAAGAATTGTAGGGTGAAATGTAACTTTTTTGGTGTTCCGCTGCAGAAGGCTTTCCGCAGGGAACTTTTTATCTGCTGCGATCGGTTATTTATTTCCTTACCGGTGCGTGTGTCTCAGGGCAGGGGTGACTTACCATCAGATCGCAAAAGCTGCCTCTGGTGTCACTCCCTAAGCCATTTTTTTGGAGAGGTTTCCCCCTGCCCGGTAATTTCGGGGAGCTGTGCGGGAGCTCGAGGTTGGCGGTGGTAGAGCAGCCCAAGTCCTGATTTGTTGTCGCTTCTGCAAAGCTTTTTGCTGTGCTCAGTCTCCAGCGGATAACATAAGGAGACCGCTCATGAGATTATTCATCTGATCTATTTTTTAATGAACGTTACATTTGCATGTTTTTTTTTTTTTTTTGTTTATTTTTAAACATGAAGTTCACCCCTTGACCTGATCGTGCGCGTTCAGCGTTGGGTCAAACAATAGGTGCCCCGTGTGTGCAGCGTTAGGCCCTGTTTTTCTCCCTGCAATCGAGGCCACGCAGAAGGATGATGAAGTTTGCGTGTGCCTTACTTTGTTTCAGTGTTCAGCCTCAGCAAACCTGGAGGGTGGGGGAAAGGACGCCGGTAGAGGTCATTTTTGCTCTGGTACCGATCGGTCTGAGGAGGGTCGTGTTTTGGGAAGGGAAGGATCGTATTGGTTCAACTGTCTGGCGGAGAGCTTCTGCTGAACGTATCAAATGTGTTCGTTGCTGTAACCGTCCTCTATAGTGTGCATTCTGGATCTGAAATGTTCTAACGCGAGCGTGGTGTTAGGGAGAATCCTGTCTCAGGGCTGGAACATCTCGCGTGTACCTGTGCGGATGAGATGCAGTTAACTGAGGAATAGAACAAGCAGGGAGCAGACACGAGTGTATGATTTTTAATGTGATCTCTGTGAAAACAAAAAAACCCAGAGCCCTTGTAGAAGCAGGTGGAATTTAGTGTTCTAATTTGACCTACAAATTCTGTTGGGCTTGTCTGAACACGTAGCCCATGCTTTCACATGCCTTAATAATTTGATTTTAGGTTTAATCAGATATGGTATGATAACTGATTCAACTGTGCTTCAGAGATTAAAGTCACCAGACTTTTCGTGTACGGCTGTATTCTCTATGTGTTTTAAAAGATAAATTTAGATAAGAAGAACAAAGACAAACAGTATCTTGAACGAGAGTTCAAAAAAAAAAAAATCATGGGAGGACACCCTGTCTCATTTCTGCCTATAATTAGGTCCTCCCCCAGCTTTTTTTCTTTATCACCATTTAGTCTCTGCAATATATTAATTTTCTTTTCCTTGGGGAAGGGGTGAAAAGCTTGACCAGGACAAATTTGCCTCGATTTTGATTGTGTGATAATGACTGAATCAATTTGAAAAGCAAATCAGCCTTACAGTCAGAATGCAACCTAAAAGTAACACACCGAGCTAGCCAGGCTCCCTTTCAGCCATTTATCTGTAAACGTGTTGTAGTAACTGTTCTTTAGTATAACATAGCATTTGACTCTGTTTCAACGTTCAGCACAGGAGGCAGATCGGTTGGGTATTGGCATGGAAACGTCGCTCTTGTTTACAGTTACGTTAAAAGCTTTGTTTAGGTAATGGCCATTCATATCAGAAATAGTATTATAGTCATTTCCTAGAGGACTTGTAGATACAGTAAGTAGAATTGTACCTAACTAACTAATTTTTTTTTTGGTAGAATTTTTTTTTGGTTGTTGTTTAAATAGTTGACAGGGTTATGCAAAAGGTATGGATTTGACATGTGTATCGGTAGCGTTCATCTGAGAATGCTGGTGGTGTGCATCCAAAAGTTCTTGTGAAGGAAAATCACCTATTTAAGAAATAAGTGCTGTTGCTGTGGTGCAAAGAACTCCACGCTCTTTGAACTGACCTTCAGAAATGACTGTTTTGCGTTAGAATTTAATGGCTCTCCCAACTTTTTCTGCCAGTGGGACTCTGCAGCAGTGTCGTTCTGGTGGCACTGACGTTCTCCTTTATTGAGAAATCTTTGACTTCAGAAGCAAACGTAGGAACGTGCATATTTGCCTCTACCTTTAGGTATCTCTGTGGAAAATCCATACCTGTTGTATTTCCCCAGTAGACAAATGCCTAGTCAGTGCTGAATATATTTGTAGATAATGTTAATCTCTATGAAAAGGTTAGCTTTCTAGATAAAGAATTTTACTTTTTATGCTTTTTGAACAATTATGTGGCATGTAATCGCTCATTTCTCAGGTATGCTTTAAAAAAAGGAAAGATACTCTATTTGTATCCAATGCAGACAAATTAGTTTATCAGTTGCGCATCAAATGTTTGTGATGTTTGCAATTTTGACATATTAATTGAGTAAAACTGATTTTTGTGAGAGGCCCGTGGTTATTTATCAGTCAAATCACCACAGGAATGACAATAGCATATTGAAATATCTCCTTGTTCAGGGTTAGCTGGGGGCGCTGGGGGGGGAATAAAACAAAAACCAAACCCAAACTATCAAAGCCTCTACTTCTTTACATATGCCTTAGCATGATCAGGATTAAAGTTTGTTATGCAGTCAGAAATGACACTGAAAGCAGTCGTGAGTTGCACAGTTAAGGTAGGATTTAGTCCTTTGAAACATCCTTTTCCAGTCTCTTTATTTAGAACGTGTCTGTGTGCAGATGCTGCTAAAAAAAAAACACAGGTGCAATCAGGAGCACGTAGACATTTTATTGCAGTCATTTTTAAAGATGACAGTTTAAGATGGACATCTGTTTAGAAGGTGGGATTTTTTTAATTCACATCCAGCCATTCATTTATGATGCTTTTTATTTTTAAGTGATTTTTGACAGGTAGAGAACTTTTAATTTTTAAAGGTGACCCATGTGGAATTTTTTTTTTTCAATTGCAGAAGTAGCATTTTGGAATTGCAAAGTGGACACAGTTTCTAATTTATGCAGCATGATGGGAGTCAATGCTGTACCTTGAAACAAGGGACTGCGGGGTGAAACAGATTTTTTGTTGTTGTTGTTGTTGTTTCTTTTTGTCTCTGTGGTAGCATGCTTCATTCAAGAATGCTTTAGGTAATTCCTTCATGGAAAATCTTTAAGAAGTTGGTCCCTTATGGTTTAAAGTGCCTGCATGTTTTGTCTTGCTCTCTTCTTTTTCCACCCCACAGTCTTTAATTGCTCACCCATATTTTTTGAGGGAAACAGTATACCAGATCAATTAGCGATGTTATTATGAAGGATAATCTTGCATTCCTTCTAACGATTTAGTTCTAATAATTAATTGAGATAATCTGACTTTTGAGTTTTGCATTTCTTTTTTTTTTGTGTGGTGTTACTAGTCAGCTGACAAAACAGAAAACTAAAAAACAAAGTAACCCAAAGCCCAACTGAAGGAAGGTGCAGGTGTCAAAAACAACAGGTTAAGATCTTGATCAGGAGTGCTGATTTTTCTGTGCAACCTCCAGAGCATGCAGATATGGTGTAGCGTGCAGTTTTGTTGTAGAGGTAGCACCCAGAGGCTACACAGAGCTCCCTGGGTGCAAGCAGAGATCGTAGCCCTGAAGTTGATGCAGGGGATGTACGGAAGAGTTGTTTTCTTCCTCTATTCCTATCTCCCTCCCCTTGCCAAAAAAACTACCCGACAAACCCAGACTGTGATCTCTCACTTCCAAAGTAGTTCTAGATGACCCAGTGTGCTGAATTATAAGCCTGAGAAATGAGGGATTAATAATTCAGTAATTTTAAAAAAAGAAAAGAAACAAACCCTGACAACAAAAGCTATCTTGTTGATTTCCCCTTTCTTTTTCCTCAGATTGACCCTAAAGTTGCATTTCCCCGACGAGCACAGCCTAAGGTAAGTAGGAGGATCGATAATAGGATTTTAGGCACACAGAGAATCATTGTTGCCAGGCAGTTCAGGTTTCAAACAGGGAATTGGCAATGAAAGCTTTTAAAGCCGGAGTGCATGGCGTCTTAAGGGTATCAGCGTATGGCTGTGAAACTACAGGAGAGCTGCTTTGTGCGATATTACGTGTCTCCAGTTTAAC
This sequence comes from Anser cygnoides, assembly GCF_040182565.1. Classification (NCBI taxonomy): domain Eukaryota; kingdom Metazoa; phylum Chordata; class Aves; order Anseriformes; family Anatidae; genus Anser; species Anser cygnoides. The sequence goes on along the minus strand of NC_089890.1, from coordinate 11,853,522 downwards.
CGTCTCCTTGCAGAGTCCCGCTCAGCTGCCACTGGCTGAAAACCAGAGGCTTCCCTCGTTGTGGTGGGAGATCGTTGCTGCATTACTCGCGTTTGTTATGCTATTTTACGCAATGTGTTTTGCATGGTGTTTATGAAGAGCGTTTGGATTAAGTGCAGACTTTGGGCTTGTTTTGAGCTGAGCTTTCAGTTCTGTGGTTGTGATGGATGGGAATATATCTCTGCCTTCATTGTTTGCAAGTTTTCTTTTGTATAACTTCAGAGATGTGTTTGGAGACTTAATAAGTGTTGGACAGCAAGTTTCTGATGAAGCTCTGAACTCTTCAGGCCACAGGGTATTCTTTTGCAAGAGCAGCGAAACAATGAGCTTTAAGTCCCTTATCCGCTGGCTGGAGGAGTGACCTTCTTCCAGGGCACTCTTGCTGTAGTGCGGCTGGTTTCCGCGCAGGGACAAAGATGCTGTAGCTGTGTGCAGCGATGCTTCTGTCTGCAGGCTTGCTCTGAAGCATTGCTAGGTGCCATTCCCTCTGGAGGACCTGCTTATGGAATAGAAGTGGTCGTTGCTCTTTAGACTGTGGCTAATGAAAGCAACAGACCAGTTTCAGATCCAAATGTGTGGGCAGTTGCATTTGAATTCTGAAAGTCAGAGGCCAAAAGAAAACTTTTATAATCAACTTACTCTTACGATTTGTTTCTGAGAATCTATGGGAAGAATTGAATTTATCTGGTGTACGCCACTTACATACACTATAATCACCTTGAGTTGCTTTGGTATCCTGTTTAAAAAGCGGGGAGACGACTGCAAAGTTGTAAGGGCATGTTTATAATACGGAAGAACAGTTGAAGGCTCATGGCGTGAGATTACCTGAGCAAATTTAACCTAACGATTCTATTGTGTATAGCTTTTATGAAAGCAAGCAGTTTAATAGTGTGTGGAACTATAACATTATATATTGCGCAAAGCGTGCATCTGGAAAAAACAATGTGTAATTTAAGAACCTTAGACATACAGCAGGAGAGGTGCTAGTGATTTCTTAAAAATAAAAACAAACAACAACAAGAAAAAAAGCTAACAGCCTACTTGCAGAATTTTAAACCAAACTAATATAGTCAAGTATTTAGGGGTTCTTTTCTTCATTGGACATATCTAATAACTAATTAGTGAATAATGAGTTGCCTGGCTTGCTTCCATGCTGAGCAGAGTTTATAGTTCATAGGGTTTGTGGCTTCTGGATTATGTTGTTGAATTAATGCTGTCTTTCAGATAAAAATTCAGGAAACTTAAAAAAAATTTGTAAGGTTTCATGATTCAAGATGATTATCTTGCATGAGGGTGATCTTGCACCGTGGTTGCTGTTCCTTTCCCCCTGCCCAATACCTTTAAAGGCTTATTTACTTTAAAAACTGTCTTCAACTACCAGGTATCTGTTTCTATAGTGCTATTTGTAGAAGTTAATAATAGTTACAACAGAGCTGTTAAACTGTCCTTTGCGATTTCTTCTAAAACAATAAATTAAAAAAAAAAAACACCACCAAAAACAGGGCATGTCTTATGCAGTGGATATAAGTGTGTTAAATTGACCTGATTTTTGCATTGTTTAACAGGAAATTTTTGCAAAAGGGATTTTGTTTTTCTTCAAGTAGCTTTTCGTGGTAGTTTTTTTGCTTTTGGTGAGAAATGCGTGGGGTCAGTTCTGGAATGTACGTTGCTCTTAGCAGGAACTGCTCTGTCTGGAGAGGCCAGCGCTGTCTGTGGCTGCTTTTTACGTACTTGTCCCTTCTGAGGTGCTGGGATTCCCACAGGGTACTTGGGGGGGAGGAGGGACAAAAGACTTGAAAGGGGCTTTATCATGAAACTGGAGAAAATCGTGTGCAGTGAAGAACAGATTTTACATCGTGATATATTATTCTGGGCTGTATTTTATACTCTGGATTTTCTTATTTTCTGTTTTTTTAATTAGATAATGAATTAAGGTTTTGGACTTCAGTTGTTCGCTTATCACAGTTGAATAGTGAGTGTTCACCGTTAAAATGTGACTGTGCTTTAGTCTAATTAACTAGCTAATGCTCGGGTCTGTGGAGATTAATGGCATTTAACGAAACGTCTCTGTCTCTCTCCAGGTGCGAGGGGAGACTTTTTATTTTTTTCGTTTTCCCCCACCAGCCGTCCTCCCTGGCGCGTGCAGCCAAACGCAAAGGGCTCAGCTCTCTCCGGTGGTCTCCGTGACGGGGTACGGGGCTTTGGAGGAGGAGGCTGGGCTGCGGGAAGGCCGCGCTCGCTCACGGGGCCTGCTGGCAGTGCCTTCCTTCCACCGGGCCCTTCCTCCCTCGGGGCACCCTCCCGACCTGCCCGGGGTGCTCAGCTCTGGCCGGCCGCGGTTCTCGGGCCCCACGCGCCTCCTTGCCAGATCACGCCTCGCTGTGGCCTGCGGGGTCACGCTCGCTTTTTTGTGCTCGCACAATGATTTGTGTCCATTCCTTCCCTTCTTCTGATTGATTTTAATTGGCTGGGCCTCCTCTTTCAGACCGTGTCCCAGTAAAACGCTTTCTTTTGGGCTTTTTTTAACTGCATCTTCATGATTTGACACCTCTCTGGTGATGCAAATTGGTTACTGAGCAAGAAGTGGCAGGCTGTAACAGCGGAGCATTCTTCCCTGATTTTCTGAGAATGACCCTTGCAGAAAATCCTCAGTGATTGCCTCCAGTGGATTACGCAGTGATCTGTAATCCTTCTCTCCTTGTGAAGTCCAGGATGACTTGAAGCCATTGTTTTTGGAAATATGCTGCAGGGGTTTGACTCGTTGAGGTCCCAGTCTATGGCTATCAGCGAGATGAAAAGAATACACATCCATGTTCTGGAGGCTGCTGTTCCTTGATAACAATCTGTCCTGCCTCCAAATGCTGGAAGGAGCTCTCTAACAGTTGATTGTTTGTAACTCTGCTGACATAAAAATCCTTAAAAAGCAGCCGTGACGGGGTGGGCAGGGGAAGGAAGTAGTTTAGTACCCTTTTTTTTGAATACCAAAGACTACTGTCATTTGACCTGTGATATACGCAGCCTGTCAGCTCCGACCTTACCTGCTACGTTAGCTTGGAAAAGCCCTATCAAATTTAGCACGTTCACTAGATGTTCTCAAATGGGAGCAATTTCCACCCCCTGCACCACCTCCCCCTTCCTTGGAGAGTGTTACTTAAAAAGAAAAAGGGGAAGGGGGCAAAAAACAAACCTGAAGAGCAGAAATACAGCAGCCTCAGTCAGCCTCAGTCCATGAAGAAGCTCTTTGGTCATGAAAGTATGCTTGTGTAACTTACTGGTACAGATATTTGGATGCTTTGTTGTGCAAAGCAGTGCGTGAGGCAGATAAAACTTCACTCCAAACTTGCAGGTAACGAGCCTGCTCCCTGAGTTGTGTTTTGTGCTCGGGTTCCTCCAGCATGGGGCCGAGGAGCCCGCTCTGGCACTACTACGAGGCCATGGTGCACGCGGCTGGGAGTTGGTCTGGCAAGGCAGCAAGCTGGAGCTACTGGTAGCGGTGTTCACAGCATTCGCCAGCACCACGTGTGACCTGGCGACTGCAGTCTGCGTCCTCTGCAGCGGCTGTGGGGGCAGCCCAACTACTGCTGGGAGCTGCTGGGGGTGCTCCCGCAGCGCCGTGCCGTGGGCTGGGCGCTGACCACCCGGAGCAGAGCTGCTTCTTGTCAGGGTTGTGTGTTGTAATCTGGGATCTAATCTGCGTTGGTTGGGCACAGTATTCTGGTGACACTGCCCAGCACAAAATAGCAAAAGGGCTTTGTTTGGTGAGACAGACGTTTAGTCTGGTAGTCGAATGGTGATGCTGAATACCGGTGTTTCTGTTAGGTATGTTTCATCTTGACAGAGGACAGCGCAGGACCGATAACTAGTTCTGGCATCTCTGTGCTCAAGTCAGCCAGTGTATCTGCAGACTGTGCGTACCTTGTCTGTGGACTAGCTGGTTTCCTGTCTGGCCGGGCCGATGGATTGCAAGGGGTGCAGTCGTACACATCTGTTCCTCCTTCTTGGGTGAAAAACAGCATCAACAACTCTCCTTTCATTGGAGTTGCTCTGGTTAAACCCACGTGAAGCTGGCTGTTCCAGAGCGGCAAATGGAGGGCATGCCCTTTTGGAATAACACCCAGGCTAACCTGGGATTTTTTTTTTTTTTTTAAGTGAAACAGTGGATTTAGATGTCTGATTCCAATTAAGTTAACCGTAGGTGGGGTGTCTGCATCCCTGGGCTGTTTGATAAGCATGAGCCAGAGTAGCGGAGAGGTTTTATTCCAAAGCAAATGATGGACCTTGGAAATCAAGAGTTCTGTTGTTTCCTCCCCTGCTTCTTCCTCTAAACTCCTCCGGGTTAGTCCCACTACTTCCCTTCTTGCTTTCAGTATAGGGCAGACTTTGAAGTCCTTTTCAAAAGAATGCGGCCTGGACACGCTAGCAGAGCTTAGGATTCTTCCTTTCCTGCCACCCTTCCTTTCCTACCAGGCTCAAGAGCAGCTAGGTCAGACCTTTTTGCTGTTAACTTTGTTATTGTTATTTTTTTATTCCCCTGCATTTGCAGGTCTGGATAGAATAAGAGAGGTAGTATTTGCTGCTCTTGGCATTGGGCATATATGTGTACCTTAATAATATTGCTTTATCTTCAGCATACAGAGTGTGAAGGCTTTGCCAAATGGTATGAGGGACTTCTTTTTGCAGCTGATGGCCAGTGCATGGGTGCCTTCAACCTGCCCAGATGTAGATGCCTTGTTCAGCGTAAGCGGCTCTTAAAACTCGTCTCCCTTTGGCATCAGGTGCTCAAATGAAAAAGTTGATGAGTCTGAGTCTTGGCTGATCTTCTCAGGTAGTAGAGGATCAGGGTTTTAAAACCCATTATTCTTGGGCTCAGCTTCTTGCTCTCTGTGATCTGTTTGAGGCAGAACATGATCTCTGTTCTTTCATGCTGGCAGCCAGAGGAAAAAGTGGCTGTGCAAGGTATTCTGTGAGTGCAGTGAGTTTTGTCAGAGGCAACAGCTGAGCTAGATTTTCCTCGCTTTGTTATTTTTGGAGATGTAAACATTTATTTCTTCTCCCTAAACACTCAGGTGGATGCTCACATTGTCCTTAATCCCCAGAGACTGTCCTGTTCTTGTGTAAAATATGTCTTTCTATTATCATTGCCTAAGGATGTCTTTTGTGTTACAAAAACACAAAAGCTGTGTCTAGTGTATTTTTCATTTTAACTTACTGCTGACTTAAAAATTAAAATTGAACATTGCTTAACTTTTTTTTAATGTGTTTCTCCATTCCCTTTGTTTTTCTCCATTATTAGATTTTTTTAATGGCATCTAGCCGTAACTTTTCTGCACTAAGACCTGGGTGCTCGGATATGCCAGGAAGGGGTCCGAAATAAGGGAGGATAGGGAGATGGAAGAAGAGCAGCATGCTAACACCCTTGTACACTCCTCTCTGCTTCCAGATTGAGTACATCTCGTCTGCAAAGTGCTGAGCCTTTATCAGCCCGGGGGTAGGTCTACTAATGACTGATCTAAAACCATCAAATTCATTTATTTGTCACTGCCAGTGACAGCCCAGTTAATGCTAATGGATTCTTTTTTTAGCCTGTTGACTCTGGTGATAGTCTCATAAATGTTGTGAAATCCAAAGCATTAGGGGAACTTGTAACTTATTTTTAGAGGAGAGCTAGTGAAACGGGGTAGAGTGATGTATGCAGATCGAGGTATATGCTACGCTGGGAAGGAAAAAGAACAGCTCTTCTATTTTGTTAAGTCACACGAAGATGTCTTTGCTGTTCCTAATAGTTATTTGACTTTTCAATTGTATTTTAATGTTCTCTTCAAACACATTTTGGGTCATGCTCTAAAGGGAAGGGAAGCTGTAGATAGGGCCAGTCATTTTACGGGGAAAAAAAGAGCTTCTTTCAGAAACTGGTTCATCTGCAGGGCCTGGATCTTCTCTGTCCCTATTGTGCAAAAGCACTTAAGCATATACTTAAGTTGGCATAAGCATGTGGGTAAGTGCTTTGCTGAATCAGGGTGGACTAAAAGCACGTTATTAAATGCTTTGTTGAACTGAGGAGTCTGTAGCAGAAAAAGACTAAAAGATTACTTTGTGTGTTTGACAGTACTTTGTATACGGTCAGTTCCATCACTTCTCTTTCACAGATAGTCAGTTTCATCTCTCTTGTTTTTTCTCTTCCACCAGAGGATCTCTCTCACAAGAAAATACTTACTGATCTGCTGTTGCCTCAGAAAAGTAATTGCAAGCACGAGGCTGGGTCTCTGTAGTATCTGATGATTTTTTTAAAAATCGTCTAAGCTTAATTTAGTCTCTAGTCCTGCAATCACACATTCTGTTTGCCTTAGTCACTGGAATAATTCTGTAAACTATGTGAGTAGTGTTCAACGTGGCTTAGGTTTCTGAGATGATATTGCTGTAGAAATTGTGGTTTGCTGAGTAACTTTCAAGTTAATGTGAAGCCGTGTAGTCGGATCAGCATGCGGTATTAATAAGTTACTTCTAAACTTTGACGTTCTGCTGCTCTCCTGCTGAAAATGTTTCCTTTATTTTTTGAGTGCAGAGAAAATGTTAAGAATGTTAGGAAGTGCTTTGCCCTTGCTTAGTCGTTCCTCGTGCTGGGACATCTGCAGCTGTATGTAGTGTTGTGATCAAGTAGGCTTAATTTATGTATTAAGATTGTACTCGGAGCTTTAGATTAGGAAGAAGGACCCTACCCTGCTGACGTTTTTGAAACAGCACATGAGGAATAGTTCCAGAGACTTTAGCAAGAGCAGTTAAATGCAAACAGGGCTTCTTAATATGTTGGTGAAGTGTACGTGGCAAGAAGGGTGAGGGGAAAGTAATATCAACAGCAGCAGAAAGCGTCATTCCCTCTGCCCTTCCCTCCCCCCAGCGAGGACTTGCATTAATTTCCCATTGACTCTGATGTACAATAGGGAAGAGATTTCAAGCTGACTAAAGGGGCAAAGGTCCAAGAAAACTACTGTAGCAAGAGCTGATGTAGAGTGACAGTAATGAGGTGGCCTGGCAGGTGGGAGGGAAAACGGTGGGGTGGGGGAAAGAAACTAATATCTAGTGAATTAAGTAGTTCCCAAGGTTTGAAGTTGTTAAGTCCTGTTGGTTTTATTTTCTTCTGTATGGGCCTTGTAACTGTGAGATACGGGCAGAGCAAGGCCTCGGTGCTTCTTCCCTTGGCTGGGAACTTGGGCAAAGCCCTGGAGCAGATCCAGCCCTTGTGGCTTAGCCCAGCTCATTGGGAATGCTGGTATTGCCCAGAGGATATGAAATTCTAGTCCCCCCCAAACCTGTCCTGTGCTGTTTTCCTTTCTGTTTTAGTATTCCAGATTCTGAGCTCATCTTTATGCTGTTTTGCATGAACAGGAAGGTGAGGAGCATAGGGAGAAGAAGCATTCTGAAGATTTGATTTGTTTAAAATAAGGACTGTGAAGTGCCAGCAAGAGTTTCAGCTCCTTGAATGCTGGCAGAAATAGAGAACCTACTAGGTAGAGAGTCAATAGAGGTTTTTGTTAGAATTGCTATATAAATGTTGTACAGGAATCCTCCTGAAGGGTGATTTGATGGGGTGTGTAAGGAGTGTGCAAAGAGCGGAGTGTTTGTCCCAAGCATCTGTAAATCCAGCTGGACTGAGAGGTATCGCTCAAGTTGGAGGCACGGACTGTGGCAAAAGCTCGTCAACAGCAAACCCTTAGCACTGGTTTTCTGTTGGGCGCACTGCTGGAGAAAGGTGCTGCTGCAGGGACCTTGTTTGTGTTTTTTCTGAAGCACTTACTGAAAGCAGGAAACGTGTAGTTTTCCATTTGGCCCTGTTATCAATCATTTATGTTCAGAGATGCACAGGTGCTGTTCTCTGCTCGGAGTCTGAGCTGCACATTGAGCCTGGTGCATACACGGCGTTTATCCCGTGTTTGCCAAAGGTTTGCAAAATGTTGCAGAAGAGTATAGAAGATGCTCATTTGCCGGTGAAATCTTCCTACTTCTGGCATTGTGCTTGGCAGACCCACAGAGTTTAAAGCAACGCTGTGTGCTTAGTGAAGTGTAGAAGGGAACAGAAAAGATGGAAAAGAAATCTGAAGTTGATGTGGAGATGTGAAATATCGCAGGAATTTGCTGAGGACACGGGGCTAGCACCCCACCTTTTGGCGCAGGGCTGCTGTGGGCTGTGGTGTCCAACGCTGTGCCTCTGCTCTCTGCAGCGTCCTGAAGATCCTGGGAGATCTCGTGCACGTCCCACACGAGCCCAGCCGAGCCAGCTGCAGGGAGTGTCAGTCTGGTGGCTGGGGCTCCCCTGTGTTTTTGTTTCAGTTTGCTCGTTTTTTAGTGATTGATATATTTGTACTAGATAGCTGACCTTCCTCTCCAGTCAGTGCTGTAGGTTATCTCGATACCTCTGGCCCTGGCTGGGTGGTCTGCTGAATATGCAGCACACCTGAAGTTTGGTCTCCACCCTGTTCAAGCAGTACTTGGTGATAAAGCCCCCTGAAAACCCGCGCTTTGTGCCGTGATGGTCGTGTCCCAGGAGCACCGAGGTCAGCACAGCCTAGCGTCGGTGGAGATGGGACTCTGAGGAGCGTGTGGGAACCCAGACGAAACAAGGCCCTGATATTGCTGGGGATGCTGCCATTGACCCTGAAGAAGCAAGGGCTGGAGGAAAAAATGGCACAAGGGATTATCCAGGGTATCTCAGTGTGGCAGAAAACGCAGCTGTTTCCTGACCCCCGGGTTCGGTGCTGTGAGGTAAACGGTCTCCTCTGTTCTGAAGAGATGCTGACAGCGTCCCTGGACGTTGGGAAGGAAGTGCGTGAAGCGAAGCAGTATCGAGCGCTGCCAGCTCTTTGTGACTTGTTTGAGGGATTAAACTGAGGTTTTTTTGTTTTTAACGACTTTTGATTGAGAACTCAGGAGGGAGGCCCTGACTCAAGCGTGCCGGTGCTGTGGGGCACGGTGGAGGTTGCAACTGCTGAACGCTGAGGTTCCTGCTGCGTGCCCGGGTTTCCGAACTGCGCCGGCGGGGCGAGGCTTTGGGGAGGGGGGAAGCAAGATAAGGGCGCTAGGCCGCAGCGTGCGAGAGGTGGTTTGTGGTGCGAGTTACGGCTGATGCCGTCACGTGGCGCTGCGGGCTGCCATGGGGGCTGGGGCGCAGCGCTCGCCTGGCGGCTCCGGGAGGCGAGGGCAGGGGCTGGCAGCGGCCTCAAACACGCACGGCACCGCGTTGCAGCGCAGGCCGGTCCTGGTGCCCTCAGAAACGAGAGGAGAGGAGCGAGCATGCTAAGCTGCAGGTGTCCTGGGGGCCCCCTGCCTCCAGATAGCGTTGGCTGCTCTCTTCCCCGCAGAGCTGGGCGCTCAGCCATGCCGGACGCTCCTCCGCCCCCGTGGCCCAGCTCCTGGAGCCTGGCGTTCTCCTTTGTGCAGCGGGACCGTGACCGCTGCTCGCAGCCAGGCCCTCGTCCTTCCCTGTCGGTGCCTGGAGGGGTGGCTGCGGCGGTTCCTCCTTCCTGGATGAGGAGTGTGTCCCGACGCGCCTCCACCGAGGGGCGCGTTGCCGGAGATGTGCCGTGTCCGAACTGCACCTGCCTGTCCCCCGCTGCCCCCCGGGGGTCCCTGCCCTGGTCAGCCTGCATCCCGTGGGTGGGTCGGTGGCGCGGAGGGGAGCTGGAGAGGGTCTCCTGCCAGGTGCCTGTGTGCTTTAAATCCCCAAGTCAGCCTAATCCTGGTGAATCACCGTGAACCGTGATCAAAGCGTTGGGTTATGCATGCGATGTCCGCAGCAATTTATGTACGAAGGGGGAGTTGTGCTTGTCTTGTGTGACTTTTTTTTTTTGATTTGTTTTAATCCGGTCACATCTTCTATGTTATATCTTCCAGATCAAATAAAATGATAGCTGAAAGCCATCCATGGTTAAGATTTCTCCCAGAGTTTTGTGATCCTGGCTTTGATTTGTTGTAGTTATTAGAAGTCAGTTCAGATTTCTGGGCTGCTGTTTTTGAGGTATCTTCAGTGGATATTTTAGTAGGGGCATTTCTTTTTTCTCTCAATCAATTATTTGTATGTGTTGGGGGGTCGAGAAAGCAAAACATAAAATACAAAAAATGAAAGCAATTTAGTTACCAGTCCAAAGGCTTTAATGCTAAAGAGCCATGAAGAAACTTTATTGAAACTATAATTGCCGACATAAGCAGTGATTATCTGTCTTCATGCTTTTATAGTCCCCATCACTGTCATCTGAACACATCAAGCTGATGAGAGCGTGTGTGGAACTTTATTCAGCTGATGCTGCGTAATCCTGATCTCTTGCAATATGTGGAAAGTAAAATAAAGTGTCAATTCATTTGAAAACGATGGCTACAGAAAAAAGGGAGGGAGGACAAGTATCCTTGCAGAAAATGTAACCTTATTTCATCCAGCTTGCAACTGAAGGAACGTGGTTGGCAGGGTAAGCATCTTATATGGACAAGATGGAAAAAAAAAAATTTCTGTTTCTTAATGTTCTTAGAGGTCTTTGGCAGGTGCATTCCTTCATCTGCGGAGGGTGCATCCCTTTGTTTCCTTGAAATGTTCTGAATTTCCTCCAGCTGAGAGAAGGACAACAGCACCTGTTTGTCTTGCCGAGAACTGGAGATCGTTGGATCAAGGCAGACAAATGGATGCTGCCAAGCGCTTCTTGAGGTGGAAGAGAGATCAGAGAGCAAGTCCTGAATTGCTTGGCCTGCTTATTGGTGCTGGTTATGTGGGCAAAAATGTGCTCTAGGCTGTAAAGAGGCAGAGGGAGGAAGAGGTAATTTGGTGGTTATGTGCAAGATTATTTTCCTGCTGCTTGGCAGGTCTGAAATGTGCAGCATTAACGTACAAGTAGTTTTTGGTGGACTCGCTGGGTGCCGTGTACGTGACATGGGGCTGTTCTGTAGAAGAAGAGCTTGCGCTTCCAGTACAATTGAGTGAATAAATCTAATGTGGCATTCCTGAACGGTAATCTGGTCCCTGTTTTTGTAAGGAGGATCTTAGGTCTTCACTGTCCTAAGAAATGTGAGAGACTTTCTGCTGCCTGGCAGCCGGAGTGGTAGAAGCAGCAGTGTGTGCAGAGCTCGGGCGTTTTGCATTGAAGTTAGCAGACCAGGATGGATGGTTCAAGTTTGCTTGGTTGAGGCCAGGATTACTAGGGCCTGATTGCTGTCTCTTCTGTCCCTTGCTCTCCTGCTTTTTGTGTTTTCCAGGCAGGTGTGAAAATGCCTGAATTCCGTTTCTAAGTCTCATAACTTCCATCGAAGTCAGCTGCTCAGGGTTTCTGAGGAAGTCGGTGGAAGAAATGAGGTAGGAGCCAGGAGTAGTTCTGTGATTTCTTAACGAACAGGACGTGAGTAGTCCAGGGCTAAGTTTGGGCTGTAAGTGAACTGTTTTGTGGATGACTTTGGGGTAACGGAGGTACTTTTTGGACAGGAAACTACTATGTTTTTTCTTGTTTTCCCCCCATAAAATTTGGAGGCAAAAAGGCAGCTTTTTTGATGGAGGAAAACATGCAGGAGAATTCACAGCTTCTAAATCTATTTTCATTAGCACTATTATTTACTATTATCTGTTATTTACTCTAGGTAAAAACCATGAGTGACCATGTACATTTCTGGTGGACTTTTCTAAATTACTCATTGCTGGTTGTCTCTGCTGTCATTGAGGTTAGCAGGAGTTAACTGTAAGCTTCCATTAGAGCAGGTCAAAGCAAAGCTCCTAAATTGCTTGATACACTCATGGCCATTTCAAAAACACAACTAGAAAACTACTAGTAAAGTGCCTAGATACACAAAGAAGTAAGGTAATGCAGTTTTTAGAAGCATGTTCCTGCCTGGCTTCTATTTGAAAACAAAATGAGGTAGTGATATTTTGAGAGCTTCTGGTCTTCGTCTTAGTGAGATGCCAACGAAAAATGCTTCTTGGAGAAGTTTTAGTGAAAATGTAGTTGAAAGTCTGCGGGACACAGGTTTCTGTAGACATCAGCATCTTCTTTTTGTAAAAGATTGAAGCGCTGAAATGACTGGAACTAGCTCAGATCTGACCCTTATTCTCATCACATGGAGATGAGCTAAGTGATTGTCATCGCTCTTGTTTTATGGATGTGGAAAACAGAAGTGCTGCTCACGTGTCCTGCAACGTCCAAACCGGTGGAAATAACCAGTGCCTCCAAAGAGGGCTGCTGCTGACCTGCCTCGGGTGCGTCCTCCCCTGTGGGGCTGTGCCCACGTCGCCTCTGCCCTGGTTAAAGTGAGGAGATGAGGGCTCGTGAAGCCGGCATTGTCCCGGCTGAGCCATGGCCAGTGCAGTGTGAGTGGTGGTGTGTTGTCTTCAGTTCCACGAGGGGACAAAGCTTTGTGCAAAGGTTGCCCTGGCGTTGCGTCGCGGGGCTGTTTGGGAGCTGGGGAGCAGGCGTGAGTCAGTCACGACAGCCCTCTGTGAAAGGCTGATGCTGGCTTATTGGAAACAGTTGTTCGAAGTAGGCCTGGTTTCACTGGGCATTCAAAGCATCTTAAGAATGGTGCTGGTGTTGTTCACTGTCTGAGGGGGGACAAACGGATGCAGGGACTAGGCTGGAAAATGCTTAAGATGTAGAGAAGAGCAGACGGAGGGCAGCACACCGCGCTGAAGCTTCTGCGAACAGCCTGGGGCAGGGAGGGGAAGAGATGAGCAGAGAAGGGCGCTCTGCTGCCGTCCACTTAACTTCTGGGGGATGCTCTGTGTGTCCTGGGGGGCTGATGTGGCAGCGGGACGGTGCACTGGGGACTCCCCCCCCACCCCAAGCACCGATGCCGGTGGCAGCGCTCGGCTCCTTCCTCAGCAGCTCCTAAGCCTCTGCCCTCGCTGCCATCGCGGTGCAACGCTGCCCGGGAAGCCTCCTGAGGGCCAGGCAGAGCCGTCCTCCTGCCCGCAGAGGACTTGCCTGAACGGCACCCCTGTCGGGGAGGTAAAACGCACCGGGCCCCTCTGGGCCGCAGCCCGAGCACCCCGAAGGCTGCGCCCTGCTCCGCGCCGCGGCCGGCTCCGTGAGGCGCTGGAAGCTCTGACTGATGTGCTTTGGGATCCTCTGGCAGGCAGCGCTGTAGAAACGAGGAGTATCATCATGTTTTATTGTGGCTTCTAAGAACGCAGTGTGTTTGTGCTCCGGGGAGCCCCAGGGGCTTTGTTTTTCACCAGGCCCGAGCTATTCTTCAGCGGAGCCTTCCCGGAGCGTGATCTAGTTCTGCCCATTAGGAGTGAGAGACGGGCCTGACTGATTTCTGCTCCCTGCTGCATAATAAATCTGATACTAAAATTAGTGCTGGTCTCCCTAGGCCATAATTCTTGCTGAGATTATAGAGAATTGTGTGTGCAGAGAGGAATCATCGTTGTGTGTGTGTGTGTGTGTGCAGTTTTTTGTTTTTTTTTTATAACCTTGAGTGTCCAATTTCCAGGTTTTTTACTTAACCCCCCCATCTTTTTCCCCTTTTCCTCTCTTTTGGGAAGCGCTTAGCCTTTCTGTGTATTTTGGCTATTTAAGCCTCTGTCACTGCAGGCAGATGAGTTCCTTGGGAGCTCTTCTGAAGGTTTTGTAATTGAGTCTTTTACCACGGCGACAGGATATTATTAACCTTCAGTAAAGCAATTTATTTCATACTCCTTTGTGGGGATAAGCCTTTTTTCCCCCAGGAAAATATGTATGTGGAAAGGGTTTTATGTACAGGGGTAGCTGGACTTGCAGTAGTTATTATGATTTTAAAAAATAATAATTTACATGAGAAATGGGCAGTTCTGTTTGTGTCAGTTTAAAAGAAACCTTTGGTCCTGCATGACTCCCACCCCTGCTCCAGCATTTTATTTTAAAGAACATAGTTTTTGCCTATCAGCGGCTTTGAAAGGAGGTTGTATTTCATTTTCGAACTCCATATATTTAGCCCCTGTGAGCACTAAAGCATTTTGTTTTCATCTTTGAGACGGCCTTAAAAAATGAGCTGAGGCTGGAGGGAGGAGTTCCTCGCGGGGTCTCCCTCTTGGCTCGGCCTTTGCCCTGAAATCAAATGCAGACTCATCCAGAAGTCGTTACAGATCGGGCAGCTCCTAGAATAGCAATTGCCAGCGAGCAGGCGGGAGCGCGGGATAAGTAGTCAGCCTGCCTGAATAACTTGTATTTTCTATTGAGCGTGATGACAAAGGCACCGGTCTGGGATTCAGGGGGACTGGGCTTGTCTGTTGCAGGGATTGTGGCATTGCCTCTCCCTGTGCTTAATTTTTTATTTTTAAAGGAGGATGAGAGTATCGTTTCCCATATCTAGTTAGATTTTGCTTTTCACTTCAGTAGACTGTTAAACTTTTAAATAAATACAAATTGATGACATGTTCTCCTGGTTTGTCTCGTTACTTTAAAACTTTGCAGTCACAGAGCCAGGTTTTTAAGGAGTTTGCAGTACCTTGCAGTATGAATGTGTTCTCCCAGCAATTATATGAGGTAAAGAGCTGGTATTATTGCCACATCATACAAGGGAGCTTGGATGAGAGGTAAAGTGCTTTGGCCAGAGCTTTACGTTTGTTAACACACTTGCATCTCCTGGCGCGGTTCATGGACTTCAGCTGCAGAGTTATTTGTTTTTCTACACTATGCAACTTCAGCTGAACTGCTTCTGCTTTGCTATTGAAACGGGCGCCCTAGAGAAGGTATTTTGGGTGGAGAGGCTGTTAATGACCTTTACTATGCCTGTCCTCGGGAGCCACAGTCTCCCAAGCTGGTCTTCCTGCATTTTACCACTTCTGATTTTTGGGATGTTTGGTCGCTTCTACACAAACTTTTTAGCATCTCTTCAGTGGTTCCATCCTGTGCATGTTGGAGGAGCCTTTCCGTTCAGCTGTCAGAAAGCTCTGACTTGACCTGGGGAGCTCTTGCTCCTGGCGGCAGGGGCTGCGGGGCGCAGCGTGCCGCGGGGCTGTGGGTCCTGCACCAGTCCTGCCGCAGGAGCTGGGGAGGGCTGCTGGCCCCCACGGTGCCCCGTCCTCCGAGGTTACAGCTGTCTGTGTGCTGCTGGCACTGAACAGAGATCCTGGGAAACAAGGATAAATCCGGTGACCTTGCTTTTATACTGCAGCCTTCCAG
This sequence comes from Anser cygnoides, assembly GCF_040182565.1. Taxonomy (NCBI): domain Eukaryota; kingdom Metazoa; phylum Chordata; class Aves; order Anseriformes; family Anatidae; genus Anser; species Anser cygnoides. The sequence goes on along the minus strand of NC_089890.1, from coordinate 11,838,358 downwards.
CGCCATCGGTTCAGTGTGCTGCTGGATCTTCTGCTTTGCCCGGAGCGGAGCAGTGCTGTTGCTGCTTCAGGGGGAGCAAGGGGCTTCCCCAGGGGCCGCCCTCCTGCTGATGCCATCCCCGCTCCTGCCTGGGCTGTGCTCGGGCCCCCTTTCCTGTTTAGTCCTTCAGACCTAGCTAAAATGTGGGAGAAGGTGCATGTAGCAGAACATTTTGGTCATTGGATGACTTTTTGGCCCCTTTGCATGCTGGCTTGTAAAACTTTGGAGCTGGTAGATTTATTCTTATTTCTTCAGAGTATCTTTCTATTTTAAAAATACTTAAACTACCTCCCCCCCCCCCCTTTTTTTTTAAACTATAGTTGTTGTAAGTGAGCCCCACAATCTGGAAAAAAAAAATATTAAAGCTTCCCCACCAGGGATTTAATTAAAATATTGTGAAAGGCAGTCATTGAAAATGAGAAACCTTTTGAGTGGAAGGCACCCTGATTTCCCTCCGCGGAGCTTTTTGTCACCATAGAGATGAAAAGAGAAGCTCAAAATTGCGCCTTCCCCTTGTGCGTTGCTACCGAGGGGCCGTGGCTGCAGGTAGCAGCGGGGCCGGGGCTGCGGGGACAGCGCACGCTTTAACTCTTGCAGGGCTCCCGCGCCCGTCGGGATTTCCTTCCCCAATGGACGCGTGTCTTGGTAGTTTATTGTTCTCTTTTAATTTCCTGTACTTCAGGGCTGGAATTTATCTGGGCTGGCGAAGGGGAAGAATTAAGACGCCCGTCCTTTTGTCTCGGTAAATCATCACCAAGCAACTTTGTGCATAGCACGGCCTGTTGGGTCCACGCTGGGGTTGTTCCCAGTGGGTGCAGATCGCTGCATCGTTCTTGAGGTGCTCGTGCAGAGGGCCTGTGACAGTAACCCAACTTTGCATTTTTAATTTTATCACATAAGAGTATAAACGGGAACCCTCTGCATCAGGGTTCAACCCTGTCTGAGTCTTATTTAAAATATCTACGTCACTTTTTTGTGTGTGCTTTTATTTTAAAACAAAGGGGTTAAGGTTTTTTCCTTCCAGCAACCCCTCTAGAGGAGTAGGGATTAATAAACATGCTGTAAGTGATGTAACTGCTCTGATACAGTTTCAAAGACAGTCACACAAATTGAAGACTATTGGAGGGTATATGACACTGGGCAGTGTTATGCTTTTAATCATTTTAAAAACAAATTTTTCTCCCTAATTGTATTAAAAGAGAGTGAAGAGCAAGCTCAAGTGGATTCTTGGCACAAACATCTCAGACAAATGAAAGTAAAATGTATATTCAAGCTGTCTGCTGTTGTATATTTTACACCATACCTGTCTTTGTGTCTGATTGCAAATGAACTAATAGTTTAGCTTTAAGCTGTTTGAGTGAGACCTGTTGTGTTTAAACTTCTGGATAGAAAATGAACATAACCCGTGTAATGGCTTTACTAATAGGGAGTATTGCTATATTGTAATTTGCAAATTAATGGTTTAACTCTGAGATTAAATATACAGCTGTGTTCTTGTGTAATGTTACAAGACAAAATTACATCAAGTGCTTAAAAACAGAAGGGCCTAATCCAAAACCGGTGGGTGTCTTCCCAGGGACCTCACCAAGCTTCATATTAGGCCTTTTGTGCTCTGCAGCAAGGGTGCAGATGTGTAACGTGAGCAAAGTTGCTTAAATGTGCCTGTGCCCGCAGTAAGGGGCTGTTAACATCTAGCTACCTGAGATACCAATATATTCAGAGCAAAATAATAAAATTACTTGTTTCCATGGTGGTGGTGACTAAGGCCACCTAACTGACGGTCAGGTTCAGCTTGTATCTGGCAGGCTAATCTAAGTGATGCTGTTGTGCGCATCTATTTGAGTCCTTGCAAAATTATATGTGAATTTTCAGTGGAGACAGTATTTGGGAGCTGGGCTCGGCTCTGATGCAATTTGCCCTTGTGCTTTCCTTGACTGTTGCTAATAAGAAGTGCTGGCCTAAATCAGTGTCTTGGAGAATCATCGATTCGCTAATTGCAGATAATCAAGTCTCTGCTCCCTGCTCATGCTGAGACCACTTTTGTTTCCTGCCATTCCGCCAGGATTCGGGCAGCATCTTCCAGTGTTTGACGTAACCAATAAAGTGGATTTTGAGCTCTCGTATTGTTAATTCTCCGAGGTGATGAAGCTATTGGTATTCAGGCTCGATAAACAAGAAGCTGTTACGCCGCTGCCCTCTCCCGCTGGAATGCGCCGCCGAGGTCTGAGCCTGGCGGGGTGCTGGGGGGCCGTGGCCGTGCGGGTGGGCTCAGCGCTGGCCTCAGCAGCCGCCTGGCTCCCCCGGCCTGCGGAGCTGCTCTGGACGCGGGCAGTAGTTGCTTTGTGTCTTACTGGTTTTTTTAAGATGTGCTTCAAGAGGTTTCTTGTCTTCACACTTCTGGGTTCAGGTAGGGAGGGCGTTTTTGCGTGTTGTGGATTTTGCAGGTAGTGTTTGATGTGAAGCTGCTCAACGTGGCTGTGTCCTGTGGCTAGCTCACACGGGAGAGGAGAGAGGAGAGGAGGGGGGCTGCTGCTGCTGCACGCTGCCATCTCCTGCGTGCCCCATCCCGTCCGCGCAGCAGGCGGCCCGCGGGCGCTCCGTGCTGTCCTGCAGCCAGCCACCCGGCGTGCCTCCAGCCCCGCTTCAGTTCCTGGCGGGGCCGAGCATCACTGAAGGATGTGGAAAAAGGGGCAAGAGGTGATAATGGCTGGCAGGCTTTTCAAACGACTTCATGTAGAGCAGCGGTTGATCCCAGCCCATGAAAAAACAGGAGGAAGTAAGAGTTCTGAGAAGCACGCAGTTAGCTAGTGGACATGGCTTCTTTCTGTAGGTGTCGGTCCTGTGGGTCAAGTAGAGCAGGTCAAATCCTCTTAAGTTCCTCTTCCTCTGCTTTGCAGGTGCAGGAGCCGATTGTACTGCCGTGGCTGAAGCGTTTTGCAGAAAATAACGTGGGTTTCTCAGGGTGCCTACCTGGCTGGGAGCTGTCTCCGTGTGCAGGCAGAGCCTGAGGTGCAGGCGTGGGCTGGTGCCCCCTGTGCGGCCCGGAGGGGTGCGCGGGCAGGACACGGTGCCGCAGGGGCAGGAGCAGCGCCCGCTTCAGCCCCGTGCCCGTGGGCTGTGGTCACCCGCGGCGTGAGGTGTGTGCTGGCAGGCCTGGCAGCGGAGAAGGGCGTAAGGCAGCGTGCTTGTGGCACACAGAGGGCGACGGTGGCGTCGGCCTCGGGAGCGCGCGGGGACGCGCAGGGAGCAGGCCCGGCCCAGGCCGCGCGGGCGCTGGGCAGCAGAGCCGGAGGAACAGATGATCGCGGACAGCTTAGGTTACATAATCTCTGCTGGGTTTAGTGTCAGCGCTCCCGCGGCCCCATCCAGCGCCAGTGCCCAATCTGGCTCGCAGTGCTCCTGAACGTCCTTTTAATTTTTCTCTTTATTAATAGTCCTCTGACTGTAGCGCGCTCCCTCCCCGGCTGTGTGTGGTGTGCGTGCCTCGAGTGCGTGCCGCTGCTCCCCGCCGCTGGTGCTTCCTGCTCCCCCACCAGCCTCGAGCTTTTCACGTGTGTTTTCTTTGCTAGTTCCAGAGACGGTTTTGAAAAAAATGTTGTGGGGAGGGAGGCAGGAGGGCTGGGCAGGGTTGGAGCTCGCGAGAGGAGCTGACTGTTCCCATTCATAAGCAAGGCTCGTGGGGCCGTGAGGGAGAACGGAGGCCGGTTTGGGAAGATGGGCACGGTGGTGGCTGAGCTGGTGGGGAAGGGGAGGCAGGGGGGCCCTCCTCGGCCCCCCAGGGATGGGGTCCTCCTCCTCCCGAGCACAGCTTTATCAGCTGGAGGAGAGTTTTTGAAACCTAGCTTGCTCATTTCTGAAAAGGCTGTTCTCTTTCTGTATGGGGCTTTTATTTTTGTAAATGAAGTTCAGTGCATTAGTTTGTGTTCTGCTGGTAAGTGGTGAAGACCGGTGTATCTGTGGGGGCAGAGCAGCAGCGTTTCTGAGCGCTACAGGGCGGCGATGCAGGATGCCAGGGCCTCTCCTCACCGAACTCCAGAACTAGGTCGCTTGGAAGTTACTCTCCACTCCTGCTGGGATTGTCACTAATTATATATACGCGTCCTGGTGGCTGGCACTTACCTGAAGCTCTAGCATTGTCAATGTCAGCCATTATTTTTATTGAAAATAATAAAATAATTAAAAAAAATAAAATCATATGCAGACGCGTACATTATCAGAGGGAAGGAGAAACTGAGATGTGATTCGGGATTCAAGTCTAGAAATCAAATAGAAACTGCAAGATCTGTGTTCAGAGTGGACTTGTGATTTAGCAGCAACATTAAGCGTTCAAAATACTTGTGCATTCGTTCACTGAGGCAGCTTCTCTTACATTAGCTGTTGCATAATGCTCTCGTGTCAGTTTAAGCAGTTGAAAAATATCGTGGGGAAGGTATTTAATGCATTGTGAACATCGGTGCAATGTAGCAGCTGTTTAAAAAAATACAATAAAAATATGGAGAGCAGAGAGCAGTGCACGCTGCTTTACACAGATGTTGGCAGCAGGCTGAAGTTATGGGTAGAGGATTTGGAGATTGTTTTTTTTTGTTTCTTTTTGTTTCTTTTTAGTCTCCTGGGATCTTGATTTATTTTTGTTACTTTAAGTGATGGCTTAACTAGGAAAGGACGAGGGGCAGGAACTAGGTGAGAGGAACGAAAACGGGGTGGGGGGCACAACAGATGTTTAATAAATTTTTTTGCAAACATAAGCAAGTACTGTTCTTGCACATCTTGTGCTAATAGCTAGTACTGAACAATTTCTTCCTAAACTCTGTGATTGTGAGTAAATTATGAAGCAAAACTGCTAATGCCATCATGATCTTGACTGTGGGCCAAATTGTGCAAAATCTAGTAGTATGTCTGTATGTGTAAAGAAAAAAAAGTCAAAGTGCTGCTAATACAGCCAGCTACTGCTGTTTGCTAAAGCGGTGGATCGCAGTCTGTGATCCCTAGGTGAGTAAGTCTCTAAATTGTATTCTGAGATGCTGTACGGCATAGCTGGAGTACTACAACATTATTATTATTTTTTTGCATAATGTGAAAGAGCAAGAATCTAGAGCTGTTTTATTTTCACTTATTTTTAATTTTTGTGCTTAGTATTTTGAGCTGTGTCATTTTGCTGGTGGATATGTGCAAATAGAAGTCAAGGCCCGGATGCAGGGGGGACATTAATTTTACTTTATTTATAAATATATGTATGAATACGCACACGTAATGGATGCCAGAATCGCTTATATATTTACGTTTGTTCAAGTGTACAAGAAATGTGATTGACGCCACTGAAAAAGGGAGAGGGGGAAAGCGCAGTGAGTTATAGCTTTTGGTCCCTAAACTGCTATTTCTTACTGTATCCTGGAAGAGCCTTCGTACTAATGATGCTGAGCAATAAATAACACAGGGAAGATTAATAGCTGCCTATGGTAGCAAATTATAGTTGATTTATTGCTCATAATATATACAGGTGCAGCTAATTTAATTAAACACAAGACCTTTTTAATGCTGTAAAGACATCCCTCTCTCTAAAAGCAAACCAGCAGTAGGATACTGTAATGAGGCTTTAAGTGAAATAAGCAGCATTACAAGCAAAGCTCTGCTCGGTCTGATCAGCCTCATGGAGCTGGGGGAGGGAGTATTTTTCCATAACCATTAATGCCACTTTAAGGCAACTTACGCCGTAACAAAGTCCAATTTAATACACTGGTGCAAGTTATCCCGTCTCTGCTTTGTCGTCCGTAAAGCAGCATGTGCAGCTTGTTAGTTCTTGGCGATCCTCGCAGTGCTCGCCCGGCAGAGGAGGGGGCTGGGGCACGGGTGGTGTGGGATCTCTCCCTGGGGACGTGAGCAAGTAACAAAGAAGTCACAGCTCCCTGGAGCTTCCCACTTGCTAGTGGGTTGTCTTCTGTTCATCCCTCGTCTGACTCTGAAGGTGGGGAATGCGCTCAAGGGAACCCTCTTGGAGCCTGTACCCAGGCGTCCGCCGGCAGCTTTCTGGGTTGGCTTGTTGGTGGGTTTTAATCCCCTTCTGCTCCTTCTTCCAAAGCAACAGAAGTAGGGAAGTTGAAGTGGGCATCGTTGTGTGTGTGCGTAAAACTACAACTTTACCTGGCCTCACACTGTCATCTCTGCTCCCGCTGCTGTAATTTCCCCACGAGCAGGCCCTGCAATGCAACCTCTTTCAGCTCATCACGATGCGGAGTTGGGTACTCCTGCCTGCATGTAATGGGGAAGATGCTCAGTGATACTCTGCCACCGTTACTTGATTATTTGTGAAAGCGTAAAAGGCTCAAGTAGCTGATTGATTAATTTTTCTCTAAGTTTTCTTCCCTCTGTTGCCTTCATTTGGAATATGCAATCAGTGACGGAAAATGTGTTAGGAATAGATGGGTATGCATGTGAATGCTTAATTTTTTTTTTCTAATTCAGGCGTTCATGTGGGCACACGTGTCCTGACGCACGCTGTGCAGCCAGGTCTCCGGCACGCGCGGGGGGCTTGACGGGGGCTCGGCAGCCGCTGCCCTGCTCGGGGGGCCGGGGCCGGGCAGAGCCTGGCGTCACCCAGCTCGAAGCGAGCGCCTGCTCGCCCTCTCTATCCCTCCCGCTGGGAAGCAGGCCAACAGCTCTTTGTCATAAATCCTGCCAGTGCTTTGCTCCGGCACCTCGGTCGGTCACGGTTAAGGCTTCTGGTTTGGGGGTTAGACACAGGCTTGTCCGGGGCTGGAGGGATGTGTGGAGGGAGAGGGCATCGCTGTGTGTGCTGGGGCGGTGTCGGGCCGTAAGTCCGCGTGGCTGGGAGCACGTCGGGCACGGCCGTGCTGCCGGAGTAGCGGAAGCAGCCCGGCTAGCGTGAGTTAGGGTGCAGGAAGAAGAAAAGCCCCAGAGATGCCCGCTTTGTGAATCGGCAACATGCTATTTTAAATCCTTTCCCCCAGTTCCCCAGAACTCTTGAGCAAAAGGAAACGAAAATCTCCTACGCGTTTTCCAGGACGTGTTGCAGAAAATTCCCCTAGTCTGGTATGTCTTGTGGTACTTGCTGGTGCTTGCACGGGGAGAGATGTGTAAATGCAGATGGGTTTTTATTTTAGAAGGCTAGAACTACATATTTTCACATAGTTGTCAAAACTTCGACATCAGCTGATGGCAAGTACCAGGTCCGACGGCCCGGCTGCATGAAAGCAACTGCTGTGCTGGTTTTGTGTCTCCATGGGAAAAAACTTTCCTTTTTTTTGTCTTTTTTTTTTTTTTTCCTTTTCTTCCCCTCCCATGTGGTCCTGTTGCTGTGTGCTGGCTGGAAGAGGAACTCTATGCCTCTGTTTCTTATCTGTTTAATAGATAGAGTAACAATTAATTTCACTTTTCAAGGATTCCGTTGTGAAGTGCTTTTGAGAAATCTGGGCTGAAATGTCACATTCGATAAGGCTGCTTGAGAGCTTCCATAAAAACTACTTTTAATCCAGATTACGTTTGATGATAAAATATTGCAAAATGTTCTGCTTCCCCGTTCTCTGCTCTTCTCTGTGCCTACGTCTTCTGTTAAGAGCTGGGAGGGAGCTGAGAGCATGGAGACAAAATGAGCACTTTTTTGACTTCTGAAACCTTTACAGTTACTCTTATGGTTGGAGGGGAAGAGAGGAAACTGTCTGAAAACCTCCCTGAGACTGAAAATAACAACTTAATATTTTAATTTCCCATAGAAAGTGTAACATTGTTTTCTAACTGGGTCCAGTGTTTGCCCTTTTGTGCTGTACTAACTCTTCTGGTACTTGTAGTTCTGATTATGTTCCCTCATCTGGTACTTCAGGAAATGTTTTCGTCTTCAAGCATGTCTAGTGACTCAGATACGCGTCTCCTTAGCATCTGGTGAGCGTAATTGTCGTTATTAATCTGCCCTGTGCCAATCTGTCTGCAGAGCATCGGTGGCAGGACGAGGAGGTGTGCGCCTGGGAGTGCATCCACGTGCCGTGCTCTACAGAGACGTGACTTCAGGGAAAGAGTTGGAGAGGGGTCTGGGCTCGGCTGGTGGCCTTTCACTTCTGTCACTGCCTCCAGTGCCGTTAGAAACAGGGAGCTAGGGGCATTGTTGACTTGATGTTTTTAAATTGCATGTCGGGCATGACTGTATGCGGAGTAGTTGGAGCAAGAGTTTGAAGGGAAGTGGTTCCGTGTGGACGAAATACTGTAAGGGTTGTTTTTAATGTGCGCTGCTGTTGCTGAGGTGGGCTGTGGGGGAAAGCTGTGGTGTGAGCAGCTGCACCTGCGTGCTGCCCCCTCAAACCGGTGAGTTGCTGCATCCCGCTGCGCCCTCCTGCAGGCCGCTTGGTGTTTGTGCCAGCCTCTCACCGAGCCGGTGCGTGCTGCTGGACGGGCACGTCGGAGACTTGTGGCTCTAAAAGAAGAGTTAATTGGTCAGGGGGCTGGAATCGGCGTGCTGCCTGCCTTCGGACATGGTTGACCGATGCAAACATGCTCTAATTACGTCATGCTTCTATTTTCGATACTGTGAGTGGGTTGTAAGTTAATATCTGGCTCTAGAGTTCAGAGTTAGAGGCTCATTGGAACCACATACAACTTGGCATTATCTCCAGAGCTTTGTGCATTTTCATTTTAAACACAGTTGAATGAAATTTCCTACAAGAAAGTCCATTCTTCCCCCTCTGGTTCACGTAAGGATTCTGCTTCCCTGTGCTCTAGCCACGAGGTGGGCAATACATTAGCTTTAAAATGATCTTTTTTTCCTAAGCCCAGAATATCTCTTACAATGCCCATTCTTAGGGGAAGGCTTTAAACACTTTTTCTCCTCTCTCTTTAGTGCTGTAACTCCTGCTTGCCAGTTCACATAATCACAGGCTTTTCCTTCATTCTCGTTGTTCATCAGATTTGACTGCTTAATGCTTTTTTTTCCCCCCTTTTTTCTGACATGGTGGTTTTGTCATTGCTTCCATAACAGCAATTTGTTGCCTTTGGCTTCAGAATAAATTGGGGAAATTAATAGTGCATGATTGAGAGCTTATATTTTAAAATAAATTGAACTGGAAATAGATATTTTTTTATTACTATTAAAAACTCCGCTTGTTCAGTCCTTTTGTTTTGAGCAAAGGGCACATTCTGCTTTAACAATTTTATCATATGTGTGCTATTGTAATTTACATAAATGAATTTTAAATACAGTTATAAGCTGTGGGAAGATGTTATTGTCTCTGCACAATGAATGTGGAGATTTATGCTGTGCATACATCTTGAGTTAGATTAACATTTGTTCACCTGTCTCTGCTGCGTAGTGTCGTGATGGAGTCTTGAAATCTTTACACAGGTACTTCTCGAGTGTGTTTGAAATAGCGTTTGAATTCTTCTTTCAGTTCTTTCATTTCATTTAAAACACGCTTTATGGATATTAGACTCAATTCTGATGAAATTGACAAAAATAACAGAACTTTGTTTTGTTCTGGGAGCGGCTGCGAGCGCCCTCCCGGGCCCAAATCTAAAACAGTTCCCGCTTCTGCCAGGGTTTGTTTGTGCGGAAGCCGAGCACCAGAGCTGTTCGGTGAAGTCAGTCCAACCATGTGCTTTAACTTCTGTTGCTTTGATGGATTGGGACCTTCGTCACGAATTTTCTGCAGCGTTTTTCTGTCTTCTGTCCAAAGCCATCCGTGGCGGAAGCTGGTTCAGCTCCTGCCAGGGTTATTACAGCCCTCGGCTGTACTGCTCGTGGCCGGGAATTGAGGAGGGCTTCCAGCACGGCGAGGTGGAAGCATCACCCTGGGAGGTGCTGGGTGTGCACGCCCTGCTTCGAAGCTCAGTGCAGACCTGTCCCGGGGAGCTGGCGGCAGAGCCTTGAACTGAGTTCTGGTCACTTGGAGCGAGGACTTGCCCCGTGCCCTGAGGTGGAGGGAGGCACAGACGTCCCCTCTGTTCCGGCCCTTTCCAAGCCTTCCTTTTCCTCCGAGGAAAAAACAACCTGCAAAGGTGGTTGGCAAACTTTGTTGTGTTCAGGATGACATGATGGTCAAGTTCAGGTGGCGGAGCGCACCACGAACGGAGAAGTTTTGCTGGAGATGTGGGTTCGGGGCGGGTTGGCCGCTGCACCGCAGCGGGAGGGAGGAACCTTTCCGAAGCCGACGGGGTGCGGCGGGGCTGCTGGCTCGCTTGCCAAATGCAAGCCTCTGGTAAAGGCTCTTGTGGGGGCACTTAGTGTGCGTGTTGTGGGGGAGGAGAACAACAATTTGACTTGGGGCTGGTGATTTTTCTATTGCAGTGGTTGAATTTCTTTCAACTATAGTGGTGTTTCGAGTTCTGGGGACAATTACCAGCTCTTTTAGATGTCTTTTTATTTCCACAGCCTAAAAATGGCCATCTGGGGCAGATCCACCTGAATAGCATGGCTTTCTTTCAAGGCTGCCTATTGAGTCCTCACTTTATCAAGCCTGGGATTGTAATGTTTCCCCAGCCAAGTAAGGGCCTCTCCCTGAGAGGTTAGGATTTAGGCCGGGAGTGTGTGTGCTGATACGCAGAGGTGTAAAGGAAATCTGTGAGCATGTTTTCTGTGTGTCATAGAGGATAGATTATAATTCTTAATTTATCACCCGCATTGGCTTCCATCTGGATTATTTAAAGCAGACTTCCTCGGACAGCTGTGCAATTAATCTTAATTTGTGTCAGAGCATTGCCTAGACAAGGGGCGGCTTTCCAGCGGCAGCGGGACAGGTGAGTGACCCCGGCAGGGCCCCACGTGCGTGCTGCTGGCTCCGGTGCCTCCTGGCTGCAGGGAGTGCGGGGTCCTCCCGTCCTCGAGGGCCTGGGCTCTGTCCCTGTCCCTCCTTGGCCGAGGAGGGGCCGTCCGCAGGCCGCGGTGCCGTCAGGGTGGCGAGGGATGCCGAGTCCCCGACAACTTCTCATCCCCTGGCCCATGATGTGGGTGTGCGTAGCTGCCAGGACTAGTGGTGGTGTTTTTTAGCATTGCCACGCTTGGTTTCCTGCCAGCTGGAGTCTTTTCCCATTGTGATCGGGAGCAATACACTTACCATAAATGTTTCCTCTTAAAGTAGAAATGAAGAAAAGCAAAGAAAGCGCAGGGGTTGTGCCGGAGGGCTCCGTGGGGCTGGCTGCTTGCGGTCACCTCCCTGGAGCCTTTCTGCTGGCGAGCGGAGGGTCCTCGGCCCCCGATGCATCCTTGGGCGGCCTCCCTGGCACTGGACACTGTCCTCACGTGGTCACTGCCGTGGTGGGATGGCAGCAGTGGGGCCAGTGCTTGCCGGCCCCACCGCTGCTCGCTCATGGCCTGCTCGGAGGGCACCGAGTCGTGGCTGGCGACGTGGGGAGGGGGGCGGCTTGTCTTCGTGTGCGCGCTGGGCTTTGGTTTTTGGGAGGGCCCGTGGCAGAGACACGTAATGAATAGTGCTCTGTTCTTCACAACCTGAACTTTCAGCGCAGGCTCCGGAGGGAAGTGTTGCTGGCTCTGCTTAGTGAGGGAGAAATATTACACAGAGCCGTGACTTCAGTTTTTTCAGCTGATTTGGAAGGGTTGGGGATGAGAGAGAGATTATAGCTGAGAAAGGGGAAAAAGCTACACAAATAATCCCCCCTTTTTTGTTGTTGTCATTTCTCTGTTTAAAAAAGGAGTTACAGCTCTGAGAAATGGCTTATCTGCGAAGTAAAACTTCTTTGAGTGTCTTGGAGATGGAAGAAGGGTGGTCTCATGGGGGTACTGTTGTGCTTTTTTTTTTCCATCTTTACTTGGCTGGACAAATTCTGCTTCCAAAAATGTACGTGAATGTTTCAGTGAGCTTTTCTTTGTATTAGTCCAGTTGCTACAGTGACCTCAGTGAGAGTTTTGTGTGGTTTAAGCTTGTGCTCTCTCTCTCTACTCCTGCTTTCAGTGCTGCTTTCATGTACGAGGATTGCTGTAGCTTTACTTTCTTGGTTTGGGACTGTCAGGAGCTTTCATGGGAAGGGGATGAATAATGCTTATTGCTAGGTAAACAGAGATGCTCTGTGGTTTTCCCATAGCAACGTGCTCACCTGGAGGTGCTTTCAGACCTCTCTGAAGAATCACCTGCAGGATTCGGTAAATTAATCTGTGGGGACGAACAGCACTGCTGGGCAAACACCATCGGGTTCCTCCGGCCTCCTGCACCAGGGCGGATGCAGTGTGCAGTGATGCTGGGAAGGCTGGATCATGGGGTGCTAAGAGACCTGGAGTGCGTACTTGGGGTCTTTAAGTTTCCAAAGCAGCATGCAGCCACTTAATCTGCCGTTGGGAGATACGATGACCCATTGCACAGATGCAGAGAACTAAGGCACGGGAGCTGATGGCTGTGTGACAGCCCTGTCGTGCCCGAGAAGTATTTAAATATCGTGAGTGCCTGATTTGGAAACGCCCGGTGTGCTTCCTAGGCTGCTTTGTGCCTTCTGACTTGAGCCTATCAGAATGGGGGCAGGCCTACTTAAAGCTGTTTGGGGGTCTCTTTTCTTCTCAGATCTGTAGCCGAGTATGGCAGCAGGAAGGTACTTTGGAGTTCAAGAAAATCCCCTGGAAACAAAGACTTGCTCTCTGCTCACGGAGGGGCAGGCTGGAGGTCACTGCCTTGGGAGCTCGAGAGCAGCGTTATGGCTGAGCGCAAACAAACCACCTCTTCTCCCTCCCCCTCATATTTAGTTTTATGTTCTGTAGCAACTCTTGCTAAAATCCAACATCAGTAGTTAAAGCTGAAACATACTAATCCATGGCAAAAACCAGGAGGAGTTTTTTGCACAAAAGGACCTGTGCATTGTGTGGGTGCGTAGCATGAAAGTTCTGCTGCCTGTATTGAAGCAGTGAGTTTTGGTCTGAGTTGAAAGCCAAAAAAGTAAGGGGTAGGTCTTAGCATGCTAAATAAGCATGCTACAGCCCTCTTCTCATTTTCTCCTCTCAGAACAGCGGGAACAACTGGCATGGTTCCACAGCTCCCGATGTTTTGGTTCTTCTGCTCCACACTTTGATTTAGTCAGAAGACACTGAGATCCTTTGCATATAGGACTCGGTGTAGTGTTGGGCATGGAAATGAATGCCGGGTGTATTCGGATCTAGTAGAGTGCACCAGATAGGGTGGGAATCTGGAAGGAGGCTTTGTCTCACGTGCTGGAACTGCAGCAGTGGTGAGGAGCTGCTCTTACAGCCTGAGGACGTGGGGAGGAGCATGCACAGACCCGCAAGGTGGTCTCCTGTTCCAAAAAGCTGGATGCGGATAGCGTGGGCATCCCCAGTACAAGCTTGCTTTTCTGTCCTGCTTGATAATGGAGCGAATGGCTGAGCCTTGAAGTCAGTGCAGCAAGTTTGTTTTGCAGGCGATTTTGTCTTTGCTGTCTTTGAAGGTTCCAGCTGGTGTTTCTGGCTGGCCTCTCCCATCCCTTGGGAGACAACATTAGGTCATTCGGGCTCTGTTTGCAAGGGCACCGAGCAGGGTAGAAGGCAGAAGTTATTTTAAGCTTCTATTGACCAAAGCAGGATTTTAGATGATAAATATTTTGTGTTCGGCTGCCAGTTATCCTCAGTTGTTGAGATTCAAGATTTTTAGATAGTCTGTATGCAAGTCACTGTATAAGAGGAAAAAATTGGAAATGGAGTTGTTTGTGCAACTCTGTATTTTTGGTAGGTGGTTTTTAAGTTCTTGGGAAAACCTGGCTGCGACAGCGGTGTGAGGTAACGCAGCGGAGTGCCACGGCCTGGGTTGTGCTGAAACTTCCTGATAGAGAAGGAAACGTGGCATGCTCTTCTCGTCACACTGAATGGCTGCAGAAGTTTTCTCTGTGTATTTAAGTCACACCTCTTCGCTTTTGAGATTTTCCTTGGGTACTGCACCACAGACTCCGGGGATTTCAGACAACTGTGCAAAGAAGACTTAACTATCGCAGATGAGGTTGAATGGTAAAAAAGCAGCTGGGGTCAATGGTCAGCTGTACCGAGTGCCTAACCTGTGCTCAGCTCCTTACTTTGCGGGAGTTCGGGCTTGTCGTGCGTCCTCTCAGTGCCTCTGGTTCGTTGCTGTCCCTGTTTATCTTGCTGGCTCTCGTTGTGAGCTTTCTGGAGCAGGGAGGCTCGCTCTGTCCACGCGCTCTGCCCTACTGTGGTAGGGCCCTGATCTTCTCAGGGCCTCCATGGGTGCTGGCACCATGTGAGGAGAACAGCAATAATGATGAAAGTGTCCTTAAATGCCTTTTGACACGCGTGCAACTCAAATTCCACTTGTGCCAAAGGAAAATGTTGCAGGGAATTTAATCCATAGCACAGGGAAATGGCTGGGAGCTTTCAAAAGGGCTGCGGTAAAGAGCCACTGGTTCCAGCTGTGGGGGAAGGTGGGGATGGGGAGGAGTTGTCTGTCTTCTGTTTGAGGTCACCTGCTGATGTCATTTCAGGTTTAGAGGAGCTTTGTTGATCAGGAGCGGGATCTAAAGAAGGGTAGAGATGGGAATGTTTGCAATTAGCTACTTACGTGATAAACAGATATATCATAGTGACTGATCTATCCATCATAATACAATTTCCATCACTTTGATATATTTAGGTGATAGTGAGGGGAGAGGAAGCTTTCGTTCCCTGAAAAATGATTCTGAAGCACGTATTAATGTTGTTTTCTGTCCTTGCAGTCTCCTCCCCAACAGAGGATGAAGTTTGTGGGGCAAGGCAGTTTTTATTGCCATCGCTGTTACTCCTTTGCGTCTTCGAAACGCTGTTTTGCAGCCGTCACCCTACAGATTAAAACTGGTTTCCCGAGCCAGCAGGACTGCTATCGGAAAGTGTGGCACGTTTCCTTCTCCAGGCGCTGAGAGTTCCTCTTTCCCTGGGGGTGAGGTCCGAGGACCCTCGGGTACCCTCTGAGGTGGTGGCTGTGGGTTCGGGGCCCGCTCTGCTCGCACCGGTGGCGCTCTTGCTGTGGCTGAGTGTTTCCCTTGAGTCGTGTCTTGGGAAGAGTAGGGGCAGGTGCTTGCTCTTAGAAATCGCTGCTGCTGAGCCTCTGGAAATAGAGCGAAGACCCATTTCTGAGGGGAAGATGTGCTTTGCCTTCATGGAGGAGTCTCCGAAGTGAGGCTGAGCACTGGTAGAGCACCGGGTCCTGTGGGACTGTGCCGAGTTGCTGAAGACGGTGGGCAGATTTTTTTTGAGCAGCTGTAGTTTTGGCAGCTCAACCTGTGAAATTTCAAACGTGCCCTGGTGTTTGAGAAGTTCAGGGAGTCTGTCCCGTGCCGGTCAGAACCCAAAGGGGGATTCTGGGGTTTGGAGCACACAAAAAGGAGGCAACTCCCGGCCCTGCGAGGTCGGCCCGGCGGTGCCGAGGGGTGAGCTGCCATGAGAAGGAAGGCCTGCGCCGACACCGAGGTGGCTGCTTTGTCCGTGTGGTGCGAAGCACACAACTGCTCTCCTGCTCGCTAGTTGTTATGGCCTTTTCCTTGCTTAAGAATGGATGCTTGAACTGCATGTTTACTGAAATCCTGCTTTGCTGGGAGATCTGAGGATTTGCCAAGATCTAAACATCAGTGACCTTGGGATTTGGAGCCCTTGTTCAGGGAGCCAGGAAGGACAAAGTCTCTGCTGAGATGTTGGCCGTGCCTGCGCGTAGCGAAGCGAGCGGTGGGCGAGTGCTGTCTAGGCTTTTATTGCACGAGCCTTAGGATCCTGCCTGGATCCTGCCTGGATCCTAAGGGTGTTCCTCGATGCGTGAGCTCTGTAGCCCAACCGAGGAGAAGTTTGCTTCCTGGATCAGGAGGGGAGCATTGTTAAACATGTCGCAGCACAAAGGCCTGCTTTTAATGAAATTTGAAGGGAAGCTCTTACTGAAGTTGAGCTCCTGAGCTTCTTTTAATGAAACGTGAGGAGCGCCTTTGGCACCTCCTTTATTTTAGGCTTGCTAGTGAAAATGCAGCTTGGTGGCAGGACTACGGGAACTTATTTTGGGGTGTTAGCACAGAAAGTCTCCTCTGTCTCCTTCCTTCCTGCCTTCAGCAGCATTAACAGTGTGTGCTGTACTCTTCGTGCTCCAGCACTGTACAGCAGGGATCGTGCGCTGCTGGGGTATTGCTTACTCCACGCGTTCGTTAGCCAAGTGGAGATCCAAGTCTAACCAGCGTGAAACGGAAGGAAATCTTCCTACCCACACAATAAAAGTAGCATTTGTGACCAGGAGAACTTGGATGATGTCACTCTTCTGCCGTGGTCTCCTCCTCTTCCACAGATGAAGCCTCTGATCGTTGGCTTTGCTTTGGAGCAGAGTGCCTCCACTCTGCAGGCTGTGCCAGCAGGCTGCTGGCATGGAGAACTGATCGATAGTGACTGGTTTTTTTAAACATTTCTAGTTTCAAAGATTAAATATTACACTAGACTTTGTGATTTGAGGTCATTTTAACCTCCTAGATCTGGGCTAAGACAGCTCATCTGCCTCTCATTTTTCAGGCTTTGTTACATAAGTATTTGAAGTCGTATGTAGAATAGTAAAAGCTTGTAGCAGTTAAAAAAGGGAGGGAGAAGTGTAAGTGCCACGGGCTGTTTGACAGTTAATACTCCCCCAGCTTATGATCGGAATTCAAAGTAGGTTTATGCCATTTGCCTTCCGTCTTATTTTACTGCATTAGTGGTTAACCTCAGCAGGACACTCCCTTATTATTATTATTGTTATTTTCTTTCAGGAAAATTGCCCAAAGAAAATTAGGTTCAAGTTGCATCAGGCAGATTTAAAATATGTGTGTGTGTGTGTATATATATATATATATAAAATATATTTTTATATAGGAGAGGTGGAAGTCTTACTCTTACTTAAAGAAGTATATAAGAATTGATGTCTCTTCCCATAGCCAACCGACTCCGGGAAGCAGTGAACCTGAAGGAGGTTGGTATTTGCCCTCCTTCTCCTTCTGTCCATCTTGTGATGACATTAGCCAGAGGAGATAAGGCTATTTATTCTGGTGCCACTCAAGTGCGAGGCTAAGATGAAAGCCACCAGCATTCTTGGGTTCCCTGGCAGTTAAAATGGAAGAAGGCCGGAGTTGTACTTGTTCAGTTAAAACAATCTGCCTACCTGAAATTCCTTCTCTGTGTATTTTCTTTCTGTGTTTCTGGTTGTTTAGTTTATCATGAAAGCAGCAGTTGTGTTTTGCTCCAGAGACGATTGTGTAGATCCGGTCACGGTGCAACAGAGAAGTTTATTCACTTTGGAAAGAAACTGGAGTCCTTTAGGGGAAAAGCAGCTGTGTGAGTGGTTGGGGTGGTTTGGTTTTTCTGTGCGTGTACATCTTCGTGAATCCTTGTATGCTTCTCTAACATGATGTTCCCATGCTTTTCTGAGGGATGTTGTACAGCAGGAGGTTGGTGGTGTGATGCTGTGCGTGTATACCCTCGTCTGCTGGTCTTTCTTTCTGGGTGTTTGTAGCATTCACGTAGCGGGCTGTTGAGCATCAGTGCTGCCAGAACGCCCCACAGAGGGGTGGGCGGTTTGCATTTGTACAGATTGCCGTTACCATTAAGTTGGGTTCTGATTTCATCAGTCAGGTTTCCAAGTCCTGAATTGGTTTTGGTGATAGGAAGCAGTAGAAAAAGTGATTCGCGGTGCATTTCTCTTCCCCCTGAAGGAACATAGTCAAGAATTGCAGGGGGAGATCAGACACTTAGTCTTGCTCTCCTAAGTTGAATAGTTCTCGGAAAGTCTAATTTTAAAGTGTGTGCTCCTGAACCAAACTTGCTGTTCCCCACTGGCAGTTGGTTTTGAAAGTGTCTGTAATACATACACAGGATGGTGAGGGGGAGACGTTTTAACCTCTGCCAAGAGGAAAACACAACAGTTGGGAGAGGCACAATGTAATGATAAATATTTTATTGACATGTTCCAAACATATTGGATGTAAATTTACACAGTATCTGAGATTTGTGAATTTTTATGTTCCTGTAAACCATAGCTCGCTAATTGGCTGCAAGGTAATGAACATAAGAGTCAATGCTTCAGCACGTGCACCCCGGAGCAGCGTGCCCCGTTCCGGTGGGGGCCGGGGGTAAAACCCCTCTGTGCACATGGACAGGGGTCGGGCAGTGGGCACAGACGATCATTTTGTGGCTTCTGAGGAGCGTAGTGGGGGTCTCCAAAGGAATTGGAAGCCAGGTTTCCTTTGTAACCTTAAAAAGGTTTAATTTTCACATTAACTAGTATCTTTAGGCACTGCCACCATCTTGTTCCCATTACCGCTTAGCCCTGATCTGGCTCCTGTTTAATCACTTGTGTGAGGAGCGGCTCTGGGCTTGGGGCAAGGCTCGGTGCTTTAGCAGCAGTGCCAGCAGCAGAAGCAGGCGCCTGAGCCCTCTGCTCGGTGTCGCCGGGCCGGTGGGATGCTGCTGCCCTGGGACCCCCCCCCAGCAGAAGCTGAGGATGCCTGGCCTGGGGGCTGCCTGGTAGGACACCTCCGGGGAGATCTCCCCCTCTGGCCGCCAGCCCCGTGACGAGGCCTGAAGAGAGAATTGGCCCTCTGCCGTTCTGAAACCCGAGCATTTGTCTGCAAAGCAGAGTGGGAAAAATTTGATTAAATCTGCAATTTGGTGTGAACGTTGCAGCTAAATGGGATTTTACAGAAATGTGTCCTTCTGACTTCTATCAGCATCCTCATAATTTAAAGGTTTTCCATTAGATGGGCAATAACTTTTATTCTTGCAACACCCTGACGATGTGTCCTGCTTCGTAGCCTTTGTGTGGGCTTCCCAATCAACGATCATCAAGGAAAAACACACCCGGTTTTGGATGTGTGGTTTGGGTCCAGAAGGTTATACAACATGTGCTTCACTGCTTTTCTTCCAAAATTCCTTTGCTGGAGTATTCTGTGGCTTTTATGATTTTTATTCCGTCTAATTAGACTTCGGGGCTCAGAGGACTGGCCGAGCTCTGCCAGTTAGGCTCTGTCAGAGCAAAGTCTTTGGTGCTGTGAAGAATCCAGAGACGGTAACGATGTCTGTATTTCAGGGGTAACTGCAGGGGCTTGCAGGAACTAGTGGTTCAGAAGCTTTGACTGTCTCTCTGAAGGGTGGTCTGATCATAGCTACTGCTGTCCTCAGTTGGCTGAGTTGGTACCCTTTGTGTGTTTTCGTAGACTTTCCAGGAGTCAAACCTTCCATTCAAATGCAAGGTTGAGAAAATAGCTTTTAAAAAATAAACAAAACAGGCTTATCTGCTTTAGTGAATCTTCTTTTTGGAGCTTCAAAATAGCTGAGGCATTGCTAACTTTTTTTTTTTTGGAAGATGCATCTTCAGAAATTAAAGCCTGGGCGTGTGAACGAGCTGCTGGCAGCAGGGAGGTGCTGCAGGGGGCGTTCAGCTCGCCCTGTCTGCTGCCACACCTTCCGCATACCGAACCCGCAAACTTTGGCCTCATCACCTCAAGAGAGCACATAACGAATTAAGGCTTCAGTCAGTCTTTCAAGAGGATCCTTACAGGCTGGAACACCTGTTCTGGTTAAAAATTAAGATGCTGATTTGTTAAATGTAAATTTCCCAGTGTTTACTGAATCGTCACAGGAGGTAGGCAGGAAATCTGTATAAACGTGTCACTTATCCTTCATTTAGTAGCATGTCATGCATGATAGGTACCTAGTGACAACCCAGGCGCTTGTGTTGCACGGGGCTTACTTACTCTGGGGCCTTTCTGAGCAAGTGTTGCAGAGACTTGCCTTCTCCTGGTGCCAGCAGCTTGCACTGCTGCAGCGCCCCGTGGCCCCCGGAGCAGCCCTTTGCGAGCTCCTGGACGTGTCCCGGGTGGTACCTGGACTACCTTACTGAGGTGAGGTTGTGGGGTGCGAGTGACAGTAACAGGAGAGCAGAAAATACTGCTTTGAGGGTTGGCCTTCTGCCCCTGAGTGGCCACGGCAGGAACGTGTCAATCCTGTGCCGTCATCTTTTTACCGGCCTCCTTTCAGTTCGCTCTTTCCGTTACCTTTCCTTGGGTTGCCTGGTGGATTAGAGGCCAGTGATTACATCTCAGCTCTGCCTCTGGGTGGTAATCACAGAAGAGCAAACCAAACTTGCCAGTCGCCATAGGAGATGTTTGAAGAAAACAGGAAATGCAAGGCACCTATTTCTATTTTTATCTACAACCTTTTTCAGAAACATCGTACAGTAGCCTTCTCCTCCGTGTCCACCTGGGATCTTGCGTAGTTCACGGCTACAGCTGTAGTTCACCAAAGAAAATCACTTGAAAAATCCTGTCCGGGAGGGTAAAGATCAAAAGGAGCTAACCTTTTGTCATCTCCTGACAAACAAAACACTCTTCTCAAGAGTTAGTTAGGAAATGTGCCTTCATTGCAGAGAGAAGTGCAGCCCTCCCAGCATTGTATGTCTAATCTTCACTTGAGCTGAACGCAGGAAGTCTTTGTACCTGTGGACTTTTTTCCTCCTGCATCTGCTTTTATCTTCCCTTAGCTCACCTGGCTGGGGCCTGTCTTGTGGTATGTGCAGTGTGCCAGTGCAGATGTGATAGGACTTGAAAGGAGAATTGCAAGATGAGCTGAGCAATACTTTTTTTTTTTTAATTTTGCCATTTTAATCTTGGTTAAACCTCTTAGTCAGAGGGTGATTTCCATTTCATCTTGAGTTACGTTGGGCTTCCATGGCTTGTTTCAAGCTACAGCTTGCCTCCTTAAATTTCTGATGTAACCCCTATTATTACATTACCCCGATGGCTGTAAGGAGCCGTATCTACTCCTGGGTATATAAATATTTTCTATTCTCTGCCTTCATTTGTTAGACATTTGGGTTTGGTATGAGCATGAACAGAAAGGTTTATTCTTGTTTCAGGGGAAAGGCAACAAATGTTTATCTGAACGATCAAAGTAGAATTTGTGGGGAAACACAATGGAAACTATTCCTGTCTGTTTAGAAGCTGATGTACAGGAGAAAGCCAGGAACAGAAATGAGCATACTCGCTTTTCCTGGGTCTTTCCTGGTCCTGGCCTGCAGTGTTGCCATTAGGCAAATGCTTTTTCTTTGCATATGCCTAATACTTATTATGGATTTGTGATGAGCAGCAGAGGATTGTGAAAAGCAACAACCCCACTTCTTCTGAAATGCTGCTCTAGTGAAGCCACAGAAAGTGACATTTTAATTCTAAAATACTATATAATATAGTATTTTTATTTTTGCACTTCCTTTCTGTCTCCTCCTTACCTGACGTGACTCTACCACCCCCGGCACGAGGAAACTTGGCTTTCCTGTGCTTTCTGAGGCAGGCGGTGCCCAGCGCGGTGGTTGCGCCCCTGCCTTCCGGGTTAACGGCGATAAACTTGGGTTTGGGGGCTTTCATTTTCTCTCGTCTGAAGCTTGCTCAGCTGAAGATAGCATCCCTAGCCCACTTGACAAAGCTGTCCTTGTTAGGTGTGGTGGCTTATCTTCTTAAATTAACTTCAATGTGTGTGACAGGAGTTCAGGCACCGGCCGCTGGAGGGCTCTGTGGAGGGCAGGGGTTCAGGCGCGTGCATTATGTTGCTTTAACCAGTGTATTTCAGCACTTTGAGTTGTTACAGCCGGTCTAACGGGCTTGAAGTGAAGACACGGGTTTGCTGCACATTCATGTTGTGTACCTAAACCTGATTCTTTCAAAGAGATGAATTGTATGCTGTGTTTTCTTCCTCTCAGTGTGTCAAGGAAGTCTGGGGTAGCTGGTCCTGTGCAGCCTCCTGAGCAGTGGGGAGCTTTGTACCCTTCCCAAGGCAGATGTTGGGAACGACTTCCCCTTTGTGCTGCTGTTTGCGCACGACGTGGTGGTGAAGTTCCTTGGCCGTGGCAGTTGCGGGTACGTCGGCTATCTCCGTCTGCTTTCTTGAAGACCGTTTTCCCCCCAGTTCTCAAGGAGCTCGGTTAGTTCCACCTGCAGACGCTGGGCACAGCACTGCTTGCCCCGGGCAGAGCACTCAGGGTGTGCTCGCCCTCCTCTGTGCAGCAGCACCCGCTTGGTGCCACCCGGTGCGCTGCAGCCCCGCCGCCATCGCTGGAGCGCAGCGTCGTACAGCAGTCCCTTCTAGCCTGCTGAGCCAAAGGTTAGCTTGCAGCCTGTCCAAATCCATGATCGTACCATCTCGTTCCCTCCCACGCTTAGCATTTTGAACAGCAGTGTCCAATTATGGCCAGGAGACACTGCAAGAGCTTCCCAGAAGGGTCATTATTTTGTCACCTAGGTGACAGTTTGTTACCCTGCCAGTTGTCTGGAGTGCAGTAAGCCACTTCACGTACAGCTGACATGGTTTAGACACTTCTAGTGAACAGAGTGGGTAGCTGTATCCTTAATCCTTGTATCTCCGAAAAAACAGTCCTCATCAACTGTGATGAGGATTCTTTGAATTGGTGAATTTTGTGGTGGTCATCTGCTTTGTCCCTTTCTGCTTGAGAAGGTGACACAAAGAGAGCTGTCCTGATTTAGAAACATGAATCTTCAGAAGGCGCTGGGAGATAGGAAGGTGCTGTTCCTTTTTTCTCAGATAGGTAAACGAGGTGTGGTGCTGTGACTTGGGAAGGCTGGCAGAAGCCATCCCTGGGTGGCCGCTTAGACTAACATGAGGCTTCTGTGTCTAAACCAACATATGTTTATAATCCTAACTTTTAAGAGGGTTTTCTAGGCTGACCTCTCTGAATTTATACTGCAAGTCATGAATCTGAGAGCTGAATGACTCCTCTTTGGAGATGTCAAGTACAGTTCAGTGCTTTAAGTTTTCTTTTACACTTGATTTCTATGATGCACTTCGGTAAGTAATGGCAAAGCTGCTGCTTTGCCACTAGCCAAGTACAACCCCCCCATCCATTGCTATACGGGGAAGAAATGACATATTTACTGTGTGCCTCTTCTCGTTCTTCAGGGCTCTATTATGCACATAGCATTAGAGCCGTGCTGCACATAACGTGTTGGTAAGCATTTAACAACTGTCGTTACCACGGGTTGCGTTTTGGAGGAATCCTCTCTGCTGTCTCCTCATGCAAGGAATGGGATTAATTGCAAACTCTGTTCCTTCCACTCTAACCATGGGCTTAGGCGAGGCCGTGAGGCAGGTGGGGCTTTGCTGTGCTTGCTTCTCAAGCAGCGCCGGCTGTGCCAGGCTTTGGGAGGTCTCCTGCAGGGCACCCATCCCTGTGCTCTCGTGTGCGGGCAGAGCTCCCACCGAGTGAAGCCAGCGCAGGGGTAGCCACTGGGAGTAAGGAAAGCCGATAAAACTTGCCAGCTGACTTTTATTGGTGGTCTACCCTCTGCTGCCTCTTGAGGAGTCGTTTGTTAACAAAGGTACTCTCAGCTTGGGGAGCGCGCTATAATCCTTCCAAGTCACTTAAGGCAGTGTAGGCAGTTAAAGATTAATTTTGCACGCAGTGGCCTCTTTATTTTTAACTACTTTGCCTCCTGCATCTTTAGAAATAACAAACAAATGCTGCAAACGTACCAACCCCCTTGGAAAGAGAATGATTTCATTGTGGTGTGAACATGACATACATTACATAAATATTGGTGCTTACATGCCTGCTGTTTCATTGTCCTTGTGTGCTGAGTCTTCCAACCCTGCTTGTCGTGTTTCGTAAGAGCTTGGGAGGAAACATAATCAGCAATTTAAGCCACTACAGTTACTGGTTTGGTCCAGACGGCCTTTCTAGCCTGGACTGTTTAGCAAGGTGGATTTTTTTGATTAATGTGATCAAACTGGTTCATCTGTTACTTCAGTTCTGCAGACCGCAATTGTTGCATTTGTCTTGAACTCTTAGGTGTCTTTATGTTGGTTACTGCAGCATGCGAGAAGGCTTTACACACACAGTTTAAACCTTGCATCATCTCTGGAAGAGAAGTAGCGAAGCCCTCTCCTTTTGAAGGCAGCTGGAGGTAGAAGAATGATGCACGGAGAAATTGTCCTTGTAACACTTGTGAGCTGTGTTGTGTTATACCCCTTCCTCCCACGTGGCTTCTGTACGTGGCCAGCAGCGTACTCCCACTGCGATGCAGTCATGCTGCTCTTTTAGCTCAAGTGATGGGCTGTTGTGCTAAGGAGCTCGAAGTCCCAGTTTTCAAGCCCTGCTGATGACTAGCGGTGGAAGTAGTTTTAATTTCCTGAAGTCTACATATGACTCCAGTGGAGCTAGGAGTTGTTCTCTGTTTGTTTCTGTAGCTAGGCCATACTTCCTTGCAGAGAACGAAATGTAAATCTCTACATGATCTAACAGTTGTTTCCTAAAATATGAGCAAAATCAAAGAATGAAGAATGCGTGGCGTTCAGAGCAGCTTGAGGAGCTGAAATACTGACTGAATAGCTGAGAGAAAAAATAGGATTTCATTTTTTGTTTCTGAGATTGTTTAATGCACCGAATTCATCTTTGCTAGCCAAGCCTTTAAAATAAGTCGAAGTACTTGTGTATATGTGCTCATGCAATTGTAAGGTCGCTACCGAGACAGAGGCACCAAGGAGGGTAATTTCTGGTGCCGTCTGTCACTCCTCGGATCAACAACATTTTGTAAAACTTAAAGGCCTGTGTAAGAGATGACTGCGATGTAACCTGCAGACAGACTTGGGATGGGACAGTGCCTGATAGGCTTGTTTAACCTTTGAGTGCCCCTTGGCTCAATAGCCCTTGGATACTGCTGCTCCATGGAAAAAGTTCTAAATATAGTCCTTGTTTGTTGTTGAATAATAACTTAAGGGGGTGGACGCCAGGGTTTCCAGCTCCTTGCGGAGCACGAGCAGTGTCGGAGCTACGTACTGTAAATGAGGCCCTCAGTACGCGGCCAGCCCCGTAACGCTGCTGAGCACTGACATCGTTTTCTGGATGACTTAGTTGTAGGATATTCTGCTGAAAGTCTGTTTGACTTAAAGCACTCACAAAGATGAAACCTGAGGCTCGTTTTTGCCCTAAAGAGATGCTGTCTTTTCCTTTCCTTCTCGCCTGCTATGTATCAGCTGCCAGGCATGGGACCTTGCTGTCCACACGTGTGCGCGTTGCGCTGCAGAGATCTGGAAGGCAAATGGAATTGGCAGGGGATGTTTGGGGGGAAGGACTCAACATCAACCCTCTCTAGAAGAGGGAGAGATGAAGTCTAAGGAAAGGTGGAGAGATTTGCCTGAGGTCATGCAGGAGGTGTGTGGTGAAGCTGGGTCTGAAACTCTTGTTTTCCAGAATCCAGTCATTTAACCAAGATGTCATCTGTTACGGAAAGTTCAAAACACCCATGTGGTTTTAACCACCCACTGAGTGAATCTGCCTCCTCTGTTGCTCTGCTCTCCCGGCGCCTTTACCTTAGAAGACCCTGCCATCTTGAACAATTTCCCTGTATAATGCTTGCTTCATTGCTGTTTCATTCCACTAACTTTCACTTGAAAATCAGATGCTTCCCTATCTTTTCTTTTTACTTCCTCATAGAGCTTTTCCCTGTTGCTCGTTAAATTGTGCAGCTGTGTTATTTAACATCATAAAGCGTTTGGAGATATCATCCTTATAAAAGGATCCAAAACGAACGTGCATTGTAATTCTAGTCTTGAGGTAGCAAACTTCTACTTCCACGTGGAATTGTGACTTAACTTTTATGGCTTTGTAAAAGCTTTTACATTTTTCATTTAGGTTATTTTAGTGCTTTTCTGATTCTTAATGGTTTGTGTGTCGGTAAATATAATGTAGTTATTAAGTAATAATCTGTATAATTATGTACACTGAATTAACACAGGTGTGAGGTTGTATGTGAATTATTTTTTCCATGAGTTCAGTAGTAGGCAACACGCTCAGCTGGATTGCCACACGTCGGCACAATTTGAATACCTGCCTCGACGTGGTCAGAGGGCTCCTCTTCTGCTGAAAGCCATCGCAAGGAAGGCCGTGCAGTGACCCGGTGCCCTCCGGGGAGGCGGGCATGCTACAGCCCCGGGGCTGGCCTCAGCAAGAGAGGATGGCAAAGCTTTGTTTTCCGATTACTTGGTAATGAGACTTGCTGGAGTTTGGCAGCACAGATTTGCAACAGCCATGCCAGCTCTTGTGTATTGTAGTGGGCCTTCATAACTCGTGATTAAAATTTAGCAGGCTTTCCACTGCCTATTTTTTTTTTTTTTTTAAGGCAGGTTACTTGGCATTTGTGTGTCTAGGCTTTCTCTCCTGAGGCCTGGAGGTCGTGTGTTCCCTCCCCAGGAGCAAGGGGAGGCCTGGCTGGTGTCAGTCACTTCTGAAGCCAGGGTGCTGCGATGAGCTCCGCCTGTATGTGGCGGTCAGGGTATTCGTGTGCCTGAGCATGGTTTGCTGTTGTGTGGGCTTCTTTGTGGTGGTGGTTTTACGTTCAGGTACTCCTTCTGGGGCCTGACTGCTGCCGTTCTCCCTGTGCTGGGGGTGCGTGTTGGGGCCCGGTGCTGGCGAGGCAGCGCGTGCTGCAGCTCCGCGACCCCGCTCGTGGCGCTGCGGCGTTGCCGGCACTTGGCCGTTCCCTTCTGCCCGGGCACGCGTGTCCAGGCCTGTGCATGCCTTCAGGGGCAGCGGAAAGGGTCGGTGTGGAGCCGGGTACCGCAGGTGCGGGTACGGCGCTCTGTTCTCCTGTGACGTGTGCTCGCTTGTGTTCCCATGAGAGCTGGCTTGCGGATCTTCTGCCGGACGCTGGAACAGTCTGCGGCGGTGCTGTGCGCGAGGGGGCTCTTCTCAGGACCGACCTGTTGTGTGTCTTGCTGATGTCCTTGTCATACCTGGTGACATAGGCTTCAAATAATCATTAAAAGCATTTTCTACCTTTTTTTTTTTTGTTCAAGCATCCTAGCCAAATCAAATAGGATAAAGAATTAGAGCAAGCCGAGGCTGGTGTAACATACTAAACCATGACTCTAACAGCAATTAATGCGAAAGAATGAACGTTTTACAGTGCCCTGCAGTTATCCCTCGTTCTTGGTAGTAAACTGAAATAAACCGGTTATCTATGTATGTACTCAGTAGACTAACTGCCATTTTTATTACATTACATAGTTTACTGCTCATTTTCTCTTCCATTTTCGGGCTTCTCTCAGCTACTCTCCTTCCCCTTTCAGACTGACCCAAAAGAAGAGTATTATTGCTTAGCGCGGTTCATTTTTGACACCGAGTTCTGGTACTTGTGCATGGTACGTAGCACTCAACGTTTGACCGTAGTATGGTGAAGTGGCCAGGACTGGAGGTGGCTTAGGGAGCCTGCTCTCCTGGGGAAAAGGGAGGAGGTGTAGCTCGCAGAGGCTTAGACTCTGGTGATTTAGCATTGTGTTTAAGCCTTGCACAGGGTAGTCAGCTCTGGGGGAGCTGCTCACATGCTTGGTCAGCCCTCGGCTCCCAGTGTCCCAGGTCTTTTTTCAGCTCGGACATTGTTCCATGGTTATAGCAGCACTGCTCCCTTCAGAAAGATAGGGGAGCCTGTAATGACACTGCCTACATGTACAGCTTTGAGCTGACATGGTAACTTTCAGCGAGAAACTGACTCTGTCCTTGTAAGAAGCACAAGCAGTAATGCCAGTTTCGTTTCTTCCCCATTGAAAAGGAGCTCCTTGTACCCTGTTGCTCTCCCACGCTTTGTCTCGTCTCTTTAACTCGCAGTAAGTTTGGCATAGAAACTGTGCAAGGAATAGCACGCTGGTAGCTTATTTTGGTTGTGGCAACCATGAAACAGATTTGAGAGCTGTCAGTGCTTCCCAGGCCAAGGTTACCACTTGGTCTTGCCCCTAAGGTTTTACTGCTTGCTGATGTGGAGAGGAGGTGGGAGAGCCTGAGCCCTAGCAGCTTGCTCCGTGTGTATAATACATGGGGCATGAAGAACATCCGAGTGAAAACTTGAGGAAGAGCACTCTTCAGGCAAGAAAAAGAATATGTAGTGTAAGAAAGTACTCTTACTTAATACATCTTTTTTTTCTTGGAAACTATAGTCAACACATGCTGTAATACTGCTCACTTGCGTGATACGGTAGCAGCGCGACACTTCAGATTTATTACTTCTGGTTTCTCTTTAAAGAAACCCTGAATCTGGAATCAGAAGAATGCTTGTTTTCTCTTAAGCTACAGAAGGAAAAAAATTCAAAATGACATAAATCAAAAAATATATTAAAGGCCAACAGAACAGATGAAAACTTTTTTGGAAGATTGTGTATAATGTTTGGCAGAAGAGACTAATATGCTGTGGTTTTTGGCTGAATTTGTAAATGAGAAATACTCTAGGGTCTGTCTCCTTGAAATGGGCTGGTCTTGTATGTTTTGTGTGTACATATTTCAAAAAAACAGCAGGGGTGATTTTTGCCTGTGTATAGAAGATATGTATTAAAATGTGTTTAATTTATGTTTAAGTACGTAAACTGCATTATATAAATGAAATTATAATTTTACACAGAATATTCAAGTGCTGTGCTGTTCTGGTAGTGCAAACGCTTGTTAGGTTCCTTAATCGTAGCCAACAAATTCTGTATCCTCTTGTTGAATGCGGGGCTGGCAGTGTATAGATTTGTGATCTTTCTTTCCGTTAATACGTGTACTCTTGCACCTGTAGATGTCCTTCAATGCAAGCATGTTTCTGTGTGCGTGTGTGCAGCCTTCCTTTGGCGAATGTGTGTCTGGGAAGGCACACGAGGGACGTGGAAGAAGGGCCGGCCTTCTGAGGCATGCCCCGGTGTCTGCTAGCAGCTGCATGGAAGTAATCAGGCCGAGTAGATCCGAACGAGTTGGCTTTGTATCTGTTTGCTCTTCAGTAAACTTTTAATGACATGTTTCTTCCCCTTTTAATGCATTTTAAAAATTATTTATGTGGTTGTGTTCAGTGTAACCAAGTGACACCACAAAGGACGTAGTGTGGGATAATCAGTTAAAGCCGCTGCTTCCTCCTGCGATGCTTTGGCCTTCTGCCTCCGGTTTCTAGGATGTTCCTGACACTTTAAGCAAGGGGAGTCACCCCGCGGGCTGCTCGTGCTGCTTTGCGTTTGATCTAGGGAAGCTGTTTAGAGTCAAAAGTTTCTGTACCACTTCTTAGGCTGGGAATCTGGTGTCATCTCTGCCCCATAATACACAGTGTTCTGTGCATTGTACAAAATGGATGCTCTTTTTTGCCCCTTCTGTCCCTAAAAGGAGATTTAATAGTTCTGTGGGGATAGAAATTTGAACCCTTGTACACCTGGTCAGTGCAGGGACACTGTCTGGCACAATTCAGCCTCCTGAACTCAGCTGCAAAGTTAGGACTCAGGTTGTTTTACAGAGATCACTTCCATTTGTAAAAACATCTTTCCAAACAGAAATGCTTGTGTCTGTGTAAGTAACAGTTCCTGAAGCGTCACGGACACTGCTTGGGGCCTTTACAAGGAGAGAGCAGCACATAAAAGCTATCAATTAGAAATGAGTGGAGCAGTGACCAAAGGTTATTTAA
Organism: Anser cygnoides; assembly: GCF_040182565.1. NCBI lineage: Eukaryota > Metazoa > Chordata > Aves > Anseriformes > Anatidae > Anser > Anser cygnoides. The sequence continues at coordinate 11,808,934 of NC_089890.1, read as the reverse complement.
ACAGTTACGGGTTTGGATTCAAGAGTAAATCCTCAGGCTGACCCTTTGGGCATGGCTGCTGGGTGTGGAGGTGACAGCTCAGGAGCAGCAGCTGCCTTCCAGCCGCTGCCAGAGGGGCTTCAAGGTGTCGGCACTTCACTTGAAACTCTGCTGAAGCCAGTGGGTGTGGTAAATGAGCCGACTCCAAAACTGCAGAGACTTACCTTAAAACGTGTCTGGCAGAAAGTGAGCAGAGGGCTTGGTGCCAGCAGGGCCCAGCGCTGTGCGTGCAGGAGCTGAGGACAGGGCCGAGCCTTCGGCCTGACCGAGAAGGCCGCCTCTCGACAGGGCTGGTGCTGCGACATCCTCCGTGGTGCTCGAGTTGTCTGTCCTCCATGGTGCTCGGCATGTCTGCGTACCCACCCGCCGTGCTCGCTTGCCTTACCGCGATAACTGGCTCCCTAGGTGTAGCAATACTCATCATGCCTCTGAGTTGTGCTGTTTGCAGCGGCGACGTAACAACTAAAAGCTACATGTAAACAGCTTTGTTGGCTACTTTTACTTCCCTTGCTTATATTGTACACCTTAAATGTGCTATTTCTTTTGGCATAATGGCAAAATCGCTGCTTATGGGAGCTGCCATAGATAATACAAAAAGCTCTTTGAAAAGAGCTTTATCAGAGTACAAAGTACTTGGAATTGAAAACCCCTAGAGGGTTGCTTTATTTTCCCCCTTCATTCAAACTTGTAGTGGTGCAGGATCGAGATACATCATGCCCTATTTTCAGCTGATTTGCATGTTAGAGAGAACGGAGTAATTGGTGTTTAACCAGAACAAAAGAGGATCTGTTTGCTAAAAGAAAAAGAATTCTTGAAGTAGACCCTAATACATATACTGCCTTTGTCTCTTCTCTCATTAAGAATTGAATAGGATGGCCTAGTAATTAGAATGTGGAAGGCATTGCTTTGGTGTTGATGCTTTTTGAGCTAATTGGTTTGAAAATTATATTTGATGTAGCTCTAAGGGATGTTGGCACAACACCTTCTTGGGACATGGACATCCTGTACTTCCATTTAGCTGCAGAAACAGGCTCTCTGAGGCAGCGATTTGTCTTCTGGGTTGTTGTGGTGGTGGTGGTTGTTTTTTGCATGCGTGTGGTTTAAAAAGTGGTATTTACCTTCCCAGTTGAATACACAGGATACATCTGGCACATGTAAATCATTCGTCTTGTGTTGGTATGGAAAACTTGAAAGGACCTTGGAAAGAGATTAGCCCCTCTTTTTCCCAAATAATTGCATAATTCAGGCCTTAATAAAGCAGAGATTTAAGCTGAATGTGGGTTTGGATTTCTGCCTTTCTGCATTTTTGGGAACAGTTGGTTTTTGGTCTTTTTTGACAAAAAGACCAAAGCAAACTCAGAGGTTGAGTGGATTGGAATAAAAAATGGGTCCAGAGCCATCCAGAGGCTTGCTTTGGTTTGTGCTGGGGAAGGATTCACCTCGGCCTCGCCTCCTGCAGCCCTGTCTCCAGTGCTGAAGGTGCAGGGGAGATGCTGATTGCCAGGGAAGATCCTTCCCTTGGATTCCAGAGCAGGATTGATTTAATTTGTGAGAACTTAATCTCAGAAACTTCTTGGGGTCTCCTTTGAATTGCTGAGGTTGTCTTTGGACAAGCCCCCTCGACAGATGTCTTATTTGTGTCCTGTATGTGTACAGTGGGATGTGGGTAGGGGGAGATATGAGGAAATTCAGTGAAGATAGATGTATTTCTTACACCTAGAGTTAAAGCTAACAAAACAGTAAAGATTCAGCTGTAGAGAATTTAAGTGTGTTTTATTTGATAATGCTGCTGTTTTGTGGTAGAAATTTAAGTCTCAAACCTGTTGTTGGCTCTCTGCAGAGCCCTGTACGATCATATTAATAAAGTTTTACAGTGTGATGCAGTTATTTTATGAGGAAGAAGTGTACCTCTAAAATCTCCCTAAAGGCTTCTGTGATAAGAACAACACTTGTTTTTAATGACTTTAGGTTCTGGGGAGTATCTATTTAGCAATGTATTTGTTATTTAAATGGCTTTGGTCTTGCAGTGAACAAAAATCTGCCTTGGTTTACACTCCATGACTGTTCCCCTTCTCCTGGTGAGGGGGCACGTGCCCCTTCTCACCGTTCTGGTGAGGCTCCGGGCGTGTCAGGTCAATGTTAGCGCGGCGATCCTGCTGAAAGGTGTTTTTCTTCTACTACAGTAGCCCCTTAGTGCTTTATCTTCACATGTAGTGGGCATCTAAATGTGTCACCTATCCTACCTCTGGATATGAAGAGGTGACAGGGGCCAGACTGCGGCTCTTAACCCCGGCTCAGGACCGATCTCCTCTGGCCTGCCTGCGTCCCAGCCAGGCCCGATGCCCGGCGCTGCCCAGTCACGTTTTCCCCTGCTGGTTCAGCACGTCGTTCCCTTCAGGCCCATCATCAGGGGCGTTTCACACTGTGCACAAAGACTGGTGGATCTGGGGAGGTCGGTAGCTGGGCAGACATAAATTACAGCCACAACGCTGACTTCTTTCTGAAAGCAAACCTCCAGGTTTTTTTCTTACGCGTCTTCCTTGTTTACAAGCGGGCCTAGCAGACGAAAGGCTAAGAAGGGGTTAAATAACCTGGAAGAAACGCAGTATTTTTCCATTTAGAGTTAAAACAAGATGATGTGGATTGACTCAAAATGAAATTCTTTCTTTAAAATTTGCCAACAAACTGAAAACATGTTTGTTTAATCATAAGCAAATTTATCCTCCTGTTTTTTTGGTTCTGTTTTGTTTTCAGTTTAGCCAGTGAAATGAAAAATGAAACTCTTCTGCCAGCACTGCTTCCAGTTAGGGCTGCTCCGAGGAAGCTGTGTGCATCTCGCCTTCTGCGTTTTACCTAGGAACCATCAGAACTTGTTCACTGATTAATGCCTTGGAAATTATAAATTAACCATATGGAGCAGCTTCAGTTTAAGTAACTTGTATGTTCTGATGATAGCTAATCCTCTTAAAACGTGTTTTTAATGACCAGTTTGTTTTCACCTGAGGTCGTTAATGCTCTAAAAATGGCTGTTAACTGCATCCACATCTTTTTTTTTTTGCCTTTTAGCCCAAGGAGGAATGCTGCTATGCACCATATTTAATGGTCTAATACGTTTTATTTCTGACTTACCTTCTGGATGCGCTGGCTTTTTTTAATGTCTGTGTTGGATAAAAAAAAAAACAACTGTTTATTTTCTGTGTGCTAATGGCTGACCTTCCAGCCAGCTGGAGCGAGTGCTGTGCGGTACGCGGCGCGCTGAGGCAGCGGCGTGAGCGTGTCAGGGTCTGGGCTCCGCGCGTGTGCGAGGGACGGGGTGCGCAGCTCGGCGGTACCGCGGGTCCTGAAGTCATCGGGAGTTAAAACTTCAGACCCTGGGCTGTGGTAATTCTCCAGCCTCCTTCTGCTTAATTTTTCTGCTAATTTATTGCTCCTCTACGTTCCTACTTCTGTCACCTAAATGCAAATGCACTGGCAGCCTGCTTTATGGATAACACTTAAAAAATAATGGTGCAGTAATGAATGGTGAATTGCAGTGGAGATCTTGCTGAAGTGCTTGCAATATCCGCATTAATTTCAAATGAATTAATTGCAGTTAATACTATTGTATTTAAAACCTGTCAGAAGCCGTAACGATGATTAGGGTGCAAGTGTAAAATGTTATTTCAGATCAGCATCAACATGTTCTAAAATTGTGATATATGGAGTTAAAGTGTGTCTGACCTTAATGGCCATCATCATAAGCTTTTGTGCGAAGCCCATCTAGAACAGATGAATCAAAAGTATCTGGCTGAGAAAGAGTGGCCATAAAACCATCCATTTTTTCCCCGATCAGGACCCCAGTGCAGTGGCAGGGCGAAGGAGGGGTCCCGTCGGGGGGCTTTGCATCCTGTTGGTCTTTGGCCGGCACGCGCTGCTGCTGAACCTCAGCTGCTACCGGTGGGTGGTTCGAGCACCGATACAGGGAAGGTGGGCATAGCCTGCACGTAGCTATGGAAGAAGCATTTATTTCATATTTATTTGCAGTCCTTCAGAAGCAATTGATGCCATAACAAATATATTTATTATTCAGTAGTTAATACTTGGAAGCAAAAGCGTCCCAGTGCCTTGCCATTTACTCGGGTCCTTGTTGGCCATGACTCGCGCATCTACAGCAGGTCTGTGAATTTTCTCTCGAGGAATGTGTCCTTGCTGGAGTCGAATCGGGTGGTTGGTACCTAGATAATAAGACAGGTCTTGGTGGGATGAGTGAAGTTGCAGAGCCCGCCGTGCCTCTGAGCTTCTTGGGGGAGCTGCTGAGACCTCCAAGCATACCCACTGCTCTTGTGGAGGCCGGGGTGCTCTTGGGCTCCCCGAAGTGAGGCAGAGGAGGCTCTGGGTTGCTACGGGGGGAGCAGCGTGGAGGTGTTGAGAAGCTAACAGCGTTCGGTGATGTGCCCTGCAGAGTGGGCGAGAGCAGGACGTGGGCTCCAGTCTCCGCACCTCCCTTTGCACCACCAGCAACGTGGCCTGGTTTGAGCGCCTCGGGGAGCTGCACACAAAGAAACCTGCACAAACGCTGAAGGGAGGATGCGCGTTGCAAGGGCTGGCACCACTAGGTCATCTTTCTGATTACCTTTGTAATCAGCTGTTGATGGCTGCTGCAGAAGCATGGGGCTCCTGTACCCCCCTTCCCATCTCGGTGTCCCCCCGGCCCCTGCCAGCATCTGCTCTGCCAGGGCTGGCCCCACTCCAGGAGAGCAGCTGCTGGTCAGGCTGCACCTTCATTCCTGCTGCCCTCGCTCCAAGTCACAGCCGAAACTCCTCCGGAGCATTTCTTGGTGGGGGATCGGGCGGTCCTTGAAGTTGGACAGTTTGGGCAGTTAAGGTCAAAAAAAAAAAAACCAGCAATCCTTTCCTTCTACGGGGAGACGGGTGTGAAGGGAGCTTGATTTAGCGCTGTATAAGCGCTGCCAGAGGCAAGACCCAAGGACATGGGAGCGCACAGGCAAAAGGTCTCTGCTTGCTGCAGTGCTGTGACACCTGGAAGGGCAGAGGAGCAGGGAAGCAGAGCTCCGGCTCTGATGTTTTACAGCCCTGGTCTCGTGCTGTGCTCCTGTCGCCATCCGAGGGGCTCCCAGATCTTCACACCTGGCTTAGGCAAACAGGCACGTAACTCTTTTCAGTTTAACCACTTGTATTTCTATTTTAGGTCGTAGTGTCTGGCCTTGAAGAGCACTACACCTGCAGTTTGTCTCCTGATAGTGGAAAGCAGAGAATGTTATTTAACAGACGAAGGCAGCTGCCTTTTGTTCATCTCGAGCATGAGTTCCGTTGGATGATTTGTAGATTCGGCTTCCATCCAACACAAAGGCGGGGACTAATTCTGGCATGTGTTGGACTGATGAGACTTAGGGCCAGATCTCTCTTTTAAACAAACAAACAAAAAAACCCACCCGTGATGTGTTACACGGTTCAGCCAGTTTCCAGGTTGTTTAATTAGATCTGTGCGTTAGCTGATTTAGCCTGATTGGATGTCTCAATATACAAATGATTTATAAAGGAGAGAAAAAAGTATGTGTTAATTTCCAGTGAGTGATATTGTGTGCTGAAGTCACTTTGCGCTGTTTGTATTAAATACGCTACAGTATTCAGGCTTTTCTTTAACTAGGAATTTGACTTCATTTTTTAAAAGGGATGACAGGGCTTTACAGTTAAAAGCTTTTTATTGATGTAAATGTGTATGTATGTTTACATTTATATGTAAATGTAATTATTTAGTGAAGATTAGCAGTCAGTTGAGGCCCTATCTTTCTGTTTTGTATGTTACTAGTCATTTGCAAATTCATTTCAGTGTAGGTCAGAAATGATGGTTACCATTATATTTAATGCAGGAAGTATTCCCACTTCGCCGTTTCCTTGGACAGCCTGCCTTCTGCAAACTTGATCTGATTTCTTTCAAAGGCAGCAGAGAGTTCATCGTAATCTCTCCTGTTCTTCATCCACCCCTACGCCGTAGTTTGGTAACCACTTCCTAACGAAGAAGTCTGGGCTAAGGAACCTATTGAAACCATAGATAATTCGCCGTTTAATCAATTAACTGACAGTGGAAGCATTTGGAATCACATTAGCATGTCTGAGCTCTGGGCACCCTCGTGGTGCTGGGCTGCGTTGTGTGGGCTCGCGGGGGCAGATTGCTGCTGTCTGCTGGAGTTTTTCTGTTCAAAGAGCTCGACTGAGCTGTTCCCATTGCAGCACACCTTCATCCTCCGGTAGCGTCGTGTTCCTTCCGCGCAGGACGGCCGTGCGGCTGCTGGACGTGGTCCACGCAGTGCTCCAGGAACGGTCGGAGCAGTTCTGCTGTCGCCACTCTCTCCCTTCTCTGTAGTTTCAACAGAATTCGGGGCCTTAGGGCATCCTGGCTCCTCCTTGCAATTGCATCATCCTTACTACAAACCGAATAGAACGCTGGTGGCTTTTTTTGGGGGTTGTTTTTAAATAAAGGCTTCTTCGTTTGAATTCTTGAGTTGTTTTAGTTTGCAAGTACTCAAATCGGAGCGCGTCCAGACGCCAAGTCCTTATGTTTCCTTCATGTCCCTAAACTCTCTGCTGGGTAATTTGCATCTCAGCACTGCTCAGTTGCACTTTACTTAAGGGAAGGAGGGTTCTTGTGGTAGTGTACGTTCATTTACATATGTTGCTAGTACTTTACAACTCTGACATGGATGTTTTGTTTGCTTCAGGCAACCAGCCCAGGATGTTTTTGTTGTTACCCTTTTGGTTTAAGGTGAGAGGTAGCTTGGCACTTCCTTTGCTTGATTTACAACTGGAATCTTGGTTGGAGGTCTGGTGGTAAAGATCTGAGACGCTTGGAGGATTTTGATGAAAAAATGGTGAGCTGAAGGGTATTACTTTAAGAGTTGTTGCAGAAACTTAGGAAAATAAACTTTGTGGTTCGCTAAATGAAAATAATAAAACAAGGGAAGAAACACCACGGGGCACTGAGCAGCAGTGTGGTGTGTCATTTGATGTTTTAGCCTTTAGCAACCACTGCGACATCTCCAGCACTCCGCTGCATGGCAGCCAGCGCCTGCCATAGCCAGCTGTGACGGTTTGTCATCAGAACCCAGAGGTTTGCTTTGTTGAAAATACACAAGTTTCTGTGTACGGGATCATGCTGATGAGTCTTTTGTGGCTTTTTTTTTTTTTTTTAATAAAAGCAAAATCAAGATTTGGAGGAGGAATGTTAGTAGGAAGATAAGGAGGGGGAGGTTAGTAAGCTACTAGCTGGGAGATGGTGGAGTCCTATCTAAACTTGGAAGATTTTTTTTGGTTTTGCAGTCACTGCGTGGATGCAACCCCATCTTATTGTAGGCCAGTGTGCACAAAAAAGGAATGCATGCTGGGGAACCTGCCCAGGTTAGCGCACAGACAGTACCAGCAGAAAGCTTTTCTGCTTTGCCGTAGTTCTTCACCTTCCCAGGTGTTTGCTCTGTGCAGTCTTGCTCCTGCTGGAAGGTTTGTGGGGCTTGTGAAGCCGAGACCTGCCCAGAAGAGCCAGCTCAGGTACAAGCCCTGTGCTTGCGTTAGGTGCAGATGTTTGTGAAGCCTCCTCTGAAAAAATATTCCTGGATTCATCCTGGAATTTGAGCTTTCCCTTCCAGAGCTGGCGGGATCTCCTGGTTGCTCTTCTTCATGTGCTTTGTAGCTACAGTGTGGCTTAATGACCGAGAGGGACCTCACGCTGGAACAGAGCAAGCCTCCAAACACTCCGAAAGTGGCGCTGGGTGCTGCCCACAGCATCCTTTCCAGGCGCTCTTGGTGGCTTTTACAGGGCTGTGTTCTAACTTTAGTAACAGCAAATACTCTGTTTGTGTTTTCAAACACTCTTAATTTGTGCTGTTAGGAAACAGGCATAAAAATAAACCTGGCCTGCAAAGAGTTGCTGGATTAAATTCTGACCACGTGGCGAGGGCTGCAGAGAGTGGCCGCGCGGAGCAGCGTGTCGGGACCTTCGAGCGCTCCCCTCCTCAGCAGCTCTGGAGCAGTTAAAAAATACCGTTGTTAACTAATATTAAAGCATTAATTTAGTAAATGAGTGCTGGCCAGGGAAGAGGCTGGTGCCGTTAACCACGCGAGGAGCAGCTTTTCCTGCTGTCCTGTGAGCAGCAGGTTCGGTGCCAGCGCCGCCGCGACGTCCCCTGCGCCCCGGTGTGGCTTGGGAGGCACCAGTGGCACGGCGAGGCTCTGCCCCATAACTGCACGGAGCTTCCCAGGGTATTTCAGGGCTTTGGTTTTGCATCTGCGTCGTGTTTGCTGTTAGTGTCTAAAGGCCTTGACCAGATCTACGCGCCTGCTTTGAGGAAGGAATGCCGGCCCCCGAGAGTGGGAGAGCGGGCACGTCTCGCAGCAGGGCGCCACGGGGCAGAGTCTGCCTGATAATTGCCATGTTAGCCTCAACAAACAAACGGGATGCAGCGCTGGCTGGAGTTAAATACAGGATCCTCGTAGCAGCAAAATGGGTCGTGTGCTCTGACTCATAAGGTTGATTTTGAAGGAAATGTGCAGTTTTTTTAATCCTATTTTCCTTCCATTTTCTCCTTACTTTGATGACAACACTTGAAACACCTTTTTAACTCTACATTTAAAATGCTTTTTTATAGCCATGAAATATACCCTTGCGTGGTTTTTAGCTCTATTTAATTTTTAAAAGCCCTTCTTATTGCTGCTGCATAAGGAGAAATTTTTAGATTACGGGGAGAAGCAAATGTGACATTCTGTTCCGTATTAAAAGTTAATTTAGGGCAGAACTGCAGACCAAGAAAAGCGTGTCCTTTCTTTTCTTACACTTCCATGCAGTGTAATGACCCCTAATACCTCCGCAAGACCTGGTGCTGGGGCAGTGGAAGCCACCTGTCCGGGGGCACTGCGCGGACAGAACTGAAGGCAGGAATCTTCACATTCCTCCAAAACGCCAGCCCAAGGAACTACCTGCTCGTGCTGGGGCCGTGGCTCAGCCCTGTGCTGTTTGTGTCCCTTTATCTTCCAGGGCTTTGGTCTCACGCTGACTTTCGGCACGGCACACCGTTAAAAATGACAAACGAGTTCAGGTGGTGGTTATGGAAATGAGGCTTTCCCTGGGACCCTGCTGAGATTGCTTTTAAAAACACAAAACAAAGCACCGCCTTAGATACCTGGAAGGTGGAGTAGGAGGGTTTGTGTCGTTACACACGCAGGGGAGATCCAGGGTGTTCTCGGCCTCGTGGAGAACACAGCTCTGCCCTGCTCCTGGGGGTTCGCTCCTGGGGGTTCCCTTCGTGCCCCGCAGCACCAGCGGGGACCCCTCCGCAGGGGCCGTCCTTCGTCCCTCCGAGCTCCCTGCGGCCGGAGCCGCGTGGTCTTAATCAGGGAGCGGCTGGAGGGTTGCTACTGAGGCTTAATTATGCGATTGTAATTTTCTATAAAATGCCTCATAAAACCTATTCATGGCTTGGCTTAAGAGTTATTCCAGCCTCTCTGGTTGTAGAATACATACTTTATGAAATTGCCTAAATCTGTATTTTTCTTGGAGTGTTGCTAGTCAGCCCCACAGGTTGCTAATAAATATTTCATGACCTTATATGAAAGATTATTAAAATAATTTAAATATCTAAATGACTGGCTCTCCTCAGCCTGAGCAAAGCCCAGAAGCAGACTTTGGCTCATTTTTGTGACCTCTCTTGGCGTGCCTCTACGCTGCCCTAAATTACAGACCCTACGTAAATGCTGCGTTATTCTCACCAGCTTTGAATTTCTGCTGTCATTACATCTTTTTTTTTTAACGCTAGTAGGTGAAATATATCTTTGTACTTCCACAGCGTTTACAGTGAAGGATGTAAAAATGTCTAGCACGCGTTAATTTAGCATGAACTCCATCTGAGTTGAGGAGATGCTTTTCCCATTTTAACAGTCAAAGGGTGGGAGGAGAACCCGAGTTCCCACCTACCTCAATTCTTGCGTTGCAGTTGATAAATAAGAAATTAGAAGGGCGAGGGGGAGACTGACGCAGCAGTCATCACAGCTTGAGAGAAGGGGCAAGCGTGCCACTCATTTCCTACATTTTTTTTCTCCACCAGAGTGAACCCCCACCAGCTGAGTACGCTTAGACCGGGTGCTCATTGCAGTGCCCGAGCCCAGCTTGAGAAACGAGCGTTGTGCGATGAGCGGAGCCCGCTGGGGGCTGCCCGGTGGGGGCACGCTGCTGCGAGCCGGGTGCTCGGTGCCGTTCGTAGGCCTGTAGGACTTTGTGGGACTCCTCCTTCTGCTAATTGGACGTTATTGAAGTTCTGTTTGCCAAACGGCGCTATGAGTTAAGGGGAGAATGACAACTTGATTTTTATTTGTGTGCGCAATATTTATGTATGTAAATTACTGGTATGTTTGCCTTTATCTCTAGACACAAATATAATGAGGAGGCGCAGGAAGCTCATTTTGTTTAAGCAAATCGCAGCGCATGAAGCCATCATGTCCTGACACTTGTTTCGTAGAGGAAAACAAAGAGGAAGAATCTAGCTTTTGCTGGGAGGCATACAAATCTCTGCTTCTTTACATACTGGTTATTACGGCGTTAGCATGCTGAATCATTGTTTTTTTTTTATTATTTTTTCTTTTGGTGAAGACTGAGAAAAAGACAAAGACTAAAAATAAAAAACATAATTTTTGATATAACTGTGGAAACGTGGTTAGTTCTAACACAGCAGGTGGCTAAGGGACTCAATCGGCAGAAACCAGCAGTGCTTTCAGTGCAATCAAAGTTAAGTGCAGAAATTTAATTAAATGGTAGCAAGGCTGGCAGAAACTTTGTAAAGCAGCAGTGCATTGTCAAATTCAACAATTATTTCAAGGAACACAATCCACAGATGGCGTCTAATTGATAAATTAAGGTTCTGCTGCCTGATTCCGCTTACATTTAAAGGTTCTTTTTTCTTAAACAAAACCTTAAAATTTTAAGGCTGCATCACTGTTTTTGAAAATATTCGTAACAAACTGGCCTGTGTATGTTGGATGGGCCTGATTATTGAGGAATCCATGCTTTCTGTATTACATAGAGGAGGCATTTGTTTTCTGTTTCCCTGCTCAGTCTCATTCCAGCGGAGCTGTCGGTAGGGCACTGCAGGGGAACCCACCATGTGCTGCGTTCAGCTCCCCGGTGTGCGGGGCAGGTAGGCGGATCACCTCCCAGCTCCTGAAGGCCTTTCAGCTTCCTGTCTGTCCCTTACGGCTTTCAGTCTGCTGCTTTCAGACATCATCAGCAAATGCAAATCCTTCAGAGCCCAACAGGCTGCTTCGCAGGTGCCTGCTGTGCCTGGGCTGCTCAGTCCCGGCACCGAGCCTGGAAGGACAGTGCGTAACGAACGTCTCCTTGCTGTGGTCACCGCATACATTGTGCATCGTCTTTAGAGGGGGTTCTGGGCTGGTTTTAGGTTTGCCCGCTTCCTTGGGTGCTGCGTTGTTGGTGCAGAGGAGCCCAGAGCGCACCCAGGACATCCTGCAGCAGCCCTGAGACGAGCTTCGTGTGGCTGTTTGGGTGCCTGTAGTGTCCAGTTAAAGAACAACCAACGCACCCACCCTGCTTTTCCCTTTTTTAAACTGAAGATGTATCAGGAATACTTTGTGGTTTTAGCTTACATGTGTAAATATAGTTCACTTTCCAAGGTTTAGCTGAGCCCTTAAAAGGGGGGCAGAAAAGATTCTCTCCAGCTCTTCAAATACGCTTATCATACTGTCCTTTCATCCTGGAGAGGGTCTTTTCCCTCAGCTAGTGGCACTTGCATCTCAAAGAAAGTGGATTGAACCAGGATTGGAGTTGAGAGAGAGAGAGGACATCCCACTATGTAGTAGGTATGTGATACATACACCTCCATATATAATACTTGTATATCCCCGGCTATTAAAAAAAAAAAAAAAAAAAAAAGAACTTCTGGCATTCTAATTTCACACTTCCTTCTTTATTTAGGAAATTTTAGAAGATGTATGCAGGAGGGAGATGGCCAGTTCGTTGTATATATTTTTAAGCACAGGATGCAGATTCCCTAATTGCTTTTCTGAATATGTTCTGTCTTTTTTGGCATTGCCCTTGTGGTAGTAAATTCTACATTAGCCGAATACTCGATGGAGCTGAATCCGTTCTGAGCGATGGAGCTGAATCAGTGCTTGTTATTTTTGGTTACTACTAGCAGTGTACTTGAATTCAGTAACTCGACTGCTCCCTTCCCCCTTTCTCTTCTCCTGTGCCTAAATATATCCACCCAGTCAATCAGCACTGGCAGGCATCAGTGCTATGGCTGTCAGATCGAGTTAGCTCTGGGTAGCCTAAACTACTGGCTTGTTTTTTTGGGGGCTTGAAAATGTATTCGAATAGTGGCATCATGATTTGACTTGCAAATAAGTGCAGTCTGGTAATGGGGCTCTTACATCGAAAGAATGATGCAGCACTTCAGACAAATGTATGTCTCCTTCCCATGAAGCTGATTAGAAATAATACAATGCATGGTGATGTTTATGGCTACATGCTTAGTGAACAGAAACATTTCTGAATTTTCATTAATCGTGGATTTTGTAGTTTTTAATGGAACAAAGAAAAAGACGCTGGAAATTAAAGAAATGCTAATGTCTTTCTGGGAAACTTAGAAAGCATTTGTTTTAGAGGCAAATCTGCTCTGGTCTGCATATTCTCTCGCATTGTTTCCTCATATCTAGGCTTTTTGGTTGGTTGTTTGTTTAAGAGCATCACTTAAGTGAACACATTATCTTAGTTGCTGCTCGTTCCCAAACCGAAGCAACTGGCCTTTGCTTGTGACGGCATAACTATTTCCACAGCAACCAGGCAGGATGTCACAAATTCAGAAGTGTGATTTTACATGCAGAACGGCAGCAGGAGCAGATGGATATGGGAAACAAAATCCCCACCCCCTCCCTTTGCCTTCTTACACTTCTTCAGAGAGAAATAAAAGCACTTCTGACAGCATCTCTCTCTGCAAATCTTCCAGAATACCGCCTAACTTGCGTGAATCGTTGCTATTTGCAGGAGGGGTGCAGCTAATGCCGGGTGCAGCGTGGTTACCGTGCGTGTAGCAGCACTGCGGTGGCAGGGGCAGGGTGCTCTCACCAAGAGCAATGCCCTATCCTTCTCTAAGTTCAGGAGTGATGTAGGGAAAATGAGCCTGCTTGGGAATTTGGGCTCATATTTAGCCTGCAAGTTGTTTCATTAAGTTTCATTAAGTTTCATTAACTTTGGTAGTGACCCAATTCTATTAATCCTGAACGTAACAAAACGAAAAAGAAAAAGCAACCAGAACCTCACCACCTTCTCATATTTAGACACATTTGGTACCCATCTTGCATAGATGTTTGTCGTAACACCCGCCCACTGTGTGGGCAGAAGCCTCAAGAACATATGCTCAGTCTGTTTTCTCAAAAAAGATAATATTGGAAACAGGCACAGGAGGGGGTTTTGCACTTAATAACGTTTGAGGACAGGGCCCGTGGTTTGAAAAAGACAGAATTGGTGCAGAGTCCCAGGTGAGGATGCTCTGGGCGGCTTGTGGAAGCGTGCCAGCCCCTCGCAGTGTCAAAGGCGTGCGTTGCTGCGGGCCGGCCACCGGGGAGGAGAAGACAGGTAAACCTCGGGGGTCCCCTGCCAGAGCTCACTGGTTCCACAAAGCCTTGAGCAGGCTCTTGTCTGGCTTTTGCTTAGTGGGAAATGATTTGTTCCAGTGCGTACGAGCACCAGTTAGGCGACGGTACTGGAAAGAAAGGAGCGCAGCGTCCTGGAGCCGTGGTTGCTGGCCCGAGCCTGGCGCTGGGTCCTCAGAGGCTCTTGGTGGCGGAGGGAACCGTGGGCTCTGCTCTGGCGGGGGCAGGACCCCCGCAACAATGCTCAAGTTTAAGGTTTCAGGGGAGGTAGGTGTCAAACTTGCACTGACTGGAATTTCAAGAGCTGGGTGTCTTATTTCTGTCTTGTAGCAGTAGAGTTGCAGACCAAGATCCCCTTGTATTTTTATGTTGTTACTTGACTTTGAAAACACCAGCTGTGATCCTCCATACTATTACTGGTATGGATCGCATGAAATTTTAATTAGCTTGGGTTGAAGGCAAGGGAAGTTCTGATAATTGATTTAATATACAAATGCCCCTCTGCCTTCTTTGGTTTATGTGCTGGAAAGATTATATTAGAAATTTTCTATTATAAGAGAGATGAAAATGTGTTTTTAGGCTTTTCTTGAAATAAAAAAATTAAGTGCCTCTAAACTCTTCAAATGAAAAGCACTATTGATATTTCACTAATTCAGATAAAAGTAGAAATTACTGTTATTATTGTTGTTATTAGCCTAATGGAACCAGTCGGTGATGGTGGAACTTAGGCAATCTGAGGCGACTCAACAAACCCAAGTGCCTCGGCTCAGCCGGTGGCAAAGCGCAGTGCCCTTGCCGTGAAGGCACAGCACAGCGTTGATAAAATGGGTGTGAAGCGTTTCCCTGTCCTGCGTGCGGTGCTCTAGGAGCCCCAGAAATCGTGGAGCTAGCACCCCGCTAGTGAAACGGAGCCTGGTGTTAGCATCGCCACGGCACGGCTCTCCCGGCAGCGTCTGGAATGACTGGGGAAAAGCAAAGCAGTCGGCACTGGTGCTGTCAGGGATGATACATCGTCCGAGGCATACCCAGAACGATGGGAGCGTGCTGGTGTCACTGGGGCCGTGCGGTGCTGGCAGGCGATGGTTCACCGGGCTTGCTCTGGGTGCCCCCAGAAGGAGCAGTGTGCGGGGCACCGGTTGGTCTTTGTGGTCTCTGATAAAGTGCTTCCACCAGGAAACGTGGAAGCTTTTAAGGATCAGACTATTTTCAGCACAACCAAACTGCTCCAGAAATGGCCGTTTTGTAGCCGATAATAAAACATAATAATAATAGTAAAGACTGATATATCTTTAAACCTGGAACTATTTTGTGTGTGTTGTGAAGGGCTACTGTAACTAACGTCCTTTGCTTTTAAAGAGGAGCTGGCTTTACCTGCCTCCTTTCATCGTGCCTGGTGACCTGTCCTCCCTCAGAGGGTGCTGGGCGAGGTGCTGGTCAGCTCGCAGCCGCAAGGGAGTCCCAAGGCCGAGGAGGTGGCTGCGGTGCGTTTAAGCTGCAGCTGCTTGCAGAAGTTGATCATCCTGTTCCCTTCTTTCCCCTTCACAACATAGAGATTTTTTTGTACTTTCCCTGAAAATTTCTCATAAGGAATGGCATTTTTTCTTGGAAAAAAGATGACATCAAAACCCCCAAAACTCACCAACCCCAGGGGCTTTGCCAGCAAGAAATTTAACCTGCTGTAGCCCGTATTTGTCTATAAAGGGCCATTTTTAAGCTTCTTGTATTCCAGAGCACCCAGAAATCCCCATTTGGGATTTGAGTGCTTTGAGGCACAGCCCTTGTCCTGGAGAGCTTTGTGGCTCGGATACCCCCGGCAGATAACGTCAGAGGGATTTTGTTGGGCTGGGGTGGCAGCGGGGGGCTGCATGCTTCCATCAGGACCTGTCAGACACAAGGGGCTCTCGGGAAATGGCCCCTTGCTTCCCGCTCCCCTTTCCTGGCCCACCTCGCGTTCATCTGCAGCCATGTCACTGTCTTTACCTGTCGTTTCAGCTTCCCTTCTAGTTAATTGACTTGGGAGGTCATGCCCATTTTTCTTGACTGGGGCTGCCACCTTTGCTTTCTCCTGATCTAGCGTGCACATATTCGCTGGTCACCTGTCTTTTTAGCTCCTAAAATGTCTGGAGGCAGGTTCCTGGTGCTTCCAGAGAGAAAACCTCGGGCATGGCGTTGCGTTCGGCAGCAGGTGGTTGTGCCTTTTGGGCTTGGTGCGTGCTAGAGGCCAGGCTTGGTTCCTCGGGGCAGACGTAGCTGTCCGACGTAGCTGTCCTCTGTTTGCCTATCCAAGTTTTAGGTCTTTCCTTCTACTCCTGTCCCACGTGCACTTAATTCCTGTTTTTCTTCACTACCTTCTTTTATGCTTTTTGAAAAAAAACCACCAAACCACCAACAATAGAAGATTAAGAAGCCTCCAAACTATTCAGGTAGCTGCATAAGAAAAACGGCAACGCTGATATTAATACCTGTTCTGTCTGGGGTGCGCCGTTGGTGCTGGAAATGATCTCTATTCTCCCCCAGTATTTTACAGATGAGCACTGAAAAGCGTCTTTATTCAGTTTGACTGTTGCTATTATGTGGCGAGGCATTCAATAAAAGTTGTGATTTATGAGATGTGTGTGGCCGTTGTTGTTTTTTGCTCTGTCATCTATCAGGGAGAGAAAAGCCAGGCCTGATAATTCCTGGCACATAGCTTTTTCAGTTAAGAATGTCAGCTGTCAGGCTGTCAAGAGAAGTTATTTCTCTGTGTGTTTTTTTTTTTTTTTTTAAATAGGCAGAGATCCTGCTCCTTACTGTGGTACGTTGATAAGGGAGTGCTTTCTGTATTGCTGAAAAAGTGTGTCCAGGGTAAGGCCCGTAGTGTATGCCCACTTAAACTTACAATGCTTTGTGTTTTCAGTGTGTGACAGCACTTGATTACTTAATATAAAAATACATTCAGTTTCTTTTTTGCTGCTTTTATGTGTTTTTTTTCCTTTCTCACTTAGTGAATGCTTTTTTTCTTCTCTGTGACTAGGTATTTTAAAAGCGCTCTTTTGCAAAATATGTGCACATTAGATAATCTGGTGTTGCATAAAAGCTCTTTCATATTTTGGGGGCTTCATGCATACATCAAGTAGACCTAATTGAAGACAGGAGCTGTTTGTCACAAATGTGAATATAAGGATGGGGGACGGAGGGGAAGAATTATGTTAAATGCCAGGGCAATGTTTTTTTTCCTTATTAGTTATTTGCAGAAACGTATCAAAAAGTCATTTTGATGCAGAGTACAATAGTATCGCGAACTTGTGCTTTGCATCCTAAGTGCCTGGTTAGAGCACAGTTAGAAGCTGAAATCATTCCTCGATTAGTCCCTGGAGTCCTATATAAGTCTTTAACTCCCAGTATGTGGTCTGCGATTTAACAATGGATGAAGGATGGCTGAACTTGAACTGAATGTATAACCTGGAATTTTCAGACCTTCAGCCCCTTCCCCATCTCCTCTCCCCTTCTTCCCAGAGAATATCCGGCAGAACTTGCCGCAGCCGGCAGCGTGTTTGCCTTCAGGGCAGAACTTTGGAGCTAGGAAGACTGGCACGCTGCAGTTTGTAAAAACCGGGTAGCAAAAAAACTGGATAGCAAATCGTCGTGGAAAAGAGGCAGGGAACGCGTCTGGATGCCGCACGGTTCTGGGGTGGTGGTAGGGCTGCAAGCCCTCGTGGGGGCTGGCAGGGAGCTGGTCCCGGCTTACCGCAAGCTTCACGCGGCTGTTGCTGAAGCTTGTGATGACCCTCTCATTATTTTAATGTTGTTAACCTTCATTTAAAAGGAAAACATCTTTATGCATTAATTCAGTCTGGACATTTATGTATTTTATATCACTTCTAAGAAATAAGACTGGAGCAGTGGGATGTAAACCTACAGAAGAGGTGTTTGTTAGCCGGTGAGGACTGTTCTGTTGTACAGCGCCATGTGTGTGTCTTCAAGGTGTTCGCGTGGTTCAGAGTTTTTCTTACTAATACCAGAGTGGTCTTCAGCCCCGGGTCTGGCTGTGCAAGTCATGGCACAGAGCTTCCAGCCTTCAGTTAAAGTTTCCAGTGTGGTTACAGACCTTAAGATTCCCCAGGAGGAGGGAAACCTCCCGGCGCCCTGCAGGTACCCAGACAGCGGCGAGAGGCTTGGGACTTCATCCTGAGGAACGACTGAACCATGGCTGGAAGCGGGTTAGCAGCAGGAGCGGGGCAGCGTGCCCGTCAGCTGTCTGAGCGCGCCTTGTCGGCTCGGAGCCGGGCGCCCAGGCCCCTCCGTGGAGTGAGGCAGGTACAAGAAAAAGTACGGATCAGCCCTCGCTTCCCTGGGTGCCATCCTGGGATGGCAACAGGCACCCCCTGGGGGTGCATCACGGCCTTTCCAGATGTCTCTTGGGAGAGAAGCGTTGGAGGAGAGCGGGCTGCAAACCGCGGCCCTGGGGTGTCCCCGTGCAAGGGCTGGCCTGTTCCCATGCGCAGGGTCCCGAGCCCACCGGGGTCCTGCTTAGAGCTGGTCTCACTGAAGCCCGGGTGCTGAGTCACGCCGAGTGTTCTGCCATCCAAATGCCAGCGTATAAACACATCCTTCTTTGCAGAGTCTCTTGCCAAGTACTTGGATTTACAATGTTAACAACTTTAAATAAATTCTTCCTGGAGATAACTGATTTATTAGGCTCCCACCCTTCTGAAGGCAAAGCTCGTCGCAATTAACAAACAAAGCAGCGTGAGGCAGTTATCAGTCTGGGTAATAAATCTTCCAGTGCTGGGTACCACTTGCTAATGGGTTCGGAAAGTAAAACCGCACGTCAGTCATCTGCGCCGTCAGCCCGGGCAGGCAGCATGTGCGCAGACGGCGTGTGTGCGTGCGGAGCAGTAGCTGTTAACGTGGCACTGACGGTCTCCGCTTGTGTACCCGGGTGTGTGTGTCGGAGGTAGGTGGGGGGCTTGTGTCGGGCAAGAGGGTTGTGCTGTGCACCTCTCTCTGGCAGGGCTGGCAAGCGCAGAAGCCGCGGATCTGTTTCTTCTGGTGGCGATGGCAGTGGAAGGGCAGTGGTCGTCGGTTTCCTCGCCGTAACGAGCGGAGGAGGTGCGTTAGCTCCTGGGTTCGACGTGCTGCGCGCACACGAGCCGTTTTGGTTCTGCTGCCGTCCTGCAGCGGCTGGGTTCGCCTCGGCAGCAGCTGGATCTCCTTACCCTTGGAAAAGGGCTGCTTCCTGCATCCAGCTCTTTGTGGGGCTGGGGCGTGCTGGCTGCAGGGCCCACCTGCGCGGAGGAGGCCGGGTGGTGCGGCAGGGGGCAGGAGGAGCCGCGGAGCCGATGGCAGCGAAGGTCCTGCGCCGGGCTGCTGCCAGGCGAGGCAGGCTGAGCACGCCGGTGACCGCTGGCCACCAGCTGAGGTGTGGTGGCACCTGGGAGCTGGCCTTAGGCGTGTAGCAGCTGCCCATAGTCCCTACTGCTGGTAGCCCACCCCTGCTCCTTGGCCTCTCTGTCTCATGCTCACCCCCTTCCCTGCCCCTGTGCCTTAAGGCTGGCTCCTCGTCCTGGCTCCGGCTTGTTGATGCAGGGCCGGGGAACAAACCCGCCAAGTTCTGGGCAGTGGTTACTGCTGTTCCCTGACTGCATCTTTGGATAAACAATTGGTCCAAGACCCGTTAGCGTAGTTTCCAGCGTTGGGGAGATATTTCTTGCTGGGTTTGTAAAAATGATCTAAATGGATCCGACATCCTGGCTATAAAACATCTGTAACGTTACACATTTAGTTATGTTACTAGAGACTTGAGTTCATTTTGATGGGTAGTATTTTATCTGCTACTTTTCCCCTTCTTGAAAGCAAGGCTTGCTATAGAGGAGGATTTATGGAAATATCTTTCCAGCACACAAAAAAAATCATGCACATTAAGATGTTGGAGTAAAAGAGAAATAATGTCTTTTTTTGGAGACCTTGGCTGATTTATCTCCTGCTTGGTAGTTTGGTATGACCTTCCTGGCTAGGAATAATATTTTTTATTCTTCCTTTAATAACAATAATGTCAGTAACAATGTCTTGCACTTTTCCAGCATCTTCAAATCAGACTTTCAGCGGGTTAGACGTTTAATGAGTGAAGCCTCGCAGGCTCCAGTGAGCTGTGGGGATATTTTCTTGTTCTTCTTTTTGTGGAAATCAAGGCACATAGCACTCGATTGTGCAACGTACTCAACCTAATGAGGCTTCCACAAACGCTGCAAGTTAAAATGTATGCTTAAATGCTGAGCCCTGCAGACTCCAGCTAAGTTTCTCCCAAGACTCTTTGATATATCAGCCCTATGGAGATTAAAATGACTTGCCCTGTGGTCAGTAAGTGAGTAAACATCACACAAGGGAGACAAGCTCTTGTAGCTGCGAGGTGCTGCCTTCCCTCGAAAAAAGTATGAATGTTTTCTCTTGTCTTGCTTCTACTCTTCATTCTCGATGCCGCTCCTTGGGGCCCTTTTATTCCTAGTCAAGGGTTATTTGATCTGCTTTAGAGCGACAACTCTGTTGCTTTTATAATGGCTGGTGGGTTCCCTCCCTGGCAAGGGAAACATCTTTCTTTTGTGAGAAGAAGGTGGGAGCGGAGTAATTCTTGCAATTCGCCAACCCATTTGTGTGGGGGGGAAAGAGGATAAAAGAAAATGTGGCATTTCGTAGAATTGTGAAAGTATTTCAACAGCAGTAATAAGCAAATCTGGACGTTTTGCAAGATTTCAGTGGTCTCACATCAGAGGAAAAGATCACCCTAGTGAGAAAGCCAAGCAGTGTGTTGCACAGACATTAGCTTGACTCAGCAGATGAAGAAAAACTTGCTCATCAGTAACTGATTGCCATGTGCATCTATATTATGTAGATGAAATTAATCAAGGCTAAGGGTTAAAGTTTTCCATTTGTTCTTTACAGAGAAATCATCTGGAGTATGTTGGGAGGGAGGTAAATTGCTTTACACATTTCTTTTTGCTTCATGTGATTTTTTTCTTGTTTTAGCAGAACATTATCTAGAATCTTAACAGAGCTCTTATCGCTGATTTGTCAGGGTTATCGTGAAAAATTAGTTGGTACTAACTTAGAAGTATTTAAATTATGTCTGCTTTCTGCGCTGTAGAGGCAGTAAGTTTTTTTTTGAGTGACCTCACTGTTTGGAGCTGGAAGAATTTCAAAACTTACAGAATGTGCACTTTTCATGGTCTGCAAATTGGGCTGTGCTATTGGCTTTTGTTGAACACTGTGTTAAGCCTCCAAATACATTTCTTCCTTCTCCTTTTTGCAAGTGCATGCTTAAAGAAAGGTTCATTGACAGCACCGTAAAAGCCATTCTAGCTGCTGAGCCATGCGCTCTTGAGCGTATTGACAGCGCGAGCTGCTCGGCATGCTGAAAGGTACGGCTGGCTGAGGAGCGTAACTGCCTGTGCACGCTCTCGACTTGAGAGAGGTGAGTGTGGAGCAGTGAAAGGTGGGTGCCGTAGGACGAGAGCACGTCCCCACAGATCAGCTGGCTCTCTGCCCCGTGCCGGTCTGTCCGGCAGGAGCACCTTCTGATGGACGAGTCCCGTGCAGGATCCATGTCCCGGCTCCTAGCTGAGAGCCGCGGTGCTCGGGCAGCCCACCTGCGAGCTGGCAGCGGCTTCGCCTGGACGTGGCTCCGCGAGCCGGCTGCCCGTGCCCCAGGGAAGGGCTCTGGGTCGGCACTGGGAACGTCCCCCGGTGCTGGCGGCGCTCCAGGCAGCCGTGGCAGCTGTATGCAAATACAGCAGCAATCGAAGGCACTTAACTGGGTTTTGCCTACTGCTTTTGCTCCAACGCAGCTATAGATTTTCATGGGGTTGATATGACTCAAATCAGAAAAATACTGGGAAGACTGTTGACTGAGGGTTTTGAGTCAATGGGAGCTGCAGGCCCTGGAAAAATGAGGCCACTTAAGTGCCCCGGTATGGATTTTGGCATCCAGCTGCAGGCAGACAGCTTTGAAGCAGTTGGCCTGTGTGGCCAGCTGCCCTCTGCGGCTGGCCTCCAGCCACTGGTGGTGGTGGAAGCTGCCCTTTGAAGGCCCGCTGCAGGCCCACAACTGTGCAGCCGGTGGTGGGAAGGCGGAACAAAGTGCCCTTCACCGCCATATCCAGCTTCCCTGCCCTGTCTGGCTCTCTGCAGTCCCCTCTCTGGCCTGGGAAAGCAGGGATGCTGCTTAACTTTGTTACCTCCTACTTGCTTTGATCCGGATTACAGATGAGGACCTGGGCATGTCTGGGGAAGCTGCTCGGCTTGGCTTCCCACTTTGGCCTACTTCAGCGCAGCCCAGCTGAAAGGCTGCCTCGCTGTAGAAACTTAGGCCAAATGGACTGTGAATATGCCCTTGTAAATACGTTCTTTTACAGTCCTGGGTCCTGTTGGAGGGCACAAAGCTTTCCGGTTGTTTTCTGGATATGGCACATAATGTTTCCTTCCAGAAGACGGTAAAATATAAATAGTGGAACTGATGAACCTTGTAATGGTCAGTTAGGCTGTTCCCATCAAATACTGCTGCCATGTCTTGGAGCGTGAGGTCCCTGGGCAGAACGCCGTCTCGCTCTCTTTTTGCCTGTGCAAAGTGATGTTGTGCACGTAGGTTTAGGAGCTGAGTCTTACTTGGTTGGGACCTTTGTCCCTGTGTTACATGGGCACTGCAAAAATCTTGCCCCTAGTCCGTTGTCATATCGAACAGTGATCTGCACTTGTGGCCGTGAGATGTATTCCTTCAAAATTAATTATCTTTGTTCAATGTATTAATGCAGTTTTTAAGCACTGCTGAACACTAATCAGGCTGTCGCGTTAGGTGAGCTGTCCACACCGAGTGAATATTTAGTTACCTTCCTTCCCACACTGTGCGTGAGGGGCTAAAGCAGCCGAGGGGATTTAAATAGATTTTCTCTCTGTTCCCCTCTTCCTGCCTCTAGACCTTGCTTCCCTAATGCATAAAGGAGTTAACTAGAGCAGAGTGGAAGGGAGCAGCCCTAAGGGATACGATACGATACAACTGGTTGTAACAAGGCTGTGAGGCTGTGATCTATTCCTGTTCTCTGGAGGGTGTGAAGTCTGGCTCTGGTGAATTTTACTGTATCTTTTGATTTGAAGCTTGAAGCCAGATTTTGCTCAAAGAAATGCTGAGCTCTCACAGCTGGGGCTAATTTCCAGGAGATGGGAGCTCCCACGCCGGGAGCTTGCCGTGGTCGTGCACGCTGGGGCAGTGCCGTGGCCGTGTCCGCGCTGCGCTTGGTGAGGGATGCTCCCGAGGGCACGGTGGCAGCCACGCGGACTGCAGTGCTGCGGCTGAACCTGCCGGCCTTCCCAGGGCACACCGGAGCGTTAAGTTCGGCCGGAGGCAGGAAAGCGACCAGCAAAGGCACTGCCAGCATTGAGGCCGGATTTGCTTGTGAAACTGGCTCCGGCTGTCGATTCAGCCTGTCACAGAGAAATCACTTTGCTTGTTCTGCCTCCTGCTGATAGCAGAGACTTCGGGGGGAGGGAGCAACAAACCGCCAGCCAAAAAACAACCCTCAAAGTTAACAGCAAAACCAGAGACAGCCAAAAACTAGGAATACAGCAGGGACTCGGCTGAGTTTCATTTCTGAATGGTTTGGGAGAACACAACCCATCTGTATTTTCCACGGAAATCAAGGGAACTGATTTACCCCGCCGGGGATCTGTGCTGCTTGTTGGAATTAAAGAGCTCTTTCATTCCTGCCTACCTTGCTGTAGCTGGAGTCGGTTCTCACAGGATGACATTAGCTTACGCAGGGGTCAGGCACAAGGTATTTGCACTCGTTAAGTCTTGCTGAAATCCTATTTTGAATACTTAAGCATGTTGTACGTGGCACGTAAAGCCGTGCTGCCTTTGGACAGGATTGAGTTTCTCTTCCTCTTGGTGAGCTTGAGAGCCTAATATTTGCTAGCTTATGGTGCCACAGTACTGTAGACAAAATCTGTCCATTGTTTCTGAACCGTATAGTGGTTGATATACTGGGGAAGGGGATGGTTACTGGGGGTGTTCTCTTACTTCGTGAATGGAGAAAAGTTGACAGCTTTCAGTGAATGTTGCCTTTTTCATGATGGGCTTTGTGTTATGTTTCAGTTTGTTTTTAATAGCTTTTTGGAAGGTGCTGTGAGGATCCTGGAGAGGAAAAAAAAAAAAAAGAGAGAAAAGAAAAAGAAAACCTGGAGAACTCTTGCTTATGGTTTGTGTTCTGCCAAAGAAGCCTAGCACTTCAGTTAACAAGATCACTTCCCCATTACATGAGTTACTGTTGTTGTTAACTAGAGTTAGTGCTGTAGTTTGGATGTACAACACAATGGGGTATAAAATGCAGTTTAATCTATATACCAAAGATGAGGTTTCCAATTACAAACCTATTTAGAAGGCAGATACATTAGAAATGATGAAAAGTCAAACTGCAGATGCGGTGAGCAAGCTGGAATACGCATGTACCCACGCACACACTGTAGCACAAGGAGAGGAAAGTGTTCTGAAAAACAGTTATATATGCATAATTAGTTTAATCTGAAATGAATGCTAATTTCAGCAATTCATGGTGCAGATTCACTATTAGTACTTTAGTCCAATTCCACCATGCTGAGATGTTTAGGAGGTAAAGAATGGTGGGGAAATGATACTTAAAACCATTATATTTGACCTAAAGCCAAATAAGTAAGTCCTGTGTTAAAAACAAAGAGTGCTTTTGCTCATCTGAAAATAGTGGTCGGTACTTGTTGCCTGAGATTTTGAAATTCCTTGAATTCAGCAAAATATTTCATCAGCTTAAAATCCCCTTTATTCATTTAAATATTCACGATAATAAGACAGTTACAGTGGGGGGAGAAAAAACCACAAAACCAAGAAACTTAAAAATGGAGTTGGTATGCGAGGATGTTAATGGACGCTGAACTGGAGGCTCTAACTGCAAAACTGTGTGTTCCTTCATTTGTCCTTTATTGCTTGGTTTTATTTCGTAAGGTGTATTGACATGCTAGAATGGGACAGGATTTTTGCTTCCAGAGACTGTGCCATCAGCCTGTTGTTTAGAGATTTTCCTTGTATGCCCCAAACTGATCTAATTGTAACCTTAACCTTGCAAAAAAATGGCATTAAACCAGAAGAGCTGTCTTGATGGAGCACTGTGGCTTTTCCTGCTTCTGCACCAGCTGAAGTGTTTGCTCAGTTGCAGAACACAAAGGCGAATGTATTTCTCAAAAGCCAAGCCAATAAAGGGATTGTAACCTTGAGTGACTCTTTGCAGTTGTAGTCACATGTGTTTTGATTAACTGCAACACCAACACAGTATACAAACAAAGCAATTCTGCAGGTACTTGCAATTAACAGACTTTATAACCGACGTTAGATCTAACTCTCCCCTGTTGATTCCTGCTACAGCGAGAGAGACACCTTCTGTGTGCAGAGGCTCCAAAAACATTTATTATCTACATTTTGCACAGTCCTGCAACAGCAAATGATAGATATATTATACTGCAAATTAAAAACAAAGACGGGAAGCTGGCAGTATGGTGGTTTCTGACGGACCTAGACCTCTTAGTGTCGTTCATAAAACGCAGGTTTGTGATTGACTCTCACAAATCACTTCCTGCTATCCCCACGCCGCATCGCCACCGCGGGCAGCGAGCAGCCGGAGCTGCCGAGTGCCCTGCTTGCGGGAGCGCCCCGCCGCCAGCAGCCTCCGGGCACTGGTGCTGAGTGTGCTCCAGGAAGTGGTGCAGGGCCGCAGTCACTTGCCTTGGAGGGCCTTGAGGGTGGGCACTCTTTCAGATTTCTTTTTTTTTTTCCTGCTATAATTTAAAAAAATACTGGTAATGGTTGCAAACTGATGGCAAGGCGTGTTTTTCTTAGATATAGGCATAAATGTTTTTGTAAAATAGTAGGGGATTTGGGATGTGCTAATTTATTTTCACAAATTTCACAAAAATTCACAAATGAGAAATTTTGATTTAAAAAAACACTTTAATTTTGAAAAGAAAAGCTCTTCAGTTAGCTCAGTTCTCTGTGCTCTGGTCATTTGTCATCATTAATGTTTACTAAGCAATGTTAAGTGTACTTCAGTAAATACTTCTTAACCCTTTGTTCTTCCTCCCTGCAACAAGCACAGGTCTGGGGAGGTGACAGCGGAGGGAACCCCGCGAGGCACGGGAGCACCCCTGACGGGACGCAGCAGGAGGCCGCTGGCCTCGGTGCTGTGTCTCTGACTGTAGTCAGCAGCGGTACTGAGTGGGGGGATTAATGTGCTCTCCTTGTGTGCCCTTGCAGCTGGTAGCAGTGAAGGTTTCTGAGCTTCCTAGTCAATGATTTCGCCCGTAGCTCCCTCAGAACTCTTGGGTGAACAGGTCCTGACGGCTGGATCAGCTTTAACATCTCTTTCGCTGGTGGTTCAGTGGCTGATGTCCAGAGCGGGTGTCCCTGGTGCAGTAAAATGCCTGAGTTAGTGAACGCCTTTATTTTTTTCCCAATAATCTTATGTTTTTTGAATGCTCCATGGTCTTTGGCTGGCGTTGAAGGGCCGTTGCCATTAGCTGTTAGGCCAGCAGCGTGCGCGGCTCCTGGCTGCGCGGTGCCAAGCCCGGGAAGCCCTCAGGCTCGGGGCCTGCCCTCGCCTCGCGGCTCCCCTGTGTGGCTGTGGGGGCGGATTTGCAGGTTAGAGCAGGACTTGGAAGCTTCGTTTCCAGTTGGCCCGAGTCCCGCCGCGCTCATCTAGCAATCGCAGATCGGTGGGGCCGTACCGGCACAGACAAGCCAGCCGCGCGGCAGCTTTCTGGCCGTGTTCCCCCACCGCGGGTGCCCCGAGTCGCGGCTCCGGGCCGAGCACGCGGCCTCCGTGCCGGGGCGAGAGGGCGGCACCGGCGCGTCCTGTCGGAGCGCATCAGGGCAGGAGGAATCGCTAAAGCTACAAATTACTTGTATTCTTTTGCTGAGGGGAACGTGTGTAACAAAGCAATTGAACTGTCTCTTCAGGAAAACGTAGATTGTAAAAGCAGACTTAATTTTGTCCTTCACTTTTGTACCAAGGAGCTGATTTCTGAAACCATTTCCCAGCTCGCAACACATCTCTAGGCATTAAAATGTTGTGAATTTGCTTGTCATTACCAATATTTTCCTGGACTGAAGCGATTGAAACAAAGTAGTCTGTCTTTCTTTCTTTTTTTAACCTTCAATCCTGCTTCTAACAGAAGTACCTCTCTCTTTCTTGGTCAAATATAAAAATGATGATAATTTCAAATATTGCTTTAGAATAATTGCTTTCCTCTCTCTTTTGTATGACAACAGAAGCTCAGCCTGATCTTAAATCAGATGCTGGCAGGCAGAGGGCTCTTGACAGCCCTGCAAAATCCTTTAGTTACAAGTCGGCTTTAGCCAATTCTTTATTTGTAAATGACAATTTTCTACAGAAAAATATATGCTTGGACTTCAATTTCGAGTCCTAGATTGCAGCCAGGAAAAAATAATTGAATTTTTACACCTTTTTTTTCTTTTCTTCCTAACTTAAAAAAAATAAAGTGAAGCTCTGTAAAGCATGGTTAGGGGGCTGATTGAGGGAAGTATCTACCCTGGTTAATTTGAATGGCGGCGGAGACGGGAGTGATGTTTAATTTGTTCTGCACTGAGAGAATTTGGGGCAACTCCAAGCTTTTTGTTCAGTGCCTCAGCTCCGTGAAGGCTTCGCCGGTAGCCGTGTACCCCAGCTTGTCACTATGGCTCCGGTCACATCACAAAGCCCGGCTGGGCCAGCGCCAGTTCGGGCAGCAGCGCTGCTCCTGGCAGCCCGGGCTGATGGGGCTGCAGAGCCCGGCGGTGACCTGCAGGCAGCCCCATGCGCCTCCGTCGCTGTCATAAAGTGCATCTCATCTGTACTAAAAATAAAAAGGGAAGAGAGGGAAGCAGGCCTAACCTCTGCATTGAGCAGCTGCAGCAGTGGCGTCCCCGGCCGGCTGCCCGGTGTCCTTCCCTTTTCACGGGGAATTTGGCTGTTGTTCAGCCAAAGCTGGTCGTGCTTCTGGTGTTACGGGGTGTTTTTTCCCTTCAGTCTCTGCAAGTTGGCTCCTTCAGCCAGTTTCTGTCACACAGGAAAGAAAATCAAGCATTTTAATATATGAATTTCTTACTGACGTGTTTGTTGGTTTCTTCAGTTAACATGCGATATTAACTTCAAAACATCTGTACAAGGTGGAGTAGTCTGCTAGGTGGCTGTTGCCTCCAGCTGGAAGGGCATTGCCTGCTGTGAGCTAGAGGCCTTCCCCTGGGTCCAGGCCTACGGGGATGGTGCCTGGCCCTTTGGAGTGTGTTGACAGCGTTGTCCTGGATCTGCATTCGGTGTAAGGTGGCCCACAGGGCACGCAGGCTCTTTGGGATTGGCCCACCAGTGGCACCAGCTTCCCTGCCGCTGGTCTGTAGGTTCGGGTCCCTGGGCTGGGTCCTGTCTGTCCTAAAGGGTTACGGATAATGAGCCGTCTGAAAGGACGTGCTCTGTAGGGAGTCCAGCATAATCCCTTCACGTTGTGTTTGAGTGGGAAGGGTCAGCAAGAAGAGCTGGGTGCTCAGCTGGGGTCTTGGGTAACACTCGGGGCAGGGCGATGTGGGGCCTGATCCGGCCCCTGGATGGTGGCGATGCCACGCGTTGCAGCTGGAGCGCGGCCTGTGGCAGCTAGGGCACCGAGTCAGTGGCTCTTGCTGTCTCACCTCATGTGATTAGTTTTAAAGTGACTGTACCAAGTTCCTTTTAAACTGGCTTACGGAAACTTAATAACACAGCGCTTCAATTTGGTGTAATTGCCTTTTGCCAGCCAAGGAGCAGGCACTTTGTCTTTAGGAAAGAAGGGGGGAAAATGGCACGCCTTTTTGAGACGGTAGCTATGAGGATATGACACTTGGAATCCTTTTTCACTTATATTTGCATTGAGAAGCACAATAAAAATCATTTATTAAAAAAAAATATCCGGGGGCTAGAGTTGTTATTGAGTGCCTTTACTCAGCCATTTCTCAAATAAAAACAAAACAAGACAAAGAAAAAAGAAGTATCTAATCAAATAGAATCTGAATTGCTTTTGTAGAGAAATATTCTCATTAACTGGGCTAGGGATGGCATCTGACGAATATTTCTTTTTTTTCCACATATTGTTTGAAATAATCTGGTTAAACCATATGCTTGTCTTGTAATTTCTTGCAGATGGTCACAAGAACAAAGAAAATATTTGTAGGTGGATTATCGGCTAATACAGTAGTGGAAGACGTAAAGCAATACTTTGAACAGTTTGGCAAGGTAAGTTCCTGCCCAAATGAGCACTGCATATTTTGAATTCTTCTTTTTTTTCCCTTTCTTTTTAAAGTGTGTTTTGAAAAACAAAAGCGCAGTGAGGCCTGTGCTCAAAGGAGGGCCAAATTTTCTGCCTTTCAATATAATTTCTCAAAGCCTATTTAAATTGGTTCTGGAATTCCTTTTGTTTGTTGCATATGAATGTGTACAGCATTGCCAACACTGTTTACCTTTATTAAAAAAAATAATCATTGGGAGTTGAATTTGCATATGTTCAGGAAGAATTTGACCCTTAGCTGAATGATTACACAGTTGTCTACTCCATAAAATCAGCCTTCTGTTTACCCCGATTCCGGTAGCTAAAAGAGCGTATAGAGGTATTTGAGAGAGCTCATTAAGTTGTGGAAATGCCTGAAGGAACCATGTGAATAGCAAAAGTAATACGGAAGTCACTGGAATATCCTTTTCAATTCTTATCAAAAAACTCTTGAGCAACATCATTATGGAACTATATGTAGAATTCTGAAATCGTTAAAAAAACCACACAACCAAAACAGAAAAACTCAGAAGTTTCTGGAAGGATTTAGTGCTGTTTGAAGGAAACCTGAACCTTGCCAGAATATTATTTTCAGCAGCGAAGCTCCAGCTGGAGTTTCGTGCCACCCGCTTCCGTGGGGTGCCATGTCCTCAAAGGTGGTGTTTCAGGACTGGGCTCTGTCATGTCAAAGTCCCTCTGGGCACTTTGCACCCCCAAGGCTTCTGGATGCCTGTTCACCTTCCAACGAGGTGAAGAGTTTGCACATGGAGACTCCTGTAAGCCCCCTCTCTGCAGAGGCAGTAGACCCAGAACCACGGCTGTGGTGGTGTAATGAGCTGTAGGTTGGCGTACTGGGGTGAGCTGATCCTCTGGAGTCAGGGCAGGACAGAGCACTTCTGTTCCTGGAGGCACAGAGCCCGAGGCCTCAGTGCTCCCAGTGGGCACTGAACCTTTGGTGCTGCACGCAGCTCTATTCCCGTCTTTCGGAGTGCATCAGCTGATGATTTAGATGCATGATTGCATGAGGACACAGCAGGCTATCCCAAAGCAAAGCAGCTCCCATTCCTTGTAGTTAGTTTATATTTCTTTTATCTGGCTCTGAAATGCCTTGGCCATGCAGTATTTTGTTGAGGGCTGAGGAGGGGAGTTTATAAACTGTTCCTGTGCTGGATTGATGGTTGTTTTGCAAGCCATTCATTTTATTTTCAATAATAATCTTCGATTCCGGCAGGATGTTTACAGCCTGCTGAGCCTTTTATTAAAGGATTACATGAGCTTTTGGATGTTTCTTGTGTAGTTACTTCTAATTGCAGAACTCCTCTAACCTGTATTTTTGAAGTTAATAATAGTTTCAATATAAGTGCTTTGCATATTGTCTGGATGCTCTCTTAATATAGCCTTTTTAATTTCACCATCTGGTAGTTTCATGTTTGCATTTTTACAGTCCCTGAGAATGCAGACAACTGGGTTGCGTTTTTCAGTAGACTTGTGGTTCGGGATGCTTCAGTTCCTGCTTTTGTGATTTGCCTTTCCTGAGACAGCTTAAAGAGGTCAGACTTTCAATAGGCAGTGCTTTTGGAAAATGACATACTTTTTCAAGTGTCGTAAATTGAGGGCTGAAAAATAAAGGGGCTGAAAATAATTGTGCAAGTTGTGACCAGAGCTATAACCCTACCCCTAGCAGGAGAGATGAGGTATGTCCTGCTGAGGCTGTGTGGTCCAGTTGCTGGAGTTCAGCTACTGTAGGAGCTGGGGCTCACAGAGCTTGCCCCTGTGCTACCACATGGCATTTTCCAGTTTCATCCCTGTTCCAAGCTGCTATATGCTAGCTTGTGAAAAGGAGCTGAGTTTGAAGGCACTGGCATTTTGGAGGAGAGGCTTTTTGGCTTTGTCGCTGTGTCTCGACCTTGTGTGCAGGCATTCAAGTGCTCTCTGCTGTACTTTGTTGTTTGTCAGCTGAGACTGGTTTGAGGGGTGTTTTGAGGTGATGCTCTGGTTGTGAGAAGGTGCAGTGCTAGTTAATACCCCTAGGAATCGTGGACTTGTGGTCCAGCAAAATGAGGAGACTCATTAGCCCGCTGCAGTGGGTGGGATTCTGGTTCAGGGACAATGACCCTGGACTGGGCCTGCGGGACTGTGTAGGAGCTGCTTCCTTCTCCGTGTCCGTTCCCCTTCCCGACCTTTCCTTGACTTGCTGGTTTAGGCTGCAGGCTCCTTGTGGCAGACTGATGACACATCTGTGCACTGCTTAGCACACAAGCCTCGCTCTCCCATCAAGCCATTACAATGCAAACAATGCATCAGGATCGATTGGCAAGCTTTGCGTTTGCTTAGCACTTTCTTAAAATAAAGACAATTGCATTACATAATTAACGTGTAGAGGAGACGCCCATATTTGATAAGAACATCTCAGGTGACTTCCTCTTCGAAATGCTGAGCTTATTTATTGGTGTGGAAAAAATTGCTTAACTGCTGCTGTGCTTCTTGAAATCCTGTTTGTACTTGCTGCAGAGAAGAGCTTTGCAACCAGGGGAGGTCGTTTTGGTAACTTGAGGTAGCTCTTGAAATACTCTACGTGGTTAGAGCAGCTATCAGCTCTGGGGCCAAGCTGACTCACTAATTTAACTGGAGTTGGCAGGAAGGGCCCTAAAGTGTTGAATTTGAAACCGCTTCCTTTTGAAAAGTAAATGTCAGAACCTTTCTCTCCAGTAAAAAGAAAACTGCATTTAATAAACCCCCTTCCCTGACTTCACCAGTGAAAATGCCTGCCAGCTAGAACACCAAAATATGTGGTAATGATAACTCGTGAGACTTTTATCGTGAAGTTTCTGATATGATTGTTTTTTCTTTCTGTAAGGCCGAGATATGTGAGAATCCTCGCTTTCAATCAGCGAGGAAGGGAAGTCCCTTACTGCTGTAAGCTGTGGAGGAAGACTGGGAAAAATTACCTGAGTTAAAACCAAGAGGCTTAACAGAAGGAGTGCAGAACAGCGTAATTAAAAGCCTCGTGACTGCTGAACGCTTAGGGTTGGTAATGCTGAACATGTGGGGGCACACAGGCGCTGTAGCCTCCCCCGAGAGGCTCGCAGCCCCTCTGCAGGAGGAGAGGAGGGGGCCAGGGCCTGGGGGAGCCACGGGATGCGCTGTGCCCTGGAGGAGGGCGGCCCGCCTGGGAGGGTGCTCGGCGCTGCGGCCATTTCAGGGGGCTCGGGGAGCAAGGTGTGGCTGAGGGCGTGAGGAGGCTGAGCCAGCAAAGCAGCACTTTGAACAGTAACCCTTTCAAATCAAACAGTTGCTTCTGTGATCCACAATTACTTCAGTCAAAGATGTTTCAGACATTTTGGCAAACGTAATACATTCGCTGGCTGTGTTAACTAATCCAGGGTCCTCAGCGCTGCTGGTGTGTGAAAAGCTGTCTGTTACAACCGAGTTTGAAAACGAGCGTAAATGAGAGGGTGCAGGCCGGCCGGCGGTGGCAGTGCTGGGGCTGCCGACCTGCCAGCGTCATGGCTTTCTGAAAGCGTAACCGAACGGTACGCTCTGAGGTCAGGACGTGTCAGAGCATTTAAGGCTTCTGGTATTGTTAAAAAGTAAAGTTACAGCCTCCTAAAGCCTCACCCAGAGGACTGTGACCAGCAGAAGGCCCCTCGGCACCAGTGAAATGCCCTCTGTCAGGACGTGCACGTTCTGCACCTTTCGGGATGCAAGTGGGTGATGATAAGCGACTTGTTCGGTTCGGTCCTAGGTAACGCTCCCTGCATAGAGCTCCTGTGAAAGTAATGTAGTCCTTATTTTGCGACTTGCAATTATACTTCACATGGTGAACTGTGTAATTAGTTTGGAAGACTTATGCCTAGTCATTGGTTTATCCTAATCGGCTTTGGCTTTTCCCAACAACAAAGTGAGCTTATTTTCCTAAGCTGAAACAACTCTGCTCCCTTTGTTCCTGTCTTTTATTGTCTCATTCCTTTCATTCTGTTTTACTGCCAAAGTTTTGTTTCATTAGGCCTACAAGTCATTTCCAATCCAGTGGGCTGCTACAATGAGGCCTTTATACCTCAGCTGCCCCGGTTCCCATGTCCCTTTGGTCAGGAGCCAGCGCTTGCTGTCTGACACCGCTTTAACCCCCTCGCTGCCCGCGCTGCCGCCTGCCCCGGGGCGGCCGCGTCGCATCGAGGCCTTGGCGTGGTGCGGGCCGGGCCCGCAGCGTGGCTCGGAGCCCACCTGAGCTACGAGCACCCAGCGATGGCCAGCGACTGCTCGTTGCTGCACGAACATGGTGGGGCTCCGGGTACACTTTTTTACCCCACTGCTGAAACAGAATTCTGTTTAAGTCTTCCCCGTGAAGTAGTGCAGTCAGTCTTGCTGGGAAGTCTTTGAAACGGTGTGTTTCCAGCCCAATGGGAACAGAGTTGTGTTAAAGGTATGGGTCAGCTGCCTTGAACTATTTAGATCAGTCCCGATATGACTGTTCTGGTGGAAAAATCATGTTTTCTTGCGTGGGAGAGAATACATTTAATTTATACTTTTCTGAAATAGAATAGTAGCTTTTAAAGGAGATGTGCGAAATATTTTGGTGGATTTTTTTACATACTGTTACTTTAAACTGCTAGAAAAGCAGTGCTAGTGTTGGTGGCTCCAGCTGTTTTACTTGCTCTCAAAGACTTGAAGTGGGTGCATTTGCTGTGTTTTCTTTAACAGCAATCCTAAAATGACTTGTGGGGAAGAGGGCAGTGGCATTTGCTTTTTATTTTAAAATTTCAAATGAAATTGGAACAGAGATGTGTGCATTAATCTTGTTTTCTGTTCTGACTTGCCACGAGGTCCCTCAGACAAATTGTAGGCATGCTTCAACTTTGCTTGGAATATGTTGTTTCCTCACAAATGGATTTAAGATTTGGAGAATTTGAAGCAAGACAGGATTTCTGAATTATCTCTCTGGATCTGAAATGTTTTATACAGTTGCTTGTTATTTCCTGTGAGACGCAGAACAGACCAGGGGAATAATAATTTCTAGCTTCTGATGTTGTGTTTTTCTGCAAAACTGTTGTGCTTTTGAAAGATTGTAATTTTTCTCATCTCTCCCTTCTGTAGCCATGGCTTACGTTCTGGTTGCAGTTAACCAAGAGCAGTAACCAAGAGGAGAGCCGTTCCTAGCCCTGCCCCTGCCCCAGGCCTCCCTTAGCAGAGCCGTGGTGCTGGGTGCAAGAAAAGTAAAGCTGAAAGCAGCGAGGCTGCAAATAGCAAAACGTGAGGATGAGAATGTTCTCTTTCTGTTGTACAGCATTGTACGTTGTAACAAAGAGCAATACAAGTAAAGGACTGGTTTAACCTTTGAAAAAATAATCTGCTTTGAGTAATAGACAAAGTCCCTCTACTTTTTGTATTTAACTGTGCCGGGAGGGGAAGAGGGAAGGAGGTGTGATCCACACAGAGGATTTTAGCCTAATCAGGTGGTTTACATAACTTGCTTCCTACATGCTTTTCTCTCTGACAGCTGTGAAAATATAAATCAAGAAAACATGAGAGAAAACTCCTCCTTGTTTGGCAAGGCTGTCTGGGTGTGAACGAGTTAATGCGCTGTTGGAGTATTAAGCACTCCGGTGGTTTACTTTTCCCTGAGACCTTGAGTATGGCCTCTGAAGATGTTATTACAATAGAGTTGTTAGCATGAGAAAAGGTGGTTTGCTCGCCGTGGGTTCATTTCAGGGGGGTTTGGAGGTCTGTGGGGAGCTGGGGCTAAGGCCAGAGTCAGGAGGTGCAAGGAATTTTGCTTGTCTGAAAGTGAAAGCTTAGTTAATTCAGACTTGACATACAGTTTGAATTGTATTGTTACAACTGTTGGACACTGATGTGTAGATTTAATGTTCAGTGGGATCCAGGGATGGTCATTCTAAAAGGATTTGCTTTGCAGAAAAGTAATGTTTTGATTTGACAAGGTGTTAGCCTCTCATTGCTGTATTTCCAGATTCAATATTTGTGAATTGGTTATGTTTTCTGAAATGTAAGGACAGATCTGGACTGTTATTTACATTCTCAGCTGTAATAGCCTGAGTTTTGAAACATTTTAATATGCTGTAAACCAGAGAATGTGTTGGCTTTATTTTCAGCTGCCGCTAATGGCACTGCACTCTTCAGAGCGAACCTGGGCTCTGGGCCCGGTGATGAATAGCTCTGAGGTCCTTACATTCTTCTTTCTATCAAAGTTACCTAGGTGTACTTTGGGAGAAGTTGCTTAATTTGATTCATTGCGACTCCTTAAAACAGAATGAGCAGCAGAGAAACGCGTCATTGTTTGCAGCCCTTGATAAGTTTGGAACAATGCAGAACGCAATCTGTGCAGGCTGTTCTGTTACGGCGCTGCAGAGCAGCGCTCAGCCTTGCTCGGGCTGCTGCCTCTGCCCTTCGCAGAGGCTGTAAAGTCCCAGTGTTCGTGGATTTCCTAATTCGAGTGTTACATCTGTGGTACTGTAAAGGATAATGAATATTCCTTTAAATTTTTTGCTTTGGCATGTCACAAAGGGATCTGGGATATAGAGGTCCCTCGTGGCCTAAGCACTTTTTATTATTTCTGCTCCCCTCCCACGCATGCTCTTTCCTTTCTTTTTTTTTTTTTTTAATGAATCAAGAAACTTGATCGTTACTTAAAAAGAAGTCAGTGTTTTCATTCTCTCAATGAGAAGTTGTACACAGGAAGTCAGTTTTTAGGTGGTCTGTAATAAGACATGCTTTGTGGAAGTGGTTTTGTTATAAATTAGATGTTGGTTTCTACCTAAATTTTATGAAAAGAGGAAATGTTAAGGCAGGATTTGTGGGCACAGCAGCTGTATCAGAACACAGCAGAAGTTTAAAGCACAATTTTATTTCCTTTTTACTCTGGTTAAATGAAACGGCAAGGAAGCTTTTGTGCTGCAGCACTGTAACCCATGTGAGATTAGGTAATTGTGGTGGAGAGTCAGGGCCCCGAACATCTGTCTTCTGTTTCCCACTGTGCCACCCACTTGCCGTCTGACTTTGGGCAAGCTGTTTTATCTTGCCTTACATTTCCTTGTCTTTCTTACTTAGTAAGCTCTGAAGGGCATGGGAAATGTAAATATGCCAACACTCATGTCACTCGCAGCCCTCAGCCGTGCGGACTCGATGAAGGCTGGAAGGAACTCCCCGGTAGCGGTAGGAAGGGGCTGAGGCCGAGCTCTGCGCCGGCGGTACCGGAGCTGGCTCAGTGTCGGTGCCTGACAGCTGCTGCAGGTACGTGGGGCGGCTCTGCTGGAGCGGCAGCGCAAGCAGCCCGGCTCCCCCGAGCTGTAAGGCAAGGCCTGCATCCTTTGTTTAAAATGTGGTTTTAAAGACAACAAGACAACCCTGTTATATCTTTTTTTTTTCCTCATAAAGGCATGGCGGGTGCATTATGTTGTGCCTTGCATACCTCAGTAATAGTAGGGGAGCAGTTTTGATCCTGAGCTGAACCATGCAGGGCATGGTTCCGAAGCATACCGAGAGTCCAAATAAAATCCATGATTAATCAGGGGTGAGGCTTGGTGGAAGGAAGTTGTAAGAAAACACTCGTTAATTTCTTCAGCGTGCACATGAATGCTTGTTTGCAGTCTGTAGATAACCAATTTTGCAACTGACTCAAACCCATAAAGTTACCCTGTATCTTATCTGACACCCCATGAAAGTTGATTTTTCATCCTTTCCTCTTCTGTTTTATAAAAACCTGATATAATATACCTAACAAATTTAACTAATCATGTTTGCTAACCTATTCAAATTATCCCTGCGGTGGTCTTGGATTCATCCCCAGCGTGGATGAGTGGGGCTGTAGATGCAGGACTTCTCTGGAAGGAAATGTTTGTTTTTATTGTGCTCGGGTAGCATCTCAGAGCCCTGTTCACGGAGCAGGGCCCATGGGGTTGGCCACTATGCAAAAAGACAACAGCAAGACGAACTCTGCCCCAACCAGCTGCATCTAAAGCAAGAGAGAGTGGTGTTAAACTGCAGCAGTAGGAGTGACGTAAGATTTTCTTTGGTAGGTATTTCTAACATATGCTGTGAAATTAAATCAGATTCCGCTGTGGAACTTGAAGTGCAGCCTCTCGGACTCTCTGAACATAGATGCTGCTCCTAACCTGTGTGGAACTGATAGCCTGGCTCCAGAACATGACTTCTGGGGCTGCCAAAGCTTTGCCTTGGGAAAACTTGTGTTTTAACATTAGTTCACTGAAGGAAACGTAGCAGCAGTTGTTTGAAACTATGGTGTAATTGAAGCTTGCACTACACTGCCCACAAATCTGGGGTAGGTTCATGAGCGAAGTGAGTTAGTTAAAACATGGATTAGACAGCAAGTTTTTGAGTGCTGTCGTACTGCACAATACATCGATATTGAGTGATACGATGTGAAATGGGAGGATTTTTTAAATGCAGCTTTAAGGCTGCGTGCTTCAGAAAAGGGCTTTCAAAAGTACCTCTGAGGAACTTCCTACAGATTGTTCCAAGCGTGGAACGAGCCCATGTTGCTGATGGAGGTAATGATGTTTTCCGTGCGGAAACGAGGGGCCGTAATCCCTCCCTTGGGAGCGTTCAGCTGGCTGGGTGCAGGCAGGGCCCCGGGGAGCCAGCCCTGCTGCCACCAGCCGCCTGGAGCATCGGTCCCGGCCCCGTCGTGCACCCTGTGCTAAGTGCTAGGGAAGTGCCGGTTTTGATCCGCATCTTGATTTGTAAAGATTTGTTATTATTTTTCTGATGGAAAATGGGGTTTAAGTGGGGGATTCTGTGCTGAGCCTTCTGGTCCTTGTTTTGTTTGTATTCTTGTTCTTTTTAAAATGTATTTCTATGATTTTCCATCACAGTGGTAAATAAATAAATAAATAATCAAGATTTCCCGGTCTGTCCTACAAGTGAAATAACAGAATTTTGTTCGCACATGCAACCCTGAGGTATTACCTGTTGAATTAAACTCATGCTAATTCTGCTGAGGTAGAAGGTGAAATTCATTTGACGTCCATCTTACACGTTTGCCTCTAAGGGAATTTGGTATTTGTTTTTCTAGGGAAAAATGTGGCTGGGCATACTTTGGTAGAAGTGGAGCAGTAACCAAGTATTGGTAGATTGATTAACTTGAGTCCTATCAATAACCATACAGTATGGTGCAACAATATGTGCCAGTCCTGTGAGAGATGTGTGTATTTATACTGCGTGATGCAGTACATGTATTTATAAATACATCTTCGGAATTGGGGACAAGGGCAAAGTAGCTCAAATGAAGAGCCAATTAAGATAATCTAAGCAGAATGAGGATTAGCTCCCTCTTAATCTGAAGGATACCTAAAATGCATGTGGCCAGTTTAGATCAAACAAATGTTTGTCTCCGTCAGGGACATTCACAAGAGCTTTTGGGTGAACTGGAATTCAGAATGGTGTTTTCAGTTTATTGCCCAGGGCAAAATGTTTTTGAAATAGCGATCTGGGCTGTGACGGGTGCTGCTGGCAGGATGGATCACAGGCTCTTTGCCCTCATGTCCTCGTGTGGAGGTTTGAAGAGAATTAGGATACACCGTAATGAAATGATTGCTCATATAAAATGAGTTCACATTTACAGTTTTTCTTTCCATGAAAAACTGAAAACACCAGCAAGTCTGTCGGAGAAGTTCTACGTATTTTCTTTTTAAAATGGTTGCGGCGCCCACCCTGACCTTTGCTGTTACTCCCGATACTGCGAAGGGAGCTCTGAAAGGAGCCGGTAACACGTTCGCGTGCCACCAGGTGGTAGTGGCAGTGAGATTACATAAATCTGAGCAAACGCAGCACGTCTAAGAGCACATTCGGAGCATCTATTTATTTTAACGCTAGCGTTACGAACTGTGGGCCCCCGATTCGGGTCTGCGCTGCCGGCGGTGCTGAGCGCCAGCGTGCTGCAGCGGTGTGTCGGGCAGCCAGGCGGGCAGCAGGCCCCGCTGCAGCGATGCCCCGTGCCTGGGGAGGCGGCTCCGCCAGCGGCGGCTTTCCGAGGGAAGGTCCCTGCGCTGACTCTGTTGCTCTGCCGGGCGCTTTAGCGAGTTCAGATTGGTGCCGTGTTAATTGCCAGGACGGGGAGGGTGGGAGCAGATTTCACCAGGGGCAATGGAAGAGATCCAATGAATTTCCACTCTGTTTCCCTGCTTGGCAAACCAGCACTTACTGTCACTTTGCATAAATAGGTTTATTTCAGAGGGTCAGCCGTCACCACTCCCCCTCTTCCCCTCCCGGCCCACCCTCCCCTGAAGGATAGGAGGCCGACGAGCATTTAATTTCCCCAACAGCAGGTGCTTGTCATCCATCTGAAGATAGCTGCCAACATCTGGTGCAATTGCCTCAGCAAACGCAGTAACAAGGCGGCCTGCAGTTCAAACGCAGAGAGAGCATTGCCTCTTTAATGATAACAAGCTGTTGGCTTCCCCTCTGAGATGAATTCATCTCACAGATGTTTGTCTAGTTTTGGCAATCTTATCACTATAGCTTTGGTGATTATGCTCAACTGGAGACTATTACTATAAAAGAAGTTTGAACTTGTTCCATTTTTGCATTATTTATTTATTTATTCATTTATTTCTTTGCTTTCTGGATATAATTTGTATCAACAACTGTAATGTTGGTCCCATTACCCAAGTACCCTTACTTTTTTTTATTGCATCTGCTGAACAGTAGCTCGCTACTTGACATTCACCGCTGTTGAATGTCTTTCAGCCATGCTGACATTTTTAACATTCCCCATCAACAGCTTTGTGGTTTGAACCCTCTATTTAACACTACATTTTCTGGGATTACTTGGCGCTCATTCTGTCTGCTCTCTCTAATAACTGCAATATACTTCCTATTTCTACCAAGCACGAGTCGCCAAGAATATTCTGGATACTTGCTTTTGGACGGTAGTGCTCTGGTGACCTTGGCAGGGGTTTGTAATGAGAACATACGATCATCTTCATTTTTACATCTCGAACGTTTCCAGTCTCAGCGTGATTGTGCAAAACGTAGACCTGCAGGCGGAAGGCTTCGGCGCTCGTTTGCTATTGTTTGCTTTCCTAACGTGCCTTTTTTGTTGTTTTGTTTTTAAGGAGACATTTTCTCCTGAGCATGTGGAATTTAATTCTGGTAAATAGGGTCTATTTTAGGAAACATGCTTATGAATAGGTGACTCATGCCTGAATGAAGATGTGTCACTGTTGGTGGGGACACCACATATATAATTTCTTAGTCTATAAATAGACGTCTGTCCAAGTATTGGTGACATGGTGATGCTTCGCACCGACTCTTCAGCTGCAGAGTAGGTTCTGAGGAGTGTTTAGAGTGTCAATCTCTCCTGCTAGAGCAATCATTTCTGCTGATGTTTAAGGAATCGACATCGATAGCTTTGTAAAATGCTGTAAGTACTTGAATTGGCACAGTGGAAATCAGGATTCAAGTACAGTCTCAAACCACTATCTCGGGGTATATTTGTAGTGTTTCTCTCCATTTTACAGGTGGAGAAACTGAGTTGGGGAGTTCAGATACTTGTCCAAGGCCGTGGGTATCACCTGTAGGTCCCTGAAATTCGGAAACTCACGTCTGCTCATTTCATGCATACGCTCATCTGTCGCTTGGGGAGATTTTAAACTAAACTTTTGGAATTACAGATCACCGTGATCTTCAAATACAGGGAACAGCAGTTCCTTCTTCCCGTCCTCACTAATCCTAAGCTGGTTACGTGCTGTTGGTGTTTGCTCAACACCGTCTACCCACCAACATAGCACATATGGTTTAATGTCTTTCTCTTTTTTTCTGCTCCTGCTGTAGTTACAGTATTATTAAAAATCCATTAAATTTTAATGTACATCATAAAGTATGTGCTCCTGTGAATGTGGGCACAGATAATTATTTCTGATGAATAAACCAAAAGGACAAGTATGTAAGAAGTTCATCCTGCAGCTTTCAATTTTCATTATATACATCTCCTGCAGGGGCAATCGCTGTGATGTTGCAGCTGGTTGTTTCTGTGGCCTGGCTCTCCCTAGAGATGGTTGATGACAATGCAAATTTCAACTAGCAGAAGTGCCGGTGTTTTGTGGACCTAGTTGTAGATAGATGGTTTACCAGGGAAAGTAACCCTCTGGAAGGTAGAGGACATGAAGAGCACTGCAATGCTGAGCAACTTTCTCAGAGTTTCTGTTCATTACGTACCAGCTTTGTGGAATCTGGAAAGTAACCCAATTATTTCTCATTAAAATAACCCAGAGTCTGGGAACAAGCAAGGTATCATTGCTAAATCACCACCAGGAAACTAGGGAAGCTCTTCTTGGTTTCCAGAGCCTGAAGTAGGCAAGGGAATCATTAAAAATAATGCATTACAGTGTCCGTAAAGTTTCATGCAGTATGTAATAGTCCATAGGGGCCTCACCTAGTTTTCCATATATGATACATACATAATGGTTACAGCTTCTCATTAAGCTTCCCGTAACACTGAATATACTTCTCTTTAACACCTCCTTCTGGCTTCACATTATTTGCCAAGCATTTCCTAATAAGCAGGAACTTAAATATTTATTTTGCTTGCTTCTTGTCCCCTCCAGGCTAAAGAAGTTGTTGCCCTCTCTTCTCTGTTGAACTTCCTATTCGTGAATGTTCTGGGCACAATCCAGTAGCCAAAAGGACGTTGCTAGGATTCTCCTGCTCTGGTTTTAAGAATCCCCTTGGTATTTCTTGGTTTGAGAGCATACCTGCACCTAGGGAATTAGCCTCGGTGTAGCCTGTAAGCTCGCGCAGGGACCTTGATCTTCACTAAGGGCTAGGTGCCACTGCTATCCTAAATCAGGAAGCAGACGTAGCCCAAGGAGTCCGGAGATCACACCAAATCCCTTGTACCATGGGTTTGTTTGCGTGTGGGTGTTTTATGTTAAAACTGCTCAGGTCTCGATGGATCCTCTGCGGTCACTCGCTTGCTTCTTGGCCTGGAAGACACCTCGCAGCACCTCGCACTGCTGATGGCATACGGTTCAGAGACGTTCATACCAGAAAAGATGATGGTTTGAGATGACGTGGTCTGCAGTGAGTCCAGGAGTAAAGAGGACAGAGCTGTGACTGTGCTGGGACCAAGGTTTAGGAGTTTGGCTTTGTGGATGTGGCACTGATTTGCTGTGTTACTGTGGTATCATTCAGGTCCCCACCTGAAATCTGGGACTAATGGTGTGACTTTCCTATTGCTGCCTTAACTGCAGGCTCTTCCGAGAGGCAGTGAGCGTGTCTGCGTGCAGCACCTTGCCCTGACCTTGATCAAAGTCATAGTGCTGCTGTGATACCAAATAATGACAAATAAATTCACCTTTGTGCAGTTTAGTCTCCCAGGCTTTGTTCCTTCATCCCCGATCCTCCCTGTGAAGGATTTTGTTTACTTTTCCTGAAATGGAAGAGGCCCTGTTACAGGGTCCTCTTTCAAAAATAAACCTTTAAAAAGGAAAATAAAAGAAGGAACAAAAATCAGACCTCGTCTGATAAAACAGAGCAGATACTGATCTTGAGTTCAAGGCAACTTGAAACAGAGGTCTGTTTAAGTGCAACACAAACTCTTCCATTTCTGGATGGTTTGAGACCCCCCTCCTGTCCGTCCTGTACTTTCTGAAAACAAACAAACAAGAAAGAGAACTGCAGTAAAATTCTAGAAGTCGCAAATATTGATTTGTTTTTCTTTCGCCATTGCCTTCAATTAGGTTTATGCTCAGAAGTTCACAAAGTCAGTTAGGTGCTTTGGAAAAACTGTCTTTCATTTGACCTTCTGACTGTATTTTGACTTTAAGAAAGTAAGAATATCTTGTAAAGCCTGGGTTGTGTTACTTCCAAGCCCAGCAGCAGATTGTTGAGTTGGGAGAAAGAAACGGAGAGGGAAGGAGAGGCAGTCGTGCGTGCTATCTAAGGGGGGCGTCGAGTTGTCGTCGCGGCCCCCTGCACGCTGTACTCCCGCTGCCGGCTGCGCTTCGGGCGCGCAGGTCCGGCTGTCGGTCTGTCGTATTTATTTACTTAGTGGTCTCTTGAAATTTCTTATTCCTGTGTGGAGCTTTGAAAGCCCGCCTGTCAAAATGGAAGTGAGCTATCAATAGTCAGCAACGTGGGAGTGAGCTGCTCTGGCTGTTTGTGAAATCTGGATTCATTTACTTGATGGACTCTTTAGGCTGCAGTGACTCCAGAGGAGCCCATCGTGTCAAAAGAAAAGAGCTGCAGAGATTAAATACCCGGCAATCGCGAAAGCAAGTGAATCAACACAAACATCGCTCCGTCTTCGCGCTCTGACTCCCTGGAATGTGACCTTGTCTTTGATGCTGCGGGCTCCCAGCATCAGTCAGAGCGGGCGCGCTGTCGGAGCGGCCGCCTGGCGCAGGGGAAGGGCGTCCCGCTGCTGCCGTGACCTTGTCTCCGTGCGGGACCCTGCCCGGCCCGGGGAGAGGAAGGGGGCTGGAGCGTCTTCTTCAGTGAGGAGTTCGCCTTGCTTCTCCTGCAGACGGAGGATTGTGATGGATTCTTATTGCTGAAGCCAAAATCGGCAATCCGGGTTGTACCCGGAGGAGGGTGCCCTTTCCTTCGAATCACAGAACCACAGAGTGGCTCGGGTTGGAAGGGAGCTTAAAGATCATGTAGGTCCAACACCCTTCCGTGGGCAGGGATGCAAGAGCTTTGGTGCTGTTTGAGGTCCGGCGGCACCCTGTGTAGCATCCTCCGCTCTCCTGGGGATAAATCCGGGAGGCTGACGGTGCCTTCGAGGCTCCATGGTGCCGGTGGCCAGGCCGAGCCAGAGGCTAAGCTCAGCACTTCCATTGCTGGAAACGGAGCTCGAGAACAGACCCGTGAGTGGCCATGGCATGATGAACGAATTGGGTCGTGCATGGGAGCACACAAATTGCAGTCAGGGTGGGCTTCTTCAGGCCCCGACGGCGCAGCTGTTGGGAGCTGCCCGGTACAAGGTGTGAGGCTTCGTGGCTTGTGTTAGTGTGCAAGCAGGCCTCGAGTCCCGTTCCCTTAAATACCTTACTGACACCAGTGGGCTCGTCTTCAAAAGCCCTTGCAGTTTGTGGTGATGGTTCTGAAGCAGTAAATATTGACTGTTCCCTGCTCCAGAGTGGCTGCGGAGCCTGAATGAGAACCTGGGTAATGCCAGAGCCTCACCTGGTTCGTCAGTAATTAGAAGAGGGGTTCCTGGGGAAACGTGACCCTTTTGTTTTGTTGACTCGTAGGTCATACTTCTCATTTCTGCTTTTCCGTTTAAGTGGATAGGTTTATAGATTATTCCTTGACCTAAAAATTTGCTCCATAAAACGTACGGGAGGTGCAAAAACCTGAGACTGCATCTTTTGGGACCAGAGGCTTGCTTTCAACCTCTATTTACATGGTGTAAATCAAACCGTGGTAGAGTTGTGAAAATAGGACAGGCTGACACTTGCGTCAGGGGCTGTTTGGCCGTATCGCAGTAGTAATGCTGGGTAAAAATGCTAATACGCGGTACGATTTTGCCGTGGCCACTGGTGATAAGGGAAGTGCTCTAAAAATAAA
Source organism: Anser cygnoides (assembly GCF_040182565.1). Taxonomy (NCBI): domain Eukaryota; kingdom Metazoa; phylum Chordata; class Aves; order Anseriformes; family Anatidae; genus Anser; species Anser cygnoides. The sequence continues at coordinate 11,764,363 of NC_089890.1, read as the reverse complement.
AGAATCGGAGATAATTGATGATTTCAGCCAGATTGTTTGTGGATGTTAACTGGCAAAACTCCGTGAGATGAGAGGATCCGTGCCGATTTACACCCACCTTGTGTGAATGGATGTGGTCCAGATGTCAGCGGTGCCGAGAGCTGCGCTGTTCTACACGAGCTGCGAATCGGACGCTGGAAAAAGGCGTGCTCTTCAAAGGAAGGGTCTGCCCGTGCTCTTTTGAGACTCGTTCTTCTCTGTGCTGTTGTGGCCTCTGCAAACAGGAGTTGGTAACTCTGCAAATAGGAGTTGGTAACTGCAAATAGGAGTTGGTAACGCGGATCTGTGCGTGGATGCGGCAGCAGCCCCGCGCAGTACAGCCTGCGTGCGCTTGTTTGCTTGTAGCACGGGAAGAAATCCGTTCATTTGCTTGTAGCGCTACTGAAATATTAATGCAGAACAAATCATCTGGGTTAAGCTGAACATCAGACTGAAAAGAGAGAAATGGGGTGTGATGGTATCAGTGGTTTGTAAAGGGAAATGTTTGCCTCCCCTGTGATTGGATCTGTTTGGCAGAGTTCTGCGTGTTGCGTGGGCAGAAGGATCCTCAGTAGCCAGGACATGTAAGCGGCTAAACTTTCAGTCTCCAACCCTTCGCCAGGTTTCCCGGAGCTCAGGTGAAATGGGAGAAGGAGCTTCACCATTTCGCATCATCTGTGACTGATTTGGAGGGTATATGGAAAACATTAACTGCTCTTCAAACAGACTGTTTGAAGTAGTTATTTTACCCACATGGTAAATATAGGAGACATCCGTAGCAGCCTGCTAGTAATAATAATACTTATATGGCACTTTACATTTTCCGACTGCTGTCCAAGTAGTTGCCGATGTGTCTTGTCTTTTGCAGCAATGTGTAGTTAAACTTGAAGGATATTGGCCTGACTTTGTGGCAGTTTATCAGCAGTGTCTGTGGGCGAATTCCTTTTCTGCTGTTTGGTACTATGGAAGTGAACTGATTTCTCCCGTGTCTTGACATTGATTTCAGTCTTTCATCATGGTAGTGAAAAAGATGATCTTTAAGCTGAATGGAGAAGAGAGATGTCTCTCTGCCTATTGCCCTACAAAAAAGATGAGCACAGCTTTACAGAAAACGGATGCTCCTTTTTCCAGCCTATAGCATGTAAATGAGCTGAGATGTGAGAAGGAGCTTGCTTTTTCTGTGGCACAGCCTTGCTGACTTCTATGCACACTCTGGCTCGGTGTGTACTTCGCGTGCTCCAGCGTGGCTGACAGCAGCTGCAGCGTGCAGTGTTCCCTGCTAGTTTGGGTAAAATTCCCCTTGTTCTGCCTGCTGGGCCTCTGGGTCCGCGGGATGTGCCACGGCATTAAACCTGGGCAGTGCTGGCTAAACCTCCGTCTGTGTTTCCTTTGTAGCAGTGGGACGGGGCAGGGCAGGGGCAGGCAGCACGCTGACGTTGCGTGAGGTTGGGGTGGGAGAGGTTGGCTGCACCCACCCGTGCCTTGTTGGTGCGGGGAAGGAGAGGGGCCCGTCCTCTGCCGCGCCGTGCCCTGCTCGTCTGTCCCTCTGGAGTGCGGGGACAGCCACCGAGGCTGCCGTGTGTCTCTCTTACATAATGTCTCCAAGGATATATTTTTTTTTCCTTTAAAGGTATTTCCAGAGAACATTGGTGCAGGCGGAGGGAATAGGTTTGCACACCTGCCCGCAATTAAGTAGTTTGCTTTTATGTTCCTTAATCTTTTATGACAGTCGCAAGGACAGTATGTGTAATGAGAAATTGTCATTAAGCCAAGTGCATAATGCTCATGAATGAAATGCTCCACACCCAGCCGCACTTCCCATTTGTTAAGTGTCTTGTGCAGGTACGATCCCGGGGTGTTGAAACAGCAGCGCCCGGGGGCTGGCACGAGGCAAGAAACGGAGTGTGGAGACACAGGTGCTAGGGGGTGGCTTTTGGGAGGGGTAAAGGAGAGGAAGAAAACATCCTTAACGGAAGGGACCACGGGAGAGAGAGCTAAGTTCTTAGAAAGAGGACCTTGCAAAGCATGCACAGCTGACGTGAAAAAGTAATTAAAAGGAAAACCCTAATGGGACATTAGGGGGAGATGCAGCTGGAACTTGAATAAGCAAATGTAAAGAGGGAATTAAGTTTGTAAGCTTTCCTCTAAGGAACTGATGGGGAAAATATGGCAACAACTTCTGCTGATGCAAATCAGCATTGAGTCCGTTGCCGAAGAGCCCTAGCTTGTGCGTCTGGCACGCTGTATGCTTGCTAGTCCTAAACCTTGAAAACCACGGGGAAAGAGGATGTGGCATTTTGCAGAGGTGATGTGAAGGACATTTTATTCCAAAGCAAAAGATACTGCCTTTAGAAATGAAGTGAAAGTGGCGGTGGTGTGGTTTGCCTGGGGCAAACCGGTAGTTTGTAATAAATAATATTAATTTAAGTGTATAATGCTTTAAATTATCTAGATAATTTAATGCGTGTGATTTTTAAACAGTAATTCATCAGCTCTGATCTTAGGGGAAAAAAAGAACACAAAAAACAGAACGAGAGACAAAAAACTTCCAAGTAATATTAGCACTTCTGTTTTACTCTGGAGAGTAATCTACAGCAGAGACATTTATTTTTAGATATGAAGAATTTGCATGTGTGTTTCCAGATGTATTCTTAGACTTTGTACTGCTTAAAATTCAGCTACCACAGTATGTAGATCCGAATTTTCTTTTCTGTAACATTTTGTCTCTGCCACTGTGGATATCTTTTTTCTTCTTTTCTTTTTTTCTTTTTCCTTTATTTTTTTTTTTCCCCCAGCAGAGTGTGGAGGGGGGTGTTGATGATTAAGGCAGCCCGTAAGTCTCTTAGCTTCCTCTGAACTTTACTCCCTCTGCGAGGAATGACCTATTTAGATGAGGCCCTTTGATGCAGCGGGAAGGTCAGGTGAGGTCAGAGCCGTGGCCGTGCCAGAAATCCCACAGATGCAGGAAGCGAGGAACTTCTGGAGGATGCGGCTGAACAGGCAGTTATTTCAGTGTGTTCTTTCTCTGTGTGTGCATTTGTTCTCTCACTAAATTCCTGAAACAGAGAGGGACGGATCCTCAGCACAGCCCAGCCGTAACGCCTCTGTGTTTCCTGGGCAGGTAGGGTCCCTGCCCGCGGCGGCTGGAGGAGGGGAAGCGCAGAGGGTGGAGAGCTGCGGTGAGCGCAGCAGCAGAGCTGGATTCCTTCTTTCTCTGAGACCCTGCTTGGTGAATTGCTCAGCACTTGTGCAGACACCTACAAGTTGAAACCCTGCCTCCCTAACTTCTCCTTCACGGGCCTGTCTCTGTCCTTACAGCTTGTTGTTTGCAGGAGGGGGCTAGGCAGATGTGTCAAATCCTCCAGCCTTTTTTAATTTTTCTAATTGCCGTGTGGAAGAAAGGGGAGGAGGGAAGAATGCTCCTCTTGGCTTGGATGTCCCAAAGTAAAATCCCAGCTGAACAGCTTAAAATAGATGGTCAGCTGGTTGTTAGGGCTGGAGCCAGCCTGGAGAGCGAGGCATCTGTCCCCCAGGAACGCTGCCTGGTCATCAGGCCGGATAAATTAGGACTAGTTCTGGTCTGTTTGCGCAAGAAACAGACTGTACTGAGGATGGGGAGCTGCCCTAAAAGTCAGCATCCAGCCCCGTGACATCTGTCTGGAATCGATAATTCACTGATCTTGGATATTGCGGGTCTGAAACCTCAACGTGCTAATGCTCTGGGGGTGCTGCCGCCTGCACCTGTCCTCGCAGCGCCGCCCCCTCTCCGCTCTGCGCCAGGCAGATCTGTGAAGCTACTTTTAATGGTACATCTAATAACCGCTGCAGCTTAAAAAGGGGGGGGGAAGATTATGCCTTTGATACCACCACAACGACCAAGTCTGTATTTTACCTTCTGTGCCTTTCCGCCCCGTGCTGCCTCCTCCCTCCCTCCGAGGCCGGGGGCCGGATCCAATGGCAGCGCTGCTTTTGCTCAGATGCAGCACAAAACAGATTTTTCTAGTGGCTGAATTTAATCACTTAGATGCAGAACACTGATAGACTGAATCAATTTAATTCCTATTGCTCGTGACTGGGAGGGGAGAGAGGGGAGGAGGAAGGTCATAACAATTTAGAAAGCAACAACTTGGCTTAAAAACATAACCGATAGGTCCGTCTTTGGGGGAGTTCTTTGAAACCTGCTCAGGTCAATAAATACAGCAGCCTTAGGAAGTGGGAAACATCTGCAGGGTGGGGAAAGGTCGTTTATCAGTGTGAGCATAAGGCCTGACACACTGGGGCTGCTACAGAGCTGGAGGATCACCCCCCATCAGGAAATGAAGTTGAAGCTCCCCCCTCCTTTTTTTTTTTTTTTTTTTTTTTTGGCGTGAGCTGCTGGAAAGGACATCTTATCGTCAGGCCTTAAGCACCTGAAATGGCCCGTGGTATCTGCGCGTTTTGGCGTTCTCCGTGTTTACCTCAGATCATCTCCACCGAGACAGCGAGTGCTGCGCTGCAGGGTTCTTGAGCGGCGCCAGATCTCTTTGGGAGGCGTCAGCGACCTGCTGGGCCGTGGTCTTGCTCAAAGAACGGGAGGACTTGATTGGAGATGGAGCAGTCCATGAGTCTCCTTTCAAAACAAGGCCCTGTTTTTCCTAGCATCTCTTGTAATTACAGTGTACGTGTTCCGTATGAAGTCCGAAGCTCAGGGCTTGGTGGCAGCGCTCTTGTGCCTTTTCCAAGGGCGCTGTCTGTGGATCGTGGCTCTGGGGTGCGGGCTGCGTGGGTGTCTGTCCAGTGGCACACCTGGGGTACGGCCTTTAATGTGCCTGGTGCTCGTGGACACGGCTGCCGTGTCAGTGGTCGCGGGAGATGAAACTTCTCCTCTCCAGGATTCACCCAGGTAAGCTGCTGGTCGGCAGGGCTGGGCGGAGCAGCAGAGCCCTTGCCTCCGGGTGGCCGCGATTGCCTGGTGGCTGGCATCCGAAGCAGGCCGCTCCCTTACGTGAGGCACGCGTTAGTAGCAAAGCAATAAAAGGAAACTTGGCTAGCTTAACAGCAAACTTGGTAGCCTGCCACAGCCATCGGCCCATATGCACAATGGTAAATAAAAGCTGTAGCTGAATTTCTTTCAAGTTTTATATAACATTTTTTACAGTATGTAACGGAAGGGGGGATCCCTCTGATGAGCAGTTCTACCACAAACTGAGTCGGAGCCTCCTGTTCTGTGAAGTAGGTGTGCAGCAGGGCAGCTACGCAGCAGAGGAGCAGCTTGCGCACGTTCGCCTCGGCCTCTCGGCTCCTTTCCTCCAGAGGCCTGGGGCTGGCACCCCACAAACGCCTCGTGGCCGAGGGGACCTGCGCGAGGACACGTGGCGGCCGGCAGAGGCAGCGCAGGCTCCGTGTGCAGGCAGCTAACGCGGAGGTGTGCGCCTGGGTGCTCGGCCGTAGGGGTGTGGGGGGCTGCGCGCCGCCTCACGCTGCGGCAGTGGGAGCAGGAGGGGAGGAAGCTTGGCGGCACTGAGTGGTGGTCAGCTTAAAAATAGACCCGTCTAAGTATAGCTCTGGCAGAAGGCCGCTGCCCGCCCAGCGAGTGGTTCCGTCTGTCGGCAGTCGCACCCTTCGTGCCCACGAGCGTGAGGCAGAGGCGATGCCTTGTGCTGCTGCCCGTCCTGCGGTGTGATGCTGGGCTTCTCCATTCCTCTTCCCCAGCCCCCGCCTTGTTCCTCGAGCACCATGAGCCCTGTGACTGCTGCGTGGCCCACACACAGGCCAGCCCACAGGGTCCGGCCTCCCTGGGGTGCTGTGCGAGTAGGTGCCTCCCGGCACAGCCTGCCCTCGCACGGTGCCAGGCCCCTCCACGCGGTTTGGGTGCCTTTTGCTTTCTGCCTGTGCTGTGAAGTGCCCGGCTCATGTGTGGGTGGCCTCGTGCTCTGTTGCTGCCGGCTAGGAAGGAGGTGTAATGTAAACACCCATTTAATTGCCGCATGTTGATTGCCGGCAAGTCTTCCACTTTATAGACAGGCAGCGTCAGGGACCTGCGTTGGTTCAGTCACAATCACCCAGCCTTGGAAAGGAGGGAGAGCAGGAGAGGGAATCACAGGCCACACAAATTATCTCGTGGCTGTGTTTGTCTCTAACGGGGCAGAGCCGTGTCTCAGCTCCGGGGGTTTCTTCAGGACCAGAAGGTGTTTGGCCTACTGGCAGGCTGGGGCTGGAGGGAGAAGCCGGCGCCAGGGCTCTGTGTGCCGTTGTCTCCACCTGGTGCCGGGGGTGCTGGGGCCCCGTTGGCTTCCTCTGTGTGTTCTTGAGGGGGCAACAAGAGCTGGTCCACTTCTGTGGGAACCGAAGTGCGTTGTTGGGTGAGTTTACATGGGAGCATGCGCCCGCTAAGCCCCGGCAAGCTGCGAGGCCCATTGCTGCTTTCATTGGGAAGGGCCGTGGCGACATCCTTTGTCCGTTTTGTTCCTAAACAGGTGCTTCTGTTGTCATTGGCATTTTCTGAGCTGACTGTTTTTTGAATACAAGTGGAAGATTGAGAAATTTTTGGCCACGTTGGGAAGTGTAAGGGGGCGAAGACGTGAGCTTTGCAAGGGGAAGCTCCACGGATGGCTTGTGCTGGCAGCTGGAGAGGGAAACCCGCGCCTCGGGGTCGGAGGGAGGGTTTGCTTTGGCTTCTCGCCCCACTGCGGGCTCCTGCTGCTGCCTGTCCCCGTGGTGCTTGGGTCCCCAGGGAGTGGGGGCTGGTGGTGCATGTGTCCCCAGCTGCTGTGGCTGCTCTCGCCCCTGGGACAACGCCATGCCTGCGGTGGCAGCCTCACTGCCATGGCAGCTGTGCTCCTGTGGTGCGGCTCGGGCAGCGGCGGGCGCGCAGCGTGGTCAGCACATCGCCCAGTGAGCAGGATGGGAGCGGAGCGGGGCAGAGCCCCTGTGGGGCAGCTGGTGGCCGCGTACAGCCTCTCTGCTTCGGAGAGCAAATAAAAGCCGGCCGTGAGCTGCGACCTGGCTGTCGGTGTGAGCACCCAGCGCTGACGTGCCGGCGATCGCTGACTGCGCTCACCGGCCGGGTTACACTGCAGCCATCCTGCTCGTTGCCGTGGCTGGGAACCACATCGCCTCTTCGCCAGCATGCACGTAGACCCGGGCAGACGAGTGAACTGATTGCATGTACAGTCTGTGCTTCTTGCGAGGGCTTTTTCCCCTGGTGTGTTTCCACCTTCCCCCTCCAAATTAGAGGGTGTTTGGGAGAGTTTATTCTTGTGAGCTTTTGCATTCCCAAAAGGAGATTTGTACTGCTGCTTCCGTTACAAACCCCTGGTTATAAAAATATCTGCTGCTAGTTGAAACTTAATCTAATTAAATCTTAATTATATGGGGCCCGAGGACAAGGTTGTGTTTTATATACATTAAAAAAATATGTGTGGGGGCTGTTTTCTTTGAGATTCCGTCTAGCACTGAGGACTATTCTTTTCATATTCTGGATGTTTATAATCAGTTTAATTCTAGGACCTGTCAGGCAGGTATGATCTTTTTGGTTTTTATTTGTACAGCCACTTGCATATTCGATTCTTATCTATAACTGTAGCTTTTGCAATGGAAGTAACCTGCAGAGCAGTGCAAACTTTTGATGGATGGAAATTCTAATGATAAAAGTCAGCAGCGATGAGAATAATAGAGTTTTAAAGAGGGATTTGAGCAGAGAGGGTGACCCGTTTTCCTGTTGCGAGGCGCCGTATGGCTCCGTGTGCTGGGACAGGGGCAGTCACAGAATACACATCTGTTTGCAGAGTGGTTTGGTAGCACTCCAGCCTTTCCAGCAAATGTTGAATTTCTGCCTAAATGTATTTTTACCTAGAGGACCCTTTACCTAAATTAGACATGAAGTTTCAGTACCATTTTGTGCAGGAGAGCTTTTTGCACTTGAAATAAAACCAACTGCTTTTTTTTTTCCAAAGAGGATACTGAGAGGAGGTGAATGTCTTTCCATACACAACTCATATAAGGGCAGTTGTGAGTTCCTTTTGTTGGTGGCTTTTTTTTTTTTGTGATTCTGTATTAATGTTTCAACTTTGGACTGCCAGTTCAGGTTTGAAATTTGGGGCTGCCGTTCCATTCACTAGTATGTACTTAGAGGTAGAATTTCTGCCTTAGTTTTCAATCTCTTGAGCCTTTGTCATTTTTATCACAACCTCATGTGCTATTTAAACACTTTATTTAATCGGTTATTCTTTTAAGTGGGCTTAATTGTATGAAGATTATCATGCATGAGAGACATCCATAATTAGAGGGGGGTTTGGAGCTATTAGTGTTTTAGTGAACAAAATTACAGTGTTCATAAACTATTTGGAGGACAGAGGCAGCGTATATTGTAACGTTCAACAAGTTTCATGTTATCCGAAGAGAGGATTGACTCTCTCTAACTTTGATGAGAGTTTGGGTTCCTCCAGTATTTGCTCTACAAGTGTGGTCCTCTGCTTTCTTTCATCTCTTCTTTCGTCTTTCCTCCTGGCATGGGAAAACAAACTCGTCTCTGCTTTATTGAAATGCCACAGGGCTGACCTGGAGGCCTGGGCGTTAAGCAGGTTTACCCCATTAAATTACAGAGCAGGTATGGGGCGATGCTGAACGCATCTGGAGCTCTGCTCCTCTTCAGTGAAAAGCTTCCAAAATTCTCGCTCTCGCTGCGTTTTTGGAATAGAATAAAACATAAGAGCTTTGGTTTCGAGTTCTCTTTTATGGAAATAGTAATCAAATTCAAAATGACTTTTCACTTTTCCTAGAAAGCAGGAACTACTTATATGGCAAACATTAATTGGCAAACGTATACTGGTTGGACTTTAAAAGCCTCTGAATAGATTTGGCGTTTTTCCCCCCATGTCCCTCTTGAGATCTATAGAGAATATCTTTCCAATGAATATGGTCTTTGAAACTGGCAGGAGTGGCTTTTTGTATTTATTGCGTGTGGACTGTATTGCTGCCTTCATTTGTAGATCACACAGAGTTTAAATCTCTGAGGTCCTCTGTCTCGCGTTGCTGCTGGCTTCTGTGCAAAGGGGATGTAAAATAACTACCCTTCTGGTTTGGGAAGGTGCTGTATCTGTTTTGTTTGCACTGATACGGTGAGGTGAATCTGGAGCTCTGCTTTAGGCCTCCCCATGGATCCTGCCCCTCGCAGCCCCGTCAGGCTGCCGAGGTTCCCCGCTTGGCCGGAGCCCCGGGAAGCAGCGGCGCGGGGGGGACCCGGCTGGCTGGAGCAGCAGTGCTGCAGTGCCAGGGCTGCCCCGGGGCACGAGGGCCTTCGTTTTGGTTTGAATAGGTAACGAAACAGCTTCTCCTGCCTGCAGACAGAGGGTGGGGAATTCTCGTTCTGTTGATTGTCAGCGACAGGATCGCAGACTGGCAGAGGTTGAAGAGGACCTCTGGGGGTCTCCAGGCGTGGAGCCCCTCTGGGCAGCCTGTTTGACCACCCCTAGGGCAGCGTTTTGTTATCTTCAAAGAGAGTTTCCTGTGCTTCAGTTTGTGCCGTTACCCCCCGTCCTGTCAGCGGGCACCACCGGGAACAGCCAGGTTCCCTCATCTGCGCTCCCTCCTGTCTGTTCTTCCTACAGACGGGGTGCCGCTGCGCCTCCCCTCCTCCAGGCTGAGCACCCCCAGCTCTCCCGGCCTTCCTGCCGAGGGGCGATGCTCCGGCCCCCGGCCTGCTGCAGCCCAGGGTGCCGTTGGCTTTCCTTGCCACAAGGGTGCACCGCTGGGTCATGGCCAATTCGTTGTCCACCAGCACTTGCGAGCCCTCCGCAGGGCTGCTCTCCAGCTGGTGGGCCCCAGCAGGTGCTGGCGCCCGGAGGAGAAGCAGCACAGAAAAGATCCTCCCCACTGGCGGGATGTGCCCTTGTCCGGTCGGTTCTTGGCAAACTCCAACTTCAGCAGCTCCGGCACCTCTCTCGGAAAAAGAAAACCACCGCTGGTCTTCTTCCGCTTGCAGCCTCCTGCTAACTGTGTGCATGTGCGAAAGTACAAAACCGTACAAAACTGTTGTGATATTTCATATGCAGGTAGGTAATTTATTGGGAACAAGTACTCTGCTGAGCATTTGTGAGCTGAAATGAGCAGGAGAAGATGGTGTGTGCTGTAGGCTGGCAGCCTGCCTGCAGTATGCGTATTGTTAGAATTTCTTCCTCCTCCATCTCCTCCCTTTCCCCATTGAAATGACATGACACCAGGGGACCATTGATTTCTGCTCTCCACGTTAATGAAAAATTCCTTGTTGGCTCCTAGTTTTCTAAATCCTTTGAGACAGCTGCAACAGTTTAGATACTTCAGGAGCAAACATGCCAGCCGGGGTGATGTATGACTTTGTGAACTTTCAAGGGACAAAAGGGTACGCTTTTCTTGGCCATAAAACCGAGAGAGGCTCTTATCCTTGTAATTATTACATTTTCTGTAGCCAGTTTGCTGAACATATTTTGGTAACTCAGTACACAGTTTCCATCTCAGATGGCATGCGAGATTTATCATGTTTCTTAATGCCTAATAATTTTATTTTGAAGTTTAGATCCAGCCAAATAAGAGCCATAAGTCTTGATAACGCTACATAAAGCCTTCTCATACATTTGAGAGGACTCAAAATGCAGCCCTCATTTTCTCTGCTGTGTATCTCTTTGCCAAGTTAAAACCATTAATTCTGAGAGAAGGGAAGTATTACTTTAGATCACCTTGTAATGCTTTGTTGCCACATTTTATGTTCCTGGACAGCATGGTAGTGGAACGCTCCCCATTTATGAAGTGCAGGCTACAGATGGCAACTCATTAAAACTTTAGTGATAATCACCCTTCCTATGGAATTACCACTTAAATCTAGTTAGTGGAGGAGGAGGAGTGTCACAGAAACAAGCTTCTTCTGGGTGATTTAAAAGCATATGGGATTGAGTGTTTTATGTGTGCCCCCTTGTCAGGAGTCCTCCGAGCAGATTGCCAGAATCGTTGAGCAGTTAGAGTTTAATGGAGGTGCAGGAGCTTCTGCTCTTGATCCCTTTGACAGTTAAGCTGTCGTCTTCAAGTGCATTTTTTTCCCAAAAAAACACAAAAAACTTTTAAATACAGCTTTTCTGCAGAATAAATGGAGGCAAGAACAAGTATGTGAGGCAGCTTGTAAGAAGCTTTTTGGTCATTTCAAGGTTGGGAAGCGTTCTTTGGGGAGCAATGCATCACTGTTAGGTGGCCGCAAAGAAGAAAAAGGTGCTTGCTTGTATGTCCTCGCTTGTGCGGATGGTAAGAGGAATGGTCCCAAGGGCTCCCTGAGAGCTTGGAAGTTAGAAAATATATTTGGACTCAAGTCTCAGCATTGTTACAGATTTTCTTTGGGACTTTGAGCAAGTCACTAACTTCTGCCTCAGTTTCCCACCTGTAAAATCTTGTTGAAGGGTCACTGCCTTGATCGTAGCAAAGTATTAGTATTACTAACTGCAGTCAGACAGTCTTGCAGTGTGTTCTGAGACTTAGATGTAGGGAGTGTGATTGACGAAGGCCCGGTTCCCAGAGGCATGTGGTGCTGGGACTCTGCTCTTCCCGACAGCCGCGTTCAGGCCCTCCCTGCTCAGGGCACCGAGCAGCATCTCGCATATACAAATGAAATCCATCGTAGAGGTGTCTGAAGAGCTCCCCATGAAATTTGCTTTTGTTAAGAATGTCACCGTGTTCTTGTATAATACTGTTTTTAAATCTATCTCAAAGGTGTGGGATTTGCAAGCCTAAAAGAGGCCTTTTGGGATTTTTGGACAACAAAACCCTACTCCCTTTTCTGGATAGTGGTTTTTTTTGTCACCTCAGCATCCTTTGGTTTTTGGGTATTAGACGGCTGAGAAGAGGGCTCTTCGTCTCACGTTAAGCTGCTTTCAGTTGTGCGGAGGGGCCGAGCGAAGCTTTCTGGCTTCCCATGTTCCTTCCTGCCCCCTCCTTTAACAAGTGCAGAATCTTCACAGGTGCCTTGTGCTCAGAAAAGCGGGGCTGAAGAGGCTGGCTGAGGTCAGCACACCTTTGCGCAGGTGCTGTCCCCGTACAGACCCACAAGTTATCCCTTACAGGGGCGTAAGCGATCTGCCTTGGCTGGGCAATGCAGGTGCGTGAGGGGCGCGACCTCATCTTCCTTTCCCAAGGCCTCGTGCCGTGATGTCCCCGTGCCCCCTGTCCGCACGGCTCTGCAAAACTGTCTTTTCCTGAATTTCACTGGAGGACAGCCAGAGGCTGGGCAGGCTGCTTTGCTACTGACTGCTCCTGCTGTTGGCTGCAGGTTTGCTGGCGTGTGTGGGGTGAGCCACCAGCCAAAATCTGGCTACTGTTTCCTCCGAGTCACATCTGTCTGGTCTTCCTAAAGCAAATAGAAAAGCTCGCCTGCTTTCGGCACTGCAGAGCCGAGAGCTGTGTTCAGGCTGCTCCCTGCTTCCCTGCGACTGCGATGGTCAAACCTGGTCCCAGTGCGAGCAAAGAGCTTGAATTTTGTGTGCTGGGTAAGTGGTGGACGATTGAAAGAAAAAAGAAAAGTGTTTAGGACAGTATCCTACCGTGAATCAAATTTTACGTTGGAGAACCATGATGCAGGCTGGGACAAAGTGAGATCTCTTAAATACAGCCCTTTCTCCTCATTATAGCTGTATTTGAAATAGTAATTGTCTGTTTCGTGTACTTCAGTGAATTCCTCATTCTGTCCTTGCATCGAGCAGCCTGATTGCAGTTCAGTCTCTGCCCTGCTGTCGCTTGGCTGGTTGCTGGAGACTGGATTTAAGTGCCTGTAGGTGTTTTCGCTTATCTTGTAGCTTGGATTTAGCCTCATTCATCAACGGTCGGAGCTTTGCTGCAGCCTGAGCCCGTTCTCTGACAGCGCTGATGTGACCGAGACAGCAGAGGTGACCAGGGGCCATAGCGCTCCGTCTGGTGTCGCCGCTCTGACTCCCCCAGGTTTGCAGAGCGGGCTGACCACGGCCTGACCTCCCCCCCGGCCGCTGCGGATGTCAGTGCACGCCGTCGCGCCTGAAGGCTCCTGAGGGATCCCAGGCCTGCAGGGGTGTGAGCTGTGTGCTTCCGAGCTAGCTGGGGGCCCGGAGGCGCCCAGGACTTGCAGGGTGCTCGCAGCTCCCCGCGGCCCAGCAGTCGCGGGCTCACGCACGTGCCTCTTCCCTCAGGGTGTGAGAAACCAGGCAAAAGCAGATGGATGCAGATCATTTTTTTTTTCCCCTTGTGCATCTGTATGCTGGACAGTGAAGACAGAAGAATCCACCCTCCTGGAAGGATATCGTCTTTTAAACAAGGCACATTTGAAAAAAATACAGTAACATTTGTGCGTATTTGCTCCAGTACAAACACACGCGTTCCTCGGCGGCAGATGTGGAGGCTGCGGGTCTGAAGCAACGCGCGCATGTGCAGGCAGCACGATGAGCTGAGCAGAGCTGCTGCTGTGGGCGCATGTTGGAAGTACTTGGGGCTGCTTTGTTACCAACCCCAAGAAAAGGAGAAAAAATCTGCTAATGCATAGTTTAGGGGGCAAAAAAAGGGAAATGAAAGCCCCCCCCGCTTCATTGCAGCTGAACTTGGTGCAAAGTTCCCCGAAGGGCACCTCGGCTGCTGCACCGTCAGGCTTTTGAGAGCACTCTTGGTCGCACCCTGACGTGTGCGTGTGGCACTGCGCGTGTGAGCTTGTGTGTAGCGACAAATCGCATGTAATAATAGAAAATGCATATTAATTTTTAATAGGAGTCTGTAACAGCTCACGATGCTGAAATATGGTGTCTGTGTTGACAATTGCTATTTTTGGTGGAAACAAACCCTAAGGCCTTTTCAGTGCTTCTGCGTGTTTATAAACACTGCTGTCTGCAGAAGAGGAAATGTGCTTCTCAGCATCTCGGGGCAGTAAGTAATTTTTCTCTCCGATTTAATGGAAAACTTCAAAGTTGATTGTTTGGACTAGCCATGGCAGCAATCGTGTATTAAGTTCCTTTTTGGTTTTCACATCTTTTAAATGCATTTAGCTACCGAGTATGCAGATACCGGGCCGTGGGAATCATTTGGACGGAGAACCCCCCTGTTTTTTGCATGCTTGCTTGAGCAAAAGTTTTGCCGTGAAACAGTAGTCCTGGAATGTATGTAGGAATGCACGCTGTATTGTGTGAGCAGTGCTTTGTTTGGTCTTTCAGAAGGCAGCCCAATTTACCTCTAATTGTTCAGTGCATATTTCTAACAGATGCAGTTTATTTTCTTGTCGGTTGCTGCCCTTTTTGGGAAGCCAAGCAGCCGGAGAGCTTTTGTAAGAAACGTGGCAGCCTGTTTGCTTTCGTGTCCTCAACCCGGGCAAGAGCCGTACGCCTTCTCCCTGCTCTTCGCAGATCTTGGGTCCCCAGCGCTAGCTTTCTGAATGTTAACTCGGCTGTTAATTGCTTTAGAAACCATCGCTTTCAAGCTCTTGGTGGGGGATGTTTGTGTTTTTATGTGGATGGCAGGAAACTTTGATGTCAGGGTGCTTTGGTGCCGGGCGCTGGGCATTGCTGTGCGGTGTCAGGTCCGCAGCTGCCTCTTCCAACCACCTCGTGTTTCTGGCCTTTCTCGGTGGCCTGGGCAGGTTTGTTCTGGGCAGGTTCAGTGACATTTGTACTCTCCCAGGAGCACAAAGAAACCTGATGGCTGCTGTGGGTCTGAAGATGTGTAGTTTAAACTGGAAGCTAGGGATGTCTGGTGTTGGTGTGAGTGTTGGTGGGTGCAGTGCTGGGAGGACGGGCTGTGCTCTCAGCCTCTGCAAGTTACCTTCACCAAAACCTAGTAGCGGAAAGATCTTTTTTGGGTGGAACAATCGTCACCCCTGGGGGTACCCAGCTGCCCCTGGCAGGGCTGGGAGCGTTGGCTGAGGGAGAGGAGGCGCCTGCAGAGGGTGAGGGACCCTCTGCCAGGCCCAGCGGCAGGGTGTTTGACGATTTGTTCCCTTTGCCTGGAGATGAGAACTTCTGCTAGTTGTTTTTCTAGGAGTTGTTTTCTCCCTCCTTCCTGAAAGTCAGTCCAGAAGCTGCTGGAGGGAGGTATCTCTAGAGAACTGGGGACTGTTTACCAGACACTTCAATCACTGCAGCTGCTGGTGCAGGAGTTCTTCAGTTTCTGCTGGGTCATCTGCACAGGCCTGGCTTTTATTTTCACCCTGACAAAATGCTGCGAGATTTCCCCAGGGCTGCGAATAGGCGCCAGCAGGCACGGTGCTGCGGCGTTTGCTCTGGAGGCTCAGGTCTGGGTGCCGCTGGCTCTGCTCTTCTGCTCCAGCATTTCTGGGGAGGGGGCTGGCACCCCAGCACGCGTTTTCCATGGTGCTGGTGAAGGTGAAGCGTGCAAGTATCCCAGTGCACGTAGCTGTGGCTGTCGTTTATTAGACTATCGAGAGGGTTTGATTTTTCCAAATAACCCTCTGAATTGTTCTGTGTAATTAACTCATGAACTTATTTAAAATGATAACAGGGTGGGGAGGAGGAGAGGAACTGTTGTGGATCTTCGTAAACTGATAGTATTGCATCGCTTCTCCCCACTGATCACAAGGTCGTCTCCAACAGCTGTTCAGGCGTAATTAGCCAGCCCAGACTTCGTGGTTTGAACAATTGAAAAATTACAGGGGTCAATGACTCGGTGTCTTAAATTTTAATAAGTACATAAAACCAAAGTGCTGAGTTATTAAAAATTAATCCCGCTAAGCGGTTGCTTGGGCTTTTTGGAGACGGAACGCCTGACCGTGTCCATTTGTCCACCGGGGCTGGAGAAGCGCGAGCTGTTATCGCTGTGGCCGGCGCTGCTCTCCGGCAGCAGTTTAATGGGAGTGCTAAGTTTGATTATTATTTTAATCAAGGTCATATTTTGTTTATGCAGAAGTAGAATGAACTGTGGCCCTCAGTAATCCTTTCTCTCTCCTTGCTAACTCGGCCTTTGTAATTCCTGTAAGCTGCTCACACGAGCAGAGCGGGGATATTCACGCAGTCAAGTGGATATTGTGCAAGCGTTGATTATTGTGTGTGGCTCTGTTCGAGGTACTGAGATGTTCTCTTCAAATGGAGGGGAGATCTGTCCACATTAACGTTATAAGCCTAAATTTTTCCACCCCCTTTGGGACTTTAGATCCTGGTTGTAAAACTTGGTTTGGAGCTTAAAGCATGGTGAGCGCGCTTTCTTCTCTCCGGGCGATCGATCTTCAGGAAGCATTTGGCCATGTCATTTACACAAGAACAAATTTGGGAACTGCTGGCGGGTCGGCCTTTACAGCTTTGTGTGTGTGCCGTTTCGTAAGGCCATGAGAACTTCTTACAAAAGAAAGCAACCCCCTTCTCTGAACCACCTGGTATTGTTCTCAGAGGCAATTAAATGGAAGTGGCATGCAAAGCGGGGAGCAGAGGTTGAGCCCGGGGTGGGTTTTGGAATGAGACATTTATTTCCTTAAGTTGTGCTGGAATTCTTAGAGGAATCCAATAAGAATATTTGCTTTTATTTAAACTGAAGAAGTATTGGGAAGATGCATGTTATTGAATTGCTCCAGGGATTGCTAGAAAAACTGTGAGGTGCATTAGGCTCGTTATCACATTGTCTGAATTGCCAGGTAGCCGAAGGTGGGGTGTTAGGTCTTTTTCCTCCATCCTGAGCATAGGCCTGTGACTGAACCAGGGTCATTGTGCACCAGCTTTATAGCCAGCAGAATGTGACGTATTTATTGTAGTGGTTCTTAAAGAGCAGCAGCCCCAGGGAAAGCTTTGGGGCCTTGTGGCCAAGCTGCCCTCAAAGAGAGGCCGAGGAGGGGACGTCCTGCGCCAGGAGCCTGGCGTTCCCGATCTGCTCCCTCCGCAGGTGACCTTGAGCAGCCCAGCTGCTGAAGCCTGCAGATTTCTTAAGATTAAACCGAGGTGATTTTCGATTTCCCTAAGTCATGGGGCTGCGGCTTACGGGAGCTGGGCAGCGCCCGGCGGTGCCGCTGCTGCTGCCGCGTGAGCGTGCTGGCAGCCGGGCACGGGCCTCTGAAATGCGCAGCAGGGTCTGGGGGATGAGTGCCTTGGAGGCAGCGGGGTCCACAGGGCTCTGCGTGATGCACAGAGGACTTCAGGTTGGGTTTGCAGTGCTGCCTACCTGTCGGGTAAGAGAAGACAACGCAGCCTAGCTGCTGGAAAGGCCAGGAGGGCTGAGTTTGTCCCAGCTTTCTTCGTTGTCAGTGTGGTGCGTGCCTCTGAACCCCGGCCAGGTCTCTCCTGCTCTGGGGGCTGACCAGACTTGGAACAGGAGGCCCCGAAGCTCTTGGCCTAGGACTGTGCCCTTCTAGGTCCTCACCTTGCTGCAGAGGACGCGTGCGGAGAGGCCGGGGTGCCCCGGAGGCTGGAGCACCGTTGGGGTCCGGCTTGCGGGGGCAGTCCCCTCCTGCCCAGAAGGAGCTGCTCTGCCCTCACCCCTGCGCCGTGCCAGCCTCCGCCACCCTCCAGGACGTGCGGAGAGCGAGGGAATAGCAAGAGCCTTATTAAGATGTTTTTAGATAACGTTTGCTCAGCTGCGAGCCAGCAAAAGATTTTCAGAGTCTATTAGGCAGCCAGTGCTATTGAATCGTGAGGTTGATTTGAAAAATTGGCACCTAATGGTTTACAACTGGAATAAATTTCCAGAAATTGGATCGCGGAGAGAAACTTCTTTTTGTGTGTGTGTGCTTGTGTCCGTTCCCCTGGAAAGGGGCTGCTTGTCACTTCAATCAGCGCCCTGGATTTTTTCCTTCTAATTAGGGAACACGATGAGTTCAGATCAGCGTCTATTCATCTCTGTTTTGACAAAGCCGTTTGATGGGCGAGGATTGTGGAGGGGGACTCGCCTCGCTGCGGCCTTTTTCCTCTTTCCTCCTCCTGCCGGGGTTTGTAAAGGCCAAAGCCTGAGAATTCCTGAAAAATTAATGGGGCCTCAATAGATGCTTTACATCTGCTGCTAACCTCCCTCTCCCAAACCCACCACGGGTCACAACTGAAAAGTTGCCAGCATAATGGCTGCACAGCAGCTGCTCTTTTGTATGTAAATAGGGCCCGAGGCGAGCGGGGCTCCTCGCCTTGCGCCAGGACAGTAGGATTTCGGGGGGCCAGCCCTGGCTCTGTGAAACGCCCCGTGCCGACCCCGCAAATGTCACCGGCAGGTTTGTCCCCGTCCCGCTCCGCGGGTGTCTCGGTCTCCAGCACCGAGCGTGATCGCCGTGCTGCTAAATAATTTAAAGAGCTGCCTCAGAGGAACTCGGGGGTAGGGGAAAGGTCTCTGCCTGCAGAAAACACTGGCGGCTCTCCCCCCTCATCATAGCGCTTGAAATATTCAGTAGCATCCTAGAGGGCTCTGAACTCATAAACGTCTGCCTTTTTTCCATTATGGAGCAGTCCTGCGTGTGTTTCATTACTGTTATTATCGCATTATTTCCAGTTAGCTGGTGCTTGTTTTTAAGCCTAGGTTTAAAACGAAAGGTGCCGCAGACGCTTCGTGTTTAGGCTGGGCCCGACGGTGCAGCTCTAACTCCCGTCCTCGGGACACTTCCATTTCGAGCTGCCTTTGGCGAGGTCAGTCGTCAGTGGGGAGGTTTCTCTGAACGAGAGATTTCTTTCGGCAACCCCCGAAGCTCGACGTGCCCAGAGGAGCGGATGCTCTCGCAGGCCGCTGCCCCGAGCCCTGCTTCTCACCGCCCCAGCTTCTCGTTCTGCAAACAGCCCTGGGGGAGGGAGAGGATGGATCACAGCCTGTGAAAGAAGGGCTTTCTTTTCCCTCCCTCAGTGCATCTACTGAAAAGTTCAGTCTCCCTCCTCTTTTCCTTGCAAACCGTGTTTTCCCCCTCTAGCAGCAGCCCCTCTGTGTACCCGGGGGGTTTCTTGTCCCCGCTGCTGCCTCGAGGCCGCACTGTGGTGCTTGTGAGCTCTGGGCCTCACCTCCCGGCTTCGGCAACCCTCGACCTTCTGGATTAACGGGAGGGCCACAGGCCTTCCTCTTTCCCCGGGTGGGATGGGGTTTTTTATTCCTGCTGTCAATGTGGTGCTCACCTCCCCCCCACCCAAGGCAAAACCGAAAGGTGAGGAGCCTGCTCGGTTTGGCAGTGTGTAAAAGCTTTTTAAAACTAAACAAGAAAACCAATTATTTTTCTAACTGCTTTACTCCTTCAAATCTTTCACTGTAATGGAGATTTAGAATCCATCACTGTTTAGCTATTATTTCTGTGTAAACAGAGTCATGCCCTATTGCACCAAGCAAACAGTCAATTTTTTCCATTATACTTAGCTGCAAATAACAAGGGTACAGAATAGATGACCCGTTTTGGAGCATATTTTTCTCCACGCAGTGCTCTGCGTGCCCGTGTCCGCAGAGGAGGGCAAGGAAGTGGCGAAGCCCAGCCCGGCGCTGCGTGCTGCCGGGTCCAGGTCCGTCCGGGCGCCACGGAGGGTGAGGGCAGCCCTTGCCTTGCCGCCTTTGGTTGTCCCCACAGGGGCAGGGGGCACATCGGGGTCCCACGGGAGTGTTCCCGGGCGGCAGGGGACAGCCGTGCTTGGGACAACGGGCGCTGCTCCCCGCCGTAGCCGGCTACGTCTGATTTTTATTCAAATGCACCAGACTTCGCGTGTTGTGTGAAAGCGTAGCGCGCAAGTGTGTAGCCAGCAGCTGTTTTTAAAATTAAACAGACACTTGAGGTTAAAAATCCACAAGTTCAACGTTCACTTCCTTCTGTGTTATTAAGTTTGGATTCCATCCAAAACCTCGATAATTTTATTTTATGTCATTGAGTCTGTTTGTTTACATTTTGCATTTCATTCACATCTCGCTGGTAGATTTCGCTCTCCGGCTCTGAGGCCTCGCTGCTGGGGAGCAGTGTTCAAGCTGCAAGTTTTCTAGCTTTATTTTATGTAAATTCAAAAAAAAAAAATTTTTTTTAGGACAGCAGCATTTTGGGACCCCCTGCGGGGTGCGGCAGTAGCCCCCCGCGTGCCTTGCTGGGCAGCTGGGAGGGATCGGCGCAGTCGCGCTGGCGGCGCCGAGCTGCCAAGCGGCGCTGCTGCAGGGACCCGGCTGTCTCACAGGACCAGTTAGATGCAACAGTGCAGACTGAAATAGCAAAGTGTGATAAATTAAAGGAATAAAGCACCGTAAGGGACTCGTTTAAAACAAATAGCTTTAGAAGAAGCGTATGAGGAGGACTGCAGCGTGAAGGGGAGCTGGCTCCACCGAGTGCCCAGGTGTTTCTGGTGAAGAAAGGGCAACGTTGATGCCTTTTCACAGGACCACAACGTGGTCACCCGGCGGTAAAAGAAATTAATCCTAATTGGGAACTTGCAGCAAAGGGCTAATGAGATGGTTGAGGGAAGAGGGAGGGAACAGAAGAGCTCTTGGGTCTGGCAAGGCCCGGTGCGGGTGCCTCTGCGTAGATCTGGGGGGTTAAGCCCCAGGCAGGGATTGTTTGACCAAGGAGCAGTGCCAACCGGGAAGCAGGAGCGATAGATTTAGTGCCGAAACTGAAATAATGTTTCATGCTATCAGTAAGCGAAAGGGATAAGGTATACTGTTGCTTAAGACAGTGAAGGACTAAGATCCAGGGCGTCCCTCCCAGTGCTGAGCTCCCCTGACTTTCACACTTGAATTTCATTCCTCTTCTATAGTGTTTGGTTTGCATGACTAAGAAAGGGCTTTTTTTTTTTTAGTTTTGTTTTAAAAATACTTTATATATAGCCTGTTCCCAATTGAGGCTTTTTTTTGAGAAACAAATGCTTCTGGTTAGCTTCTGTATGGAATGTGTCCAGCTGTAAACCATCACCACGAGCAAAATTCATTGACAGCAAAAGAAATAAAAACAAACATTCCCTGAGATGGGGCACTTTTCTTCATGGGCCGTGGGTATTATTGTCTTTAAAGGAAAATAATGATATGTATGCGTGCATTCAGGGCCTGAGCTCGGCAGCCTGGGGGCAGCTGAAGCTCTGAACCCAGCCCTGGGTTTTGGGGTGCAGCGTCCTGGAGGTGCACGGGGCAGGGAGGTCGCGGGGAGCCCAGGCGGGCGGTGGGGAGCTGGGGAGGTCCCTTTGGGGGCAGGAGGGTGCGATATTTGTAACCTGGAGTTGCAGCCGTGGGAAGGGAAAGAACCCCTCTGGTTTTGATAGCCGGCTTTGAGCTGTGCCTGCACGGTCCCCTTTCTGCCGGAGCTGATACAGTTTTGGTCACGGAGGCTGCTGAGCTGGCCGCGCTCGGAGGCACAGAGCGGGCTGGGGAGGCCGTTTGTCAGGGCTGTTCGTTCGCTTCCTGGTGACGTGCAGTGGTGGCGCTTTTTTCTTTTTCTTTCTCTTTCACTGTCATAGCTCAAGGGAGCATAACTCAAACTGGAATCTCGTGGGTAGCAGTGTCCTTCTCGTGCAAATCTGTTTTTTTTTCTTCTTCTCCATTTTTCTCCCTTTGGAGCGAGCTCTTCCCATGCCCAATCTTCCCTTCCACGCTCCTCTCTCCAGGCACCGTCACCAGCGCCCTCGCTGACGGCGTCCTGTTCTGGAGGAGGGTCGGGGGGAGCCGAAGAAGTCCTTGCGTAGTCCTCCAGACGTTGGTTTCTCCTGCTGATCTCAAACGAATGCAGGTGCTCCGGGGGAAGAAACCAGCCCCAATCTGCCCCTGGCAGCACGGCGGGCTGCGTGGCGGCCCTCGAGAGAGCGGGGACCTGCGGCGGGGAGGCCGGCTGCGCGCGGGGCCGGCTGTAGGGCTGGGGAGCACTGGGGAGGCGGAGGAGAACCTCCCCTGCTGTGTGAGTTGCACGTCTGCCAGAAGCTCGGCATTGGACGGCTTCTTTCTGCTGCTTTGCTCCCGTCCCCATCCTGCTCCCCTTTCTTTTTTTCTTTTTTTTTTTTTTTTTTAATTCCAGAACAACATCTTGAGGGATTTGATTTGTTTTTGTTCTTGCTTTTGTTTTTCCAAAGCCATGAACGCGCTTTAGACAAACATAATGAAACAATTTAAAAAAATAAAAGGAATGGAAATAACCTCCTGTAAAGTGGCAGAAAAAAACACTATCAGCATCATCAGCTGTGCTCATGACAAGGAATACACTATTTCAGTGCGTCAAAGACACTTAAATTTGCTTCATCTGAGAACCCCTGTGTGGAGGCAGCGCTGCGCTGCATCCATTTCTGTTGTTTTACAAAGAGGCTCTGGTGATCTGGGTCTTGGGTTTTGGTTTTGTTTTGTTTTGTTTTATTTTGTTTTTTGTTTTGTTTTCTTGCAGGGTTCTTTCCGGCAGCTTGTTTTAAATCTGCCGGGCTTTTGATACGGCCCCTGAAACTGAGCTGTGTGGAAAGGCATGATGATCAAAAACCCGAACGCCACGCAGACCTCCTGCCTCGCTTTTGGTAGCTTTTTCCCCCGTCGCCGAATGGCTGGAAGAATTGGGTGGCACAGGTTGTTTGGATTTCCAGTCTATTAGCACCTGACCTAGTGGCAGTGCTGCCTTTGGAAAGCCTTGTGTCTTAGGATATGTTTGCAGGGGGGATTTTGGGCCCCTGGAAGGAGGATCATTTTCTGAACTGCCTAGAGAAGCAACTGTCTTGTATTATGGTTATTGTTGGAGAGTATTAATGGACCAAAAACATCCTGTCACAAGAATCCTTAGCAAGAGGTTTGTATTTCTTAAAGAGGGAAGCAAAATTGTTGCTTCCCTTTTTATTAAACAGTAGGATAGGTTCAGCCTCTGTTCTGGTGACTCTTTAATTGGCACAAAAGGGCAGTTTAGCTTTATCTTAAGGAGCGGTTGTCAAACAAGCTGGAATTGTTTGCCTCTCAGAAACATATAGAGCTATGTCGTAGGTTTGGCATCTCCTTTCCAGCCATTACATAGCACAGCAAGTTTCATTGGCGTGAAAGGAGCAGCTAATGAGCACACTCCTCCACCTCTGCTGCTGTCCCCACGAGAAGTGCGGTTCCCAGGAGGAGCCTCGTGCCGCAGCGATGGGAGGCTTCTCCTCTGGGAGCCGAGCGAGCGCTTGGAGGGGCAGGAGGACGCCGTGGCACGGGCTGTCCCGTTGTGTCCTCCCCACCGAAGGGAAACGTGTGTGCTTGGAGAGCCCCGCGGGCTGAGCAGCACCGTCATGGTACCAGCGCCAGCCGTGGGGTGTCGTGCAAATCTTGCTCAACCTGAAGCGTTTGGTGTCAGCGTTGGCTGAAACCCATCAGAAACCGGGGCGGTCGTCTCAGCCAAGTTGCTAATTTAACCTTTTGTTCTAATCCCTTTTGTTGTGCTGATGATTTAGGAAAAGCCAGGAGGAGAGGGGAGTGCTGTAATTCCTTGCAGGTCAGGACCAGCATTACCGTGGCTGCACAGGAGGCTGGCGAGGCCGGGCAGGGTGCGCTGGGCAGCAGCGAGCGGGGACGGCGGCGCAGGAGGGCTGGGGAAGGTGCGGAGGGGCTGTGGGTGAGCACCCATCCTGGCAGCCTGCTTCCCTCCAAGCGAGTGTGCGCTGCTGCTTTGCAGAGTAACTGCCTTGTCCCCAGGACTTCTTTTCCATTTCGGTCAGCGAGACGCGGGGCGTGCGGCAGGCCGGGCTACGGGCCCCTAATTAGAGCAGCACTGTCAGCGCGGAGCGGTGCCTGGGTAATTGGCGCCGCGCAGATCCCGCGGGCAGCCCCCCCGTGGTCCGCCTGGCCTCGCACAAGCCTCGCGTGTCCCCATTCGCAGCGCGGCGTCAGCCACCCCGTGCCCCTGTGCGCGTCCTGCGGCGCGGCGCTCGGTGGCTGGCAGTTAGCAGCTCCTGGAAGAAGCCGTAAAGCCCGAGCGGTTGGCCATTTACCGCAAACAATGCGCCAGCATGTCTTAACCTTTCGGTTGGCTGGTAACAGCAGAGATCTGTCCTTTTGGTTTCATTGAAGTGCACAGCAACCTTTTAACGGCGGAGGAGCTGCAGCGACTCTTCCAGAGCGGGTGTCTGAATGCTGCTTATTGATTCGGGGGAAAGGGGGCACCCACTGTGAGTTCAGCTTCTCCTGGTTTATAGCACATAATTAAAACTTCCTGGCAGAGTAACGAAGGGTTCGACCTAAGCCCTCTCCACCACCGTGCCAGCGGCTCCAGCTTCCCCAGGCGCTGCTCCCCCCTCGGGACCTCCCTGTGCCCATGGGTCTGGGGACAGGCTCACGAGCCGCCGTGCTTTCCACCCCTGCTTTGTCCTGGTGAAAGCAGTTACTAAATGAAATCAGCAGCCCCAAACGCCCCTCTTTAACAGGCAGGTGTTTTAGTACTAATTTTGCCTTTGGTCTTAGGAAGAGGGGTAACCATGCCTAAAGGAGCTGCTTCTGTCCTGTAAAACCCCGGCTGTTCCTGGGTCAGTGCCTGGGGGCGCGGGGCTGGCACGGCTGCAGGAGGCTGCAGACCGTCCCGGAGAGCTGCCAGTGGTGCAGGAGCACGGGGTAATGTAATTAACGGTTGTGAAGTGCTCAGAAGTGGCTGTGCCGAATGCTCTGGTTCCTTTACACCTCTGAATTCCTGCAGCTTGTGTTCTGCTGGCGCTGGGCTGTGTTGGTGACTCAGCCCCAGCCTGGCCCCTTGGTGCCAGTACGAGCGCTGCTGCCGTGCTGCCCGGGGGATTGGGACGGAGCGAGGGCTGGGATCCGAATGGAGACAGCTTTTAGGTCTTGGTTTGCATTTTGTTGTTGTTTTCCAAATTCCTCTTCAAATCCATCTGCTCTCCTGACATCCTTTTTATGTTGCTCGGAGGACGGGGAGGCAGTTGCATTGTGAGTGTGGTCAGGTCAAACTCCTCACTTTTATCTCCGCTCTCCTGTAGGTGATGGGTATTTGGGGAATAAAACGCTAAGAGCAGGGTTTAACAGGCCTTTGTTTGCTATTGTCCAGCTGTGCTTGAGACAGCAACAGAGACGGTGAGCAATAAACAGTGAAAGGAAGTAGGGCTTGTAAACAGACCCGTGTCTCTTCTTCCTATTCCTGTGTTCCTGGAAGATGACAAATTCTGCTTTTCACTCCAGCTACGTTGGTAAAAATAACAAAGTGAGGTGCATTCGGTACAGCTCAAAGCAGTTGTCGTTTTGGCTGTCACTTAATTTTTTTTTTAACGTATCTCCATCTGTGTGCATGTATATTTATGCCCGTGCGTGCGGGTTGTGCAGGCGCTGACAAGGCAGCGGCTCTGTTCAGTGACTGTCCCTCCTCAGGGCCCTGCGTTCGCTGCACTGTCCCCGCAGCCGCTCCCTGGGGCCGCGGTGCTTTAGCCTGGGTCGTGGGGGCACGAGGCTGGACGAGGATCCTGCGCCAGGACCCTCGCCCTTCTCAGGCAACCCTCTGGGAGCGCAGCGGAGCACTGCCCTGAAGGCTCTGAAGTTTTTCTTGCCTTCTCCATCACTGTAGAGAGCCTGTTTGATGCCTCTCTGCCATGGTGGCTAGAAGCTCACCGAACTTCTCGCCTGGATGTATTCGTGGCTCTTTTATTCCCACTTTGTTCACTTGCAGCTCTGTGGGAAGCTGGGCACCTTCCTGTCAGAGGTTTCTTTGAAAATCTTATCTCGAAGTCATGCAGCACGTGCCAAAGTCTTCACTTCTTTCTGCTCCCACTAGTTAAAGCTGTGACGCCGGTGTGAAAGGTTTGCATATTGGTGCCTTAATGTGGTTTGTAAGGATGTCTGAAGAAAACTTCACCGCCTCAGGCCAGCATTTTGACTTTTTTTTTTTTTTTACCCTGGTTTTTATCACTTGGTCTTTCATGTTTTTGTGGGCTGTTTTCTGAGTCTCTGCTCAGCCCCCTTCCCAGCACCATGGTGGCGCTGTGCTGTTGAACGGAAAACGAAGGAGCCTGGCAGAGCAGCGTGCGCTGGCTGGGGTTGTTGGACGAGCCTTCTGCGTGTTGGCACGCTGAGGTCAATCTTCCCCGCTTACCCCTCCCCATGTAAGCCGTAGTTTCGCCGAGTGCTTGTGAGCATCCTCAGGTGAGAGGCACCCCAGGGAAAGCTCGGGGTGGCAGCAGCTGGTTCGTGCCCCGTTTATTCTCTCTCTTTCTGAAAAGCCACCAAGGGCTCGTGTGCAATAAAAGGAAATTTTATCATTTTGTTTCAGATCATAAATAAGAAGCAGGTAACACGGTGATACCCTGTTCTTTTTTTTTAATCTCCAAGCACTTTGCCTCTCGGCGAGCCGTGGGCTGGTGGGAGATGCAGGTGCGGGGCTCAGCAGGCGCCCAGCTGTGTCCCCCCCGGCCGGGCTCCGTCCTGCTCCTCGCGGGAAGCCACCTCCCGGGGAAGGTCTCCTCCTACTTCAGGAGCACTGGTTTGAGTAGCTGTGCTGGCCTTAATTTTTAAGCCCTGAGAGTGGCTCTCCGGTAGGAATAGCATCTGCAAAACAAAGCAATCAAAGGCAGGCTGTCCTCCTCTCCGGGCGTGTTTGGGTAGCGGCATCTCAGGGGGCGCGCATCGAGCGCTCTAAACTGTCGGCTGTCCTCGGTGTGAAAGGCTGGAAAGTTGCAGCCTGCAGCGTCCCTGCGACTCATCTGTGGCTCGTGATGTATATCGAATGGAGATATCCATTCTGCTGAAGAGCATATAACAAAAACAATCTAACCTATTCCACCCAAATAAATAAGTCTGAAAATAAATCTCTCATTGTATTGTCTTTATAAATATCTTTTAAATTGAGTCTGAGTGACAAGACGCGGTTGAGTCACTAGAAGATCATCTCTGATAGTGTTGGAGGAGCCTTTTCAAATATATTTTATACCCCAATTGTCATTGCAGTTGTACTTATCTTGGCCGCCTGCATTCCCCTTCGCTTGCTGCAGATTTTAAAATGACAAGCGGTAGATTGAAGACGGGGTGCCTCTGAATGCTGCTCGCTCCCTCCTTGATTGGGCCTGGATGGCTGGGGAGGGAAACGTGTGGGTAGGGGGGGCGCAGGCTCCTCGGGGCCACCTCCCGTGGCCGTGGTGGGGGCACCGGGAGGGTCTGGCCTGCCATGACCCAGCCGGCGTGGGGTGACGCAGCCGGCACGGCCTCGGCCCCGAGCGGGCGGCCTGCGCGTGCTTATTAGGTTTTCAAATGTTATTTAGCTTGATTGCGGCCTCCTTGCACAAGGAGTTAAGACGCGGATATAAAAGATAATAGAACTATAAATTGCAAGGCAGGTTCTTATGAAATCAGTAAATTATTCATTTAACAGTTCTGTGCGTGCTAATTTCGTGTTGCTATGGTGCCTCAAAATGGAGGAGGGAGGTCGGGCTGCAAAACGCGGGGCTCGCCCAGACCACGCGGATCTTTGTGGAAGGCAGATAACGCGTTACACACAACCTTCAGCCCGATGATAAATTGCCTCTTTATCTGGCGTTGTCCTGGGAGATCCAAGGCAGACAACTGAAAGAGATGTTTCACACTAGCTAACATTTTTTGGAATTAGACCAAAAATCGCACATTTCAGTCTTGAAATCTGTTTAAGTATGCATTGTCTTAGTGGCATCTCTTCTCGGTCTGTCTCTGGAGATAGACAAATCACAGCAGTCTGAAAGCCAACTTTCGGGGCCGCGTTAATGCGCGCGTTACCGCTCACTCTGCTCTTCCTGGTGGCCAGCAAAGAGCTGCTCGGGGACACGAGCTTTCCTCTAACTACTGTTTTGATGCAGGGGACATTCTTTACTGTTGGTTGGTGTTTTTTTTGGCTATGGCTTACTAATTGGCAGAAAAACTCCTGTGTTCTTGCTAATCCGTAGCCGTTTGCAGGTGGCGTGCTGCGCTCCCTGTGCCCTGCAGTGCTGCTGCCCGTGGCTCTCGTGCCAAGGGCAGAACAGAGGCTGAAGCGCCAGGCACAAACGTCAGGCTCCCAACCACGTGAAACTTGCAGGCAAAACAGGACTGGCGTGGTTTTGTAGGGTGGCAATAGGAAGAGATCTCTACGAATGCTGATTGTTGCGTTGTTTTTTAACGGCTGCTGCTTAAGCAATGAAGGCATTTGCCCCGGGAAGACACTCCTGTGGCCAGGGGACAGCGAGTGGTCGGTGTTTTCTCTAACAGATGTTGGCGGGGCTCTTAGGTCGCGTTGCTTTCCGCGGGGCTGCAAGGGTCCTGTGCCGGGATCCCTGCTGGACCCTCCCAGGCTCAGCCCTGGGGGCGCTTGCAGGTGCTGTCCCCGATGGGGACAGGGCAGGGACAAAGCTGTCTGTAGGGTTTGTGAGATAAATGGGACGTAGGACACAGAATCCTCCAGCGTAAATCCTCGTAAAATGCAGTCACGTTCCCTCAGAGAGAGGGGACTCAGACCAGCATCTCCTCCTTGCCTGCTGCCTGTGTGCACCGTACCAGCTCCCAGCCATCTCTGAGCGCTCCAAAGCAAATGGGGGAGACTCGGGACAAATGGCCAGAAGCCCGTGGAGCTGCGTTACGCAGAGGGAAGTAACTACTGTTCCACAGCAGTGGTACTTCTTCTGCTGTGCGTGGTTAATTGAGCCCACCGTGAGTGTTCGGGAGCAAGTGTACCTATTTTTTTCCCTGAGACACCAAATACAGAGAATATCTTTGTGCATACGGGGAAGTATTTGTGGTCTTTTGCACTGAATAAGTTTTCCTGCTGGCACACGTGCTAGCTGCTGCTGCACTTCAGGTAAGAAGATAATGATCACATCATTAAGACACTACTAAAGCTGGCATTACTTGTTAGGTCAACATATCGATCTTGACATTGCGCTGCAAGATTTTTTTTAGGTAATGCCTGTCCATCCTGCCTCTTGCTCCAGGAGCCGGAAAGAAGAGGGAGAGGGGAAACGCAAAACTAAAACTCAACTGAAGCAACCTGACACGGGCCTTTTCCCCAAAATAAAAGCTACCTGCTCTTTGAAAGATCTGATCTGATTGGATTGCTGGCAGGTTTCCTTTAAGTCGATGGAAATCCCAATGGAGTTGCTGGGCTTGTGGGCGGATAATTTGGCCCTTCTAAGTAAAGACTCTCCTTCGGCTGTTTGCGTTGGGGTGCGCAGGGCCTTCCTGGGGACGGGATGGCCGTGGCCCCTCCAGCCAGCAGCAGGAGGCAGCCCGGGCCGTGCCGCCCAGCCCCGCAGCCCTGGGGGGCTCAGAGCTGCAGACTTGGTCGGGTGGTGCTTGTGGGGTGGGTGCTGCTTTGCACCCGCCGTGGGTCGTGGCCGAAGGGCTGCGTAGAAGCACAGAGCCGTGGCAGGGTGCTCTCCCCCTTTCTTCCAAAGCCCTGCGAGCCCCGTGTGCGTTCCTGCCGTCACCACGTGCGGGGGCCCCGGGCATCTCTGGCGCCTGCGGGCTGCTGCGGTGCCACGAGCAAATGCTCCAGCTTCTGGGGAGCTGTCTGCAGCTGCACAGCTGTCCTTCAAAGCCTGGCATGCTCTGCAGTGTACCTGATATTCTGAGCATCTTGGAAACCTCGGACATACCCTTCTTGTCCTTACTGCAGAAAAAAAGCATCTCACTTTTTAATAAATTTCTACTTGTCTAGTTCCTTCTTTTGTATTGAAGCTGTCCAGGCCGGCTTTCCTGATTTCCCTTAGCTCTTTTTATCATATGTTACTTAAATAAAGGCATTTTTGAAGAATAGCAGTGATTTTAATAATATATATGAATTTTATATGTATATATATAATGTTTTATATTACTAAACCTTTATTTGGTGTTCTAATCAAAGCTAACTGACTGCACTTTTAAAGTCAAGAGTGATTTTTAAGTCAGAAATTATAGTTCAAAAATGCACGATGTTTTTTGGTCTGACTTCCAGAGAAGCAGTGTTTACACCAGTGTTGAGCTAGCTTAATATCCCTCTCTAAATATATTTCATTAAGAAAGGTCCATATGGTGTGTCAGGGAGAAGGGGAATGCAGAGCAGAACCTGTGTCTGCCAAAGAAAACTGTTTTGATCTAATGTTCTGCATAGTACAACTTTTTGGGGAAAAAAATAAACATTGTCAGATGGGTGCTGCCAAATTTCACAATTTATCAAGAGTTTCAGGCTGTTCAGTGATATTTTTTTCTTCTGAATACTCCAGTTTCTGGAGTCTTGTGATTTACACAAGACTGTTCATTTTCATCTTTATAACATGTCGTAGAAAAAAAGCCTCAAAATATGGAACCGAGAAGCTCTAGTGTCAGTGAGCTAGGAAGACACTCGACTGCATTATATTTAAAGTCTCGCAGCGTTTTATGTGCATCTCCTGGCTCGGGGAACCTCAGAGCTGGTGTGAAGCAGGGACGGGGAAGTGGTGGTGGTGAGTGAGCAGGTGTCCTCCAGAGGAAACGCAGTCTTTTGTCACGGTTGCCTTTAGTCTAATCTGAGCTCATCTTTGTTTTTCACACATCCAGTAAAGTTTTCCAAGTTTGTCTAAGGTTGGTTCACACCAATAAACAAAACCTGCCACAGAGACGTACAGCACTTTATACCTTTTGGGCTTACTCCAGGAAATGTTTGGAAGATGCCACCTAATGAGAGTCTGGGGAGTTTGAGGAGCTGATTTTGAGTTTCTAACACTCGAGACAGATGTGGGTTTGATCCTCGTGGTCTCCCGGGGGGCCCAGTGAGCAGATCTGGAAAGCCCGCAACTGCTGTACCAAAGAGGAGGAGGTCAGTGGCAAACCGGGGGCGGCCGGGAGAGCTTCACTCTCTTTTCTCTTTCCTCTTGCTGAGGAAAGGTCTCGGCGAGCCAGCTGCCCCAGGATGAGACCACAGCTGCCTGTAATTCTCAGCTCTGCCCCTCTCAGGTTGCTTCGACCTTCGCAGTGATGGGATGCGGCACGATGCTGGGTCTGGGACCAGGCGTTAGCGGGCACAGGTAACCCCGGCTCGGCCTGCAAGGCCCAGCGCGTGCGCCGAGCTGCTCTAGGGCTGGAAGTCAGCCCTCCTTACTGCGGCCCTGGGAAGCAGCTTTGTCGCAATAATTCGCTGCAGAGACAAGTCAATCCAGAGTAACCCAGAAGATAATGTCATAGGATTTGGTGGGGGGAGGCGGAAGGGCCGTGTCCTGACGGACAGCAGCTCCGGTTACCTCCACGCGGCTTTTTGCAGGGCCGCGTGTGGAGAAGCGTACGGTCTCGTCCAGGTTGTTGGCAGCAAGATACGGGTCTGTTTTTATGACATTGCAAAACGATACTTTATGGTAGCTAGGTGTTAGGAGTCAGCAACAAGTAAATAATGTAAAACGCTCGTTTGCATTAGTGACGTTCTCTTGGCACGAAAGTGCTGGCAAAGCTCTTGGGCCGCAGCGTGTGTATGTGAAGGAAAACCATCAGGATTCTTTGAATTTTGGTAGTATTTTGGCTGGTCATTTCACAGTTCCTCCAGAGAGGCTTCCTGGGGTCTTCCCGAGCCCCTCTGAGGAAGGGAGTAGCGAAGCAGCTGGCTACGTCTGCCAGGCACAGGCGAAGCAAGTGGGCGCAAATTTACTGTATTGAAATCCAATTTTGAAAGAATAAGATGTGGAAGGTTGAAGTAGAAAATTGTGAGAATAAGGAGGAGTTAAAAGGGCCCGTGTCCTACAGCTGGAACAGCAAGGTTAAATCTGGCTACCTGTGGTCCACTGTGGATTTAGTTGTGAGATCAGCCCTGTAGCCTTACTTACGGGAGGGGTGTGAATCTCATTTCTCAAGACACTGAAATCTGGGTTAGCGGAAGCACAAGCAAAACACAGCAGAGAGCTCTCTTGCCTCAACCTCTTGGAGGTGAGGACAGATCCTTTCGCTTCTCCCTAAGAAGTTTTCCAGTGTGCAGCTGGCATTTGAAAACACCCTATTAATAAATTTGTGAACCTTTTCATTGTTTGTTTCCAGATTATTTTTCTTTCTTTTGTACTTTTTCTCTTTTTTCCCCTTGCTTATTTTAAGCATTGGTTACAAAATGAATGCTCTGCTTACTGCCGTCCTTTATCATGTAATGTTTTCAGCAGACACTCAAGAATTAAATATGTACAATTTCCATAATACTGATTATCCCTGTTTAAGTGCTATTTTAGAGGGTATTAATTTCTGTTGCAGTAGCAGCCGCAGCACTTAGCACCACCAGCCCGGTTTTCCCTCTGTGCCTGAGACTTGGTTTTGGTGTGAGCCACGATTTGGCCTGAATTGCACGTCGCCCTCGTTTTAGCCCCGCGCTCTGAAGGGAAACGCGTTTGTGCCGCAGCCAGCCAGCCATCCAGGCTGAGGAGTTGGTGCTTTGTTTGAAGAAGGCTGCCTCTGTCACTTTTGATATCTTCTGTTTTTCGTATGCAGAAACACAAAGCACAATTAGAATACAGTTATATATCCTCATACTTATTAAAGCTTGGATTAACATGACATAAAGTTTTGTCTGGGGAGCCTTTTGCTATGGCTCAGGGAGCATTTTTGTGTGACAGTAATAGGCTACAGTTAATATACTTGAATGATACCAGAATCTGTGTAATAAGACAGAACAAAGGGGGTTTATTTGAAGCTGAATTACAAAGGTGGAATTATCATTGTGAACAATCCACTGAGATGGGAGATTAGTTATTGTATCTTGTCTTATTTCAGCATAATAAAGTGTAGCCAGTGAAGCAAAGTTTAAAAATATATATACGCCTCTCAGAAGGACACCTTGTCAGTCAGCCGGGATTGATGCATGGACCTGTCACCTTTATTCTTAACACCAAAATCCTCTCTTTGCCCATTTTTTCGGTTTGCTTGATTTACAGAGCCTGTTTGCCGTGATTCAAGAGTCTCTTGTAGCAGTTCTAGGAGAGATTCATCACTGGGCCATAATCCATTCAAATAGCTTTTGGGCAAGAAATGAGAAGTGTTTGAAGCCCAGGGGTTTACAACAAAATTTTAACAGGCAGCTGTTGAGCCCTGCAGAGGAAGAAAGGGGAGGGTTTTGTTGTTCTGCAGGGCTTCCAGGAGAAAAAGGGACGGAAAGGTGGGAGCTGCCCCTCGAGAGCTGCACGTGCGCTGGGGGGAATCCCCTCCGGCCCCGGCCCCGCCGTGCTGCGGCCACGGGCAGCCGCGTCGAAGCAGCCGGTGCCAGCGTTATCTCGTTACTGTACGGATTTTATTTCACATCCATGCTTTTAACCTCTTAAATGGTTTAATTGTTTTGCCAAGCCGGGGAGTTGATACAACCCGACCGGTGAGCTGCCTGCCTCAGCAGAGGGGCTGCGCTTTGCTCCCGCCGCGCGTTGGCCCCGGGGACGTGCGGTGCTCAGCAGGAGCGAGGGGAGCACGGCGAGAGTACGTGGGTGTGCACCCCTGTGCGGACACCCACACACAGGTATGGAGCAGATGGAAACAGCAGCTTTGGAAAACTCTGCAAATGTGCGTTGTTTTGGCCAGCAGTACAAAATAAGACATCCTTTAAAAAAAAAAGTGTGAAACATGAGTGATTCTGTAGGTTTGCATTCAGTCCGTGTGTAATACTGTTCAAGTGAACGGGATGCCCTGATCTGCAGGTGGAATAAGGGGGTTTGGCAGGGGGCTGGGTTGTTTTGCTGCATTTAGGGTTGGTGTGCTGGGCTGATGTGATCGGTCCCCTGCAGAGCACCTCGGCGTCCCCTGGGAAAACGCGCCAAGAAAGCGCACCTTATTATAACAATTACATCAGCTTTTGACGAGAGAGGACGGCATCCGTAGCCAGATGCTGTTTTGTGTTTTAAAGGCTGAAATGTTCTTTCCCAGACAACCGGGCTCCCCTGCTCCGTGGTGCCCGGCCCCCTGCGTGCTCCTGCCCCGTCGGCAGCCCCGCTGGCCGCGCAGAGCCGCGTTCAGCCGCGTCGGTGCTGCGAGCGAGCCCCCTGCCCGTGCCTCAAATCCCCGTTATGTGGATAATGAGGGTGGAGGAGGAGCATCCTTTAATTTTCATTTGTAAACTGAAGAAAATGATTTCTTTTTCACACACATTGTTTTGATGATTTAAGTAGCTGCAGGAGGTTGAATGGCTTCAGCGTGGCTTTAAGCAAAAAAAATCTCACAAGAGAAATTTTTTTTTTTATTTTTTGCGTTAGGGTCTGAAAGAGTAGTAACGCGGTTTCAGAAACCCGGGAATCACGATGATGCCTGTAATTCCCGTGCTGTCCAGGGGTAATTAAAAAATACAGCTGGACCTTGGTTTCAGATGGCTGGGTAAGGCTCTGTCAAAGCGATGAGCGCTTGCCGTGCTGACACGTGTGAAACTCAATTTACCCACCAATAGCCGTAGTTCGTGGGCATTAAATCTCTCTCCCAACGACGTGACACTCGGGCACAGCAGGATGCGATGGCATTAGAGGAGCTCCGAGGGGCACGCAGTTAGGTTTAGGTGTGAGAGGATCTGTGCTGTGCCTCAGCCAGGGCTGCTAATTGCTTGCTTTTTAATCTTGTATTCCGCCTTAACAGCCTGCTCTCCGGCAGATTGCCTTTCCCAGCACTGCCATTACCAAGGAGCCCGGCCGGAGTGGGAAGGGGTGGAGCGGGGGGGCTGAAATCAAGGTGGTGCTTTACAAATCCATCCCGGCAGCCCCAGCTAGCGTTCCAGCCTCAGCTCCGTGATTGAGCTCAAATTAAGCGGGGTCAGGCTGCAGCAAGCGTCCCGAGCTCTGGAGTGATCCAAATGGCATTTCGAGCCCAGTGCTCCTCGTCCTGTAAAACCCGTGGGCAGAACGCAGGCGGGGAGTGCCGGGATTGATGGGCGACGGGTGGTGGTGATTGCCACCGGAGGTTGCTGGTGATGATGGTTTTCTGTGGCGAACAGATTTCAAAGATGCATTCCCACCAACGTTTTTTGCCTTCTGTCTTCTAATCAAGATTTCCAGCATATTTTAAAAGAGCTAAAGGACAAGTCTAACCCCCCAAACAACAGAAATCCGGGCTATTGCTTCACTGGTAACACTTCTCCCCTGTGCTGAGGGTGGGACGCTGCTGCAGCGCGAGCGGCGCGGGGCTGCCAGTGGGGCTGCAGCTCCAGGGAAGTTCTGCTCCCAGCTCTGCTGTCTAAGGGCCGTGGCAGAGCTCTGTCTTTTCACGAGGCTTGTGAAAGCACATCCAGGAACTTCGGCCGCCCCGTTTTTGTCACTGATCGGTGACAACAGGACGATCACTTCTGCTGCCTGTGCGTCGGCACCGTGAGCTGCTGGAGCAGGCAGCGCGTCTCACTGCGTGCGCTGGGGATGGCGGGGCTCTGGTCCAAGGAGCAGCCTAAAAAAAAGCCATAAATCAGAAGTGAGATGAGTTTGGTGTGAGCACGGTTCTCCGAATTCACACCTCGTTAGCAGCCAGGGCAGGAGTTGAGGACGTGGTCCTGTGCCGCAGCCTGCAGCGCCTGCTGCGGGGGCCTGGCTCCGGGCTGGTTTTCCATGGATTAAAAAAACATCACTAAATGTAAGCCCTGTTTGATTTGGGGTTGAGAGACAAGCAAGGAGAGAGCTCTGCTTAGAAGAAATAGCCCAGGAAAAGTATTCTTTAATATGCAAGTCAGTAAATGAAAAGAACAATAAAAGGAAAAAGGCTCTAGCAGGAAATAAAATGAAACTTTTTTTCATTACAGTGAAGGAAAACTTAGATGAGTTTTTCTTTGCTAATAAACTACACTGTTTCATTTTGCAGCTGAGCCTTTTTCTGAAGCTGACTGTGGCAATTGTTCATACTTTTTTTTTTTTTTAAACTCCGGGCAATAAAAAAAGCCCTTCATGCATCAGGAAGCATAGTAACGCAATACTTGTCTTATCTGCGCACTTATTCAGCAGGTATTTACAGAAGGGCAGTAGGAAGCTCTTTAAACTCTATCCTGTTACTTTGCTCAGGATGTCGCTTCATCAGATCTGTTTAGCTGTGTCTGTCCGACACTGGGGCTGTGCTCCAGAGGCATCTTTGAAGACCCACACCTTGGTTTCCTGCGAGCAGGGTTTTTCTCTCTGTGCTCTGTAACAGGCAAAGCTCTGAGCAAGGCTTTACTGCGTGGCTCGGGGGTGCTGAACGAAAACTGTAGCTTATTGCTGCTCATTTAGTGGGTAAGGAAACCTGTGCTTTAGTGGTTTTTGTTTGTACTCTCAAATATGGTGCAGGGGCACGTGGTTGCTTTATTCCTCTGCAGGTTTCGTGAGCGGGTGAGGAGGAGCTCAGGGTAACGCAGCGATGCAGGACGCGGCCCTGGTATTGCCACGCGAGTTGTGGGGTGCTGGTCCCTTGATTCCAGAAAGTGCTTAAAAGGAAAATGTGAAAATGAAATTGTTCTCTTCAAACAACACATCTTGGGCTTAACTGGACTTAACTGCACTTAAAATTGAGCCACACTTAACAGGAATTTTCATGTGTTAGGGATTGTTCCCAAAATAGTCAATGCCTGATTTGGAGTCCAGTGTATTCCACTTCATCTGGTGCTCAGGGAGATGAGTTCCGATGCTCTTTCTGGCATGTGGCTTTTAATGGTCTCTCTGCATCTAGTTATTTGGCGTGTTTGTTTGTTGTAAACAAAACAGCTGCTCGCGTTTTAGCGTTGCATCAGTAGGGAAAATTCTGGGTTTGGAAAGAAAAGACTGCACGCTGTACGTAGCGCACGTCATCCAAGGACCTGCAAGTGCTCCGCAAATATTTGAAGCTCCCTTTGCCACCGAGGGAGGCTGGCGCCTCGTTTGTTCTGGGCGTTGTGCTGCCCGCCTGGAGCCCGGGGAGGCCGGTGGCAGGGCTGGAGGAACATCCGAGGCCTGGAGCTGCCGGAGATTTGGATCTTCCCGATTTGGAGCTTTGGAGCTTCCCAGATCTGTGCAGGGCAGGCAGCATGGCTCAAGTATTGTTTGGAAAAGAAAACAGATTGCAACTTTGCAGTGCTAATATGCAAACGAGCACTGTGAAGGGAGGAAGAATTATTTCTGCTGACGGCAGCTAATGTGCCGTGAAAGTAAAATCACAAACTGCCTCGCACCTGGCTTGCTGAAATGCTGAAGGAGCAATGTTCCACCCGGTGCTCCGCGGCCGCAGCGCTGCAGAGCCGTGTGAGCAGGAGAGGTCGGGCCTGTTCCTGCCCCTGGCTCCTGTCAGGGCGCTTGGGTGGCCGGGGGGACTCCCGAACGCTGGTGGGGACGTGGGGCTGGTGAGACTCCATCTGAGAGCCCCTGGCTCTCAGAGTAAAGGAGCTGGGATGAACTTCAGTGTTGTCAGCTCTTGTGGCTGTGCCTTCGCTCTCGTGCTGCTTGATAGATTTAAGCTTCAGTTCAGAGCGATGTGATACGGAGATCTCTGCATTCACTTTCTAAAGAGCAAAGTGCTCCTACGTTACACCTGGAGAAGCTTAAAAATGTAAACCCTCATCTGTGAGTGCCAGAAACAGAAAGAATATTTAAAAATTATTGTGTGCATTGAAAAGTATTGCGTGCATTTGTCTTGTGTTTTTGTCTGGTGATAACTCCTGCAGGCAGGAAGAGAGGGCAAAGGGCTGGCAGCAGAGCAGAACTCACAAGAAAAGGGGGAAAGCACTTGTGAGAAGTAACTCTGTAGAAAATAATGCATAATGCATGCGTATGCATGTGTCTGCATACAGGGAGGCAGGATGCCTTCGATAGATAGAAGAGGACGCATGCGAGAAGTGAGAAATCTCCTGATTCTGGCAGGGAAACAGAGGTCGAGATTTCAAGGGTTGTGTTGGCTCTGGGACCACACACGGGTCACTTAAAATGGCTGTAGCCCGAGTTCCCTTTGAGTCCCACCCTCTTCCTCGTCTATGAGGTGGGTAAAACACAAGGATGTTTTGAGGCAGGGTGAGCTGGATGTCTGTCAGCGAGTTTGGAGGCTCTCCAGCAGACGTTTTTAACGAGATGTGTCCCGGCCTCTCTGGTGCAGGGCGGCGGCGGGAGGCCTGAGAGGGAGCGGGGTCAGGATACGCTCCTTGTCCTGCGTTGTAACGCGTACGGGAGTGTTCCTAGTTGTTGACGTGCGTTTTAAAGTTATCAGTTGCTCCCTGTCTCATACTGTAGCACGGACCAAGTTTGATCACAGAAGAAATTCCCATGGCACTGATTTCTGACAGAAATATGGATTGGAGTCGCTGCTCTAATTCACAAGTACGTTTTGTTAACCGAGTGCTACAGCTTCGTGTAAACATGCGTATCGTGTGGCATCGGATCGGTCTGCTTCAAGAAACGGGTACGGACGTCTGCTTTTTGTCCTCTGTTTCATTGGCTTGTGCTGTTTTAAAGCAAGCAGCTTTGGGAAGGGGGGTGAGGCCTGCCACTGCGCTTGTCCCTGCGTGTGGCGGGGACGCCTGAAACGCTGGAGAGGGAGGAGGCGAGCGGCTCCATGTCCTGCCGTGCCCACTGTAGTGCGGGGTCTGCCCTCGGTGGTGCTCATGGGGCTGACCCTCGCTGTGGGGCTGGCTCCGACTGCCGCTTGGGCTGCCCCTGCGGTGGATGCCGCCCGCGGGCAGAAGCCACCACGTGGCAATGGCTCCCCCTGGCCTGGCACCTGACGGCCCGTACCAGTGCTGAGCCACGGCCATACTGGTGCTGGCCACCTCAGGACCTGCCGGCTGTGGGTGACTTAATGCTGCAGCAGCGGCGTATTTGTCTCCTTGTCGAGCTGCAGAGGTAATGGTGTGTCCTGCCTCGCCGGTGTCTCCTGAGGGTAATTAACACAGAGATGCCGTGGTGCTCAGATGCTGCCTTCTGTGGCCGCGTTCGTGCCTGTGTTACGCTGGTGGACAAAAAAAGGGTCATCCTGGAAGCTTTTGCTTTATTTATAAGGCATTTGTCATCTGTGTTGCCATCTGGACGTGTTTCAAGTGCATCGTCCCTGAGTGGCACCGCTCCTGGCCCTGAGGCCGGCCCTGAGGTGACGGAAGCCACAGGCATTCAGGCACCACCCTCAGGACAAGGCACTGCTCTTTGTGGTGAAAATTTTAGTTCATTGGTACCAGTCTCCGTGGGTGCAGGGCTGTAAGTAGCACAGCACGCAGCCGGCTGGCCCTGCCCTGGCTCTGGGGGTTCGTGCTCATAGTGACAGCGTGCAGCCCCCTGTGCCTGCCGTGAGGGCCGCGTGCTCCCTTGGCACCCTTCTCCGTCGGGGTGTCGCGGCAGGGGCCTGCGGCTGGGTGCTGGCTACCCACAGCGCTGCTGCCCCGTGGGCAGGAGCAGCCGGGCGTCCTGTGGCCTCCCGAGTCACGGCCTCCATGCCGGCTCGGCCGCCTCTGTTACTCCGCTTCAGAAATGCAGCGCTGGACCCTATTTCCCCGTCAAGCTAAGCAGACCCAGGGGACGGCTGCCCGCACGCTGGCGGGCATAAATTGTTCTGGGCAATTAGACCTGGCTGCAGGACTTGATTGTGGAGATCAGAGCAGGCCCAAGGCTTTGCTCCGACCGAGGCAGGCTATTCTGTCTCCATAAAAGCACAACAAACACGTTCGTGCCCTGAAGCCGATGAGGGGGCAACGCTGTGATGGCCCTGCTCTGCTCCCTGTGCTGCTCTTGTCTGCAGCTTGATTTCCATTGCGAAAGGCGTCCCTGAAGCACCGGGGTGACAGGCGCTGGGGACACCAGGGCCACCTCGGGCACTGCCAGTGCCTGGATGCCGTTAGGAGCTGTGAAGCTGTCTCCTAGAGAGGCTCCTTCTGCGTCCCCCTTCTTTGCAGTGACCTGTGCACCTCCCTGGTGGTGCTCCCAGCTGCCTGAGTATTTCAGACCTTTGGAGAATTGTCCCAGGAGTTTATACAGTGCCTTCCCTTCTGCTGGATGGAGGGGGTCATCAACTCAAGCTGACGTTACGCTGGCTTACTGGCACTGGCCCTGTTTGCTTTCTTCCTTCCTGTTTTCACTGACTTTTCCACAGCTGGTCATGTAGTGCCCAGCAGTCCTTGTTGCCAGAGAGCTGCCTTGATGTTTCCAAGTGCTTTTTGCAAGAACCTTGACTTCCCACTCAGTGGTGTTAGGTAATGTGTGGCAGGCCAAAGGGAAACTCCCAAGAGTCCTCACTGAGTTTATAACCTGGTCGGAGAGTGACAAACTACCTCGCTTTCATCAATACTTCATATTATTAAGGAATTAGCATTAAGGAATTCATGAGAAATTGTGTATGGAGTCATGTTTAATTTGTCCTGCTGTGGAAAGCTTTTTTTTTTCTTTTCTGGAGAGCATTAGTCATTCCAGCATCGCCCTTGGTAGAGTAAGTGTTGAGTAACGTCTTGGCTTTTCACGGGAGCGTTTTCAAGTCCGGGAGTAGCCACTGTGATTTTTGGCAAGCAATTGGGATGCTCTTTGCCATGTCACGGCTGGTGAGCAAGCCCCGAGATTAACGTGATTGAACGACTGTTTTAATTTCAGCCCTGATGGAGCAAAATTAGTTACAATGATATGTGTGTGTTGAATAAAATTGTAGTTTTATTAGCTATAATTGCTGAAGAAGACTTTTTAAAGACTTGACTGCTGGGGGGAAAGATTGCTAGCACTGGAATTTGTTCTTGCACAGTATGGCATTGATTATTATCGCGGCGCATAATGTGCTAGCCCTTGGTTGGTAAGTCGTCGCAGTGCAACGCTGGGACGCGCCCAGCGAGGGACCCCACCGTGCGTCCCCAGCCCCTGGGGAGCGCTGCACGACTCGTGACAGATCCGCAGAGGTTGCCGGCCTGGTGCCATGCACCCGTGGCTGCAAGTGGAGCTGTCACGGTTGGTGCTTTCGGCCCTGGCGGTCCCCAGCCGAGGTGGTGGCCATCGGGGCCGAGCTGTCGGGTGCAGTGGGATGGGGACCCACCACCTCCCGGTGGTCGCCTCCCCTCGGCCGGGCTCCGGATCCTGAATGGGCACCGCTGAGCCCGAGGAGAGCTCAGGAGGGAAGGGGCTGAGCTGGGAGGAGGGAGGGTGCTCGTGATGGAGAGAGAGGAAAAGGTTAAAGTATTTGTTTCTTTGTTTAATTCCATTGTAATCAAACCCAGAGGCCTGGTGTGGGGGAACAATTTTTTCTAACTGTCTGGCATGCGATATGCATTTGTCTTAATTTATGTGGGGGGAGGTTGTAAATCTGCAGAAGCGCAGTGCTGGCGCTTAGATTTCACATGCGTATTTAAAATAATAGCACCTGACAGTTTACTAGGAGCTAAGAGGTTTTTCTGCTTCAGAAAGCAAAATATTGTAAGAGTTGTGCAGTTTGTATAAATAATTTGAGGAATTAGGCCAGAATATCCAGCACACTTCTCTGGAAGAGCAGAAGACGTGATAGACCTGTAAAGTTTGCAGACCTGGGGCAGAGGGGTAGAAACGCAGCCCAGACATGTAGCTGAATGTAATTTCTTTTCTCGGAGGACCTTATCTGGATTGCCACAGTGTTGGGTTGCGGTGCGTTATTTCGCCTCCCTGGCCTCATTCTGCTTTACCTCGAAGGGATGGAAAAGGTGGCTTGAGAGTGCTGGAAGTGAGCAGCCCCTGCCAAATCCGTCACAGCTCTGCCGTGGGGTCCTGGGGGGCAGGCAGGAGGGACCCCACCTGCTCTGGATGTGTCGGGAACTCGGGTTTTGGATCAGGACAGCCTTTGCTGGGCTGGAGGAGGAATAAAGGCCGCTGCGTGGTCATGAGTTATAGCTGTGAAAGTCGGTGGTTTCCCCATGGAGGTGTTACTTGAATGAGCAAACTTGATTCAAAGGGAAAAAAAAAGAACTTGGAATATGAAATAGGGGCTGCTGTTCCTCCCCTGCAG
This sequence comes from Anser cygnoides, assembly GCF_040182565.1. NCBI lineage: Eukaryota > Metazoa > Chordata > Aves > Anseriformes > Anatidae > Anser > Anser cygnoides. Next base: position 11,722,750 of record NC_089890.1, on the reverse strand, counting down.
CATGCAGACACCCTGTAAATAACCACCAGCTTTACAGGCCGCCTTTACAGGAGCTGCCCCTGGGCAGGCCGCCCCGTGCAGACGCAGAGCAGCGGCAGCGCCTCGGAGCTGTGCCCTGCCCGGCCGTGCGGGCGGCTCCGCAGGGGCGCACGCTGATGTTGCTTCCTCTCCTCCCCAAACTGCTCCCTTTCCGGGGGGTTGCCCTCTATCCTGGGTCCCGTTCCCGATCCCAGAGCTTTCCCAGTGCCACTCTGTGGTGGTCCCACGGCGAAGAGGCACTGCGGGGTCTCCACTGGCTGCTGGGGAACCGGTTACATTTTTGGTCTGATTTCAAATGCCTTGGCTCAGCATACAAATCCGGGTTGTAGAACAAGACCAGAAAGGAACTTTTCCAGAAAACGTCCAGTTTCAGTCATTCCAGCTTTCCAGCTAGGTTTTCACTGATTTCGGTGGCAGCAGCTGCGGTGGCTGATTCAAATTACCGTCCTCCGGAGAGGTGCCGAATTGCTGCTTATCTTTGTAGAAGATTCAGCCTGTTCATTAAGGCGTGAGCAGCGATGGGCTGGCACCAGGTTTGATCATCTCTGACCGCTCAGGACTGCCCTGCAGAAAACGAGAGGAGTTGAAAATCCCTCAGAGGAAAGTGGGAGGAATGAATAGAGAATATTGTGTATTCCAGTTCTGGCTGGATCGGTTGCATTAAATTCAGAGCCTTTCTGAGCACAATTAATAGTCATTTTATTTAGGTCATCCTGGTTTTGTTGCTTTAAATATATGTCGCCATTAAGGTGGAAGAAAATCAAATACATTTATCTCTGTGAATCCTTTTGTGAACTGGTTGGGCATATTTTAAATAACCCAGGGAACTGTTAGGATTATTAAAGCCTTTGGCTCCTCCAATATTTTTTTTTCTTTCCTCCTCTTATTCCCTATTCCTCCTTCCAGGCAGTGATTAAAGAAGTGGTATAGCCCTTCCTTTCCTTAGAGCCCCAAGTGGATCAGAAAAAAAAGGTTAAATAAACTAAAACCCATTACTTAGGCTTCATGTAAGAAACTGGGTCTAAACTGGATGTGTGTGGGGCGTGCTGGGACAGGGGAGAAGTCTTCCGGACTTAGGAAGTGTCCGTTTGCTCCTGGCATTATCCGGCAAGTCCGTCTGCCTTTTCTTTGCCCTAAGTGCGAAGACTCTGTGTTTATTTTGTAGCGCTCCCATGTGATGCTCATTGTTACTTAGGATTAATCAGCTCCTTTCAGCCTCCATATTGAGCCAGAGCGCATCAGAAGACGGGCACCCGTTTTGGGGTTGCCCGGTGTTCCTGGCCGCTGGCTCCGTGCCGCGGGACATCCTCGTGGTCCTGCGCAGGCTGCCTGGGAGCTGGCTCCAGGGGGCCGCCTGCACAGGCAGCCCCTCACGGGCTCCGACTGCGGGCTGGGGGTGAGGCCACGGGGCTGAAGACGCGCCTGGGGGTGGGGATGGGGAGGGCAGCACTGCAACCGGCTGTCCTCTGCACCTGGGGGGGAGCCGGGGCTGCTGCTCAGGCGCATGGGGCCGAAGTTCCCCTGGCTTCCAGTAGCACTGGGTGCTGGCAGAGGTGGCCTTGAAGCGCTGCCGGGGCCTTGTGAAACCCTGCATGTTGCTGCAGGTGGATGATCCTGCTTCGGGGTGAAGCTCTCCGCTCCGGCTCCACTGCCCGTGGTACGGAGGCTGTGTCCCCCCTGGCCCTTGGGGTCTGCCGGTCGGTCCCGTGGGTCTGTGGTAGGCAGGTGGTCGGTCCTGGGTGCATCCCAGCCAGGCCTCGGAGGGGGGATTGTCTCCAGTCCTGTTTCTGCCCCTGCAGAAAACATCCTTCTTTTCTGTAAGCAAGGCGTGAGCTGCGTGTTTTGAGTTGAGGTCTGGAAAACGCGCTGTTCGAGCAGCTGTGAAATACTGGGCAAGCAAAGGAACCTCGTCGTGGCGGAGGGGGTTAACTTCTGGGCAGCCACAGCTCCTGAGCCTGCTCAGGTTTCATTGAGTTGCATCTATGTTGTTTTTCTTCCCTTGAAATAGGGATCAATTTGCTTACTACAGGGTTTACTGCCGGTTACCTTGACTGTGTCCCTTATTTCTCCTTGATGAAAACTTGAACAAGCCGCTTGTGTTTGATTCACAGAGAACCGTGAGAAACGGGCTGTGTGTGTGAGGCAGTGTGGTTTTCTCATTCTATTCAGCCCTTTGTATATTCAAATTCTTCTAGTTTCAGTTCTTGCTGTTCTGCCAGATTTCCATACCATTGATGGGTTTTCTGCATTAATAAGTTTCTTTCTCCCCCTCCCTCCCATACCCTCACCACCTTTTTGCAACTGGTGAAAAGTTTTTCTAAGCGCGCTGCCCTCTCCGTATTGATTTTCTTCTCCTGCTTGTCTAACCAGCTCTTAGATGTTTTATTTTGCAAAGCGTTAATAGAATTTTTCTTTTGCCATTGCACTCTATCTATTCAGGAGGTTTCAAGAAGTCTCATTGTGTCACTGGACTATAGAGGAAAGAGGCTATTCTTCTGTTACAATGGCTGCCCTAAAAAATAACGCAGGGTGGGGTAAACTCAAAAAGGGCAGAGACGGAGATAAAATGTTCTGACCTTAGGAGACAGAAAAGATAACCAATTAGACATTGTTGAAAGGGCACCAGCTGGCCTGATGAACACCCCCCTGATTATTTTTTCTTAAAGGCGTGCTTGGTCCAGATCTGAAGCTCAGCTGCAGGGAGCCAGCTCCCCCCTTCCAGGTTCTGGGTTTGAGCCCGCGGGTCTGATCCTTCCCCACGCAGCTGCGCGCCCGGCTCCGGCCCCAGCAGCGGGTGCAGGGGGAGCCGCGCTCCTCGGGGTCCCGGCCGGCACGGTGGAAATCTCCTGGCTTAGCCCACGCCGCCTTGGCTCCTTACTGCTAATAAGGGTTTATTTGCATAAAAAAGATCTCTGCCAAGACCATCGTGCCGGTGGAGCGGGGCCTCGGTACACATGGCACAAACTCTGTTTTGCTGCGGGGGGAGACGCCCGGCACGCCGCGGGTGGGACCTGCGAAGGCCTCGGAGGGCTCCTCGGGGCTCCGGGGTGGGACTCGAAGCAAAGACTTGGGGGTGGGAGAGGTGGTGGAGCTCGCGGAACGGAGTGGTTTGCGTGGGGTAAAAGGGTGGTCGGCGGGCTCGTCTGGCCTGAGGCTGAGGAAGCCACAGAGCTGTAGGAAGCAGCGTGAGGTGCAGGGTGTAATTCTGCTTCCCAGCGAGGCCAGGGCCTGTGGGAATGAAAAATAAAGATTGCTGCACCAGCGTAACCTCAGAGCAGAGATAAGTGGTTTTGGTAGGGTGAAGGGGAGCCCTGTCCTTATCTGCCTTCCGATATTACTCAGACCTGTGAGTTTTCTTCTTCGAAGTGAAGAAAGACAGCAGGACAAATGGCTTTGTGCTTAGTGTGGTTTGGAGTTTTCAGTGCCTCAGCATCTTTAGGTCTCGTGCACGATGGGTGTTCAGGAGGCATGCCGTTCCCCGCCATCTCAGGGTGTTGCTATCACATTCTGCAAACTCCTCTGAAAAAGTTAAGAACAAGTTAACCAGCGACAGGTTTTAATAACGTCCAGGTATAGCGCAAGGTTTTGCTGCACTGCATTTTTATTATATCGTGGAATGTGTTTTAATACAGTAGTTAAGAGAGGCTCAAGCTGTGTTTTTACCACCTTCCCCAGGCATGTCTCTGCTCAGCCAAGGCTGAGCCCGTAATTTAGCACAGAAGCAGGCTGAACGCCTGCTCCCCTGCATAGGAGCACTCCAGTCAGCCTGGACTCCCCGAGCCAGGAATTTTCACCAGGTGGGAGCTTTCAAATCCTGCTCTAATTCCAAGATCGTGTTAAGGCAGCAGAATCTCGCACGGGCACCAAAAGCGATCCCACCTTGGCATGGAGTGCTGCTCCTCTGCCGCCTGCAGCAGCCCGTCAGTGCAGGGACACTGATGGGACTTGCAGCTAACCTGGAGGAGAAGCTGCGGCTCCGCGTAGCCGGGGCTGCCCCCCCCCGGCGTGGTTTGCTACACGAACACATTGGCAGGAAGGAAGAGGTCAGCACAGAAGGGAGCACAAGCTGCTGGGATGAAAGGTAGACCCGTTGGTGGCACTGTGCAAGGTGAAGAGAGAGTGTAACTGCATTGTAAGTCACTTTTCCTGAGATAAATGATTTATAGAAAGCCAGAATATAAAAGCGTGAAAATCTCATAGAAATTACTGAGGGGGAAAGAAAAAAAAAGCACAAAACTTTAAAAGATGACCTTCCCCCAATGTCTTCCTCAAACAGTGATGCAGGTTCTTGTCAACCCCTGGTTTAAAACAAGGAATAGGAAGGCTGTAAGTTTTTTCAGAAGTTTTTTCAGAAAGGCTGCACGGGACCTTTCCTGCAGCGTGCAGGACTGACCTGCACCAGCCCCTGAAGACTCTGAGCAACAGTTTAAAATGTGATAGTGCTGGAAAATAAATCCCAGCACAACAGTCTTCTAAAATAAGTGTAAAATTTTAGGTGTGGCTGCACGGATTAAATGGAGGTGGAATAAATCATGCAAATAGTAATGAAAGTTGAAAGCAATTTGGTTGCACTTCAGTACGTTTCATCAGTCATCTCTCTTCTGAAGTGGAAATGCCAAGCCTGATGCGAATTAAACTTTGTCCCTCCTCCCTCTCCCCTCTTTCCTCTAGCTTTTCAAAAGGCCTTTTGAAAACCTCTGAATACCGTTTTTTGGCTGACCAGATTTTACCCTGCTCATGCTCCTTGAAACCTCCTAATTCTCAGCCAAGACAGCGACTCTAATTTGGAGAAGTCGTGGGTGTGATTTGCATCCTCAATTCCTCTCTTGGTCCTTCTTTATCTCTCTAAGAAAGGGAAAAAGGCTGAGGAGAGGCATGGCTAGGGACCGATGAGAGGTGGAAGAGCTGCTTAGAAGTTTGGCTTTCCAGGGCAACAGAACTTTTAATGTTCACTTTTCTGTGTTAGGATCAAATGTCAGCTAGCATGTGTTGAAAGCAGCAGATTTCCAAAAGGCAGAGCTGACCCTGAGCACGAGGAAGGAGATCTGATGTATTGTTTCTGTCTACCTGAATTGAGGCTGCTCCTGTCTTTGCCTCCCCTTCCCAGTTTGTTTGTGCTTTGTGAACTGTGCAGCCGGTGTGTTAAAGCACGCCTCTCCCCTCTTGTGTCTTGCAGGTAGAGGACGCCATGCTTATGTTTGACAAGACGACCAACAGGCATAGAGGTAAGAGGGAACGGGAGCTCAGACGTCCCATTTTGTGACAGCTTCTGCGTGGTGAGCACAGCCAAAAATCAGTGTCAGCACGATGACCCATGTGGCTAAATTCAGCGGTGCTAAATCAGCAGAGCTCTTTGTGTGCGAGATGGCTCCCTCTGTCCTGCAGGTGTACAGAGGAAGGGTTGCTCGGCGCGTAAGGCCAAATCTCGTGTGGGTTTTCTTTTTGGAGGTGACTTTCCTGATCAGTCTAATGAATTCTCTTTGGGAGGATCATCGTCAGGCTCTGCAGTGTCCCTGCTGACGGTAAAGCTCAGGGAGCCCTGTGGTGAGGCTGCAGGGAAGGGGCCTGAGTTAGAACAGGGCAAAAAATCCCTCTGGGTATCTGCTGTTGGTCCTATGGGACGTGCATCCAAATGGGGTGCACTGGATCTGGGTCCACCCACATCCGCAGGATACACAGGGGTTGTAGCAAGGTGGCTGGCATTAGAGCAAGCTGGGCGTAAGGCCAGTCGGGTTGAGACACCAGGATATTAAGGTGTTAGAGCCCTCTGTCAGGGCTTCCGGCGTGCTGGAGGTTTGAAGCTCAGGGCTGCTCATCCTCCGGTGTTAACTCGGAGCAGGATCTCCAGGAGAGGAATTTCCCTCCGCATATTTCACAAGACAGACAAGGTTTCATCATTGCTTGTACGGTTCTGTGAAAATGAGCCGAGGGTTATTTGCAGTGTTACGGCCGTGCCTTTCAGTGGAAATAAATGATGCTGCTCTGTCTCGGGGTGAGCAGGTGATGGCTCACGCCATGGCTGCGGGGCGCGGAGCTCCCAGGCAGGGCAGCCCGGCAGCGGCACCGCCGAGCTGCGGGGGGTACCTGGCACAAGGAGCGGTGCTGCGGACGGGCTCTGCGACCCTGCTCTCTGAACGAGGTTGGTTTTACGCTGCCGCCCTCCCCACCTTACCAAAGCGTGTGTTGTGAGGCAGCGCAGCGAGGCAGTGTGGCTCCTGCCCCCATGCGACCGCAGGGACGCGTAGCCCAGGGGTTGGGCTCTGCCCCTCGCGCTCCAGCCTCTTACACGTTCTCGTGCGGACTCGTTGAGGGGGCTCGTCTGAGTGATAACTTATTGTCTTTACCACGTTTGTTTTAGCTTCTTGGGATCACGCAATCATGCATGTGGCCCCTTTATTTAGGGAGCCTGCCAAAAGGTGTGAAGTAGCCTGCATCAGGTCAGGCAGTGCTGGGAGCCCGGGGAGCGGAGAGGGGAGCAGCCCAGAGTGCTCAGCCGCTGCCCTCATGCCTCGTCTTCATCTCGGCAGCAGCATCGGGAGACCCAGGCCCCCGGCGCTGCCTCGTTTGTTCACCGGTCTGGTATTCGCCTTAACAAGCAACCTAGCGCGAGCGGTGGGAGAGTCAGGCAAACCTCCAAGATAACATTTCCTCCCTCCAGCAATTCCCTCCCAGGCACTGATCCCTCTCTCAAGTCCAGGATCACAGTACCCAGGAAAATTCAGCAGCACTGAGCAAAAGGCTTGCTTGGAAAGCTGATCTCTGAGAGCCAGGGGAGGCCTTTGAACAGCCAGTACCCATCATTTGGTTATGGGAGCCAAAACCGTTGCACAGTTTGGGAAGTTCAACCCCTGACAGCTTCCTTTTATATCTGGGGAGTTTCCCATCCTCTTTGCGACCACCCTTAAACAAGCCATAAAGACCATTCACTGGGTTCAGTGCTGCGGAGCTGCCGCTGTTACCGCGGAGCCGTCCCCACCGGAGGGGAGGCCGCAGGCACGGGTGGCTCTGCACGGCACTGGCATGCCCTGCGTCCCTGTGGGGACAGGGTGAGAAAGTCCCTCTCTGCTGCGGTGTCCCGAGTCCCGGGGCAGAGTCGTGGCTGTGCCAGCAGCGAGCCCTGCTGCTGCCGCTCAGCTCTCTGTGGCCTCCTGAAAAGCTTCTGCCCAATGTAATAGGGCTGTGCTGCCAGGGCGGGCAGGAGGCCACGCAGGGACACCAAAAATAAGAGAGACCAGCAGGGGAGGGTCAGATCCGTCTGCGGGGCTCTTTTCCAGGGAGCAGGCTTACGCTTCTGCTGGGCGACCGATGGCGACTGCTGCTAACTGCTGGCATTAGCCAAAATTCCTGCCGGCACCAAGCCCGGCACGGTGCCGAGTGGCACCGCTGCGGCTGAAGCAGCTGCCCCACAGGCACCAGAGACCGGGCTCTGGGTCTTCACCTCTGCCAGTGAACGGTGGAAGGAAGAAGCAAGAGTAACAAAGTGAAAGGTAGAGGGTCGTCTTTATGCTCGTGTTTGAATTTCGCCAGTCTTCTCAGACGTTTTTTCCTTCTCCGTGCAGGTAGCTGCCACTAATCAGGCTAATGAACTGGCTAGTAGGCTGTCATCATGAAGCGAGTTCTGCTGCATCGATCGTTTATAAAATCACCCCAGATTTTACAAATTGTGACATTCTGATTGTGTTGAAAACATGTTTAAAATGCAGTAGCATGCAAGCAGCGGTGTTAATGGCAATTCTTAAAACCACTTGCGGGTTGCAATCTGTATCTTCAAATTAGCCGAGGGAAGGAGAAATGGCAGATAAAATATCCACTGTGGTTTACTGTAGTTAGTGTATGCCTGGAATAATCAACGTAGGCAAGGGAAAGGGAAAGTATTAAAATTCGCTCCCTACTGCTAGAAAGGAGGTAAATTTCCTTGCAAGCAAATTGAGAATGTTTGTTGACGTACTGCTGGCACGTGTGTGCTACTCGTGTGTGTATCCTGATAGCGTGTAACTTGTCTGCAAGCCTGGCACGGGATCCACATCAGTACTCAGTAAAATTAATGTGCAGACTTAACCAGACATAGCCAGAAGCCTTTTCAAAACTGCTCATCATTGAACATTTTTATTAATGCCTCGGGACAGCTTGAAAGCCTCACCCCAAATAAAACATTGGCCTTGCCAGTGGAACACAACTCTTAGAACATTTTAAATGTCATCAAGGTAACCATTTTGTTTCCTCTGTTGATGTATTTTTCTTTTCCAGTGTCCAACCATTCCTGGAAGTTCTCTAAAGAAAATAAGAGCATTACTGCATTCTGTGCTCATCTGTCTAGCCATATTAATGGGAGGCTCCAAATTCTGTGCGCATTTAATGGGAAAGGTGGTTACTTCTTGGAGTATTGTAGGTAAAACAATCTCTGGCTTCACTGGGAGACAGTGTCATCTTGCGAGGCTTCTCTTCCTAGCTTGGTCATTTAATTTTGATAGTGCGGATGCAAAGAACTAGCACTTAGTGGCTCTGAGTCGGCTTTGTTAAGGTGACATTTCTTTTTAGAAAGGGTAATTTTGTATTTCTGCACCTTGTGCTGTACTTGTGCATTTCTGTACAGGGATTATAAAACACAAAAGTTCCGTAAACACCCTGGAAAATCACTTTCATCACTTTCTTCACTGCCTAAAATTTCATAGAGCTGAAAATTACTGGGTCAATCTTGAAAGGATTTAGTAATTGGAAAGAAGGAAAAAAAAAAAAAAGAGGGTGGTGTTATTTTGTTACCCTTGCAAAGTGCAGATAAAATCTGGAGTTCAACATTAGTTATTGATCTTTGGGGTTAGAGGGAGCCTTGCAAGATGATGATGTCCTTCTAACTTCATTATGTAGCAGAGCTCCAGCAAGCGTAGCGACCTGCTGCGAGCAGGCAGAGGGGGCCGGAGGGGCAGGAGGGCCGGAGGGGCAGGAGGGCCGGCCTCCTCGCCCTTGTGCTTTTCCCCGCGCCGGGTGACCCGCAGATCCCGGCAGCGGGAGCCTCGTTTGTTGTAGCCATCAAAGCTGAGCAGAAATGCTGCAGCCAGCGGGGCTGCTCGGAGGAGGGAGGGAGGACGTGTCAGATGAAAGGTGTCTGAACCGAGGGGTGCAGGAGCGGGCTCGGCGCTCCCCTGGCTGTTCCAATTTAGCGGAAAGGAAAGTGCAGTGGAGTGGAGTGGCTCCTGATTGATAAATTCGCTTGGCAACTCCCCCTTCTCCCCTTTCTTCCTGTGGCTGTTAAGCACGTAGGTAGAGAAGAGTCAAGAGGAGGTGAGATAGCGGTTAGTTAATGCGATGGGATGCTCTTGATCCTTAAATGCTCTCCACGGGCATGTGCCTGCTTTGGGCTGTGCTTGCCTTGCCCATCTGCTGCCTTGGAAGCCATCGGCAGCGTCTGCCACGTCAGTCCCACGTCTTGAGTGTGCAGGAAGAAAAATAAAGATTTTGACTGATTGAATCCCCCAAGTTGTAATTGCTGGTATTAAATGTAATGCTATATGTTTTTCCGAGCCATACAGCCCCCAGAGTTATTTTCATATCAATTAGCTCTCTCACGTGGTTGGGAATGGCAGGGGAGAGAGGAGAGAAGTGACAGCATGTGATTTGGGCTTCTTTAATCTTAAAACTAAACAAAATTAACGAAAGACAGGCTGTCGGTGCGATGCAAACAATATCCTACGTGTTTGGGCTTAACCCGTCTCCAGCTGACGGGCGTTTATCGTGGCAGACCTTTCAGTGACTCGGCCTGCTGCAGGCCCGCTGGCGGTGCCGTGCCTCCGCCGGGCTCCTGGTGTCTCCGGTGCAGAGATCAGCGTGCCCGTGAGAGGAGAGCCCTGGGGGCTGACCTAAAACTGCAGAATCCAAACCAAAAGATTCGTGCTTGCCTTCTCCCGGCTGCTCGCCAGCGTGGCGTGGCTGCCCGTGCTGCTCCACGCACGCACTCAGCTCCGCCGCTTCCTTGCCACGTCCTCCTCTCGAGGCAGAGGGGAGGGTTGAGCCCCGTGCTCGTGCCGTGCCTATCTGGCAGATCGCAGCGCGTAAAGGTAATTGTCCAGGTGGAGGCGGTTGGCATAATCGCTGTATTTATTGGAAGAGACAGGAGTGATGTTGTTAGTGAGATATTGTCTGTGCCGCAGCAAAGGATGATGCTTTTCTTAGGAGAAAAATAGCCTTTTGTGTTGTCCGACTGCCAAAACCTCCGTTTCGTAGTTGACCTCTGAAGTTATAATTGACATTTTTATAGATGAGATATAAATATAATTAAGAGTCACTGCAGTTATTTGTTTATCGCTGTCTCCCTCAAATAAAGCAAGGTCATGTGCATTTAAAAATACATCTCCAAGCAGTTTTGAGCAGACAGTGTTTAAGATACGTGGAAGTAATTGCCTAATTTGGTCATTTTCAGCGTAGCTTTTCTTGGCAGCGGTGTGCCAGTAGTACCGTGCGCTCGGAGGGAAGCGCGGGAGGAAACCTTTTGTCTGCTCACGGAGCTTTGCTTTTAGAAGGATGGGGCTGAAGGGAGAGCTCCTGCTTGGCCAGGTTTGACACGCAGGATTTTGGAAAAGCATCCACAATGATGGTGGTGGTGTTTTTAGCGCATAAAGTGCTTTAAGAGCTTTGGATGAAAAGTGTGACGTAGGACATAAATGGAGGTGGTATTATTATTATTATTGCTCTCCTAGATGAGACTGGCTTTTATTCCCTTGTCAATTTTATCACTCCATAAATGGGACTCCAGAGAGTGCAGTTGTTTGGAGAGAAGCGCTCGCCCTGCTTCGGCTCGTCCGTACGCACGTTCCCTAGCCGGTGGAATTCATCCTGGGGACCTGCGTCTTGCAGCACCGAGCCCGATTTTAACCCCTGGTGCACGGAGACACCGCGCGTTTGTCTCCTGCAGGAGGCACGGAGGGCTGGAGGGAAGAGTAGCTGCAGACAGGGCTTTTTATAGCGACTTCAAAGCAAATATTTGCTTCCAAACTTCAGAGGAGGGCTGTGAAGATTAATTAGTTAGTATTATTTACCATTTACAGACCTATCAGTGAAAGTAGTGATGGCTGAGCTACAGTGCCATCGTTCACACCTATCTGTTTAGATTGCAGTTATGACATGTGCCATATTAATATTTCATGTGTGTGTGCTTTTAATATTACATCCTCACTTATAAATATTCATGTCGTAAAACACATTAATGGCTGCAAGGCTGAAGAATGATATTCACAGCTCTCTGCTTTGTATCCTGAGTTCAAACCCATCCCAGGTGGGCAGGAGGAGGCGCCGCGGTGGCTGCGGCTGGCGAGGTGGCGCGCGAGGAACGGTGGGGCCGCGTCCCGCCTGTTCCCATCTGGCTTAGATCTCTCCCCCTTCGATCTCCCCCCCTTCACTGCGGAGCCCATCGGGGACACTGCGAGCTCTCCATGCCCCAGGCAGGGGTGGCTGCACCCTTCGGCAGGCCCCACACCAGACCCCCAGGCTTGATGCGCTTGGCGCTGCTCACCGGTTGTGTGTCAGTGAACACAAAGCAAAAAGGAAAAGCTGCCAAATCTTGGATCCGTCTCCCCTGTCTTCTAATTTCCTGGCCAGCGGCTACTGCTGCTGCAACAGGGCACCTTACGTGAGGTGTAAGGATAAATGCATTCACGCCGGTATGAGCCCTGCGTCCCAGCAGACCCCGTTTCAGAATAGCAAATAAGGCTCCTGGCCACGCTTTTCAAGGCGATTATTGAACGTCTCGGGTGGTTACAGTCATTCTGCCCCCAGCCTCATGCTGTATAACGCCACCTGAGGCTTGGAATAATTGCCCGGCTATGTACTGTCTGTCATACCTTATTGCTTAATTTTATACCAGTAATGAAAATTACATCCAGAGGAGGAGAAAGAGCGAACAGCTGCACTGGCCAGGACGCACCTAAGGAATAGATGTGTGCAAATGCTTTCTCTAAAGAAGGGGAGAGACTCGGCTTGCCAGCAGCACTCGGGAGATGGCTTGACATTTTTATTTTCTTGTTTAACAAACAAATGCAATAATAATAAGGAAAAAAAATCCCACCAACCTCCAGTAAAGGTTGCAAACATAGCGCAGCAATTAGTTTGAAAGTCTCCAGTTACACAACCAGACTTTAAGGTAAATGCCAACTTAAAAGTACATTGTAAAGGACAGTGGATTTGTAATGCTCATTTGTATCTTGTCTTTATAGTTAACTTAAAAACAAATTATTTAATTCCCTCTTCCCAGAGGGAGCCTCGTGTAGCCAGACCTTTTTGACCTTCTTAATTTATCTAGCCTCCTTTCAATTAGCTTTAATACAGGCAGTGAGAAGAGGAGACATTGACGGAAACGTGCAGGCTGCTCCGCACCCTCCTTGCACGAGGCGAGGCGAGGGCAGGCGGCCCCGACACCCTGTGCTGAACAGGACCCAGAACAGAGCCTGCAGGAAGGGAGAGGCGTGCAGGAGGAAGGTCAGCGTTTACTGTGGCACCTGTATACAGAAGGTATTAAATAGCTTTTCAGATAAGCCTTCTGAAATCACTGGGATGCTCTAAATGATGGCCTCGCAGATCACCAGAGGCTGATAGCCAGGTGCCTCGGATGGGAAAGCAGAGACACAGGAAGGTGGGAGCTGGCAGTGCTGGTCTTGTAGAAGGTGTCGGTGTGGCACCCAGGGCTAGGAGGCAGAGCCACCAGCAGCAAGCTGGGCATTTCCCTCCCACAGAACTTCAGTTAATAGTCACTGTCTCAAAAAGAGAAGTCTTCCCATTCACCTAGTACTGAACAGTATCAATAACTTAATGTAATTAGACTACGGTAGTATTGGAGAGTGCAAAGTAAATCAATGGAACCTTTCTCATCTCTGAAAGGTTCTTCAGGAACCTTAAAGCAAGAATTGTGCAAACATTCAAGATATATTTTTTTAATTATGATAACGGTTCTGTTGCATGTGTGGAAAGTCAGTACGCAGGGGCTCGGCTGGGATGAGTGTTTGCATTAGAAGCAGACAATGTAATCTTCACAGCCGAAGCTGCATTGAGAAGACAGTGAGGTCATTTTAATATGCCTTCAGTTTGCTATCTTTATTGTCACTGCTGAGCAGCCAGTTTGAGCGACAGATAAATTAGCAAAAATCCTGATGATCTGTGAATGGAAGGAAACCCTAAATGCCGTGAACAAGTTCTTGCTTATGAATCTACTCAGCTGATGAAACCAAAAACCTTTTGCCTCCCAGAATGCAAGAACGAAGTGATTAGCAGGTAGTGCTTCAAGTCTTGTGGGACTATTTGAAAATGTTAATTGAGGAAAGGCCAGAAACAGGAGGAGAACAAAATGCAACATTTACATAGATGGGCAGTCTTAATACAATGAGCAGAATTAAAATCAGCAGAGTGACCTTGAGAAAATAGGCAGCTACTTGCAACGTGCCTGTGCCCAAAAATATGATGTGAAAATACCGAAACATCCTGCAGTTTCCCTCCCTAATGCATTGTTTTCTTTTCCCAGTGGATCGCTCAAAGTGTATTGGGTGAAGCTTTTTAAATACACCGCATGGGTGGGGATTTTATTTTTCCTATCTGTGCTCTGTATCTGCTGCTTTTGATAATAAAGCTTTTAGAGCACTTCTACCGAACGTGGGGAGGGCGTTCTCAGCAGCCTGGCAAGGCCGAGGGAGGGCGAGCCGTAGTCAGCGGTGTCACCGGGAGCGCTTGGCGTCCCTCCGCGTGCCGGCGTCAGTCCCCTCTGTCCGCTGCCACCCCGTCGCGGCCGGTGCCCGGATGCTGCTGAAGCCTTTAATTTTCCAAGGTCACTGCCATACGTACAGCCTCCCGGTGACCTGTTTCCACGAACAGATAACATCTCCTATCCCAAAACCTGGAGATTCAGCAGAAATGCGGTTGCACAAATATGCTGGCAGCGCAGGGGAAGCTCTGCCAGGCTGCCCCTGGCCGCTCTGGTTCCCTGGGCAGTTCTGGTGGGGGGCGAGGCGAGGGGCGGCCGGGCTGGGCGGGGGTCACCCCGTGGGGGGGTGCGAGCTGCTGCCCCTGGGCTGCTCGGCGCGAGCCTCCGGAGGCTCCGCTGCTGGCAGAGGGCTTGGGAGCGGGGCGTGTAGATGGAAACAACGCTACCCTACAATTAACGGTTTACGGCTCTTGCAGGGATACATTCTACCTAATCAATCCCCTTGTATTAGCAAATTAGAAGCTGTTAAAATTACCAGCTTAGATATGTAAAAGGCGTACCGCAGCAGCAACGCCTGTGCCTGCGCCGTGATGCTGCTGCCGTCCCGGCTCTGGCCTGGCTCCTCGCTGCCACCCCGCCGGCCTGCACGGGACCCCGCAGCTCAGGCTGCTGTGGGAGGTGGGCCCAGAAAGGCCAACGGGGAAAGCGCTGACTTCATGAAACCCTCCAGCTCAGAGTTCTCCTCCCAGCCAGCCCGCAGTTAGCAACAAGGGAAGGCAGAGAGGTCTCCAAACAGAGTAATCCTGCCATGATTTCATCTTCCCCTCTTTCCCCCTTCAGGTGAGACCCTTTGTGCTCGCTCCCCAGGTGTCTTGCGGCGCAGATTTTGGGTTGGGTGGCGTGGAGGGACGGCAGACAGCTCCTCACAGGCTGAGCAGGAGGGGGCTCGTGTGGCTTGCACCGTTCCTTCTCGGTGCCCTCTCACCTGTACTTGAGGCTGGTTTTCCTAAACCGTTAAGTTTGGACTTCAGATTTCTTTAATTAGGTTGATTAATATGTTCTGGCAAGGAGTGATTTTGCTTATTCTGCATGTTTGGGGTTTTTTTTTAGTATTTTTTTTTTAACCTATAAGCTGATGTAAGAACATCTGGCACTTTTTTTTGCTGGATCTGATAGAATAAATAAGTTGAAAAACAGCTTCTTGCAAAAAAACACAGGTCAGCGGATTTGGTGGGGTTTGTGCTTGTTTTTGGTTTTTTTTTTTGTTAATTTATTGAGCGTTTTCTGGACCAGAAAGAGTACCTTAAACTAACGTGATGATTTGGAGATTATTCTCCATTTAAAAACTCCCGTGAACACTAACCACTTTTCCTCATTTTCCTGCTTTGGTAGAAGACCAGGAGCGAGCAGATCTATAGCAGGTACCCGCCCAGCCCTCCACGGAGCGATTTCGAAGCCCTTTGCACACGTGTAGGGAATGAAGCCCGCAGCGTCCCCTTGAAAGCAGTAGGTTGTAGGGAGCTCGGGGCACGGCGAGGTGAATTGGCTTGCCGGCGCTCTTGTCAGAGCTGAGAGCGGAGCCAGGGCGGGCTCCTGGGCGGGTGCTTCCACCATGGCACCGTCTTGCCGTATTTACTCTTGGTGGGACTATCACTGGCCCCAGCGTGAGTCACTGGGGAGCAGCGTCCTCGACTTCAGGCAGCGAGCACCCGGCGCGAACACCCCTGGGGAAGTTGTGCGGGTCTCTTCTGTCAGCTCTGCTCCTCCGCACCCACTCAGCCGACTAACAAAGGAGTGAGGACATTTGTTTTCCTCCAGCTTCTGGACGTTCCCCGTAATTGCAGGAAAACAAATCAGATGGCAGAAGTGTGGGATTTGTTTTCTTGCAGACCAGCTGCCTGTTTCCCCCCTGCCTGGGTTTTCGTGTGACCGTTTGAGTGGGTTTTGGTTTGTCCCTCACAGGGCAGGAGCCTGTGCTGGTTTTGTCCCCACGTTTGGGGTTTTGGAGGCTTCAGAAGCGGCGTGTGGGTTGGGTGGGGGGAGATGGCGGTAGGCTAATAACGTGCCTGGCTGCTCTGGGAAGGAGCAGCTGCGGAGGGGAGATGAGAGCAGCTGTGGGTATGAAATTAGTCATTCTATGAAGAAATGGATTTGATAAATAATAAAACAGTGGTATTAACAACAGATGCTTTCCAGGTCAGATGACTTTGATAAAAGCACCCAACAACCGTGGGTAATGGTATGAAAAATATATATCTATATTTATAGGTCTATCTATATGAAAAGGCCTATAAATAAACGTGTGCTTGCGCAGAGATGTGTGTGTACATGCTTACATGTAAATGTACCTGGCATTTCATCTCTCTTTTAAGGTGACAGTGAAAGTTCAACGCAGACTTAGAGACTTGCCAAGAAAACCTGAAATCTGATCAATGCCTCCCGCATCTGGAGGCTCCCACCCTGAGCACTGGCTGCATTTGTTTTTATATTCATACCTTTTCATTTTGATAACTGTTTTGATTTGTAAAATACTATGCCTTATACAATGTTTCCTTTATGATGATTTAGTATGCTCCTCTTATCTTTCACCTTAAATCTTTGATAAGAGCATTTTAAAAATGAAATTGCTACCTGACACCATTATCAACCGTTGGCTGCCTGCCAGAGGAGAAGGCATTACCCAGGCGGAGGCAGGAGAGACGAGAGACTTCCAGAGCCGCAGCCAGCAGCGCGCAGAGCTCCCGGAGTGGCGCTGGGTGCAGGTACCGGGCGAAGGAGGGCGAGGAGCGGGGCCGAGAGCACTGCAGGACCCGAGCATGGCCTCTGCCGCCCGCTCCTTGCCCCACGGCCCCACAGGGGTAACACCGGCCGTGTCCAGGTGATGGCACCGAGTCCGGGCATTTCTCTCTCCCCTCCCTGCTGAAGCGTTGGTGCCGCGAGCTGGCCCATCAGCGGCGCTTGGCATGGCAGCGGGGCTGCTTCGTTTTCCCCACAAAGCCGTAAAAGCAAACCTGGGGCTCAGGTTGCCTTTATCTGGCAGCACAACGTTGCCTGCGAGTTTCCAGCACGTTCATGTAATTGAAATGTTTTTGGATAACTGTTCGTTGTGCCTGCTGAATGTAATTTATCAGTGGAAAGGCATCAGCAGTGGGAATA
Source organism: Anser cygnoides (assembly GCF_040182565.1). Classification (NCBI taxonomy): domain Eukaryota; kingdom Metazoa; phylum Chordata; class Aves; order Anseriformes; family Anatidae; genus Anser; species Anser cygnoides. The sequence goes on along the minus strand of NC_089890.1, from coordinate 11,705,877 downwards.
TCAGTAAATAGAACTGTCTGACATGGCAGGTCATTTTTATTTTAATATAGTGGATTTAATGAACTCTTGTCTTTATAATTCATGGTACTTGCAGAATGCATCCATTTCCCCTCCTTAATGACGTTAGTTACAGATCTGTCCTTTGTTAGAGGGCTTTATTACAGCTGGAGACCTTAACTCTCTGTGAGTTGTGGCGATGCATCCCCAGCGCGAAGGGTTGTGTAATAGATTGTTGCCTTTTACGTTCAAAACTATTAGCGATAAACACAGCCAAAAACTTCCCCGAGTACTTCATGCATTATTAATTATTATTATTATTGAAGCTCCTGAAAGGTCGTTTGTGAAGACCTGTGCTGTGTTTTGCCAGCTTACCGGGGCTGGATCTGGGCTGCTCGCGCAGTGACACCTTGCTGCTAGCTCGTGCGTGCTCGAGTGTTTGGGTCGCAGCCAACAGAAGCCCCCAAATCTGCTGTCAAGTGATTTAATAGCATTTGTGTCCAGCCTAACCCAATCTATCTCACCTCGCAGAGAAGAAAAAAAATAATCCTGCATCAAAATTACTGCTTTTGGAACTGTCTTGTCTCTTTTGAGTAGGAACTGGAGACAACTAGACAAGCTTCAATGAAAGCGAATAAAGAAACATTACTTTCTGAACACAATCTTCTGTTACCAGTCACTTTTCAACAGACATTCAATCAAAATGCTAATAGCAAAGGCAACAAGGGAGTGAGGTTATTGTAATACTAATTGATAGGCTGCAGGGATGGGTTTTGATAAGTGCTGCTGAAGATGTATTTTTGAAATATGATTCTCTTTAATTACAATGATACTAATAAGAATGAACAAATGATTTAATGATAGTTTTCTAGGTAATGGCTTAAAGATTTTGTTCAAGTTATTTTGAAGGCTTTTTTTAAAACCAGAAATTACGAAAATCACCTTAAAAATAAAGCCATAGTGGAAGGTAGTGACTTTATCTAGACTTGTGTGGCTACTTTGCATCAAAATTAATGCTGTCAAATATGAAGCTCTTGAATACAAAATCCAATCATTTGTTTATACAATAGACTTTGCTAAAAGCCCGTAGTTGAAGCCACATCGCATGGAGGAATGCATTTAATGTCTAATGCTTAGAATAATTAGGATCAATTATGCCAGCCAGAATTTTAAAAGATGTTTTGAGGGAGGGCAAAAATGTGCTGAGGGGTGTTCAGTACGGCTTTAAAGTGCAGCTAGGGTACCCGTTTTGGTCGTCCTGCCGGAGGCTGCTGACGCTGGCTGCTGGGAAGCTCCAGACGAAGCCACCGCAGGTGACGGCGCGGGTCCCCGGTCGGTGGGCGCTGTGCCAGCGGGCGCCCTCCTGCCTGCTCTGTGCCCCGGGAAAGGGGGGACAAAGGAAAAGGGCAGAGCTGTCACTAGCGGGCTGCCTCGGCTTCAGCTAATTTTTGATGAATTAATTGATAAACAAAACAAAGAAGGTTGTTGTTGGTTTTGAGTGGGGGTTTTGCTTTTGTTGACGTGGGTGGGGGCTTCTCTGGGGCAGGGAAGGATGCTCTCTGCTGCCTTTCAATTTGTCAGGCTCTCTCTCAAAGATCTGCCAGAGAAGAAAGGGTAATTAATAGGCTTGAAGTCATTTCCGATGTGTCAGTATTTCTGCCTTGCTTCCAAGTGATAATGTTCGCTGGCTCGAGGCCTCCGGGGAGCCTTCCATCTTATTAACTTGTCTAGGAGAAACAGTGAGTGGGGACAGCTTGGGCCAGTGGGTGACATGAAATAAGGATTTGTGGTGTAGTGAGCTGTAAACACTGGGGCTGATTGAGTAAAAAGTGGGGAAAAAAAATTAAAAATGAGGGAAAAAAAACACTAAAAAGGCCACTTGTCATAAGTACAGCAGCACACATCCTGGTGGGGGAAGCGATGCACTTTATTTAGGCCAGCCTGTACCGACCCCGGAGCAAGGACCCTCTTGCTCCGTGTGTCTCAAAAAGCGCTCTTTGGAGCTGGAGCTCTGCATCCTGAATTTCCGTCCTCCCTGGTGCATGTCTGTGTAGTCGTTATCCTGTTGCCCACCACATGACCAGCCTCGTGCTTCCTCCACCTTTGTGCCCTGTGTACAGGGCATCGCCTGTCCAAGCCTGGGAAGGGAATGGGCAACTGCACTGCGATGCCGAAACGTGCGCTTTAGGATATTCCTATGGAAAATTTTCCTTTACACCACAGAGACATAGAAAAACAACTTAAATGCATATCCCGTCCCCTGCCTGCTAAGTAAATCCCTGTGAGCAGAGGGGTTCCTCTCGGAACTCGTGGTGCAGGCTGGTTTTGGAGGTGGGGAGCGCCTTGTGCTGCTTGGGTTGTCCTTCATCAGCTTTTGGTCAGGAGAGGCACAATTAGAGGAGCAGTTGTGTGCATCTAGTTGGCAAAATAATTGTTATTTCTTACCCTACCTCACTCCTCAGCGTTACATCATTCCAAGGTCTTGCTCTGGAGGGAGATGTGCAGGAGAGGAGAGATTCCTGGTCACTGCGTGTGTTCGGCAGCTCCACCTGGAATCCCTGCGTCAGCACAGGGGGTGTGTAATTGCTTCCCCCCTCTCAGTCCTGGTGAGATTTCATTAATTAGAATTAGAACACTTAAAAATAGCGAGAATTTTTAAACTGTTATCCCGATTGTCCTGTGTGATGTCGGAAGGGGCTGGATGGCACCTCGGTTTTCCTCCTCCTCCTGCTAGCTGTGCCCAGTGACGGTGCTGCAGGGCCTGACGCCCCCGGAGCAGCACTGGGCTTGGTCCTGTTTGGGGCGGGAGCCTGGGGGCTGCAGGTGGAGAGCGTGGCGGGGCGGTACCCAGGTGCACCTCATTCAGGGCAGTTAGAAATTGAGTGGTTGGAGGCAGGGTCAGGGTTTGGGATGTGCTGAGCTGTCCACAGGTCTCTGACTTCAGCAAAAGCTTCAGGACACCCTGGAGAAGAGGGAGAGGGGTGAGCGAGCAGTATCCTGTATGTTCAGCCTGGTAAAACAAGGAGGGGATGGCTCGGAGCAGTGTTCTGTGCAACTGAGCTGCTGCATCTTGTGCAGAGCTGATCATCGCTGCTGTTGGAGCTCTGACCTTCATGACAGATGTGGGCTTACGTAAGGGTGATGCTGTATGTACATATTTAACCTTCTTGGCTTGTTTTGGTTTTGATTTTAAATTCTTCATAGCAGAAGCGCAAAAGAGATTTCATTAGCTGTTAAAGAAAAACACAACGGAGGCAGCACTGGTCTCAACTGTGTACAAGCTGTTCCTTGGAGATTGTTCTCTTTTTATTTTTTAAAGTAGCAAACCTTGGTGTTTTGGGTCAGTGGGAAGGAACAAGACGTCTTTCACATATTGACAGATTTGTTTCTTCTCTTTTCTTTTCTGATCTCACTCCTGTTTGTCAAGCTCACTTTTCATTTTCCAGAGAAATGATTATGACTAAACATCTCTGACAACCTCTTCGCAAAGTGTGAGAAGGCTACAATGGAGAAAAAAAAAAAAGCCATCTCAAAGCAGTTCAATGATTAAGCTACTTAACTGGGAAGTTTTTCTTTTCCACTGCGGCGCGTATTTCTGCACAATGGAGTTCCTCTTGCAAGCACTTGCTAGGGAGGCACTAGTATAATTAAAATTTGTTTTAATATTCTTTGAAAATTAAAACTGAATCCTTCATGTTAGGAAGAATGACCGTGCATGTATTAGTCCTCTATGTTTTCTTGTTGTTGTTAGCTTATTCAAATATTAACACTGCCTGCGTGCTCAAAATGATGTTTTGTGTCCATTAACAGAGCTTAATTCTCAAATTAAATGATGAATGATATATAGGAGTAGGTGGAAGCTGGTTCCTGGATTTTTTATTTCATTTTTATTTTTTAATGCTAATGTTACTTCCTGGAGGTAAATAAGGGGAGGGGATGCAGTGCAATATTATCATTGTGAAATTAAAATAAAGCCTCATTATTTGAGGATGGAATTTAGTGGCTGAAGGTTTACTCTTTGTCTGAAGCTCCATCCCGAATTCTTCCAGCTAATTGCCTGCTGATTAGCGGACAGACAGGCATTGCTAATGCTGGCCTTGAGCATCAAATTATCCCCTGAATGCCTGGGACAGGCAGTGCAGAGCTGGGCAGCTGTGGGGCTGCCTTGGGCTCTGCTGACCTGCAGGGATGGGACAGGGACGGGACAGGACAGGACAGGACACTTGCTCCGTGCCAGCCAGGAGCCCTTGGCCCCATGGCCACTGCTCCTTCCCTCGCAGTGCAGCAGCGTGGCTCGTGGCCTAATGCACTTGGTGCTCCTGTGTTCATTTGCACACCTCTGTTTCTTTTTTCCTGATAGTTTTGAGTTCTTTCCAACTGAAGGACTTGGGTAGCCAATATAAATATATATATATTTGGTACCTGTGTGGAAACGAAGGAAATGCTGGCCTTCAGATACCAGGTAGCCGCTTCTTTACCTTCTCTAGTCAAATTTAGTCCTTCTGTGGGGAAAGTTTTTGGGGGAGTAAAAAAAATACAGAATTTAAAGCTGCAAGTTATTTAAAAACTGTTCTTTTATTCTTGCACTGACCATGGAAAAATTACCTCTGCTTGCTAAAAACGCCAGGAAACCTCCAAGTATGTGGCTGTTTTCCCCTTTCCCCAGCTGTCTTTCTGAACTTGATTTGAAACGCGCTGGAAATATCTCTGTTCCTGATCTATTGAAAGTTTCCATTATTGACTGGCAGAAAGGCTGCTTTTGTGTGCGTGTTGCTTGTGGGCAAAAGATAATTTTAAAAAGCACCCTGTTTATCTCGAGAGAGCAGCGCGGTCGGAGTGCCGGGGAGGCGGCAGCCCCAGGCCAGCCGTGGCTGATGGGTCTCGAGCTCTGGGTGCAAGACGAGGCATTATGAGAGCAGCTTGATGCTGGCCGGGGGCTCGGTGACATTGCTGGGGACGTTCCAGGGGCTGTGGCAGGCCCAGCCGGTGGCCGCAGCCGCCTGCCCCTTCCCACCCCGTGGGCAGCCAGGGCTTACGGGGATTAGCGGCGCTACACCCGGCCTCCCCTCCTCCTGGGAGCCGGGCACTAATAAAGCTGTACCAGGCTGAAAGGACAAGTAAACACTGCTTTGTAGCTATGGCAACTCGGGAAACAAGAGCTGCGTGGAGTATTTCGGAGGAGAGCCCTTATTATCGAGAGTTTAAAGGGAAGGTTCTTAAAAACGCGGAGAGGCTTGGCAGGGTAATTAGACTTGGTGCTCTCAGAGCAAATGCGTAGTCTCATGAAGCGTTACCAGAGCGTCTGGCCTCGCTGAGAAAATGCAGAGACACTCAGCACAACAGCACATCAAACCCGGGCGGAGATCGTGCCGACACGAGTGGGTGTTCTGCCACCGAGGCCCTGGTTTGTGCTCTTATTCTGTCAGTGCCGGCCCGCGCGGCCTGCCCGCCGGCATGGCGTTACACCGTCTGGGCTGCCTGGGAGCAGGAGGCTTGTGCTCCTCAGCCCCAGATCAGGTGCAGGTCACAGCCTGAGAACTGCCTGCAGCTCTGGGAGCATCGTTAGACAGGTCCTGGGCAGGAGGAGCTGAGTCTGTGTCCGAGCTGTGCACTGCCGGTGGCTTCCAGATTATCCCGTGGCCCACTGGTATGTAAGCGGTGAGTTCTGGTGGCCGAGTTTTTGACGTTTGAAGTCAAAATGCAACCAGCTAATGAGTCACTATGTGCTCACATGAAGTCCCTCGTGTCCTCACCTCTGCTGAGCTGCTCCCCTGTTTCAGCACCCCAGGGGGAACGGGCTGAGGGTCTGGCTTCGGCTCTGCTGCTGGTTCCCTGCGTGCTGGTGGCGACTCTCCTCCTAGCTCCATGCCTCAGTTTGCCTGTCTGTGCTAGGTGTGAATAGCAGTGCACTTGCCTTTTGTCCACTGCCTTGAGCTCCTTAAGTGATTTTAACTGTTTGCAGGTGTCAGACTTCATTAAAAGAGGAGAAGCAATGTGATGCTCAGGTGGAAGTGACGACTTCTATCCAAAGCAAAGAACCGTTGGCCTCTGCTTTCATCTTCCAAAATGGTGCAGTACAGCCAGTGCTGGGGGCGGATGTTAGCTGACAGCCAAGTGACCAAAGACCTCTTTTTGTCTCCCAGCACGGCGAGGCAGAAGCCTCCAGCCGCGGGCAGCCTTTGCTGCGACCTGCCCTGCCTGCAGAGCAGAGGGCAGCCCGGCTGCAGCAAGGCTGGCTTTCTGCTCCTCGGCCTGCTCCGCTCAGTCTCCAGCTCGGGGCTGAGGGGCTGGGGCAGCTAGTGGGGCCTGCCAGGGCAGAGATAGCATCAGCTGGGCTCGGTTGATGCTGAAATAATCATGGCAATCGATGGCTTGCTTTGTGCCGGTTCCCTTGGTCGCACAGTCCATCGAAGGAAATGATTTTAGCGGCTCGCCTGGAGCACGCCTGTCTGGGGAGTAACCATGCAGAAACGGCCGTGGCGGCCGTGTTATTTGTACGTCCGGCGCTCTGGCGAAAGATAAAGTGTGCATCGTATGATTGATGGAAACCTGGTGTCAGGCGGTGTCAGTCCTACCAGACTGAAATGACAATGGCATCATGTAGTGGATCAAAACATTAAGTCTTTAAAACCATATGTTCGATGTGTCATATCACAAGAGCTTTATATTCCTGGTGATAACAATCAGCAACGCGTTATCTGTGGTTTCTCGCCTGTACATTTCTTACAAGCTGATAAACTTTGAGCTGGATGGGAATCAGGCACGCCTTGTCGTTAATGTCTTGATCAGACTTGGAAGAGCGCGGCGGGGTGACGGCGCAGCCCCCCGGTGGGTGAGGCCAAGCACCTCTGCTACGGCTCCCTGCTGGCAGCGCTGGACACCGGGCGCTTCTGTAGCGTGGGGTCCTGGTGCAGCCCCCCAGTAACAGAGAGCGCCTGCCCCAAAAGGCAGCAGCCCAGGTGGAAAGGCCCAGTGAAACACGGAGAAAAAACCAGGAGCATGAAGGAAAGGCGCACGGCTGCGCTGCTCCTCGCGTGCGTGCTCCTCGCATGTGCTCCCTGCCAGCCCTGCCCCAGGCTCCACAGCCACGCAGCTGCTGCGGCCAGCAGTGATACAGAAATCAGTGGTGAGTGTCGGTGTTTGAGGAGAGGGATGCTTCACTTCACTTGGCATTTCAATATCTTCCAGCAGTAGGTTGGAATCACCACTTTTTTTGGTGTGTGGCGATTTATTTTGTTAAAAACCGAGGCATTATTCATAATTATGCAGTTTTATGAGGGTATACATAGCAGTATTCTTCCCGCGGTAGGCTGTGGGAGCTGGCATAATATTTAAATAAGAGCCCTGGGGAAAGGACACGCTTGCATTCAGAGGAGGGCTCCGCGCGGTTGCGGGCTCAGCCTATTGAACTAGCGTATAATTACCTCTATTCAGCACTGCCGCTCCAGTTATCAGCTGGCCGTCAGGGGAAGGCCAGCGTTTTAAAATGACATAGATTGTTAGAGAACATCAAACTTTTTTAATACAGTTAATGATCCTCAGCTATAAATAGTCTGTTCCCATTGACTGGCAATAAGGCTTTTGTGCTGTGCCTCACAGAGCTGCAAGGCTTTTCTTAGTTTGTTTTTTTTTTCCTCCATATGTACTGTAGGTCCTTTCATCCAGATCACTTACAAATAGTACCCACCCCCCACCCCCCTTTCTGGATCGGGAAATGAAGGTCCTACAGAGCAGGACTTTGTCCAAGGTCACGTAGGGGCTAATGGGTGAGGAAGCTGGGGGCCTGGCAGCTTTGTGCTCTGGTCATTCAACCTTCCTCCTCCTCCTCCCATGGGGATGGGACAGGCACGGGCTCCTCTGGCATCCCTGCACCTTTCCAGTGCCACTGGGTAGTCTTCCGGGAACGTCTGGCCCCTGCCTCATTAGTAAGGCAGCTTTGGCATATGCAGTGCCCCAAACGTTTGCTCATTATCTTTCAAGTTGAAATAAGTATGTAGGTTAGTGGAGGAGAATTTGGGAGGCTGAGCTCAGAGGCTGCCATTGCTGCGGCACCCGCAGGGGCTGCGTGTCTCAGCTGCAGCCCAGGCGTCGGAAGCGCCGGGGACGAGGTCTGGGGGAGCCCCTGTCCGAGCGGGGCCGTGCGCTGACGGAGGAAATCCTGGAGCAAGTGAGCATCTGCAGAGAGGAAGGGAGGGGACAAAAAGCTTTGCTATCGACACTCTTGTCTGGAGACTGTGTAATTTGATTCGTACCTAAGGTGAACATCAGTAACTGCTGAAAACTCAGCGTGCGATGACCACAGCTCATTACAACTCTCCACAGACACGGCTGACTTTACGTACTGTAGCTAATTATTCCATTTCTGCATCTGGCAGGGATAACGTTTTTCACAAAAACACTGTAAAATACCAGGGACTTCACATTTCTTTTTTTTATGTCTCTGGGATGGACTGCTTTATGCACGGGCTGGGTTCAGAGCCACAGGCACTGCAAGTCTCAGCCTTTCGCCCAGGGCCCCGATGCAGACTGGCGCGCCCCTGCTCCGTGGGGCGCTCCCGAGGATCAGCGCGAAACCTGGCCCGGTGCGTTTTCTCTGTGCTCAGGTAGTTCCTGCTACCTGGGTGCACAGATACCTCACCCTGTAGACTGCTTTACTCACAACAGAGTTTGATTTGAACTGGCCACGAAGTCCTGGAGCAGCACCCAGGAGCTGAGTACCACCAGCGCTCTGAGCTGGTTGCTTCAGGCAGCATCGTGGGACTCCTGCGTGGTGCTGGGCTGGAGCTGCTGCTGTGCTTGTGCAGTCGTCAGAACGGGCTGAACATCCGGGTGCAATAACGCCAACAAAGAAACCCCAAACCCTGCAGCAGGTCCCCAACTTTCCCACCGGTGATTACATAGCTGCGTTTTGAATCGCCCAGAAGTTGCGGTGAGATCCTGCCACAGCTTTGTTCCGAGCGCCTGCAGACACAATAGGAAAAGGTCATCGCATAAACACCGCTTCTCCGAGGTGATCTCTTTGTCTGATGTGAAAGCCGGGAAGCAAAGGGTATTCTAATTTGAACTGCTCTGCCACTGAGGCTGGATCGGGAGTGCCTCCCCCACGCCTTGCTACCCTCAGACGTCTCCAGGTCAACAGCCTCGCGCTGGAGAGGTGCACCCGATCCGCGGGCTTTGGCTGCTGAGAGGCGCCGAGTGCCTGCAGCGGACACGAGTGGAGGCCGGTGGGCTGCGAGGGGGCGCGGGACGGGAACTGTAGTGGGTGGTAGCTCGAGGTCTGGGCCAGCAGCACCCAGGCTGTGAAAATGCTTCAGGGAACGCTCCGGCGTGTGTAATTAGTTCGCCGTTCCCTTCGCCTGTGACTGCTGCTCGCGGCGGTTTTGTTTTGAAGTGTAAAGATTTCAGAGTTCTCCCCAGTGGTTTGAAGAAAGGTTGAGTGTGTGGGGAGATCCACAGAACAATGTCACCAAAAATGCATAGGAGGAAAAGAAGGCTTTTAATAAAGCACTGCTTGGCATTTGTGCCTGGGAGTTGGGTTTGGATTAATTTGGACTGGGGAGAAGCTGGCGGAGAAGGTCACCTCTGAAGGCAGCAGATGAAAGAGCAGCGTGGCCAGCTCTTCTTGGGGAGCTTCGGCAGAAACCCGTCGGTCTGCAGGTGCTTGGGCAGCCCCTCCGCCAGCCTGTAGCTCCCTGGCAGGCCCCATGTGCAGCCCCCATAGGTTGGTGCTTGTGCTTGGGTCAGGGCAGAGGGGGTGGAGGGGAACAAACGGCGAGGAAACCATCCACAGCAGGGAGCAGCTTGGCTGAGGTGTCCTGAGTGGGCTCCCGCGGAGATCAGACGATGGTGTTGTGGCATCCAGTGATGACAAAATCGCGGTTACCTGAGGTATGATGCTCAGCAAAGAGCCTCTCTCCTGCCTCGTCTGTCAGTGCACGGTCAGGAAGGGCTGCAGGGGAAGTAAGGCATCCTCTTGTATCTGAGGAACGTAGAAAGCACACTTTTCTAGAATTCTAGAAGTGATTGTAGCAAAGGGGTTTGGATTTCGTGCCTGCAATGTGCCTATCTCAGAGCCTTGTTTTCCTTTTCCATTACCGCAGATCTGTGTCATAAAGCCGGTCAGCCCTGTGTGGTCCCTATTAAAAGTTTTCTTTCCCAGGGTGATTCTGCTCCTTTGTTGCATCTGGTTCTTGAACGCTTTATATGATCAAACAGCAAAACTGCTTTTATTGATGCAGCAAAGAACAATGGGCTCTCTCCAGCAGTGCTCCCAAAATACACTCTTGGCTTTTTTTATGCCTGGCTTCCAACAGTGGAAAAAATGATTAAGATATGTTAGGTTTACTCTGGTCACTTCAACAGGAGATTGGTAATATCAACAAACGATTCCAGCAAATGGATTAGCTCCTCTTCCCCAGCAAGGCCGGAGCGATGTGTACTTGCCCTGTCCGTGCTCTTTCTGCGAGACAGACAGCTGAAAAAGCAGAACGCAGCCACGATTTAATAGAGCGCGGATCGGGTTAGGCAGAGATGATGGCATCAGGCATGTGTCAGGTCACTGGAGTGATTGCAAGCTGGTCGGACGTGCGCGGTCGCTGTTCATACAGTGACTGCACCCGCTGCGGCCCTGAGCTCACGCTCGCTTCCTCTGAGAGGCAATTTCCCGTCCGTGCAGAGATGGGAAGCAGAGAAGACAGAAGAGGATCAGCAGAGGCTTAAAACCAGTTCTGCTGCATGTGCGAGCTTAGCTTTTTGGAGCAGCTAGGTACGGGCTCTGAATTTCCCGTGTGAGCAGATGTCAGGGCACGTGTAAGTCTGCCCTGTTAAAACATGTGCCATATTAAAAATCCATGTGTATATAAATGGCATCTGTCAGCCATTGCCCCTTGGACATACATAAAATCTGACGTCTCCTGGCTGTCTGGAGCTGTTACTGTAGAAGCCAGGCTGTTGGCCTGTGTCGCAAAAGGAGAGGTGTGCGGAGCTTTGGATGGAGCTGTGGAGCGGGCGCTGGTGGGTGTATCGCATCCACACGTTGTGGTGAGGGTAAAGACCCTTGCAGGGCTCAGCCTCTGCTTGGAGGAGCCTGAGAGGAGTCCGGAGAGCGAGCTGCTGCAGCTGCTTCCGTAAGGATCCCTTGTTTCGTAACATTCTTTAGAAAGAAAAAAACAACACCCAAACCCGTGAGAGTGAAGTCGCATTTAGACTGCACTGACTTGGCAGAAGAGTACTTTTTCCAGCCTGAAGGAGCATACAGGGTTTTAATTCCGTGAGTGCACATCCCGTGTAGTATTTTGATTTATCTGTCCGTTCTTTCGGAGCGCTTTATTATGTGGCCTTTGTTTTCCTTCAGATGCAAGGTGCTTGTTACAATCCATCGCTTGCCTGCCTTCCACTTCTAAACCTGTGCATTTCCACAGCAGGTTGCATCTGGCTTACTGGGGAAGAAAAGAGGCTATGTACAGTGACTGAAGATTTCTTCTTTATATAGCACCTTAAAAAAAAGCGTAGTACCATTGAAATGAAAGCCCGGCTTTCTGCGATAAAGGGCCCTGCAAATTGACCGCAGGGTCTTTCAGAAAAGTCTGTCTCCTTTTGATACAGACGTGGCTGGGGGAAAAGAAAAGGGAAAAACAGGGTTGCCTGTGCTCACAGGAGTAAACAGGTGAGCATTGTTAATGTAAGTCCTGAAGAGCAATCCTGCCTGCTCTGCAGACGGTGCTGATGTGTCTGGTTCCGTTGTATTTACGAACATTGCAGCTCTCACCAGATTGTCGCCCCACAGAGACGCTGGTGCTTTCGGCGTGGCAGAGTAATGAAACGTCACTCCGCGTGCTCGCTGACAGCTGGGGAGGAAATCCACCTCCCCGCACAGCCGCTTTATGCTTTAATATACATTAAAGGTGCCTCTGGGACAAGTCCCTATCAGCCACACCGACAGGCCGTTCTCAAGTTGTCAAGGGAGAGCTGACGTGAATTTCTAGACGGTGCTAATGTAACAGATGAGGGCTTTTCCCCACATCTATTCTAAATATATGTGCAAGAAAGTGATTATCTCAATGTAATTCATTATTTGCTTGAAGCGCGTGCTAAACCTGAACTCGCTCTGATAAGCATTTATGTACTGAAGGAACTGATGTTATCTCTCTGCCTGTGGGCTCCAACAAGAAAGCGGTCTTGGAGCTCATACTAAAGAAGGGTGATTTCCCCCCCTCCTCTATTTCTGATCAGAGCGTTCCTGGGAACAAACTCCAGAGGGGTCAGAACTTTGTTTTTTGGTGTTAACCCACGTGCACAGGGGAGGTGTTTGCGGGGGGCTTCGTGCCGTGTCTCGCACTCGGATTTTTCAGGGGAGGCCTCGGTGGCCTGCGCAGCGCTGCCGTCTCCTCGGTGGTGGGATCTGGTTTCCAGGAATAGCTCAGCAAATAGTTTGCTCTTTACTTGTGTATCCAGAGGAACAAATGGTGCATATATTCAAAGCATCTGTCATGGCCAGGCACTTTCTCACAGAAGTATATGTTGTTTGCCTAGGCAAATGCTGATGCGGGTATGAGCAGCGGGGAGGGAGCCTTGGCCAGGATATTAAAATGTCCAAGAAAGTTGTGTGTTGCCTGGAGCTGCAGCCCGAAGGGGTCACACGGCACAATTCGAAGGTATTATTTTAACCCGAGGCTAAGCTGCTCATTTTTGCTGGTATTTCCCTCTACTCTCCTCAGCGTTTATTTCAATTCCTTGAATAGCATTCTGTTGTTTGGTGCCTAATTCTCTCTTCCTTTGCATGACGGTATGTAGGCAGCAGGGCAACGAGAGGCCACGCTCCCCTTCCCAGCTGAGGCTTGCAGCAGTTCGGGGTGCAGCCCGGGACAGGTAACAAGCCCGTGCAAACACACCCATAAGAAACGTGCCATTGACTGTCTCACAGCTTTTGCATGCAGCAGCGTCTGACCTGGAAGTGAGGTGCAAATACAGCAAGCGAACCACAGCTATGAAAAACCAGTAGGCATCATTGGGCTGGGCTGAGAAGTACAGGTCAGGTTTTCCTGTTTGTTTTTTTTTTTTAGTGTGTTTTGGTGGCAGCTTTTCTGGGTGAAAGTGCCTGAAAACAGACCAATTGGTGGAAGGAGAGTGGTGGAGTGCGGGGCTGGCCACTGCCGTTGTCCCGTTGTGCGGCTCCGTGAGCAGCCGGCCAGGGGGGAGGCGAGAGGTGCACGCTTGGCCACGTGCTCTCCTCGTCGTGCCCCGGGTTCAGCTCATTCACAGTTCTGTGCAAGGTTTTTGCAAAGCAACCTGCTGTTGTGCATGCGTGTAGGTGCTGATAAATACTAAAGACTCACAATCCCCTGGTCAATCATGGTGATTTTCTGGGATTGAGCGAGCTTTTTTGGTCTCTGTTGCAGAAGATAACAACTCTAGGAATGCGTACTTCTCTTTTTATTTTTAATAATCTGTTTCTACAACTGAAGGATTTCAGATTTCTTTTGTAAGAGCAAGTGCCTGCTTAAACATGGAGACAAATACAACCAATAATATGTACTTGAAATTTAATGCAAGCTAATTCATTTTGGCACAGCCCCAGATATGCTGATTAAATGGCCTGTGAAGTGCTACAATATCTTGATAATGTACGTTCTACATTTGATTATATAATCAATTATGTTGCACCTAATAAAATCTAAAATTAGTGAAAAAGCTGAGAGCAGATTGTATCGGGTACCGAGTGGGTCTTGGGCAGCTTGAAGAAAACTTCTGCTGCCATAAGCTGGGAGAGGGCGCGTGTGTGTGCTGCTGCCTGTTCCAGAAGTGCCGCCCTTCAGTAAGCTGAAGGGGGCAGCTCAGCGAAGCGCTGCTGCTTAACTTAGTGACCTGGTTTAAAATGAAATAAACCAGCTGCAGTTCCTGCTAGCTTCTTGGGAATTCCTGGGTGCGTGGATATCCCGAATCGGTGGCCGGCGCCCCGGGTGCAGTGGGGTTCATTCAGCGGACCCTGTGCGTCCGTCAGCTCCTGCCCTCCTGGGCGACGTGCACGGGACTGCGGCAACGGGGGGACCAGCTGCAGGCCAAATCCTCGTGTCCAGGCTTGGGTGACCTGTTCTGCTCCAGCACCCGTGGTGCCCTCGCTGCCTCCCGGTGCCGGCCGAGGGCATGACTCTGCTCTTGGGCCTGCCGCGAGCACGGCGCGCCGGGACTCACCGACCCGACGTGGCCGCGCGTGAGGGAGCAGCCGTAATAGTCTGGCAATCGTTTCTCATTCCTTTACAGGAAAGTTAGAGGTTTCTGGGTGACTGGCTATGGCAGATTAGGGGGAATTTGGCCTGGGTTTTATGGCCCTCCTGTAAGACAGGGTTGATGGGAAACAAATGCGTTATGGCCCCCGACAAGCTGTTGCTACATTTTTTGTTTCATTTTCAAACAGCACTATCAACCAGTTGGAATATGGGCCTGGAGTATCGCGGGGAGTAATCTAATTAGTATGAAGTCAATTCACTAGTTCCTTTTGTATCTCGTGATTAAATAAGTGGGAAAATGGCTTGAAAATTAGGTGCTAGAACGACCCAATTACATTTCTGTAGCTTTTTGTATTCAATTTCATAAACAATTTTGCTCTTCGCTGGTTAATCAGTGAATGCCTTTTTCCAGTTTGAAAAGCACTTTTGAAATTATAATGCAATTAAATTGTGTGTGGATGTTCTGGCATAGCGAGTGTGAAAGCTGGGGGCCTGGCAGACAGCCATGTTGTACCTTGACAGTAATGAGTTCCTGAGCTGGCAGCTTGCTCGTGTCATTCATAATATTGTCCACGCCGGGTTACTGTAAGATGCAGCTGCCTTCATTCCTTCACGGACGGGGTCACCGGCATCCGTGCGCCGCACCCGCTGTGACGGCCCTGGGGAGGGGGGACCTCGTCCCTGCCCGCCCAAACCTTCCCCGGGCGTCCTCGGGGGCTCTGCGGTGCCGCTGGGCGCAGGGCTCGCCCTGCAGGACCCTGCCCTGTGCCCGGCTGGCAGGAGGGCTTCTCCCACCGTCACGTTTTTTGCTAACAGTGCCGAGTAGCTGCACGCTTGCTCGGTTTTATTCACCCCCACCTCCCCATTTTCTTTCTTCCGCTTACATGAGCCTCTGTAAGACTAAAGGATGGTGAGGGGGCTGTAGGGGATTAACTACTGTTTTCCTGGAGGACATTACTGGGGCAAGTAGAAAAATGCTTAGATGGTGGCCAGAAGTATCCCCCGTCAAGGTGGAATGCAAAATTGCTGCTTTAAGTAAATGACTAAATCCCTGCTGAAGAGAAGCAGGCCTGAGTTACGTGAAAGCAAGGCACAGCACGAGGAGCCGCGGCTGATGCCTTCGCTTCCCTTGGGCCTGCTGGGTGCATCTGGGCTGGGTTTGCATCGAGCAGCGTCACAAATGCGGTGACACTGCTGCCTGAATCCGTCCGCGTTGGATTGAGTCTCTGGGAGCGGCCGTCCTGGTGGTCTGAGGGCCGGGGGCACGAGGTTTTCTGGGGGAACCCAGGTGGTGGCGCGGCCGGGTACAGCCTGCGCTCCTGGCAGGGACGTGTTTGCTCTGCGGGAGACGTGGGAGGCGCGGGAGGCTCGCGGTGTTGGCTCATAAGCGGTGACAACTGGCCCTGGGGCGCGTTTTGTGGCGGTTCGTAATGACGGTAAGGCACTCGCACAGTCTTGCAGAGGAGCAGCATGACGTGTCAGGAGACCTGCCAGAGCTCTGCCTCCTTCCTTCGGCTGCCAGCTCACCTCGAGCCATTCGTCCTTTCTCATCCCCGGTCCTCCTGTGGCAGGCTGTGAGGTCTCAGCTCTCCCATTTGCCTCTGCCCTGCCCATGTGCTTTCCCCCAGGCTCTCCTGCGGGCTCGGGATGGGGCAGCCCCCGGTGGAGCCATCTCAGCCCCTTCTTCTTCTCCCTGTAGGGTGAAACCTTCTCCTTGTCAAAGTCACGAGCGGGTCTGCCCCGGCCTCGCTGCAGCCTTGCTACCGGATAGCTCTTGGCTCTGGAAAGCATTCAGTGAATTGTTGGCTCTGTGCAGCCATGTGTCCCCGTGGGCCTTCTGAAGTCAGCTGGGGTTTCTCAAGGCATGCCCGTTACCCTTGCGGGCTGTTTGTCTCGTGTTCAGCCTGCTTGTGGCCAGCAGGAGCTGAATTCAGCCTCCTCGGGAAGGAGGTGGCTGCGCGATCGCCGCCGCCTGTGATTTACAGCCGAGCACCACAAGGATAAAGGTAGAAAGCTGTGTTAAGAGAAAAAGAAATAATGTTAGAAATAATGACTTGCTTGGCAGGTTTTAACAAGTTCAGTAATGGTATTAGGTGCCCTTGGCTCAAGATAGTAACCTCCTCTTAAATGATCATTACCTGACTAATAAAGACCTCAGAGCAGGTCATTACAGCTTAATTTAGACATAGCATCCTGTTTGGTTTGCGCAGCGTTGCCATCTTTCAAGTTGTTGAATCCATCGCCCGAGCGCTGTGGCTGGGAGTTGGGGTTTGCCTGGGCTTTCGCTCGCAGCTGTTGAGCAGCCTGGCGAGGAGCCGAGCGTTCACTCTCGGTGGCCGCTCGCGGAGGCGGGGATGTGTGCGGGCAGGGAAGGGGACGAGTGACTTTCCTAGCCTGTTGCTTGCAGCTCGTGCTCTTCCTCAGCATCGACTCAAGGAAGAGAAGAAAGAAACGATAGGAACGGAGGCCGCGGAGGCGTGAGCACGTGTAGAAACGCAGGTGTGCGGGAAACGCTCTTCGCTTGACGTCTGCTTTGGAGTCAAACAGGGATTTTGTACGGTGCTGGGCTGGTGTTCGAGCCTAACTGTGGTTCTCTAACAAAAAGATTACAAGAGCTTATTGCTTCCTGTTAATCATACTTTGTGCTTCTGTTGTTCCTTTTCAGAGCACTTCATAAACATGATTTTTGTGATAGAACTGTGTGAGTCATGAATGGCGTGAGAAGGGCATATGGGATGGATTGTCCTTTCTCAGTGCGCATGAGCTAAGGACACCAAGCAGAATTACCAGGCCACAAGTTTAGCACAAGCTCAAGGGCATCTTTTTGTCATGTAAGACACGGGTAAACTGTGGCGCTTATTGCCACGAGACACCGTGGAGACCAGGGGGGCGAGAGGCTTCAAAAACTTGTCATGGGCGGCTGCCGGTGAGCGCAGTGGGCAGCTCCTGTGCTTGATGCGGCTGCGTTTCAGCTCTGCTCTTGGTGCCTGCTATCTTCAAGTGATTTTAGGTCTTTTTACCTTGAAAAGAGTTAATCGGGTATGATATTGCCATGTCACTCATTCGTAATGGCTGAGCACCGCGGGAGGCTGCTGCCCGTAACACTGCTCCGCGTCGCGTAGCGTGTCGGTGCAGCGGGACGAGGCAGGGGAAGCAGCGTCTGCCTCTGCTCCTCGGGGACGAATACACGTGTGCCCAACGTGTGCGCATGGCCGCTTTCTGTCTCAGTAGCAAAGTTGCTTTAAATGGAAGCAGTTCTTGTGCCACGATAAATAGAGTGTCTGAGGACAACTGTTACTTCGTGCCTGTAGCTGCGGACGCAGTGGCGTTTTGGGCTGGCCGATGGCGGCGCTCAGCGCTCGAGCGCGGAGGAAACACCGCTGCTTTCTGCAGTGAGCTCGCTGCCCTTGACAGCTCCAGGGCTCCTCAGCACCAGGGAGGCCACCACTTGTGCCTGGTCTGTAGCGGCCTGCCGGGGAGCAGAGCTGCAGGCAGGACTCGTGCCACCTCTTCGTGCTGCGGTGTGACAGGAGCTGCTGCTCCACCTCGGCTGCGGCTCGCTTCTTGTCCCTGCCCTGGTGAATCCCCTGGGTCAGCACGTCAGAGCCGGTCCCAGCCGTTTAAGGAGCATCTCAGCTGAACCCTTCTGTGTGATTCACGTACAGGTTGCTTGGCGAGGGCAGGGGATTAAAGGATGGAGCCATTTTCAAAGCCACATCATGGCTTGGCGGGAGGCAGGGCAGCCACGGCACTGCTCACTGCCAGCCCTGGCACAGCCCCTAATCCGGGTGCTGGGGACATGGAGCCATGCAGGCAGCACCGGGGAAGTTTCCCCTGGTGCTTCCTTCCCCCTGCTCTTCTCCCTGCGTGATGGGGTACCTGAGCACCTCGCAGGAGCAGTAGAAAGTGAGCACACCTGAGCTGTGCGTGTACCTTCCCACCCTCTCCTGAGCAGGGCTGGTAGATGAGCAGCAGCAGTTGTGCGGGAGCAGAGACACCAGCCTGGGACCTGCCATACCACGGCAGCCCTGTCCTCGCTCAGAGATGAGCTGTCATGCTTCCCTAACCCCATTAGCAACAAGCTTCAAATGCAAGTAATTGTAATAACCAACCCCCGCCAGTTATTAATATTTTGAGGACATCTCTTTGATAAGCCCATCTTTTCAGCCAATTTCCTATTCAACCAAAAGCAAAACATCTTTTCTCCCAGTAATGTAAATGTGTTGTTAAAATGAAGAAAAGGAAATGGAAAAAAAGAAATCCCCCCAACAACAAAACCTCAACGCCAGGCTCGGTGCTGCATCGCCTTTGTTAGCCCCAGATAGAATTATGCATCATGAATAAAAACTGCTGTCAACATGCATTGGTTTCAAAACATTAGAGCATATGGTATGTGATTATCTGTATTGTCAAATGCAATAAAGTGAATTTGGATATAATAAAAAATGTAATATTTTAGAAATTTGGTAATAAACTGTGGAAGAATTGACAGGCAGAGAGTATTTGACGCCCGTAGGCAGGCAGATGAAATTGGCAGGCAGCGGGCAGTGGCTGCTGCTGTCGGTGGGGAGCCCGGCCTGGGCAGCGGCGCCGGGTCGGCCGTGGCCTCGCAGCCCTTCCTGCTGCCCTCCCCGCTGCTCCCTGCCGCGGTGGAAAACTGCGTTATAGTCCGCCAGGTTTGTCACTGGCTCTGGGTGCTGTGGCTGAGGAACAGGGACAAGCGTTCCCTTGAAGCACGGGGTTGGCGTTCTGGCGGTAGACAGATTAATTGGATTTTACAAGTATTTGGGGTTTTCTTCTTTGATAGCAAAAAGAAATCCATTAGTTTATATCACGCTTCCCCTGCCCGGCTGCGCTCCCATCATTTTTGTATACCACCAGCTTGTGAGAGAGCTGGAAAATCCTTACCTGGAACGAAAGGAGCAGTGAGGAGCTGTGATGAGCAGGAGTGGGTCTGCTCCAGGACGCTGCTGAGGAGCTGGAGTTATGTACAGGCAAAAAAGCAAACGTTGCCTGGGATTGCTTCCTCCTGCAGTAGCTCCTGTTCCGGCCCGGTGCGTTAATTCTCGAGCCTGAGCTAATTCTCAACCCAGCCGTTGAGGCGCGGTGTCTCCAGCACAGAGAAGCTGAATCGGGAGCAAACTTTGGGGCCTCCTGCGTAGGAAATTCAGATGCAAAAAATACAGACATAAGTGTATCACACGTACATGCAATTTTTCTTAGGTCACCGTTAATGCTTCTAAATGATCTGTGAATGCATTAATGGTTTCTGTTAATTAACAATATGATAAAGCTGGCATTTAGTAAGTTGCTGTGTAGTGTGCATTTTAGTCATTATGTACTCAGCACTTTGGTTTGATTTCAGAATGTTAATAGAATAAAATTTTAATGAAGATTTGTTGTTATGAAAAATTTATTACGAGAAGTTCAGGTACTGCTTGCATTAGCACGGTCTGTAAGGGAAGGGGGGTTCCCTGCCCGCAGCCAGCCCCGAGGCGCTGCCCGCAGCCACCGCCAGCCTGGGTCCCCCCCGGATCCCTCCTGCCGCCCCCCATCTCCTGCTGCCCTGCTTGGGCTGCGTGGGTCAGAGCAGGGTGCTGGGGAGCGGGACAAATCCCTCTGGCTGCCCTTCTTCCTTCCTTCTTTCAGGGATGATCACTGCCAAAATCGTGTGGGTGGATTTTTGCCTGTTCAAACAGGCAGGCTGCGATGTGGTGCAGTGGCTTCTCGTTCTAAGATGCCCTCTTTTTTTTTTTTTTTTCCTTTTTTTATTTTTTTGAACGATGCTCCCTTTGCAAATGCCACGCAGCCGTGGGAGGACAGCGAGGAACCTGAGCGCTGCAGCTTCCCAGAACAAAAGCAGAGGAGTATCTTGCTGGTGCCCTTTATCCAGCTGCGCGGCTGACCTCAGCTCTTCGCTCTCCTGCCGCGCCGGTATTGAAACGGTAGCACCTTGCGTGGAGGTTTTGATCTAAGGCGGTTGTCTGCTGATTTAATTTTGAGAATTTACTCTCATGTCATGGAGTATATATTGACACTTTAAGCAGCAGTAATACCTGCCTGGGTCTGCCGGGAGAACCTGGCTATTTCCTGCGCCCGCCCCGAGATGCGCAGCAGCAGCGGCTGGGTGCGCAGGCTAATCATCTGTCTTGATGAGCGTCATTCACAGAAGCGCTGCCAGAGAGCACACTTCAGAGTGAAACGAGGCTGATGCCGCGGCCCCGGATGGCAGGCGTTAACCTTCTCTTTCCCCTCCTGGCTCCTGGCACACCCCTGCCCGGTGCGGGCCGGGATGCTGGGGTTGAGGCCTCGTTCTGCGGGGAGCGGGGCTGCCTCCGCGCGGTGCCTCGGGTCTGGCGGTGGCTCCCTGGAGAGCAGGAGGTGAAAGGAGAGAGGCGTGCCGTGGTTGTGCTCTGCGGACGTGGGCACTTGCTTCCTAGGAAGCAGGAACCCCCTTTTCATGCATGCGGCGCAGGAAGCAGGGCTAAGGAGGAACCACAGCTCAGGTCTGACAGCTCTGAGCTGTGACGAGCTGAGCTGCGGTATGGCAGATGGAGGCGTCCTGGAAGGGACTCGGAAGCAGAGGTGAAGCTACACGGGACCTGGAACACAAGGAAGAGTCCAGCGACTTGTCCAGGGACACAAAGTAGGAAGGTGGCAAAGTCGGGGCCGGGTTTTGGGAGTCCTGACGGCTGGGTTCTGGCTCTTGGAGCAGAGGAGCGGCTGTCCCTGGGGGGCCCTGATCCAGGCTGCGAATTGCCTTCCAGACAGCACGAAGCTGGAACCATCCCTGCTTCCCTGTCTGAGCAATTGAAAAGTCCCGGCCTCTCTGCTCACTTTGCTCTGCCTGTCTGTAAACACGGGCTCCGGTGGCAGTGATTAGCAGCCTGGGTTCCCCGGCCCCCCTCCCCTCCCGTGCAGGTTCGTTATTATTATTATGAGGCGGCCTGGCAGCCGGGTGCGAGATAGCTTACTAAGTAACTTTTTCCCTTCTGATTACAAGGGATGTGTGAATAAAGCAGAACTGTATTGATTCACACCAATCTATGCATCGACTGTGTGGGAGCCACTTGCAATTCCCAGCAGCACCAGAAAGCTTTGCAACAGGGAGAAATATGACCAGGCAAGTTGAGAAAATAAATTAAACTAGTGTCAACTTTTCTTGTTTCTTCCCTCATTATTAATGGATGGAATGGGGCTCATTTATCAAGAGGAGGAAAAATTAATTGACATGGGATTTAATATTATTATGCCTGGCTTGTCTGGTCACATTTCTTTTTTTTTTTTTTTTCCTTTTTCTTTTTGAAAAGCATTTTATTACAGTTTACGGGACCAGCTGCCAAAACTATTGGTATAAACAAGAAAGCAGGTGCATAAATAATGCCTCAGCAGGCCCGGACGTTTCTGTGCTTCAAAGCTTAAGTCACTTAAGTAAGGGGAGAAAAGGAGAGGCAGAACGGAAACAAACGAGAAGATCAGGGACTGAGGTACACAGAAGGGGAATGCAGCCTGAGCTAACACTTCCTCATTATAGTGCTGTGCTTCTGCAGGGCTGTCGGGGGATCCACATCCCTCAGCACAGCCGCTGCAAGCCCCGGGGCCGGGGCCGTGCTGTGCTCGCAGCGTGCCGGGTGCTGGGGGCCTGGAGAAGGAGGTGGCCGCGGCGGCGTCCTGCGAGCGTTAGAGGAGCCTGGTCCCGCGGTAATGAGCGCGCCAGCAGGCGGCTGCCAGGTTATTCTTGCCTAGCAGCAGGAGTAAGATTTAAGCGTCGCTTATTGGTATGATGTGAACCATGTAAATCTCTTCCCTTCTCCTCTCCTTGCTCTTGTCTACTTCCCTTGGTTTTGCGGATTATTGTGTAGGCACAAAAGAGCCTCGGTGATTACTTATTTCCCAGAGCCCTTTAAGGAGCTATCTCATACTTTGGCATGCTATAAATACAGTAAGAGGCAGTCCCAGCTGCGAAGACCGCGCGGTCTAACGAGACAATACAGACCCCACTTGGGTGAAAGGGAGCCCTGCAGATGCAGATGAGATGAAGTGACCTCCTCCACATTGCGGGGTGACCCTGAGACAGCCTGGGAATTGGAACAGGCTCCTCCAGCGCTCACTGCAGTGTGTTCGTCCACCAGAGCACCGGTCTCTGTGGCTGAGGAGTCTCTTCGTGAAGCAGAGGTGTCCGTGCACCTCTTCTCGTCACCCTGCCTCGGGGAAAGGCATGGGGCTGGCAGGCGGTGATGAGCGGTGGTGGAGCTTGGGTTGGGTTGGGTTGGGTTGGGTTGGGTTGGGTTGGGTTGGGTTGGGTTGGGTTGGGTTGGGTGGCTGCTAGGGGTGCTAGCCCCCAGGCCAGGGCAGGGCACGCTGTTGAGGCCAGGGTCCCGGTCTGTCCGTCACAGCCTCTGTGGCCAACCCCAGCATTAGCCCGGGTTTAACCTTTTTGGCGCAGGATGCGATCACCTTGTTTTGCTCGCTTTAACGTACGTGGGGGCTTGAAAGAGCAAGACCTTTCACCGGGTAAGCTGCTTTCGCGCAATTCTGCTGCTGAGTGACGTCCTCGGTATGTACAATCGCAGCTGTAATATATATTGCTGTACACCAGATAAAAGCCTGGCTGTGGAAAAGCTGCTGCCAACTAGCAAGAGAAAGGAGATATATTTCATAGCAATGGTGTCGTCATCTCAGCTATATTTTACTGAGGTTGACATAAAACTTCTCAAGTGACGACAAAGGTGTGAAATATAGTTGATTCGAGCGTGAAAAAAACAAAATGCAGAACACAGGAGCACTGACATTTGGTATCTTCAGTACTGCTTCTTAATATTATTTATGGCTCCCACTGATTTTTTTTAAGTTGCTTTAATCTTTTTATGGTTTCAGTCACTTTCTCTGAGCAGCGTTTCTCTCATTTCTGGAGTGCTGTGGCAGGAAGTGCTGCAGCAGGGCTCCTCTGCCCAGAGCCTCCCACCCACGGACCTGGGCATCTTCCCGGGCTGAACAAGGCTCTGGGCCAAAAGGGGGTTTTGGGAGTAGCGAAGGCATGCTGGGGACGTGTCCCACGTGGCTGGACACGAACCCTCTGGGCTGGTGTTGGCAGGCACATTGCAAATGTTTGCAGGGGAACAGGGCTGCGTGGATGCTTGTGACCGTCCCGCTTTGCGCTAAGACGTATTCCCCCAGGTTTTGCCCTCCCCTGTGCACCGCACACTTGTACCTGTTTCCCCGTGAAAATGACCAGTCGGGCAGCCCCCTCCCTGCCCAGCTTCGCTTCCGCGGGCAGCAGGAGCTCTGCACACAGGCAGGATCCGACCCGCGCCTGCTCTTCGCGCGAGGCTTGCTCGCAGTAGCCGGCTCCCCGGCAGATCCGCATCCTGGCGGCGCCTGTCATCGCCCAGTAACTGGCGTTTGAATAGAGTGAAATGACTCCTTTTTTTTGAGCAGATGCTAAAGGAGGGTTTTTTCACCTGAAGGTCATGAATACGTGTCTCAGCTTCCTTTAGTGCTCACTCTTGGCTTGGTGCCTCTCATTTGGGGGCATCAGTTTGCCTCGTATTTTATTTTTTTCCCCCTCTTCTTTGTCTTTTCTTTTACAGAAAAGATTATTCAAATGAATATTCAGTTTTATTCATTTGAATAAAAAAACCAAACCGTTTGACTCTGTTAAATGCTTATCTCTTAAATAGAGCTTGTTAGCTTCCAATAATAGCTTCATTCAGAAGGATGCAGTATAATTTCATTTTAAAATGTGTGCTCCTTGACAACCGGAATCCTATTTATGTCACCATTTTAAACAGCCTTCTTTGTTTTGTGTTAATCTTTTTCATACACTTTCCAAGGACCATTTTTTGTTGACTCCTAGTACCTCTCATAAGAAATAATTGTCTATTTAGTCCAGGAAGGTTTCTAAGAGTTTTGGTAATTTAAAAATGAGCATGTATTCATTACACTAACTAATAAGGCATGCATACAGTAATATTTTTTATATGTGCAATTACTGAAAGTTGTAATCTAATATTTAAAAAGTGAAACAAAGAAGGACCCGTTACCAGTCAGTTTTATGAAGTTTTTAGCTCTGGGGTATATGGTCTCTTGGGGGTTGCTCATTAAGGAGCAGTAGGATCTCTTGAACAGCATCCTATGGATTTAAGTGCTTGTATATGTGCAGATTAAAATCCTCTGGTTACTTCCCCGTCCAGCAAGTGCAGGGATTGCACAGCCACGCCGCGGCACTGGGAGGTGATCAGTGTTTTTCACTACTCCTGTGCTTGTCCAGAGAGGAACAAACGAAAGATAACGCTGGGTTTTCTTACAGACCCTCTCAAGTCTGTTTTTTACTTGCCTGTGTGAGTGGCGTGGATGTTTAAAACCCTGCAAATGAGCGTTGACACCTATGGACTGTTATTTTATTCTTGTTATAAAATCTGTAAATAAAGAAAGCTGAGAGGCTATCTGATATAATCAGAGAAATAATTTCTTGATAAACCTGTGTTTCAGCCAGATGGAGTGGGATAAGGATGGGAAACTTCTTTCCTGGTCCGAGCGCCTAATGCCCGCGGTGGGCTTTCTGGCGGTGCTCTGCATATTAGTGCTAATCTCCTCTAAATTCCCCTTCCCGGCTCCGTTCTGGCAGCGAGACCTGACAGAAGACGAAGGAGAAATCCTCAAGTGCAGAATTCGCTAACGAGTTACTAATGATGAAGACACTCGTGGTGCTGAGGCTGCTAATGACGACGTGCGGGCCCGGCTGGACGCTCGCTGTGCCGGGCAGAGCCGGGTCCGGCCGCGCCGCCCGCAGCCCCGGTCCCTGCCAGCACAAGGTGCTGCCGGGCGGCCTGGGGTGCTGTGCTCAGGCAGTTAACCACAAAAATTCCAGTTCTGACTGCAGCTCTGCTTAAGGTGGATTTAAATGGAGTAACTTGGAAGGCAAATAAAAGACCCAGGTCAAGTAAAACGCTTAGAGCTGCTACGTGCAGCACAAAGCAAAGTAGTGCGGAGCTCTGGGAGCCGGGTTGCACCATTAGACGACGTGGTACACCTCGGGGGAGAGCTACACACCATTTCTAGTGTTTTTTTCCCCCAAGGAGAGGGTCCAGAGACTCGGCCTCGTGGCTTCACACAGGGCCAGGAGCACACCCTGCGGCGCTGTGGCACGGGTTTGGGATGAGGTGCCATCGCTGTGCTCCCGAGCAGCGGGGCTGGTGGCACGAGGTGGCCCAGCTCGCAGTGGGGACAGGCACGAGGTCTGGGGTCACCCCTGCCCCGTGCCATGGTGTGACGGGGATGCTGGTGGCACCCGGCTCCGCTGGTGGTGGCACGGCGCGACGCTGCTCTGCCGGCACGCGGGGCCAGCACCGCTCCCGGGCCGGGTCAGGGGGTGAAGCTCATTCTGTTGGTACATTTGTAAGGTTTCATTAGGTTAATCACTGATGATGTTTATTCATCAAGTCATTGCCAGGAATGTAGTACATTAGATTTTTCTGTTAGCTTGATATTTCTTTTTAAAAAAAAGAAATGAGCAGGGAGAATTAATGCGTAGAGCTGTGGTGGGCTGCCAGATTCCTCCGTGCAGCGTATCTGCAGCCGCGTGGAGCCAGCAGAGCAAACCGTGTACAGCTACAGGCGGGCAGCAGGCTTCAAACAACCCTAAACCAGCCCAAATCCGCAGCTCCTTTGAAGCGGCAGCGCAGAGGAGAGGAGTGATTAGATCAGAGGCCTCAAACGTAGCGGCTTCTTAGCGGCCTCAGGATGTCCTGACGAGGCAGTAGAGGAAGTCATTCAGGAAGAAGGGGATAAATGAGCACCTCCGGCGCTCGGCCGGCCCAGGCACAAAGCTCTGCCACGTGCCTGTGCAACCGTTAGTGGCTGCCTCATCGCCGGGGCAGCGAGGGGTAACCGAGGAATCATCTTCTGTCCTCACGGGTTTTGGGTTTTTTTTTGGTCATGTAATGAGTCAGCCCTAATGGAGAAGTCCCATGGAATTAAACAGGAGATAAAATCAATATGGTTCCGTAGACATATAATTGGGTTTTGTAGAGGTTGCTCTTAAAAACCGTAAGGTGTAAAAGAAAATATAGCCTTATTGTAGTTTCTGAGCCGTCTTGTAACCAGGGTGTAACTATCCATTAAATTCTTCAGGGTGGATCAAAAAATCCATAAGGAGGTTTTAATTCTCCATTAAGTCCTATGGAAGAGCTGTAACAGAACCGTATTAATTTTCTCTGAGATGATGCTCCTTCCCTCCATTAGTCTGTAATGAGCTCGGCAGCAGCCCTGTAGAAAGCAGGTGTATTTACATGTGCGTATTTCTGTGAAAGTTTTCCGAAATCCAGAAGGCCAAGTAATGCTTTATTAGAATGAAAGCTGTTTGACTTCACTAACATTTTCCTTTCCTCCTCCCCTTTTTATTCCTTTATCGAACAGGTTTTGGGTTCGTTACTTTTGAAAATGAAGACGTGGTGGAAAAAGTCTGTGAAATTCACTTCCACGAAATCAATAATAAAATGGTAAGTGCTCTTTCTGACGCGCGGGTCGGTGCCAGCGAGGTCTCCCCAGCGGTCACAGACGTGCCCAGGGCCGTGCCATCCCAGGAGCCGGTTGCGGTGTCCCAGGCACACGGTGCTGCGGGGTCGGGGTGCGGAGCCTTGCTCTGGTGCTGCGGCTGCTGTGGCCCTGCCATCGAGCGCCGGCGTTCCCCGGCCAGGCCCAGCCCGGCAGCCAGGCCCCTCGTGAAGTTTTTCCTAAATGACATCGAGTCCCAGGTTGCGGGTTGCCCTGTCAGTAAAGCCACTGAGCCAGATGAGAAAGGGCATTTGTATTTCAATCGATGCAAAAACTTTGATATTTTTGGCTAAAATATTCTTTCTCCCTTTGTCAAAACATCCTTTGCTTCTCAAATGTGTATTCAGATATGCATTGTATATTGGTCTGATATGTGTTCACAGACTTTAAATTCAATAATAGAGCTTTTAGTGTGGATAAGATCAAAGCAATCTCCTTGGCATATGCTGGAGGCCTGATTCAATATTTGACTTGCTAATTTTTCCCAGGGCACTGAAATAATATTCTTCATATTGTTCCCGACTGCAATATGCATCGGAAATAAAAGTAACAACCCCTTTGGCGACTGTGGTGGTGAGGTACTGAGGCAGGGCCGGGGCAACCCGCCGTGCCCTATGCCAGCCCCCTGCCCCAGCCCCGATGCGTGCCGTGGGCTTTGCCTCCGGCCCGGCCCGGCCTCTTGCTGCTCTCCCCACATCCCTTGGTGCCAGCGCTCCTTCGGGAGTTTCCTCCTGCCATCAGTGCTGCGTGGCGTGAGATAAATGTGGGCTGTGGGGGAGGTTCCATTCCTGTCTAGTCACTAAATGCTGATTAATCTGCCTTAAAACAAAACAAGAAGTAACACCAAACGCCCCCACCCCAGCCCAGGAACAACAGACCCAGCCACAAATCAGAAACACTTTAGATGTAAATTTAGGTAAGACTTGTCAGCTGGGAAGGCAGAACTACAGTGCTGTGCTCCATGACTCTCCTGCTGCTTAGTTCGAGGGCAGGTGCCTGTAGCGTAACGCTCCATGGGTGTACTTCCTTCACACAAGACGTTTCCCTTTGGAGCACGACTCAGCCTTCACCTGGTGCAAACCGGGGCGGCCCGGGTCGCCTGGCGGGGTGCTGGGAGGCAGAGCAGCAGCGTGACGCCGAGCCCCAGCCCCGGGGAGCACGCAGCAGGGCAGAGCACGGCGCTGGGTGCCTCCTGTGGGGAGGGGGAGACGTGTGTGCGGCCACCCAGACGGGTTCCCCGCAGGAGCACGGCACGTGCAGTTTCCAGCTGAAGCCGTGTGCCCGCGGGACGGGTACCTGGAGGCACGAGTGAGCGCAAGGTCCAGGGCTGCTTCCCTTCCTTTGCCACGAATCTCGGGTTGGGCTTTGCTCTGCTGTTAAAATCCCGCGCTGTTTGCTGCTGGCATGCCCCTGCTGGGGCAGAGCTGGGGTTGCTGCTGGAGGGTTTCTTCTCCGCTGAGAGGCTGCGTGGTAAGGGAACAGCAGCGCCGGCAGCCTGCAGGATGGGACAGGGCGAAAACGCTTGAGGAACGTCACAAGGAGCAAAAGAAGCAGTGTAGGCTGTTGGTGTTTTGTTGTCGCGGATAATTAAAGTACATTCTTCCCGGCACTCTGTGCCTGCTTGGTGCGTGATCCAGGTGCCACGGTGCCTTGAGCATGCTCTCCTTGTCACTTCTTCTACAGCACTAATTTTAAAAGCGGCCCACGAGGGAGGAGATGAGACATGATCCTGTCTTGGGACTGACTCATCGTGTTGCTGATGTGTCTGCAGATTAATTACCAAGCCCAGGCAGGAGCGGGAGAGCCCGTGCACGCATGTGTGACAGCGAGCTGGTGCAGATGGCCGGCAGTGACACGCGGATCAGGGCCGGACACGGACACACTTCCTGCGGCCCCCTTGGGGACTGACCACTCCTGCTTTGTTTTTAACATGTCCCCCCGAGTGCTGCGCGGCACGGGGAGCAGGTGCCGGCCATCCTGGTCCCGAGGTGCGCGGGCACCGTGCGCTGCACTCACTGCCATCGCCCCCGAGCAGGGGCAGCGGGTGGCTGCTGTTCCTGAGCCCATTTGCAGCCTCCCTTTCCGTGCAGGCTATTTTTAGCCCTCCCATTCTGCTTCTGTTGCCATCCATAAAGCTTAGAATGTCAAGTGTAATATTAAACGAGCAGTGTGCAAGTGAAAAGAAAATGCCAGCGAGGTGTTTAATAAATGAAACCTGGAATTTACGTGGGAGGCCACGGATTCTCTCCAAACTCCGAGGGGAGGGGGACAGAATAAATAACCACAGCAAAATGTCCCCAGAACATTGTTCTTCTCGCACAAGCAGGCTGCTTTGCCCCAAAAAATGGTTTTCTAGAAGGGTGCAAAAGTAGCCAGAAAAGAAATGTGATGGAGTCGTTGATTTTCTTTGCGATTTGGCTGCGATAAAGTTGTTCACATCCTAGGGACGGGGTGACACGTGCGGGGAGCTGGGCTGCCCCCGCTGGGCTGCAAGTCGCCACCTCCGGTCAGCTGTTCGAAAACAGGCTCGCGTTGCCAGGCACCTGTAGCTTTCTTTCTCCTGCCCGGTGGATTCGGTGGCCTGGTTTGTCTGTGGCTCGTTTTTAATGTATCAGCACTGCTCGGGCTTCTCCCAGCACTGGCAGCCTTCACTGCGTGCTGGGGCTGTGGATGTGGTGTGCACCATGCACCTCTGCCTTCGGGTCTTCACGCAAGGCACCCCGTTCCCAGAGAGGCCGAGCCGTGCCCACGTGCAGGAGGCAGGGAGCAGGGCTCTGCTGCCATGCCAGCAGGCTCCCTGGAGCTGGGGTCACCCATTTTACGGGTCTGCAGGACTTGCCCCAGGGAGCTGCCACCACGCACGGAGCCCGGCTCCGGGCCGTGCTTGTGGGCCATCACGGGGCTGCGCTGCTGCTCCTCGTGTCCCGCTGCAGGGCTGCTCTCCCTGCTCCTGGAGCTGGAGCCTGACGTGCTGCTGGTTGTGGCACTGCTGTCAGGTCACGCAAGGAGGATGAGGGTCGTGGCGATGGCTGTGCTGCCGCGAGGGAGGCAGGGCCCGCGCGGGACGGCTCTGCAGGGGGTTGCTGGCGATCACGATGCTCAGGAGAAGCCCGAAGCCGGCAAGGTGCAGCAGCACTGGAAACCCCTCCTGTCAGCTGAAGGACACTGCAGGCCGCCTGCAGCCTGGATGCATTCCTCTAACGTCGGTCTCGGATGTGCTTGTGAGTGACGTAGCTGGTGAGACGGGTGGTGACGCTGCCCTTGTCGCGTTCCCCTGGCGTGGCCAGGTTCAGCGGCCTGCGCAGGACAGCGGGGAGCTGCCTGGTGCTGGGGGCTATCGGGGGCTTTGGGGGACAAGAAAATTGCAAGAAACTTTCAGACTGCACTTCTCCAGCATCTCCTGCAGCCTGAGGATGTGCCAAGCAACTTCTGAGCCCAGTGTCCCCATCCCACCTTGGTCAGTGACGTAATGCTGTTTTTAAATGTGCTTAAAAACCTTTCTTCTGCTCCTGGTGTAGTGCTACCTTCGCAGCATTGTTGGTGAACACAGGTTGCTGTTAGAGGAGAGAGAGTTTGGCTTGCCATGGCATGAGTGGCAGGGGGTCCCCGAGGTAATCCCATCTCAACTAACTGTGAAGTGCACTTTGCTGGCAAGACAGAGTTGCCTTGTCTTTGGGCGGTAAAATAGATTTTTTGTGCATTGTGAACATGGGAGCACTCCGCTCTCCTCAAAATAGCTCTGGTTTCCCTGGAAAGCTGTTAGCCATATTTTTTGAAACATCCTGGTGCTGCGAGCTGACAGCCTGTTCTGTTGCTCTGGGTATAAGAGGCTTTTCACTCCCCATCTCAGCCGTCCTGGGTTCTAGTGGCTTTGACTGCTTGTCTTGACCCAGGAGCACCCCAGTGTAATGTTAATTCTCCAAACTAGACTAAACAAAAATAGCAAATTTTAGTTTCCTTGTCCTTTTTTTTTTTTTTTCTCGATTTAGAGTTAAAACTTTCTTTGTTAGGCTGCCGAAACTAAAGCACATCTTTCGTGCAGGGGAGGCGGAAGACAATCTGGCAATGATCAAGGAGTGCAGAAATGCTGAACTGGAAGTGAGTGTAGGATCCAGGTTTACGCATAACGTGCCCGCATCAGGCAGGCTCCTGGGGGCGACGCGGTGCGGAGCTGAGCCGCCTTCCCATCAGATGCTCCCCCCAGGCGGGAGCCCGACTGCGGGTCCCGCTGGGACAGCCTGCCCCGTGGTCCCCTGGGGTTTTGCCCTGTGGTCACCATTGCTGCGGGTGGTGACAGCCGTCCCGGTCCCGAGCAGCCTGGCCCCTCACCTCCTGCTTCACTGTCCCCGTTTGCCGGTGGGATGGGGCTCGGGCAGCTTCCGCGAGCACGTCAGGCGCTGCTGCCTCTGCACACTGAGTGTGCTCACGGATCTGTACCCGCACATCACGCGGCCCGGAGCAGAGACGTCTCTGCTGGATAATGGCAAATATTTCTGCCCTCCGTATGGGGCGTATTTGTTTACAAGGCTTAGGAATTATTTCTCTTTCCTACTGGTGGCTTTTTCTTTTCCTTTAAATCCGAGTTAAAACTCCTTTGCAGCTCGCTACCATTCCCTTTATATCCTCGTGTGCTGTGAAAATCATAAATTAAGCTAGTCTTTCAGAGAGCAGCGGTAGGCTGTTTTGTGGTTGCAAAAGCTAATTACTGGGTTATTGTTTCTAACGGTGCTAATCCAAACTTCATTTTCCTGTTAATTGTCCGTCGAGCCAGGCTAGATTGTTTTTATCATCCTGAATATTTGCAGCGAAAGCAGCTATGAGGTGTAACCAATGCCTCCGTGACATTTTGAGTGGTGGCGAACCCGAGGAATATGGCTGAGAAATGAGATGATACACTTCTGGCGATCACCCTGCTGCAATTTGGCTGGAGAAATTAGATTGGCACACTCCTGTTAAATGTCTCTCTGATTAAAAATAAGCAGAGGAAAGTTTCAGAGGATATTGCCGAGCTGCTTTGCTGGCGCGTGAGGCATCGGGGAGGCTGGTGCTTGTGCTCGGCATTTCGAGCACATGAAGAGCCCTGGGCTCTTGGAGGCAGTGATGGGGAGTCACACGCAGCAGGTTGCTGCCCTTGGGTTGGGAGGGTCCTGGGGGCGCTGAGGTTTTGGGGTGGATGGAAACAGTGCGGCAGGCACCCCCGCAGGCTGAGACCCACCGGGGGTCCTGGCCACTGCCTTCCCTGCCCTGCTGTGCCCGCGGCACCGCAGGCTGTGAGCTGCTGGCCAGTGAGTTGGCTGGCGGAGTGTTTTGCTTCCTTCCTTTTCCTTCTCTCTTTATCTTAATGTCAGGGCACGGAAAGCCTGTGGGGCACCGCGGGGCTTTCCATCCCATCGTGTGCCTGCAGCATGCACACGCGCCATCCCGCTCCGTGTCCCGTCCCGCGCAGCGCTGCTCCCGAGGCCTCCTGCAAGGGCACAGACATCTGCTAGCAGGGGAGTACCAGGGCACAACTCCGGAAGAATATTCCTCCAAACTTAACCAGATTCGGGCAGTTTGCTTTCAAGAAGTGCGTGTTTTGACAACATTGGCGGGATGTGAGCGTTGTAGCATTGGGATGTGTTGCAAGCAAAGTAAATAGGATCTGCACGAGGTTTGCAGCAGAAAGGGGAGGAGTAGGTGGTTTTGTTTAAAATACTCCCATTACAGTCAGTTAACCTTTATGTTACCTAAATGAAATCTGTATAAACCTGAAATTTTCACTGATCAGGTTGCCTAGGAACAGGCGGTTGGTTTTCATAAGACAATGAATACACTGTCACTGATAGGGCTATTAGGAACAGAAGCATTTAGCCACGTTATGCGACATCCCTGGGCTTGTCTGCTGTGGTCGCTGCTTGCCCCTGGGCGCCCGCCCGCCTCTGCCTGCCGGTACGAGTGCCGGAGGTGACGGGGACACGATGCTGCTCGGGGCAAGCCCCCGGTAGGCAGCAACAGCACGGCCACCGGGCCATCTGCTCGCTTCTCCCCGTCCCGTCCAGAGGCACAGAAGCAGCCCCTGAAGGTGCACCCGGGCCCCTCAGGGCCCTTCCCCGGAGCGGGTCCCAGCCCCGGGGCTCTGCCTGGCCGCAGAGGAGTTAGCGGAGGCTGGCGACGTGATTAACGCGGCATTAAGTGACTTCAAAGGGCAGCAGGAGTAACTGGAAGTGAAAGAATGCAGATCGTTTATTAATAGGGTTTACAGAAATTTTCTGCTGGGTAGAAATATCGATTCTTTATTCCTGTTTTAAAAGGAGCTTTTTGTAATGATCACCGAGAGTCATTTTCTGCTATCGATTGTAATAGAGCTGTGCTGAAGACTTTCCTCCATCCATTCCACGCCCGCAAGTGTCATTGAGAGTAAACGCAGCGCAGGTTTTCCTTTCAGGACCACGGCAACTTCTTCAATCAGCATTTCTGTCATCTTTACGGCGTTGGTTTGCTATGTGTTTAAAGAGACATACACGTTTGCTCTTTTAAATCCGTTTACACTACTCTGAAAGTTCACCTTTGAGGGGGAGGCGGTGTGGGGAGGAAAATGCTAAAAATAAATCTCCCCCCTTAAGTAGATCAGTTCTGCATTTGACATTTACATGGAATTCATTTGCATCTCATTTGTACATGTTTCTGCTCAATAGGTAGAATGTAAGAAAGCACAACCTAAAGAAGTGATGTTTCCACCAGGGACGAGAGGAAGGGCACGTGGATTACCGTATACCATGGACGCTTTTATGCTAGGGATGGGAATGTTGGGTAAGTGTGCAATAGCCACCAAACGTCTTCCAGAGCGAGCCTCCCCTGTGTTGTCTCCCTGATTTGTGAACGCGTGAGGCGTAGGGGTGAGCACATCTCGGCACTTGTGTGAGTGCGAGCCTAAAACTTCAGCAGGGGTGGAGTGGGGAAAATAATCCTGTCTGTGGTAAATGATTAACTCCCCCCCTTCCTGGAATATAAAAATTTGCATTTAAATGGATGTTTTAAATAGCCTGTTTTACTCTTACTCGCAAAAAATAGAATGATGAAAGATGCAGTGTGTTCATTCTGACTAAAAATGATCTCTCCCCCTTTTTAGAGGAATTGAGTCACACATTATTCCCCTTCTTTTAAAGGTATCTTTGACAGTTCAGCATAGATAATTGAAAATCTTGCCGGTTCTTAAATGGCATGCAAGATGGAGAAAGCAGGGAGATGTGTAACAGTATAGGTCGCAACAATAATTACGAGTTTCAAGGAGATGGAACGGTATTTTAGTCCAGTGTATTGTGTCCAGAAAATACTAATTAAACGGGATAAATGATACTTAATGGCAAAATTCTATTTGTGCACGAGGTCTATTTAGTTATAATTGGTTCTCATTTGTTTCTGCCTAGATAGTTGTTCTTTCTATATAGTCTGACAACCAACCTCTTGATATTCTGTCCTCAGATTTACTAAGCCAAAATCCTGCTAACGCATTGCCAGTGTCTTTTTGTAAAACCCGTGTATTTTCCACTTTCTGCTCCCTTCGTATTGCCGGACCTTCCCTCGGTTGTCATCTGCTGGGTCTGTAAAGTGTACGTGAGGGGTGGGGGGGCTGGTGGTGTCCCCAGGCAGAAGTGACCCTTCCCTGCCACCTCCCTGCTCCGCAGCCTTTCCTGGGTGCTCTCTGGGCTCTGTCCGGAGCTGCAGCCCTGCGGCCGTTCTCCTCGCCTGTCACCCCCCAGCGCCGCTCACCCGAAGGCACCCATCAGCTGCAGCGGGCGCGGGGCCCCGGGTGTCCGCGGTCCTGGCACCAGCACTTTCTGCCTTCAGCCTGAGGGGGGAGAGGCAGGGCGCCCTTAGGAATTTTTCCAGGCTTTATTTAAGTGGAACCAGGCAGTTCCCCGCGGGACTGGCCCACAAAGAGGGTGGTGGGTTTTGATCTCAGGAGTGCCATGTTCTCCATCAGTGGCAGGAGTAGAAACTCCACTGTCCCAGCAGACCTGTCCGTCTAGTGCTTCATAAACAAGACACTCTTCAGCTTTTCGAGATGAATTTTTCTGAAGTTTAGTTGATCATAGATTTGAAAATCTAGGAAAAATCCTAGTTGATCCTGAGCATGAAAACGAGCCTTGAAAACTGGTGCTCAGTGCTCCCAAGCTCCACGGGGCGGGTCCACGGGCAGCGTGGTCTGGGGCCCTGCAGGACCCAAAGGCTCCTGGAGCGGGCGTCAGGGCGGAGGCTTTGGTTCCTGTGTTCTGCTGAGATGTCTGACTTCAGGCACTGCTCGATGTCATGGGAGAAACTTCCCTGCCATGTTGTATCTCAGAATTAATAGCACTTCTCTCCAGGTGGCCGGAACGATCCATTTTGGGGATGTGTAATTTGGTTATTTCAGCTGATCATCTGTTCTTCTGTCCCCACATTCCACCGCCACCCTCGCCCAAAGTGTTTGGAGATTACATTTTGTGGTTAAAATATTTATCTTGCTCTAGTCAGTCTGTGATTTCGTTACCTGTGAGTTCGCAGTGTGCCTGTGCATACGTACCGCTCTGCTTCTCCCGCTTCTGCGCCGCGGTGCCCAGCGGCCCGGAGGTGGGTGCGCGGTGGCACGGCACGGCCCGGCTGCTGGGTGCTGGGCACAGGGAGCGGGGATGGCATCGGCTCCGCCATGCTCCTCGCAGCCTGGCAAGGAGAAAAAGTTGAGAGGAGTTCCTGGAGCTGGTGCCTGCCCCGGGGACCTGAAAGGAAGATCGAGCCCTCAGGTGCGGTGTGACTAATTGCTGCTGGGGCTGCCTCTGTGGAAAAAGATCGCTTCAGGCTTTAAGAAGCAACAAAGAAGCCCTCGGTGAGCGGATCGGCTCCTGCAGACAGCCGCGGTGGGACGCCTGCTGACAAGTTTACCTCCCGCTGCACAGGTGCGGGCCATCCGGACTGGTGCTGCTCCGCTGCTTCTCGCAGGGCGGCCTTTAGCGTGCTCTTACTAGATTTCAAATCAGAGTGGCTTGCTCAGAATTAACGATTGATTTATGGTGAAGGCCAGATGCTTCGTTATCAGCTCGCACTGTGTGTTTTTTTATCTTCCAAGTTCCTGCTTGCTACGGTGGCACCGTGTTAAATAATTAAGTGCTGAACAACAAAACTGCAGCACCGTTGTTGTGAACAACAAAACTGCAGAGTCGGAGGCTGGCTGGTCGGCTGTTACAAGCCCCTTCCCAAAGGCTGCCCGGAGGAGTTGGCCTCAAGGCTGGTCAGGGAGCACCAGGAGGAGGCTCAGCGGGGAGCCCACATCTCCTGCCCGCTGCCAGCCGCGGAGGGGAGCGGGGGGTGTAATTAACCCGCCGCACAGCGAGGACCCAGCGTCGTGTGCTGACGGGGGCAGATCCCAAAAGGCCTGTGTCAGATTTACTCCGCTCCTCGTTTTAGGCGTTTGGCCGGACTGAAAACGAGTGGATTGGAGCTGCTCTTGAAAGGTTTTTATACCTTTTTCCAGGAGCCCTTGTCCAAGGTCACCTTCTCCAGATGCTGTTCACAGGCAGAGGAGGAAATCAAAGGAACAAATGCACAAGACAACCCAAAGGAAAGAGTGGAGAGTGACTCCCTCCAAAGCTATTAAGGAAGTTGGTCTTTTTCATTAATCATAGCCTCCCTGAGGAGCCTGCAGCAGCCGGGGTCTAAAGGTGCACAGGCAGCCGCTTCTGTGATGATTTGGTTGATTGGAACAAAATTAAAGTGTTCTTCTGAAAGGATTTTTTGACTGCGAGAGTGCAGGCAGGCTGAGCCTTCTGCCAGGACTGCTCCTGGGCTGTCTCAGTCTCTGTCTGCTGATGGGAAGCGCGCATCCTCGGGGGAGACCAGGAACATTAATTAGCCACTCTGCATAAAGAGCGGGCTGGAATGGTTTCAGCTCCCGTGACCTCTTTCTCTCTGGCAGCCCACCTGGCAGGAGGATGGCAAGGCTCTCACACGCTCCGTGGTGAGCAGGCACCAGCAGGCAGCGCACGTCTTCAGCTGGGTGAGGAC
This sequence comes from Anser cygnoides, assembly GCF_040182565.1. Taxonomy (NCBI): domain Eukaryota; kingdom Metazoa; phylum Chordata; class Aves; order Anseriformes; family Anatidae; genus Anser; species Anser cygnoides. Next base: position 11,669,083 of record NC_089890.1, on the reverse strand, counting down.
TGCCGGGGCCCGAAAGCTCGCACAGCGCCCAGAAGCCCACCCCTGCCAGCTGCTCCCGGTACAAACCCGTCACCCGTGGAGCCCCTTCGCCAGGGGCCACGTAGGTGCTGCTGTGTTACCCCTGCTTTCTGCTCTCTGTTCAGGTCCATACCTGAAAACCTGAAAAAAAAAAAAAAACAGAGAAAAGAGAAAAGCAAAGAGGGGAAACATCAACAGCAGGTTGTCTCCATCTCTCCTTCCCTCCCACCTGCAGCAGCTCTGGCTGGGTCGGGGCAGCTGCCGGTGTGGGGGTCCCGGCAGGGACGCCGGGCTCTGGGGGTGGCTACTGCAATGCTTGATCTGAGGTAGGACCCTACAGCACTCGTTTCATTTGGTGATGGGCATCTTAGGCTTGCAGGTGTTTAATATTAAAGTTGAGCCCTTTTTAACTTGCAAACCCCTCCAGAGATAGGAGAGCACGGCCCATAAAGCTTTTGCCCTGAGACTGTTGAAATAATGTCTGATACGAACACCAAATTTCAGAAAATCCCTACCAGGCTGCTTATATCATTGCACCAGGCAGACCGGGGCTCTGCATTACTGCACACGTTCAGTCGAGGTAGGCTGAAGTCATGCATAAAAGAAGCTTGTGCCCTTCAAAGAAAGTCATTCCTTTCTTCCATCAGACTCTTTAATAGAGCAGTAGCCGCCTCTGAGGCAGAATTAAGGAAAGGGAACCCTGTGTTGGACACACACTTCCCAGCAGGCGGGCAGGGCTTCCAGGAGCCGCTGGGCTCCTGCAGCAGCTCCAGGTGCGGTGTTCACCCCGGTTAGCACAGCTGTGCTCAGCTCGGGCTTAGCTTTTTCCTGTCCTTGAAGTAGGAGACAGATCAGTAGGAGACTTTTTTGGACCAACGGGGCAACTTTTACAGCAGGTCTGTTTCTCTTCATAGCTGCTCCCTGGTACACAGTCACCCCCATGTGCCTGTAGGAGCTGGTTTTTATTCTACATTCCCTGGTGCAGCGGGTGCTTACGTCAAGGTCACAGACAAGGCTTTTTTAAGCAAGAGCCTGAGCATTCTTGTTGTAGTGTGGGGCGACGCTTTGGCAGGAGGACAGCACCTTTCCTTGCAAACAACCTGGAGTTCCTTACTCTGAGCCGCACTAATAATAATAATATAGCTCATAATTTTCTTGCATCGACTGAAGTACTTGAATTAATTTTAAAAGCAGGAGTCCACAGGCCCCAAAGTGCTCACGCAGTGTGTCCGTATACTAACCGTGAGGTTTGTCTATCCCGGATCACCACATTTAAAAATTAAAAGATGTTTCCACAGGGTGGTTCAGTGGTTGTGGACGCTTCCTCCTGTGGAGGAGACAAACTGTTTCTCCCTCTAGAGCTGCGCTGGGACATCAGGGAGCTGAGGGTCCGGCTTGGGTGTCCTGCCTTCCCAGTGACCTTGTGTGCATGCTTGGCAAGGTGCTCAGTGCCCAGGGCCCCAGGTTGCCATGTGTATAGAGGAAGGGGGGCACTCTGCCCAGTTTCCCCTTCTGTAAAATAGCCTGTAATGCTTGGGCTTTAATGGGGGTCCACCATGATGGGCTTTAACACTAGTAACGTTGTGGTACCCTTAGGTAAACTGCAAGTAAGAAGGTCAGTGTTACCTGCTTGCAGTTAGTTTTGTCCTGGAAGCAGAGCCTTTGCTTTCCTCCGGGAGACCTTCCCCGTACGGCAGCACTGACCGCACGCTGCAGCAGTAGCGGACTTGGCGGCAGCACCGGGTGTTCCCTCCCGCAGGAGCGTGACCGTGACCATCGTGTGGTCAGCGTGGCGATACCGCAGCCACCACCGTCACCTTGGGTACAGCAGTGCTATGCACGGGCCGGGGAGCGTCCAGCGCGGGCAAGGATCCATCCTGCGGCCAGGACGGGGCTCTGAGAGGCGGCCAGGCGTGGGCTGCTGGCTCGGCCAGCCTGCAAGGCGGGCGTGCAGGGCCCGCTGCCGGTGACAGCAGAGGCAGGGAGCTGGGTGAAGGTGCTGTGAACGTGGTTTTGGGTGTTGGTTTCAGTTTGCGCTCCCATGGGCAGCAGGGTCTCGCTTCAGAGGAGGCAATCCAGGCAAAACTTGGATTTTTGGTTTAGCAACAAGGGATGATGAAAGAGTTTGGTCATTCACTAGGGCTACTGAAGCAAATAAACTGTTCGGTACCCAGTGCAGGGTGAGAATGGCATCTAATGGAAATGGTGGATAGGTCAGCATGGCCATAATTTGGCTTGATGAAGCAGCCACATGGGCATGGTGTTAATGTGATATTGATATTCAGGCAGCCAATTTCCCCTGCACGGATCGGGTTTTGACTTGTTAGAGCAGAGCTGGGCACTGCAGCAGTAAATGAAGAGGAAAATTGAAGTAATGTTGTATTATAAATTTATGATTTCATCTGCCTGACCTAGAGAGTGCTGAGCGCCGCGGATGCAGCCGAGACCCCCACCCGGGCAGCCACACTGCCGGCATTGGACACAGCAGCCTTGGCCGGGCAGAGCGGGGCTGCCGCACGCTGCCCGAGGTCTGGGACACGCATGGGGGCAGGCGCAGCCCCGACCCTGTGGGGCAGCCGATGAGATGCGCCCGCAGCATCCGCACCCCGGGGCAGACCTGGGTGCTCCTCGGCACACGGGCCGCACGGCCCCCTAGGTCACCAGCCAGAGCCTGCCTCGGAGTCATCTGGGTCCGATGGGAGCAAATGTTTTCTTCTTGGCGAGGAGAGTGGCTGTGGTCGGTGCCGCAGAGCGATTTTTCATTGTGGAGCTCGCAGTGGTGTTAATGGCGCTAGTTACTTAGCAAACAATCCATTTATCAATATCGTAGGTTTAAAAAAAAAAAAAGGAAAAAGGGTTTGTAAAGCTTAACTCTGAAAGATCTGATTTAACGACAGAGGTGATTAATTTCTAAGGGAATCCAGCTGTTGAGCTGTGAAATAAATAGGCAGGGGCTAAGCGGTGTGTACATATCTGCTGAAAGCTGCCATGCGCTGTCCTGCAATTGCAGGGCTGCTTTCCCCTGGCATTGCCTAATCCCATAATCAAAATTCATCCAAGCATTTTTATCTTCCTGTTTTAGATTATGATTAATAGCATATTATATCTATGTATAAATCTAATCATAAATGGAGAGACTTGGTGCGGCAGCAAAATTACTGTACAATGTATTAGTATTTTAAAGAATAAACAAACACGGAGATACAGGACCTCCGGAGGAACCGCTCAGCAGCTCCCCATGTTCTTGAGGTCTGTCCCAGCTGCTGCTGTCACCACTGCAGGATGTCTGTTGGCTTCAGGTGGAGAGAGAACAAACTTCTTAAGATGATTTCTTGGTCTTGAGAGGCCTTTCCTGGAGACTGGAGGAGTCTGGGCAGACCGGTTAACACTGGTAGCCAAGGGGAGCTTTAAGTAGTGTTGGAATTGCAAAGGAGAATTCCTGTTTTCAAGGAATTTGAGCAAGCAGAAGGGTCAGAAGTGAGGATGCAGTTTTAGGAAACCTCTGTAGCATAAAGGACCGCATGCAGCACCCGCAGCGCCGGCTGGGGCAGAGGCGGCCGCGGCTCTGCGTGAGGGCTGGGAGGCCGCAGCGTGCGGCCCCTCGGCTGCTGCCGCCCCGCGCGCGGTTTCGGGCCTTGACGTCTGACAGGTTGCAAACCTCTGGTGCCTGACCAGCACAACCTCTCTGCCCTGGCCTGGCTGGCAGCCGTGGCGAGACCCTTGGGCAAGCGGCTGTGGGGCGGCCCAGCGGGCGCTGCTGCCTCTGTCCACGCGGCCTGGTCCCACACGGTCCCACACGGCTGCGGGAGGGGACGGGGCTGAGGCCGGCTGTGCTCACGGCCCTGCCTCGCTTCGGCACCCGCAGCTGTATGAGCGGCCCTGCCCTGCCCGCAGCGTGACTGTTCGCTTCCATCCCCTGCGTGGAAGAGGGCACAATTGCGCCTTAATGCATTTACGTAGGCATTTTTATTAGCAAAATGGTCTTGAGTGGCATTTTTTTCATAATAAAACTTCAAAAGCTGCCTGAGGTTGGATGTGTGTATCTTAGCAATTGCTTTAGGAAGCGGTTCTCATATCTGGGTTTTACTTTCCTGAAAAATTAAAAGCTCTTTGACTCTGGCTCATTGCCGTTGCTGCCTCTAACTCTTTGATGTGTTAACTGTTGTCCTTCACACTCCTGGGATAAAGAATTACTACTACCTTAATCTCCAACTGTCAATAGCTCTGAAGCAAAGTACATTCATTGTAAGCTCTCCAAATGTCAGAGCAAACCTGTGTTATGTGTTTAGCCTTAGCATTTGGCATTTACTCTTCCAGCTAACAAGTATGCACAGTCCTTGGACTTCAGATACCAAAGTGCATGTTAATTACGTGAGTGACAGGTCTCACGCACAAAGCAAGGCAGGCAAGTGATCAGCAAAGTCGTATATCTCTAGATGTTTCTATTCAAGATAATAATGAAACCTTTCTGCAGTTTTGCATGAGCAGAATAAATCTCATTTTTGAGTACCCCCTAGTAAAATCAAGTTTCTTCCATGTTATTTTGCATTATATTTATAAATTAAAAGACCTTTATTAATCTTGAAACTTTTTTTTCTCTCTCTCCTTTTTAATTTATTTTTATTTTTATTTTTTTATATTTCTGTGATCAAGGCTACCCGAATTTTGTTGCAACGTATGGCCGAGGATATCCTGGATTTGCCCCAAGTTACAGCTATCAATTCCCAGGTATGTACATTTCATTTGCAGATTTGCTTTTTTTCCCTTCTTTCCTTCTTTAGTTTTTCCTTTTTTTCCTTTTTTTTTTTTTTTTTTAATCCATAGCTGCAAGTTGAGACAGGCAAGTCTGCAGGGAGCACCTCACATAACAATTTTTTTTTACTATTAAAAATATTTATATATATATACATATACATATTTTAAAGACATTTTTATTAATGTGTAAATTGGTACTGGTTATTTGAAAACAAACTTCTTAAATTAAAACATAAAGCAACAGAGATAATTTAAGAGCTATTAGCCTCCCTTTGATGGTTTTTTCCTTTCATATATATATTACAGATAAATGTACAGGCACACACACAGACTCACACACACGTACACGTGTTCTGTGGTAAGTTCATATTCATTAGAAGTGCAGTTTGGAGTAAAGTCCAGCATTCCTGTATGTTCGCAGATACCTTCGGTGTCCTTCCTAGCAGTTAGCTCCTCACGGCGTGTGCTCGTTGGGTGTGCTCTGTGCTGTTCTCGCTCCCTCCCTGGGCCGTGCAGTGCGCTCCCCTCCAAGGGCTGCGGGCTGCGGGCGCTGCTCCCCCTGCGCAGCACCGTGAGGCCTCGAGGCTGCCGCTGGGACTGAAACTGCATGGGACTGAGAATTTCTTTTTACTTCACCTCAGCGTTTCTCAGGGAGATCTAGCAGGCCGCTGTGTTTATCGCCACTAGTAGCTAAAGCCCACCTGGACACCGTGGCACGGCAACCTCTGTGTTGCACGGTCAGTTCACAAGCGCACTCGGCGCTGAGGTCCCATGCGAGTGGTCCCACCGCCCTGTGCCGTGCTCTCTAATGGCTTAGGAAGGGAATGGTGGAAGCACAGCTTTGCTCAGGTCAGTTGAGAAACCGAGTGAAACCCTGCCCATGGTGAAGTCGCTGCAGGCGCAGTGGTGAGGACACCGAGCACCCTCCCGGACGGACCCATAGGTGGGTCAGAGAACATAGAGCGGTGCTTGGCTCTGCCGGGGGCACAATGGGGCAAGGATAAGTCCGTGTGTTCAACCCTGGGTCAATAGGATGAAGCATTACTTTGAAAGGATACGCATTATTAACATCCGTAAGATGAATAATGTCCTTGCACGGTAGTTTCTGCAGAACTGGTTTCTGCAGGATGAATAGCACCAAGGGAAACTCGTTAGATTTTCTTTTCCATTGCTGAAATTCACAAATGCTAAGGCTCTATTTTAAACTCAACTGCCTGTTTCCCACCTGTGCTTCAGCCCTCTCAAACTGAGTCAGGTTCTTTGGAAGACATTGATAAAAGGACCGCTGCCTTGGCAGGGCGCTGGGGCTCCAAGAGGCTGGCAGGGGCTGGTGCCCCGCGGGCAGTGCCGGGGCGGCAGGACAGGGCAGGTGCTGGTACCGCCGCCAGCTGCAGCGGCCCCGTGCTGGCAGCTCCTCCAGCCAGGAGCAGGGTGCTGGGCTCGGCCAGGCGCTGCTCCCTAACACAGGAAGGTCGCCCAAATGCACGCACGCACTCTCCAGGCGGGCACTGATGTGTGCTTGAACGCTGGAGGAGGCTTCAGAAGGCGCTCGCCTGTCTCTCGCTGTCCTCCCGGGTTCTCGTGACTCCTGCACCAGCTCATTTGTATGAAGACAGCTAAATGAGAGACAGCTTTGATATGTTAAATGATGAAAATCGGCAGAGATGACTTTAATTATAAACATGTCTAAAACGAACGTGTCGGCTGGCTGAAAGCAGAGATGCCGTTTGACTCCAGCCCTCATTATAGATACTTCTATTAAGGGCCAGGTTTTTCAAAACAGGCCTTGCAGTTAGTTGCTAGTTATTTTCAATCTCTTGCAGAGATTGCGAACGCAGAAGAAAATCAAAGCAAATTGTCACCTCTAGAAAGCAGGTGCGCTTAACTGCAGGCCCCAGTGGTGCCTTCTGCACCAGGGGCCGGCTCGAAAATTGGGATCGGAAGGGGGGAAGGGGAGCTGCGCAGCGGCCACCTCGGCTGGCATGGCTGTGTCGGGGCTAGGGCTGTGCCCGCGTTGCTCTCCCTGCAGGTCGTAAGTTCCTTACAGCAATTAGACCCCGGCAGGGGCGGCACAGGAGCACTGCTCCTCGTGGGTGCTGCGTGGCGGGGGCGCAGCGGGGATGGTGCCGTGGGGGCGGCTCGGGCAGGCTGCGGTGGCGCTCGCGGCAGGGGACAGCCCTGAGCAGACGTGGAGTCCCCTTGGGAGCCGGCTGTTCGAGGAGAGCGCGTCTGGGGCAGTAAGTGCTGCGGCATGGAGCGTGAGATAGGCGCGAGCCTGGTGGAGAGGAATCTGAAATAGACTTTTTTAATAAGCTGTCATGTCCAAGCGCTCAGTGCCGTGGTGTGGGGAAAAAAAAGTGACGTGGCCACTTCTGAAGGAGCACCCCGGGCGGTGTGTCGGAGAGCTTCGGCACCCTCGCAACAACCTGGTACTTAAACAGCAGTGCCGCAGCCCCACGTCTGTGCAAATGTAGGACTAAATACCCAGCTGCAGTTCGCTACAGGGAAGTGGCAGTGCGGTCTGCTAGAGTGCAGGCGTGTGAAGGCTCTCCCACACGGGTGCCTGCGCTGCCGCAGGTCAGCCTGGCAGGGCTGGCCGCGGGCATCGTGCCCGTTACTTCTCGGGTTACACAACCTACTGACTTTTTTAATTAAAAAGAAAAGAGTGCCCACCGAAATTGAACTGTACCACTGATATTTACCATTGTGGAAGTGAAGCAATGCTACAGATGTCACGCTCCACCTGCTTGCATTGTCATTCCTGCGCTGTCGGCAGCGCGCCCTTGCGACGCCCGGCCCCGCAGCGAGGCACACGTAGTCAGGTTGGCGACTGCTCTATCTTCTTCCATCACGTTATTTTTTTTCCTCTATGCATTTGTAACTCAGTACATAGCCTTTTTCTTTTAATTACAATCACTCCCTTTCTGTGACATTTTTTTTTTAATTTCTGGGACTTATCTTTTCAGTTTAATCTATTAATTTCTGTTCTTATTTCACTTTGCAGACTATTTGCCGATTTCACAAGACATAATTTTTATCAACTAGTTCTTAAAGATGCATAACAAATTAATCGGGGTTTACTACAGTGCTAATGAGAGAGAGAGACAGAAAAAGCCTGGGTGGTCCATGTTTAATATCAATGTCCACTGAAAAATTGCTGCTCTTACTGGCTGGTTTGATTGACTGGACTTTTATTTTATTTTTTATTTTTTTAAAGGCTCCATATCCTCACTGCTTTGAGTTTGCTTTTTATTTTTTTCTTTTTTAAATTTTTTTCCTCTGCTTTGTTATGAGTTTTTAATGCCCACTTGGAATGTAACTCACAAGGACTGGGGATAGGGGCGTTATGAAGGCATGACTTCTCACAAACTTCTTAGAAATAATTTTATCAAGGAAGGAAAAATGATGATTGGTTCTTACACAGCAGCCCCAAAGAGAGATGCTGGCGCTTTTTTACACAGAGACGTTCAGCAGTAGCACAAATCATAGTTACAGCGGAGTGAGACTAGGCTCTCCTCCTGCTGGGGTTATCGACAAAGCGGGGTTTAATTCCTCCAAACGAGCACACCCCGTGCGGGCAGGTGTGAACCTGTGCCGCCAGTGGCTGTGGGTGCAGCTGACCCACTTGTGTTGTGTTCTCTTGATTTGCTTTGTTGTGGGGGCTCTGCCCAGAGCTGCCGCAGTCACGGAGCTGTGCCCCGATGCAGCGGTGCCGGGGTCGGTGGCTGGCGAGCCCCCGCGCGTGGCCGCCAGGCTGGGGGCTGGAGCGCTGTGCTGCAGCAGCCCCCGCTCGAGCTCTGCACCGCTAGCTGCCCCCTCCTCTTGCAGCAGGCAACGCTTTCACGTACTCCCTGCAGCTGCTCTCACTTCCAGACTTTGCTTGCAAATCATGGGCAAATTGCTTAAATTTTGGCAAGAGGGGCAAGCTTTCACCTCGCTAGCTTGAGCTGTATTGCGCCTCTTAATCTTCACCCGAATGCCAGAAGAACCTCAAAGCTCTGTGATATGCCTCTATCCATTGGCTTCCCTTTTAACAAGACCAGGTTCTGGTGTTTTGGGTAGAAAACACACATTGTATTTGAATCCTGTTTTTCTTTAAGTGTTTCTACCCATTTTATAAGTTTGTGAGAAGTAAATTGCATGCTTACAGTAGAACTGTAATGCATTTTAATGTTTGTTAATCCACTTGTTAAAATGTCAGTGTCAAAGGCTCTACAATACACGGCTATGCTGTTCATTTCATTAAAGATGCTTGATGTAATAATTGGTTAGTTTTCTTTTTACTTTTCTGCAGGCAATAGCTTTTTTTAATCTGTATGGCTTCTTATTATTTTGTTTGGGTTTTTTTGCTATGAATTGCTTTGCTTTTGTGAACTTGTCTTAGTGTGCATGATTTGCAAACATTTCGGCTATTGTGAATTTTCTCATTTTTTGTAAATAGTCCATCTGTGCTTTTCTTTTTTTCTTTTTTATGACTTTTTTCCTGTAAGTAACTAAGGTAGAAAATAATAATAAATTGTTTACAATGGATATGCTGTGTTGCTGCTCTCTTAGCTTGCAGTTTTAATATTTTGGTTTGGATGCACCAAATAACCAGTACCAATGACAATTTAATAAAAGAATAAAACAACCATCACTCCAAGCGTGTGACCCAGTATTTGAAGAACCTGCAGATGAATGGTTACATACGAGGTGTGTTGACAGCAAAAATTAAAACAAGAAAATATGACAACGCACTTGTAACAGGGGGGAGAGCAATGTCTACATGTAAAAATTGCAGTATTCCCAACACTCTGATCTTCCATCATGCTGACCGAGGTGGGTTTAAGCATCAAACCCACAAGCGTGTTTGTTAGAAACCCTTGTTGCAAACTCTCCAGCACTGATGTGCAGGAGTCTCTTTCTTCTGTTTGGAAATGGAGAGGAAAACCAGGTAACTCTTGTTGCTTTAGAGAAGGTCCCTCGCTGGGATGGCAAACGTTGTCCCCAGACCCCACAGTGGGACTGGTGCTGCTGCCTGTGCCTGGGAGAGCACCGAAGTTGCCATCGCTTTGTTTCCCTCTGTTATACTTTCTTCCATCATTATCTGCATGTCTGGGGATTGTCAAAGTTACTTAGAAGCCTTCAGCTCAGGAATTTAAATTTCTTTTTAATTAAGGGTTTGTTTGCTTGAATGTTTAAAACTTATTAAAGCCTTTGTGTATGGGGAGAGGTGGGAAAAACAAATATTTTTCACAAACTTTTCTGAGCTCCTGGAAATACACTTGCTTATTAATAATGATACTCCGTAGTCTGCAAAGCCCAGTCTTGGGTCATGCTCTTGCAGTGCCTGGTGCTGTGAAAATGCAATGCAAGATCAGTTAAAAGTTTAAACTGTATTTTTTTATTATTATGAGAGCATTTAAAACCAAACCAACTTTCTGTTAATGTATGAAGCTTAATTTAGTTTCTTTTCTGATAGCAGTAGCAAACTGTTCACTTGTAGTCCATCAGTTCTGGGAAGGAAGCTGTTCTTACATAGAAGTTATTTGTGATGCTTGCCTAGTGAGTCTGATAGTTATTTTCTGGGTCAAGAAAAGGAGCTGGTACCAAAGACAAGAGTAATTGCTATAATAATGACAAGCTTCAGATTGTGTAAGGAATTAAGTTGCTGTATCTGGTTTTGAGGACATTCAGGAATATTACAAAGCTGCAAGCTTATTTTGCTCTTCTGCAGGTCTCTCACTCTTGGTTTCCCACTCCTTTATAAGTAATCTCCTAAAGGAGATGCAGTGGGAGCGAGAGGAAAAGGGTATGTTTGTAGCGTCACCATACTGCCAAGCAGACCATTTTGTATGTAGCGAGACATGGTATAAAGCAGTGGAAGTACTCGGGAGGTGCAGCTCAGTTAAGCCTTGTAACAGTAAGAGGAACCGTTCTGACTTCTTTGTCTAACCCTCTCTTAACTGCTTAAAATCTGCTGTAATCATCCCTGCACTGCATGCTTTTGTTCACCTGAAACACATCACTGCATCTGCATGGCATAAAGTGGTTTACAAAATGCATTTGAAATCTGCTAGAATCACCTTAATTGTCACTCTTCAGAACTTTCAGTTTCTGTCTTCATCAATGAAAACAAAGGCTGTGGACTTGACCTGGTTTAAAACTAAGAGTTTGGGTTTCCTTTGCTGGCCGAGGGCAGGCTGAGGAGGGGCCGTTCTTGTTGCAGTCACGTCCCTGGAGCAAGGAGCAGCTGAAGCTGTGGAAAACAAACTGAGAAGTTAATATAGCAAAGCCCATAAAGCCAGAAGGTACTCCTTCAAGTTCTGCTTAGATGGCAATAGCTTTTGATGCAAGAAAAATGTTATCTAGAGCTGTTCCCCAAATCCAAGCAGAGCTTAAGCAGCTTTTAGGTGCGTTTGTTTTCTGAGAAGAGTTGTGTTGTGGTTTTTTTTTCCCGTGTTGCAGAGAAGTGCTTTGTAAAATTCCTTTTCACCTGCCCTTTGCCCCGCTCCTTGAAGTAATATCCTGGCTATTGAATTTAAGGGGAGTTTTTCAGGGGAGAAGCTGCTGATCTCAGCCAGTGGTCCAGCTTCCAACTGGAACAGCAGCAGGTGGCTAGTACAAGTGCTGCCCCCACTTCTGTCCAGGTCCAGAGGCTTTGTGCTGCGAGCAAGGTTCTGGTAAGGTTTCCCCATACCGCTTGTCTGGCAAACTTTGCCAGGCCCTATGCTGATGCCTTGAACGCCTACTTGATCAGTAAGGACATCTTGAACATTGAACTTGGTTGTCCTGTTCCCAGCTGCTCACTGATCTGTGCATGAAATTTGCGATGGGCTTTAAATGTTCACGTTTAAATGTTAATGCCCTGAAAATGAGCGATCCTAAAGGGACAGGGAGGAAAGCAAAGAAAAACCAAACAAACCTGCCAGTCCATCCGGGTCTCTCATGAGCTCTTTGTGTTTCGGGCAGTTCTGCAGCAAAAGAGTCCCCGAGTGGTCGTTGTGTGGTGAGCAGGCCGCAGCTGCGGCAGCTGGGGAACTTAATGAGAATACTTAGCCACAGGAGTGAAGAGTCGTAACGCAGGCCCATACGTATGGAAGCAAACGCAGGTTACCCTATGGAAAGCATAACATGATGTGGTAACGGCAGTTCTGCTGTAGGAAGTTCTGCCTGTCCAAATCGGCTGGAGCACAGCAGCTCACCTGCGTAGGCCTTTGGCCTCTGTAGATACAATTTTTAACTGTAAAGCTGTTAAAAACTGGGAGCTGGGGGTTGAAAAAGAATTGAAAAGATTATTCTCCTTAAAGCACAAAAACATTCTTCAGTCACATTTAATAGTAGGGTTTCAAGCTCATAATTAAGTTTTAAGTAGCTTCCAAGTTCTCCTTTGCCCAGAAGCAGTAATACGTAGTCCCTGCAGTGATGCCCTGAGGGTTTTTAGGCTCAGCACCACAATCCTCTCCTCTGACCTTTTTCATAATGTGGATTATGAAATGCACAGCGGCAGTTCCTCCACCAAGGAAGCGTGAAGTTCCCTGTCCCTGCCAGCCACTGCTGTTGCGCTCCATAAGCTGCGGGGAGCTGTAGCGTGTCTTCTGGCGAGGCACTCGCTCCTGACTTGGAAACCTGCAAGTTGTGGAGAATTTCCTGCCCTCCGATAACCTTGTCCTCTGATTAATTACCTCCTCCTTTATGTAGGTGCCTCTCATCTGTGTTGAATTTTGCCAGCTTCAGCTTCCAGGCGTGAGTTCTTTTTATGCGTTCGTTCATAGTCTGGGATCTGTCTTTTAATAATACTTACCCAGATAGTTTAGATCATTCATAAAAATTTAAACAAGCTGTTTAAACAAAATAGCTCATTTTCTCTACCATCAAAGCAACTGAAATGAGGCTTGAAGCAAATCAGTGCCACTTTGCTGAACTTTAAATCTATGCCTTGATGCTGTTCCACCTAACCTGCCCTTGTTCGTTCAGCAGCAGGTGACTGAAATTCCGCGCTGCTGTGCTGTGTGTCAGGTGTGGGTTCAGTGAATTCACAAGGATTCCTCCCCCTGCAATGATCATTTCATTTATACATACCTTGTTTATTAAAAATCAATGGTAAGTGTTTGGCTTTGGGCTTTAAAATGAGAAATGCTTTCATCGGGCGATCAGCTTAGTACTAAACAGAATTACTTGCTTTTAGGAAGCGATTTAGTTGAGATTCTCTTTCATGCACATCAGCTGCTTTCACTTGAAGCTCATAATTCCCTGTATTTCACCAGATACTAAATTAGGGAGAATTACATACCGAGTTAGAGTGGTGGGTGGTGGGAGGTATAGTTTTCATAGGACGCATTTCAGAAGCGTAGTGAATGCCTTAAAGCTGCTATAGGGTTGGAGTAGCTTTTAAGTAGAGTAAATAAGCTAAAACAGCTACCAGCTTTTGCTTCTTGGTTTGGATTGTTTTGGTTTGGATCGTGGTTTTTTTTGGTTTTGGTTTTGTTGTGTTTTTTTTTTTTTGAATAAATATTTTTCTTAGAGTGAACCATTTGCCTTTGAGAACTTTCCCAGTTTTCTGTATGGTGAAATAACTGCAAAAGGGTTATTACACTTGAAATGACACAGAATGATAATTTGGAGACAAACAAGGCTTTGTCTCACTGATGCATAAAGTAATTACTAGGCAAAAGTGCATCATTCTCATTTTAAAAACCGTGGCCTGAGAGCGGTAAACAGCTGAAAAATGGGTTGTTCACTGTACATAATGTGGAAGTGCCAAATTTTAAATTAACTATATTTGGCTTTTATTGTTTTGTTGAAATTCCAAAGCAGAAATATTTGTTCATAATAACATCCATCTGCAAACACGCATCCGGTGTGAAGCGCATTACGGGTGTCTGACGTTGGGAATTTTCCTACAAAATCTTGCTACGCATCGTACATTTTAAGCAGCAGATGACTGTGCCTTGAATAACACAGTGGGCTGTTTAATGAGGTTTCCATTATGCATGATGTGCAGTATCTGAAGTTCGCTAATTTTCTGACCTGGTGAAATAGATTTTAATAAGCTTGATGTAACACAGCATATAAAGACAAAGGGAAACAGTTAATGGGGCTGTCACAATAAAGAACTCTGAGCAGGCCTGGAGAAGCTAAAAGTATTAATAGAATTGATCGAAAGCTTAGGAAACAAATTCTCCATTTCCGTGGACCTCGTGCCTTGTTCCCCTCTGGCCGTCGGGCAGGCGGCACTGCCCCACGTCCGCGGGGACACGGCGGGTTCGCTGCTGGAAGCGCCAGGCACTGCGGACAGTCACAGCCTGTGGGCGTGGGGAGGGCTTCACAGGGTCTTCGATGAAATCCAGAAGTGTTAATTGCTACTAAACCATGATAGCATGTGAGTGGTTTGGTAGAATCCTTGTCTTTCACCAAGCCCAGATAAAATTCAGTTTCTCTGTGTATGTTCCCCTCTGTATGGTGAGCGGTTAGTTGTTAATCTGAAGCTTGAAATGGCAGCTGGTTTTCCTTTCTCATTCTTGTTTCTTATAGAAAAGGAGAGGGGGAGACAGAGGACTGAAAGATGAAGGTTTTAAACATAAAGGGATTGTTTTGGGATGGAGCTTTCCCTTGTGCATGCTCACCATTAAAGACTGCATTTGTGTCCAGTAAATTGGACCCACGCCTGCCCGCCTCCCAAAAAAAGGCTACTGGGCTCTTCTGCTTCATGCTTGTGAGTCTCTGATACTTTTGAAATGAAGCCTAAAGATCCTACAAAGAGGATAACACTGCCTAATGGAAAGAATAATGCAAGCGAGAACCCATTTGAAATGACAGCTGTGAGCCTCGCAACGCTTTTCTGTGCTGATCAAAGCCGCTGGTAACGCTGCTTGAAAGGAGGGGATCAGTTTCCCCTCGCCTTTTCCCACTCAACCTGCAGACGATTTTACATTCTCGACTTCACACTTTTTTTTTCTGGGAGATCAAGTGAACTCCCAAACGACTGATGTAGATCGGCACGCTGCGTGAGCCAGGTCAGCCTAAAAGACAAAGCGCTGTAAGATGGGGCGGAACGTAAACCCGGAGCTCGGCCGCCCGGCCTCCGAAACGCCCCGCTCGGAGCGGTGCTCGGGAGGCTGAGCCCCGGCGCTCAGCTGTGACGCCAACGCATGCAAATAGTCGGTTAACTGGGAGGAAGTATTCTGCTTGTTTTATGGCGGCTTTTATTCTCCATGCGCATCTCATAATTTCTGTTGTTTTTCTGAAGTCTGGTGCTGAAGGCAGATGATGATTTGAGACTCTCGGCTTGCATTTTTATTGTTGCTTTAAATCCACGTGCTTATTGCCAAAGTCTAAACGTACGACCTCTTCTGCCCTACGTGCTTTGGCTGGTAGGAAGCAGAGAAAATCCTTTGCTTAGTCTTTTTTGATGGAAAACCTGATATCTTGGTCTTTGTGACTTCTTGGTTTTGTTGTTTGGCTGCTGCTGTCTGGCTGCTTGCAGAGTGCGGCATCGTGTCCTCCTGGGCCTGCAGGGGCTGAGCAGAGCCGAGCCTGAAGCACTTGGTGGTTGCCCATCTGGGCCAGGACAGCAGGGGAGGGCTGGTGACGGCCTGGCCACGGCCGTGACAGCGGTGGCCCGGCTGGCAGCGGGGCAGCACTTGCAGGTGAAGTTTTGGGTCCTCCCGGCCCCGCTGCCGAGCACCCCCAGCTCCCCGCAGCAACCCCAGCCAGCGGGACGTGGCCGCAGCTGCAGCACACTTCAGCAGAGGCCGCTTCCCCCCCCTTTGCCTGAGCCTTGCGGTTCCTTGCCATCACCTGCAAGTGCAAACAAAGACTCCTCCCTCCTCAGTTCTGCCCCGGTAGCACAGACTGGAAGCGAAGTGCCGGCCGTGTCCGCAGCGAGACCCCCGGCACAACAGACCTGCACAGCCGCTGCGTTCTTCTTTCCCCTCTCAGGGAGTTGGCAAGTGTGTGCTGGCTTCTCCTGCCCCGTTGCTGAGATGTTTTCTTTCAAAAGCTTGAGCGACATGAAAGGGGCTCTGTGTTCAAACCATGCCTTCATTACTGGCGCTGCAGGGGGTTTCCAGACCCCAGCAAGGGATGCTCGGGCGATGCACACGCTGTGCCTGTCTCAGGGTGAGGTGCAGACCCTTGAAAGCAAATGGGTGTAATTCGCTTTGCTGCAACGGGAGATGTTTTATAGCTTCCTGGCAGCAGAGAGGAAGGGGGTATATAATGCTTATTGTTTTTCACTTGTTTTTAGTCATCTTTCAGCTACCTTCATGCTGGGGTAGAGGAGAAATGTGTTTTAAATGGAAGCGAGCAGAGTGAAGACACGGGTGGCTTTGCAGGCAGCGTCGCTCCGGCCCGGAGCACTGCCGTGGTGCATGGGGCAGGGGCTGTGGCTCGCGGGAAGCACCAGCGGCCCCGGTCCCCTGCTGCTGGAGGTGCTCCTGGGCAGCCCTGGGGCCCAGTCCTGGTCCTGCAGAGACCTGCAATGGTGCGTGCCCCCCACGGAGCCCCTGAGCCCCGTGCAAGGACTGGCCCTCCTCATGCAGCATTGCTCTTGCCAGATTTGTTCCCAAATCTCCCGAAAGATCTGCTAAATCCCCAGATCTTAGTTTTTTTTTCTGCTTGGTAATGCCAAGTATGAGCCAGTGGGACTACGTGCTGCCTGCTGAACTCCAGTCCTGCTGCTCTCGGTCGCGTGCCACCCTTTCGATCCCCTGCTCCCAAACTTGTTTATCGGTTGGAGAAAGCAGTTGCTTGCAGACAGCCCCTGACTCGATATGTGACCTCAGGGCACAGCATTTAAAAACAGATATGTCCGTCTTCCCTCACATGAGGCTGCTTCAGTATTTAAAGTGAAACTATTGATGCAGGAAGCAGAAAAATTTATCTGTGAAGAATTGACCTCCAAATACTGGCTTTGGCTCATTCTGAGCAATAAGAGAGCATGAAATTGCTGTGAATCCTCAGGGCTTTCCTGGTCAGTGTGCAAGCCCACTGCAAAACATTTACTGTAAAATATCTTCTAATTGCAGCGCCTAAAGTGGGCACTTTGCTCCTTTGGAACAGCTTTGGTATCTTGTTTTCTCTAGGCAGTTATATGCAGAGGATACACAAAGAAGGACAGGGGTTGTTTCTGCGAGAATTGGAGCCCCTCACACAAACACGGTGAACGAGTCGATCTCACCCGCCAGCCCTTCCTGATTTCCCAGTTGACTTCAGAGCGCAGCGGGCTTGGAGGAAGGCAGCCTGGGCCCCCTGCATCTCAGACAGACGGTGGGATCACCGCTGGGGGCTGGATCTAGAGCATGCTGCGGCCAGTGCCTCCCAGTGGCTTCCCAGTGCCCTGGTCTGGGTGCCCAGTTCCCTCCAAGCCTGTTAAAAACGCCCCGGGAGTGTGCAGGCGGCAGCTGCAGAGGCTCAGTGCACGGCTCTGCCAAGGCAAGCTCCTGAGGCAGCCCCACGGCCGTCGGGCAGGGCAGGACGGAGCGGATCCACCCCCGCCACTGCCTGGGGAGCAGCGCTCTGCAAGGTGCCTCGGGGACTCGGGGGAGCTGGTTTAAACCCAGGCCCAGGGCAAGGGGCTGTCACTGCTGGAACGCAGGCAGGCGTCCTCGCCGAAGTGCTGGTCTGATCTGCAGGGCCAGCAAGAGGCTCTGTGGACGAGCAGATTGCTTCTGGGGCACAGAAACTAGCACAAGTGCTTGCTAATGCTTTCTGCTTCCGTAAATAGCTCCAGGTACCCCAGCTCTCAAATTTTAATACAATGGTGCAGGAACACAGAAGGACAATTAAGGCAGAAGTTTATTGCAGGACACAGAAAGGGTTCAGCGTTAATTTCACAGTCACTGTAGTCACATTGCTTAAAGTCCTCACTGATTTAAAAATGTGTAAACGATGGGAGGTAATAATACAGCATGACCAAAAGTGTTCCAGTAATGCTATAGGATCGGTGTGAAGGGAATTACAGATGTTTTGTGGTGGAGCTTGAGACCAGAATGGGTGAGAGCCGGGCTGCATCCTTTGCTCTCTGCAGATAACTTTCTGGAGTCACTTTGCTTCTTTGTGCCTCGTTTTATCCCATCTGTGAAATGGAGGCAGTGTCAGCTGCCGATCATTCCTGAGAGACTCAGGGACAAAGAACTCCATCAGTATAAGACACAAGTTGGCACAGTTCTTAGACACCACACAGCATTAACGTGCTCAATAGTGTGATGACTGGGAAATTTGTTTTCAGATGAAGGAGCTGATTAATGCAGTGCCTGGCAAATGTAATTTCAGTGTGTGGGACTGATTACTTTCAGTGTGTTGGATTGATTTAGGGATCCTCCAGTGATGGAGCCAGTCTGCGAGTCTGTACTGGTAAGCAGGTTTTGCCAGTGGGGATAATCCATCACTGCTTCCATCTCCCACTGGTGCAGCGGCCGCGCCATCCTGCTGCACCATGCGGCCGTCCTGGGCAGCGCGTGAGCAGGCCTGACCGCACTTGAGCTGTCCGGAGTGCCGTGTCGCGCAGATGCTTTCATCTCAGAACCAGGAGAATGGCTTTCTTTGGGGGAGGAGGGATTAATTTCTCACACATCTGTCTGCAGTGAACTCTGGAATGCCATAATAAATGCTTTGTTCAGGCTCTTTCTGTGGAGTGCTTTCTCCACCCTTGTTATTTCATTCTTTTGCATGGCAAAACTTTTTGTCCTGCATTTCAAATAGATACTGAGAGTCCCTGGCAGTTGAACAAGAGAAACAAACTTTCCAGCCCTGTTCTTTATGCTGCTTTCAGGGGATGCTTGGTGATTTGAAGGGTATTAGATTGGTTTTGGCAGAGGCGTTTTATTCCATGGGAAATCCACAGCTCCTCTGATCCCTTACGGATGGTTTAGCGAGCCCCCAGAGCCTCCAAGTGGCAGATTTGCTGGTGGACGGCTGGTCCCGAATGTGACATGGGAACGCCGAGGAGGCTGTTCTCAGGACGCGTTAGCAGGATGTGTGCCGTGGCGGAGGAGGAGAGGCTTTAAGGACAGTGCCAGCTCTGCTCCTGCATCACCCACAGCACCAGCTTGGGGTTTGGCCTAGGCACGGCTCTGCACAAAAACGAAGCCCAGAGCCTGTGCACTTGTCCTGCAGGTGTTTTCCCTGCTGTTCGAAGGTTGGTTTGACTTTCTAATACTGAAGTCTTCTCACTCCAGGATATTGTAGATCCGCTACCCATATGTCAGGAGGGAGCCAACCAGGGTTAATGTGTCCATCACCAGCAAGAGTACACTTTGGTTACAACATCCCCCAGTATGGATGTGCTTCCCACTGCATCCCGCTCCTTGGAGATCATAGCAGACCATCAACATAATGAAAACAAACAGTTCACAGCGGCATTAAGTAACAGGATTTGCTGCACGCATGGGCTCTGTGGGCGGGGAGCAGCAGCAGGCAGCAGCCTGGGGTAGCTCTGCATACATTTACCTAGACTTTTTCTTTTCCCTCAACAGCCCTATTACCATATTTAAATGCAAGTATGTCTTTTTTTAATTAATGTTTTAAGTAGCCTCAAGTCACTCTAGCCTAGCTGCTCTCTGTTCATGCCCCCGGTAGATTCCCTGTAGCTCAGATGTAGCGCTAGAGGTAGCGGGCTCGTAGTCTGCTGGTTCTTCTGGATCTCGCTCTCTCCGTCTCCCTAGTTTGCTGTTCTCTTTTCTGTTGTCTCAGTTGTTTTTGTGTGGTTCTTCAGCATTGCAAAGCAGCTGTGATCAAAGTCCTGGAGCATGCTTGAGGGGCAGGTGCCGTGGCACCCCAGAGGGTGTCCTGGCTGGCACCAGAAGCAGCCGGAGCTCCCAAAGACCAGGAGTGCTGTGACTGCTTTGTTGACTTTGCAGCAAGGGTATTTGGGGTTCCTGCTGATAGCCTGGACCTTGCCATTGCCCTCTTAAAATACATATTTAAAGTCAGAGCCTCTGGCAGATCTTTTTAATATTAATTAAGTAAAGAAACCGAATCTGAAATCTTGCTAGTAGCATTTCATTCATTTGTAACGTCTCAGCCCCCCTGTAGCAGGGTGTATGTCTTAGAGATCCTTGATCTGTGGCTGTTTTGCTTTCAAAAGCTTTTTTCTTTCTCTCTTTTTTAAATTACATCCCAGTGAGTTTTTTTTCTGCTTGATCCCAGCAAATCTGTGATCTTGACATGAAGACCTTCTCGTATTTTCCATTACTGTTATGTCTATAGATCAGCACATTATTATCACTTGCAAATAAGCACGGAACAAAACGCACCCATTGTTTTGTGCGAGCGGTCCGACCCTAACCATCTGAAAGTAAGGAGATGTAAGCTGAGTGCTGCAGGCGCCCCTCTGAGTTTATCCACCTTGGCTTCTGCAGCGTCCATGGCCAGATGCGCGGGACGAAACGCCGTCAGCGGCACACGCTGCTGTTTGCATCTTCTGCAAGGAGATTTGGGCCACCTGTGTACCAGCAAAGACTGCCTGCAGCAGGCACGCGGGCAGGGCTCGTCTCATCCCAAACACAGTGCCCGTCGATGGCACGGGGAGCTGGGACCACAGCCTCATGCTGCCCTTCGGAGACGCCTTGCCCTTAGCAGGCCACGGCCGCCCGCGCCCCGCAGAGACGCGTGGTGCCCGCTGGCTTCTTTCTTTACCCTTCTCCTTTTCTCCACGGCCAGGTTTTCCG
The DNA here is from genome assembly GCF_040182565.1 of Anser cygnoides. NCBI lineage: Eukaryota > Metazoa > Chordata > Aves > Anseriformes > Anatidae > Anser > Anser cygnoides. Next base: position 11,648,660 of record NC_089890.1, on the reverse strand, counting down.
GCAGCGGCTTATGGACCAGTAGCAGCGGCAGCCGTGGCAGCAGCAAGAGGATCAGGTAGGGGGGCCCGTGGAAGAGCAAACCCTCAGAGTGCAGGGTCAGGTAAAAGCTCTGTCGGTATTCTGTGTGGCTGCAGCTCTCCATCATTTCTCTGATTTTCCTCACACTTATCCTGGGGACCTGAAAACAATCAATCACCAAAAAAAAAATCAAAAAAAAAAAATCAAACCCAAACCCAAACTACAAGCAGAGGCCACGGGGCCTGGAGCACCTTGCAGGAGATTGGCGTAAGAACTGCCAAAACCTGGGTAGATATTCTAATTTGTTTCTTTATTTATTCCTTTATTATGTTGGTTTCTTTGTTTCTTTGGTTTAAATTTGAGATTATAAAGGACACCAAAACAAAGAAAAAATGTGGGTCTTTTTTGAAAAAAAGTTTTCATTTCTCATGGAAAGTTTGTGCTGAGGTAATGCAGCAGCATGGGCTCCTGCTGTGCTCAGAGCTGTGCTCCCCGCTTCAAACCAGTCTGGACACATCCCTTACTGGGATGGTGTTTTCTTCCTGTGCAGGGGTGGCCGTGGGTGAGCAGGAGGAGTGCACGCACGGTGCTGCAGGGCCAGGGACATGCGTTGCAGTGCTGGCAACCCAGCACTGATGGCAATTTGCCCCTTTCTCGGGCAACCACCTCCATCCCCTGCTGCAAACTCCAGCCTGCTTCCCATGAGAAATGCCAAAGCTTTTCTTCCTGTCCTTCTGAAAACTTTTGTTTTTTTCCCCTTAAGGGAAATAAATAAATCATTGCCAATTACCGTTATTACCTTTGGTTTTAAATTCAGATAAACATACGAATTAGTGCTTTTCATAGGGAATTGAGTGTTCAGTGCAGTCATAAGTGAGCTGCTCGTTTGTCGGCGCCCTCCTCTGCCCTGGCCCTGGCCTGTCCCCATGCGTGCTGGTGGCTCCGAGCCGCTGAGCCCAGCCAAGGGAGAAGCTGGCTGTGGCCTCCTCGGCTCAGGGGCTGCTCCCGGGGGTCGGAGCCACCGGCCCCTCACCGCTGTGCCGGGCAGAGGCCTGTGCCCAGGCGGAGGACGCGGCGTTGGCAGCTGTTTCCCAGCTCACTCATGACACAGTCCTGATGTGGGGGTTTCTTGGTGACTTTTCTGGCAGTCCCAGTGCGTGAACTGGGCTCTTCCAGAAAAGAACCGACTAAACCGCTACGCAACGGGTCAGAAGGAGGGCGCAGGCCCTTACGTGTCTCGAGTGTGAGCCTAATGCCGTGGAGGCCAAAGCAAGACACCAGGAGAACTCCGTTCCATGCAAACTGGCACTGCTTGCAGGCTACAAAGGATTATCTGTACCAGTTCCATTTTGTGGCATGTAGAGAGCGCCTAAGGGGTGACTTGCCAGACTGGTTGTGGGGATCCCCAATCTCCCTGCTCTTCCCACTGCCCCTTCACAGAGGGAAACAAAAAAGTAAACAAAAGAAACAAAGAGGAAAAAAAGGGGTTGATTTTTGCATATGATTTCAGGAGAAAAAAAAGACTTCATTGTTTCTGCCTCTTCCTCATGTTTTGCCCTTCAGGTTTTGTTTTACGTACAAACAGACCTGGTGAGTTGCCCCTTAGCAAGGCACAGAGGGTTTGGCTGGATTAACGTTGCTTCCCTGATTATTTTTTTAATCGGAGTGCTTTTGGTGCCCATTACAACTGAACTGAGCATTGATCAATTCTGTGCCTGAAAATCATTTGTCTTTAATTTGAGTGTTTTTTGGTTTTCCTTCTGTTGGGTTTTCTGTTTTGTTTTGTTTCTTTCGTTTTTTATTTGAACTTGCAATACGAAACTAAAACTAATCCTAAATTAACAACACCCTTTCTGGCAAGTTTAAAGAGCAGTATGGTGTTTGGAAATGTCTTTCAAGCCTCGAAATTGCCTCTTTGCACAAAACTGGCAAAACCCCAAAACTGAATCAAAAGAACCCCTCCCAGCCCCAAGATCTCAAGGAGGAAGGTGGGTTTGTTGCAGCCCCGGCCCCGCTGCCACTTGCACGTGCAGTGAGCCCTGCTCTGGGCACAGTGTGTTTCATGTAGCGTCATCTCCATCCAAAGACAGTTTTCGGAAGGGACATCCTGGGTTCGCCACTTCCATCCAGCCATGGTAGTGAATTGTATTCAGGAGCAGTAGAGTATGATCTTGTGATACAGTGTATGGGCCCGATTCATTACAAGAAAAATGGTTGGGGTTTTTCTTCTTTTCGGTTGGTTTTTCTTTTTTCCCTTTACAAATTTGCACAGCCCTCCTTTGCACGTGCCCCAGCCCAAAGCCCAGAGCACAGCACCGTTGCCCCACGCTGGCCCAGTTCCATCTTCAGCCAGGACGGAGCCAGAAAGTGCCCAGGCAGGGCCCCTGCCCCACTCGCTGCTGGCCTGCCCTGCCCCAGGCTGCAGGCCGGGCCCTATGGCTGCTGCCCCTTCCGCAGCCCCGCTGCGGGCAGCATGGCGTTGTGTCCCCTCTGGCCACCTCCACGGTGACCTGGCCCCAGGTCCTGCCCTCACCCCCGAGCACAGTGGCTCTGCAGCGCCGGCACTCAGCCTGGCGCCTGGGCCTGCGTCTTGGTCTCCCAAGGAGACTGCGGCCTTCTCATTTCCAAACCCCCTCGGCTCTGGTGTGTGGGCACTAATGACCTCCATTGCTCGTGGGGTGGTGGTCCTGTGTCCATGGAGGAAACCTGCATGTTTGCTTAACAGCGGGAGCAGCCCGCCGGGGGCAGTTAACCGCATGGGGGCTGCGGCAGGGCCGCGGTGGCTGTGGGCAACTCCTGGCCCTGTCCCCTGCGCTATCCGGTCTTCGCTTCCCTCTCCCCTTCTTTTTCTATTGCAGCTTGTGAGGACACAGCCACCAGTTTACCACACTAGATCAAACAAGTTCTCTTATCTGTCACAGCAGCTATCTCCTACAATCAGCAAAAAGGGACATTTCCCCCTACTCGTGCTCAGTGTCAGTCATAAATTCAGGCTCAGCTTAGCCGTTCACGTGCGGGCAGGGTGAATGCAGTGATGCCTCTCACAGTAAATCACATGCCCGGTCCACATCCCTGTGAGGAGGCGATAGCTGAGGTCTCTTGAGCTGATGAGGGGGTTTGGCCACATCCGTTCACGTCAGGTGGGGCTGTGCTGCCGGATCCCTCGGCTGCTTTTGACAACCTCATCCATTCTTGTAATTTTTTTTAATGAATTGGGACCTGAGCCATGGAAAATGAGCAAACTTAAAAGTTTGAGTGCTGCAAACTCCTCCTAGACAACTTCACTATCAATGTCACATTTCTTTTTAAATCCACCTGACATATTTTAAGTGTAAAACATTTTTGTCTTGTAAATGCTTTTTTTAAAATAAAATCATGTTGGGGGGGACATTTTTATCTTGCATTTGACATGGGGGGGATTAATTTGGAAGGAAAGTGAGACAGCAAAAAATTGGCAGGAGAGGATTTTTGTTCCTTCCTTTTTGGTTCATTGACAAGTCTGAGATTTTTCCAGTTTCCAACCTGTTGCCACCAACTATTCCTCCCTGATGACTGGAGACAAAAACGCTAAGGCCGTAATCTCAGTCCGATCCCCGCTGCTCGGCACCAGCGGCAGCCGCGCACGCCTGTCCCAGGTGAGCCGTGCCGGTGCGGCGGGTCCGACGGGCACGCTTCGGCCCGCCGAGATGGCCGGCGGTGCCCAGCGCGGTGGGACAGCACGGGGGCACGGCGCAAGGAGCTGCCCCACTCCCGGCCCCCGGCTCCAGCACATCTGGATTTCGGGCGCCAGTCCCGGCTTTGAGCCCCGTGCCCCGACAACCCCTTACTGTACTTTATACTTGCCAGTATAACGAATCTAGTAACGCGAGCTACTGACCTTGATGGTGAGTGTGAGCAGTTATGTTTTGTTGTTTTCTCTCTTGCTTGGTTGGGGCTGCTGTGAGAGAGGGTGTCTCTGAGGCATACTTTCCGGCCTCTCTTACACTCGGACGTGCACACCTCCTCTCAAACACTCTTCTGAGCGCTCTCAGCGGGAAGGTTTGTCCACACCTATTAATCCTCTCTCAGTGTCCAGCTTCTTGTTAGTAGCAGCTGGTTGCATGTTTTTTGCTTGTTCAGATGAAACGGTTCAAGAAACGACTCATATCAACTCTTGAGAAATGTCTCTATTTTTTTGTACACTTTCTTTCTTTTGATGTTTTTATTAATTTCCCTTACTTAAAAAACGAAACACTTGTTGTCCCCCGTAAAACATTTCACATCTCCCCTTGCCTGTTCTTAGAGTGTATGTATCTGTGGGACTGAACTAAATGCATGCACTGTAGTAGTCGTACTGGTAGCAGTAGATGTAGTTGTAGAACATGCATTGTTGAGTTGATATTATAGGTACCATCAACGTGAAATAGCGCGGCAGTTAAAAGCATAGCCTTGGTCTGATTGAAAGTGTAGGGCTATCAATAAAGCAGAGAGCTGCTAAAGGCTTGGATCCATAGTACCGTATTTGTTAAATCCCATTATCTGGAAGTTTAAATTGAACATGGCTGTAGGCAACCTACACCCTTCTGTACAAGAACCCGCACATGCTGTTATGTTGATAGTAAATTTGCTATATTTTTTCAAATTAAAGTCCCTAGGAATTAAAATGCTGAGTATAACTATATTCTCCTATTTTTATTTTGTATTTAAAAGAATTTAAGATATTTTTTAAATCATTTTACAATCATGGTTTCTTCATCAGCCTGTTACTCGCCCATATTAGCCCATAGAATCATTCGTTAGCAGTTGTAGACCAGATGTGCCAAATGCAAATCACTCCATTTGGGTGTCTGTATAATACCATGTGTGTGAAGCAGCTTCCTGCAGACTGTCCTGAGCTGTAAAGCAATTGTTTTTAGGTCATAAACCTTAAATCTTGTTATGCAACAGAGACTCTAAGCTAGTGGCGGTTTGTATTCATTGCCATGTCACTGAGCTTAAGGGAATATTTTTCTATTAAGATTTAACATTTCATAAATATCGGCATTAGGAGTTTGAGACAAGTTCATCATCTTTGCCATTGAGCCAGCAAGCGTCTTTGCTTCTCATGCCCCGGTTTATGCACTAAACTTTTTTAATTCTTTCACAAATGAAGTTGTAGTCAGTAAGTTTCACAGATGGTAATTGAGATCCTGAATTAGGCTTTGCTTATTTGTTTAGTTTGTTGGTTGTCAGAAAGTACCCTGCTGGGAGCAGACAGATTCTGTATGGCACCGTCCCACCCCCTCCGCAGCCTCCCTCCTCCCCGGGCACTCGGGCGATGCCCTGCAAACCGAGTGCGCTTTGAGCGTGTTCCTGCTCCGCTGGGTACAGGCAATCTTAGGGCACTTATTTCAGCAAGTGCTTTAAAAGGAAATAAAATATCCAGAATGGGCTTTCAAAATGTAATTAAGAGTTTGTATCTGCTCCTTACCTCTAATAGAACATGAAGTAAATCAACCAAACAACTGCTTGGATGGAGCTGACACAATGCAAGCCCATGCAAGGCAATCTGAGCCACCCAGATTACTTCCCTTATTGCCCCTGAGGAGCTGAACCACTCCTGCATCAAGGGGGAGAATAATTTCCCCCTTCGATCTCAATCTGCCAAGGAGACAGGAGGACCCACTGTTTAATGCGCAAGGCATATGATGAAGTGAGGAGTGTATCTAAAAGTTAGCAGAGCGACAAATTGCATGGGGTTTAGGAATCCTGGTCTTACACTTAAAGAAGGTGCTCTAAAAATTTAATCTTGTCGTTAGGCACCCATAGTGTTAGCAAATTACAGCCATAAAAAAGTGGGACCGCAGTTGGTCTGTGTGTGGAAGGAGCGGAGCCGATGCCGGCACACAGAAATGTCAGGAGGAGGAGCGTTTTGGAGATCCAGCGATGAGCCAGTCTGGGATTTATACGGCCCATTGAGAGGACTCCCTTGTGGCACGGCAGCTCAGATGGAAGTACTCTCCTTCTTTTATTTTGCTATATAAAAGTACATAAAATTTAATCCAAGCTATGTAATCTCAAAAGCCAGAACCTAACAAGTGGACCACTTGGGAGCAGCAAGCAGGCTGAAATTTCTCACTCCATTGGAACAGCCTGTAATTATGTGACAGAGGCTGGCAACTGGAGCTCAGCACGGCTGATGCATCGAAAAATTAATGGCTGCATCAGATTTTATCTTTTGCTTATCTTCCTAACAGAGGCAGTCAGCATTTGAGAGCATTGCAAGCGGTCAGGGAGGGAGGGGTAAGACAAAGGACCACGCACAGCTTTGTGCTCCTGTAACGGGTGAGCACAAAGACAAATGCCTCGTGTTAAACAGAGAAGAAGCCAGACTGCACCGAGACCCGTCTGAACGGTGAATACGCCATTCTCCTCCAGCCTGTGTAGCATGGCTACGTGAGAAGGGCAGTCGGCGTTTCCGTGGGTGCTTTTTGCAGGTGTCACAGACAGTATCCTTCCTTCTCTTTAGTGAGTGCTACAGTTACTTTTCAGATTACCCCAAACTAAAAATAATGAAAGCAGAGTCATTTCTGTGTCAGTTGGGAAGTCCTGTGTTGTTCCAGGCTGTTTGAGCCCCCACACCTGTTCTTTCCAGAACTCAGGCTACCCACAAGCCTTGGTTGTCTTCTTTTACTCTAGGATGCCATATTCTGAATTTTTAAATCCTCATGGGACTGAGCTTTCTGAAGGACAAAGTGGTAAATTCAGTAGATTTAAAACAATTTTGTGCTGCTGTTATTAGGCCTTGACCACAGCGGCGATTGTTTTACAGGGCTCCTGGCTGAAGTCTATTGTGGTTTAAATACATCAGCTTTAATCAATAATTTTGTAATAGAAAATCTCGCGCACTTGATAAATCATCTCCAGTGCAATTAGTGACCACCTCTGAAGTGCAGACTTAAGTACAGTGTAAGTTAATCTTTAATGAATTTAGTGGCTAACTTTTAATAGTCTTTTCAATCAGGAGAATTATTTTCAATGGGAAAAGGCTCCTCAGCAGAGCTCGTGCAGGACGCACGTCGTGCCCCGTGCAGCCCCCTGGCCGGGCAGGCTGTGCTGCAGCCCCGCCGAGCGCTGCGGTGGCCGAGTGACGCCGTTTGGCTGCGTCTTCCCCAGTGGGAGCGGAGGGACAGAGCTCTTGGCCTCTTAATTAAACTTTGTTCCACGCAAGATGCAGACGAGCCATTGTGAAGTTTGAAAGCGGGGCCTTCGGCGTGAGCTGGCTGGTGCAATGAGATACTTAAGCACACGAGCACGTCTCGTGCATTTTAATCACCAAAAGCGTAAAGTACTCGCTGAGCTGAGGAGTAACTCGCCTGTCTGGCAGCAGGCGCAGGCTGTTACCCATTAGTGGAACAACAGCTAAATGTGACACGGTGCGCATTTTACAGACACACTATTGTGAGTATTTTCATGCTGATTCTCTCCCCAAACGTTTTAGAAGTAAATACATAATTACAGTTATATTTTTCCCTCTCTCCTTTCTGAGATAAAAAAGTGAAAAAGAAGCAGTGGCATTTTTCCTTGCAGCAGATGCTAGCATGCATCTGGCTCTGGATTAGCATGAGGAGTGTGGATCAGTAATTGCTGGAGAAGGCGAAATTGGTCTTCAGGTATATAAACTCGAGCTTTTTAAAAATAATCAATTCATACATCTGGGTCTTTTTAGAGGCATTTCCTGGTAGTTATAGCGAGAGCCCAGAGCTGTGTGCCATGGAGGGCTCCCAGGTGCCTGCGAAGGAGCCGCGAGTATTCGCTGCTGACAGATGAACCGGTGCCCTTGGCTCTTCGAGACACCGCGTGGTAGGCACAGCATCTCGCAGTTTCCTTATCCGTGAGCTCACATTTTCCTTTGCAAATGACTGAAAACCTGTGTCAGACAGCCTTATCCCTGTTGGTGCCTGTAGCTTGTGTTTGCTGGCAGCAGTGGCAGGGGTCGGGGAGGTCCTGCCCGAGGCGTGAAGGCTGGGAGGGCACATGGTTGCTGACACTCAAGTCCAAGATCTCATTTTGGTGGGACTCGGCAGGCAGAGCAGTGCCACTTTCTCCTTCGTCCCAGTGCTGGGCCTGTGTGTAAGGGAGCAGGATCAACAAAACAAGTCCGAGCTAAACAAACACAGCAGTGATGGGGAGGGTCTTGCCCTTGCCCATTCCAAGGGAGGCATGCAAAGCAGTGCAGGCGTACAGGGCCACCCAGGGGCACCCGTCTGACCGACAGAGTCTGGTGGAAACCTCTGTGCAGGCTCCTGGTGCAAACTCCATGGCACAAGAGGATCGTGGCATGGGAACACCGGGGTTCAACGCGGCCGCACACCTCGCCTACTGGCCCAGGGCTGCTGTCCCCACAGGCGCCCGCCCCGCGGGAGGGTGCCCCCGCCGCACTGCCCTCCTCTGCGGCCGCGTCAGGCAGCGGAACAAAGACCGGGTTTTGTTTTAATTTTCCTCCTGTATTGTCTGTTATTGTACAAAAGGCTTCAATTTAAAATTAACAGGAGTGATAGCCAGTTAATGTGTTACAGTGGGAGGCCGGAGTTTCTGTTGCTATGGCAATGGAGTTTGGTTCATTTGTTTTGTAGATGAGTAATTACTACGCAATTAGAGTAGGCTAAAAATAAAGGGGCCTTTTGTTCCCTGTTACTCATTAATATTAATAAAAGACCTGTCCGGGCTGTGGTAAACAATTAATGCAGACGTGGTTGCCCATGGTAAAAGTAGCAACAGATTTCATGTTACGCAGCGAGAGGTGACGGCGCCAGCTTCTCTTAGCTTGGCTCTTGTTCATTTTAAATAGAAAAATTATTAGAGAGAGGGCTGCATTAGCACAGAATCACAAGCTTTAGCCCTCATTTGCCAGCTGGATGGATGGTAATAAGTGTTAAAGCTTCATGTGCGGGCACTGGCAGCGCGTGCAGTGCTGGGGCCGGGTCCCACGGCGCGGTGAGCACCCGCGGCCCAGGGCACGGAGAGGGGGCAGCGGCCACCGTGCTCGGGACAGGGGCCTCCTCGATCACCCCAGCCGGGCACTGGAGCAGGGAGCTCGCCTGAAAACCCGAACACTTCGTGGTGGGGGTACTGCTGCTGAAACGGCTCTGAGGCAGCCGTACAGACATCCAGCGCCAAAAGAGAGCAAGAGGAAACAATCCCAACCATTTCACATGAAGTACGTAAAAATTAAACCACACCAGATTTTAAATTAACTGTAAAACCAGCTAAATTGGCAGAGAAACCTGTTGGGAAGATGGCTGACAGGACCGAGTGTCTCTACCTCTATTTCACGTGCTGGTCTCCACACAGCTGGGGAGCATCCCAGGCCGCAGCGTGGGGCCGGGGTGGTCCCTGCCCGCCCGAGACCCTCGGTGCTCGGCACCTGAGCGAGAGGCGGTCGGTGTGGGGCAGCGCAGGCACCCCAGTGCCCTGGCCCGGCACCCTCGAGTGATGTTCTCGGGGGGAGCGACTGCAGAAAAATGGAAACCGCCTCCCTCCCAAACTGTTTAACTAATGGAGGGAAACGTAGCACAGCCTTTGTAAGGTCGACATTTGTTTGTTGTTAAGGATCTAATTAGAAACATGAGAGGGAGCTGAATGGCTGCTTGCTCGGCTAATTAGCGACATGCACGAAGACCACTTTGAACTTCAAGGACACAAAGCTATTAGCGCTTACATCAAAAATGGATTAAACTTCTGTGCTTTTATAATGATTAAAGATGAGCTGCTCGAGAGGAAATCCTTTTGTAAGGCTGTGACAAGAGCTGGCTCCCTGATTGCAGCTTCTACAAGTGCAGCTTTGTGTGGCCTCCATGTAGCGCTCGGCCCGGCGCGCGAGTGACACCGCTAACTTGCAATATGGAGAATATGATTAGGCAGTAAATATTGATTGCTCGCAAAAAATTACAGCCAAGCTGGAAAGTGCATTTCTTTGTCCTGCTACGTAAGTGTATGACTTAGAAAAGCTGGGCTTGAATACGTTGGATTTTGTGTCTTTTTTTTTGGCAAATCAGTGCACATCAGCAGCTATGGCTGATGCTTCAGAGGAGTTAAGTGCAGTCTTTAGCAGAACAGGTGCTGCTCACGTGCCTGCAGCGTGCACCAAGGGGACGGTGCTTGGTTTTTAAACACCTGCACCGCTTGAATTTTTAGCTTACACAAGTCTGTTCAAACTGTGCGGCTCTGGCTCTGTGCTCGTCCACCATCACTCAGAATTCGCTGTTTGTGTCCATGCCGAGTGCTCGGCCTCCGTATGGCGGCGGAGCAGGAGAAGCCCCCGTGCCGTGCTGGCAGGAGAGCACCAGAACGGAGGCAGGAACGGTCGCCACAAGTTCACAATTGTCATTATCACACCGACGTGTCCAGCTTGGTTCATAGCAGCTTGGATTGCTGCTAGCTGCGGGCCTGGGAAGTGTTAATAATTGTCACCAACACCGCGCGGTCTGGGAGGCGGCTGCCGCGAGGAGGGTCAGGCGGGGCCCCCCTCCCATGCTCTGCTCAGTTCCAGCTGTAATTGCCGAGCTTGGGAACCTGTTCACCACCCACTGCTTTTTGTCGTTATCCTTGCGATATTTTGATGTGTGAAGCCGTTTCCAAAGGGGCTGCAGAGACAGAACAACCTTTTAAAGTGTGACTGCAGATAGAAAATAATGTACAAATAGTACCTTGTTAAGGCAGATAGCAGCTCTCAGTGTCTCTTGGCCTCATCACCACTTACTTTGCTGATGAGCCCAACAGTTGTTTTATTTTGTTTGTTCCTGCAGGGCCGGGAGGGCTGCAGGCAGGGAGGGCTGCCCGCCGCTGCCTGCGGCTGTGCCCCCTTGCAGAGCCGCACTGAGAAGGCACAGAGCCAGCACTTGGGGTTTCCAGGGGCAGGACTGACCTGGCTGTCCTAAGAAAAATGTCTCTGGCTTTCAGTACTGACAGAGGATCTCTGTCTGCCACAGGTTCTTACAGAGAGGTGTTTGCTTTTCAAGTCTGCTTGGAAAGAGCGCAAACGAAGCGCGGCACCGCGCAGGTCTCCGCAGGAGCCGTGCTAAACGGCACCTCTAATTGTAACTCCGGGGTTATTTGCTTTTCTGGTTTGTCTCCCACTTTCCGTTTCAGCTAGTTGTGAGCTGTTTGTACATTGCTGCTCTCCAGAACGTCTGTGTCTTTCCGGCTCATTATTTCCGAGACATTTTTTAGTTCGAGCATTGATCTGAATTGGAGGTGTGCCGGGTGCGGTTAGTCTCAGACATGAAGTGGTGCTGTATGTAAATACAGCAGATATAGGACAGCAGTGCTTCTGATAGTTCATCCTGACCACAAACAAATGTGTTTGTGCCTCTGGCAGGAGCTGTGTGCAGTGATTGGTATATAACAGAAGAGCCTAAACGTGAACATTTAATTCTCAGTGCTGTGTCTCTGCACTCTCGCAGTCTGAATGGCAAACAAGAGTCACAAGCACCGACATCTTATTTCACACTGGCATTAATTCATATGTTGAGTCTCAAATAAATCACATCTGGGTAGTTAGCATCTCTGAAAAGCAAGGTACACGCGCCCATTAACTTCAGCTGTGAGTGCACAAAGAATTAGCTTTGGCCAAGCTGTCTGTAAGACGAGTGCAGTGCTAGCTAACGACACAATATTTGTAAGGCTCTAAGCACCAACAATTTAAGCTCTGCACGCAGTGCTGGAGTTTCTCCACAGTCCGTACTGTGGTGGTTATTTAAAGTATCAGCACCGCACTGTGACTGCTGCTCCATTAGTCATGCACGAAGATGTGGCCATTGGTGCTGATGCTTCAGGACACACAGGATGCTCAGGAAATCAGGAGGGGAGCAATCTGCCCCGCACCAGTAGCCCCGGTTCTACTGTAATGTCCTCTGCGGCATTGATACTCGGGTTCTTGCAAAGACAGTGCAGCAGGCTTGAATGCTTGGGTAACTCCTGGGGAAATTCCCAGTTTCCAGACACTGCAGCACAATACCACAGAGGTTTGAGGAAGGCAGTAAAAGCGTCCTCTCCCCTACTTGGCTGCCTGTGGCCAACTTACCAACTCAGGGAATGAGATCTAGTTACCCTTTAGCTACAGATGATATTCCTTCTGCAAAAAAAGTGGGCAACTCCTCTTAAATCCAGCAGTAAATCTCAAGTGAGTTAAGTTACATGTCCCCGAGCACTGGTATAGCTCCTGTCCCAGCTGGGCTACCCGGGCCCTGCGGTTGGTTGTGTGCGGAGGACGGGGCCGCAGCGCGCTCGGGCAAGTACCATCCCTGTGCCATTGGTGCCAGGAGCCTGCTCGCCCTCATCTCCCGTGTGCGCCCTGCTGCTGGCCAGAAGTCACCTCCCTGACCTGTCTGCCCCCACCCCGGGCCGTACATCCCCCACCTCAATCCCCTTTCCATCTCCTTCGCCGGCGTTAACTGTTATTAGATTGTTTCCTCCTTCGAGCTAGAAGATGTTGTTTGTGGAATGTTATATGAATTTTTCATAAAGATAAAAAACAGCCTAATCTTGTGAGCTTTGAGTCTTGGTAGTGGGTAATGGCTTTGATTTAAAGCATTTTGTCTTAATGATAGTTATATTGAAAATTTCCTGCTGCTTTCAAGCACGTGTCGTTATTATCATAAACATTGATGGTAGAAATGCCTGCCAAATTGTGCGTGGCTGTTTATGGTAGATGAGAGAGTCATCCAGAAATTAGAGCACTGGATCAACAAGTTGTCAAAAAGCCTGTTTGTGTGGAAGGGCACCGCCGGGGCTGGCGGGACGAAGCAGAGCAAGGAGGGCTGGGAGGAACAGCGTGCTGTAGGTGACCAGCGCTGGGTGTAGGAAGAACTGTAGAAAACGCTTGGTGTGAAATTAGCAGCAAATTTCTGACGAGGAGCCGCTTCTGAAGAAACTGAGGGATGGGGGAGAGGACAGCCCCTTCCCAGGCAGGGCACGGGGCTGTGCTCCCCTGCCTGGTCCCAGGGCAATGCCGCTCCCCGCGGTGTCTCGCCCCGCTGCCGTGGGCTGGGGCTGGCCCAGGCTTCCCTCCGACGGCGGCTGTGGGGGAAGCAGGAGGCTCGCAGGTGCTGGGACGTCTCCTCCCGGCGGCAGCTCCGCACTGCTAGGACTGAACAATCCCTTCCACTTGGTTTGGTTTTTAAAATGGTTTTTCACAGAGCCTCTTGCATTCGCTCCACTTGAAAAAATAAACAGGTACACACTTTTAAAATTAGAATATGTTTACGGGGGGGTGCTTCGTTCTTCTCTTGTTCTTTACACGTGTCGCTCTGGTCTCCATGCCGTGCTCCACATCAGCACCTGCTCTCGGAGTAACACCTCCACCAGCCTCTGTGGTTGGACTCTGCTGTAGCAATGCCAGTAGTAAATTAGCTCACCAGTGTTAATTGCTGCCCAGGGATAATGAGCCCTCCCCAGGAGGTGATTGATTGTCATTAGGCGGTTCTCCGGGAGCGCTGCTGTAGTGCTTACAGATGTGTGGCTGGGGCGAGCGCGGGCGGTGGCATGGGCCCAGATTTACACCCCAGTGTCTGCAGAAGGGGACGGGGACAGGGACGTCGGCGGGAGGGGATGGGGACATCTGCGGGAGGGGATGGGGACATCTGCGGGCGAGGAGGAGCTGCGGCGGCTCCAGCCGGCTCGCTTCGGCACTCAGCTGCGCTCTCAGCTACGAGATGCAGTTCTGGCTGCGATAACGGGGCACTATATTTCATCCTGAAGTATTCTGCCTCTTCTCAAGGAGGAAAGCCAGTAAATCATCTGGTGGTTTCTTTCAAACTTGAGATTTCCCTTGCCTGTGTGCAGTGGCGGGGAAGGCAGCCGTGGATTTTGCACTGCTCATCACATTTCTTTTTTTCTAACTTGTGAAATGTTTGTATGTTAAGTGCAAAAAAAAAAAGCACAAGCATGGTATTTACTATAGAAAAGACTGCTCTGCTGACCTCTTCTCCCACTGCTGCCACCTTGGGCTGACTTTGCCCAGGGGCTGAGCCCTCTTCCCGGGCTCGGTGGACGCCTGGTCTGTGCTCCAGCTGCCCAGGTCCAGGTGTGGCTGCTGGCTTGGTGCACAAACAGAGGATGTGTTGTGGCTTTGGATCAACTCCTGAGTTAATCTGTCCTGAGGACGTTAATCTGTCCTGAGGACGTTAAATGTTAAGGGTTTTAATCACTTTGGGAAGCTTCTCTTGCTTTGAGTGTATATTTAGGTCTAGGTTCTGGTGCCGTTGGAGAGGGAGAAGTGTGGTAACCCAGTGCTGCACGTGGCTGTGTGCCAGAGCAGTGGTCCCCAGGCAGTGCCTGCCTTACAGCCCTGCGTGTATTTCCTGGCTTGCTTTTGAAACACAGCGTAATTGAGGGGTGCTTAAGAGTGTTGCTTCGTTGCCATGGCTAATTTACTAAGCCCTGAGAGGATTGATCATAAGCCCAGGACCATGCAAGGTTTCTTTGTAGGCCAGTAATATCAAAATCCTTGTATTTTTTTCTTCCTTCCCCTCCCTCATTACCTTCATCATTTATAGCTGAATTGAGTTTCTCTGGGTGGGATTTCAGCATGCAACTTGTTGTGCTTTACCCATGTGCTCCCTCCCCTCCCAGAGAGGCATTTGGATCCTGTTTAGTGCAATACACCACTTGCAAAGGCAAATGTCATAATGAATCCTGACTTAGAAATTTCTCAAGAGTTCATCGAAAGAGAGTTTATCTTCCAATAATGACCTTTCTTGTTGAATGCGGATTAATGTACGAGCAAGGACTGTGCTAACACGGCGGTTTGTAGGAGAAGGTGCTCGATAAGCGAGCTCACACGAGCTCCGTCCCTGCTCCCAGCAGTGTTTGGAGCACCGAGCCTCCTGCCTCTCCATCAGCCTGAGCTGGCAGCTTCGCTTTGGGCTCCAGCTGTTGGCTCCTTCACATAACTCACTTGTCTGAGTGGTGCGGTGAGAAGTACCTTACACGCATGTTAGACGTGGATAAAGACAGCTCTAGCTCTGCTAAAGGGCGCCGAGAGGAGTTAGTAATAAAATAGCCTTGCTCATTGAAGCACTGTCTTGAGGTTATGGATGCATTTTAAAACTCTCTCCAAATTCCTATTCAGCTTGGCAGGAAGACGTGCAGTAGGTTCTCTGCCTGGGCAGAGAAGCCCCAGCAGGGCTCGAGGAGCGGGTGCAGTGAACGTGCAGGGTTGCACTGAACGCATCCCAGAGAAGAGCTCCCGTGTGCAGGTGCACGCGGCTCTTGGACAGCTCCTGCTGCGACAGAGCTGACAGCAGGAGCTTGGTCCTGCAGGTCTGCGTCTCCACGGCGTCTTCATTTTCCTTAGAGGACTGAAATGGTATCCAGAGTCTGGAGGATTTTTGTTTTGTTTTCTGCTTTATGTTAGTCTCAGATTATTCACAGGCTTGTGTACAACAAATTTCTTTTCAGGCATTTCTTACCCAAACGCATCGCATTTTGTATGTTGGGAAAGTCGTTCAAGGTCCCTTTGCTGTTGTTTCAAAGTGATCGTAAAAGTGCCTCCAGCTCGAGGTGCGCTTCAGTGCAGCTATTGTAAGAAGACAAATATTTAGCAACTCGCCATGGCTGAGTGAATCGTTAAAATAAGGCTTTCTGCGGAGTGTTTAGTCTCCTGGTAATTATGAGAGCTTTTCTATTTCATGTATCAGGTCTGAAGCAAAGTGTCAGCTCTGTGAAAGCTTCCAGCCCTTCCTGTAAAGTTTTGCAAACAGCTGTTTAGCAGGCGGTGCCCAAAGCGGGCATCCCGCGCCCCCGCGGAGCCGCTTGCAGAGAGCGGGGCGTTGGGCGTGCGTTTGTGCCGCGCGTTCTTCTGCAGTCACTTCTGTGATCATCAGTGTGTAGTATTAAATTGATGCTCAGTGGATAGAAAATTGCCTTTTCCTTACATTACATACCCGCAATCAGAAGGACGTTTGAATAAACAGTCGCCAACTCATTCTGCATGTCTGACAGCCGGTACTCCGATGTTCTTGGAGATGTAAATGATGGTGGCTGGGCTGATTCGGAGGGACGGAGCATCTCTCTGGCTCCTTGCTGGTCTGTTTGCTCTTTCCCTTCAGTGAGGTTTCAGGACACGGCAGAGCATGTCTCCTTGTCAGCTGTGCACGGTTTTGCAGTTGGCGAGTTAATGATGCAGAGATGCCGCTGCGTATGGATGTCTGATGAGCCCCAGCATCGCCGCGGCTCGTCCCCACGCGGATCGCTGCTCCTGCCCGCAGCAGCGCGGCGTCGGGCAGCCGCCGGCATCGCATGGGCACTGGCCCTGGCTGCGTCCCGCTCCTGGTCCCGGGCTGCAGCAATGTTCACAGGGGTGTTCACTCACAGCATCCCCGCAGTCTTGCCCCAAGCATCTCCGGTGGGGCTGGCCGCAGCACCCCACATCCCCGCTCGCCGCCAAACCCAAGGGCAGCCTTCGCATCACACGTCTGCTGTGGGATGCCCAGCTCACCAGCCCTGCCCTCATTTCAGTACCATTTTGAAACGCTGTATTTGATCACTGTATCTTGAAATTGAATCTTAAAGCATTATATAGGCATGTTTGTGCCAGCCCCGACGTGCTGTTGCTGTTAGCGGGCTGCTGCAGAGAGAAATTTGGCCTTGCACCCCAACTTTGATTTTTAATTAAATCTTCTGTGCACCTCTAGATGAGAGCCGTGTGTTTTGGGGACTTCCCATTACTGTCACGATTTGGACTTCTTCCCAGCAAACCATGCTGTGAAATCCATTGCGAGTCGTGGGGAGGCAGCCGCTCGCGCAGGACGGCAGCCGTGCTGGCAGGGCATCGCTGTCCCACCGCTGTCCTGGGCTGGGGGCTGGCATTGCCTCCCCCGGCAGTAACAACACCCTTGTCGCCCCTTGCACCTCCTACTGGCGCACGTGTTGCTGTATGACAATTAAAAGCAGGTCGTGAACTGGCAATGCAGCCACCGGTGTTGCTGCTGCCACGTGTTACACAAGCACCCTTGCCAGCCTTGGTGCACCCTGTGCCCCGTTAGCTGCACCCTGCGATTTGGGGCTGCTTTTGTAACGTTTGGTGCTTCTGTTGACGTTCCAGACCACGGCTGTCCCCAGCTGTTCTTGCCCTCTACCTTCTGGTATCCTTGGTCTCTAAAAAACGTATGTCCTTACATCCTTCTTGCCCGAGGTGCTGGGCACATCCTTCCCCACAGCGGCCGTGTCACTCCTGGAGGCTCGTGGCTTCGCACAGGCGGCCGAGTGGGGCTTTCTGTGTGACTGGGCAGTGAAACCCGCATCCATTTTGTAGAAACAGAAGGAAGAAAAGGGGGAAAAAAAGTGCTAGCTTATAGTAATAAAGGGCTTTTGAACATCTCAGCTGGATATTTTTCTTCATGAGTGAGAAGGCCAAATGTTATCTTGACATTTAATCTTTAATAATAAAAATATGGTACTTTGTTTGCCAGTGAATTCCAAAATAATCTGTTTACTCTCTCATGCCTTATTTCATTTAACTTGCTAGCTTAGATGACCTACTTACTTTCCCCTGCTACCACTTTAGAGCCACAGAAAATCATTTATTTTGCAAAATTTACTTTCCTGTTGCTGCAGAGCCAACAGTTGCCATTTTGATGGGTTTTCGAGTAGTTAATCCATTCATTTGAGAAGTGCATGCCTCCTGCGTGGGCAGCGCGGCGGGGACGGTCGGAGGGCTGGTGGCGGCTTGGCCCCGGCGAGGTGCCGGCCTCAGCTCAGCGCTGGGCTGGCCGCTGGCCCCCAGTTCTCGTTCACGTTCTGCAGTCGGTAAGGCAGGTCTGTTCCCAAGCCCACTTTGTGTCTTGGAAAGAGCTCGTCAGGAGCACCGTCTTCCCTCACGCTGCTCCTGCTGGGTGAGCAGGACTTGTCCCCGGGCTGGTGTTCAGCCCCAGTAAACCCCAGCAGTTGATCGGCTCGGTGCTGAGCCAGGGGCAGGGGCTTATTGCAGGCTATCAAACTTTATAAACCCTTTTAGTGCCTAATGGAGATAGGCAGGGAGCTGCAGCCGGGGGAGAAGGCTGAGCAAGTCCTGGCGCAGGCTCGAGCATGGAGGTGAGGGTGGTGGAAGCTGCTGCGGGTCGGGAGCAGTCCCAGGCATGGGACTTACGTGGCTTACACCCACGAGCACAGCTCGGGCAAGCTCACAGGGACACGGTGGCTGCGTGGTCGGGCCGGCTGTGTCCTGCCAGCGGCGGCAGACCTATTTGTGCTGTGTTCAGAGTGGTGTTAGGTGCCCCGGTAGTCGTGCTCGGCTGTGAGGACGTGGCCAGAGCCTGGGCAGGCTGCAGCAGCGCTGCCGGTGGGACCGGGCCTCTCCCCCGTGTACCTGCAGCACCTTGTGCGGCCGGGGGAGCTGAGGGGCCCTCGGTCCAGGTGGTAGTGGCGGGGTGCAGGGTATAGGGCACAGGGTGCGGGGCGCAGGGTGCGGGGTGCAGGGTGCAGGCCGCGGGCCGGCCGTGCCACGAGGCGATGGTGGGAGCGGGCAGGCGAGGCTGGCGCTTGCCGAGGGGCCGCCAGCACGGCGCGGGGGTAGCTCCAGCTTCCAGCAGCCATCCCCATCAGCTCTCCCCAGCCCGCTGACTTTTCTTTTGCATTGAAACCTCTTACTCATAAATTTTACATCCAAGAGCAACCGTGAGAAATGCCAGAAGCCCGATCATCTAACATGCTTTAATACCTAAATTTATTCTTTAGTATCATTCTTATTTACATTGTTTTTCTGTCTCAAAAAAAAAATACAAAGGGAGGAAAAAAATAAAATTTTCTTTTACTTCCACGTTAGGAGGTGAGTTGTCATACACCCTCTGGAATTCTTTTTTGCTTTTGATCTTTATTTATTTGTTTAATTTTGGTTGATGTCCCAAGCATGGTTTTGGAGACGAAGGTAGGTCTTCGCTCTCCAAATCAAAACGAAAAAAAAATAAATAAATAAAACAACACTCTCCTTGCTCATACTTAAAAAAAATCCAAACTGTTCCATTCCATACCATTAAAAAACAAACAACAACAACAAAAAACTATTGAACTATTTCTACAGCTTACCAATTTAAAAGGGCGGGTTTTTTTTCAAAAGTATCGAATGGATCCAAAAACGATTTTACTAGAAGTGATTGAAGTTATTTGCTGTCAACGTTTTAATATCAATATTACCACAATGTGTAGTCTCAAATTAGTTCCTTTGTAGTTTGCATGGGATGTGAATGCTGTCTCGGCGTGCCCAGACCTAGAGAACTTGTTACTACTGCATGAGCATCAAGTCAGATGTTGAAAAATATCTATTATATTTTGTGATAATTTGGTGAAAATGAGCACCTCCAGTCTCTGGTTGCAGTAGTGTGTTGAATGATTGTTCTTTTTTTTTTTATATATATTCATATATATATTTTGGAGCTCTAAGCTTCGTAGTAGTACGGGCTGACTATTATTCAGTACTTGCTCTCCTATCGCATGGCCTTGGTTAAGTGTTAGAAGTTGGGCCTAGGCTGTTTATTCTGGTGTTTGGCTTTGTAATAACGGTGCATGCCCGGCGTCTGGCCTCATACCCAGCTTTATTCTCTGCACACCAGTCTTGAATAGCTACAGTGCTCAACCGAATTTTGGCGCACCCGCTTCCCCGGCAGGCTCCAACCCAGCCCGGCCCGGAGGCTTCCCCGGGGCCAACAGCCCCGGGCCCGTCGCAGACCTCTACGGCACGGCCAGCCAGGACTCCGGCGTCGGCAACTACATAAGCGCTGCCAGCCCACAGCCGGGCTCCGGCTTCGGCCACGGGATCGCCGTAAGTACCACGCGCCGCGGCCCCTTTCGTGCCAGCCAGGGAGGGGGGGGGTCATTATTTAGTGACATTAAGGTTTTTTTGTGGTTTTTTTTTTTTTTTAAACTATTAAATGATGGAGTGGGTAGCACATCACTCCCATAGCCTCTGCCGCTGTGCTTAACCTGCTGCGGTTGCTGACAGGCTTCGTGCGGAGCTGCACACTGTTGCCCCAGAGCCGCTGGAGTTGCAAACCGGATTGGTAACGCTCGTCTGACGCCTTCTGAGGTCCTGACGTGGCGTATTTTAAAAGGACCTGCTTAATAAATATAGCCTTCCAAGCTTCTGCTTGTCCGGATGGTCTTTACATCAGTCCAATGGCCTGCTGAGGCTGATGTGCCTGCTTGCAGGCAGTGTACCAAGCCTCTGCTCACACAGAGGGGGACAAAGAGGCTCTCTGGGACACCAGTCCTGCCCACGTCCCTCCCACAGGGGTCACAGTGTCCCGCTGGTGGCACGGGACTGTCCGGGCTTGGAGCTTCCAGCCTCTGCCGTTGCGGCCTCAGTGTGGAGCTGGGGGCACGTTAGCGTGGGAGGTGGGCGCTGGCTCACCCCCAGGCATCTTCAGACCAGTTACGGTGTCACTAACAGTCCTTAAAATTCGCAGGTTACAAGTAAGTCACTTGTGTTGTGTTGTCAAGTCGTTGGAAACGTATTTCTGTAATGCTGCGTGGTTCTGAAGGCTCACTAATTACGGGCGATGGAAATTTGCTTAACAAAGCTGCATGCTGTTTTTCAGATTGCACTGTTTTACCTGTGTGTGTTAGCATGAATGTGGTTGATCCGCTTTAGTGGCTGTCAGTCTCTGAAACAGAATACCAGCAAATTAAGTTGTTTTACTTTTTCCTGGTAAAATGCTGAGATTTTTTTTCCTCTTGTAAGGTAAACATGTCAAAGTACAGAGAACTCCCCTGAGATTCCTCTAACTAAACGGAGAATTTTGTTCTTTGACCAAATTGGATGAAATGGGGGAGTGGGAGCATAGTGCAGACAAAATTCCTGAAACTGTGTTATTTTTATTGCATAAACTGCTGGTACCCAAAAAGCCAAAACAGCCTGCTGCCCTCCACTTGTGCCCTTGTGCTCTGCATTCCTGCCCTGGTCCTGCTCCTCACACGGACACACAAGGGACCTGACAGCCCCCTTGGATCCATTCTAATACAAAATGTAGAATATTATTATTCTACTAAGAGCTACACCAATTTAAACTGCCACTTCCAAGACCCTTATTTCCATTTTTCACTTGACAAAAAAGACCTGTTTGTTCTGGAAAACTTGGTCACTTTGACCTCAGTGACATCCCAATCTTTCAAGTAATGAGATGCACAATAAAAGCCGTGATATCCTGATTTGTCTGCACTAATACTTCTTCAAAGACTGATTTTGTATTTGACTTGCAGATTGGCAGCCTCTTAATTTCTCCTATCCCCCAATAACTGCAAAGAGTCCAGTAGCCCTTTTTTACATACATATTTATTTAACACTCTCCATTTACTAACCCTGGTTTAAAAACAAAAAAGGGAAAACCCTAAGCTTATTTTTGTAACTGGGGGAATGAGAAGATGATGGTCTTGGAAAGGTAACGAGTGTTCAGAACATGGAGTCATTAGTGACCAGAACAACTTTTGGAAATACATATTCATGCTGGCAACACAGTCTTTCAAGTCCTTTGATAATTTCTTGCCAAAAATTAATAATCATCTGTTCCCATGTATAGAGCACTGATGAACTTAACAATTGTACAATTTTAGGGACCTTTGATTGCAACGGCTTTTACAAATGGATACCATTGAAACGTTACACATGGTTGGTTGCCATCTCACTTGGAGGTATTACAGTATATACCATTTGTACTTTGTGCTAAACTACCATTTCCCTTATATTTACTTTAAGTGAACAATTCTTTTATCTTCATTTCGTCTTTCCTTGGCCTTTAATCATTCCTTTCTGTGATTTATTTTATTTAAATCAATCTCATGGGTTGGAAACTGGAAGGCAGATCGGGAGCTAGAACCCAGCGAAGACATGTCTTCATATTCATGACGCTTCGTGCAATAATTTGGAGACTTCAAAACCCCACAGAAATAAACGGTGATCCCAAAAAACCTTTGGGGAAGCAATCAAGTGCCAGTTGACAGCATCATGGTCAGGGTTATAGATTCGCTATGAATGCACTCATCTAAAAATAGACTAGCCCCACTGCTTTATTACAGAGAAGCCATCATTCTTAATTAAGTGCTGTACCAAATATTACAGCTAAAAGATAACATTGTAACTAGTAACCATAGAGCAATTATCAAGATTAAAAAAAAATTAAAGCTAAGCAAATTAAATTAAAGACATTACCTGAGTAATGCATCCTTGGATCGCTGCCAGTTTCCTACCCTTTGAACTAAGCTCGAGTTAATTAAATGTTTAATTTTTTTATTATTTTTTGGCCTTTGGTATATTCATCTTTGCAAACAAATAGTCTTACACAGAGAATAGCGTAGATTAGAAAAGTCAGTCAATGAAAACTAGAAGGTATGCCCATGAAAGTTCACCATTAGAGCTCTTGCTGCAGACACACAAATGTAGTATCTGACAACCTTAATTTCTCTGTCTTTAGCCCAGCACTATCTGATCAATTTCAGGTTTCACATTCAAAATCAGTGTATGAATTAGGACTGTAGTTAGTCAAAGGTCTGGGATCTGTGGAAAATGTTCAGAGGCTTTAAATAATACAAAAATAGATGTAAAAATAGATGTATAGTTAAATACTAGTGAATAAAGGGGTTTGCTATTTACTCTTCGTCTACTCATAAACACACAAGATTACCTGAAATTGTTTCATGAATTGATTCGGTCCACCAAGTAGCATTTTGTATGGGAAAGCAAAAAAAAATGCACAAGCACTCTTGCTTTAATCCCGGTTATTATTTGTACATATCAGTGTGCATTCTGAGGTCGATTTGTCAGAATCCTTCACGTTTTCTGGGCCGCCAGCCTGTGTAATAACAAGGTGGTGCACAAAGCATGCTAGAGGTTTGAGCAGAACATCATAATTCAAACTAATAATGCTGCAGTGAAGGCAGTGCTCATCAGATTAATATGTTGTAATCATTTTACACTTACCACAACACATCAAATTGTAACCATCATTTACTGGCCAGTATTAAAACTCAAGCCATTAATGACTTAAAAACAGAAAGTGCTTTTAATGTTGCTCATTACTAATTAAAATAGATTTTGAGTGGAGGAAATGAGCCTTGTTATTAATTCCTCCAGGACCACCGGGTTTGAAGTTACCGCCGCGGCACATCCTGGGGCACACATCCCCTCCCACCACGGCAGAGCCCCCGCGGTGCCCGTGGCCAGGACCGGCCGTGGTGCCGTGCTCGGCGTTGCACCGCTGGCACAGCGTTGGGGTGGCTTTGGGCAGTGATCCCGGGGACACGGCCAGCACGGGCACCTCGCTGCAGCTGCCCGAAGCCCTTAGTATTTATTTCCAACCTTACAGCTGCAGCGTGCCCACACAAATACAATAAAATAGAAAAAAAATATAACACTCATTTTACAGGAGCCTTGTAAATTTGGGGCGCAATGCCCGAGGAACACCTTGTGTTCTTCCAGTGCATTGAGTCGCGTTTGATCGCCACGAAGCCCGGCTGGTGCCAACAGAGCCCAGCCACGGGAGCACGGGGGCCGGGAGGTACAGGGTAGGAAGGAGAAATGGCGTTGTGCTCCGCCGCTCTGGAGCCGCGGCCTGCACCTGCAGCGTGGCCAGGACAGCGCCGAGCAGGGCAGCGCCAGGTCAGGCCGCGCGGCAGCGCCCGAGCACCGCGGGCGGCCACACGCGCGTGGTCGGGTTTCAAAACCTCCACTGACCCTCCTCTCCTCTGTGTCCTGTGTGTGCTCCTCTCCTTTCAGAGCCTATCTGGATGTCCGGGCAAGACAGGGCGAAGTTTCTGAGTGGTCCCATGTTTAGGTGATATCATCAGACTTTGAGCACTACATCATCACCAATAACAAACAAACTGGAGGTGGCACTCGACGGACTTAGGTTGTTTAAAATCTCTCTCATCATCTCATGAATCTGCTGTACTATAAAAACAACAGCTTTTAAAAGTATGTATATAAAATCCATTTCTTGTTCGTTTTATTTTCTCGATGGGTTCCCCCCCCTTTTTAAACCTATTCAAACCCACGTTTTTTCGTAGCGTTTTGACATAGTCTCGTAGCCACGTAGACCTAATTCTTTGTGTATCTCGTAGGAGCCTAACCATAGCCTAGCTGTTTATATTAAGGGTTTTCTTTCGTTTCCTTTCCCCCCCACCCTCCGTGTTCCTCTCGTTCTCCGTAGTCGTTGTTGCTTACAGGACGCTGAGGCGGCGCCGCGGGTCTCAGCGGGTGGCACCAGTTCTGGCACCGTAGACCTGGGCGGGTGGCAGCGCCGCGGCGGCGGCGACGGGCTGGGCGCTGCCGGGGCACGGCGGGCGCGGGCACGCGCTCCGGCAGCGGGTTCCCTAGCCCTTCTTTTCGTTTGTGACGTCTTCGTTAACCTGATTCTATCTATTTTCGGCAATAAGGCAAGGACGGCAGACTTTGGCGCGTCCTTTTTCTATAAGTGCTTTTTTTTGTTGAAAGAGGTGATATAAGGTTTTTTGAAATTGTGAATTCTGAAAAAAAATACTGTAAATACAATTCCATTAACTACATATAAACTATTAAGAAAGAGAAATACAAACTATTTTTGTGATGGAGTCAGTCTGAGGCAGTTTCTCTATTAAAATGGAAGAAAAAAAAAAAGTAAAGTTTTAACCGTGTAGACCAACTGCCAGAGCTGGCCCACCAGCGTTAGACTAACACTGTTTCGCTTGCTCTGTAGGTGTGGTAGACCTTCGAACTGTCCTAGCGTCATACCAGCATACTA
This sequence comes from Anser cygnoides, assembly GCF_040182565.1. Lineage (NCBI taxonomy): Eukaryota > Metazoa > Chordata > Aves > Anseriformes > Anatidae > Anser > Anser cygnoides. The sequence continues at coordinate 11,623,917 of NC_089890.1, read as the reverse complement.
TCTAGTCATACGTGCACAGCTTACCAAGTAACAGTCTCGTTGTATTTTTAATTTAAAAACTGCTTTTCCCAAGACTGAAAAAGAAGCTACGGTTTTACTATTTAACGCATTTAAGGTTCAAAGCACACCTGTTCTTAGTTGTTGTTTCGAATTAGATCCACTTGCTGTCCAGTCATTTCAGCTGCTCCGAGCGCCCTGCGAAGCCCGGGGAGGAGAGGGCTCCCCGCCCCAGGGAGCTGCAGGCGGAGCGGTGGTAGAGCTTGCATCGTTACCTTTTTTATCCATTACTTTTCTGTATTAACGAATTAGGAAAGCGACTTTGTTTTTTGGGAATACCTCAGTGCTACAAGTTTCACCCTAGAAGCAACGGAAGATTTTAATTTATTGTAGTTGTAAACAGAATTTTAAAAAAATAAAGTATAAAACATCATTGCACTGTGACTGGTAGGGGAAAAACTGACAGTTTCCTATTTGCACATGTTTAATATTTGGCTGTTATATATATGGTCCTCTGTTGGGGGAGGAAACTTATGAAGGATATTTTTTAATTTAATTTTTTTAATATTGGTAAATAGGCCTGCAACAGCAAACTAGAAGTACAACATGGTAGGTGGCATTAAGAACATACTGTAGTGTGGATATATTTCTTCTTTTTTTAACGTAATATTGACAAGTTTTATTAATATTTTTTTAAATTGTTACGTTTATAAATTTGGTACTTTAGGTACAGCCAGTATAAGACACTGAATGCGACATTTGTTAAAAAGAGCTGCTGCACTCCTATTTTTGTAAATTTTACTAACAAGTAGACTAATGTAGACGTTCAATAGACAAGGTAGAGCAAGGCATCTTTAACAAAAACAAGGCACCATACTGCTAACCGAAAGGAGAAAACCTTGTTTTTCTTATTTTTAAAGAAAGAATCATGCTTTTTTGTGTAATATTTTAGGTTTTTTTCTTATTTCAGAACAACCAGGTTTAAGCAAAATGCTGGACGCTTTTTAAATATTGAGACTTGATCAAGTAATAAAGTAAATAAAACAATTCTTTAAAAAATAAAAACTAAAAAAAACAACAAACCAAATTCCCTGAAATTCAATGTATAATCAGGGAATTTTTTATTGATATTTTGTCAATGTTGATGATGTACTGTACTACCAGTTGGTTTTCCTCTCCATTCCCTATCACCTCATAGAATATCCTTTGTTGATCATTGTTGTATGTTAATAGTGTATAAAATGGCTATCTTGTAAGAGTGCTGTCCTGATGCTAGTGTAGTGAATTTTTCCCCCCCTCTTTCTCTCTTCCTCTTCTAGTACATATTGGTAGGTGTATCGTAATTAAGGTTAAAAATTTAGATGTAGTTATTCAGATTTAGGACCAGTAAGGATAGAACTTTCTCTTATTTAAGAAAAAAAAAATGCTAATAATTTTGGGAAGGTTTTCCTTTTTTTTTTTTCTTTTCCTGTTTTTTTTTCTTTCTTTCTTTTTTCTTTTCTTTTGCTGATCTGATGCGGTTTCAACTAACCAAAGGTCTCACAATGTTAAAAATGCTGGCAAACTCTTAAGGCATTTTGTAGATCCCCACCCTTGACTTTGAAAAGGGGATGTGCCATACTACCTTAAATGCTAATGCTAGATATGCAAAACTGGATTTTTTTAATTTATTTTTTAAAAGAGGGAGGCACGGTATATTAAAACGATTTTACTAAGAGAAAAAAATATTTTTTTAAGAATGCTCAGAAGAAATTGCTAATCTGTGTGAATATGTTTTAGATGTTTATATACCTTTTGAAAAGTCCCAGTGGCCCATAGCACAAATGTCGTGGAATCCGATATGTTTTGATGTGGCTACCTAGACTAAGGTTCACATTAGTCCCCCACTCATCTAGAAGTCCATTTCAAAGGGGTTTTTGTTCGTTCGTTTGTTTGGGGGTTTTCTGTAAATTTTCTGCACAAAGGCTCAGCTACATCTTTATTTTAGTCAAGCACAGGGAGCGAACGCGCAGTTACGGCGGATATTGCCCTTTTCTTTCCAAACAGCTCGTACAGAACTGCTACCCCCAGAGTGACCAAAAAGAGAGATTTCTATCTAGCTGTGCAAAATGGGCACCGAAAATACCTCCCCCCGAGAGCGGTCAGTGGCGGGGAAGCAGGTTTTCCCCCGTCGCACGCCTCCCGCAGCGCTGGGTGCTGTGCTGGCCGTGCCGTGGGACAATTTTTCTTACCAAACACAATGCCAATTTTGAAAGGAATTGCAGAAATCCAAAAGAATTCAGTTACCCTCCCCCACCAAAAAGAAAAAAAAAAAAAAGAAAAAAAGTCATTTGTGATTGGCTTGATTAAAATGAAGCCTGATCTGTCCCTGTTTTTGTTTCTTACACTTCATAAATGTTCATTTTGAGTTGAATTTGTAGCTTGGACTTTAAGGTAGCATGGCTCTCTTGCTGTAAGTTTTTTGTTTTTTGTTGTTTTTTTTTTTCATTGTACAGCAGCATTCAGCTGGTGAATGTTACACATCTTGCTAGACTAGTTAAACCATTGGGTAATTGTTGGTAATAACGACCTGAAAGGTGTTCAGATTTCTTTTCTTCCCTCCCCTGCTCTGAAACCTCTGATGCTGTTTTCATCTTTAGTGTGAATGAGGGCTAGTGACTCCAGCCACAGTTACCTTCCTGTTTCGTTTTTGCCATTCACTCAATGCAACATAATCAATAATAAAGCAATATAGTTTACTACATTTTTACTGAAGGCCAGCCATGGTTATGTATGATATTGCATATGAAACTGTTTACAAAAAAAAAAACACTAACTCATAGCTGTCTTTTATGCTATGGATATGTCTCTTGGGTGGAATTTTTTGAATTTTTTTTTTAGTTTAGTTTTGTTTGTTTGTTTGTTTTTTTAAGCAAAATAGTTTAAACAGAAAACTGAAGTTAGTGTAAGTTTAAGAGACAGGATGCATTGAAGACACACCGGCAGATCCTGGGGTCTGCGCACATACACTGTAGAGTTTCATACGTACAGAATCGAATTCAAACCCATTTCTGTGTGTGAACACTACGTGAGGAGATTCTGTAAGCTAAGCAATACTTTAATACTGTAATAAAAATTACCAAAAATAATAAAAAATAAGTAGTTTGAGAGAGTAAATCTACGTGATCGGTTCTCAGTTACCAAACAATCCGAATGTATCGTCTCGAGAGAATTTCATTTCAGATCAGTGTAAAAATCCAAGCAGCCTGGCGGAGAAGCAGGACTCACCCGTGCTATACAGCTCTGTATTCTGTACATACTTGTAACACCAAGCGTGGGATCTGTGTGTCGCGTTGACCGTAGTGGGTAGCAAATTAAGTCATTCTCTGTTGTACAAGGTCTGAACTCCATCAGTGCTAGAATGCAAGTCTAAGCATTTCAGGTGGTCATAAATGTACCTAAATAAACTATGGCACAGTGGCAAGCCTAGCCCTTCCTTTTATACTTTAGTATGAACTGATGAGAACTTTGGTAGTGACTTTTTTTTTATATATATACATATATATATGTATCTATATATATCAAGCATCTTTCAGGTCTCTGTGTATGGCTTTCTAAAGCCCTGTTGTAAAATACTATGTGGATGGGGGTCTCTCACATCACAGATGTGGAAAGTATAATTTTATATTTGTATTTTCAAATAAATAAGTTTGTGAAAGGTTTCCATCCTCTACTGTGGTCCAGAAATCAATGTGTTTGTCTGACAAAAAAATACAATAAACTGTTTTGAACAGACCTGTGAGTCCCTTTTATTTGAAGCGGGGGGAAGCGTTTGTTCCTGGGGGGAGACCAGCATATGGCCCCATCGCCCTTGCCCTCGGGGTCCCCATCCAGGGCTCCAGTGACCTTGTCCTTCCCTCCGATCAGTCTGCATCGAGGGCTGATTGCAGCATTTCTGCAGCATTTTCCCGTGCTGCCGATGCCGCGGGCACGGCGCAGCCTGTGCGCACGCGTCTGGTGAGAGTAACGCGACGAGGGCAGCATTAGCCAACTTCGTTAGCGAGGGCGAATGGCTCAGCTGCGCAGGTGATGCGGTGACACCTCCCTGTCCTCCCCCTGTGGCACCAGGAGAACACCCAAACCCTCCCGCTGAGTGCCTGCACCTGCAAATTGTGGAGGGTCTGCGGCGCCAAGGCTGCACCAGCATCGGCCGTGGAGGTGGGCACGGGGCAGGCTGGTCCCGGGGGAGCAGTCAGCACATCGGCCCCGGCACGGGCCCGGTGGTTAGTGGAGCTCCAAGGGAAAAATTAGATTAGAAGAACAAATGAAAAATAATTTAGGAAGTACTGTTTATGTGTGGTGGAAGGAGCTTCCACGGCGAGGGCTGCAGGAAACGATTTGACTTCCATCCAGAAGAAAGGGAGCGCAGGTCTGGAGTACATTAGTGTGGTGGGAGGCCGGGAATAGCAGCCACTTAACCCTGTCATTCAGCAAACATTAGTGAATTATGAGTGTATTATGCGTTGGGTTATGTGTTTTGCAAAATGCCCGGAGGCCCGCTATAGCTGCACTAAAATGTTAGTGGGGGTCTCTGTCAAAATGTAAATTTTTGTACCAACTCCAGAATAAAAATAAGATTTCGTGTTCGCCTCCCAGCTACTGAAATCAAATTGCAGCCAAAATCAGAGTTGTAAAATAAGCAAAAATTTCCCTTCCCTGTCAAATTAGTGCCCCGATAAAGAAAACAGGGGACATAAACATGATTTACGTCCTTTTCCTCCCGCCATAAACGTTTAAAGCCCGTAGCGCTGGGGTCTGCGTGGCAGCCGGGCTCTGGAGCTGTGCGGTGTCACCGTGCCCGTCCCGGTGCTGTCCCAGCCGCGGGACCCCCGGCACAGGGACCCCCCCACCGCTGCTGGGCGCGGGCAGCTCCGGGGGCGCTGCCACCGCTCCCTGCGGGCTGCGGCTCAGCAGCTGAAGCCAAGGCAGCGCTTATTAATTATGAGCTTAAGCACTTCCCTTCATGGCTATTTACGAGGGCCGCCTCGTTATTAGTAGGGAATAATACAAAGGAGCGGGCTTTTAAAGCTCATTTGTTCCGCGGGACGCTGATCAGCTGCCAGCTGGGAGCACCGCAGCGTGCCCCAGGAGGGCTGGGACTGTGGTTATGGGGACAGACCCCCCCCCAAATCCCCCGTGCCATTCTGCTCCCGACTATGTGAGCTGTCGTGAGGCGTCAACAGTTACGCCAGGCTCCTTTTTGCAAGCGTGCTGGGGCTGCAGCTCTCGGCTGGCCGCAAGGTGCTGTCAGGAGAGATGCTCGTGACCCTCAGCTCTCTTGCGGAGGGCACGGATGCTGCCTTCCTCCCCAGGGCCATGTAGCCAGGTTTCCTGCTGTTTACCTGCGCGGCAGCGGCTGGAATTAACAGCAGGGCAGGCTCCCACGGGCCGGTGCCTGCTGCTGGGTTCCACAGCTCAGGAATCGCTTGGCTGCAGGGGAACAAACAGCAGTTCTGGGGCTCTGTAGGCTCTGCCCCTACCCCAGAGCCGAGAAGCTGCCCCACCTCGGCCTGACCCGCTCCGTCCCTTTGTATCGGAGTCCTGCCGTGTTTTTGTTACGGGCTGTGAAAACAGAACCAGAGGGGTTCTGACGCTCAGCCGCAGCCTCCTCCACTCCTGGGCTTTCTCCAGGAGCCAAGGTGGTGGCAGTGGCGGTGGCAGCAGTGGTGGCCATCCATCGCCCCGTTGCCACCGCGAGCTAATTGCTGTGACATATTGAGTGGCACTCGCCTGGGGAGCGAGCGAGAGGAGCCCACACATCGCTCCTGCTCAGTAATAATTACTGATTAAAAACTAGTTAAAAAGGCAATGAAGACCGAGACGTGCATTAACCGAACGACCCCCGTCTCGAGCCAGCCACAGAGAGACGGCAGCGATTACAAAACCATCGCTTAAAGCATCCCCAAACAGGAAGGGTGGCTTGAGTTCCCCCAGCTTTATTGTACAGCTCTGCTGAAGCTCTCCCCATGCTCCGAAATCCCATTTACTATCAGGGCCTCATGGGGGGAATGTGGGCTGCAGAGCCAGAAGGACCACGGCTGCTTTTACCCTTTGTTCAGTTACAGTTTTAATGTCATGATTTCCTAAACAGGGCCAGGCTCTGGCTATGCACCTGGAGGAGCACAGAGAATTGGGGATGGGGAGCACAGGGAGGCCCGCCCCCCCCCCCCCCCCCCGGCCAGTTCTTCTGCTTGGAGAGAAAACTCTTTCCACCCCAGCCCTGCCTGAGAACCGGCACCACGAGCTGCTTCGTAAGGGCCCTGTTTTCCAAAAGGAGTCTGAATAAAAGTGTTTTTCCTTTCCGGTTACTGCACTTCACTCGCAGTTCCTGACAGCTTTGAAAATGGCTCCAATTGAAATCATCATTTCATATTGATTTTGTTTTTTTTTTTTCTTCCCTCCCTTGACAGCTTTGCACTGAAGGTGTTTTCGAGTGTTACTGAAATAGAAAGCTAAATTTCGCCTTAAAGCCTGCCTTTTCGGCAGGCTGCTCCGGCGCTCTCTTGCTCATCTGCTCCGGGTATCCCCGCACCCCGCTGCAGGGGTCAGAGCCTGGGGCCAGGTGCTGCGCCACTGATCCCGATCCCATTCCGATTTTCCACTCCCCAGTACACAGGCTCCTTTGTGCAAGGGCTGATTTGTCACAGGTGGCTGGGGACCGCACCCTGGGAAGGTGCTGTGGTGCTGGGGTGGGCTGGGCTGGGCTGGGCTGGGATGGGATGGGATGGGATGGGATGGGATGGGATGGGATGGGATGGGATGGGATGGGATGGGATGGGATGGGATGGGATGGGATGGGATGGGATGGGACAGGACCATCCCACACCTCAGGTCCGAAGCTTTCACACCACAACTCAGCCCGCACTGAGGACCGGGCACTGCTCCTGCCGGGCTCCTCCTGCTCCTTCGCACCTGGCTTTTCTGAGCATGCCAGAGCAGGGCTGGGGCACTGCTTGTGTGTAAAGAGCAGCTGGTAAAGTGGGGCACTGGTGCAACGTAAACAGCAGCAAGAATAATAAGCATGAGACAGCATGTACCTTTGTCTTTTTATGCCTGCGGTGCACTTTAGCCACTAATAAAAATGCTTAGGATTTGTACAGGATTTTGCATCTTCAAAGGGAGGCAGCATTTTGTTCCTCCTCAGCCCCTTTCATCCAAAGATCCAAGCGCTTTCTACCATTATGTCACCACCTTTTGATAGGTGGGGAATACCTCTCTTTTATCGTGAAAGAGTGAACCTGAACGGGGCTGCCGGCTCTAAACCCCTCTCTGCTGCCCTTGTGGGAGCCACGTCCCCAGCCCCAGCCCCTTCCCCGTCACCTTCCCTGTCCCCTGCCCTGATGGTGGCTGGGGAGAGGCAGCGCTCGCACGGCACCTGGGGCTTGGCCCCACTGGTGACCCCTGCGGCACCAGGAGGCTGCGAGGACGGGGCATTAACAACCACGACAGCTCGCCGGTCTGAAGGGCACGCGCACAAGCTGTCAATATTGATAGTCGTGACACTGTGTAAATGCAACCTCTCCGCTTTCTGCTGCATCGATCCGGCAGCGCCGGGAATATCGCGCGCAGCCGGCGGCGCTCGGGCAGGGGAAGGTCAGCGGCACAGCTCCTGCTTAAAGGCCCGCTCTGCGCACTGTACATCCCCCTGTGCACTGCAGTTTGCATCAATCAAAATAAAACCGGGTCCCAAATGCAGCCCTCGGTGAGCCCAGAGATGAAGGTATTCCACCCCGAGCCTCGGATACGACGCTTCACAATGCTCTGCCATTAGCAATCAGCATATCGGCGCGGCATTGCGGCCCGCTTCATAGAAAATCAAGAGGCAAAATAATTGAGTCAATAGCGATACGAAAGGATTGCTCCTTCAGCCCTATTCTTTTGCTAACAATTCTTCAGCAGGGCTGAAAATTCAAAAGCTCGGGGAATCAAAAAAGAATTGATTTGATTCAGAGCTTCAGCCTGGGCTGTATTTAACACATCATTTTTGCTTGCTCTACATATAATAGAAACTGTTTGAAGGCAGAAGGGCTGCCTTTTGGGGCAGAGAGACAGCCGGGGGCATGAAGCAAGTGGGCAGGAGGATGCTGGGGACAGGGCAGAGCTGCTGCCCGCTCCGGCAGCACCCTCTGCCCTCATGCACCACAGCGGGGTGCTCTGCTGCATTTTGAAGACCTGCTGCTTTCTGAAGACCTGCTGGACCCCCAGGCAGTGATGACACCCCCCAGGTGCTGAGGCTCCTGGCCACCCCCCCCCGCCCCCCCAGCCAAGCCCAGCCAGGATCACAGCAGAGGTCCCAAAGAGAAGCAGCCAGCAGTGCAGATCTGCACTGTGTGCACTCTGCTCCATCAGAGCCGCTGCTGATCCCATCCATCAAGACCTGTGGTTTAAGAGCACGGTGCAGCACCGGGGACATTTCCCCTTGTGAGAAGGCAGGAGGTGCCCTCTGATCCCTGCCTTACCTGCCCTGACGTGGGGCCACCCCCAAGCTCCTCTGGTAAGCAAGCGGTGACGAGCAGAAGGACGCGGCTCCTGCCCTGGCGGCTCAGGGACGCGGGTGCCTGGCACAGCGGGGTGGGCACTGCCCGGGGTGGTCCCATATCCCCCAGCAGATCTGCTCCCCAGGGCTGGGCTCGGTGCTGGGAGGTGTCGCTGACCTTTACCTGCTTCTCAAATACGTGCTTGTGATGTCTGAAACCTGTCTGTAAGCCCCTCTGCCCCGGCATTGCACTCACACCCCGCCTTTGAGCACTGAGATGTACAAGCAAGTGCAAAACTTCCCTGTGTGACAGGCAAATGGGATGGCAATAAAGCATCAGGAGAGGCCCAGCAACAAGAACAGCCCCGATGGTCCCATAGCCGAGACCCTTTTACAAAACAAACACACAGTTACTGGAGAAGGCACTAAAACATCAACAACAACACGTAAATTCAGAGTCCTGCCTCCAGCACTCTGCTGTAATGCATTTCCAGCAAATCCAAACTGACTGCAGAATAAAGATGTGTATGAAGCACCCTGGGCTTGGGAAGGGGCGAGTGCTGAGCCCGTTCCAGCAAGGCGCGTTCCCCTGCTTGCCGCCCAGGGGTCTTCGAGTTATCCCCGCGCAGGAGCGCCGGCACCTCCAAGGCCATTACGGCCCTAATGAAGGCCGTATGCTCTCTGCTGACACAGCGGGGACATGCCAAACCACCACCGAGGCAGCTGATTTGATGTGTTGACGAGCAAGTCATGTTGCTATAATAAGAAGTGTTTATTTGAATAATAAGGTCAGGGAGTTAAGTAGTTGGTATTCCACTCGTATGAAGCAGTTTGCACAGTGTCACTAATAATTAAAGGGGTTTTTTGACTAATCTAGTTGCTCTTCCTAAATATACTCTACTCTGTTCAAGAAACTCATCAAAGCAGCGAAGTGATCTTCGAGGTTATTAATCTCCTTTGCTCCACAGCTGGAGCAAATTTATTTGCTTGAATTAGCATGTAATAAACTTATAATAAAGCTGCCATATCCCTCGCTTTAGAGATATAGTTTGTGTAATGGGTAGTTAAATCTAGGTAATGTAGCAATAGTCTTTAGGCTCGGAGATCAGAGAGAGGAAAAAAAAAAAAAAAAAGAAACAAACACAAAACCACCACTCTGCTGTTACCTCCAGTGCCCAGGCCGCAGAGCGGCTCCTTCCCGGTGGGGCTGCCAAAAACCTGGCCATGAGGCTGACCCCAGCCGCCCTCGGTGTGCCCCCTCCAGGTGGACAGACCTTCCCCAGCCACATAAAGAGGAATAACCCCAACAAGGGCACAGGTGGGCTGGCAGTCAGGGGTAAAACCAGGCAAAAATACCCCCTGAAGGGTGGGTGAAGGGTGGGGGGCGGGAGCCAGGGCGCTGGGACGGGTGGCAAAGCCCTCGGCGGGGTGGTGGGAGGGGGGTGGTGGGCAATGGGAGATAGGAAATGGGCAAAGGGAGATAGAAAATGGGCAGTGGGATACAGAAAATGGGAGAAGGGGGGTGGGTGATGGTCTGGCGTTGGAGCTGTGGCACCCACGGGGAGCACAAGGACTCGTGCCGGGCTGGGCACTGGGTGCCTAAGTGAGGGGAATTAATTTGCTTCAGCTCACCACACTGAGCCTTTACGGTGTGCAGTTTCTCTCAAACAATGAACCCTTGCCTCTCCTTTCTGCAGAGCACTTGCTGCACAGTCTCCTAACGGCGAGAAACGTCCCCGTGCAGACCGATGTGGGCAGACACCAGAGTTCAGCGGCACGGGTGGGGGCTCGCCCCCACACTTCCTCCTCACGGGCTATTATTCACAGTGCCTGAGCAGTAAATAATTTTTCTCTCTCCGTTGCAGCTCTTTTCTGTTGTTGCTGGAGCTGCTCTGCGTTGCAGAAGGGCCTGGGCATTAGCCAGAGGTGTCAGAGGTGTTAGACAAGGTATTAAGGAGGTGTCAATGGCGAAATAGCTGGGATTACAGTAAAGTCTAAATAAGGTGTAAAATAAAACCAAAGGTGATAAAGTCATTGATAAGAAAAGCTGGAGAAAAATAGGAGTGCAATTATTTTTCATCCCGGTTGTTCACTCTCGCAGTGCATTATCCCTGGCTTTGCAGAGACTTAAGGAAGATCTGTCCTCGGCGCAGCGCGTCCTGCCCGTGCTGCCGCGGCGCGCTGGTGCCCTCACCACCTCCAAGCAGTGAGGAACCGGGCACGCAGCTCCCCAGGGGCCTCGTCCCCACTCCCTCAGGCCGAGGGGACCCTGGCTGACCAGCTGGGGTTGTTGGGGTTTCTCCTGCCTCCTCCTGACCAGCACATTTCAATCCATAGCTGCTGAACAGCGCGCCGGCCCAGCTGCTTGTGGTGCTCCCTAGGGCAGGCACCACGCTCCCTTCCCCTGCTCTTTGCACTCTGGGAGGGCACAGGATCTGCCCGAGCACCAGAAAAAGTTGAAAAAACATGTATTTATTATAAAACTACCTCTGGCTGTATGCTTTTTTCCCTCTTACATGCTTTTAGGGCTCTGCTGGCACGGGCTCAGCGCTGGCACAGCTGGCTCCTGGCCCCTGCGCCGCTGGCACATGGAGGGGGAGCAGTGCACTGTGCCTCGGGGGGCTCGGCCACCACCACCATTTTTTGTGTCCTTTGGAGAACAGGAGACCACGAAGTATGGCAGTGTTAAAAGCCAGCCTTGCCCCAAAACATGACTGCAAGGATGCTGGACGGGCTCAAGCGACAAGGCGAGGAACGCGCCTGCCACAAACATCGCGGTGGCGACGTGCGGCCTTTGCCAAGGAGATGTTCAGAAGCAAACAACCGCCTGCCCCCAGCGTTTCACCACTGCCCCACGTCTGGGGGACGGGCGCAGGATGTGACCCAGCGCCTGAGCGCCACTGAGGACCCGCACCCAGCAGCAATGTTGGCTCCACAAAACGAACCCCGCAGTGAAATGCAAATTACTGCAGGACGGGGAAAGATGTCTTAAGGAGCTCCATGCTGAGCCACAAAAATTATGCCGTTACTGCTAGCAAAGTGCAATTATTTTATTTTCATGCCAGCTCTGGGACCCGGCAGCCTGTTTTACCTGCCGCAGCCCAACGCTGCGTCGTCCAGGCTGGGAACTCGCCAGTGCCTGTGGAGGAAGCGGTGGCCAGCCAGGATGTGCCCAGCCACCAGGCCGAGCAGCCACCCATGGGGACCTCACCTTCTCCCCTCCGTCACCCCGCAGCCCCTCACCGGGCAGCACGGCCTGCTCGAGGCCGCCTCCCCCCAGCACAGACAGCAAACTGTGCAGGGAAAAATACAACACCAGAGATGATTCCGGATGGCAAATCAACAAATTAGCCTTGGTTACTATCCGGGTCTCAAACCCTTATTTTTCTCAAGCTCGTCAGTGATGGCTGTTGAGCCGTTTTGGTCCCCCCATGCCCCCAGGCCCCAGGGACCCCCTGGCAGCATGGCAGGGCCCAGCCGGGGGGCACAGGGCGCAGCACCCAGCACCAAACCTGCCTGCATGGGCAGAGGGGCTCTGTGAGGCATCAGGGCTGGCACATCCCAAAAACGCATTTGAAGGAACCACAGTGGTACACAGGATGCTGTGCCAGAGCTTCACTGAGGCTCCCGTCCCTGGGCTTGGGAAGCAGCAGCCCTCGGGGCTTACTGACGTGAGATTTCTCCCAGGAGGCCTCCAGGGGAATAGCTCTGTCGAGGAGGGGGAAAAAAAAAAAAAAAAAGATATTTAAAAACATGATCATCTGCAATTCTTTTGCTGCCGTGAAGTGTTATTAACTGATTGGGTTTCATCACCTCTTACCTCGCTGCCGCTCAGGCTGATTGTCCTGGATTTGCATTTTCCTTGGCCGAGTGCTTCCACGTGTGCCCACAGCCCGGGGCAGGGGCTGCTCTCCCAGCCAGGAGCGGGGCCCTGGGGGCCCGTGGTCATCCTGCGGGTGAGCAAGGGGCTGCCATGCCCTGGGACAGCCCAGAGCACGGGCACGGGACGCGGCAGCTCTCCGTCCCGACGTGGAGCCGTAAGGGCTCATCGGCTCTGGTTCTCTGAAGTGGCACAAAGCTCCCAGGCAGGCGGGCAGCAGCAGCGAAGATGCTTTAAAAAATGAATGCATGCAGGCAGCAGATTGATGTGCTGGTCAAGTACAACCCGGGTGAGCGTCAGGTACACGAGCCTGGCGTCCGGCCCCTGGTTACATTCTTCGTTAATAATGTCTTTGCTCTGAAACTATTTCCATCACCGCAGCTTTGCAATGCACGCCGTGACGTGGCCCGCTGCATCCCGCTGCTATTTCAATCTTCTTACAGAATAAGCAGCGAACTAAGTGAGATTAAAAACCCAACAGAGGCGAGCAGCCTCCTGCTCGTTAGAGCGGGGCAGCTGTGAGAGCACCTTGAACGAGGAGGTGCCACGCACGCCCCAGAGCCAAGCAGGGCAAGCGCTGCAGGTGGCCACGAGCCCTTCCCCTCCCCATGAGCGGTCAGATCCCTGGGGGCCTCGGCCACCTGCAGGCACCATGGCTCAGAGCTGGCTTGGGAAGAGGTCCCTGCACCCCTCACCAGCACTCCCCAGCTGTGGGAGCACACCGAGGGGCCCCCCTGCTCCTGAACACCCCCGGGACATTTGCCAGACACGGCGGAGAGAAGTGGCAAAGCTGAGGTTGAGCTGGGGGGGGCCCATCCTGCATCCCCTGTGCTGCCCCAGCCCTTTCCTTCTGAGGTCCTTCTGGGGTCCTGTGCCCCAACAGGGCAGCTATGGTTTCAGAGGCATTTCAACTTTTTTTGGGGGGTAAATATAAAAACATATATAAAAACAATATAAAAACATTCATATTTATGAACAACTCTGTCACTACCATATGCTGTGCTCCTTTTCCATATATGAAACGAGGTGTTTTCAAGCTTTTTAATTATACAAAATTGAGCAAAGTCTTAGCAGAACAATTAGACAGAGTGGAGGAAGGGAAATAACTTCTCCCCATAATACAAGCAGTTATGGGGGTTCCTTCCCCTCGCGAGGACTGCAGGGATGGGGCCAGTTGTTCCACCTTCCCAGCCGCGTGGTTTCTGTTTCCCCTTGGTGCCTGAATTGACGTTCGGTAGAGTGATGCAGGGGCAGCCCTGGCTGTGTGCCTCTGGGCACAGCGATGGCAATTCAGGTTTTGGAGGTGCTTCCACTGCACCCCCAGGTAAAGTGCTCCAGCCCCAGCCCGGGGCGTCCCCACACACAGCCCCGTGCCCCCGTCACTCCTGTAGCGGCTGCGTTCCCAGCCCAAATCGGCTCAGATCGGCTATTTCAGGTCTGTCAGCTCTTATTAATGTAGCTCGCAGCACGAGCAAACCAAGATAAAACAGCAACTTCATTAGCCTACGTGTGTATTTTGTGCGTGCGTAACGCCCCACCCCAGCCTCGCTGCGCTGGGAGAGATCAGTAGCAGGCAGTGAGAATTTTGGGAGCTGTGGTCTTCCCTCCTCACCCTGCCTGTCTGCCCCCAACCCTTAGCTCAGCCCCGTTCCCTTGTCAGCTTCTCCCCCCAGCACCAAGCCCCCAAACGCAGCCGCGCGGTGTCCCCGTCCCCACCGCGGCCAGCCCCCATCGGCAGCCGGGTGACGGGTGAGCAGGCGGCGGTGTTTGATGCTGGACCTACACAAACAAAACATTTGGAAAGTCAACAGTTCGGGGGAAGAGAGCGCTGCAGCAGGCCCCTCTGTCCTAAGCATTACTTTAAATGTACAAAATGCCGTCTCTCTAAATAATCAAACTCCACTGCTGCGTCTCAGAAATTGCCACCTACGGCTAATGTTCCAATTTTAAACGCATCCTCGAGTCAATCTTTGTAAATTCTACATTAAATATTGATCAGCCCCGGAGAAGCTTAGCGCCGCGCGTTCAGCAGAGCTGAGCGGCTCTCGAGCAGCAGCCGCTGAGCCCGGACCCAGTCCCGAGGGACCGCGACCACCACAGAAGCTTCTCCTCACCACACGAGCCGGGCACTGGAGGAGTTTTGGTGGCGCTCCCTGCTTCGGACCTTGCTGAGATCCCCAGCTCCCTGCATCACCCGGAGCCGGGGGTGCTGCATGCAGGGGTCCTGGAGCAGGGGATGGGGCATTTTGGGGCATTTAGTTCGTTTTCACAGAGTACTTACAGTGACAGCCATGACAGCAATTTCCCCTGAAGCCTTGACCTGACTCTTGAGCACCCCAGCAGCTCCTGGCCCTGCCGGACACGAGGCAGCAGCCACGGCTGGGGGCGTCGTGCCCAGGTGTGCCCACGGGCTGCAGTCCCCGTCCCCCCTCTGCCCCAACCGTGCTGTAACAAGGAGAGCAGAGGCAGCGGCAAGGACAACCCTTCTTCCCCGTGATTAATGGAGGCCGACGCAGGACCCCGAGGCGCAGCACGGCGGCGGTACCTGTGTAATTTCCGAGGTGTTGCAGCTGCGGCAGCGCGCTGCAGCCCCGTGGCTTTCCCCCGGCGTCGTTTGTCACAGCCCGGCGCTGACAGAGCTGCTCCAGCGCCGTGTCTGCAAGGCAGCGCAGCCGCTTCTGGCCTGGTTTCCTCCCAGGCTTCACACTCCTGTGCTTGCTGCCACAAAACCAGGCGAGCACCCGCCTCTGCCGCTCCTCTGGAGCTCAGGGACCCAAGGGTGCGACCAGGGCTCGCTCTGCTTCCACACTGCCAGCGTGACAGCTTTAGGGACCCCAAACTCAAGGCACCCGCCACAAACAGGTCACCGTGCCTGCTTACAGAAAAGCAGATACCTGTCTCCTCCTGAGGTACCACAGCCATAGGAGCCAGCACGTGCAGCCAGGGCATGAGCAATGCCCTTAAAGCCATCGGGAGAAACAGCTCCCGGTGATCAAACCGAGCAAGTTTAGTCTGGAAGACCTGGGAGGAGAAGAAGGAATTCTAGCCTTTCTTTTTTTTTTAGAGAAATGCTTTTCTCCTTACGCTGACACTTTAACAAGAGCTTAATGAACAGCACTTTCTTGCTTTCGAGAAGTTCAGACAGGCCAGATAAAGTTACCAATTCATTAGCATCCCATCACGAACGTAGCCTCCGTATTCCCCAGCCATATGGTCAGCACGGTATGCTTCCAAAAAGCAGGGACATCGACAAAGGCTTTATTTCCATCAGCCACCACGGTAAAGCAGCCCAAGTTTTTCTGGAGACCGGGAACACCTCATTTCAAACTCTTTTGGGTGTAAAGGAAGCGGGTTTGGGCTTGGAAGCAAGGTGACCTTGTGGGAAGAGCATGTCCCTCTTACTGCAGACAGGATTTTAATCAGTACAGTGTGGATGCACATCCCCAGGAGCTACCTGCCCGGGTGGAGACGGAGCATCTGCTTCCCTGCAGATAAATCCCTGTGCTAGCAATTAAATCTCCAGAGGGCTCGTCTGTGTGCCCAGCCACGAGACATACCTGGCCTGAAACCTCAGCCAGGTGGGGAAAATGGAGACTTCTCCCCATTTCCACGGCATGCAGGCCCAGCAGCCACGATCAGCACCTGCAGACACCATTTGGAGCCAACACCCCACCTATTTAACTCTTTCTCTAAGCACTCGAGCACCTCGCCTGGTGGACGAGTGGGCTGTGGGAAAACCCAGGCCAGAGCCAGGGCTTAGCATCCCCAGCATCTGCCTCCAGGTCCTCTGCACCGTGAGCTCGTTTTCTAGCAAGTAAATTACTTCTTCCCTGTTCTGGAGTTTCGTCTGCGATTCAGTAGGACACAGCAGGAGAGTTTGTGCTCCTTCTGCATTAGCTGACCTGTGTCAGCATTTTATTCCGCAGCCCTGTAGGTTTTTTAGCTAAAAAAAAAAAAAAAATCAGAGGAGTTTTCAAAGCTTTAATGGCTTTGAAAACAACATGGAGAGTTCTCTTTACTGCAGGAGAGGTTAATGATCTCCCTCTGCTACAGAACTAAACTGGACATCATAATAAATAATCATAATAAGATGTAAAGTATCACCTGGAGTCATACAACACAGAGAGCAGGTAGGAGTTATGATGCATTTCCATTACTCGGAGCAACTGCTAGGTGTGAAATTTTCAAAGTAAAGGCAGTCAATTAAAAAATGGAAAGCAGAAGCCCGCAATTAAAATATTATTTAAACAGAAGGAGATTACATCTTGCCTCGCCTGGGAGGACCGAGTGCTCTGGCTCCCGAGCACAGCACGGAGGCTGCGGCACAGAGCCCCCGCGGCGGGGCACGGACCCAGCACCGGACACCTCGATGTCCCCAGAGCTCAGCATCCCCTCGCGCCCACCCCTGCTGCCTCCAGGCTGCACCGAGCTCGACCTTGGGGCAGAGGAGCAGCAGAGCTCTCGTTAAGCAGCCACGTTAATGACGTTTCCCCATTAAGCAGCCACGTTAATGACGTTTCCCCGTTAAGCAGCCACATTAATGACGTTTCCCCAGCCGCTCTCCCAGCACTCCTCGCTTCAGCGCAGCGGCTCTGAGCGCCAGCCTTGGCCACGTTTCCACACGCAGGTTTTGCTGCTTGCCATTTGTACGTGCAGACGAGTGGTTGCCAACGGGTACGGGAGCAGATCTTACAGGAGTGTCCTCATTTGGGTTCAGATGGATCCGGAAGGCCCTGCCTAGGCTCCATAACCAGGTGCAGGCCTCCCTGCCCCGTCCCTTCACCAGCCGCATCCAGCTCTTTGCACAGCCAGGTCCCAAGGGCAGGGACATCCATCACGTCCAGAGGGCAGGGACATCCATCTCCTAGGATGCTCCTATCCATCAGCGGCCACCAGCCCCCAGCCCGGCCAGGCCCTTTGTCCCATCCTACCCTACCTGTCACAGGCAGATAAGATTATCAGTGACGAGCGCGACACCCATTGAGTCGCACCCCAGTGGAAGAATGGGGTCTTTTTTTTTTTTTATTTATCCTCCTGTCTCCAAGATGAGCTGTTTCTTGTCTTGTCAAACCACATCCTTTTCTTTAAAGAATCAGCTTTAAGAATCCAATTTGTCAAGCTGGACAATCATTTGAGAATCCATAAAAAGCCTCGGTGACTTTATCAAAAAAAATAAATCAGAAGGTTTTAAATGGTAACCGAAAGGGATTTGAAAATGGGTTGAGTGGCCTACATCAATTAATCTTCAGACAGCCAGGGCTTTGTGAAGATGAAGTGGCAGAGAAGTGTCAAAGGCTAGTTACCGGGTTTTAGGAGATGGAAGTTATTGATATTTCTCCTTTCCTTTTTCTCGCTTTTCTCCTTTCCCCATCTCTTCAGAATACAGACGGTGAAGTAAAAAAGCCCTGTGATGGAGCAGGACTAAGCTAGCAGGGGGAAGGTGCCGGGGCCACCGCTCCCCACAGGGTTCCCCTGGGCTCCTCACCAGGACCACGAGGGGGTCGGGGCCCCTGGAGGTGCCTGGAGCACCCTGGGGTGCCCGTGCCTTGCTCCACCGCGTGCAGCCACCGGGACAGCCTGGGCTGGGGGCGTTGGGCACCACGGAGCACGGCTGGAGCACCTTGGGGGCAGCCGGGCACTGCCCTGCGCCCACACCACCGCATCCCTGCGTGGTCCCCACCTACAGCATGCACCTGCTGGCTCTGCTGCCTGCCTGCACTGGAGACACAGCAGGAGGTGTACGCTGACGGCAGGGCAGTGCTGGCATGGGCACCTCGGAGCTCTGCGTGCCTCCGTGCCTCCGGCGCAGCTCCCAGCGGAGAGCTGGGAGAGAGAAGGAGTCAAGGCGGATAGCTCCATCAAACCCGGGGCCTGAGCAAAGCACAGAACAACACGAAGAACTTGGTAAATGAGGTATTTGACTGAGCAGACACAGCCACCTGAAATAGCCGTGGATTTCCCCAAACGCTTAATGAAAGCTGACAGCCCATATTGTTCTCCACTTCCCAGCTCCGCTGCCACCCGAGAAACGCGTGGCCGAGGGACGGGGGACCTGCGCAACGACACCGAGACCCGAGGAAGACAATCAAGAATTAGAGGGACTTAGGGGACACAGAGATGAAAACTATGGACTGGAGAATTAAAAAGAAAAAGAGAAAAAAAAAAAAAAGACCTTGGGAGCAATAAAAACACCAGGCTTGAAGAAGGGACACGCTGCCGCTCTCCGATCCTGATAGCAGAATGCGAGGAGCTCCAGATGGCTTTTTGTTTTAGCGTGATGAAAAATGTAATCTGACAGGCAAGTGTGGGGCTGGATAATAACAATAACACAAATAATTTCCTTAAAAAAAAAAAATGAAAGGAATCTAACAGCTCAAAGGTACTCCTGTTTGCTGTGAAGAAAAGAGACTCTTTGTTACTTACTGCAGTCGTGAGCGTGTTTGTGAGCTTTGAAATGGCATTTTGTTGCAGAAGTATGATGTAAGGACGTTTTACTTACTCTCCAGTCTGGGGAAATAGATCTGACTTGGAAATTGGCCAGAAATGCTGTAAGTTAGGGCTCTGAAATGAAGGTGATAACTTTGCCAATTAAATATGGATGTGATTTTTTTTTCCTCTCCTTCCCCTGAATACTTTTGCACTGTCATTAGGTGATGATATAAAGACATAGGCCTCCTGGTGCAGCTTAATTGCTCACATATAGAAAAATGATGAGCTCTGTTGCGCTGCACAAGTACTGCCTCAGATACTTGCTGCCTTATTAATAGGTGATACCAACCCGAGTTTAATTCTTCTGCCCAAGGAAAAACAGAGCTACAGCGAAACCCCGGCTCAGCAGAGCACTTCAGCACATGCCAAACCACTTCGCTGAACAGCAACAGACTTAAGTGCGAGCTTACACTTAGCCACCCCGTTGAAGTGTTTTGCTGAACTGGTGCTTAGAGCACCAGGAACAGGATGGGCTTTTACGAGGTGATCTTTTATTTCCATATATATATAAAAATACAAAAATATGATGCATATATTGATACCCAGTGCAGACTTCTCTGTCTTTTGCAGTTCGCTGCTGAGTGGCTGCTCTCCAGGCTGCCGCCTGCGTAAGCTGCGGACACGGCTCTGGTGTTAATGACCGCTTGAAACAGGGCAGCCTGGGGAGGGACGGAGCTCGGTGGGCTCGGGGACACAGCAGCGGGGACGGACACACGGGGAGCAGCAAGACAGACCACCCAGTCCTGCAGGGCACGGGGACACAAGGGGACACCCGTCTGGGGGTAAGCAGGCGCAGAACAGGACACATAAGAAAGGTCGAATGCCCAAAGGACGCTGCGTCTTATAAAAATAAATAACATCACTAATAAATGCAGCCTTTGGGAGCGTACTGTTGCTACGTGTTGGGGGGTTCAGCCTCCACTGACCCAGCAGCCATTTGGTCACTCCTACAAAAATCCATGTTTCTATCAGCTTCATGACCGTACATGTGGGGGGGACACTTTTTAAAAGGATCGCTCCTCCCTGAAAAACACCACCCTCTGTCACACACAGGGCCCGAGCACAGGGCAGGGGAGATCCCCGCAGCCCCTCTTCCTACCAGGTGACGGCTGCTTGCTTCAAGCCGACGGGCACGGGGTTCATAAGGGATCCACATCAGCACCCCGGGGGCTGCAGGGGCCGAGCTCCAGTCCCAAGCACCCCACAGGAGCACAGGAGGGAGTGGGACAAGGGAGGGAGAGACGGAGAGAAGGGGGCTGTGACTAAATCGGTGGCAACAGAAAGAGCAGGCTGCGCAAATGGCTCGAGAACCGGCGTGATGGGATGTGACTGCCCCGGGTGCCAGGGCTGGAAGGAGCAAAATGGGAGAAGACCACCCAGACGAGGGGAAAGTGCTTCTGATTGCCTGGGAAAAAAACAGCGTTAACGATCATTGGAAGGGACAAGGCAATCCGGCGGCCGCACGGTGTGAGGATTGCTTGCAGCGTGGCGGTGGGGAACAGGCTGGGCTGGATCCGGCCCCATCCTGGGGTCTCAGCACAGCCACCAGCACCGGGACAGAGCCCTCGCCGACTGCTTGCTGTGGTTTGGGGACCTGTGCTACTGGGGGAGCCCAGACACAGAGAGGGGCAGGGGCAGGGAAGAGGACCGAGGGGCTGGGAGCAAGAAATGGGTTTGCTTTAGCAGGTTTTCCTTTACACCACCGGTCATGGAGCCACGCTGCTGCACAGCACCTGTTGGATGGGGCCGTTCACTTCAGAACCAGCTCGGGGAGCGCAAGGTCCTACCCTGCAGCCCCACAGGGATGTGTACGGACACAAGATCAGCAGGTCAGGTCCCCCAGCCCCATGCAACGGGGGGTCTGCCCCCACCGAGCCGGGGGAAGGGGACAGTTGCGTGGGGGCCACACGCGCCAGCCCACTTGGCGCGCATCCCTCGCTGCTTCGCACCCGCAGCCGCTGCGTGCTCCAGGCTGGGAAATCACCCCGCCAGGGATTTTCTAAAGGTTACGCAAAGGCTAACAAACAATTAACACATCGGATCGGCACGCCAGCTCCGTTTGCCTCACTTCTGAAGTGTAAAGGCTGTCAGGCAGCTCAGCAGCACGGCCTGGAAGGCTCCAGCTCCCTTGGTGCGCTTGCACAGCCACGTCAGGCCTAACCCAGGCTCCAGCACAGAGGGCGATTTTAGTGATGAAGATAACAAGAAACAATGATGTATCAATCCCCTCCACCCTGGGCGTTTTTAGGATGTCTCCTCTCAGGAACGAACCGATTTAAGCACTTTGCATAATGACCGCTGGACGCCAGCACTCAGGCGGGTTTCTCTCAAACAACACTCATTGCACTGTTCGGCTGATGCCCTGGTGACTTTGATTTCGGGACAGGCTCATCCCCTCCCTAGTCAACCCACCCGAAGGCCCCAGGGCGCCTCAGTCTCAAGGCAGGCAGCAGAGCCCCAGGGGCGAGCTGCAGGCGACCAGCAGCAGCAGCAGGCGACCTCTCCCCGGCACCAGGGCTCGCGTTACGTCCAGCACACGCAGAGATGGCCAGTTTCAAAACAAGCATAATATCTCTTGTTTCAAATGTCCTCATGCTATTAATTATGTGTCTCAGATCACTAAACACAATCAAGTTACGTTGATTTCCTTCCCGACATCGTAGACCAGTAGTTTGCTCTTCCTTTCCACTCACAGGTTTCATTATTCCTGCTAGACAATTTCACTGTCAGGTGTACGCACAGCTCCTCAGCTCCCAGCATTTAAATCCAGCAGCTCTATTCTCACTGCAACTGAACTTGTTTCACAGACTCCTATTTATTTATATTGCAATCCCACAATCCTAAATATTGGGTTTAGCACTACTAACAGTGCTCCCAACACTGTTTCAAAATTAAATGGACCAGAAGGAAAACACTCTAAGATGTTCTCACTTGGGCGTTTAGATTTTGAAGGGCATTTTAAAGACATGGGACACGACCCAGGTGCAGCTGAGGTTAGCGAGGATTTCCCAGTTTACCTGAATGACAAAGAACAGGCGGCACCGGCGCACAGCCCCAGCAGTGGAGGGAGCTGCGGCGCTGCCACTCACTGCCCAGCTCGCCTCCGATGGCCCACAGAGCAGGGGGCTGCTGCTCTTGGCTGCGGCTTTTGAGGTCCTGTGATGAGAAAAAATAGAGCCATCGGCAGCAGGAGATGGAGCCCAGGTGACTTTGCTATACCAAGAAATTGCAGACGCATACAGTTTTTTTTTTTAAAGCTGCTTTTTTGATGGGCCCCACCGCAAAGCCATGCAAGAAGTGCCCCAGGAAGCAGGGGCAGCAGCAGGGAAACCTTCCCAAGGTGAGGACCAGAAATGCCCCTGGGAGCACAGCGGGCACAAGACCCACACGGAAGGATGTGTGTGCAAAGCCAGGCTCTGCCCGGACCTCGCACGTGTGCCCAGCCTCTGCACCTTTTTAAATATTTCAGTTCTTTGAGATCTCCGTTTCACATTTCGATTTCCTGCAGTACAGTAAATTTATCTTTGTCGCCCAGCTCTCCCCAGCTCTTCCTCCCCCTTATCTTTCCCTCTGTACGACTGCAAACACCGGCGTTATCTTTGCTGCGATAAACCCGGCCGGCTGTGATGCGCCGCTCACCGATGGCGCAGCCCCGCGCACGGGGGTGTCACGGCTCCGCCGCGGTGCCCCCGCCTGGGGCACAGCCATGCCAGCAGCCGGGGGGGGGGGGGTGACCGGTCCCCCAACATCGGGGCAGCACCCCCACGGGTCACTGCCACCGCCCCCATGGCTTGAGTCCCACTGGCAGCCCAGAGGCACCGTGTCCCATTCCAGTCCCATCAATGCTGGAGACATCCAGTCGCCTCAGTTAAATGCTAAATTTACTTTATTTTTCTTTAAATGCTATTATACTGAATCATTCTCAGCTTTCCTACAGCTCCCCTTGCCCGCAGACCGATGCAGCCTGCAGAGATCAAGCAAATGCCCAAGTCTGTGGGCAGGAGATGGCAGAGGGCAGCAGGGCACAAGGACGATCCCGTTGTGCACCGCTGCACATCCTGCACCTTGCGGGAACCTCCCCATAAAGAAGGCCGTTCCCCGTTTTGCCAAAGCACATCAGTTAGTCACACAGCTCTTACCTGACTGCACCTGCATTTCGAGACGTCGGAGGCTGCAGAAGTGCAGAAGCAACGTTTTGTGGCCAAAATTGTCAGAGGCCTGGGGAGAGAGAGGAGGGATGAGCTGATGAGATCCCAGGTGACCCCAGCCCACCACCGAGCAGAAATGTGTGGGACTGACCAAGGGGTTGGGGGGGACCCCGATGCAGGCTCTGGACCCCTGGAAGTGCAGAGGGGCAGCACCGAGCTGTGGGGCTGGGAGAGGGGCACGGGGGGCTGGCATCTCCATGGAGCCGTCCCAGGCTGTGGGGCCCTCCTGGCCCCAAGCTGCTGCTCACCAGCACAGGGATTGGTGTCCATCCTCCAGACCCCAGAAGTTAAAATATCTCAACAGCAAGGAGCAGGGAGAGCATCCAGCGCTTCGGTGAGAAATGTCCTATTAACGGCTTCACCGTCCCGGGCGTGAGTTGGGAGCAATCCAATGAAAACAGTAACAATAAAAAACAAGCAGGTAAAATAAAGTCACCTTCTTCTTGTTGCCATTTCGCAGCAGCAGTGTCTGCGGTCCAAGCTGCGAGCACGCAGCACCCCCTGGTGCCACCGCCTCTGCTCGGGGATGCTGCTCGCAGCGCAAGTCAGGGTGCCACGGATGGACAGGGTGCTCCAGAAAGGTGCTGGATGAGACTGGAAAAGTAGGCAGCAAACTGGGTGCCTGTTTTGTAAAATTTCACTGAGCCATAAGACATATCGAAGCTATTTTCTTGCACAGGACCATGCTACACCTGTGTTTCAGAGGTACAAGCTCACGGATGTGTGAGCCATGTGTAAAACCTGCCCACTGAGCTCTGAGCAGAGAGCACACCGTGCTGTGCCCATTCCTGTCCCCATGGTCCCCGTCCCACAGCAGGGGACAGAAACCCAGGCGGCTCCTCCATGGTCTGGTGGATCCCAGCTCTCATCTTTCATCCCAGCCCCAAACGGCAGAGATGCTGAGAGAAAAACTGGCCTCATCCCCGGCAGTTGGTAATTAGCAGGGTGGGAAACCTCCCCAGTGCCACGCGAGGGCTCTTCGAATCTCCTCACCTGCGAGCACTCAGCTCCCACCTCCCTGCTGGGGCACCTCGGGGGCTGCACCCAAACCCCCCCAGCCTCCCCAGAGGGGTTTTTTTCATTCTGGATCACACGCAGCAGCAGGGCACCCACTGAGACCACCTGCAGAGAGGTTATTTATCTGCAGGGGAAGCCCCAGAAATTCCCAAACCCTCCTAAATATCCGCTTCCTGGCTGCCAGCAGCCACTAACTTGCCAACTGGGGAATGTATTTGTCTGCTCCCCTCTGTACATTTTCTGCTTTTCATTATAATTTGCTAAAGAATACATTACAGCGCATTATTTATCGCACCCAGCAGCTCCGTGGCCCCGAGGAGCGTCACCAATAAATCAGCCCAGCATCGCCTGGCGCCCAGCACCTGCGCGAGCTGCCGCTGCCCTGCACCAGGGAAGTTCTCCCACGTTCCCCAGGCAGACGTGAGGGAATCTGATCACATTCGTTAAATCCTCGAGCAGCCACCTCTGATCCGTCCCCCGCTGGCAGGAACCCCGGGAGCAGGCGGAGGCTGGCGGGAGGCTCCGAGCACGCACCACGGATCCGGCCGATCCGGATCCGGCACGAGGGAGGCGATGCGAAGGCATCCAGAGCTGACAGGGAGCCAAAGAGAGGGGAGAAGCAATTCAGGGAAGGGGAATTTGGCACCGGCACTGGAGAATTGGACAGCTTGCAAGCGAGGCGGCTGGCTGGAGGCGATCCGAGCGCAAACGCGGCGGTGCCTCCTCGAGCCCCACACAAAGCTGGGTGCCTGGGCTGGGTGAGGGCCATCGGTGCTGCCGAGAGGCGCCCTTGTTCTCCCAGACACAGCTCCCAGGGGGAAGGGGCCCCCAGGCCACGGTCCTGCTCATCACTGGCACACGTCCCTGTGAAAGCTTCAGCCTCTGCTGTTGGGGGAGGAAAGGCCGGTGGTGGCACCTGCATGGCATCAGGGCACCCTTCAGCCGATCTCCTGACAAATGCCAGGGGAGGCACCAGCTTTGGGAAGGGAAACGCTGCCGGCACGAGGCTTCAGGCACAGAGGGCTCCAGGGGAAGCTCCAGCTGAGATTTCTCAGGTTCAGCCTTCCCTTTCAAGCTGCTGCACACCACCTTTGAAGCAGATCACTTTGCAAATACTGATTCATTAATTTTAAAACACCCATCCTAAATAAATGGTATCTTGGTTTACAGATGGGGAAATCAAGGCACAGAAAAATGAAGGGCTTGGTGCCTGCAGCAGAACCGGGAACAAAACCCTCTCCCTGTGTTTTAACTACAAAATCATCTTTCCTCATTAGCAGCTAATCAGAACTACCAGAGGGGAAGAGATTACAGACAGGGCGGAGAGGGGAGTAACTGAGAGAAATACAGACATCAAAACAGATTTTCATTTATTTACTCATTTATCACAGTGAGTCACAGGCTTCAAGTTCATTCAAGTCTGCATTAGCCTTGCAGGATTTTGGGTGCCCTCTCCAAAACCTCACAAGTTAATAGGTGGCAGCCATGCACTGTCTCGGGCAGGAGAAAATCTGAAGTTTGGGGCTGATCTCAGGAAGCCTTATATTGCTTTGCCTGCTAGATTAGAAGGAACCACTAATCTCCACTTGCCAGCCTCCTAATCTTTATGGGAGCTCAGATAAGTTATCAGAAACTTGCTTATTAAAGGCAGCCCTGCCCGTGCTGCGGGCTGGCCGAGGACTCGAGGCGCTGGGGCTGGCACCAGGCTGGCAGCGCCCTGCAGCACCGCTGTGTGCCCTGGAGGCGTTTTGCACCCAACCAAGACGCTTTCATCTCCGATCAGCCACCAAAGCAGCTCCCAGAAAGCACCCTATGCGTTTCTGGCCCTGGCTAACAGCCAGGTGAGGAGGGAGGCGAGGGGAGCTGAACTCGAGGCGGAGCGCCAGCCAGACCCCAGCGGGGACATGTCCCCTGCCCCATCCTCCTGAGCCCTACCCCATGTCCCTGTGTCCCCCTGTCCCCAGCAGAGGCTGGGTGTCCTCATTCAGAGGTGGACCCCCAGGACATGGAGGAGCTCGGACAGGTCACTGCCCACACGGTGAATTTCCCCCAGCATCTCCAGCCTCGCGCACGAGAGCGCAGCAGGAAATGAGGCACATATTTTTAAATAAGGGGAGGAAATGGTGTCTTTGTGTCAGACAAGTGGAAGAAATCCAGGACCAAGAGACTGCAGAGCCTTTCCACTTCAGACAGCAGGTGCTCTCCAAGATGTGGTTATGGCAACAAAATAAATGATGGATAATTGCTTTTGTGACAACTTGCCAATTAAATTAGACTCAGCAGAATAACATAATGACAATTTGTTATGCTCTGGTGGGCACTAACACACCAATCATAATTAAATGCTATGACTGAAATAGAATGCTGCTGTACACAGGAATATATAACCCCAATTCCCTCCCAGTGAAACATTATAGGTTCAGACTTGATTTCAATTTCTGGAGGATAATAGCATTAGCGCACATCAGAATGAGCTTGCAATATGCATACAAGCAGCAGCACAGAGACAGCAGCAAGGACAGCCGAGCTGCCCGAGTCCCAGCGGGGACCCTGCGCATCCTTCCTGGCACAGGGGCTCCAAGCAGCGGGGATATGGCCGTGTCCCCGCCGTGCCGCGGGCAGGTCTCACGTCCCCGCTGGGCAGCGGGTGGCCGGCCCCGAGCTCCATCACAGCTCTAGCACCAGGTGAGAGCACACAGGGCCAGGGCCAGGAGCTCTCCTATGGTGGGGCCAACGCTGTGCATCCATTGCAGGCAGCGTGCTGTGCCTCAGCGCAGCCCCAGCGGTCAGATCGTGTGGGCACGGTGGGGTCATTACCTGCCGAACTCCAAAGCAATGCCCTTCCCATGGGGCAGCACGGGCAGCACTTTGCTCCAGCCTATGGGGTTAAAAAAATAAAAATAAAAAACTCGTTCACTCATTGGAAAACAAAACTGGACAGACAGTAGGAACCGAGGGTGCAGAACGCAGCCCTGCGCGGCTCGCAGCACCAGCAGCACCAAGCCCTGCCCCTCCAGGACAGCCAGCAGTTACCCAAATGAAAGCTTTCCTAATCCAGGTGATGCAAAGCAGGCTTTTGCCTTGATCTAAGTGCCAAGTGATGAGACTGCCTCGTACTCAGCTCTGAGCAGGTACAGCTTTCTGGAATATTCCATGGTTCAAAATGGGAATAAAGAGAGCAGGTCTGTAGGAAAATTATTCAAAGGCGAAATGTTTGCATGTGTGTACACAAGCGGGTGGGAGACATGGTTGCCCGGTGCTGCCGTGTGTTCAGACCACACAAAAACAGTGCTGGAGCACCGCGAATCTCCCCTCATCTGGGAGGGTTAGAGCTCAGACTGTCACGACTAGAAACAAGCAATATTTTAACAGCTCATCTGGAGCTGCAATTTTACACGTTAAATGCCTTACTACCTGCCTTAATGAAGCTTGGCGTCGGCACGGGCAGGTCACCTGGCTTTCTGGCACAGCTGGCGAATTATTCTGTCGGCTCCAAGCGCAAGGCCTGATCCTATTAAATCCTTCGTTCCCCTGCCCTCAGCACGTAACAGCCGATAATCTGCGGGCGCGTGACCTGTGCCTGGTCGGGATGTGCCGCAGCACGTAGCCCAGCACCCACCCGGCTCTGCCCCGGCCCACTCGCCCCGCACCCTGGGGGCCCCAAATGCACCCCCAGCAGCTTTTGTCGCCCCCTCGGAGACTTCTCTGTGCAGCCCCAGCAGCGGCACAGGCCAGGCTCGCAGCACATCGGGTTCAGGACGGCTCTGGAGAACAGAGCCCTGAAGTCAGAAGCAGGCAGTGCTGCTGCCATCGCTCGCGCTGCTGTGGCACGTGCAGATGCGGTGGGCAATGGTAGAGGTGCCTGACTCCAGTCGAGACTTCTAGAGTCCACGATGGGCTCTGCTAGAGAACTGGCCGAGTTCTTCATCCCCACGTTTTCAGGCAAGGCCCCTCATTTTAGGAATTGACCTTGGAAAACCTTCAGCCTGGCTCTCAGGGATGTAGAAAGGGTTCCCTCCCGCCTTCCATTGTCTTTCATTTTTGATGCCTCAAGGAGTAAGGAACCTTGTAACCGATACTTTGGCATTTATTGTCACTTAAAAATAGCTTGGCAATCAGAAAGAGGAACTGCTACACGCACACCACTCATCTTTCAGGAGGAAAGAGGTCAGCAATTTAGCTCAGAAAAGGTCACGCAGCTACTCCGTAATGGGGTGTAGGATTGCAAGACAGCAAAAGCTTTGCTCCAGTCATTAGCAAGTGTTACAATACCAGAAGACAGGTTTGCCCCGCACAAGGAAATTATTCGAATGCACAACTTGCCCTGCAAAGGCAAAGGGCAGGCGACAAGGTCACATCTGTGGCTTTGCCCCGCAGGAGGCAGGGGCAGCGCTGCACACCGGGCTGGTAGGGGCCAGCACGGGGAGCAGGGGACAAAGGCGAGGTCCGGGCTGCCCCGCACCCGGCTGCTCCCCCTTCACTCTACGCCCTGTGCCCACCCATAGACCCTGCTTGGTCCTGAGGGAAACAGATTTCTTTTCACACACTTTTCTGGGCGAAGGCTTGGGCTCCTTTCCATGCTGATACCAGGCTCTGGGACGAAGGCACGGCCAACGTCACCATGGCAGGCATTTTCTGTGCTGCCTGGCGCTCCGGCCATGCAGAGCAGGGCAGAAGCACACAAATAAATCCACAGCTAGCAAGAGCATCACCTTCACCGCCTTCATCACCGTCACCCCCACCTTCATCACCCTCACCTTCATCCCCATCACCTCCATCCCCTTCCCCACCACGGCCGGCTGCGGGCAGCCTGCGGAGCGCGGCCCCCCCCTAGCGGTGCCGGCCCGCTGCTGGGCCTGGCCCCGTTCCCGGCCCCGTTCCCGGCCCAGTTTCCAGCCCCGTTCCCGGCCCCGTTCCCGGTCCCCTGGGGCCGCGGGGCTCGGGGGGGGCCCGCGGGAGGCACCGGCACCGTGCCCCCCCCCCCCCCGCAGCCCCGCTGCCCCCCCCCGCCAGGCCGCTGCCCTTTTGCTGGCTGCTGGGGGGGAAGCGCTGGGTGAATAATGACCAGCGCTCCCCAGGCCCTGGCCCAGAACCTTTTGATTAACGTCGTTGGGTTGCTCTCAGGTCACGGTGAGCGACATTTCAATCCCAGCCCAGCAAACGCATCCGTCAAACGCGCGGTATCAAAAGGCAGAACTCCGCTCTTAATTGCGTTTTGCCGTAATTGCACCAAATTCTCCGGTCCGCAGCCTTTCCCGGCAGTGACCCCCGCTACCTGCCGGCCGTAACAGGGCAGCGGCGCAGGAGAACAGCGCTAACCACCGCTCCCACCACCACCAGCCTGCCCGGGACCCAAAGGCTGGCCCTGCCCTGTGAGCTGCCAGGAAATAATTCCCTAATTTGCACCACAAGGGAATGGCACCTCCCTTATCACCTCTGCTGGCTCACTGGAGCTTTATGCTCACTCATATATTTATTTTTCCAGCTCATTTGACCACGCTTCAGAGCAGCAGCGTGAAGGGGCTCTCACTGCCGCTGCCCTGACCGTGCTGCACGCGTGGGGCGTCCGCAGGGAGCACAGGGAGGGGAAGGCAGGCAGAGGCCAAGGGGCACAAACGGCTCGCCCAGCTGGCAGCACTCTGCCCGGGGAGCAGCTTCCAGAGACCTTTTCCAACGCAGAAACACGGAGAAACAATTCCAGCTTCCTTCTTGGGCACTCTGCGTAGGAACTGACCCAGGGCGGAGTGCGAGGCCACTGCTCCATTCCATTCCCTACATTTGTTGTTCCTCCGAGTGCTCCAGAAGGCCAAAGGAAGACACAGCAAGCTCAGTAAAGATGCAGGGATGAAGCAGGTTGTAGCAGGTGCCAGGAGGAAAGGCTTTCTCTGCCATCTTGGCAATATTTTAGAGAAGTGACAACAAACAGGAGACCTCCAAGCTGTTAATGAAGTGAGTGAGAAACCTCTCCCGTTACGGCATCCAACTTCACCGTACTGCTTTTCGTTTTGAAGTATTTCCATTAGCAATTTTGGGCAAGCCCGGAGTGATAATGCAATAGAGGGTTGTTGGTTTTTTTCCAATATATTTACCTCAGTTAAACATACGAAACACAAAGCAAAGTCAGAAAACTGCAGTGTAGGAGGTGTGGAACTGTTGGTCAGCCCCCTGTTGGGCTACCAACAATTGCTTGACCCATGCAAGAAGAGAAATTCCCATCACAGCTGCCAGTTTTCCTAACGAGGGCAGCTTGCCTTGGCCCTAATGAAAACAGGATCCTGTGACTTAAAGAAACCCCCACTCAAATGCTTGCTGCAGATGACTGAAGTGCACAGACACCTTACTCCTAGTACGTGCGCCTCCTCTCCAGCATAGGTTTGGACCAAATCCCATTTTAATTGACTTTTTCTGTCAGTCACTCCCCGTATCTGTTTACATTAGCCCATCTCCTACCATTGACCCAGCACAGCGGTTCCCAAACTTGGTCTGCGTGGATACTCGCACTGCATTCACCTCTGTACGGGGCTGTTACATGTGGATTTAGTGATGCAGGCAGCAATTCATGCTCCACGTGGAAGCACCTTGCACAGCCAGGCATCCACACCACCCCCCTCAGCTCTGGAAACAATTGCCCAGAGGTCACAGTTACAGAAGCGCCAAGACAGAGAGGCTGTTGCTCTTGTAATAAAGTCTTGCACCCCTCTAGAATTACTGAGCAGGATTAGAAATAAAGTTTGACCTTCCAAGGATAAGTGAGTAATTCCACCATAATTACATTGCAATCAGGAGGTGAATCAAGCCATACAAAAACAAACGATGAGCATTTTTAAGTCATACGTATTGTATGGCAGTAAAAAAGTATATGTGAGAGTTTGCTTGAATTGCATTCAGCAGCGTCACAAAACTGTTGTGGAGGACGGGTGTGGAAGGCAGGTACAAAACCAAAAGGAAATCTTGACCTTTTCTTTCTTGGGGGGAGCCAGAAGAGGAAGAGATCTGCTTGACATGATTTAAACCTGTTTGTTCTCTTCTTGTTACTGTTTTTCCCTTCGCCTGAAAACAAAATTCTTAATAAAAAACAAGCTAGGCAATCGAGTTCACAGATGTGGGAAAAACGCAAGTCTAATCAGCTCTGAATTCTAGGATTGATTGCTATTTTCCAGTTTTTCTGTGGCCAATTTTCAGTGACTATTTCTGTAACACCACTCCACTTTGTCTTCAGCACAGAGTTATAACAGCGCACCCTTCACACTTCTGAGGTGACTGATGGCATTAAGACTCACTGAAATTTTCAAAGATCCAAATTATTTGGTATTATTATACTTTATCCTCTCAGGAATTTAAGCAAGTGACGAAACAGAGAGAACATATCAGAACACTTATATAAATAGAATCTCTTCTGAATTAGCTATAAAAAGATGACACTTCAGACAGCTGTTAGAATGCATCAAACAAACAGCATCGGACATTTCAGCAGCAGGACTGTCACAAACTGTACCGTCGCTGCAAGAAGTTAAACATCTTTACTAGTGCAAATGAGACACCTGAACAGACAGAATTTCCCATTTTAAAGAAAACGTTTAATTTTCCACCTCAAAAGTTGAGACAACGTTCAAAAACAAGGTCATCTCATAACCACAGGCTGTGCGCACACGGGTTCCTGAGCAGGTGAATGCCACCTGCACGTTACGCCCAGCTGCGGGACGTGCGAAGGCAGCGTTACAGCTGTTAGGACACGGGGTTTTCCTTCTGTGTCAGTTCTGGTGGCTGCTCCTCCACATCTTTCTTCTTTCCCTGCATCTCCTCCAACACGCTTTGAAGTTGCTGATGTAGCACAAAATCCCTGGCTTCAGCATCCTGGTGACTCTGTTGTGCTACCTACAGTCAGAGGCAGACAATCACAAAACAAAACCCAACCGACCCAAAGAAATGGCTGCAAGAAGTTTCTTTCAAAGCACGACTGAAGAGAGCAACAGAAAGCAACAGCCAGCGTGTATGTCCGAGAAAGCTGAGAGCTAAGTCCTAACCCATGCTTAGGTTATTATCAAAGTACGTACAGCCTCGAGGTATCACCAGGGCAAGAAATGAAAATGAGATTGCTGACCTCAAGGTAAAAGATGAAAGCCAGCTGGCCGTTTCATCTTTTCACACGCTCGTCAGACATTACACTTGTAATAGAACCAATTTCTGCTCCTGGTCAGCCTCTTTTATTGAAAAGGCACTACGGATGCGCAGCCCACGGGTAATTGGACGATGAGGAGAATGGAGAGCACATTACAGGAGAAAATAACAACCGAATTTAGTTTACAGAGCTGCCATTTTTATAAACGGTTTTTCTCCCTTCTTTTTGAGGGTATTCAAACTAAAAGGACAGCATCCTCAAAAGAACTGCTTATCTTTCAGACTTGAACCAAGTAAAAAGATTGCTAACCATCACAGAGCAGCAGTGTTCTACTCTACCTGATGCGCTCTTCTGGAAGCATCATCAGTTTGCTTTTTTACCCCATTTTACATTAAGAGTTACATGACAATCGTCTGAGGTAACAAGGAACTAGACCCCACGTGCCCAGGAGCCATCTCCTCTCTTTTGCATCTCTAAAAATAGATGCAAGGCACTTTGGACAACTCTTCTGGATAGTTATTTTCTTACCAAAGACATAAATAAACGAGCCCCAAACCACAAATACAAACAAAAACAACTGGAATAGTTTGTGGGTTGTTTCTGTTGTTGTTATTGATAGTGGTTTTGTTTTTTGAAGCAAATTTATGTATAAATTTCCAAATCAGGATTAAAATTAAAGAACGAGAGTGATACTCCATTAGAATACTTAATTACTAAGAAGGGATAGAAAAAGTGTGCCAGCTATCTTCAACCCAGAAGAGGTTCTGTTTTATTCTCTGGTACCTTACAGAGTGTTTAATTTGGACTCAGTCTTAAGGACCTAGAAATGAAGCTTTTTGAGTCCACAGGCCAATTCATTTTCTGAATATTTAATACTTACTTTATCTGTTCCTCTTCTCTGCAAAATTATCCCACTGGCTAAAAGCGCTTTTCCTGTTTCTTCAAACAATTTTTCCTCTTCTATTTTCCCTTCTTCTTTCAATTCATTGTATTTCTCAACAAACCTAGATTTCAAGATTGTATATTTACTCTCACAAACATTGTTTCAGTTTGTTGACCTAAGAGGAGACAGGGACAAGTTTCAGAAGCATTTTTTAGTTTAATTATGTATCAACAAAAAAATATTTACCTTTGGCAAGTCGATTTGTAGTTTGGTTGTGATAAATCAAAAGGTCTTGGACCGCTTCCGTACACTCTATAAAATTTCCTGTTCGAAAAAATAAAACAGTTCAGGTTTTCAAGCAATCAAAGAGAGACACGGTTTGAAAGTCAATGAACAAGATTGGGGTCACCAAATTTAGCCTACAAGAGTCAGCTAATTTAGTCTACAACAAGGTGTATTCACGTAACTGTTTCTCCTTTTTTTCCACTGGCCATTAGGTCACGCAGAGATGTCTGCTACAGGATTTAACTGTTAATCTAGGGCTGCATCTGAGGAGCACCGCGAGTCCTGCAGAGGGTTGGGCTGAGCCTTTTCTGCTGCAGCTGAGCCTTCCCCTGACACCTCGTGCAGCTCCACCAGTAATTACCGGCAGGCAGAAGACCTGACGCCGTGGGACTTGACGCCGCGAGCCGCTCCTCGTGACGCCCACGAGCAGGAAGGACTCTGCCTGAAGGCCGAGGGGCTGTAACGGCGCTGCGGCGGGGGGACCCCGGGGGCCTCAGGAGGGTCCCCCGGGGATCTGAGGCGGGCCGGGGGAAGCGAGGGGCCGTCCCCGTGCCCCGACTCACGCTCGCACTCGGTCCTCGGGGTAGAAGAGCTCCGCGACGCCATCCCTCGCGCGGCCGTAGCGGGGCCGGGGCAGGCGGTAGCGCGGCTCGCGGCGCGGCGGGCAGGCGGCGTACACCTCGAACCACAGCGGCTGGCGGAGCAGCCCCACGCGCAGCAGGTCGCGGGTCCTGCGGGGACAGGCGGGGGCTCAGGGGGGGCTCGGGGCCGCCCCGGACCCGGCCCCCCTCCCCCCGGCCGTACCGGCTGAAGACGCTGCCGACCTTCTGCACGCGGCTCCCCGCCATGGCGGCGCCAGGCCGCCCCTAGCAACGCCGCCACCTAGCAACGGCCGGCCCGGAAGCGGAAGCGCCTGCCCTCCGCTCCGCTGAACCAATCAGCTGGCAGGGCGCGCTCAGCCCGCTGCTGGGCGCGCAGGCAGAAGGAGTCGATAGCCGAGCGGGTGCCCACCCAGATTTACACCCCCCCCATTTAAAGGGACCCCCGCCATTTAAAGGGACAGCGCCACCGTGGCCGAGCCCCGCCACCGCCCCCGGCACGGTCACGAACACGCGGGGCCGGGGCCCTCGGGGCCCTTCCGCCGCCCTTGGTGGTCCCCGACGGGCACGGGGCTGAGACCCAGACCCCCACTGGCCTCTGGAGCCTTGAGGGTCCTCTCCACCCGCCTGGGCAGCACCTGCTGGGATCTATCCTGCTTTTGGGGCTAAAAGTCCTGAAACAGGTCCCAGATCTATCCTACTTTTGGGGCTAAAAGCCCCAAAACAGGTCCCAGATTTATCCTGATTTGGGGGCTAAAAGTCCCGAAACAGGTCCCAGATTCATCCTGCTTTCGGGGCTAAAAGTCCCCAAACAGGTCCCAGATTTATCCTGCTTTTGGGGCTAAAAGCCCCAAAACAGGTCCCAGAGCAGCGTTACCACAACCCTGCGTGGGCCAAGCAGGGACCTTGGTGCTCCGGGGGCCAGGGCACGGACCCGGCCTGGAGGCTGAGGGATGCTGTGTAAGATGTGACCTCACACCCCAAAACCACGCACACCGCACTCCCGGGCCCTCAGTGGCTGTTTTGGTTCCCCTGCTGTGCTCCCGCCGTCACGGGACGGCCGTGCCCACCCTGCAGCGGGGGCACTGTGCCTCCCCGGGGCCTGCGAGCGATGGCAGACCAAGACGGGGCTAAGCAGGAGCCATGGCAGCAGCTGTCGCCCCGTTACGCTCGCTGAGCGCCTGCAGGGTGCGGGACGTGGCGGTGCTGCCGTCTCCGGTTTCTGAGGGAGCCATTCGGGCCGCCCTGCTCCCGGCCCCAGCCGGCGGCTGCGAGTGACGGGGCAGGACAGCTGCTGGCCCCAAAGGAGCAGGGAGCTGCCGTGGCTGCGCTGGGTGCTCCTGCAAGGAGGGGGCACATCAGAAACTGCCGCCCTGTGCTGCGCAGACACATCCTAGCACACACAGCCCGCCATTTATCTCCACACGGGAGGGAGGACGTCCATATGGCCCGGCATCGTTTGGGATCCTGCTGGCTGGGGCTCTTCCTCCACCCCCATGGCACTCTGCACCAGCCCCGTCCGCTGTCCCCCAGCTGAGCACCACTACGCGCCCGTGGCAGCCTGGGGACCAGCGGTGGGGGGGGGGGGCGCAAACCTCCCCCCGCGGTGGGACACAGAGAGCTGGGGTCTCCCTTCGGTCCCTTTTTGTGTCGTGTCTCACCCAGACAGAGCCAGCACCCGGCAGGATTGCACCAGGGCCTGATCCTGCCCCGGCAGCCCCGGCACTGCTCGCTGGGCCCAGGAGGTGGCAGCAGACGGTGCCTGGCTGCCGGCACCGAGCCCCAGCCTGTATTTTTTTTTTTTTTTTCACCCTGATTAATGAAATCCAACGGCTACACCGAGGTTGTTTGCCCTGCGCAAACAGCCTTCCCCCCGCCAGCGGTTCCATGAACCCGGCTTCTAAGAAGCACATGGCAAGGCCTGGGGCCTGTTCGCTGGGATGCAGCCCTCGGCCTGGGAAAGAGCTGATGAAAAAAAAAAAAAAAAAAGGAGAAAAAAAAAGCATTCATTCACTCCTTCCATCTTGCAGTGTTATAAAGGAAGGGGGCAGTAAATTTCCACCGAAGCAGGTACCCGATGCCAGCGTAAAACACCTCCAGCATTCACCATGGGCCAGCCGCAGCGTTTAGTCCCGGGCTTCTCTCCGCTGCTGGGAGAAAGTTTTGAAAGACAAAACTCCTGCCCCTGTAGAGTGGAAGAATTCAAAAGGGAGTTGCTGGGACGGCTCCAGGGCTGCATCTGAGCTGCTCAAAGGACTGGGCAGGCCCTGGTCTTTTCAGCTCTTTGAAAGAGCCCCGGCTCCCCCCTCGGGTTACGACGGCCTTCTTGGCTGCGGCGGGAGGGCCGCATCCAGGGTTTCTCCAGTATTTTGATGCTTTTGACATTTAAGGCAAGAATGCCTTGACTTTTTCCAGCGTCTTCTTTCACAGGGAAAGTTTCCAAGCCACACGTGAGGCTGGGGAGCTCCAATCCTGCCAGCAACCAAACGCTGCTCCCTGGCAGCTGGAGCTGGGCTGCAGGGGAGGTGGGGGCACGGAGCGGTGTTCCCAGGCCGGACCCTGTGATTCTCAGCCCCCCCAGCACTGGGGTCTCCCCAGCACATTGGTGGGAGAGCAGGGTTTGTTGCAGGCCTGCAAAGACCTCCAGCAGTGCCTGAATATGTCCTCAGGTCAGCCACGTAACCAGACCCTGCTGCTGCCCCCTAAATCAGCTGCGTGGGCTGATTTGGAGCGTCAGAGCAAGTGTCACCCTCAAAAAGCCCCATGGGCTCAATGCCCGAAGAGCCCAGAGAAAAAGAGACTTCTCTGACTTCTTTCAAAGCATTTCAGAGCAGACAAGAGGAGGGGGAAGCTGAGGCCAGGGGCCAGGCACACAACGGCCACGGGAGCACGGAAGCGATGCTGGGACCAGCCCCGGGGGTGATCCCTCTTCGTGCCGCCAGCTCAGAGCAATCCCACAGCCCAAGTGCTCCGGGCTTCCACACCTGGTGATCCCGCCAGCTCGGCACAGCGCCGAAAAATGCAGGGCTGGAGATTGATAACACATATTTCAGAAATAATTCATTATAATAACGTCTTTCCATCCCGCTAGGAGACAAGGCGAAGGAGCCAGACTGCCTGCCTGACAGACGCGGAGGAGTTGCTGTGCGATGGATAATGAAACAGTTTGAAGAAAATGCACACGCCCCATCCCCGAGAGGCTTGTTATTTCGGAATTAAGTGGGTAAGCCACAGCATTTTTCCTTTTCCGCTTTTTCTTGAAAGGCAGGTCCCGGTCCCCGCACACGGAGCTGGCAGCAGGCACGCTGTGAGCTTACACACAGCCCTGGGGTCACAGCCCCTGGGGAGCATCGCTGCTCCCTGCTGCCCTCGGGGATTTCCCTGGTGAAAAGCCCACCCTCACGGCTTCTGAGCCCCAGGCCTGGGCTCCCCCAGCCATGAGCTCCTGGTCCTCTTCTCATGCTCTTCCACAACAGGCGGAGACGACCTGAGAGACGCAACGGGACCTGCTCCTGCCCCGAACGTCCTGCGGGGTGGGAGCAGGATCTGGCCCTGGATGCAGGAAGGAGCTCACCAGTGTGAGGGCCTCCCCTGGGCGCTTGGTTGCTTGAGAAACCACAGGATGCAACCTGCACACTGTCACCGGCAGGGCGGCGAGGAGACGGGGTGGCTTTGGGGCATCTGCAGCCACAAGGGGCATGGCCAGAGCGGCATCAAAGGGAGACATTTCCCTCCCCACCCTGATCTCTTTCTTTCCCAAAACTAACAGCAGCACAAAGCGAAATACATCGGTGTTATGAGTACAACAGGACTTTATTATATGAATTACTATTAAACATCTTTAAGAAAAAAAATCACTTATGGAAATAAATTCTAAAATAGCAACACGCACACACCACAGATTGGTTTTGTTGGTTTGTTCCTTTTAAAACATTCTGTAGAGAAGTGATACAAACGTCACTGAGAATTGTACGTTTTTATGTAAGAAATGCATTTTGGCTTCCAAGCCGGTTTTAGTGGCCTTCCTACTCATCAGACCTGACTTATTTTTTTTAAAGGAGATAAAAATAATCACTCTCCATCCTCCTTTGAAATGATGCTTTGTGCCTCCAAGATATTTCGAAATGGCTGCAGAGTGACATCATTCAGGGAGGCTTTGCCTAGACTAGGATATTTAAGGGCAAGTTGTTAGACCGTGTTAACGAACACAGCCCCGAGCCCCCGCGAAGCGCTGGGCTCGCACCCACCGCGTGCAGCGGACGGAGGCTGCGCAGTGACCCTGTCCCCACCACCGCCCCTATTTCCAGCAGGCCTGACCTGCGACGTGGCCTGGAGGTGGCTTGCCCAGGGCAGGAGAGCGCAGACCAAAGCCTTAAGTGGCTCTTGTAAAAGGACAAGGAGCACGACAAACCCTCCCAGGGCCTGCCCAGTGCTCGGCCATGGGCTTGAAGCACCCACCTGGCCACGAGCACCTCGCTGCTGTTCCCCCCCCGACCCTCACGCTGCCACCAGAGCAGCCGTCGGGTGACGGCGCCGCGGGGACGAGCAGCTTCCTACCCGCAGGAGCCCGAGCTTCTGCTCCACCGCCTGTTGGTGCGTCCTGCACTCGCGGAGACTTAGCTGAAAGTTAAGCACTCAGTAGCTCAGAGGCGCTGGAACATTTACAAGCTGTTCCAATTCCACGCTTGGTTTTCTTCCAAATATGCAGAGCTGCTTTGGGCTGGGAGGGAGCGGCAGCAGCCTCCTGCTAACCTCAGAGCCAGCGGGGGACGGGGAAGTCGCCCCTCCTTGCTTTCTGCCAGTCCCAGGCTAGGGATAAAAGCCCCGCTCCGCTCCTGAAGGGCCTCCTGTTCCCAGCAAGAAGCCCCAGCTTCACACTTTGCCCCTGCACGCAGGGGGACGCGCACCCTGCCAGACACCGGTCCTATCCTGCACGGCGCAGGGCAGCACCATGCCTCTCCAGCACCTCCCCACGTCCCGCTGCTGCTGCCACAAAGTCACCTTCCGCGGCAAGGCCGGCATCGCCTGGGATTGCTGAGCCCCCGTCTCCTACAGCCAGTGCCAAGCCTCGAGGGACGCTCCTCTCCCCCTTCCTTACACAGAAAAGGAGCAGACACCAAAGCCAGGATCAGTCCCGGGGGTGGATCTTCTGCTGCTCCGGTTCGAGGGACTCGGACCTCGCCAGGCTCCTGGCGCAAGCAGCCTGCCTGTGACCACAGCGCCCAGGCTGGGGCAGAGCCCTGGTGCGGCCGGGAGTGCACGGGTTGTGCCGACGGCACGCCGTGCCCCCCAGCACCGTGTCCCCCAGCACCGTGTCCCCCAGCACCGTGTCCCCCAGTGCCATTTCCCCCGGCGAGGACGGCCTCGGGGCGGCGAGGTGCGGCGCCGTGGCGGCGAGGGCAGCGGCGCTCAGCAGGTGCAGCGGCTGCGCTGCTTGCGGGGAGAAAAAATATCTTGGCGTCCGCTTCAAAGGCATGCGGGCTCCGGGGAGGATTTGAAAAGGAGCCTGTCGGGAGCCAGAGCCTGCAATGTGGGCTTTTGTTACCAAACCCCGCGGAGAGGCAGGGACAACAGTTGCGTGTGTGTCTGATGGCTGGGGCTGCCGCGTCTGCCGCCTTCACAGCTCAAATCTTGCAACATTTGTGCTGGTTCACAGGAGCCAGAGAGTGAAACAGGCACGTCTACAGCCACCTCCTGAATTGAGCAGTAAACAGATTATGCCGATAAAGGAGAAGAAAATGTGCTGGCGGGAGCAATTTCTGAGTTAATGCTCGTCACTCATTACTTACACGGGGAAGGAATTTGTTTACGTAATTATTTTTAGCCTGACAGCATCTCTGAATGCTGCAACGATTCGAGCGCTGCCTCCCGGCCACCCCTGCCCTCCCCTGGTAAAACGAGCCCCCAGGGAAGGGAGCTCTCCTGCTGCCACCCCGAGCCCCAGCCCCACAGCAGCTCCTGCAAGCCCTTGTGCAAACACTGCCTGCCGGGAACGTCTCCGCCAGCCCCAGCTGCAAACGCCCGGCTTGGGCTTCCAGCCCAAATCTGCATCTTACCTACAGCAGGGGCGTCCCCAGGCCCGCCGAGGGCCCTGCCTGGCACCCGGGGAGCACCACCAGCACGCCACCCGACGGGACGCGGCCTGGCTCGGCCGTGAGGGTTAAACCGATGAGAAACCCGGCCCCTGGTGCTGCCCGCGGTGGTGCCGCGTGCCGCGCCGGCACGGGGAGCGCGGCTGGAGAGAGCCGGCCTCGCTGCGGCCACTTCAGGTCCGGGCTTCAAGGCAGTTTGAGCAATGCCAAAGGCAAAGGTTTAATTCAAAGTGAAATGCCTTGGAAAAGAAGGCCTTTCCTTTTATAAACAATTTATATTATTCGATATTCAACTATTACCTGATCTGAATCTCTGCTCATTACTCCTAGCAATAGTAGACAATGATTTTTAGGTTCTCTCTCGCGTGTGTTTGCTCTTCCTGCGTGCGCAGAGCACAGTTACATCCGATCGCTACAGAGATATGTTCAGGAACACTCCAGCCGAGCAGATCCCCACGTTTGAACGCATCCTCGTTAGCACAACTGATTTTCACTCTTCTCGTGACACCGCTCGGATCAAGCAGGACAGACAGACGGCTGCTCCTCGGGTCTGAGATCCACCAGCTCCACCGCAGCTCAGGTCAGCTGCCGACTTTTTTTCCTTTTTTTTTTCCTTTTTTTTTTTTTTGGCTGATTTGCTAGATAGGAGAAGTTGTTTTCAAACCCCTGGTAAGAAAACTTTGTGCCTCACTTCAATACTTGTACTTCAGAGGAGTACAAAAGCAGAGGGAGAACAGCCAAAAAACTGGGTTGTTTGTTGTTGGGTGTTTGGTTGTTTTTTTTTTTTTCCTTTTCAGCCATCTTCTTCTTAAGCCTTTTGCATGTTCTGTGCCAGCAATAAAGCCCAGTGCTGGGACCTGCAGGGGAGGAGATGGGGAGGGAAAGAGAACAGCGTGTGCTCAGCCTCAGCCACACCACGGCCAGCACCAGCCCACCGCAGCGCCCGGGGCTCCTGCAGCGCTGGTGGGGCTCGTCCACACCCAGAGGGGCTCCAGACCCAAACCAAAGCACCTGGGGCTGCTTGCAGGCTCACCAAAAAGTGCTCATCCCCCCGTGCCTCTCACCATTTACTGCCCTTCCTTTGGCGTCTCCTCCTCCTCCTGGAGCTGCTGCCTCCGTGCTTGGAAGTCTTCATCTGAAAGGCACAGGCAGACGGGGGCTGTCGGGGGCTGCGGCCGCCCCACACGGGGCACCAACCCCAACACCAGCCCCAACGCCAGCCCCAACACCAGCCCCAACGCCACCGAGGTGCTGCAGTGAGGAGGCAGCTCGGGTCCCGCCCCGGGGCAGGGATTTCCTCGCTCAGCCAGAAAACACCCCGGGACTGGGACACAGATTCTGCCAGAACACGCCTGGGAAAGGTGGAAGGAGGTCTTGGCCCAGGGAGGCATTCCTGCCACGCAGTCACACCTGAGCCAGCTCCGAGGTGGTCGGGGTTGGCACAACAGTGCCAGGAGTCACCTCGGTGCGAACCCAGCTGCCGACAGCTTTGCTGGGATGGTGCCCTGGCCCCAGGCTATGCGCAGCCCGGCTGCAATCCCCGAGGCTCCCCAGAAGGGGAGAAGCCCGTCCCCAGGCATCCAGCAAGCGCGTGATGACCGGAGAGCTGCGTGGTGCTGGGGCTGAGCCCGTTGCACGGGTGGCTGTGCCCCCGGCATGGACCCGACAGGATCCCACTCAGCCTGGTACTGGTGTGGGGCAGGATAGGGCCAGCACAGCAGGTCCCTGGCCTGCCGGGCTGAGCCCAACACGTATGGCACGGCATGGCACAGCATGGCACGGCACAGCACGGCGTTTCTTACCGCACGAGTGTCCTTCGACATCGTCGAGAAGATTTGCCGTGGAAGCTGCTGTCCCCAGCCTGCGCCCTCTGCTAAGGAAAACGCGTCAGGGGGCCAGGACGTGGCCGCAGCACCACCAGTGACCCTTCGCAGCCCCCAGCCCAGCCGCGGGAGGCAGCTGGGGAGGCTCCTCGCCAAACCACAGCCTCGCAGAGTCCCCTGGGACCACGGCTTGCCCAGCCCGCACCCTGCAGCCCCGCAGCGGTTCCCAGCTGCTGGGGACAGATGGCAGCGAGCCCCCTTTTAGGATACACCTGGTGCTTCAACAGGTGTTTTCTTTTCGACTTCCGCATCTTCGTCTTCTCGGAGAAGGCTCTGGCAAGTTCAAACAGCTTCTTGCGCGTTGCTGGAAGGAAGCAGCCAGGTGAGAGTCTCACCCCAATCCCTCCCCAAAGCCGCCGCGGGTGGTGGGGAGGAGATGGCCACGGTGCTGACACTGTCACCCTTCCACTGGGATTTTTGTGGCATTCCCTCCCCGTGACTAACCCAGCCCTTCCCAGTGGGTCTCAGCTAGCGGTGGTCTGAGTCAGGCTGCCCAAAGAACTTGGGCTGTTCTGCGACGGGAGAAGCGGACTGAGTGGCTAAGAGGAATGGATTTGGAAAGGGAGAGTTACAGCAACCCCTCTGCTTCCTCCTCCAGGATTGCAGCGCAGAGCCGGGACTGAAGGACCCGGCCTCCCGCATGGCACAGGGCACGACAGCTCCCTGTCGCTGCCGGGTGTGGGATGCCCGAGCCCAGAACTGCAAAACGCAGTCGGAAACTTCACCCCAAAGCGCCGCTGCCGGGGCCGAGCTCCGTCGTAGCGCGGCGTGCGCCTGCAGCGTGCGGTGGCCCGTGCCTTGCACGCCCACGTGCCAGCCGTGTGAGTCGGGGGGTGGTGGGGACACCTGTGCCAGCCTGCCACAAGGGGTGGCAAGGAGCCCGGGGGCACGCGTGCCAGCGGACACGTGCGGCGGCACCCACGGACGTGCTGCGTGAGCCAGCTCTGCCCCCTGCCACCCCCTGCAGCCCCTTGGGGGCCGCCCGCCGCCAGTGCCGGAACCCGACTCACACTTCCCCATGTGTTTCAATTTGTCTCTGAATAAGGCATCGTCGGACACGGCGCCGCCGGCCTCGCTGCTTACGGGGGGGGCTGCGTCACCTGGAAGGCAAACATCTGGTCACAGGCGGCACGCGGCCGGGGGAGGCTCGAGACAAATCGTTTCCATGACCCAGTTCCAGCACCCGTGGAGCGCAGCCCTGCCACGAGTGGAGCTGAGCAAAAACGAGCAGGACGAGGGCATCAGCACGGCGGGGGCTGGCTCCAGACGAGGACCCCCCCGCTGACAAAACCCCCGAGACCTGGGGTGCAGAGACCCGGGGTGCAGGGACCTTGAGTCGGCTGCGTTTCGCCTGCCCCCAGCCCCGCACGGGGACACGCACAGACACCAGCGCTAATTCTGTCCCCGGGCAGCTGCCCTGCTGCCGAGGTTAATCAGGATTACCCAGGACAGTCATTATGCCTCCCAGGCACAATCCTCCGCTCCGATCAAGGCA
This sequence comes from Anser cygnoides, assembly GCF_040182565.1. Lineage (NCBI taxonomy): Eukaryota > Metazoa > Chordata > Aves > Anseriformes > Anatidae > Anser > Anser cygnoides. Next base: position 11,580,455 of record NC_089890.1, on the reverse strand, counting down.
AGGGCAGGCTTTGTCGCCCCTGGGAACTGCATCCCTGCTCCCACCGCAGGGACAGAGGCAGGGCACAGGAGCAGTGCTGCCTGGGGAAGGCAGGGCGAGGCCGGGGAGGGCGCCAGCACCCATCTCCATCGCCCTCCCTCCCCTCTCCCGCACGCTCTGGGGGCTTTGTGCAGCAGGGAGGGACCGGCTGGGTTCCTTCCCCTGCAGCCACATCGGAGGGCATCAGCGTGGCACAGCACAGCACGGCACGGCACGGCACGGCACGGCACGGCAGAGCTGGGAGGCACCCGGCTGACGAGAGGTGCTACTCTAGCGCCCCTTGAAATTACCTGATATTACGGAGGAGAAACCAAAATCGTTGCTGACAGCAACGCTGCTCGACTTGGACTTTTTTGACTCGTATTTCAACCGGTCTGAAAGACAAAAAGCCCCGAGGCCCGCTCGGTCAGACCCCTGGGGCAGCACGCACAGCTCCGTGCTCCTTTCCCCGGCACGCTTGCGGTGCTCACGGCCGGGTGGCCCCTCACAGCAGCACGGGGACACGAGGGGAAGTGGGAAGGTGCGTGGTGACGGGGGAGGAACGGCCCCGGTAAAGCCATGCTGGCTGTCTCCCCGCGTGGGGCTTGGAGGGCATTGCCAGGGCTCCTCGCCACAGATTTGCTGGGCTTTGCTGGAGGCCTCGCGGAGGTGGGCAGGAGGAGCAGAGCCTCGCGGCAGGCGGCTCAGCGCCAAGAGGAGCGCAGGAACAAAGCCTGCTGCTCGGTGCTGGCAGGTCGGGCTGCCGCCGCGGCCCTGACCACATCCTGCACGTCTCCGCCTTGTCACCGGCCAGGCCACCACAGCAGGACCTCTGTCCTGGAGGGAGGCACACGGCCAAAACGCAGCGAGAGGTTTCCAGCGGTGCTCCTCACCTCTCTCCAGGGCAAGCAGGAAATCCCGGTTCCTCTGTAGCTCCTTCATGAACTCCTCATTCTGCAGGAAGAGCGCGATCCGCTCGTCCTCCAGGTACTGCTTCCACCTCCTCTCCTGCTCCAGGGAGCCCTGGCCCCGCGGGCCGAGCCCCCTCGGCACGGGCTGCCGGCAGCCTGGAGAGCCCTGGGCAGGAGGCAGACAGGGCAGAGGTTGGTCTGCGGCCGTGGGACCTGGCCCCCCACAAAGCTCCCCAGAGCCCCCCGCCTTACGCTGACACCGGCATTTTGCTCCTACGGTCTGTTGGCAGCGGGGTCCCTGCCTCCCGCTCCAACGGCCCCGCCTGGAGGGGCACCCCCCAGCCAGGGCAAAGGGGGCACTGGGCACCCCCGGGTCTGCCCACGGGGTGGAGGAGCCAGGGGGTGACATTCCTGCACGGGAGCACACGCCCCGTGGTCTGGGAACCGGCACGGCACAGCAAGGACCCGCCGTGCCCCTGGAAGATCTCGTTCGCAGAGCATATTTGCAAATATTTTTAATTTAAACACACGGAGTTGAACTAAGACGGCACCTGGTGTCGAGGTGAGGGAGGAAGGTCTTGCAGCCAGCATCGCTGCTTTAATTTCCCCAGCAAAAAGGCAGAGACTGCAATTTCCCACTGACAAACGCCCCTGTGCTCGCATCCCCTGGCTCCTGGCACGCTTGCACACGTGGAGGAGCAGAGCCACGCTGCACAGTAGCAATCTCACCCTTGCCTACAATATTTATCTGATTTGTAGCTGCTCTCAGAGTGCCATAAAAAGCAAAAGCACACAATTACCAGGGAAAGAAAAGGGCAGCTGCTCCTCTCCGCCCCTTGAGCCCAAATGAATTGGCATGTTCCTATTCCCAGAAAGGTAATATAGCCTGAGAAGCTCAACTTCCAGGGCAATTATTTATGGAAACGTGGCAGGCTGCCTTTGGAGCCAAAAAGGGAGGGAAGAGACGATGCACGGGGAGGGAAGGGCATCTGCGGCTCTCCCCTGGTCCCTGCCACGCTGGGAGGGCGCTGGCCCTTGCAGAACGGTGCCGCGAGGACAAGCTGCGTGGCCTCAAAACCGCCGTGAAGCATACGGGGACTGACTTCCCAGGGGGAAATCCTCTGGTGCGCACAAGATCTGGTATCTAATGCACGCAACAGCAGCCCCTGAACGCACCGAATGCACCGCTCTGCCCAAGAGCGTTTCTCACTGGGGCAGCAGGTCAAATAATTTAAAACATTAAGCGCTTCTTGCACGTGGTATTTCTGGCAGCGACCGCCGAGCTAACTAATGGCACGAAGCCTCAGAGCCTGGCTGGAAGTTTCCTCCTGCACGCCTCGCTCGCTCCAGCGCCGCCCTGAACGACCCAGCACCGGCCGTGGGAGCTGCGGGCGGCTCAGTGCCGGGGCGCGGCGGGGCCCTCACCTGGGCGCGGGGCGCCTGCTGGGGCAGGATGCGCAGGAAATCCTCGGGGAGGTTGCCCAGGAGCGGCGGGTTCCAGTTCCTGTAGCGGCCGGGCGCCTGGGCGCTGCCGGGCCCCGGCACGTCCGTCCTGCGGGCAAGCACAGAGAGCACCCGTGGGCCAGGGGGACCCCACCCCATGGTGCTGGAATAAGGGGGGCGCAGGGCCCTGTGCCTACAGCCCCCCCAACCCAGCTCCACGGGTTTTGTCCTGGGCGCTGGGAAATCTCGTCCTGCCTCCCCAAGCCCTCGTGTTAGCATGAGCTCAGGAGAGCGAAAAGCTCTCCTAGCGACTCTGAAATCTCTGGGAGTTGCTTTTCAAGCCTCGCTCCGCTATTCTGCAGGCTGGATTTTCCTTCTCCCTGTTTCACTCAGACTCCCGGCAAACAGCGACGTGGGAGCTTTACCACTGCAGGGCTTTGCTGACAAATTTCTCCCCCCGGACATCAAAACCAGCCTGCACAACCAGCAGAACCGTCTGCAGCGGGGGACCTGGCACAGGGAGGCAACGAGGGCAGTGGCAGGTGCTTTCCTCCAAGCCCACGGTCGTGGCTCAGTGGCCCGATGGAGCAGCAGCAGCAGCAGCGTGACGGCGCCCCGAGGCGCTGCCCTCCCACGGCCGCAGCCCTGCCGCCCTTCCCCACAGCAGCACAGCCACGAGGGCTCCCTGTGCCAGGAGACAAGAGGTGCCGGGCCCCGGCCGCGCAGCACCTGGTGTTTTCGAGAGGCGTCAAGCGCTCCCCGCCCCCAGGAGCTGATTTTTGCCATTCCACTCGCTCCCGGAGCGGCTCTCCGGGCCCCTCAGCTGTTCACGTCTCGGGGCCTCGCGGCCGTTTTTTTCGCCAGCTGCGAGCTTCATTCATCCCCCTTGGCCTCGTCCTAACGAACCGACGCCAGACCCCCACCCCCCTGTACGGGGGGCTCGTGCACAGCAGTCCCCCCGGCGGGGCCCTGTGCCGCGGCGAGGGGCTGGCGCTCACCTGGGCGGCGGCGTGGGGGGCGCACGGGGGCAGCGGCTGCCCAGCGCCTGGCTCTCGTAGGCAGGGGGGGAGTACACGGGGGGGGGCTCCTCGTCCGAGCTGTCCGGCTCCAGGGTCCGCTCCAGGATCTGGAGTGGGAGAAAGACGGGGTGAGGGCGAGCGGGGGCATTGCTCCCCCCGGGGACCGGGACCAGCTGAGCGGTGCTGCAGGATGGGGACACATCCCGGCTCCGTCCCCTGGCACTGGGGGTGCTGCTCTCGAGGGACGAGGCGCAGCATTTTGGCAACCGGGGGGATCCTCTGACGGCAGCAATAGGCTTTCAGTTGGTTTGGGGGAGGAAAGGAGGGAGGAAAGCAGTTTGGCTCAAGCCTCAAGCACTGCCCGAGGCAAACCAAGCAGGCTCTGTGCTACAAATCAACCAAATTGGGGTTCAAACGTCTGCTGCCTGCGGTGGCTGGATGGTGCCCAGGCATCCTGCACCCCCGGAGCCAGCAGCTCCCAAGGGTGCTGCCATGGGTCTGGCTTCCTTGAGCTGGCAAAGCGCAGCTGCAGGGCTGCAATAACACCAGCTCCGCTGCCTTTCCCTTACCCTCACACCCCCACCCGCTGGGCTGACACCAATTTTGCAGGTGGCACAAACACGGCAGAGTGGGACCGCACCGCCTGCTCGCCCTGAGCCGGCCGCGGGGGTACCTCGGGGGGGATGCTGTCCTCCGAGTCCGAGCTGTCGTCGCAGCCGCTGCTGTCCAAGTTCATCTGCAGGAGCTGGTCGATGGTGGCGTCCACGGCGCCGTTGTTGGCCCTCAGAACGCACTCGATAATGTCGTAGTCCATGTTGGGGAACATGGTCTTGAAGTCCTCCATGGCCTGGTTGAACTCCAGCCGGCGGACCTGCCTGGCGGGGCGGCTGTTGTTGAGCTCCTGCGCCGAGGAGCCGCCGCGCGACCCGCCGTTGCTGCTGCTGCGTCGGAAGAGGCTCGTCATGGCGGGGCGGCCGGCACGGGGGCGATGGTCCCGGTCCCGATCCCGATCCCGATCCCGGTCCCGGTCCCGGTAAGGCGGGCGCCTGCTGCCACCCGTCACGGGGCGCTGCCCCGGCTGCCGGCGGGGAGCATGGGTGGGCGGCGGGGGCACCGCTCCCCGCGGCCGCAGCACCGCGCGTCAGCCCCCGGCGCGCTGCAGCATCCTCCCACCTGCGGGGCAGAGGGGAGAGAAGTCACAGAAGTCACCTTTTTGAGGTCGCTTTTTTCGAAAAGAGCCACAAGACCCTGGGGCCGCAGGGAGGGGGGCAGCTTTGAGCTCCGTCCTCGCCAGGAGCAGCAGCTGGACTTGCGCACGGGGCGTATTTGTGGTAACACCTTCATCTAAAGCCCATCTTAGAAATCCCCCCTTCTAGGGGTTTTTCTTCCCCTTTGGAGGGAGGAGCACGATTTTTAACTTCTTCCTTTCGTGGCTCTGCCTCGCTTGCTCAGCCAACAGCGCGAGCATCATCCGTGCCCCAATGCGTGGCCAGGAGGCTGCAGGCAGGGGCCGTGCTCACCACCAAGGTGTGAACAAGGTGCCCAGAGGCACAGCGAGATCTCCTGCCTCAGTGGGGGAAATTCAACCAAATTCAACCCATTCAGCTGTGTCCTGGCGCGATCGGCACATCGCCGTGCTGCGGAGGGCAGCCAGGAGCTCAGGTTCACTGTGCCAGGTGCTGCGCACACAAATTGCGAGAGCTGCGAGGTAAGGAGCGCGGCATTGCTTCCACTGCAGAGGGCTCCACAGATTTCACATTTCCAGGTCTTACGTTTATTTATAAACACGGTGAAATCTCTCTTTAAAATAAAAAAAAAACGGAGTCATTTCAGTGCAGGGGGCTAAAGCACTGCAGCACAACAAATCGACCCCTGGGAAAAGCCACCAAATCCAAGATTAACGTTCACTTTAAAACCATAAACAGATTATACAGCTACTGCTTCTCATTTGGAAATGCAGGGCCAAATTCAGTTCTGGATTAACTCCGCTGTTTAGAAAGAATTACCCCAGGAACACTTTCGATCCATAATATCATTTTCAAAAGCTTTTTCCCAAGTGGCAGGCGGAGAGCTCAGGACAACTGTCCCTAAAACTGCATTTAATTGAGAAGAACATGCCAAGCACATTTCTCAGTGAAACACTATAATCAGGTTCAACACCATTAAGCGGAGCAGCCACCTCTGAAGGTCACCCGGGCTCTCCCGTGCCCTTACCAAGGCCACCCTATGCACAAAAGCCAGGACTCGAGGAGAGGGAGCAGAAAGGCTCACGAGGAGGCATTTCTGAGCGTGGAAAGTCACCGCCTGCTCTGCACTCGCTAAGAAAACGCATTTGAAGGGATCGCTCGGCCATGAGCCAGCTCCATCCCAGCCCTCTCACCCGGCAGGGATTGCTGCGGTGTGCGAGGAGCGAGGTGTGGAGCAGCGCAGCGTGAGCGGGGCACGACGCCGCAACCACCCTGCCCGGCTCTGCTCACCGGTGACGAACAAATCTGCCAGAGCCGGTTAACAAAACACTGCTTCTTGGTTCCTCCTCTGCTGCCATGATTCATTCAGAGCGAAAAGCCAGCATTGTTCGCACCTCTGGGGTTGTACTTTAATTGCAATATTGCATTTCTGGTTTAGTCGCATGCTAAACTGAGCTCTAACGCGTTCCCGGGGGGACGCACGCTGCTTCAGCCGCTCAGCGAGGACAGGTTCAGAGCCCACACATCTAGGGGAGAACAGGTCGTAAAGGACATGCCGCAAACACACACAGGATCCAAACGCAAAAACCTGGGGATGATGAGACCTGCAGAGAACTCGCTAGTATGGCTTTGCTGATCTAATATCTCATAAACATCACATAATAAAATCAGGCTCCAAAATCAGGAAGTGTGCCTAAAAAATCCCCCAATCTCTTTTAAAACCCTAAGATCTCTAGAGCAACAATAAGTGCCTGTGGTCGGGGGTATTTGTCTCCCACCGTTTGACTTCTGAGCGGGTATTTAAGGTCTTCCCCATAACCACGAGGGCCGGGCAGCCCCGTTTAGAGGGAGCCGAAGGCCCCGGCCACCAACACGCAGCCCAGTGTGGAAATCCCTCTGCCCTGCCGGGGAAAGGCTGGGCTCTCCCAGCTGCAGACGCCTCTTTTCCGTGGAAGGTGTTAGTCAACGAGGCACCGGGGTCTGGGACGACTCATTTAAATCGCAGCCCATGCCAGATAGCGTGACTGGGAGCAGCAGCCCGCTGAATAATTGAAAGCTTCTGGTCCTAAGATGAAAAAAAAAAAAAACCAGGGACGGGGACATTTGTATGCCAAAAAGGCTCTGCTGCACATCTGGCTTTAAACAACAACGAGGGATTGTATCGCAAAGATGCTCCCAAGCCCGTGAAGCCTGAGTCACGGCCGCGCGGCTCGCAGGGACGCTGCCCGGCCAGTGCAGGTGCTCACACCAGCAAATCTGGCAGAAGCAAGGCACAGGCGGTGCCCCCAGCACGCAGCGGGGCAAGGCTGCAAACGCAGGTCTTAAAACCCATTTTTAATGTCCTGATGACATCCCAGAGAAATGCAAACCCCCACAGCAGCAGGAGTTCAAATCCGGAGAAAGGCGAGCGGGATCCCCGTGCCGGTGCCGCAGGGAACGGTCTGGGCACTGCTGGCCGGTGGCTCAGTGATGTCAGCGAGGGGCTGGGAGGACGCCAGGAAAAGCAAAATCCTGCAGATTGCCCGAAAAGGAAGGAAGGAAGCTGGCGGCCAAGCACAGCCCCAGGCGAGGGCAGCGCCGCACTCGGGGCACGGCCGGGCGCAGGAAGCCCCGTGGCCCCCCCCACCCCCAGCTCACACAACCCGAATCCACACTCGGCGGAGACAAAGCCAAGAGCAAGACCTCAGCAGCCACAGGGAAACCCTTCGAGGCACTGGCTGGGGAGCTGACGAGCACATCTCCGAGCCACCCACGGGCTGCACAGCCCTCCCAAAGCCCATTTCGCAGAGCCCAGGGCACGCGACGCCCCGCAGCACGGACACAGGGCACCAGCCTGCCCTGCTGCAGCCCGCAGCTCACCCCAGAGGCTTCAACCACAGTGCCAGCTGGACGGGACGCGGAGGAGACCGTGCTGAAGGTGCTCCCAGGACCAGCAGAGGAGCAGCTGGATAATCCTTGGGGCTGGTGAGCCCAGCGATTTCATGCTGGGAACAACAGTTGCTCAGCTCTGCGAGGAAAGCAGCCCTGGCGAAGGAGCCACCAGCTGTAAAAGCAGCGGGACCGACTGCTCACAGCCCTCGCAACTCAGGGCAAAGCCTTGGCACCAGCGCGAAGGAGAATATTCTCCTCCCGAGTGTCTGCTGCAGCTCAGACAACAGATGGGGTTGCTTAAACGCGGCTGGACAAGACCAGCCCTTTTTTCCCCTGCTCCAAGCTCTGGAGGGAAAGCTCTCGGAGGAAGACTCACACTGGACGCGTTAAATCAAGAACTGCTTCATCCAGGGCAGGTTTTCGGAGCTCTGCCGTCAGCCAGGCCCCTTCAAAGGGAGCTCGCTGAAAAGGAGCGAGAAGCGCAGGAACAGGACCGCTCGGCGGCTGCAGGTGTCTGGCCAGCGGTGACTGTAATGGGATTAAAACCAGGATGAAAAGTAAACGATCGGGAACAAAAATTACGGTAGTGTCTAGCAGCAGATTGAAATTCAGAGCACACACCGAGGACGTGCAGGATGTGGCTGCGTTAAGCCTTCCCCAAGTCTCCTCCGTCACCTCTCTGTCGGCCCCGGCAGCGCACGCACGCACACCTCCAGCTCCGCAGCCCGGGGAAGCTGCCTGCGATCAGGTCCTTTCACACAGGAACAAGCAGGCACACTAGGATCCCTTCAATACTTGTTCCACCACGTATTAAAACGGCTGGGTTTAAGCCCTTTTCAGAAAAGTATAAAGCAATCAGGGAAAGAAAAAAAAAAAAAAAAAAAAGGGAAAAAAAAAAAACAAACTCTGTGTGAAAGCCCGTGCAGCACGTACCTCTGCAAACCCAAATCCCATCGGCTCTGAGAGCCGGGCCAGAGCAGCACAAAGAGGGGGCCAGGGTAACCGAGCCCCCACGGGAACCTGCACCCATGGGTGCCTGTCACCCCCGGGCTGCGGCTGCTTGGCGCTCGCGGCTGCGGCTGGCAGAGGCCAGCAGCACCGTGCGCCCCCGGCCACCCGACTCAGGGAAATCCTCTTCTCCTGCGGGATCCCAGCGCCAGGGACCGCGCCGTGCCACCCTCCCAGACAGATTTACGAGGGGCCTTTGTGCGCGCACCAGATGTCAGCCCCGCAGCACCCGGCGGGCCTGCAGAGCAGCCTCGCCAGGCCGAAACGCAGCGGCTGCTCTCGGCCAGGGGGGAGAAGCAGGGTGAGGGCTCCTGAGGGACCCCAGCCCTCCCCCAGGACCCTGGGTGGCAGCGGGGTGCGTGGCCGTGGTGAGCAAGGGACGGAGAGCCCTGGGCTGTGCAGGACAGAGCCCTCCTGGAGCGCCTGGTGTTTCCCCGTAACTAATCCCCGGGTCTCACACGCGTTTGCCAGGCCACAATTACAGTCCTTCCCCCCCCCCCCCGCCTCCAAACTAAGCCTATATTAATGAGATAGCACTAGATCTTAATCAAAAAGTTGCCCGCCTTGCGAGGCCGCCTTCCAATGGCTTCACTGAAGGTAATTTGAGCTTGGTAGGACGGCATTCCTAAAATAGTTGAGGGAATTCAAACGCGAAACAAGGTTTCCAGGAAGGGATTAAAAAAAAATGGGTCAAGCAAGTGTGAGCGATTAAAGTAACCCAGCGTCCTTTGTATGATTTAAATGCATCCCTGCTCGGATCTATCCCGTGTCGACGTGCAGTAAATTAGATGCAAGAGGCTGACGAAAGCAGGGGGGCAGATTTAAGGTTGCTCCGCAAGGTGGCTGAGCAATCGCAACGTTTCCTCCTCCGGCTCTCGCCGCCGACACCAAAACACGTTTGTCCCAGCCGAAAACTCAGCGTGCTGCCGGGGCTGGTGGCAAACGGCTGCAGCAGGCGGGCGTGCGGAGGGCACGCAGGCCGGAGGGCTGCTGGCAGGGACGGGGACAGGGGGACAAGCAGCCGCCAGCGCGGCCGTAATCGGGATCAGGGCGTCTCCCTCCTGTTTGCTTTGCTACAGAAGGTGTCAGCGACCCCAGCTGCTCCCGCACCGGCTGAGAGCCGTGCCCCGGCTCCGGTTGTGTCCCTCCCCGTGCCCTCCTGTCCCACGAACCCAGCACGAGCCCTGCAAGCACAGCAGCTGGGTGCCCGCGGCACGCTGCTCCGGGCGGCTGCTGGCACAGCGATGGCACCCAGGGGACGTCACCCCCCTGACGTGGGTAGGAAGGAGGGAGAGGTGCCAGGAGCGAGGGACGGGGCGAAGCAGGGTGTCGGGGGCTCTCCCAAAATCCTGGCCCCTCTGCGAAGCTGCTCCAGACCCAGCACTGTCCCACGGCCCCGGCCAATGCAGGGACCCTGCGCACCTGCCAGCAGAGCAAGGCACCCACCGCGGGGCAGACGCTGTAGGAAAAGCAATTAAGCAAATGTTGGGCTGGAGACACAGTCCCTGTGGGCCCCACCTGCTGGTGCTGGTGCCGAGCTCCAGCCCAGGGACCCTTTTCTGAGTCAAACGCCCTCTCTGTGCCTCAGTTTCCCCATCCACGTGCAGCATGACGACGTCCCCGCAGGGCTCCGGTGCTGCTCACGGACGTGCCGTCGGTGCAAGCCTCACAGGAGGAAACCCACGGAGGCCCCACCAGCGCCGAGCCGCAGGCACCCCCGTCCCGTCCCGCAAAGCCCTCGCGCCGTATGTCGCACAGCCCCGTCCTGAGCCGCTTATCCCCTCTCCTCCCTTTGTGCTCCCGGCTCAGCGCCAAAACCCTCGCCGGCCGCGCGCACAAAAGCACCAGGAAGCCGCCGAGAGGAAAAGGAAAACTCTCGCGGAGACAAAGGTGATCGGCTCTGCTGGGGCCAGCACCAGGAGGTCAGGGCCGGCGGAGGAGCCACCTCTGGGCTGTTTGGGGATTAGGTTTTGTCGGCCGGCACCTAGCCGTAGGGCGGGCGACAGCTAATCCCTGCTGGGGGCAGGGCCGGGCACACATCGTGCCTCGCTGGCTAATTAGCACGGCTCCTTCACAAACGCTGATTTGCCATTTTCGGCCAGGGGTCAAAGAAATTTAAGGACAGAGGGGAAAAAGGAGAAAGAGCCTGAGCGGAGCCAGCCCCTTCCCTTGCCAGCGCAGGACGCGTCCCCACCTGTTCCCGGTGCAGCAGGAGCACACTGGGGATGGACTGGGATGGACTGGGAGGAGACCGGGCTTCCCCTGCCCCAGCCCGGGCACTGGGGTAAGCTTCCAGAAGTTGGGCAGCAATTCCTGAAGCAGCTTCGTGCAGGGGCACAGAAGGAAGAAAACCAAGGGTTAGAGGCAGGGTCGGTGCGGGCCGAGGGCCTCACGCAAAGGGCCAAGCCACGGAGGTTGTGCGGGCTCTGACCGGGCACTGGCACCCCAGCACCGAGGTGTCACGGGGCCACCGGCACCCGTTGCTGTTCTCTGGCCTCCAGGATTTGAGGGCCATCGCTCAACGTGCAAAGGAAAAAAAAAAAAAAAAAAGCAGTATTGATTCGCCGAGGGCTACGTGGAGCAGAAGGACCGCACAAGTTTCTATGGAAACAAAACGAGGAGAGTAAAACTCTCACTCACGGGCACGGTAAATTATTTACCAGGACAGGCCCCTGCCCATTAGGATCTGGTAAAAAGATTTAAAAGTGGTCATTACGCAGGCTGCTTGCAACCACTACATGCAGGCCGCTGAAACCACAGCCGAGGAAGAGGAAAGACTTGGGGTTTCCACGCCACGCAGGCGGTGAAACCCGCAGGGCCAGCAACGGGCTCGCTCCAGGGCACAGCTGGGGACCCGTGTGAGGGTCCTGTGCCCCCGTGGCCCCCTCTGCAGCTCGAGGAAGCCCCCAGGTGCCCGGACCTGCGGGCAGCCCCAAACCCCGGCACCCAGAAAGCGAGCTGCTCCAAAGAGCGGCCAGTGCTGTTACGGGTGTCTGTGTCCCTGCCGCATCACCGGACACGGCTCCCGAACCCTGGCTCCGTGTCCAAAGAAAGCTCGCGAGGGTGTCGTTGGGGAATCTGCCTGGATCAGGGAGCAGATTTAGCTACAGAGCAGCCTGTCCCACTCCCTGCTGCAAGGCACGGCGGCGATGCCCGGCACGAAGCCACCCAAAAGGCTCCCGTCCGCCGCCGCCTGCGGGAGCAGCGCACCCCGCGAGGTCGCCCAGCCCTCGGCACTGCCAGCTCAGCACCGCTGCGAGCCGGCACCGGCAGGGAGAAAGGGAGTAATTAAGTTGCAAATGGAGGAGTTGCCTTTTTATGAGTCAATAAGCCATATGGCTGATGGAAGCCACCCCGCGAAAGCACCGAGCTGACGATTCGGGCACCGCCGTCCCCTCGTTGTCCCGGGACACGGCACCGCATTGTGATCGCGCTGCTCTTTTGTCCTCCCTCGCGCCGGGTGACATTGCTCAGCAGAGGAGAACCTGCTTGAAACACTACACCTCGCCAGGGACGGGTATTTAATTAACGCCGATCCATCAGGCCTCTCCCGCAGAAGCGCCAGGAAGGTTTCAGCGCGCCGCAGGGATCGCGGCTCCATCCTCCGGCACACGGCAGGGAGATGAAAGCCCTTGAAAGCCTCTCGTGCTCGCTCTGTTCCCTCTGCTCCACCACAGCACATCGGGATTAGATACTGAAATTATGTGGGATGCTAACCTGGAGTGCCAGCTCCCACGTCCGCACTGCCCCGCTCCCAGGGCGAGGGGACCCCGCTCGCAGCCCCCACGCACGGGCTGTGCTCTGGCAGCGCGGCCACCGAACTAGGGCACGTTCTTCCTCGAAGCCCCAGCCTCACTTCTCCCGCGTTATTTTTAAGTTTGAGTAATTAATTCATGCCCAGCTCCGTCGCTGTGCTGTCCCAGTTGCTTTGGGCCGGCCCGACAGCTGCAGTTATCAGCCAGGGAGGTTAAAAGCAACAAGGATTTCAGGAGCAGTGGGCTGGGACAAGCCACCGGGCTCCATCAGCGGGAGGATTAGCGCTGCGCTGCAGCTGTGCCGTCCGTCTGCCTGTCCACAGCGCAGAGGGGCCACGAGCCCTCGTGCCCCCCCCAGAGCACCACACCCCCTCTCCAACACAACTCCAAGCCCTTCCTGAGTGCCAGGAGCCAGGAACTGGCCCCACGGGACGTCCCCTGCCTTGTGCTGTGCTATGGCCCTGGCACGCAGCTGCCCCATCTCCACCTCCCGTCACCACCGCCCCGCGCAGCCCCTGCAGCTCCGGGGGCCGCCCCATCCAGCCCGGCCCCGAAAAGGCACGAGGGGGAGCAGGGCAGGGCCCCCCAGGTAGCAGAGGCAGGGTCAGCGTCCCCCCCAGCACACGGTACCTCGCAGCGCTCCCGCCGGCCTCCCGATCTCCAAAGGCTGCCCTCGTGCCAGTGCTCCACGGCCGCCTGGGAACGGGGTGGTAGAGAAAGAAAGAAAGAAAGAAACACAGTTATAATTGACTCCGTAACTGAGTCAAACACTAAAATCAGCTTGGACGTCCCGGTAAGTTATCCGGCAGTTGTGCCATGCCCCATTTTCTGCAGGCAAGCCACCTGCTCTCTCCCCGTTACAGCTCGGCCTCGCTCCGCCGAGGCCTCAGCCAGGCCCCGGGGACGCGAGCGAGGGCAGGGATCGACGAGCTGCCGGGCAGAAGGGAGAAACGCCACCCCCGGGGGGCCAGAGCCCGTTTTCCAGCAATTACAGTGGACTGGGGCTAGGAGAAAGCACAAGGCATGCAGGTGGCCGTGTCCCAACGGGAGGGCACTGCTAACGGGGACACCTGGGCAGAGCACGTCCCATGCGCCACTTCAGCCGCGGACGGGGAAGGACCTGCTGCAGACGGGGGGAGGACGCCGGGCACACTGGTGCCTTGCGTGGGAAGGCAATCGGGGGACTGCAGAGCACGGGGCGGCCCCGGATGAACCCTTTCAGGGCAAGGGAAGCCGCTCAGTGTGTGTAAGACACCTCCAAACTCCAACAAAATTCACCTGGTCTGGAGCTGGACAGGCCAGCGGTGCTGCGCGCAGCCTAACGCACGCTGGGTTTCCACCGACACCACCAAGAGCCAGCTCCTGGGGTCGGTCCCGAGTCCACCAAACCCCCTGGGGGCACCGCCCCGAGCCCGGCAGGGCCACGGAGGAGCTCCTGGCCGGGGTAGCAGCACCCCCAGCACCCTGCTCGCGGCACGGTCCCTGCAGCACCACGGCGGGGAGGTGGCGGCGCGGCGCTGGGGAGCCGCGAGGGGCTCTGCCTTCCGGCCGCGGCGCTGGCTTGGATTTTGAGACACTTGTTTGTTTGTTTGTCGCCGGGCAACCGAGAGGGGATGGAAAAAAATATCAATATCGCATTGTCACCTATGAGTCACCGCTCGGCACGGGCCGAAACGCCCCGTCCTTCCCGCAGGATGCTGCCGAGGCCCTGGGGAAACGCGAGGAGAGCCCGAGGTGCCCCGCGGCCACCGGCACTGCCCCTGCGGCTGCCTGCCCCGTCCCCGTCCCGCTGCCCATGGCTTGGGACACCGGTGGCACAGGGACACCGGTGGCACAGGGACACCAGTGGCACAGGGACACTGGCGGCACAGGGACGGTTTTCCACGGCCTTGAAGGCGGTGAAGGAATTTGCATTCGTATTTGCATTTCCTAATTGCGCCTCCGGGTTTCCCGGGACATCGGCCGGGCTCGGTTTCCATGGCAGGTTTTGTGCGGGCCGGGAGAACCGAGGGAGGCACAAAGGGGCCACAAAGGACCTGCCACTCACCGGCATCAAAGGCGGCCACGAGGCGGGACGGCCCCGGCCGGGGGCACCCCAGCGTCCCCCCGGCACCGCCAGGGCCACGCCACGGAGCCCCACGTCCGATGCCCACGGGACACGGGTGGTCTGAGCAGGGACGTGCTGCCCACGGGGCTGCTCCGGATTTTTACTTCATTTTTTTTAAATCCAATGGTCTTCAAAGCCAAGCAACTTCCAGTTTAGCCCAGGCAAAGGCTCTGCAGGGCCTCCTGGCACTCCCTAGCCCGTTCCAAAAAATGGGAAGTTAACCAAAAGGCTTGTTTCAACATTTTCCAGTCGAAAAGTCAGCGCGTCTCAGTGGTTAATACGTGCGTCAGGGACAGCTAACCAGCACGGATTTTTCAAAAGAGGTTTTTAAAAAAAATAGTTGAAATTTAAACAAAGTGTCTCAACCGACCAGATCCCAAGTTTCTAGAGTTACACCACACTAAATGAATGGACGAATAAATAAATTGCTGGTTGACCTTCTGTCCTGACTCCCCGTGGAACCCAGCCCGGTGGCAGCCGCCCTCGTGCCAGCAGCCTCTCCCGGCCGCGCCGCACACGCAGCCGGCAAAGTGCCCGAGCGGGGCCGCAGGTGGAGGTTTAACGGCGACGGGGGCTTTGCTCCCACAGCAGCAGCACCCCAGTTTTGCAGTCCCACAGGTCCACACGGCCCAGATCAGCCCGGCAGCCCCTGGAGGGACGGGGCAGGAGCAGACCTGCAGCATCGCACCGCGGCTGACGTCCCCAGCCCCGCTCATGGCCACGTCTTGGCAGGGACGTGAGGAGCTCCGTAAGGCGATACGGCCCCTTTCCGCTGCAGGCCCTGCTCCACATCGCGGGCACGTCAGCAGAGGCTTCAGCAGAAAATCCAGGGGCAAGGACCGGCTCGAAGCAGAGTTTGAGGATGCCTTTTTCTTTCCAGTTCCCGACGGCAGTCACCAATCGATCATTCTGTTCCTGGGAGGTTTTACTCCGTACCATGGGCACCGACAAGAAATAAACGCTGCGTCCCTGCGGCAGACGGACCTGCTTTAAATCAAACCCGCAGATATCTGAGCTGGCGGAAGGGGAGAGGCTGGGCTTGGAGCTCCAAGTAGCGGGCAAGCCAGGACGAACAGCCACCAAACGCCACCTGAACCATGACGCTGCCGCCCATGGCACGGTGCTCGCAATTAACTGGGGATTTAGGATGCTCCTGGGCAGATCCCTGCACTACAGGGAGCCGGCGAGGGCTGACTGCTCAGGCCGGCAATCCTGCGGCACCAAGCCTGTCCCCCTGAGGTGCTGAACCCGACGGAGGGGCCGAATCGCAGCACGCAGCTGAACAGCCACACCTGGAGGCAGTGGTGCAAGAGCCAGGCCCAGATATTGCCCAGCGTCCTCATCTCCCATTATTTGCAGCTGGTTTGCCAGCTAGCTGGGTTGCTGTTTTGTTTTTTTTTTTTCTTCCCAAATTCCCTGTTGCATTCAGGGGCTGCCCTGCCAGCACATCTCCCAGCCCCTGCACCAGCTCCATGCAGCCAAGAGAGCCGCCAAAACCAGGAGCACAGCCCGGCAAACCCTGGTCCCCAAACCACTTGCTGCAAGCCCAGCGCCACCGAGCAGAGGCTCGGCTGCAGCCAACCTCCCTCGGCACCTCGCCTGTGGTGGCAGAGACGTGCCACCTGTCACCACCTCTCACAACTGAAAGCGGGTTCATGTTATTATTTTATGCACTCTGATTTTACAGTGTAAAATTATTACTACCAGCTCACGCTGCCCAGGAGCCTCCCCACTCTGACCACGGGCACCCCACGACGCCAGCCAGCGCGCGCAGCCCGAGGGTTACGGCAGCGGCACCCATCCCGCGGGTCCTGCCCTCAGATTTTATCCTCACGGCGACAGCAACCGAGTGTGAGTTACCTCTCAGCTCTTCCCCTGACCTCTCCCGTCCGAATGTGACTGCCCGGAGCACTCAGCACCCCGCTATCTTCGCCCCCGCAGCGCACATTTGCGCAGGCAGATAAGCACCGAGGGCTCGCTATCGCGCTGGGAAATGCCACGCGCGCCCCGCACGCTCCTGCCAGCCCCACGGCGGCTGCGGCCCGCGGCACCCACGTACACAGCGCCCATGTGTGCAGCCCTTGGAGCCACCGCGAAGGGAAATCCTGCCCAGCGATGCCGCGGATCCAGCTGGGGGATAAGGCCGGGTGTTGGCGCCTCGCTTAGGTGCCGTTTTGTTGGTTTGCGTTTCGAATCTGAAAGCTCTTTGCTAACAAAATGCCGACAAAAAAAAACAAAGCTCTTCTCGGAGCTTATCTGCTGGGAGAAGGGACGGACGCCTTCCACCTGTCTCTGAAGCAAATGGTTTTTGCAGTCGGAGGTGCTGGGCCCAGGGGACAGCACGTGAGGCTCCGCCAGCACCAGGCACATCCTCGCCGCGGCAGACGGGCGCTCCCGGGGCGGCTGGACATGGCGGCAGCAGAGGCCACCACAACGGGCACGTACCAGCAGCGACAGCACCGTGAGCCGACCACAGGCTGCGTCTCCTTCCCCTTGATGACCACCGAAACCTTTTCTGTCGCCCTGCCACCGGCAGGGGCCGAATCCCCGTCTCCCAGAGGGGCACAGCTCCTGCAGCTTCCCACTGCCCCATTGCCACAGCTTCAGCCCGGGGCGTCCACGGGAAAATCTTCATGAAAATCACAAACAGCTTGGCAGTGAGGTAGATGGTGCTTCAGTCTGCATCGTTAAAGACGAACGAGGAGGAGGAGGCGGCAAGGAGATTAAAAGCCTTCGTTGGCTGCCGTGTGCCCCTGGCCACCAAGTTTGGGTGCCCCCAGACTTACAGGCTGAGGGGTCGGCCCAGGACAGCAGGATTTCCCCGTGGATTTTGTCACCGCTCCGTCCCCCACGTTTATTTTCGGTGGCAGCAGCCGGAGGACGTGTGAGGAGGAGGTGCGACTCCGCTGCTTTTTAAAAATAATAAAAAGGAGTCTATCCAAACTGCCTGGCGAGGCAGACAACACTCGAGAGCGCTGCTCTGAAATGGTGATTCCCACGGGCGAGGCAGCTCCCAGGCTCTTCCCTGCCACCGTTTGCCCACGACAGCTTCGCTGCCAGCCCCGCGTGCCCTCCAAACCCAGCAGGGCGACGCGGCTGGGCTCCTGGGGTCCGCAAACACCTCCGGAGCCGGGAGCTAACCACAAACGCCTTGGCACGGAAGGGGCCTGCCGCGTTCTCTAAGCTAGGCTGCGTGATCTGTCCCCAGCAGAGGTGTCAGGGGGTGTAAGCGCTCTGCTCGATTTGTGGGGAGCTGAGGAGCAGGACGGGGATTTAAGAGCACTTCTCGAGCAGCGGGGAGCTGCGGAACAGGATGGCATCCCACAACAGGAACACCAGACCCGCAGCAAAGCTCCAGGCAGCCGAGCCCCGTGTTATGGGGCAGCACGGGGGGCAGCACGGGGGGCAGCGATGCCCGGCAGCCCGGCACCAGCTCCGGGGGCCCTGCCCCGCCGTCCCCACCACCGGGGCTCCGGACACCACCGGGCCACGGGGACCCTTCAGCCCCCGGAGGTGCCGCCCGGGGTGGGGGGGCGGGCAGGGGCCGCTTCTCCGGCTGCCCCTCACCGGGCAGGCGGCGGGGCCGTGCCGGGCGCTGCCCGCGGGCAGGGGGAGAACCGGGCCCGGGGCCGCGCTGCCGGAGCCCCCCCCCCCACTCCCGGCTCCTGCCCGGGCTGGACCGGGGCCGCCCCCGCTTCCCCTCCCCGCAGCTCGGCCGCCGCGGCCCCCGTGCGGCGCTGCCCGGGCCCCGCGGAGCCCGAAGCGGCCCGGCGGCCCCCTCCCGCTCCCCGCCCGGCCCCGCGAAGCTCGGGGCCGCGGCCCGCGCAGGCCGGGAGGCGCCGCCCGGCTCGGCTCGGCCCGGCCCGGCCGCGGCGCACAAAGAGCCGAGCCCCGGCCCGGCCCGGCCCGGCCCGGCCCGCCCCCCTTACCGGCGCTGCGGGGGCGGCGGCAGGCACGGAGCGCGCCGGGAACCATGGAAAGGAGCCGGGACGGGAGACGGACGTGGCGGGCGGGCGGGCGGGGGCGGGGGCGGCCGCCGGGCCCGGCGGCTGGGGGCGGCGCGGCGGGGCCGGGGCCGGGGCCGGGGCCGGGGCCGGGGCCGGGGCCGGGGCCGGGGCCGGGGCCGGGGCCGGGGGCGCGGGGCCCGGCCGGAGCGGAACCGGGTGTGTGTGTGGGGGGGGGGGGGGTTTGGTCCCTTGGGGGCCTGCCCCCGGTTCTGGATCTCCCCCCGGTTCTGCTCCCCCCCCCCCCTCCCCGGTTTTGGGGACCCCCCCCCGGTTCTTGGGACCCGACCCCCCCCAGCCCGGGGAGGCAGCACCGCCCGGCCCCGGGGGAACCGGCCCGGGGGTCCCGGGGGGGCCCGGCCCCGGCTTCTGGGGGGGGCTCGGCCGTAACAAAGCCTCGCTACGGCCCCGGGCTGAAGGCAGCCGTGCCCGGTATCCGCCGCCGCAGCGTCTGACAGCTCGCAGCCCGGGACGGGAAGAGATCTCCTCTTGTAAATCGCAGGAGTGAATTTACACGGGGCAAACGGCCCCTCCTGGACGTGCCGGCGGGAGGAACACGGCACCCCCGGCACCCCCGGCACCCCCCGGCACCCCCAGGACCCCGCCGGGGGCAGCGAGGCCGGCACGAAGCACGGCTGGGGGTGCCGGGCCCCGGGCACCCTCTCGGGGTGGTCCCAAGGGTCTCCCAGGGCAGCCTTCGTGTGGAGATTTCCCCCCGCTCGGTCTCAGTCGTTTCATCCCTGTCTGGCAGCTTCGCAATTCGTAGCCTGGGTACAAATCTGCGAGGCTTCGACAAGGAACACAGACTGCAGCGAGAGCGAAAACAGAGGCGAATCTTTGGCTTTCAGCGAGCGCAAGTACATATGCCACAACATTTGCCTTCGCAAAGCTAAATACAGCTCGGTGTATCTTCTGTGCCTCGCAGCGAGCTTCGCTGGCTGAAATACCTTTTTCTAGTCCGGCCTCGCTTCAGAGGAATCAGGCAATCACATTTCTTTACTGGCCTTTGATACGGGCCGTAGCTGCTAATGACAGCAAGTCAGAAGAAATGGGGAAAGAAACGCACAACTATTAAGAATTAAAATAGTGAATTTAATTCAGCCAGTTCCAACTAAGTTGATAAATCCCTTGGGGGAAAAACAAACAAGCAAACAAAACCTCGCATGGGAAACACAAAACACAAGTTTTTGTTTGACAGCTGGCAGCAACAACCACGTGAAAAGGTAAACGGAGTATTTCTGCCTCTTCTGAAAAGCACACATTCTGAAGACCCCTTGTATTTTTTACTAGATTGATTGATTTTCTTTTTTAAGGTAAGGACAGCAAAGGTCTACACTCTCTGATGCAAGCAGTAGTTTCAGGTGCCCACACTGAAATGTTTTAGAGATGTCTGATTTTCAAAAAGCATTTACGCGTCCTTAAAGAAAAACCCAGGCCTCTTTAAAATGGTTCAGATTAGCCCAGAAACCCAAGAACCAAAAAAATCAATTTATTATTTTGAAAAACATAAGCCCAGCTTTCCCAGCAGTCTTACCTGGACTTCAGAGCGATACGACGTAAGCTGAAACAATTCGCTGTTAACTCTCTCACTAGCCGGCGACGGGGGAGCTAGTTGGACTGCCTGGCTTAGTTTTTCTTAGCGCTGAAATACTTTTTCCAATCCAATACCAAAAAAAGGTTTGTTTCTAGGTCAGGACCTCAGTACTAAATTTTAACCAGGAGTTGACAGTCAGATTTTAACACAGCCATAAAATGGATTCGCAGTAGAAGCTCAAGCATTCTTTTTCTAATTAGAAAGCAGTCATTGAGCCTTGTGCATTTAAAGGTGAAAGCTATTTTTGACATAAAAATTAGCATGTAGTTCCTCTGTCTCCCTTCAGTTGCTGCTCTGGAAGCTGAGAGTGAGCGATGCAAGGATAAGCAGTAAGTATAAACACGATGAATTAAGTAATAGGTAGAAGGCACTTAGTTTAGGTTTTATTCTGCCTCACGATAATGACAGATTTATTTTTATACTTACTATTTGTCCTAAGGAGCACTGGTTAAAAGGCCCACTTAAGCACTAAGAAAGAGACTTCTCAGAGGCATTTACAAATTTGAAGTGCTTTTAGGAGGTGCCTTTTGAAAATACTGTTAAATCTGTTTGTGAGCTGGATAAACTAAGTCACCGATAAACCACGGCAGGTGTTGTCAGGACTCTCCAGCAAAAAACTGTGGTCTGCTTTTCGAGAACTCAGCTCCCACATGGGGATCCCAGGTAATAAAATTAAAAAAAAATCTGAGTATTGGATGTTTCGAAAACCCTGTCTGTTCTTTAAATCCACATTTTCCCTCTTTCTTTCTTTGGTGGGATCTAACCCTGACAGCTCTGAAAATTACCCCCAAGCAGTTTTCAAAATATGATTCAGTGACCATTTCTAAAATAAAAGTAAGCAAAGAGCGAGCAGAAATTTGGAGGTTTATCACCACCACTAAATGCCCCTAAGTAATCCCCAGGCAACCCCTGCCCCTTCATGTAACGTGGGATTGGTACAACTACATAACTTATTCTTTTTATTTATTTATTTATTTATTGGTGTTTTTCTTTAAACCTTTGTTGGAAAAATGCAAACATTAAATACTCCTTCTTCTGGCACTCTAAAGAGAAAGTCATTGTATGATGGGAAAGATCTTTTGTGAACAATGGCAAATAGAATTTAACTCATATGCTAAGAATAACACACACATTTTTCTCTCTCGTCTGTGATCTACCTTGGACTAAACAGCAGGAAGTTGCCAATTTACAACACTTAGGCATAACTCTCCAAGGGCAAGACGTAAATGGCCAAATCCCAGATTTCTGCTCACCCCAAACACCCTCTGAAAGTTGCGGGCATTGCAAATAAGGAGCAAACAGGCCGAAGGCGAGTCGTTTACACAGTTCCACGGCAGCGTTGGTAGCCGAGCTGTAATACTTACTTCCTGCTGGCCCACCTCCCCGGGAGCCTGCAGCCAGCACAAAAGCGGTCACCCCGCAGGTTCTTGCGCAGAGGCTGAGTTTTGGTGTCACTGATCTGACTGCTCTGCCTTTCCTCAGCACAAATCCTTCCAAGGCAAAACTCAACTCCAAAACCTTCGGTCAATGCTAAGCTGTTACCCTCATCCTGAGCGCTTAGGGAAACTTAAGAAGAAAAAAATAAAAACCCTATTGAACTACTTGCAATCGGAGACCTGAATGGGCTCGATATAAAGCCCACTCACATCAGCGGCGGCAATACGCTTCCCTGGATGTTGGACCAGATCCAGCCTCAAAGTTTCCGAGAAATAAACTAGGCTGAGCGTATCGGCTGCACAGAAACTCACTCGGTGTAGCAGAAGCATCTGTTCTTCAGACCTACCATTTTCTTACAGCCTTCATTTCCCCGGCGCTGCAGTGACACGGGTTGCCATATAAATCACCCGGTGCTGTTGTGTAACCGCACGGCGCCTCCGACAGCAGCTGGCCTCGCTGCCTCCTCGTGCTGCAGGCGAAGCACCGATCGGAAGGTGGCCCGCCTGCTGTACAAACTACTTGACCAGGTAGCTTTCGGTTGTCAGAGCACGGCTTAATGTATTTCAGACGATGGCATTACAAGTGAAATTAACGTCTGCACTGAGACAGCTAAGGAGCACACCTCGGAACCGTTTATGCACAGCACAATGCAAATGTTTACCCAAGTACAGATGAAACAGGTTGACAATTAGCTAATGTGGCTTTGTGGACATAAACCAGGTACGGTCGAGCAGAACCAACAGAAAATAGAAAGGAAACAGCCCTTTTCCTATCCCAGGCTAAAAGCACCATGCTTAGTGGTTTGGGAAGTCTCTGTCACACTGAAAAATTTCCGTGCCAGTGTTTAATGTGTTTGCTCTACTGCCACTGCTGGGATAAAAATAGCGCCAGCGGGGCACGCTAGCTGTGCGGAGGATCCCCTGTCAATACTACAGTAATTGACAACATACAATTAAGTCTCACACCTGTTTATTGTAAGTAATTCATAGATAACCACTTCTAGTACACATTTTCACATTGGCTTTTAACGCTTTTGTTTGTTAAGCTCAGGGACACCCAAACTTCACCTAAGGGTCATCTGCGGTTTGCCCAGACCCAGACCGCTGTGCCTGCTATGTAAAACTGGTGCAAGTTGGTATCGTTGGCGTGGGTAACGGAGATGGCATGGGAACTACACATCCCAACATGCAGCGCCCCGCGGCGCGGGCTGCTCTATGCTAAGGGAGGGAGATTTTTTTTGCCGGGGTGCATTCAACTCACGTGCCTCGTTGTGGCCGTACCAGCCTAAGTCATGCAGCTGCCTGCACGCAACGCTCTACACAGTGCAAAAACGAAGACCTCTATACATCTGGAGTAAGAACAGTGGTAACAAAGTCATAGCTACATATTCTTCTCTACATTTTTGTTTATTGAGACAAACTAATTAAAAGGCACAAACATAGGGCATATGTTTACATGGACATTATAACAAACATATACATTAAAAGTGTAGGAATGTGTTTCCTTTCTGCTAAACAGAAAGTTCCTAAGCTTTTATATATACAAAAGTTGTACAATTTGATGTCCTAAAGTACAAAAGATCATTTATAAAATTATTTTACACTAAGCTCTATTTTTTTGTTGTTTTTGTTTTACTATGTAGTCCAAGCCCCTAGAACAGTTTCACGTAATGATACAGATACCTGTCACCTGACCCAAAGTCTGGCAATCACTGCTTGTACTGACACGGCAGGGTAGAAACGGAAGCAGTCCATTTTGACTAGTCAGCCCTGCTAGCACTCTGTGAAAATGCACACACACTAATCTCCATAGCTTTCAGCTTCATTAAAATAAAAACATCTCAACTGTAAATTTTTTTTTTTTTAAAATGTAGAGTCTTGGTTTTAGGGTGTTTTCTTTTTTTTTTAAAAACAAAGTTTTAAAACGTGAATATGTGACATGATAGTCTAGAAAGTATATCTGTTTCCCTAGATTTTGCTTTCTACGTTATGTACAGATAAACAGGTTAAGAAATAAAAAGCACATGTAGCTTAAACATGTGTGACCATTTGCTGAGAAGTTCTGGGCTGGACAGCTCAAACCATCACCCCAGAACTCCCACAAATTGATAGAAATGTGTTAACACAATAGAAGAATAACGTAAAAATGATGATGTTTGCAAATATTTACAAAGTTGAACAGATTTGCACAACACTTGATTAAGAAATAGGGGAGAAATTAAAAGACGCTCTCTGCTTGTCCTGAAGGGGCATCCTACCTAGTTAGTGGTTAGAATAAAAACTGTATACAATTTAATATAAGACAAAACTTCTAGTGAACAACTAACACGTCTGTCCCCTGCTGTAACACCAGCAGGTTTTGATTGGGAAGCAGAGGGCATAAAAATCATACCCAGTGCCTCCAGAATCTTCCAGCTTAAAGCAATATTTCTTAAGTTTCAAAGCACTCCTTTTGCTCCTAGGTAAGAGTCCCATAGGGGTCTGACTGTTCAGAGACCATGTTTACATGCATTTCGACTCCTCTTCTGTCAGCCATGGCTGTTTCTCACCAAACAATAACAGTTTTTTTTAAAAAAATGTTGACTACAATGCTATATTCCCTTAGGGTAATATGTTGGGTAATATTTACATCTCCAAATATCAGGTCACAATCCCTATTATATGTTGAAGTTAGAATGATAAGTTATCATATGCTTTGCATATCAGAGCTGGTATCACCTTTCCCATAGGGAATGCTGCCTGAAATTATCATATTCCCAAAGGTAAAATGCATATTTAATCCAAAATGCATTTTTTTAAATGACAACATTGTAATGCATTTACTCATTTAAAAAAAATAAAACAAAAAATAAAACAAAAACAAAGAAAAACAAAACCAAAAAAAAACCATCAACACAGACGAAGATTCTACACTAGCCCAGAAACAGTGGACTCAACGACTGGCAAGTTAAAATCAGCCATCCACATCCAAGGGGTCTCTGCTAGTGTTTAGATTAAAATAATTTTCTAAGTTATTTGGGGGACAAAACATAAAACTGTTTTTTAATGACTTTCTTAAGGAAAAACAAAACAAAACTCTGGCAAATATGTATCTGCTCTAATTCAGCATCAGTCAGCTAGAAGGTAAAACTTACTTTAAACGAAGTGCTCCAGTGAAACTCAAGGTTGAACCATGTGAGCCAAATCAACAGGGGAAGATGCTACTATGGTCTCTGATGGTGCATGTTGCCCCAGTGTCTTAGTTTGAATTTATTATTAACTAAAAAAAAAAAAACAATAAAACAAAACAAACAAAACAAAAAAAAAAAAAACAAACCCCAAAAAAGAACTGCTGGTAAGGATTCCATTTCAATCCTTTTTAATACTGTTTAGAAATTCTTTACCAGGGAGGAGACGTGGGCAAGGCCTGGGGCAGGAAAGGCATGCTCTCTACTGGTCTCATCGCTATATTTAACGGACCAGCTAACGTCATCGGTGTGGGGAGGTTCATGGGAGATGTTATAGTGACTGGATGCGCTATATTCACTGGAGCGGTTACTGGGGTGGGTAAATTGACTGGTGTGGTGAGCGTTAATGGAGATGTCATGGATAACGGACTTGTTATAGTTACAGGATGCCCTAGGTTCATCGGACTGGATATATTAACTGCACTTGATACATTTACTGGACTTCTCATGCTCATTGCAGCTGCCACTGTGACTGGGTTTGTGATAGTCCCAGAAGCCACAGAGGACGTTATATTGAATGGAGTAGTAAGAGTCACAGGCGTAGTAGCAGCAGTGGAGGTTTGGCACAAGTTAGCAGCTTCTAAAAATGAGACATAAAAAGACAAAAAGTTTTTAACACATAAAAAACCATGGACAAGATTTAAAAAAAAAACTGAACAAAACAAAACAAAAATCAAACAAGTACAGATACAAATTCTGGAATCATTTTCTTTAGGAATTATTAGTAAGTTAAAACTGTTAACATTCTATAGCCTAAAGAAATATAAACTCTCATGCAGTTCATTTGAATTCAATATTTTTTCCTGGGAAGTCAAGCGAGGTTGTCTTATAAAGAGGGTTTCGACGTTCATAAAAACAGTATCGTACAATCAAAA